>NC_142724.1:14238018-15679527 GCF_055471065.1 Atractosteus spatula
ATAGTGCTTTTCTGGACACTCCACTCAAAGCGCTTTACAGGTAATGGGGACTCCCCTCCACCACCACCAGTGTGCAGCCCCACCTGGATGGTGCGACAGCAGCCATAGTGCGCCAGAACGCTCACCACACATCAGCTAACAGTGGGGAGGAGAGCAGAGTAATGAAGCCAATTTATAGATGGGGATTATTAGGAGGCCATGATTGGCCAGGACGCCGGGGTTACACCCCTACTCTTTTCGAGAAACGCCCTGGGATTTTTAATGACCACAGAGAGTCGGGACCTCGGTTTTACATCTCATCCGAAGGACGGCGCCTGTTTACAGTATAGTGTCCCCGTCACTATACTGGGGCATTAGGACCCACATAGACCGCAGGGTGAGCACCCCCTGCTGGCCCCACTAACACGTCTTCCAGCAGCAACCTTAGTTTTTCCCAGGAGGTCTCCCATCCAGGTACTGACCAGGCTCACACCTGCTTAGCTTCAGTGGGGCTGCCAGTTGTGAGTTGCAATTAATTTACATCCTTTAAAATGTGAATTATTAAAAGCTCATAGAAACTGGAGAACCCTTATTTCAAACTTTTCAAACAGTGTACTGGTGATGCCATAGAGCAGTGGTTCTCAACCAGTTTGGCCCAGGTACCCCCTTAAGGGTCGGCCAGGTCCTCAGGTAACCTCTATTATAGTGGTATAAAAAAATCATCGCCACTCTTCAAATTTTAAACCACCCCAAAAATGTAAGTATTATTAAGACTCCAAATTAAAAAATCAAAAATAGACTAATAAACTAATGAGAGACCGCGATTGCGGCTGGGAACAGATTTCAGCGGATGGAGGACACGCTCTGCAATCGCACTGCCTCCCTTCCTCCTCATGACAATAGAAATAGTAATACCGTAAATATGCATATATCGTTTACAATCTAAATGGTTTCAGAATGAGCTGATAAATATTTTACGAAAAACTAAGCACATGAAAATCCGCCATTTTGGATGCGATGTCCGAGGTACCCCCTGTACCCTGGTCCATCTCGAGGTACCCCCTGTACCCTGGCCCATCTTGAGGTCCCTACAGGGCAATGCTCCCTCTAAGTTGTGAGCGTGTGCGCGCACACAGGTTATGAAATCAGCGCACATAGGAAATTGAACTGCGCACAAAAACTTTAATTCCAAAAGAAATATGATAATAATCAAACAAACACGGTCGCCAATTGAAAAATGCTAAATTGACCACATGAGACTGGCTGCGAGAGGAACAACTTGGCTGTGTGCATTATTATTGCTACTCGATTATCGATATCTCTGCTCTCGTAGTCTCGTACCTCCCTGCTCATGCTCGCTCGACACTCAGTCTCTATGACTGGGCTCGTTGAATCGCTCTCCCGGTCTTTTAAATCTAAAATTAATAAAAAATAATTTCAGGTTTACAAGTTTCCATACACTCAATTTAGCGCGCACAAGTTTTTGTCACTGGGGAAAAAATGTGCAAAATTAAGAATTAGAGGGAACCCTCTATCGTACCCCTGGTTGAGAGCCACTGCCATAGATGAAAGTGCTTGAAGTCTTTGCTAAGCGTTTTTTTGAATGGATGCTTCTTAGGAACTTCTGTGCAAGAAAAAGAAAATCTTTGAAATTATGTCAATTCTTAAAAAGCACAGCTTGGAGATTAAGAGACTTTGCCGTAATTAGGTGTCGGAAAACTACCAGGGGGGTAAACTGCTCTTCTTTAGTTCATATCAATGATCTTCTTTCTGGAGGAATTAGCAAACTATTCAAGTTTGCAGGAGATACCATATCAGGAGGATTAAGAAACACTGTCGAAACTGCAAATGAAATTCAAAATGATATAGATCAAATTCCGAACTGGGCCAACACCCAGCAGAGGAAGTTTAAAGCAGACAAGTGCAGGGTGTTGCTTGCAGGTAGTAAAAACATAAATTAGAAATAGGAAAGGGAAACACCGAGCTAGAAGAGACTGCTTATGAAAAGGAGTTAGGCATTTACGCTGAGACATCAGTTATGTCTTCTAGATAATGAGGATCTTATGTTAAAACTGTATTCTTTTTAAAACAGTATTACTGTTTTATAGTTATTACTCTAACTGTTAAAATGCACAACTGAGGCCTCATTTAGGATATTGTCTACAGTTTTGGTCACCAAATTATAGATAAGTTATTAATGCTCTGGAATCTGTTCACAGTGGAGTAAGCAGGTACATTCTGGGGCTTAAGGGAATGTCCTGCACGGACAGGCTGAAGGAACGGAGTCTTTTTAATCCTAAGCCGAGAACGACGATACACGTCTTCAGAACCCTCTGATTCAGAGTCAACCGCATGGATTGGTTTCCAACGAACAATGAAACATGAACCAGAGGGAACCAGTGGAACCTGCATCTAGAACAGGAGGCGGTTTCTTTACATTAAAGGTGGCGGGAGTGGGGAAGAAGCTGTCCAGCCATGGTGTTAAAGCTAATACCCAGGTTTCTTACAACAAATGGCTGAATGAGATCCCTGGATCAATAAACTCCTAACTACCAAAGGGACTCGATTGTTACTGTTCGGATGTTTTTATGTTCTAATATCAGGGGATTTGGATCACGTTCTCTGAGGAGGCTGTGACAGAGGGGAAGGGGTCGGCTCTCTGCAGTTCCCAGCAAGCGTAGGAGGATAGATTTATCGCCGATTGTTATTTTTAACTCTAAAAAAAAGACCTTTTCTTTCCCCTGACCCGAGCGAAGGTGATCGTCGGCATGGCGATTGTGCAGGTCCTTGAGGTTTTGAGGATCTTTTAAGCCGCTGGTCTGGGAGATGCAAGGGAGAGAGACGGCATCGGCAGGCTCCCATGAGGTGGCTATTAAATCATTAATAGGCTGTAATTGTTCCTGCAGGAGCAGAAGAGCAGAGGCCACCTGCTGATGGCTGCGCAGTGGGAAAACTGTTGCTGAGACGCTCTGAACACGCCAGCCCGGCCTGCGTGACTGCAGGGGAGCACGGGGTGATACAACAGGGCTTTTGATTCGGTTTTAACAGCGTTAAACAGCCCAGGCCGTGGGGATTCCTGCCTGAAACCCCTGCGCCGCATCTCTCGCGAGGACTGTACGACCTCTGCCTCTTTGTCACCTTTCGCCAGCGCGCACACCCAGCCTGGCTCTGGAAAATGAGACCTCTTTACATCTCTGGCCTGCGCGTGATTCATGAGTGGCCAAGGAAGAGACCTGAGTCCCGCTGCCTCACCACATTCCAGGTTACCAGAACTTGTAAAACAATCTGAGCTGTAGCCTATACCGGAAGGGCAAAGTCAACAGTAACAAAGAGCTGATGGGTGATTGCCCTACGGAAGAGATACCCCAGAATCACCAGGGAACTTCAACGTCATACTGAGCATCTGGCCCCTGACAGTGGTTTAACTCAGATTTTTTGAAAGAGTCCTTCAATTTACGGAGGGATTTGTTTTATATACGAATCCATTGTCTAATGCCCCCCAAGATCGGAGGACATCTTTATTTTTCATACATTTTTCTCTTCCTTAATATGCCTCATTTTCATTTCCTTAATACACCTCTTTCTCTTCCTTTACCAAACCATTTTAATTTCCCTTCCACTTCCTATATTCTACACACACTCGATATTTACAACTTTGTCTTTTTTTCCCCCACCGGAACAATAAATTACAATAACTGCTCCTACAGTAAGTGACAAGCAGTATCCTTTCTCTGTCCTTTAGATCACTAATCTGTGCGTTTTAACAGGAAAACAGATATATAGACTATAATAAGTAGTTGTAAGGACAAATAAACAATTTCCACATTTTCTTATAGAACACTAAAGAATACACAAGACAGATACGTAGAGTTATAACAGTTAGTCATTGTCCATAGAGAGAGCAGATGAGAAAGGAAAGCAGTGACTTCCACAGAGTTCAGTCAACTTGAGCAGCAGCCAGTTTACTGTTATCCTTCTTCCACGTCCTGCCACCTGACCCAATCTGCATTCCTCTCAACTGTCTATAAGGCTGAACCTCTTATTCTGTCAAGTTGGGTCCCAAACTTCCCCTCAATTAGTTTCCCCCATTTATGTTGAAGGCAATTAATATGCTTTTGATCCTTTGAAAGAGGCCATCATGGACAACATCTCCCATCCCCTCTATGACAGGCTTGTAGAAATGAAGAGCACGTTCAGCAATAGACTGATTCATCCACGGTGCGACAGGGAGCGCTACAGGAGGTCATTCTTGCCTTCTGCCATAAGACTGTACAACGCATCCACCTTGCGTCTGGGCAGAGGCAACATTGACAGGGACCTGCTTCTGGCCTGAACACATCTACTCATCTACTGCTACATCTGTTCTTTTTCTTTTTCCCGTTTACAGCTGTTTTTTGTGCAATATATGCCAGGGACCCGTGCAATACATTTATATTTATATGTATATCTATATTTACATCTATATTTATATTCATATGTGCAATATGATTTTTCTGCGTACTGTTCTGTTCTAGTTTGTTCTTTTTGTGGCCTTGGACTGTGAGTAACTCCTTTAGTGCACCCCTCACTGTACTGATTGTATTGTATGTATTGTATTATTATTATTATTATTATTCTATCATTTGTTTCACTGTGGCTGTGTTGTCTGTGTTAAGCTGCTGTTGCACTGCAATTTCCCTCACGGGATCAATAAAGTATCTATCTATCTAAATGAGCGTTTCAGGGTGCCAGTGGTGTTTTACAAACATCTTGCACCTGTTTAGGTTTCTTGTGGATTTCACATTAAAGGCAAAGGCTTTCCATAACATTATAATTCAGTTTCTAATATCGTCTGAATTATTTCTTAAGTCTCCCAAAAGTACATTTACAAGATCTACTCGAAAGGCAACGCTGTATGGAGAAATTCATTGCTCGGTCCAAAATAAAGCCACTTCTGGACAAAACCAAAATAGGTGAGTTACATCTTTCTCCTCTACATGGCAAAACCTACACCTAGGGGAGTTTTCCAAACCCCGTAGATTAAGCATTTTTCTAGCTGCTAATATTTTGTGTAATCATGTAAATTGAATTATCCTAATGGAGACATCCATGGTAGTTCTATATATCACGATAAAAAACTTGATTTCATGGAATTGGCATATCTAACATGTATTCCCAACTGTTTTGTATCTTTATTGGACTAGACTTCAACCCTTTACTCTCTCTAAAATAGGTGTAGATCTTTTTATTCATTTTGATATTTTTCAACCACGTGACTTTTTTATACATGGAATGGGAGCAGTACAAGACCCTGTATTTGTGGTATTTCCTCTCTACAGGATCGTTTTCCATCTTTTAGGAATTGCTTACACAAGTTGATTAAACTGATGCACAGAACAGATACTTGCATGTATTTCTTTTAAGGTTGTGTAAGACATAAAATTACCATTACTGTCGATAAGATCTTTTATAAAAATAATACCTTTTTGCATCATTAGATTCCATGCAAAAGGTCTCCCAGTTCTTTGAATGTTTGAGTTAAACCAAAGGATTTGTTTCTGTACAGCAGTCTGAATTTCTGGGGATTTAAATTGAATCTCCAACCTGCTTTGCATTGCCTGACATAGGAATCCTGACATACTTAGTAACAGTTCTTTTCTTATCTTTTTGAAATTAACAGGCTGTAATTGCAAAAAGTCAAATAACCCTTTTTCAAAAACTGGATGATAAGATCTCAATAATGTACTAATAAACCATAGTTTATTCAGATACAGTTTTGGAATCAAGGTAGCTTTAAGAACATAATTCAAGGCCTTATGTTAATTAATATTTTACCCACCCCTTGATTGCACTCATTGTATAATGTCTGGCTTATCGTTCCAGACAAAATTAAATATCTTTTGCTCATTCAAGTTAAACAAAAGTCTCAGGTGGGGATGGGAGACACATTAAAAGACGTAAACTGGAGAATTAATTAAAGTTATTTTACCATAAAGTGTACATTTTATACTTTTCCATGGTTTTAATATTTTGTCGATTTTACTTAATTTACAAACAAAATTTACTTTGGTAAGTTCTTGCATATTTCCTGGAATAGAAATACCCAACGTGTCCACTGGACCATTTGACCATTTTATAGGCAGATTGCACTGTAGTGAAAATTATGATTTTACTAAGGGACCAATTCGCAAAATAGTACGTTTCTCATCATTAGGTTTGAGACCTGACAAATCTTAGAAACAAATCCCAGATGTGTTTTAATTGCTCTGATAAAAACAAGTCTCAGGCTCCATCTTTCAAACCAGTCCAGCCTACCATTCCTCTATTACAACAAAGAAGACCAGGACACAGCAGGGATGAAGGCCTTTTCTAGATGATGTTGACTGGGTTTGGTGAAAGACATCAGGTCCGTAAGTATTCGAGGGACTGACAGCCTTAATTCTGGAGAACCAAGGTGTGCAATGGGCCCTTTGTCTGAACTCAGTAACCATTTTACAATGGTAAAAACTCACTCATAACCAAACCAACTTTCACATTTTGACTCCTGGCCTCAGGCAGTCATTTTCAAGTCTAGAATGCACTCAGTGGACCTTTCAAAGAGGCCAGAAAGTTTAACAAGGAAATTGCTTCACATAAAATAGATCCGAGAAGTAGACTAAACACTCAGTGGGGCCATAATCTGATGTCAGGGTTCAAGTAAAGTTCACAATCATGGGGCTGGCGGGTACGTTTTGCTGCTTTATTGCTTCAGTCCTTTATTAAATAACTGCCTTCACAGAGCGGGGATGATATTGGGAATTTGGGGCTGAAGGTTTAACACCAGTGTGCTGCAGACGCCTTTTGCTGAAGTGATCAGAATGGAGACAGCAGACACGAGGTGTCAGCTGCAGTACCAGTGTTCAAAATGTCTCAAGGGTGGTTGGACAAAGGCCTTTTTAATAACATTTCCGGATGGGAGAGAAGAGCTGGGTCAGCGCTGGTCTAACATCACCAGCAGTGAGAGTGGAGCCAAGTTCCAGCATCACGTTTGTCAGACACCACGCTGGTGCATGGGTTAGCCACTGATGCCAACTGAACCCCTGTAACATTCCCGATCCAGCACCTTTCAAGCATTAGCAAGTTAGGGTGGATATATCTCTGATCTTTACAAATGGAGGGGAAGGCTAGGTTTTTTCATCTGACCGGAAATTGTACCAACAACTTAATCCGTCCTAACTCCACCCACTGTCACTGCTTACGGTATTTCCAGTCTATGGGAACTTTGATCTGACACTGAGGTAAACGATCTATGATGGGAGCAATATATGCTTAATCAGTTACAGTGTGCTCTTATCTAGGCCGATGGACTGGTCAGACAACTGCAGATCACCTCCAGCTTGCTAGCAGGCCACGTAATGGCCTGTTCTTCGGTGTACGCAGAGCTGAGAGCAGTCCGAGTTTATGTTAAGCCCATCTGAAGAATGCAGGACCATTCTTTGTTGCACAGCAAGCTGCTGGGCTCCCTTTTGCTGTTCTTCCCAGTGTTTAAATAAAACAAAAAGTATTCTTCTGGCTTTCCGCCACAATGAGCCTCCATCTTTGTGAGGCCCTGCAATCCCTGTGGTCTGACCTGTGGCAATCCTGCTCCCAACTATAACATTCATGATAACATTCAATTCAGCAATGCAAGTCAACAGGGCTTTTCCTGCATGCTCTAATGACTGCACTTCACACATGAGGTGAAATCTTAGCAGAGGGTCCTGAGTTAATGTCTAAAGGCCCCTGGTGTCCTATAGCCTGTACTGAATACAGAGGGCTAGATTGACTGCACTTACAGTGTGATGAATCTTTCAAAGAATCTTTCCAACCAGATGTGGATTAACTTCAATATTTCTGGATTCCAATTTAATTCCAAAACATGGATTTCGATAAATAATTTCTTACAGAAAAATGGGCTGATTGCTCAAGAAAGAAGCCATTTGAATAGTCACCTCTCTTTCCCTGCTGTTCAGAAACTTGTCTGTGCTGTTCAGGAGACACGATGCCACGTCTGTCGCACTTATGAAAAGGGGGTCAGACCCATGAAAAGTGTCCTGGGACCTCATCATTCTTTTGTCAGCTGCATCCATCCTGCACTGAGCGATTTCAGGGAGTGACTGCGCTGTGTTCTGTGGAGAGGAGAGTGAGTGTGTGTGTCTCACTCTAACCTTGTCCTAATTACTCTCTACCGATTCTGCTACTGAGCTGCTCTGCCCTATATTCACTGGTATAAATTTACAGCGTTTTTGCTGTTGTGATGGATGGTTGCTCATTTTAGCCGATCTCCAAAGATTTAAAAGAAGGAAAAAAAAAAGCATTCAAAGATAGAGGCGACTGGATGCTGGGGACAGAGACATCGAATAACTTTCCATGTCCTCATTTGAGGTTTGTAGCGTTCCCTTTTCACATTTAAAAGTTATAAAACAGTTTCATAGTTGGTGCAGTACGGGAGGCTGTAGGATGTATTAATGCTCAGAGCAACAAACAAGACATTTCTGGTCCGATCTTTCACAGAAACCTCCCATTTCAGCACTTTTCTTCTCTCCTGGATCAACCAAACCCAGTAAAAGAAAATCTGTAAATCCTACTATTGTACAATTGTATTTAGGAACAAGTAAATGTTAATACCATGCTGAGAAAATTGAAAGGAGCAACTCACTGTTTAGGTTGTTGAGCCTTCTTCTTCTCAAACCAGTAGAAGCTGAAACATGTTTCTCCTGACTTTTCAGTGTGGACTTAACCTAAACTTGTTCCTTTGCAGCCAACACACACTGACACAGCTCCCCTCTTGAACAAATGTGTTGATTTATTTTGCTTCAGAGTCTGATTCAACGTGGATGTATTAGAACCCATTTCATCTGGAAGACATACCCCTTATAGGGTTCTGTAAGACTAACACAGAAGTTTCCTCTTCTTCAAACCGTTATACTCCCAAGAGTTAAAATTCAGGGTTTCCAAGTAGTTCCGAGGATTTTGAATTACTGCATCTCTCTGGAAAGAATAGACCTCTTTTCTTGCCTTCTGTATTTCGACCTAAATATACACTCTTTTCCGCGCTCCGCAGTTAAGAAGCTTAGGTTAAAATTCTCACCCTGTGATGTGCATCTTCATTTTTAAAATGTTTACGGGGATGATTGCTGTTAGTAAACCTCTGAGGTGAGGTCCTCCAATTACTTTTTCACATGGCTAAACATTTTACCACTGAGTGACCCGAATATTGAAGAACGAAAGACAGAACAATTGCCACTGGGTTTTTTGTTTTTTGAGGACAACGAAACAATTGGTTCCTTTCTTATTTAAGAAATAGAATATGAAACACGGTGTGGACTGCGTTACCGTTATTCCCAGTAAACCTGTTTGCTCCCAGAAAAGGCTGTGGCTTTGTGTTTCAGGGTTAATTACTGTGACTGTTGGGAAATGGACTGTCCTGCAGGAGGCTTATCCTTCAGTCCTAGATTTCTGTCTTCTGCCCTGTAAAGTTTAATCAGAGCTTACGTGGAAAGCTGATTTCAAACCGAGGTCCTTTAAATGAGCCTCTCTTGGTTTTATTTTGCTTAACAGCGTGCTTCATTTCTCTTCCATCACTCCAATTTATTTTAAAGGCTTTTTGTTCGACCTTGGCCTACATAGAAATAGCCTTCCCTAGTACCTATTGCCACCTAACCTCTCCAGATTCGGTCTCTTCTATCTTTTCTCTGTCACTCTTGCCTGTTCTCCCTCCCCCGCCTCCTCTCTGCCCCCTCAGAACATTATCCAGGGAGAAGAAAGCCAGGACACCACGTGTTGTAAAGTCTCAGTGGTCAGCACCTCAGCGATTCTTTCACAATACCATCTTCTCCCCCTTGCTGCGCGGCGCTGCTGGAGTTCAGCTGCGTTTCGCAATTGCAGAGACTGGGAGGCAGGTCGTGTCAAATACGCCCTGATTGCGAAGCTTGATTAATGCATTCATTTGCTCAAAGAGATCGTCACATCTGAAGGCTGAAGAGGAAAGGCAAGTGACAAAAAGAGACGAAAGAAAAAAACACAACTTTCCATTTATCTACACGGACCGGAAAGATGCCCTTTATTTGTTGTCTTTATTGTGGTTAAAAGTGTGTAGATGGTTTCCTATCTGTTTCCTGCACCACTGAGAATTCCTGTGATGCTCTGGCACATTTGTTTGCAAAACGCCAGTCTTTTTAACAGTAGGATGTGTGGACAGTTACAAATTGGAGGAGGCAATTGGGCTTGTCATGCTCTTCACCTAGTAATATGCAGCTTAACGACCCAACAAGCCAAGCAGGACTCCTCTTGGATGCTCCTGAATGACTCCCAGTGCACAGCTTTACCTTACAAATTGGTCCACACACATCTGACACTGTATAACACTGACAGTTCCCATTCAGAATCGTTTCTCTCTTTTTTTGGAAAGCCTGACCTACATGTCCTTCATCCTCTTCTAGGTCCAGCTGTTCTAGTGGTTTGGAGAAAACCAGGAGTCTCATTAAACACGTGGGTGTGTTTTCATCAGAGGCCTGGCACAGCAAGGACAAGGAAGAAAACCCTTCTCAAGAGCAAATATGTGTGCATGTGTCGCCAAATGTAAAAGTCAAACTTAAGTCACACTAAACTGACTGAGCTCCCGGTGGAAACAGAGGATGTTTGTGGGAGTGCAGACCTTGCGCTGTCTTCTGGACCTCCACAGGGAGCCTCAGCATTAGCTGTCATCAAGGATGTGCAGTTATCAGATGTGCCAAGCGGACGTCGAGGATGGTAGTTTTGTGTTTGGCTGCACCAGTTTTTTTGTCTATTTTTTACCTTTCGTTGGGCCTGTGCTACTTCCTGTCTCCCGGTGGCTGTGTGCCTGACCCAAGCAGAGTACCGACTGGATATTTTTAGAGCAAAGAGGCCTGGGCACCTATCCCAGAATGCTGAGAGGACCGCGTGAGCAACAGCCGTGCTATCTTGAAGAGCGTCTCCGTCTCTGTATCCAGGGCAGAACAGACGAGCGACCTCTGGGCGTGACCCACTTTTGAGCACTAAACTTCACGTTTAATTGCTCAGCAGCTCTTAGACACCTACGCCGCAGTGTCGCTATAACGACGCAGCCCTGACAAACACTGCTGTGCCCTGCTATGAATGAGATTTGCTTCCACTGATGTCACTGCCATCGGTGGGTTACACTGACAGAAACATACTGAAAGAAGGTCTACAGTTTTAAGGCCAAAGCAGATATACTAGGGGAGAGGATATTTTATTTCTTTTTCCACCCTCAGTTTTCTTACTAAACAGGCTTAGCAGTGTTCTTTTTTAATATAGAATATAAAAAAAACAAGGGCACATACGAGTATATCCCAAATAGTGTCTGTTTAAGGATTTAGATCAGCTAAAGGTGTGCTGCTTAGCTGCCATCAGACCTAATTTTAGAGGATGTCTGTGAATGGGAGTCCTTTATAAACAATTCCATTTTTAACCCCTTCAAGATCCTCTTTTCGTTAACATCTCACTGGAAGAAGGATGAGTTTTAAATCTCCCAGCGATTCATGGGAGACAATGACAGTTGAAGGACAGGCCCCCTCTGACTTCACTTTGTGTAAGTGATGAAGTGAACTGCAATTCCTGACCCAGTGAGTTTGGGATAAAAAGCTGCAGTACAGAACAAGGTGGCACCAAACTGGGCAGTGCCCTCTTTGCTCTTGTAAAGCCCTACAGCTGATCTCTCACCAGGCAGTAAAACCAGAACCAAGGAAGAATAAAGCAGCTTTTACAGTGACCTTCAGCCCCATTTGTCTTCTTCCTCATCTTCTTCAATGAATTTATTTAGCTTTTGCCTTCATCCGCGGCTAACTTACATGAAGTCAGCCCACTGTTCACAGTGACGTATCACAATTACAAATGAAAGCGTTGCCTGATTGCCCTTCACCCGCTTTGAAGGTCAGTGGAACAGCCTGAGCTGAGGTATCAGGTACATTACACTGTGGAAATGGGTCAGCTCATCTCTCCACAGCACTGGGGACTGTCCCCCTCCCCACAAGAGGGTGGTCTGTTGCTGTGGCAACGAGACGGAAGTCTTGACAGGCCTTTCAGTACAGCAGCTTCCCAACTGAAAGAAGGCTGAAGCCATATTCCCAGGTGGGGATAAAGAAAAAGGCAGCTGCTCATAGCAGCCCTGCCTCTGTTCCAAACTCCTATCATGGCCTGGAAAACACCATCAGGGACGAAACACAGAGACAGTGAGTTCAGTTTGCAGACGTTCGACTGCTGGGGCTGCAGCTCCTGTCACTCAATGTCAGTCTTCAGATGACAGATAAAACACGGACGTCTTCTGAAGGGTCACCCATCCGATTCCCATCACAGAAGGTGTAGGATTCCACCCTGAGCAAGAAGTGTCTCAGTGGAATGTTTGACTGGGGAGGCTGGTTTTTATCTGTCGTGGGGTTTGGTATATCCTGGAGAGTGTTTATTTGAATGAAGATGTTACACACCTTTCGGTGAGAGAAGATAAGGAACAGCACAGAGCCCACACAATAAATGCTGAGAGTAATAAACACTAAATAACTCATCTGAGACAGAAGGTATAACTGAATAATGATTTAGTCTATAATATATTGGGCCCATTGTGCAGACATGCTCTGTATCAGAGCTGGTTGTGTGTACAGCAAAGCTGTTCAATGAGAAATAACGGAAGTCAAAGGGGTTTCAGGAATAGATGAAGTCTCAAACACAGTGACCACTCTGACCGCATTATAGATAAGGTGTGAATACTCACATTGAGGTGATGTAATTAGTGGATTACCAGAGGGATCTGTACTAGGACCACTGCTCTTCATAAGTTCCATTAATGGTCTAGATTCTGGAATATTTAATAGACAAGTCATGTTTGCAAATGATACCAAATATGGAGGATTAGCAAACACTTCAGTAGAAGGGTTTAAATAAAATTCAAGGCTGGACAAACACCTGGCAGTCGACATTTAACATAGACAAGTGAAGGGTTTTGCTTGCAGGTAGTAAAAACATAAACTATAAATAAAACATGAAATGCTGAGTGAGAAATGACTACTTATGAAAAGGACTCACTATAAGGAAGCTTATGTTAACAAATCATTTACATTTTCTAGACAATACGGGGAATTAAAAAGATGAGCAAAATGCTAGGATATAGTTGAAAGGGTAGAATTTAAATAAAGGGATTTGGCTCAACAGGTCATCAGCTGAAGTACGTCTAAGAAGACACAGCTGCTGGAAGTTACTGCCGTGATAGATGGCAGCTGTGATCCTCTCTGTATGAACGGGGGCTCTATTTAGTAGGTGTTTGAGGGTGAACCTGCAGACAAGACACATGCTGGGGCTCTGAGGGAGACCCACAAGCAGCCTTAACAGCAGGTGAAACCCGGACTGCTACAGAGTAAGAGTTAGAGGCCAGAGTGCTGGAATACTCAGAAGCCGAAGCGAAGCGACTGTGAAGAACGTTTTCTTTTTACTTTAATTTTACTTTGCTTCCTAACAATAAAGATCACCTCAGTGCTGGGAAGAGATCCTGGGATCAATGAGCTATTAACAAACATATAGGATAGATGGACTAAATGGCCTCCTCTCCTTTGTAACTGTTCTTAACTAACAATGACTCGATGTTGCTGCTGCCCGCTTCAGGCAAAGAAATGGACTTTACTTCACAGACCTCCTCCATCCTTCCCAGCCCTCATCAGCACCTCCCCCCCTCCCCCCAGGCTCAGTGCATGGCCATGTGCACACACAGATAACTAGCTTGCCTTTGCATTAGGCTGGCTGCACCAAAATTACTGAGCCATTGTATCTCCCCTCTTTTTCAAGACTAATATTCTATAATTTCAGCAGTAGTATTATGGATTTAATAATATGGCAAATTACGTTACCAATTACCAATTCCCCAGTTTATTTTGGTTAAGTGGATGATTTTGCTTTATTGTCATTCCCCACTTAAAATAATATATTTGAATATACTGTAATATCACATGTCAATATGTTCATAAGAATATAATAATATGTTCCCTTATGAACATGTAATAAAGAAACAATTTATCCAGAAGAATCAGCTTGCATTTCCATGAAGTACAGTATGTGTTGCACACATGACTACAGCCTGTGATTTTTATTCCTTGGAGTGTGTTCTTGAGAAAATCATTTGCAAGGAACTCTTGTGAAATGTGAGGCCTTAGTGTGGACTCTCTAGCCTCTCACTGCAGATGAAAATACACACAATATGCAACAGCAGTTCTGATACTGTCCCTGGTTTTCAATTTAGAATTCACTAAAAAAGGTCCCTGGTTTTAAAGTATTACATCACAAACTAGACACACATTCACATACTGTACAGATAAAATTGTCTCTACTTATGTACAAAAGACTTGTGGCTTCTTGCACAGACCACTACCCAATGGCAAAGAGACCGCAGTGCCACAGGACAACGGGAAACATTTTTCAGTGCTTGATAAAGCCTACCTTTCCACTTTCATTTCTCTCGTTTCGTCACTCTGCTGTGAAAGTGTCTTACAGTGGTTAATAATAATAATAATAATAATAATAATTCCTTACACTTATATAGCACCTTTCTGGACAGTCCACTCAAAGCACTTTACAGGTAATGGGGACTCCCCTCCACCACTACCAATGTGCAGCCCCACCTGGATGATGTGAAGGCAGCCATAGTGCGGCAATACGCTCCCCACACATCAGCTCTCAGTGGGGAGGAGAGCAGAGTGATGAAGCCAGTTCAGAGATGGGGATTATAAGGAGGCCAAGAGTGGTGAAGGCTAATGGGAAATATGGCCAGGATGCCAGGGTAACACCCCTACTCTTTTCGAAAAAAGCCCTGGGATTTTTAATGACCACAGAGAATCAGGACCTTGCATTTACTTCTCACATGAAGGAAGGCGCCTTTTTACATTATAGTGTCCCCATCACTATACTGGACCACTAGGACCCACACAGACCGCAGGGTGAGCGCCTGCTGCTGGCCTCACTAACACCTGTTCTAGCAGCAACCTTAGTTTTTCCCAGGAGATCTCCCATTCAGGTACTGACCAGGCTCACACCTGCTGAGCGTCAATGGCCTGCCATCTGCGAGCTGCAGGGTGATACGGCTGCTGCTTTATGTATGCTTTATGTATGCTACATTGACATTGGATAGAAGCTGGTGAAGGTGTGGATCTACATTCGAATGGCAAGACTAGATAAGCAGGAAGGAATACATGGTGTGTGGTCATTCCAAGGGACAGCCCTTGAAGAGTCTGGCAGCCTTGCTTTGCAGCACAAAGACAATGAGACCAAAGAACAATGTTTCTACAGAGGATCCACTAGCGTTGCAGCACTCCAAGAGCAGCAGATGTGAAACTGCGCTTAGCTTACTTTCACACAGGCTCGTAGGAGGGGAAGTGAGATGGAGCTCCTCCACTAGCCCTGAAGGGATTCACGACTTTATCTACCCATGACAGAAACACCTCCTGCAGGGCCCTACTCCAGTACAGCTGGAGAGATAGTGTATCCTGCAGGAATCAAGATAGGAAGTGAAAACCACATTTTATTGGAGTGGAGAAGCACTGTTGAAAGCATTTGTGTGGCTTGTGCCCTCGCCGCTTCACCCTGCCGGTTTGTCCAGCAACACCTGGGGCACGAACCCGGGTCTCCGGGCGTAACGCAACAGGGAACCACCCGAGTGAGCTAAAAGAGACCTCCCTCAGCCCTGGCGGCTGAGGTCCCTGCTACGCACAGGGAGGGTGATGAAGTCACCGTGTCCAAACTAGCTCCGCTACATTTGCAGAGAGTACAGTGCTGGTGGTGGCTGTAGAGGCATTCAGGTAATGGACAGTATCCTGGAGGTACACAAGAGAAACGTGAGGGGCATATCAGGAATGGCCCTGCCCTACACCAAAACCAAATTTACTGTGCAACACAGAAGGACCCTAACTCTGATGGGTTTACTTTGATGACATTTGGGAATGACAGGGAAATGGCGTATGTTGGACGAGAAAGAGCTCAGAAGGGAATAAAACCATTTGGATCAAACTCCAGATTGCTCCAGTTTCAAGGCAGCAGCAGAACAAGGGTGGGATGATAGGTTTTGGGGAAATTGGAATCAATGACAAGAACATAAGAAAGGTCACTGATGACAGAAGGCCATTCAGCCTGTTTGGTTAATAAGCATCATATTAATCAGAGCATCTCATCCACCTGTTTCTTGAAAGAATCTATACTGTTGATTAACTAGGATCTGTCCCAATGAAAAGTTTGTGGCTGTGAGCCAACTAGCCAATATGTGTTTTTTCTGATCTTGAGCAGGTAACAGAAGTGGCGAGAATTTCACATTTTAGTCTGCGTTTCCTGCATGGCTTCCTGCAATGCTGAAACCTCCCTTTCTGCAAGGGTGGACAGGTCATCAGCTAAAGCTCGTCTAAGAAGACATAGTTGCTGGCAGTTACTGCCCTGATAGATGGCAGCTGTGATCCTCTCTGTATGAACGAGGGCTCTATTTAGTAGGTGTTTGAGGG
Source organism: Atractosteus spatula (assembly GCF_055471065.1). NCBI lineage: Eukaryota > Metazoa > Chordata > Actinopteri > Semionotiformes > Lepisosteidae > Atractosteus > Atractosteus spatula. Next base: position 14,254,500 of record NC_142724.1, read on the forward strand.
TGAACCTGCAGACAAGACACATGCTGGGGCTCTGAGGGAGCCCCAGAAGCAGCCTTAACAGCAGCTGAGGCCCTGACTGCTACAGAGTAAGAGTTAGAGACCAGAGTGCTGGAATACTCAGGATCCAAAGCGAAGTGACTGTGAAGAACGTTTTGACAAGCAAATCAAAGCAAATGCAAGCTCATTTCAGCTACTATCTCCCACCCTTTCTCAGCATTGGAGTTTTAAAGAGGTTGTCATTGCACTGGGTGAAATCAGTCATCAGCTTTAACTGCTGTGAGGGCCCCTCATAACTTACATGCTTTTTGGTTTGCAAGATTAGCCTGAAGGGTTCCCCTCCACTGCCTTTTAGGAGAGATTCTATAAGATCGCCCCCTGGCTAATGGGCTGTCTGACAGCAGCTGGCACACACAGAGTGAGGAGTGCGGCAGACCAGATGGTAGGGAACGCAATCATTGAAGCACCTAACTGCAGGAATAGAAGACAGGAAATGACAGAGGGGAGGGGTGGCAGAGTTCTGTCAGTGGCTTCCAGAGAGCTGTGGTGTCTCAGCAGCTGAATACAATAAATGGCACTTCAGCCAATGTGTGTGACACAACACAGAGCAGGGCGGCAGTGGTCTGCCACTTCATATGCCATGCAGTGCCAGGCAGACCAGCAGAAGGAGGAAGCCTCTCCATCTGACGTTTAGTTGAAGATCATAGCAACAGACACAGTCACTACCATCCAGGCCCCACACAGCTACCAATCCTTCCCAGAAATAAAGGCAGAACTGACAATGACTCGTTTTGTCATTTTTGTTCTGTTACTGTGAGTCCGATAAATGACATTTCAGCAGAAATAAATTGGATAAAATCCTATCTATGGTCTTTTATTTTGGAATCTGTTATTGAGCACTTTGGGAGGCAGATATTCAGCCTTAGACAGGGTCGGTCTACAGAGTAATAAGAAAATAGACAGTCTAAATTTAAAATTTAAGGAGTCCTGCAACTACCAGGGTGATGTTTTGGAATAGCTAGAACATTATGCAGAGGAATCGTACTGGTATAGCTGGAGATACCGCCTAGAGAGCACCTCAATCGAGAAAGCATTTCCATCAGATGGCTTCGAGGCTGTTAGCGCAATTGCAAAGCAAAGCAAAATTGCTTTGAGTCAGCTGTGAGGCTGACTTCCCATAATGCTTTCTGGATTTTGAATCTAAAAAGTTAACTTTTTTTGACCCAGTGTTCTTCATCGTTAATATAACAGCACACGGGGATGAAGGTGAATATGTTGCTTCAGCATACGAAATTATCAAGGCACGGGTCTCTTTTAACATTGTTTTCATGTATTACAATGGAGCGTTTGAAGTTATGGGTTACCTTGTACATCTGTCACATAATAATTAGAATGAGAGAGCATGCAAATGGAATTTTAATAAGAACAGACTCTTTGATGGGCTGCTCATCTGCAGTAGTTTAATAGAACTGATTTCTACTGCACACCCTGGAATTTTAGAAGAACAGTTTCTCACCCTGGGATTCTAGAAGAAGTGTTTCTTACTTCAAACCCTGGAGTTCTTGAAGAATGGTTTCTCATTCTGGGATTCTAGAAGTGTTTCATACTGCACACCCTGGAGTTCTAGAACTATCTCACACACTGGGATTCTAGAGGAACTGTTTCTCACCCTGGAGTTCTAGGAGAACATTTGCACACACTGGAATTATAGGAGAACTGTTTCACACTGCACACCCTGGAGATCTAGTACACTACAAATCCATGAAGAGTTCATCACCCATTCCTTTATCTCAAGCTCTGAGTCCTAGAGACGTTTGTTACTAATGCTTTGAGAAAATTAGTTCCAAAACAATTTGATCCCCCACAGACTTGGCAAACTTCATATACTTAGAATAAGGTTACTATTTCTGAATTAAAGACTTCAAGATCTCAGTAATTAGTCATTTACACTGAGATTTGGCTATGGCTAAAGAAACACAAAGTTTTGGCTGTGGAGCCTTCTTCAGGTGTGTTTAGCTTTTCTTCAGGTGGACACCCGAAGAAGGCTCCACAGCTGAAACGTGTTTCTTTTTCTTCTCTTTTCAGCGTGGAATAAACCTTTACTTGCTCCTTTGCAGCCTACGCCTGCTGACGCAGCTACCTACAGTACTTGAACTATGTCAGCTCTGTCAGCCATGAGGGATTTTAGCCTTTTGATCCAAGGAAATGTGCTAGTAATAGTGTGAACAAGAAAGACAGAATTGTACCTGTCCATCAGAGCCAGACCTGGAAGGGCAGGGACTACCCCTTACACACTGTCACAATTATGAGACACCAGTCCGCCTGGCAGGAATGTCTGTTGATGTCTAGAACGACACCTGAATTAAACTCACATGAACACGTGGAGCTGCCCCAACCCAGGAATGAACCCAGGTTTGATCTGTCAGGCTGCACTGCTCATTCCCTTACCTACAGAATTCCTTCAGAACCCTTTTCTTAATTTCAGTCTCTCTAATAACTTCTGCACAAGTGCCTTAGCCGGCTTTACCGATTTCCTGGGCTACTATTACAGCCCAAATGTAATAGTGAACTCAGTTTTCCATGTAAAAAAAAGGATACATTTGTTCAGGCTAAAACAGTGCCTTCATTACCAAGCAATTTACCTTTTACTCTTGTCATGAAGAGTTGAATACGTTTCTGGAAGTAAAAGCAACTCCTTGAAATCAACTAAAGTGCACAAAAAGCTACAGTGTGACAGAAGCACAACGTAAAAGTGCTTCCTGTTCTAAAGGCTCCATTAACCTCTGTTTGTCAATGAGAAGTGTATTCCAGGCACACGAGCCAGTTGACAGAGCAATGAAACTCAGTTCTTGGTGCAGTCACACACCTACACAGATTGATTAGGCTGAGAACTTTGGAACCTCCATTTCCATACTGACACTTCAGCTGTTCCAAATTCCTCTCCCTTTGACGTTCATTCCCTCAACACCAGCCCCACTGCTACCCCCAGCACCACCTTGCACACACAGAGACTTGAATTAGCTGGTTGCCTTTTTAATGACTTCCTAATCCATTTTTAATGTTGTTTTCCCAATATGCTTTGCAGGAGAGGAGATGGATTAATAACTAATTCCAAAAACGGAGGAGCCTAAGAAATAGTTCTCTCCACCTATGTTTCCATTTGTCCCTTGATCAAGGGGGCAGGACTGGGAAAAGAAGACTGTCATGAAGACTGTGAAGAGCAGTGTTCATAAAGTATGGCTGACGGCCTTCAGTTCAAACCACACGTTATCGTAATAAGGGCAACAGGCACTAGAGCTCCAATCTCTGCTAATACATCACTGCCCACAGTAAAACAGTCCAGTCTCTGATTCCTGGCACTGGCACCTGCAGGAATGTCCTTCCCAGGTGTGTGTCCAGGGGCCTGCAGCTTAATAATGATTTTCTGGCGCCCTTTTTCTTGCTGTTTGCACAGGCCTAATGAGCTCTCAACTCCTGCATTATCCTGTCTTCCCTCAAGGTGAGGCCAATGTGCCACAGTCATTATCCCCCGACACATGTTAACAAAATATTAAAAATCTATTTGAAAAAGTATGTGGTAAAAAAAGGAAGGACTCACATTGCCAGCACATTGTTGGGCCAGGGTGAGAACGAGTCTTCTTAGCTTCTTTTCCTGTCAAAACACCAACAGACATAAAGTGTGTTTCTTTTGCACCCAATTAAGAAGTTCTTCTTCCACTGCTGGACTCCAGTATTATCATGCTGGGTCCTGCTTGACCTGCCTTTTCAAAAATGTAAGCAAATTTAAAGCACAAGTGTTAGCCAACAACTAAAACAGCGATCAAGCCATTGGCACAAAGTGATAGAAACATTAAAAGAAAACCTTCCAGGAAATATCTCTGGTGGTGAATTAAGGCCTCATTGTGAACTTCATAGGAAACTCATTTTTATTCCCATTATTGAGATTATACATTATGCATACAACTTTCTCATATTACCAGTAATAATCAAAGCAATCCTAGATACCTGTTTTCCACCATGAATTGGTTGCTAAAACCTTCACACTCCATGCCTCGTCTCATTAATTGCCTCATTAATGGCATCTCATTAATGCAAAACATTCCTAGAATTTCTAACCACTAAGATTGATAACATCTGACACAAAACTCCCGCCCCACCACTTGCCTCTACAGTGCTGATGCTTTGTGTGTCCGACTTGGCTGGTTCTCCTCTTTCTCATTTCCCCACAGCTCACTTCTGCCTGCTTCACTAAACCGGTCTCTCACGTGAAGCCCATTTCTGCATTGCAAATCCCCCTTCCCTTCATTTTATTTCACTCCTGTCTGTCTGCCCTTTGCCTCTTGGTGTTTAATATAATTAATGTCTCCCTGAGAAGTGGGATGGTTCAGACTGCCTGTGCAAACTTCTGTTGTAACGCCAGTGCATACAAATCCTCATAGAACTTTGGATAATCTGAATAATGTTTGGCTCATATCTAACTTGCCTTTTCTTGCAAAGATCTTAGAAAGTGCTGTTGTAGCACAAGTGTATTACAGAGTACTGAAATTCCTTGTTGCAGTTGCTAATGAGATCCTCTGTGTCGGGAGCAATTAATTCATTTATGTCTCAACATACATTCGAGTACGTCAGGGGATCCACACTCTGGTCCTCTAGGGTCACTGCCCTGCACGTTTTATAGGTCTAAATACCCAGCTTCTGAAGAACAAGCACAGGCTTTAACTTGTCCATTCAAACAAATATACTGTATGAGATCAATGTGTTTGAGAAAACAAGCAGTTGTTCTGTGGTCTTTCTGTTCAGTATCTGTATTCCACAATTATGGGAGCAAACATTTTTCTTCTTCAGCTCCTGTTAGCATATTAGTGTGGGCTGCGCAGTGGCCTTACTGGGACTGCATTGTTGTACCAGTGTGACAGGGATTGTGTGCAAGACAATTTCCAGTTTATACAGATGTAGGGATTTCACAGAACTTTTTATTGTTTCACGGTAACATTCTCCAGGACAGGACTGGAGTTGTGCTCTGGTGGTATAAATCATGATATTCAGTTAGAGGGCTTGGTTGACATCACGTCCCTTAAATGTTTTAAATCTGTATCTAAATGGATCTGAAAAGGGTTGAGGTGGTAAGGAACAAATCCCTGGTTTCCTTTAAGATACGGCTAGCTTTGGAGAAATGAGCAACTAACTAATAGATTGATGGGCCTAGTAAATGCATTCTTGTTTGTAATTTTTATGTTCTTATTTAGCTGAGCACAAACATTTAATTTCTCCTTGTGGTTCTAGTTCTGAGGCTGGGCTGGTTACCTCTGGTGTTCCACAGGGCACAATACTAGGCATTTCGCTGTTTGTATTTGGTTCCCCTTGGTGAAATGCTAAAATTACAGGATCTAACACAGAGGTCTTATATAAAAGTTCGGATAACTCACAATTGTAATTGTAATAAGGCTGAGGTCTTCCTATTGGGTTCCTCCTGTCAGTTCTGCAAAACCAGTGCTTTAGCCTTGTCAACTGACACAATGTGTCTGAGTTCCGATCCAAAATGGAGAATATGGGAATGATCTTCAACCCTGGATTGATTTTTTGAACCCTGTGTTCAGAATATTATGAAGACATCAGAAATATGGCCAGACAGCTTCCCTTGCTGTCTGTGTCTGTCGCCGAAGAACTGATTAATGCGTTTGTTTTTCCAATGATCGCTCATTAAACCACCCTCCTTGTAAGAGTCTCTAAAATTACATTTGACAAATTACCATATGTTCAGACTTTGGCAGCCAGAATCTTGACTGGATCTTGTGCAAGAGATTATATTACTCCTGCACTGGAGTCCCTGCACTGGCTTTCTGTCAGGTTTCAAATCCATTTAAATATGCTTCTGTTTAGTGGGTGGTTAGCATGGCTCCCTTGCACACCATCAGCACACCAAAACATATTACAGCCTCAGCCACATCAGGCACTTTTAAGTGTAGTCTAAAAACTTACTTTTTCAGAAAGGCTTTTGGCTTTAATTTTGAGCTTATTTTTGGCTTACTTTAATTATCTAATTTTAATGCACTGAAATATTCATAATTGGTTTTAAAGGCAATATATATAAATAAAGTGGATTGTAATTATTATTGTTCCTAATTGGAGGTTTGTATGAGTGGGAAAAAAGGTGACTTATTATTCTTTTTCTTCTGCTGTTGCTATTACTGCTCTCACTCCCAGAAAGAAAGCCTCTGATATCCTTACAAAGTTCCTTGAACCACAGAGACTTTTAATCAAATAAATCCTATTGGAATCATGTGTTATATTAATAATAACAAGACTGCCTAGTTTCGATACAGTGATACAGGTATAGAAGGGGCAGCGCACTTATCGTAAGGTGAGAGAACACTTAAGAGAATCCGTTAGAGAAAAACGACGCTCATGTTCACCGGCTGAGCCCAATCTGCCCACACACTACTTTTCCCACAGATTTCAGGCTGAGAAACACGGTCGCGCTGTGCTCGTTAAATTGCCAATTCGGCACCGAACGCAAGACCCGAAGAGAGTCGGCGGCTGTAGCGGCAGTGGAGGAGGAGGAGGAGATGTGTCGAAGTTCTCCGGCTCCGAGAGCAGTTCCCAGGAGGGCTTTGTGTTTACTGCCGCTTCCCGGAGACACTCCAAAGCTCCCGCTCAGAAGTGGAGCAAAAATAATAAACTCCCGCCGCCTCCGGCAGGATTTCACTTGTTCAAATATGCAAACTAAATGCAAACTAATGAGAGGGGCTCACTGTAAACTGTTCAAGGTTAGGAGAGCTCTAATTAGAGTGTTTTTTTTTTTAATTGTCACGGCGAATAAACTGAGCAGACCCCGGAGATGAAGAAGTAAAATAAGCAGAACATGTTTCGGCGGAAACAAAGCGAGTAGTCTTATACTAAAGGTGAAAGTTATCCACCCGTCCATTTTTTAACCCCTTTTTCCACTTCATTGTCGTGGGGGAGCTGGACTGGGAAGTCTGGGAAGCACTGGGCGCACAGAAGGGTACACTCTGAATGGGACGCTGATCCACAGAGACACAAACACACCATGAGCCAATTATGCCTTATTATGGGAAACCCATGCAAACACAGGGAGAACATATTAACTCCACACAGATAGCCCTGCTGGAATGGAACCCAGGGCCCCATGCTATCCACTGTACTGTTGTGACACCCAGGTGAAATTTATGGGTTTTTTAACCCCCCCAGCATTTTAGAAACAGGAATGTATTCACAGAAAGGGCAAAGAAAAACTGAACTATTAAATTACAGAATAATTAGAGGATCAGCTGTATAGCAATAGCACTCTATAAGATATTCAATATATATCCAGATATCGTGTTAAGATCTTGTGAAACCAACTTATTACAGTTCGGCACCGATGGATATAGATTTTCAGAAGGCTTTTGATAATGTTCCTTGTTAACAAATCTAAAATTGTGGGCAGTATCCATCCAACGTAATGAATGTGTTTGAATTGACAGCTGGCTAAGGGATAGAAAACAGTTCAAATAATAGGTGAGTCCTCTGACTGGGGCAATGTAGTTTATATCAATCTACTTATCGATTCTAAGCAATTAGTTAGTAAACAAATAAAGTTCTCTGGATTATCAAACTAAGTGCTAAAGGATATTCTGAATGGCTTAAATAAAATTCAGGAGACGTCATACACCTGACATTTTACATCAAATGCAGAGTGATACATCCAGGTAATAAAAATATAAAAGCTGGAAATACTGACCTTGAAGAAGCAAGTTATGAAAAAGGCATACTGTAGGTGTTTGTGTTGACATTTACATCTTACAACGTCTAGACAATGCGAGGAAGAAATATCAAAATAAACAAACAGAATTTTTGGATGTATATTTAATAGTGTGTTATTGTCAAATCAACTGGTGTTACAGTATATTAAAATCGGTCACTGCCCTTGATAGGCCTCAACTGAAATATTGAAATATAGTTTGAAATTATGGAAACAACATACTAAAATTGACCTCGCTGATCTGGATTCAGCCCAGAAAGGAACAACCAGAGACATTTCCGGACTAACTGGAATATGCTAAATGTCAGAGGTTCCACGAATCCACACACTCGTCGTCACTTTCCAACAAGCTCTCTTCACTGCAATTAACCTATTATTGTCACGCCCTCTGCAGCCAGGGGGCGCTCTCAAAAGTTGAGAGAGAGAGAGAGTACAACTCCGTTACCGATATCCATATCGTAAGGCAGTACTGTGGTCAAGAAGGCAGGCAGAGATCCGTAATCCAGAGAGAAGAGTCCGAAAACCAAATCCGATCCGTGAGGCAGGTGCGTAGTCACTGGGGAGGCTAAATCAGTAAACCAAGAGTCGGGAGAGATTTCCAAATCCAGATCGTGGAGCAGGTTGGTGGTCGGTGGTGAGTCATCCAAAACGTTGCTAGACAAACAGGCGAATGGAGCGACTCTGGTGAGTGAAACTCAATAGTGAGCATGGAAAGGTGTAGCAGAAAGGTTTAAGTAGGGAGAAAGGGGAAAAGAGGCTGGATAATGGATTAATTGCAGTGAACAGGGCACATGGGAATGAGGCAGCGAGTGCATGGATGTGTGGTGACTCCGACAGGAAATGTCTCCCGACTCTTGGTTAACGGATTTAGTCTTCCCACTGACTATGGACCTGCCTCACGCATCGGATTTGGTTTTTGGATCCTCTTCGATTTCTCTGCCCTCCTTCCTGACCACGGTACTGCCTGATGATTGGGACTTCAGTAACGGAACTCGCACTCTCTCACTCGACTTTTCATTCCAGCTCCGCACAGGGTCTGAATCAGCCCAACTGGTATGTGACACTAAAAGAACTAAACGTTTTCAGTTGTGATCAGAGACAGTACAAAGGGACCTGTGTCAAATATTTAAAATCCAAAAATGGCCTTGATAAAGGCTTTGATCGGTGGGCGTCTTCACAATACAAAAACGTAACATGAGGCATTTAAAACTTGTAGAGGAAACATATCGTTAGACACGGAGTTGTGGGAGTCTGGAATGACATATCCAGCCAGAATAACCGGGGACCTTATCAACAAATGTCTGGATAAGATCCGCGGATCAATGAAGTACTTGTCAAAAAGCAAACCAGATGGACTGAATGACCTCCTGCTTCCTGGAAGTTTCCTGATTGTCCTGTCAGCATACAATATTTGTAAATGAGAAGTGAAACAATCATTTTATTTGGGGGGCTTTATGGCACGTGTCTCAACCATCCATTCATTTGCCATCTTTTGGAGAGCTTTCATACATAAGATAAGATCACTTTATTGGCCATATATAATTTCTTGTATTAGGAATTTGCCTTTTCACATATCCCAACTTGCTCTCCATGTGACACACAGACAGGGAGAGAAGCTTGGGGTCAGAGCACAGGGTCAGCTATTTATACGGCACCCCTGGAGCAGTTGGGATTAAGGGTCTTGCTCAGTGGCCCAACAGAGTAGGATTTCTCAGCCGGCTACGAACCGGCAACCTTCCAGCCACAGGTGCAGATCCTTGACCACAGAGCCACCACACCGCCCCCTTTCACACATGGTACTGAGATAATGTACACCTTCCCTCTTTACAAAGAATACAGATGAATGAAGTTTGATAGAATCACAAAGCGGTGATGATAAATTAAACTATCGTGCACAGATCAGCCTCTGAGTCAAGGAGATGAGTGAAATAAAAGTGTTAATTCAAATGTAAACCCAGCTTCTTCTGTTTTACACTTCACTGCCCTTTGAGCAAACGAACAAGAACGTTGCCTCTTTCTGCAGTGCATGTGGATCAGCAGAGAGCCAAGGTGCAGCCCTCCGAAATGGATTAAAAGTAGTTTTGTTCTTTCTCCCCCTGGGGAAAGGTTTAAATGGACAGAAAAATGAGGACTAGGAGACATGTTCTCTTCAGTCTGCTGATACTTCTATTATCTGGGACTTAAGTCTCCGTCGTGGCACCTGCAAACAAAGCTTGTAACCCAGAGGCCTTCCAAGCTACACAGATAAATTTCATTATGTCCCTTGACCGGTTCTTAATCAACATTATAGCAGACGTGCAAAATCCATGTGGCTGGCAGTAAAAGGTGGTGAGGGAAGTATTGATTTTAAAATGTCACAAAAGAATACACAGGCATGGGCTTTCTTGTTCCTCATCAATCACTATTGCACAGTCTCAGAATATATGTGCTCCGTACACAGGCAGAATTATGCTCATGTATAGCTTATTTTTATCAAGGGAGAAATCTACCACATGCTTCAGGCTGTGGAAGGACAATGTTCTCTATTAAACAGAGTTATATGCAGGTAGCAGAAATATTAACTGTTGACACAAAACAGAACACACTGAGTTTGGAGAGGCTGCTTATGAAAAAAAAGAGGTTAGTTGTGTTGACACATCATTGACAATGTAGGAAAGCAATAAAACAAGCAAAGAAAATGCTTGGATATCTAATTCAAAGTGCAGCATTTAAATCCAGAGATATTATATTAAAACTAAGAACAATCCTTAACCCAAAGTCCCCCTGTCCACCTTGTCACGCTCTTAAACCGCTCCTCTTGAGGACGCTCCAGCCCTTCCTAGTTTTATTCTTGATTCCCTGCACCTGCCTCCAGTTCCTGCCGCCGTCCTACAAAAGCCAGGCGTTCCTACCAATCTGGGCTCAGCTTTGGAAGATAGACACCCGGAAGCCTGCCTGCACAGGCTTCATCACAACATCCTGACCTTCTGAGTCCGGGATTAGGGAGCGTCTGGTCCCGTGACCCCCCTTTCATTCTCCCGTCCCTCCGCCAGATCCCGCTCCGGCTTTTAACTCTGTTTGTCTGTCAGGATGGATTACCTGGTCTTGGACTTTTGCTACACCCATGGATTTGCCTCGGACTCCCTTGGACTGTTTGCCTCGGCCACACCTCCCCCGAACACCAGCACACCACGGACATGCCCCCTGTTTTCTTTCCAGCCCCTTTGCATGCCTTTTTCCCCATGTTTTCCTCACTCCTCCCCGGATTGTGTTGTCTGCATAGGGTCCTGAAAGAACGCTTCGTGACACACCTGACCTGTTCCAACGCAAGGTCTTGCTCACCTGGTTTCTAGTCATAGATGAAATTCAGAATGTCAGCCAGTTATTCTTTGAAGGATCCCAGTGGGCTCCAAGGACATGATATGACAGTTTGTCCCAGGCAGCTCTTTGCTTGAAGTGGTTTCTCCATTTTTTAATCTGTGTGGCAATTTGCACTCTTTATAATTTGCACTTGTGACCCAGCAGTTTGGCCTCAGTGTCCATGTGAAAAGCTGACTGTGTAGGCTTTTATAGTGTGCTCGTGCTCTCCCCCCTCCACCCCGCTGGTTCGTCCCGCAACACCTGGGCCCGAACCTGGGTCTGCGGCGTAACGCAATGAACTAAAAGAGACCTCCCTCAGCCCAGGCAGCTGAGGTCCCTGCTACGCGCGGGGATGGCGATGACGTCACCGTGCCCAAACTAGCTCCGCTACAATAGCATGGTGATCATCTGTATTCAGGGAAAGTGGCTCGGGAGGGGTTAGAAAAAGCAGGACAGGAAACAGAGAGTAATCTCCTCCTGAGACCTGCAGGAATCCCTCTTGCTGGTTGCTCTTGAAGCCTAAATGAGTGGAACTAGAGAAGCGCAGCCTGCAGGACTGTTCCTAATGACTTCCACCCATGTTAAATCCCTGCCACCTTCATGCCAGACAGCTCTGAGATGGCACTGGTTTGATCAGTCCGTATCTGTGATAGTTAATGAAGCAAGTCAATGGGACTTACATCTGCATAGAGCATTTTCTGACCACAGGGCCCCATAGCACTCCAAAACAATTATTGAAATTTCATAGATTAATACTCTTTGCAGCTTCGTGGACTTCCAGCGAGGAAATAAATCCCAGTGATTTAATCTTCCGTCAAGTAGCATTTTGTGGCTTGTCTTCCTCTCCTTCGGCCCACATTGGTCTCGTCTTGAAAAGGCAGTAGGAGTCTCTGCTACTTGCCTACAACTACACCATACGCAAGGTCAAAGGGCAATTCAGATAACACTGTGATGAGAAGAGGCTGATTTTTCACTCTGCCTTTCCAGAATTGTAACTAATGAAAGCTGTGGATGATGCAGTTATTAACTTTGAGCGATCTCTTTAATAGCCAGTGGTGATGCTGCACCACACTGCTGCGTGTTGTTAATGGCAAAAAATAAACTATTTTATTTTTTTGTTTTCATTTATACATTCCGTAGCATAAGGCGTCTTGTCACACTGTTGATGTAAATAACAAATGTGGCACAACAATTGTACTCCATTCCAAATTCCTGTGAACGCTTTTCCCTAGAGGTTAACTTTTAAAATTTGGAAATACCAATTATTTCTTAAACTTATTTCTCTGAATGCACACCTGTCACCTGTTTGTATCACTAATCTGTTGATACATAATAACCGCACAGTACCGTACAGCAGGGACTTCTAATTCTCATTCTGGGGACACCCTATATCTGCTGGTATTTTTTCCACCTGAGCTTTTCCTTTACATAATTGGACCCTTAAATGATCTAATAATAGGATCTGAACTCTTTGTTTTCAGAACTTAATCATATTGGAGGCCGTCTTCTAATCTTTGTGTTTCGTAAGTGACTTCAGATCCCCCAGTTGAAAAGGTTCCAATCAAACCTCTTCTTATTTGAGTCAAGGATTCAATTACACTAAAGGGGTCCTGCAATGCTAGATTTATATTTTGGGGTGAGAAAGAAAATGGCATCGATGAGTGCATTTCACACCAGAACAAAAGTAAAATGTACACAGTAATGTGTAAATCCTCCAATTTACATCACCAAATAGACTACATTTCCAGGTACTGTACAGTATGTGCAGCACCATGTTTTGCGATTCAGAACAAGGCTACAAAACCTCCAGTGAGGTGAAGAAGCCCTATTACACTGTAAACAAGCAGGCTTGGAAATACATCTCTAATCCAATAGAATTAATGATCTCGACTTCAAGATGGTTTTTCCGACAATTACTACTTGTTAATTCTGCATACAGATCAAATTGGAACATTTCTGTGGTGAAATATATGCTGTGCAACCAGTACTTATTCTCTTGTACATCGCATTACAGTAGTCAATGCAGTGACTAGTGAGCAGGAAGGGCCGCTTCATGTAGCAATTCATGCTAACACTCGCTCTCCCCCTCGCTGCGACTAGCGATTTGCATGTAGCATAGCGACTATCCAGTACTTTCACAAAGTTCATGATTTTGTGCTTCATTCATAATTTGGAAAATTTTGTGATACCATTATCACAATTACCATTACCATTAAATTTTGTGATACCATTACTATAATTAATTTATTTTGCTACCGATATTTAATAACCAGTCTGAAAATCCGGGACTGCAGTTGACAGCTGTAGTATAGTTCTCAGGCAAGGGTTGGGAACCCCTGACTTGCCAAAATGTTGTTCTGAACTCCTGCAACTCTTTGTGTATAGACGCCTGTTCTAAGTTTTAAAAGTACTTCCAAGGACTTTATTCTTCTGTTCTCTAGATTGTGTTTCCCTGGATTGATCCTGAGAACTCCACAGACCTTGTCAACGGCTTGGATTTTGAGAAATTCAATCAGGTCCCCTCAATGTCATCTCTGTTAGACTCCAAGGATACACCTCTGTTGGCCCTGTCAGTGTAGGACAGTCCTCTGAGCCCAAGAAATCTGATTATTCTTCTCTGGACTCAGTAGACAGCAGCGATATCTTTTTTGGAATATGATGATCAAAACTGAACACAGTCTCCTAGCACATTGGACATATTTTACATAACATTCCCTCATTGAAATTCTGCACATTTGACTTAATGTCTCAACACTCTTTCTGCCACACTGTGAAATGGCCTGTGCATCCTGGCACTGGTGAGTTCCTCTGTGTTTTCTTTTCTAGGTACATGCCATTAGTCAGCAATGCCAAGGCGTGAATACATCTAATAAACATTTTAGGACTTGGAAAGAGTAAAATGATGGATGTAGTAGCTGAGTGCCGAATGTACACCCTGCTGGAGGTAAGACAGATTGTGTGACCGCAAACACGCTGATGGAGTTTCTCCACCCGAGACCATAAAAACAAGCAGCAAATATTTCCCCTTCCATTTTCCTTACCAAACAATACGTGAGCGATGATATACACAAGTCAATAAATTAATATATGAGTGCACCGATGATTTTTCTCTCTGGGAACACTTCTTCCGTTTATAAATAACATATTCCCAAGAACGTTTGCCGACTGATTTGCAGCAAAGCTTGTCAATTACGAACACATTGATTTTGCGGTGCGACCTATTAATGTGTTTACTGACGTACTGCCTTTTTCTACTCAATGAACAGAAGGCCCTGCTGGGAAGAAGCAGTAGGCTCACAGCACAGGCCTGTTTTGGCAGCTATTACATTTATATAATAATCTGAGTAACGCCATTATGAAAATTACAAGCATTAGGGAGTAAAGTCAGGACACACGCGGTTTTAAGCACTGAGCAGGGAATTTCAATTTCCATGTACAAAACACACATGGGACTGTTTCTTCCAGCACATCCATATTTCGAACTCTCTATTCATTTTTTTTGCCATCATGAAAAAATGGAGCTTTAGAAGCAGGCAAAAACAAACACTTATTTGGTCTGAGTCTTTAATAAATTTGCTACATTATATTATTCCCAATGTAGGGATTTATACTAAACTGCTACTGCAATGGCCTGTAATTGAAACTGAGGACACAGAAATCTTAAGGGAAATTAAATGAAATATTTTTATTACTGCTACTTGTTTTTCAATACATTTAGCTCCACTTCATTAGATCTTGACATCTTCTTTTCTACATCGCCTTTAAAACACAGCTCCCAGTAATTTCTAGTTAGGGGATTCTTATTCAGCACTTTCAGTACAGTAGTCTTATCCATTTGTTACAAATGTGATAACAGCTGAAGTACAATTCAATAAGAGTATTAGAGAAAAGCATTATTGAGTTAGGACGGTGTGTGGATCATGTTAATTTGCTGGGCTATAAAGGGTGTTGGATTTTCATTCTGTTGAGGACTTCCTGAATGTCTCTGGGTCTCAGTTTGAGAATCATGAGGTGAAGGCAAGGTCCAGTGATGTATTGGCTGAAAAAGGCACTTTAACTGCAGGAATTTGTGGTGACAAGTTCCTCCTCCTCTAGGCAGGTTCTCGGGAGTTTTAAAGTGGTCCTAATCAGTGCAGCTCTCTAATGAAGAATCACTTGTTATCAAGACAAATTTTGCTCTCCAGGCCTCTTCCTAAGTGCCGCCTGCTCCCAGTGAGACACGCGCCAGAGCTGGGGGGGTCCTGAGTTGTCGGCTCCACTTCGCTGCGGTGTCGTGTACTGACTGCCCCTGCTCCAGCGCTGCTGCAGTGGAGCCCAACGCCGCAGCCAGAGACCCCTAAGTGAGGGTGTGGGGGTGAAGGCCCCATGGTTACTCTCAATCACTGCACATTGGAGAATAACCCATGAGATATGGCATGAAACCCATTCTGATTTCTGTAGCCCATGAGCTAACTAGGGCTGCACAAGGTGGCGGCGTGATTAGGATTTCTGCCTCACAGCGCTGAGGCCCAGAGTTCAATTTCCTTTTGCTCCTTCATTTTCCCCTTTACCAACTGTTTATTTTTTTCAATGGTGTCAAGACATCTTGAGCTATCAAACAGATATACTGTTTTTTTTTACCTAAACGGTATATAATTTTTTAGAACTCTGAATAAAATTGGATTTGATAGGTTCACCTCTTATGTTTCCTGCAACTGTCACCCTTGGGATTTGCCTGGTACTGAGGAGAAGAGGAAGCAACTCTAACTTCTTTTGAAGTGACAATTGCAAGGAAAAGTCATCTTGAGTTACATCAGGCTAACAGAGTCCAAAGCAGTGGAACAGCAGGAGAATTCTGGTGACACAGCAGCTAGATTTCTGTTTCTACAGAGGAGGCATGTGAGCTGTGGGCGATTAGTCTTGACCTACAATGGATCTGTGTGCATCTAAAGAAGGCAGTATTGCAACTGGCAACAAGATTGAAGAGACAAAAGATTAACTCTGATCTACAGAAAGTGAAACATTGTATTCTGCCAATACCCTTCTGATATTATAGTGCTTTTCACCATGGTTCTGCAGCTGTTATTTCACTTTATGATTTAACTAAGCTGCCTATTCAAAACAGGCTGACTAAATCCCAGAGGAGCTGCACTGTTATGATTCCAGCATCTGCTGGCTTTTGATCCATTTAAGGTCTGTTACCTAATTGAACTCCTAACTGAGCTACTCTAATAATTAATTATTTTGACCTCATTAAACGCTTTCAGCAATTACAGTGACAAACATTGGAGGCTGACTATTTAAATTGTATATGCACCTCGAAATCTGCACGAGGCCGAATATGATGAAAAGGCTGTGATTAAGCACACTGCTAATTTAATTAAGGGTTCAATTAAGTTACTGGGAGCTCTGCTGGAATCCACACAATGGGGTCTCAAGACCCATGAAAGGAAAAATCTGGGCTTCTCCTCCTCTTCTGCACTGCAGTTCTGAGAGCAAGAGTAAGCATTAGGGTTAAATCTGTTTCTTTGTTTCTCAAGTTCAACAAACAGCTGTGCTAGCATTTTTCCCACTCAGCACGCAGCTTGTACTGGGTATGTGCTATGTATCTTATTTGTCTGACAGGGTTTTCTTTCTCGTTTTGCTGCCGAGAAAAAGAGGTGGGTCTTTGGAAGTGAAATAAGATAAAATGGGCAGGAACTCAGACAGTTGTCAGCTCAGGCCTGAACTGAAACAAGCCAGGCAATGTGTGCCAAGCTCCCATTTTTTATTAATTCATTCTAGACTATTTTCTTATGACCCAGCATGGAAAAGGTTAGTAGTTATTCCACTATACCTAGGACAACATACAGTATGAGAATGCATGTAGCTGGAGTCTCTGCTTTTCCCCTTCAGAGCTCTTAAACCACAGCAGGGATAGGCAATCCTCATCCTTGATGACAGCAAGTCTCCAGGTTTTCATTCCAACTCAATGAGATTGTATTGGCTCAAAGGGAGTAATGTAGCAATTTCCCCCAGGTCATCAGGCACTGCTGCTTTGAGGAGACCTAGAAAACCTGCAAACTCACTGATGGCCCTATAGCACCAGGATTGTCCATCGCTGTATGAGCTGTACTGACCTGAGGACTAAGGATCCATTGAATGGGACTGAATCAGACCTACTGCAGGAAACGTATGTTTCCTTGCACCCGCTCAAAATCTACCCTTAGTGAGTGAATTGCAAATGTATTCCTTGAGTTGTAACTTGTTATTTTATAACCAAAAGGTCAGTTATTATAAGTGTGCTTGCTTTCGTCTATGCTGTAACCCCAACTGAGCCAAGCAATGTTCATATTTATAAAACTCATCAGACATTGCTAACCACAAAGAGAAGAAGATTTAAACATCTTCTGTGTGTTTTCTAGGATCTTCCAATTTGCATTCATACCCTACAAGTGGAACAGGCCCAGTCAACAGGTCAGAAACTCAGAAACGCCAGAATCCAGCACATGAGCTACCAGGACAATGGAGCTGGGTATTGTCAGGATGCGCTAATTGTCAGAACACTCTTTGAGTGTTGCTGATTCTGCGGTGGCCAACCAGAATCGGTTTACCGGTCACTTCCTTGTATATAAGGTTGATTAACCCTGTGTTCGGGGCTCAGCATTGTCAGATTTGTAACATCTCCAGTGTCAGCTTGTACAGTAGGACGTACTCCAGTAGTTAAGCTTTCCGTTTCCCGGTTGTGGGACTCCCAGTTAGTCCTGGTTCCAGACTTCTTCGTGAGCCCTTCTCCGTGTTCCTGGGTTGCGAAGTTCCTGGTTTTCTGGGTCCCGGTTTACCCCCTGGGAATGGCCTCGTATCCAGTTCCTGGTGACAGATGCCTTCATATGGAGCAGTGCTGGTCTTGGGATTTGGGACTCCATATTTGGGTTACATTGTGATCGCTGAAGTCTGCTTTTGGAGGGACTCAGTGTTTTCTCTTACACCTGTATTTGGACTTGTAAATCCCGATATCCTGTTTGCCTGATATATTTGACCTTAGACTATGTTATAGACAATGTTATAGTGTTATTTCCCATGGATTTGTTATTAAAACTTTGTATTTAAATGTATATTCTGACTATAGTTTTGGTTTTTGCCCTTTAAGGGCTTCTGCTGTGCTGCATAGGGTCTAAGTTCCTGAGCAGTTTTTAATCATGTAGAAACCGTAACAGGTTTGGTCACTAACTGACTGAGTCCCTGTATGAGTTTTCGAATGATCCCAAGGAATCATCTTCAATAAGTTGACTGGCTTATTTGTTTCAGACCCACATAACTCTCTGTGTAAAGCAGAGCCTCCTGTTTACTGCATAGACTGTCTTCTGTAATTACTTCTCAGTAAGCACATTTGTTTCCAAAGGTTTAGAAAAGCTATGTGCAGACTTGATCTCTACCATTGAACAAAACAAGTATGACATCTGAAACATGGGAGCTTGTCTTCTTATATCATAGTCTCCCCATCTTTAAGATTCAACATGTATTTAATTCAGGCTTCTCTAGATGTGTAACGTGAACTCCTAACAACAATACAGTCTCAGAGATTACAAAATGAACCCTTTGAGCATTTTTGTGTCAACACTCTTTTGCTCATAGTCATAAAATATTTAGGCTGGAGACATGCTGAGCTATGAGTAAAATTACATAAATAAAAAAGTGCTAATCATCGAGAAAAATCCAACAGACCACTAACTGGCTCCTAACCTTTTAGAAGCTTGAATGTTTCTTTGAAAGAATGCAACATGGAGAGTTTAATTTATTTTGTAAAAATAGTATGACAATAGGGTATCACAGAGCTACCTGTACGCTAGTTTAATTCTCAATTTCACTTCTTCACAGCCTACTCTGAAGTGTGAGAAGGCATTTCTACTATAAAAAGCAACAGCAGCAACAGGAGCTCCCACAGAACACGCAGAGCAGAATTTGGCGTGGAGCAGCAGAATTCTGGTGACACATCTGCCTTGTCTGCAGAGGCAGGAGGAGTGCTGTGGGATGCAGCCCAGGGACAGTGAACTCTAACCAGCTGAGCCCTTTCCCGCTCCCCTCACTAACACAAAGCCCTGTACAAGGGCTTGCATCTGTCTGGACCTTTTTAACAATAGATATTATCACCTAGGCTGAGCGAGCAAAAATAATTGGTGAACGTGACCTGACGTGACTTTGTTCTGTTACTCCCCAAATTAAAAAAAATACTAAGTATTCCAAAGCGAGGCAGATGGATAGGAATGACTCTAAAAATCGTTTAATGATGGTGCATTACAATATCTCCTGCCATAGCACTGCTGTGTTTACCGTATACCAGCCTGGCAGCCTGTTTGCATTACAGGGTTCAGTTTTGACTTAATGACTTCTAATTCACTGTGGATTATCACCATCTGCTAAAGATGCAATTTGCTGTAAAAAGGAAAGAGGTATGTTCTGCCCTTATGGAAATTACTTATAGAAAACCTGTAGGTTTCCATAGAAATGGATGTTCTACAGAAATGTCCCCATATATAGTTTCATATGGAACTGAGATATGTACAGTCTATAGAAAATAATTAAGATTATATTCTGAAGTGCCATTATTTTTAAGACATCTGAGAATTATACTAGGGGAGTTGTTAATTATAATTAAAGCAGATTAGAAATATGAAATAATTCTGTATGGGCTCTGTGGAAGAGCAGTACAGAAACTCATAAAGATGTACTATTATATTTTTATTCTCTTTCAAAAGTCTTGCTTATATTTAAATTAACTTGGATGGCCAGGTTTTTCTGGAAAATGAAACGATTCTTGTCCATCTGCATCGAAATGGTCCGACACTTGGATAATGTACTGTATATCTTTGGAAAGCGGCTATAACGGGCTGATTACATAATTGTTTAAAACTGATATTTCACACCTGGCTGTAACAGAGTTGTGAGATTTGTTTTCCTGCACTGTGCCTATGAGCTTACAGCCCTGCGATCTTTCACTGGGGCTCAGCATATAGAAACCCAGCCAGGGTCAGAGCAGGTGAAAGTAAGCGATTACACTGTTTTCACTCCCTGTGCCTGAAGCTGTTAACAATGAGCTGAATACCCCCCTCTGACATAATTGAGCTTCTGGAAAACACGGAGTGCATGAAAAAGTCCAGAAGGAAGAATTTTAGATATACAGGATGTCAAATGCTGCAGGCTACGTGGTCCCGTGCTTAAGATGAAAGGACTCAAGGCTCAAGAGGGTTCAAACTTTACTTCTGCCTGAACCTACTTATGCTCTGGGCCTGAGAAAAGAAAGATGTCTAATCAAAGTCCTGCTGTCTATGAGCCTGGAGCAGCATCTGATGACATCATTCACACTCATACAGAGTCCTCCAGCAGCAGCCCTGGACAGTCCTAATCCTTCATCTTCCTTGGGCATCTCTGACCTGAGGCTAAAATTAATTAACTAAAAGTTACAGAGAGCTCGTGGACCAAGAAGAAGATGAGCCCACGGCTCATCCAGTACCAGACCTATTGTATGTGAATTACTCTGGTCAAAAGCATCTCCTACATAGCCAATACGTTTGAATGAGTAAATAGCAGGGGTACAGTGTGTGGGGGAAAGGGAGAGGCTCAGCACTTTCAACATGGGTGACAAGATTCTGGCTGGTTCTCATGCTTCTTCAAATGCAGTAGAGACATGGAAGTGGGCACACTGCACTGCAGAGCACTGGCATAGAGGACAATCTGCACTCTCATCTGAAAATGACTTTGTGTATGCTGTCCAAAACTACCCACATCTGAATGGCACTATGTGACCAGCCTCTGAGTCCGAGAGGGAAAGAATACTCAGAAAAAATACTTGTTATGACATAAGTCTGGGTCTGTGAGGCAGCAATGCCACCATGCCTCCCCCACTGGGCCTCAAAATAGTGAGGTAAACTTTTAACCTGAAAAGAACTCTTCAGCTAGTCTGATTTTCTTGAAAATCTTTTAAATGAACATTGACCATTCCTTCTGCATTTCCTAGTTATGGAAGAATTGTGTTACATTACTAGTGCAAGATCTAGTGCAATTCATTTACAGGAACTGGTGCTCATGCTAAATGCAAAAACATCTGAAATTGTACACTTCAGACAATACAATGATATATAATGAACCCAGTGCTAAGGCTCAAATTGGAATTTTCTACTCTGTTAGCCTCTTCCTGCACCCTCCTGAGACGACAGCTCTTGAGATCAGGTCTACAGTATGTGTCCAGAAAGGACTGGGAAGGATTTCTCATTTACCAAAGAGGCCTGGATGACGATCTGACAGACTCCAACAAATAGATAGCCTCTAATTAGGCTCAGACTGCTTTCTCAGTCTCCTGCCGAGCTTAAGAACAGAAGAACACAATCTTTTTGCACTTTTTTATTTCTTCATGTTCCGGAGGCCCATGTGGCAGTGGCCTGCGACAAAACTCCAAGCTTTCAATCAAAGGGTGGCGTGAGGCAGCCCAGTCGCAGCCTGTGACAAATGTAAAAGCCTTCAACAGCATGTGGGGAACCAGCTATTCCCAAACCTACAGGCCAAAGGCGATGACTGGTACTACACTGGAATTAACTGTCCTTCACAGACGCCACACAGTCCCCAGGCACCGGAGCACAGCTTCCCAGAGTAAACAGCTCTGCTCCATGCAGACTTGGAGCTGCTTCCCTCACTGAGGAATTCTGCCTGATTGGAGGGGGAAGTATCTGATTATGTAATCAAGGCGACAGGGTGAAGGTCGTGTCTCATTAGACTCCAAGCAGCTGCACGATCACAGCTTAAATCCTGGAAGATAAGGCCTCTGCAAATACATCCAGCCAGCGGCAATATGAATTCCAATTACATTCCTGTAAACACAATTACGGAGCTGAACTGTGACAAAAACAAGCATGTCTATTTTTTATACTCAATTATCGCTCCAGATTGCATTTGTTGCATGAGCATAGCTAGTAACAGCTACATTTGTCTCTGCACCTCACTGCCACCTGGAGCTAAGCGTTCAGTTTCAGACATGTGCCGGGAGATCGTGCGAGACTTGAGAAAAAAAAAACGCAGAAATGAAGAGCAGTTACGGGAATGGCACACAGCAGATCTTGCAAGTAAGAGAGCGCTTTCAATTCCTGTCTTAAAGCGTCCTGTTATACGGTAGCTTTTAATTCTGTTTTATTTCTGGTTTGTTTTTTAATTTCTGTAAACCTGTCTCTTTTGTTTTGTGAAGAAGTTCAAGTAGGGAGCTGCATCAGCATGCGTAGGCTGCAAAGGAACAAGTAAAGGTTCATTCCATGCTGAAAAGAAAAGAGACACATCTTGTTTTACTGTACATTGCCTTGAAATGCATTAATGGCTCTAAAGTATAGTAAAAAAAATGTGGTAAATACTTATTAATTTGAGCTTATTAATGCTCAAAGCACACAGATTTGGTGAAATCCATCCATAACAGCATCGCAATGTGTTTATTGGTAAATTCACCTAGAGTGAACTATACAAAGCCGCTCCACTGTAGACGCTGCAGTGAAATTGCCTGATACTGGCCTGGTTTCAGTTTTCTTAAGGAGTTTCTGGGACACACTGAAGGGAAAAACAAAACTTTTAAAAGTTTTCCCTTATTTATCAATGTGACAGCTGAGGCTTGTACGGGGTGGACATAGCAATCTTCCACTTTTAAGGCAAACAAAAAGCTGTTTTAATCAAGGAAACCATTGAAGAAGCTCCCCATTGTGTCTGCAGCACTTTACACGGAAAATACTAAATGAACATTCGTCTATTGTGCTGCTAATGGCATGTTGCTTTAGAGAGTGTGCAGTCTGCCGCATCAGGTCTGTCGATTTGAGAGAAACCCCAGAAGCCGCATCAACACTTGTTCTGCCACGAGGTTTCAATTCTCGTTCAGCCATTGCAAACCCGAAAACAAGCAGTGTGAGCTACGAGAGGTTACATATGGGTGTCTATGAATGAAAAAGAATGACCAACTTCTGCGAAAACGCAGCAAAGAAATCTGGGAACACTGGTTGAAAAATCCACTGTTTGTTTTCAACTGGGAATCGATCCACCTGACTTGTGATGATGCCTAGCACTCATCGGTCTCCTTCTGAGAAGAATCACTGAGGCTTGAGAACATGTGACAGCATTGCCTGACAGAGACTTATGGCAGTCACTGGCTAGTAGCTACACTTCCAGTCAATTGTCCAGGAGCTGATCCCATTCAGACTTAAGATCCTTTCCATAACCTTAACCTTTCCTTTCCTTACCTTTACATGCTGCATCCAAAGCTATCAGATTTAGCCTTTTAAAATGATGCTGTCATGATCGCTACTCCCCCTCTTAAGGGCGCTCCAGCCCTTCCTTGTTCTGCCCCATTACCTGCGCCTGTTTTAGTTCTCGCCCCACCTTAAAAGCCAGACGCAGGCGTCACCCCGACGCTTCTCATTGAATCCCGTTTCGTGAGAGCCCGGGGTCCTGCCGCGTCTGGCTCCGTTATGGTTTTAGTTTCCTGTTCCTGATTCCCTGCCCCGCCGGTCCCGACCCGGTTCTGGTTTTTAATTACTTTGGATGGATCCCCTGGTCTTGGACTCTGCCTCCCGTTTTGGATTTCCCCTTTGGATATACGCTTGGATTGTTCGCCTTGGATTAACTCCCCCTGGACACCTGCACTCCTCGGACATTCCCCCCCGTCTCCAGACCCTTCTCCTGCATGACTATTTTTCCCTATTGTGTCCTCACTATTCCGGATCGTGTCGTCCGCATAGGGCCCGGAAAGAACTGTTCTTGACAGATGCTGCCAGTATTCTTTCATCGACAGTAACGGATCTGAACAACTATGGAGAGGAGCAGCAGCCTTTTACTCTGATCAGCACTGTGTCCAATAAGAACAGATAGAAAACCCAGAGCCCTGAAGTCTAACCCACAAGACCTGTGCAAGATGGACCTGCTTCAGCACAATGACATGTCTAGAGACAGCCTGCAGTCCAACCCCAGCAGTGTTAATCAGACAGAAGCCCCTGTAACCTGTTCATCCCTCAGATACAGCGTCCAGTTTCAGTTTGAAATCCATCAACAGAGATGCTTCCCCACCTACTCCAAGAGAAATCGGACATGACAGGCAAGTCCAAGTTCATGGGTGAGATATAAAACTCTAGCCACAACATATTGCAGGCAGCGATCACATTGAAACCAGGATCAGCTTTGCTTTCCTGCCTCCATTGATAATAACAGTTCTTTCTATTCTAGGTCATTGGAAAAGCAAAGACATCTGCTTTCGAAAGCAACAGAACACAAAGGATGAAAGAATGTATTCATTACTTTATTTTTCCCCCCCAACTACTATAATTTCTGAAATTACTGCTATAAAGGCTGCTTTCTTTTTTTGACACAGGCATCAGTACTGTGCAGGTGTCAGAATGAGTGAGGAATTACTACACCCGGTTGTGTTAATTAAAGGAATTAGCAGCAGCAAGCTCTGGCTCCTGTCTCAATGCATAACCCCCCACAATGTTTGCACATAATCAGTGTGCTTTTAGAAAAACTGAATCATTTTGCTAGACCAACACAGCCCTGAGCATTGCGGTGCAGAAGCTGAGTCTTCCAGTATGAAAACAAGATCATTGAGATCACAGCATCAAGGAACATCAGACTTTTTTTTTGTAGAAAGAGCATTTCAGATGATGATTTCACAGCAATAATAAATCAATCAAGGAGAACATTTTGCTTGACATCCTGCAACCAAAGCTATCCGATTAAGCCTTTTAAAATGATGCTGCCAGTATTCTTTCATCGACAGTAGCAGATGTCCAATAAGAACAGCACTGTGTCCAATAAGAACAGATTCTGTCTGGTGCAGCACGTAGCAGCAGTGCAAAAAGCTTTAGAGTTAGTAATCAACTTAAATGGGCTTTTACATTGTGAATTTTATACAGTAATCTAGGAATCTGATAGGAACAATACTGATAATGGATATCTGTTGGCAATCAGTCTCCATATTCAGTTTGCCCTTGTTACGATTAATTTTTCAGCCATTTTGAGCACTGACAGGCAAAAGTGTTTTTCTCAGCCAGGAGATTATGGACGACGTGGAAAGGCGTATTGCAAGCACATGAGCAATGATCTTCCTGGCCCTGCAGGGATGATCCATTCGTGAATATTTGAATATAAAAGCCCCAAGACCAGTAAAACAACCCAATAATCTTTTCCAAATTATATGGCTGTTTTTTGTTAGCTAATTTTCCACAGCTAAATAGAATACAAACCACCATTTTCATAAAATACTAATCATGCTTACATAGGTTTTAAAGCATATTTAATAACCAAAATCAGGGCAGTGCACAAAAACCATTTTTTTGCATTATGGTTTTATTAAAGAAAAGGTGTTACATCGCTACGTTACTTTGCTAAGTATGTTTTATCTGCTACTTCAAGCACCATAACTACTGTAAAACATTGTTTTATTGTTAAAGTATTAAAAGGAAATTCTAATTACCTTAAAAACTGTGGTGCAAGAGCTAAAACTTTGATTTGTGTCCTTCCTACACTTACTGTACCTGAGAGTTAGTTCTTTCTGCTTTTCCTCTGCCTGGATTGGAGAACAGGAGATTAATGGCTTCAAACATGGCTGTCGGCCAGATGATCAGAGCAGTGAAGTGTCACTAGCTAAACCAAGTCTTGTACCACAAGCACATTTGTTCCTGTTTCTGTTTTCCAGTTGTATTGCCGTAATAACGGACTCTCCCGTGTCAATAATTCTTATTTGGGAAAGGGGCTTGATCAGAGATTTCCCTGCCTTCCATCAGAGCCACCACAGCGTCTATAACAATGGATCCCTGGCCCTCATAAGCACAATTTCCACGTGTGCAGGGTGAGTAAAAGGGATATAGATTTTTTTATTTAGGAATTTTAGAGGTGTGTGCCTCATGGAGCAGTCTTTCCCCTTCCCCTGACAGTGAGGCAGGACTCTGCATCTGCACCAGAGCTGTATTCCCAGCTACAGTGTTAAAAATGGGCCTCATTCTCTGTGAATGGTACTTTGGAGAGACAAAATAGCAAGGAAATCAATACACCAGCCAGAGAGCAGATAAATTAAGCTATAGAAAAATAATCAGTGGTCTTGCCACACAACTGAAGAGTAATGCAGTGCTGTGGCCACTACATGGGTCTGTAACTGAAGTTCTTTTCCATGGTGTGTTAGCCTGTATCCTGCAGAACGCAGCGCCAATAAACATTATTACAGACACTACAACAGAACGTCTCCTGCAGTACGTAATCCCGCCGTGAGTCACATTCTCCTTGCAACAGGCAGAGGTTTATGTAACACAGAGTGTTAATTGAATTATTTCAGTTATTTCAGTCTCTTCACATAGTTCTGTGGTAACTTCTAGTCTCCGAGACTGACAAAAGTGATAAAGTGACGAATGACACAGAAAAGCTATGACAAAAAACAGGCTGTCTGCGTCTTCACGTTGGGAATGTGTTAATCGTGTTCTGTTGTCGCTCCCTCTTTCGCCATCTCCCTCTTTTCTTCTTTCTCTCTGAGGCCATCATAGAGTAGCTGCTAATTACTACAGACAGTTAAAAACAAGAAAGGCTCAGCCATCTGACTTTCAGCACATTAGAAGATAAAGTGTCCTATATTGGCATACTAAGTACAACAAGGAGTTTTAAAACAGCACTTGCACAAATCTACAGAGCTGTTTTATACCCAACTGGCTGCCTTTGAAGACTTAACTCTCTGGCAGAACTGTGTGGTGTCTCTGAAGTGCGTGACAGACAGAGAGAGCTTGGAATATTAATCTCAATAACGGTGGCTAATTGCATCTCAGTAGGCGTACTTTTCGCCCTGACAAACCGAGCACACAGAACTGGCAGAGAACAGTCTGAAACCTGTCTCTGTGTAGGGGGGGGGGGGGGGGGTGCGATTCACAGAGAGAATAATTGGAGTTTGTCTTTGCAGCTTCAGGTACTGAGGCATGAAACGGCTTTCTAAGCTGCACGTTTTATTGGCGTGATTAAGATTCCAAATCCAGAGATCAAAACTGTTCATTGTACGTTTTTTAATCGCTCTGCAAATCCTGACGAAGAAGAGGGAAGAGCTCTGTTTTCTCAAATGGAATTTGTCACTTGCTTAGTTGCGGACTGTTCCTGAAATGAAGTGGACCTGCAGATTGATTGAACTAAACAGAATGAATACCAGATTATTTTAATTGCAAAGATTGGAATCTACCACATTTAAATAGCAGGGACCTTATGCATCTGTATATGTACACGTATGGTCCAACAACATATTTATCCATTCCAGAGTTCATCTTTAGATACTGTAAATAGTGTGGCCACAAAGTAATAAAAGGTAGGTAAAATTGTAAAAAAAAATTAAAAAGTGCTCAGGCTGTTCAGAAGAGTCTGCTCTGTGTCTCACTACCCTTGACAACTGTTCCCTTTTCTTTAAAGCTCTTTTTAAAGTAACACATTCACCCTTGTATATGTCAATGAAGTAACATTTTTAATGGCAATTATTGCTCCGGATTTAATAAAAGCTCTATCCTCCCTATTCAGGATTACAGACTATTATTTTTGTCATTCCTAGAAACCACCTTCTGTGAACCATTCTAAACATGGCTTTTTTAATTATTATTAGTTGCCGGATTAGTAATTAGGAAGCAATTTGCATGTCACAGGTCTGTCAGCCACTTGGTGTGCTTAACGATGATTGTTGAATAAATATTTATCCAGAGTGCCACGCAAACAGCAGGGCCATGCCTGTGACGGATGAACTCTGCCGTCAAAGAGATGGCATATTATTCACTCTAGCGATCACTCCATGGAGAGTGGGCACTTATGGACAGGGCCCAAGACAACAGTTACTCAGTGTCTCTGGAGGCTCTGTGGTCATTCGAGGCTAAGGTGTGGAAGATGTTCCAATGAAGTGCGAGCCTTTCGCCTTGAGATCCATCGCTTAACTGATCACCAGATTAAACTTCTGACTGTTTCCTTAAGTATACTTACTGTATGTCCAAAAATGGTCAAGCTTATATCTAATACTATCCTTCCAAACAGAGTGTTCACCCCCATCCTTCATGATGATCGATTTAAGATGTTCTATTTTGTGGAATTACAAATGCTGCAGGTCCGTTTTCCAAAATATTTTTAATCGCAGCTTGAATGCTCTAGTCTAACTGAATACTTATGGGTAAGAGAAGTTAAATATCATTAACAGTTACAAAGAAACATCAGAATTTTAAATCTGTTGATTACATAAGTATTCACCTCTTTTTGCTAGGACAAAACAAATGAGTTTTTACGTACACAAGTCACACAGTAAGTTGGATTCTGTCTGGGTGCAATAATAATGCATAATATAATGGGAAAAGGTCCCTTAGATAGCAAATTGCAAGCAACGATTCAACCATACAGAGTATAGAAATTTCAAAACAGCTCAGAACGAAGGGTACAGATCAGGAGAAGGGAATACAAAAATTCCAAGACCAAGATCTGTCCCTCCAAACTGAGCAGCTGGACGAGGAGGAAACTGGCGAGGTCCCAGTCATTCCAAAAAATGGGCCCGTGTGGAAATGAATGAAAACTACTCAGGTCCTCTATGGTGTTTGTCAACAAAGCATCTACGTGATATTGCAAATATGTGGCAAGGGTTTTTTGGCACAGATTACAAACAGCTCAGACCAGACAGAACTGTAAGCTTTTGGTTTAAATGCAAGGTGTTAAGTCTGACAAACCCAACATAGTGCAACACTCAGGAAACACCATCACCGCTATCGAGCACGGTAGTGGTGACTTTATGTTATGAGGCTGCTTCTCATCAACAGGGACTGAGAATCTTCTCAGGATGGAGGGGGAAATTAATGGAACAAAGTACTGGCAGGTTCTATAGGAAAACCTGCTACAGACCTTCAACATGGACAAAAATCCACCGTTCAGCAGGGCAGTGATCCAAAGAACAAGGCTACACTGCTGTGGCTTAGGAATAAGAGTGTCCTTGACTAGCCAAGTCAAAGTCCTACAGAGAATATGTGGAAAGACTGTTCATATGAAATCCCCGAAGAATTTGAGAGAGACTGAACAATTCATACATTTGGCCTAAAACTTTGCAGACCAGCACCTGTGATGGTGATATTGACTGCTGGCTCGATGCTCAAAGACAAATGTGGCTGTACTTACTGCCAAAGGTGATTCCATCAAATATTGGAGTTGATGGGTCTGAATGATTTCTGCTTTGGCTGGTTAGATGACTATAATTAAGAGCAGGAAGAGCAGCGTGAACAATGCTTTGATGGAGGACGAGATCACTGTGTTTAGGATTTCAGTGGTGTCCAGGCTGGAACTGGAGTTTGCTATTACTGACTTCCCCAGTAGCAAGAAATTGGTGTATACTGTGAAAGATTTTAGCATGGTGGACATGAAGTACTTGAAGCTTTCATTTCCTTTATCGATAAAGAGCTTATAAAAGGTTAAGATTTGAGATGTGGTATATTTATTGTATCTAAAATGTATTGAGGGCATGAAGTTCCACACAAATTATTCTTGGAAGCCCATTTAGCCCTGATGAAATAAGAAACGCTCTTAAATCCATCAGACATTAGAAAAGACCTTCCCGTTTCTCTTTCCCTCTCCTCTCTCCTCTGCGACAAACACATGGAAGCAGCTTGCAATGTGAAGCCTAGTAATCATGCTTTGCAGCTGAAGGCAGCCAGTGGAGGAAAAGAAAGCCGTTCAGACAGAAGAGTAGAGAGGCTGAGGGAGCTGTGTGCGAGTGGGGCTGCAGCTGATGAACAACCAGGGTGCAATCAAACACTGAAGCTGGGAAAATCTGGAGAGGCTGCATCCCTAGGGAGCTACTGAGACTAATGCTTGATTCCCTCCATCCAATCAAACCACACAGGGAAAATACACACACGCACAAAACAGCATTAAGTGTAATTACTATGCTCTTCGCTCTCAATGTGTTTTAAAAAGTAGATTGGAATACCGTTTTCAAGAGGGCGGAGGACTTCAGCTTGAACATCTTTCCAACACAGTGTCAAAGCACAGATAAACTCAGCTCACATACTTGGAGCTGTAATACATTTAAGATGCCGGTCAATGTCTAGTGGCCTCACTGTCTGAACTGGTATTGCAATCACAACAGTGTTTTGTGGCAGATGTAGAGTTCATCACCTTTGTGGATTTTGAATTTAGCATTCTGCTGTGAACATGCTGCGCACTGGCGTCAGACTGTGCTGGATCAAGTTGCACAACAGGCCTTGAAACCGAGGACATTGCTCTCTTCAGCTCAAACCAACAAAGCCAACTAGCCCTACAACACATAAAAACACATCGGGAGCTTATTCGCTGGTCTGCATAGTCATAATCATAGTTTGAGATAACTTTGTGAGTCTCTTCTTTTCTATGAACTCTCAGTGTCAGACATTCCAAAGTGAAAACAAAACCCACATTCTTAAACATCACACAGTTGTAAAAGAGTAAAGCTTCTGCAACAGACTCCAGTTTGCCACTCCAGCTTTCCAGATTAACCACTTGTTTAAGTGGGGCAGCTTTCTGTGAATGAGGAAGAATTTTAGCATTTTAAGTGTACAAGATAGTAACTATTTGTTCTTGTTAATATGTTTTTTTTTTGCCTGGTGACAGTAAGAAAGAATAAATTGCAGGCACATTATTTTATCTTTTTGATGCTAATGCTATAGCCACAGAATGTTTAGCTAAATTTCACACATTCTATTTGTATACTTCAAAAGCACCTTTAAAAGCGGTCAGTTACAAAGAAGTATTTATAGAGGAAAACAACTCCTAATATGGAAATTTAGAATGAGCTATGCTGCCATGATCCTGCTGTATAAAACCCATTACCTTTGACATCATCATTCAGAGGCTGCTTTCATATCTGTATGATTGTATCCTCTCCATGCACATGAAATAATGGACTCTGTTGTCCCGTGATAGTGGGTCTGTCTGCCTGTGGACAGAAACTCTCCCTGAGCCGCAAACAGATGTCTCAATGATACCCAGCGTCAGGCAACTGAGGTGGGCTGAGACTATAATCTCTAAACCACGACACATGTTTCTGCTGAGTGCCGTTCTGCTCTTCCCCTGCCAGGATTAGTTCCCCGGTACTCCAGGCTAGAGCACACAGCATGCCACTCCTCGGACAGCAGTGAACTTCTACCCTGTTTAGATATCAAGGGGGTGGCGTCACTCCTTGTATGCACAACATGTGCAGTTCTACTAAGCCCTGTTACACTGTGGACCAAAAAAGTCTGAATACATAAGAATGCCTCCAAAGTCCAATATCCATCCATGATCAAAAGGTTTAATCCTGGTAGGGGTGGTAGCAAACTGGAGCCTATTCCAGAAGCACAGGGCACAGGAAAGGGCAACATGCTGGGAAGTATACTTATCTAACAAAGCAGAAGCACAATCATAGACAACAATTACCCTAAATGGCGTGTCTTTGTTGAAGGAGAGCAGAGCACCTGGAGAAGACAAACACTGGAGTTCCAGCTGAAAGGGGCTGAGTCCAGAATCAAACCCAGGACCCAAGACCTGTGAAGGAGCAGTGCTATCCTCTATGCCATCCAAGTTGATACATATTTGGCATAGAAAGCCTGTTGTGAAATGGTTCGAAGGCACTTCATCCAAAAGCTTTAAAATCATTTACTTGGGAAAGCAAAGCAGAAAAAGAGGGAATGAAGAGTCATGTTGAATTAGCTCCAGTCCTGATCAAATCCTTTTGGAATCCCACTTTTTCAGCTTCAGAACTTCAAGTCTCCAGAATGTTTTGTAGCCTCTTCTTCTGCAGAAACAAGACCCATTGAAACATCTCAGCCCCGCACGACCTGGCCAGGGCTCCACAGCAAGTGCTCCCCTACCGGGCCTCTCGATCTGCACACGCTCACTCCTGCAGCTCCAGCCCCACCGTGAGTGTGCCTGACTGACAGGTTCTCTAATGAAGTGATCTGTCAGCCCCTTATTGGCATGCTGGGCTCATCTGTGTGGCTTGTTAGGGAACAGGCACATCTGCCCATCCTAAGCATGGCTGACGTCAGCATCCGTCCCCCCGGAGAGGGAGAGAGATGTCGAGAAAAGAAGAGCGAAAAGAGAGCTGGAGCTCGCAAAGAGTGAGGTACAGTAAAAACGAGGGGAGAGTGTCCAGGGCCAAGTCAAGACAGGAAGCTGGAGGGAATTTTGTAAAACAAATCTGGACCTTCCTAAGCAAATTTCCACTAAAACATTTCAAGTACTCTGAAATAAAACTGGCACATAAAGGTGTCGAGGTGTATACAGATAAAGGTACAAGACACAAGAAAGAGGGGTTTCCCACACGGGTCATTGAATTGGTTCCTTAGCAAAAAAAGATGAAGCAGACACATGTGATTGCAACACAGAGAGCACTACAGGAAAGGGGAAATGTGTTTTGTTTGCCTGCGTGCTCACCCTCAAACCTCAGCTCTGTGACATAACTGTTGTTGACTCCACTATCAATTACTTCCCTTAGTCGTTGTGTTTGTTTCATATTTAGTCAACACAGTCATAGACCAGAATCCAGAGCGTGTTGAAGAAAAGAAATCCCATTGCAGGAGGCCTGAGCTGCAGTTTATAATTTATACAGTAAGATATGTTGTTCAGTGTGTTTATACTTGGGAGCTTGTCTCATTTACAATTTTGCTTCTGTAGGCAGACAGCCCCACATTAACATGACAAAGTGCGGTTGAGTGTGACACATTGAAAACCATTTGAATGGATATAAGTAAAATCTAACATGCGTATTTTATTGCTATTTTTTTTTTTAGTTATTGCCAGAGGAGCGGTAGTTTGTTAAATGAGAAACAGAAAACTTTCTCGCCTACAGAATAGGCTGTCTTCATACACAATTCAGACAGTGAACACTTAATCATTTTAATCAAGATGATTAATCAACAAGCGCCTCTCCTCAGACCCCAGAATTATTCCACCTCACAGCGCTGATGTGTGGCTGCAACACCTATCATAATTAGAGACGTTGCAAAGCAAACAGAAAGCAAGACAAATCAAAACCTGTCCTGCTTTCATTGCGCGAATCAATGAGTAATCTGAATAGAAAATAATTCAGTGAGAAATTATGAATAGGCAGCCATTACCAAAGCAAATTAATCATAAAACTGTTGCCAATTTTTCTTTAAATAAACATGGCAATTATGATGACAGGTGTTTCTAATTGCCTTTTGGAAACAGGAATAATTGGGCTTACCAAGTGGTTCAGATTGTAAATATGCTCACCTGAGCTCTGTGACCCCAAGTTCGAGCCTGTGTCAGGTTACAAGCTGACTGTGACTGGGATTCTGTAAAAGGTGGCACACATTAGTGAAATACACGTTTATTCTGCAGTTTGTGCCCAATTTCTGGAACCAATTTTCATGCCCAATTTCTGGAACAGGGTTGTGCCGCCTGCGATGAGTTTAAGGATGAGTGACTGGAAGGTGGGAGGGTCTTTGGGAAGATTCTGCCCCCACGTCCTCATTCTCCCCTGAGTGTGGATGTGTGTTTCATAGTTGCAAGTTGAAAAACCAAAACCTCCTCCAAATTGGGGGGGTATAACATTCAAAATTCATACAAAAGAGAAATAGGTATGTTTCTTTTCTACCATTGTGTACAATTAGTATGTATGCAATAGATCAGGTGGGTAGCTGCATCAGCATGCGTAGGCTGCAAAGGAACAAGTAATAGGTTGATTCCTGCTGAAAAGAGAAGGAAGAAAACACAACGTTTCGGCCATGGAGCCTTCTTCGGGTACTTACAAGAAAGATATTTATCGCATATACAGTATGCTATCTATTTTAGGAGGAAGATCTTTCGCAAAGGTGTTTTGTTTTTGCTGGTGCAACACTGGAAACTGACCCATGGAACAGGTGTACAAAGTAAAATGGTCTCCGTTGGCAACCAATAAAAATTTGGTTCAACCCGATTTTCCACACAGGATTTGTGTGCAGGGGTTAAAGCGATTTTTGCCTGGTTGTGGTGTGCTGAAGAAAGGGAGTGAAAACCCGACCGGCTGTTGACCCACAATGAGTGGTCATGGTCGGAGGTGCAGTGGGGCTGATGGCAGTGCAAAATGTGATTAAGCACCATGAGAACAATGAGTGAACACGTCATGTAGTCTTTGCTTCTGGCTTGAAAAAACATTATTGTAAATGTGGAGGAGATGAGAGCAAGCTGTGCTACTGCTCTAGGTACTACTACAGCAGGTCATCTCAGGCAAGGCTGAGATTGTGCAAAACATGCAAGAAAGGATGCTTACAAGCTGGACTTGAAAACCAGGTGAAGAAGAATTCAGCCACAAAAGTGAAGGCTGTAAGCTGGAATTCACAACAAGCAGTGGATGATGCTGCTGGTACTGTATATAGATCATCAGCAGCTTCAGAAAATCCAGTTCACAAGAGATTCAGCTGATTCAGATGCCACATAGTTGGATGTAGATGAGAAATGAAAGGCTCTGAAAGGATTTCTCAAATCCAGCCTTCCTGTGTATTGTTGGTCTATAAAGACGATCTGGTTTCCAGGTCCAGGATTCACTGCTTTTGTCACTGATAGAGACCAGCATAAAGTAAAAACTTATTGCAACCATCCTCCTATTGCCCATATAAAAGCTGTGTTTATGCCCCTAAAGACTATACTATTTCACCAGCCAATGGACCAATGAGCAATAGCTATATGTGAGGCTCAGTACCTCATGTAAGAGGACAGGAAGTTCAGAGACAGTGGCAGATCTTGCATGAAACACATTAACCAGAACACAGTGGGGAATGATCTGCCTTCTCACACCACAGAAAAAATATTTGAATATCTTATGATGGTCACTGATGGTGAAAAGAAACCTACAGTAAAAGGAATTTTGGAAATCCTTCAACACTGAACACACAATAGACATATCCAAAGCCTGGCACAGAAATGCCTGAATACTGCATGAATGGTGTACAGTGTATAGAAGAAATTGCCTCATCAGTGCATTCATAATTACCAGTGCATTAACCTGATTGAAGAAACTCTACTATTGCTCTAAAATGTCTTCAACTAAGTATACAGAGCAGAATTGCTGAGATGTTGGAGCCACAAAAAGAAGAACTGTAGAATAAAGAGATTAAAAAGCTGTACAAGAGTTTGTTTCTAAAGATCCAGAGGCAGATACTTATCAGGAAGATGCACCTTTATGAAAGATGACAAAACAGGCTTTTATAAGAAATCTCAAAAAGATTGAAGAAGCTTTAATTGGGTTTCAGGATCACGATTGCTGAGCACTTTACGTCTTGTTTTTATGACTTATTATGTCATATTGAGTCATAATAACAAGTGATAGAGTCTTTCTATCTCTTTTCTGTGATATGTTGAGGGACAAGAAGGAGGAGGTGAAACAGCTGAGGCACATTCACCTGAAACACTCTCATCCACATCACCTTTTTCACCCTCATCCTCACCCCTCTCCATCACCTCAGGGACCCTAAACCTCACCTCCACCACCCCCAGTTCCCCTTGGAAATTTGCTGCCAAGCATCACAGTTTTCTTGTCCTTCTTGTTTTAGGACTGAAAGGTTTCTTTTACAGGTTGAAACACTTAAAAACTTAAAAACTGTAAGTGCTCTGCATGCTCTGCAAAGTGTCACAACTGGTTAAAACATAAACTGTCTGCCATTGCCATTTTCTCTCACAGCTTGCAATATATTAAAGTATACAATATATACAATGTTAAAAAAAACCCAAAAGAATAACCTGATTCATCATAATAAAGTAGAACAATTTCTACATGTGTGTTGTGGCTGGAAAAATTTCCCCAATATTTATATTGTTTCTTATGGCAAATTTGCATCGAGCTAACACAGTTTCATCTTCCACTTTCCTAGGACACATCTATTGCGTTAGCTGAGAATACATGAATAAGTGTGATGTATCTTAAACTTGTCTGATCCTGCCAATTTCGACGTATTTTGATATGCTTAAAAGTCAGGGCACCATGAAACGGATATAACTAAATAATATTCATTCTTCGTAATAGATATTAACAGACCTACACTTCTCTTTTATTATATCCAAATCTGTGAGGTCTACAGCAATACACACAGGTGTATTCATTGCTTATTTAAATAAAAATGATTAATTATAAGACTAAATTATATAACCTGATTCCATTGTGATTAGATTTCATGCACGGTATAAGACTGTCTGATTGAAGCACAAGCATTCATTAAAAATACATTTTAATGTCAAGTACAGTTTTTTCATCACATAACTTTTATGTTATGCTTGGCAAAAGTTTTGATTAGCATTCAGTGCAATCTCTGTCCTTATCTCAAATGAACAAAAGCGTCAGAATAGCACATTATTTTCACCTTATTAACCTTAGCCTTTTCCTGAAACTGAAAGGCTCTTTGACAGGCATTTCATAAGACCTTTTAAAGACTGAAGAAATTTAATACATGTAATATAAATGAATGCTACTGACAATTTGCGACACATCAACAACATATTCAGTCTCCCATGGCACGACAGTTTAATTCATTTTGGGTTTTTCCAGTTGTAGGGCTCTGGTCTAAATTGTAATGCTGAAAAGCATACAGTCCCTTATTAATATTAACTTCAAATGCATGGCTTTTGAAATGTATTCAAAATAAGGTAACACGTTGAAAATTACCAACACATAATTGTCAAGACTGTTTAGTATTAACTTGGAATAGAGAAATCTACTGTACAAGAAAAATATTCTGTGAATGAAATAAGAACGTTATATACAGTACTCTCCAAACTTTGGGACTGCAAAGTCAAAATGGGTATTTTTTGCTGTGCAGTTAAGCAATTTGCATTTGTAGTCATAAGATTAATATGAAACAGAAGTACAATATAATGTACATTTTATTTTTGGATAATACCGTGGATGTACAGTACAGTGCCTTCAGAAAGTATTCACTCTCTCTTGAACAACTGTGTTATGACCACAGTTTTTAGATTCTTTACTAAAGTATTCACCCCCTGAATCAATACTTTGTAGAAGCATAAAACCCATTTTAAAGGAAAATTACAGTGGTGAGTCTTCTTAGTTATGTCGGTATCGGCTTTGCATATCTGGATTTGGGTTTTTTTTGCCCATTCTTCCTTGGAGATTTGCTCAAGCTCTGTCAGATTGGATGGGGAGTCTCAGTGACCTAAAATCTTGAAATCTTTCCACAGAGACTCAATGGGTTTCAAGTCTGGGCTTTGGCTGGGCCACTCAGGCACATTCACCTAGTTGCTCTGAAGACCCACCAGTGTTGCT
Source organism: Atractosteus spatula (assembly GCF_055471065.1). Taxonomy (NCBI): domain Eukaryota; kingdom Metazoa; phylum Chordata; class Actinopteri; order Semionotiformes; family Lepisosteidae; genus Atractosteus; species Atractosteus spatula. Next base: position 14,291,843 of record NC_142724.1, read on the forward strand.
TAGTCCATAGACTTGGAGTCATTGTCCTGTTGCCCTGAACAACATGAATCTTTGCCCCAGGTCTTTTGCTGACTGAAGTAAGGTTCTCCCATCTCAGCCATGTAATTCTGTGGTTCCGTCAGAGTTTTCATTGGGTTGTTGGTCACCTCTTCTAACCAAGGTACTTCTTGCCTGGGTGTTCAAGTTTGGAAGAATGACCTGCTCATGAAAGAGCCTTAGTAGTTCCGTATTCTTGCGTATTTCCTAATGATGGACCTGACTGTGTCCCTGAGAACTTTCAACACTCTAGATATGTTTCAAACTTCTTTCAAGATCTGTGCCTCCTCACAATTTTTGGGTCCGTATACAGAGAAGTGCAGTATATTGCTTCTGAAATCATGTCAACGAATTGAACAGACCACAGAGGACTCCATTCAAGTTTTAAAGTGCTTTCACAAGGAAAAGAGATGCACCTGGGCTCAGTTAGTGAGTCTTAGCAAAAAGGGTTTATCAAATCAGGACATTACAGTGTTTTCTTTAAACCACATACAGTATATAAACTTTTATTCCACTTTGACATTAGAGAGTAGCTTGAATAAATGGGTGACAGAAATTTCATATAAATGTATTTCTATCTGGGTTTGAAACACAACAAATTCTGAAAACAATCTAGGGGAATGAACACTTTCTGAAGGCACTATATTTAATCATATCAGAAGAAAAACATACTTTGTTTTATACCCAGAGATTCAAAAGACCATAAGTACTGGGACTGATTAATTTTAAGTAATGTTCAGCGCACAATAGCTGAATTAATTCTGTGACCCATCAAACCTTGTGATCTTTTGTGTAATTTGAGATGTTTAGCCAAGCCTTCACTGCAGCTACTTGGAGTTCTTGTCTATCCTTAGAGTGGATTTACTTTAATTTTTTCTTCAGCGTGTAAAATAAATGCTCAATTGGATCAAATTGTGGAGATTGACTTGGCCATATCTCCCAATATTTTCACCTGATAAGCTCATTGGTTGCTTTCACCAAGTTTTGGGTCATCGTCATGCTGCATCTGTGATGTAATATAGAAGCATTTTGTAATTAGAATTTTAAAAGTTTTGAAGTGAAATTTTTCAGTGTTTTCCAATGGCTTCTACAGGTAGTGTACATGAGCAGGCAACATGTTTTTGTAATTTGGGGAATTTGTTATGGTACTGCCACCAATGACTACATCATCAATTAGAATTAGTGAGCCAGTTCCAGAGGTGGCCTTTTTTTTCGAGGCCATGACATTACCTCCGACATGCTTCAGAATTTGCTTAGAAGTACAGTGATGAGTCAAGTAAGTTTTGGAGTAAAGTTTTATGGACACACGAGACCAAGATACTGTGAACCTTTAACAAAGTGATGAAAAGGGTAGATAATGGAGAAAGAAAAAAGAGCAGATGCTCCAGAGAACACCACCTCATCAAGCATCTGAGAAACAGCAACCAGCAGATACAGTAAGTTGATGGGCTTGATACTCAAACCATACAACACAAATTCTATTCTTATAATTCATATTAAATTCATTATTCTTTCTGAAGGTTTAAAACCAACACGAGTCATTATAATTAAATAAATAATAATAATAATAATTCCCTACTTATATCGTGTTTTTCTGGACACTCCACTCAAAGCGCTCTACAGGTAATGGGGATCCCCTCCACCACCACCAGTGTGCAGCTCCACCTGGATGATGTGACAGCAGCCATAGTGCACCAGTATGCTCCCTACACACTAGCTATCAGTGGGGAGGAGAGCAGAGTGAGGAAGCCAATTCATAGATGGGGATTATAAGGAGGCCATGATTGGTAAAGGCAAATGGGAAATTTGGCCAAGACACTGGGGTTACACCCCTCCTCTTTTCAAGAAACACTCTGGGATTTTTAATGACCACAGAGAGTCAGGACCTCGGTTTTACATCTTGTCTGAAGGACGGCACCTTTTTACAGTGTGGTTTATGTGGGGGACTATGTAGGGTGAACGCCCTCTGCTGGCCCCACTAACAGCTCTTCCAGCTGCAACCTTAGTTCTTCCCAGGAGGTCACCCATCCAGGTACTGAGCAGGCTCACACCTGCTGAATTTCAGTGGGCTGCCAGTTGTGAGCTGGAGGGTGACATGGCTGCTGGCTTTATTTTATTTTATTCATTTGTTACAGCACATAAGATTTTGAAAACAAACTGCATGTGTTGTAATTTACAGATTTTTAACTTTATCGGTACTTTTGGATAAAATGAAATTGGATTTGGACGACTTCCCAGAAAAAAAAAAACGATTATTTCGGGATTGGCCAAAAAGCATCGTGTGAAATGAATTTACACTTCCCTCAATGTGGCTGAGCTGCCATTTAGGATCTCCTAAAAATCACCTTTTGTAAAATCTTTGACTAAGAGTACAGGGTGGGTCCTACAGGCTGTCCTTATGGGGGCCAAGCCATTCCAACCTGGCTGAGATTCCCCTGGGGCAGTGGAAATGAAGTTTCCTGAGTGCTGGTGAATGTGGCTGAAGCTGACTGGATCATAGATTGGATTCTTAAAAAATCATCTCTCTGGTCAATATCATCAGACTTATCAGATGAACATTAACAAGGCATGAACTGTGCTCTGATCACTTTTTTAATGGCCAAATAAGTGGTAAAACGTGAAGCAGTAATTACAAAACAGAATTCCCCACATTCCTTTTCATTTTAAAGCACGTGTAGATTTAAATAATAGGTTCATCACATTAATTATAAAACATTTCTAAATACAATCTAAATATAGACTTTCTTTGTGAATTTTAAGTAAATCTATAAAGACTACAGTTGAGCCTGATATGTGATGTGACATGGATCAAGGAAACTATAATAAAGCAGATTTAAATCCACTATATTTACCCAAACGCTGCTACCTGTTCCTTATGGCAGCCAACACTTCAGGCATAAATTTGCTCATGTGTTGACTTCATGTACTGTACAAGATTAATCTCCGTTATAGCTATAATGGAAATATATAGTTCACACCACGCTAAAGCATACACAAGCAGGCAATCAGCATGTAGATTAATAAAAATATGACAATTCACTGGGCACTGGAGCAGGACTGAAAATACCGCTTGGACTGACAATGAGGCGAAAGCAGATGAATCTCCGTCAACACTTAACGCCTCCTTGTCAAACAGCACCTCCTCTGAGTGCTGGGAGAAGTGTTGGCATGTGGCAATCCCGTGAATGTGTGCCCTGTCAGCGGCCATGCTGTGCAGCTGAGGTGCACTACACAGAGGGTGTGTGAGTGTGCTGGAACGGGGGGGGTGGGGTGGGGGGCTCAACTGATGTAAACTTAGAAAGAAGTGCAGCTCTAATAAGGTTCTGCACAGCCCCGCAAGTAATTTTTTCATTCCTGTCACACCTTCAGCAAGGGAGATTCTCATTTACAGGATTGATGGTCCACGTTATTGTTTCTTACTATCTCAGGTGCCTCAGACAGCTGTCCTCTGATTAATATGCAGGCACTGCAGGGGCTACTCGTAAGACTCCCTGCGCTGGCCAGTTTCTGCTGAACCGGGGTGGAAGACACAGGCTGAGGGAGGATGCTGGAGACAACAGAATGGGGAAGATGGGTGGAACAGAAGTCTTACAACACAGCAAAGGCTGATCGCAGCGGTGGTATTGCTGCTACAATACTCTGAAAAAGGACGCAGATTGTGTGCTATGTCAGTAGGAGAGAACAATAGTAATTAGTCATTTAACAGGCACTTTTATCCAAAGTAACCTATAAATTTTTGAGGATAAGTTACACATCAAAGCTCTGCTGCAGAGTCAAGTAATAAACCCCTGGCTTTTCATATCACACAAAGGAATGAGAAATGAGACTGGCGCATGGTTAATAGACCAATGCAGCAGGAAACTGACTGATTTAAAAGGTAGAGCTGTGAAACAGAGAGGCAGCTTGTTTTCAAGTCAGCCAGGAACAAACCAAGTGAAAGAGGTGTCCATGCTGAGCCACTGAAAAACACAACAGACACGACAAAACCAGACGTGTGGCGGCGCCAGGTATGTAACAGGTGCACAGGAAGGGCCGTATGGCTCACAGGATCGCAATGGTACGACCCATTGCAAGCCCAGAGCCAGTCAAAGCGGGACGCTGAATGATCATAGAACCCACACTCTACAGTTTAGCCCACTGAGCAGCAACAAGATTTCAGGTGCCTTTTGGATTCTTATGTATCTGTAAGTCACGCAAAATTGGCAACATAATATTTCTAAGACTGTTGGTAGATTTCCTGGCACAATTTCAAGACATCCTCCTTATTCCTCATTCTCTTTTATAAAACCACCTCAGATCGTGGCCAACACAGTTCGGCAAGCCGTGCCATGCAGCTCTCTGGGATCCATGACCTTTTTTAGGTCAGAGGAGGAGGGGGAGCAGTTGCAAGCCTTTCTGGAGCCTGAGCTCTGATCTGACGGGCATCACTTGTTTGGCTTGAAGGGGCAATGTCTTCTACATACACTGTGGCCTTTAGTAAATACCATCCTGTCACGATGAGACAATAGAAGGACACCCAGCAGTGGAGATGAGTGCTGAGCACTAATGAGAGACAGAGCGGAGACGTGTGGCTACGGCTGGCTGTCATGCAAATCTCTGCCTGGGAATCTTGCAAATCGGATGGTGCCGAGCTCAGAGAGACCTCTGTCTTTGGCATCCCAATTGGAATAAATCCCTGCTTTCCTTTATGACAATTTTAAAACTGAAATTGACAGAGCAGTAGAAATGTGCTGGAGGAAGAGCTTGAGTTGAGATTTTCTCCAGCATCTTCTTTTTCCCCTTCACTTCACCTAGACTGGCTCATATTCTGAGTGTTACTGCCGAGATTAAACTATGCATATTAGCGCTGTCATCAGCAATTGGACCACGGTGATCACCATTTATCTGGCTGAAAGCAGCAGGGGGTGAAATGTGGCACCGTACTGTAAATGAATTAATGAATAGTACCAGTGAATGAATCTCTAGTTAAGTGAGTCTGTTACACTGCCTGTCAATGTGAGATCACACAGCCCATTGTTTTGCGAGCATAAGGTAAGACTGATGCTATATTAGAGTGAGCCTATCTATTTGGGGGTTTAATATAATTTTCTTTGGATTTTCCAGTTGCTCAGAGAAGCTCTTTTTTGCCATTGATGCATGGCAAAGGAGAAGTTAACTTGGGGTGAATAACCATATTGTCATGTAGTAATGTTAACGTTAAACAACCTCAAGTTTGCGGCCTCATTTTTGAAGGAGCTCTTTTGATTCCTGGTGTTTGACTTGGCCTTGACAACTTTATCCTGCTACCAAGCAATGAGAATCTACTACTAACCCAACCTAAGGACTACCTCCCTGTATCAAACAACCCTCCCTCAGAATGTATGTAAAAAAGAGCAAACAGATGATCCAAAGTAAGAGTACATTGAAGTGAGAACACTTTAACTTTCCCCCTCAGTTTCTGTGCTTTGAATGAAGGAGGGGGAATCTGGCCTACAACATGTAGATTAGTCACTTTCAAACAACACTGTACACCCTTTGCCCTGTGGGCCTGTCTCTCTTGCATTTCAAAGGGTTTTAAAGCTGCCCCAAGGCTTAACCACTTTGAAATTATTTGATGGTGCTTTTTTATATTTGTCTTTAAGCCACTGAGCAGCTTATATCTTTGTTGGCTAAGGCTTTTAAAACACAAGTTCAATCTCCGTAGAGCTGCTTGCTGCCTATATTGGGACCATGATGCTCTCTGGGGCTCAGATAACACTCTAAATTCTCAGGAATGCGAACAGAGGGTAAGCGACATTGCTTGAACTTTTCTCACTTGTGAAATGTGGTCATAATCATCACGAAGATGATGAGCTGCTGGGCCCATATATTCAGGATTGTAAACTATAGTTTGAATTTATTGCAAAGCCAGGCATTCCAGCCTCCTAATGGGAAATAACCAGGGGCTGGGTATGGCATGACCTCTTCGGGATTTCAGGCACACGCTAAACGTGTGCTCAGCAGAAACAGAATTAGTCCTACAAATGATCACACCTTTAGTCCAAGCAGAAGAATTGTTTTAAGAATGTTTGGGATAGAGTATACTGATGTTGCCATAGGAGCGTGTTTTAAAACAGCATAATAATGTCTCTAAATCCAGACTTATGGTACAAACACAATATTGTAATGTGTTGTTTTCAAATGTTGTTTGCTTTTGACTGCAGGCAGGGTCTGGACTACTGACATGAAAGACTGTAAAGCACTGCAGAGACAAACACTAAGCTTATTAAATCTTTTACGGTTTTTGAAGCTTAATATTACAGCAGAGCTCTGAGAATGTGTATCATACATATGGACTTGACCCCTGTGACAGAAAACACAGCCCTTAGTATTCACTTGCAGATGGATTATATAATTAGAATTTTAAAAGTTTTGAAGTGAAATGATTTCCAATGGCTTCTACCGGTTTACAATGGTTGGCCCTGATTCTCCTGTGTGCACTGTGTGTGCACTTTTGGAAGGAAACCTAGGCTTATCCTTCAGACCTATTTAAGAAAAGAATAAATACCTGGAGAAAAAAAATAATGCAAAATACAAGGCCTCTTTCACAACAGGAAAGCTTAGACTCGATGCTATAGCAACTGATATTTCAGCAGACTTTGTGTACGTGAGTTTTAAAGGAAAAAAAAATAACTACAAACTGTCAGATTCAGCAAAGCATATACAAGTGGACACATGAATCTAAACAAGCATCGGAATATGTTTCCAGGATGCATTGAATTAGATTAGTGACAGCAGTATAGGCCAGAACCTGATGTGCAAAATGACCTGGACATCAGTGCTTAGTATATGTCCAGACAAGCACACGGGGTGTAGCTGGTGTGTTAAACAATTTTAAAGGCACAGGAAGTGTGACAGTCTTCATCCCACTGCTCTGCTGGTATAGCATTTTTTTATCACATCAATAACATTTATAAAGAAGAAACACATCAGAGCACAAAATATCCTTCTCCTTGGAAAGCCCTCTATCCCTTCAATCCTTCTCAAGAAAGCTCTGAACTATTCTCTCATTCCAGTAACCTGTGTGACATGCGATGACTCTGAGAAAAGGCTCCTTGACCACCTCCTGACCTTGCAACCACAGTACTGCAGCTGCCCCAGCTGGGAAGCAATGATCCAGCTCCCACTTGTGGGCCATTGTGCAACAGATGCTCTGTTGGACTAACCCTGATACACATTGCTGAGCACTTGCCTTAAGTGGTGAGTTGTAGTTCTTGTGAGTCACTACTTTTTTCATCTTGCTGGGTAATGGGAACACATTGATGTGGTTTTATTTATAGCTACCAAAGGGGCAGTAAATTCTAAAATGGGAAACAGACCTACATTTTCACAGAAGTACTGCTGATTTCATATTATTGTACCACACTTATTCTACTCACTTTGCCATGGTTTCTCAGCATGTTTTCAGTCTGTTTTACCCGACTTGGCTGTGTTTTTATTGCAGCATCCTAGTGCTGTTGAAAAACTTGTTCCATATAACTGTGAGACATACAGTATTCTTAAACCTTTACATCATGCTACTTTTACTATCTGTTTTCAGGAACAAAAATATTTTTATGATTTTTATAAAAAAGCATTTTAATGTCTTTCAGTAACTTCCCCTTGATAATCCCTAAATAGATTAGTGTCACCTCCCAACATTTGTGCTGTTTTCCTATGTGGAAAAATCTTAGCTGAGCTGTGGTGGTAAAAGTTTCAGGAATATTGCCCGTCAGTCACAGCAAGACATATACTGTACAGTACAGAGACCGCAGAAATGGAAGAGCTGTGCTCTTGCTGATGGAACTGCTCAGTTTTACATTGGTTTGGGTTTTTACATTGTGAAGGTCTGAAAGGTCAGGAAAGGCTTCAGTCAGATCAAGAGATGCTGAAATACTGGGAGTGTTTCCACACTGCCAGCGGTCACCACTGAGCTTGAAATTCAAGCTCTAACTGAATGACTGACTGACAGCATGAGGAACACTATCCCTTTCATGGAGAGTTAGGAACCATATCAATTGAATTGTGGCTCTAAAAAGTAAGATTTCTTTGTTGCACAGTATGTAATTACACAATAATCTTCAATTGCATTTAGAAGGCATTGTATTGCTTTGACAGTAAATCTTATATGTTGTCCACAATTAAGTCATCTGTCAAAGTATTATTAATACTACTAATACTACTGCTACTACTAATAATAATATGAACTGAACTAGCGGATAAGACAAGGCAGGGTTTGTTTGTAGGATTATATCACATGAAACTCATTAATTGTTGTGGATTCATCACGATACAGTGTTTGAGGGAATATTAGTTAAGCATTAAATCTTAAAGACTGAAAGCAGTATAGTTCCTCTAGTTATCGAGAACCTTTTATTTTATGTCGGACATCTGGAACTTTATACTGTTTTTTTTTTGCTTTGCTAATTTAAGTTTGTCATAAAATATTCCTCCGTAATATGCAGAAACCAAAAAAAGGTTCATTTTTTCACAGATATGGTTAATAAAAGATTCAGAACAGTTCTCTGGCTGGGTCTCCGACTTGCCCTTCACTGAGGTTTTAAAATTCACCTTCTGAGATGCCTCCCCTCTCCAAGGATTAGAAACACATCAGTTCTTACTGGAGCAGATTTGACCTTCCTGTGAAAACTGCATGGCAAATCAAGACTACTGTGTGTGTCGGTGCAGAATGATTGGTGAGGTCACTGCAGTAATGAGGAGGGCTGACCCTTCTCCTATTTTGTCGATCTGCTTCCCATTCCACAGTGTGACCCTTCCTTTGGTAATCATTTGTTTTCGATAATGTGGGCCATTCCCTGTTCCTCTGGGGACCAAGACACCCTGTCAACTACCAGCAGATATAGTGGGCACACGTTGAAGGGACAGTTTTCCAGTTACACTGCTGCAGTGGGGTTTTGCTTTAGGTTAATCAATGGAGAGCCTGCAGCATTCAGAGGTTTGAAAGAAATCTCAATGAATCAAAGACAACCACATCTTGATAAGCTCCTGGATTGTTTTGTTCTGGAAGCAGTACCTGATTTGCACAGTATTTGATTGGGCAACTCACTGTTTGAAAGGTAACTAAGGTGACAGGAAGTTTGATCCTTATGCGGGTAGAGAACATTTCTTTTTTTCAGTTTCTGTCAGTTGATTTTTGTCTTACAAAAACTAGATACATTTAATATTGTAAGCAAACACATTATAACATAAAGTCAAAATATTTTTTTCAATAATTACCAATAGGGTAAGGGAGCTGTCGATACTGTCACACAGTAAGAGGGTGTTAATATAACATTAGTGCAGAAAAAGTCACTTGACGCAGGCAAGTGATACTATAGTGCATTCAAATAAGCTGTAGGACAGAAAGGAGCTTGTCAGCTGAACACCAGTGCGTTTTTCTTGCTTGAGTGAGCGGTCGTGAAATCACAGGGATTCAACTAGGCCAGTGTGGCGAGTAGCACTGTCCTATTTCACTAGCAGCACATCCTTTTCTACCGTTACCCTTTCTTTTCTCCACTAAAAGTAAATAAACACGTCCTTTACAAGAACAGGACCTCAGCTCGTTTGGCCCTCCCTGGGCTCTGCTGGACTTTATCCTCCCCACCCAAACTGTTTCCATGTCCATGGAAAAACTGACACTCTGAATTACAGGAAGGCAGCGCAGCTCACCAGCCGTTGTCAAACACGATTGATCAGTTTGGACTTTTTATAAAACAAAAACAAACCATGACATGAGACATGTTCAAAAGTACCTTAGAGTTCCCCATGACACAACCCACTTCGTGCTAAAATTCCGAGGAGCACACTATTTATCTGGGATAGGAAAGGGCAAATGTTTGATGCATAAAGGACTACTCACTCTGCAGTACGTTGCTTTTACACTTTACTCTGTGGGTGAAGAGGGGGCCCACGCCAGAAATAGAGGGAGACAGCATGACCAGCATGATGCAGTTACGCAACTGGGAGTTTTACGGTTCTTGTACAAGCTCTTTATTCATTGGAGGCCACAGGAACTGGGCTATTTTTAAAAAAAATCACAGGAAGTGTCCTGGCCTCATTTGCAGTACGTGATCTGGTCTGATGAAGTATGGTTACTCTGATCCTAATCCAGGAAAGCGTTTACAGGCCCGAGATGAAGACTCCAGAATCAGGTCAGGAAGTATAGTGCAGTAATAAGGTCCCCAGCATGGGGATGAGCAAACATTTCACTGTCTTGCCTTTGGCTGTTCACTTATTCCAGGATTCTTACACTGATCTAAATCCACGAATACCGAATTATTTATTACTGTTTCTCAGTACAGGCAGACTTCCTTTGAGGCCCATCTCAACAGCCGGAATGTGATTCAGTGATCTTGACCATCCAGCAGGGGGCAAACTGCACTCTAGGCCATGAGCTGATCTCTACATGAGGAAAGAAATAAAACCTAAGACAGTGAACAGCGCACACAACATGCAATGCAAAAATTGCAATTAGCAGTGTGAATACAAACAAAATGTGCTTTCTCAGTCAATCTTGCTATTTTTTTATCCACAATTATACCAAAGCCATTTCAACATTCAGTTGAGTAACAAATATTACTCACTAAACTATATAATACTGTTGAGACATGTGGTAAAATATTATGCAGTACTGCTTTGGCAATTTACAGACAAGAGTTAAACTATTGAATCATTGTCTCGTGAATGAAGAAGTGTAATTTTAGCCACAGTCAGGGAACTGTCCTTCAGCTCCCCCAGAGATCCTGAATCTGTTTCCATTTGACTTTGTTTGATAATGATGGAAGGTGGACTGGCACATGCAGGAGACGCAATGCTTCACCTCCTTGCCTGTCACCCCTGTTTCTGGCATCGGATTGCACCCATTCATAGACTGCAAGATCTGCACGTTTGCCATGTGTTAAATGAAGGCACAGTTCAGCCAAGGGGTAAGGGACTGGAATGCACAGCAGGGACTGGCGGGCAGACCCCAGGGCCCTGACAGGCCCCCAGATCAGCAGCCAAATCAACCGTCCTTTACGAGCGAGCGATTTCACTCCATCGTCGCCCTCAGCTACACATTCCAGGAAGAACATCACTCCTAAGAGCCTGCATATGTTCCTGCACAGCCAGATCCATCGAGTCTGTGTGTGTGCAGTGCAGGATAATGCTACAGGAAGAAAGTGGGTGCTGCCTTGATTCACCTCCTGTGGCACTACTTTGCCACGCAGGGCCCTCGACACCCCCACTTCTTACCTGCATTAACCCAGACCGTACCCAGTGTGCATGCACACAAATCACATAAACCCAAATCAGAAACTCATGGGCTGTGCCTCTTCTACACACTTAGCAATTTGTTTAATCAACAATTGATATAAAACAGATTTTCAATGGCTGTGTAATGGCACAGGGCTGCTTGAATCAGGGACTGGATCATTGAACCAGTGCTGTTTGCTGTGAGGTCAGCGTACCAGTGATTGAGGTGATCGGCAGTGAAAATTGAGTATTGGCTGGCAGGTTGTGTATTGATTAATCAGGGATTTGTGCGAGAATAAATGCACAAAAGATTTACATGGCGAGAGAAAGGACAGCCGCTTGTCATGTTGTAGCTGGAGTTCAGTCGATCCCAGTTAATTTAAAAACTAAAATAGTATCAGACACCTGATTGCACAATTTGAGTAACATCATAACATAATCACAGGAAAATCACTGCGCAAACATTCGCTGGACAATCATTCCAAATGTCTCCTTGTTCATCTGATATGAGTTGCTGAATACCTGTTCTGTTCCACTCCCAAGCACTGAAAAAGGAAGGTCGAGAACACTTCATATCTGGAGGCTTTGCAAGTTTAAAATTTCAAATGTTTAACAATGTTCACATCTTGCACCTGGTTAAACAAGGGTCTCGATACAACCGATACAGGTGTTTCCACCACACAGATGCAACAAAATACATAAACACAACAAATGTCAAAAAGGAAATGATCAATATCACTGTTCCTGTTTCCTTCCACATAGTCATTCAGGAGGTAGGTTCTATTCCTGCTCCTGCTGTACCTCTGGATGTGCTATGCTTTGATACTGCTTATCTATAATTCTGTCCCACGCTGCACTGTAAGAACGGGGAACTACAGTGCCAGCTTAATACTGGGTGATTCATTTGAATTCAATGAATTCATAACCAATTAACTCTGAGTACATACTGTAGTTCCTACAAACTCGTATTTGACTCTGAGCAACAGTGGCTACTGTATAACATAATTCGTATTTCCACGAAAGCACATCACCTCTGGGCCATAATCTGCCTGGTTTCGAATGATAATTATAGAGGATTATTTCTTTAAAGCTGCTTGACCTTCTGTCCCAATTCACTTATCATTTTCCAACTAAAATGTAATTTATTTTTCCATGCAGTTACAGCTGTCCTTTGCTATGATAGTTTCATTGAAATAATCCTTGTTTACAAAGAAGTCCTAAGAGCTGATATGGGCATACTGTATATTTCTTGAACTAAATTTAATCTAATAATCATTCCCTCTTAGATGATTTTTTTTTGCTTTGATAAAGCAAGGACAGATCTAGGAAATAAAGAAAACCAAATTTTTGTATATTGCATCTTGTATCATTACACTGTTTAATACACAAAAATATATTACCGACACAACCTAAAAATCTTTTTACAACAAAAATGTTCTCAGCAGGTCACAGGACAATTGATCTTTACAAACAAGTGTCTCTTGTGCTGGGATAAAATATGTGACAATGATAAGTGCTTCTTGATAGATTTTTGAAGAGAATTCTAGTGATAGGGAGCCTTCCAGGAAAATAATCTGCTTCTGACAGCTTTCAAGTAAAGAGTATCAGGAATGAGCAGACAAGGATTTTTGATTTATGATGCCTTGTCCAGTTCCCAAGAACTGCCTGTCAGTATTATAAAAATGTCCATTATGTTTTTGAACGTTCCTATAGAATCATTTTTTCCCAATTTGTTTTATCTGTATTCCATGGATTTTAGGTGATCCCACCTGAGCCCAAGCTAATGGCCACATAGGCCTGATGATGGTGAACTAGGCAATGAACTGAAAATGAAAATACCAGTGAGTGTACAGTGAGTGGGACTCTTGTACTGCTTCCATACCTTACTTTACTTTGGTGTAGCAGAGTAAACTGTAAAGTATCTGTCAAAAACCAATGAGGTATGGTAATGTAGAGCCACAACAAAGCAAAGTCTACTAATAATTATGGTAGCAATAACAGTTAGAACCAAAGCAACACTTTTCATGTTGATATCTGTAGTAATTATCATGGTAATAATAACAGTAATAATTGTGGTAATTATGATGATAAGAAATGTAGTAAATGTGAATTACCCAGAGCTGTGAAAAGCTGGTCTTGATGTTGTCAAGAGGCAATTGCAAGATCAATAGGATTACCCAATAGCACAATAGGATTTAGCACTTTAGTCCGCGGAGATGTGCAGCAACAATATCTGCACTGGAAGCATCTGATTTCCTCATTAAAGGTGTACATTTGAAGTCAACTCTTTTAATATATTATCTGTTTTTCCTGCGACCTGCTTGCATTTAATTCACAAGCTATGGTCCAGCCTACTGTATGTAAACTCTTTCCCATATCATATTGGAAAACAGCTGCTTTATGAGATGTGAAGGACTGAACAGGACCAAGAGGTGTGTCCAGTGTGTGCACATCAGCTCAAGGCAGACTGGCAACCGCAGTGTGTGATAAGCATAAACTGGGCCAGTGCAGGTTGCAGTGAGAAATCTGAACATCAGGCCTTGCAGAGCCTTATTTACACAATCTCACCAGATCCCCCTGTTTCCTCCAAATGACCTGCCAACTCCATAACTGCAGCACTGTGACATGGTGACAGTGTTGATGCGAGCTCTTCCTGATCATTCCCTCTCCCTTTATCAGCCTCTCTTTCACACTGTCCCTCCACATCTTGCTCTTTTTTTGCCCAGATTGTCTGGACCACTATACTGCCATATGACTTAAAACGGATTCGATGTGGGGACAGGTGTTTTGGCTGTATGCTGTCTGCCTCCAAGGCTGTAAAAAAGAAACAAAATCTGGATAACGTGTAATATTTGCCTTCTGCGCCATTGACTACATTTTTTGCAATTTTCTGTGATTGGTGCCTAACCCCTTCCTGAGCTCCCTTGAGCATCTGAATGCGTGGCAGATAAACAGACACACAGGCAGAGCAAATTTAGGACAAAGTACTATTTGTCAGTTTTTAGAGACAACAGCATTATGCTTTCTTGAACAGTTACTCTGCATTGCACCTGGGAACATGTCACAGCTGTGTGGATCAAAGATCTCTCCAAACCCATAGCTTCCCATTTCACTTACCGGCCACGATCAAACTCCTATTACAGAAAGACATCCAAAACCAAAATTATCCTGAAACTAGGATCACACCTTTCTCCTTCCCTTAAAGACAGACTCATCTCCTTCTAATCTTCTTTATTGTTTTGCAGGTTTTGACTTCATACCTCTCTTCAAGCTCTCCCAGAGAGTTGATACTCCTTCTCCCCTGCTCCCCATCTCCTCTCAACTACCCTGTCTTTTGTTCTCCCTTCTTCATTAAGTTTCCCTTTCCCCCTCACTCCTGAAGAGGGCTCCACAGCCAAAATGTTGTGTCTCTTTTCTTTTCCTTTCAGCATGGAATAACATTTACCTGTTCCTTCCCAGTTACTCTGCTTTGCATCCACCCTGTAGGTGAGGTGTCCTGGGTTCTTATAAATTCGGCTGGCCTGAGGTCCTTCCATGGACAATGCAATGACAGTAAGCAGTGGTGCTAAAGGATCACGCTGTACATCCTCTGGAGGATGTCTGTAACAACATTGCATTCTAGTGTGTCCTGACATTGGCTCTTGTATACCAGATTTCATTGTCCACAGCCGACTCAAACAACTGCATTTTCACAATACAGTGTATCTGTATTTCACGTATTTCATGTGTGTGAGCATATGTACTGCCTGCATGGGCCAGCAGGCACAGGGCTGAGGTCAACAGATGTATTAATGTCATGGAATTGGCCAACCCAATCTATAACCAGGGTGCGGACAGAAAGGTGATTCTCGGTGGCTCTGGCCACAGAATCCCCCCTTAGTGAAGCACCTGCTGTGGCTGCCCCCCCCCCCCCTGCACCCATGGGGTAAGTGGATTAGCTGCAACTGCATCAGAAATCAGATTGTGCCCGAGGCGGGACGGAGAGACGTCAAACCTTTCCAAGTTGTCTCTCCCTGATACCCTGTAGTGCACTCAGCCATGCACGGTATTGCTTAATTACCCAGACTCTTTGCTCCACGACAGCTGCTCCTCTGCTGTGCACACCACAGTCAGCACACCGGCATGAGAGCAAGGGCAACCCTGCTGGGGTGGGGCAACAGAGGACTGGAGGAGGATTTTCCTGCTGGGCACTTACTGACAGAAGAAGTCCAGCTTTCACTGCCAGGTCTTCAGTGTCCATGATAAAAACTCCTCATGCTAAAGTTGCATGGTGTTTCTGCTGTTTTTTTATGGTTTGCCACACTTCCACTATTTCTTTTCTGTTTTCCATGGTTTATTGAACAAATCCAACATTTCCACCTGCTTTTACCATGGTATACCACAGTAAAATGCAAGAAGTGACATGATGTATCTTTTGAGGCAGGACTGGTGGCTGTACTACCGTGTTCAGGCTGAGAGAGGAAAATCAGCAGTAAGCAGGTACGAGACACATGCATGTGCAGCCCTTTAAGACGTGACGCTGTCTGAAAGCTGTTCAGGTGATAGAGGAAACAATGCTGTGGTTAATGTGATTTTTCCTTTTCCTTTTCTTTTTCATTGATAATGTAATACCAAAAGTAACAACACCGCTTTTCACCAAAAACCTACAGACATCAACAAATGTGTTAATTTGTAAAACATACTTGGTTTCACTGAGCTCAGGCTCTTGATCCTACTTTCCTTGCATTTAATAAAGTTTAGATCATGGTCTTTTTTTAGAACCTTGGTCTGAACAGTAAATTCTGCAATTAGGATACCAGTGATGATAAATTGATACATGATTAAAATGACTAAATGGTTCTTTTTCTTTCCGACTTATAATTATTGAAGATATTGTGACAGTTTCCTGTTACTTATTCATGATGTTCCCTTTTAAAGCCTTTGGAGATAGTATACTATACTGTCCTAATAATATTTAATTCCTTCTTGATAGATCAGTGAAAGTCTCATTATTGATCTAGTAAGCAATGCTTTCAAATGTCAAAAAGGTTTTAGGACAAGACCTCTGAGTGTGCCCTGTCATTGCTATAGAATTGGGACTCCTGCTGTGGCCATTATCATTGACCTTCTGAAATAATTCAGCGGAGGAAAATTACTCCGAGGGAGAAGACAAGGCTGTGGAGAAGCATTCATGTGATTAATTAAAATAACAAAGCAAGCTGATGTATTTGGGTTGTGAAGGGCAACTCCAATGAGTGGAAGATTCATATAAAAGTCATAGCATGGTACTCCCCTTTTTTCACCTGGTTCCTACTGTTGGATACTGAAAGTCACCCTGCTGAACACGTCTTATTGCTTCTTGCTAGAGATTTTCTACGCTATTTCAGCAAAAACTGACCCAAGAAAGACTTCTAAAAGTCACTGCTAGGAAGTGTGCAGGGGAAGCAAATTAGAGTTGTGCTAGTGTTAATTCCCATAAGTAACACCGTTAAGTACATTGATATTGAATGTGGGTTCAGTGTAGACAGTTAAATACAGTACATTCATATTTGTTGGTCACATCAAAATTGGACATATGGAAGAAAGAGTAGAACATATGCAAAACAATTTTAAGGAAAAAGCCACTTTGAAATGCAGAACAGAATATGAACACCTGTCTGTTAATGGGTTGGACCTGAGTTTCTGAGTCCCTGGCTTGAATGATTTAAAAATGTAATAATCACATGTTGTGTTTCAGATCACTTCAATCTGCATGTACTGTACAGTAAATGAACTACGTATTAATTACAATGAAATTACACTGTAACAATAGTGTATTGCGTAGAGGTACAATGCTAGTATCATAATAGTAATTACCATCATCTTAAATATATTAAATACATACAATAAATAATGTTTACAATTGTACTACATTGTACAATTATTGTACTACTAAATTGTACTACCTACCCTTCAAATGTTGCACAATCTTGTCAGTTTTGAACAATGATGCAAATGTTTCAAATAATGATTTGACAATAATCCAAAATATTGCAATATTTGAAATGAAATCACAGGTTGTTAACCTGTAATTAAAATGGTGATATAATTAATTTTATGATACCAGGAGTTTATTTTAAATATCATTACATAATGTATTCTTCATTATAATCAATCGAGAGGACGTACCATAAGTAAGTATATTTTGTAACATTTGAAGCTGAGGTATAATTTACTATCAAACAGTATGTTGAATATTATATAACAAACAGAATTGTGTGAACTACGTAAACTTGTGGTGTAATTACTTTCTGATGCTAAGGTTTTATCTATAATTACTTTTTTAATTCAGTGATGTTGCAGTGAAATTACACTGTAATTAAAATATAGTTAATGTACCTGCATTCTGAAATGCCTTTCTAAGAGCAGACTTTCAAAGTTGCCTTTGGCAACTGCTGTATTATTATAAGTATTATCCAAACACAGTACATAGAAGGTAATATAATTAGTGGAGATAGCTCAATGAGAGATACAGTATATGCATAAGTTCAGTCATTTCAAAATAAGCAACTTGCATTCTTTCTTGTTCAAGATATGTGAGGTATTTGGATCAATAAGCTCTTAGCATTCAAATGAAGGTCAGAAACTTTTCTTCTTTTGCAAACCAATGGCAGAGTAACATGTGATGTTTATTTAAAAAAATCCATTACACCCAAAGCCTTTTTTGAAAGAATACTTAAATCAAGCTAACCTAGCAAACTCAAATCAATAAATTCACTGGTACACTGGAACACAGTTCAAAACACAGATCAATCACACAGATAAATGGTATATGCCTCCCAGTGCAAACACTGGTATTGACACTTTTTTCTAGACTAAATTCCATCTTTATGATTAGGGGCAATGTCAAAACTTGCTGTCTTGCAGACTTGACTTTAGAGCATTATTGAGTAGCTACAGTATGGTTTTCTGTAGCAATTGTGAGCTAATTAAGTAGGCCCAAGCGATACTGAAGTCAATTTTTGTTCTGACTTGACTTGGTGTAATTATTGCTCTAATTGAGGTCAGCCTTATTAATTAACTCGTAAATTTAATCAGTTGCTTGAAATGCTGAAGGTAGGGCTGGAGCACGAAAGGTCAAGGGTCAACGAAACAGAACGAGAGCAGGTTCCCCAGATTTTTATAAAGACAAGATTAAAAAAAAAAACCAGCCCTCTGGCTTGTTTGCTCCTGCATTACCTGGGCATTTTTGGAGCTTGTTTTGAGGAAGTGCAATGAAATGTTGAGCCTGTGAGTGGGAGAGCTGAAAATCAAGCACAGCAGTGTTACCACAGACACACCACAGGTTCAATACAAATTTCACAAGTCCTACAAAACCTTTTCTGATGGAACCTTTACCATTGTACATATACATTGCAAATTCGTAGTTTGTCCATAATTTCATCACATTTCTGCCACGAATGTACTGTTTTGCCATTGTTTTCAATGGACTGCACCATGCAACTAGTCTACTTTTACTGGGCAATACCATCCTTTATTTTGTGTAATCACAATGCACACCAGCAAAACTTTATATAACGCCCAATTCCAATTCTAGTAGAAAAATAAAAACCAACTGAACAACTTGTTAATGCTATTTGCAGGAAAATGCAATAAAATGCACTCAATCAAACATTGATTTTCAGCGTGTGCGAGATGTTTGTACACTGGCCTTTATTTCATTTACTCAGGTGTGGGCAGCTTGCCTCGGATTACTCAAAGGGAAAACAAGAGACTTCATGTCCTGAGGATTGCTGGTGTACAGCAGCCGCAGTTCACACGTGCCCAGTTAGTAAAAGAAATAAAGAAGACAAAGGAAGATAAGGCAAGGCGGGATCATTCATGAATCGTAAGAGGAGCAGGCAGTTTCTGCCTGACATTTGCCATTAGGACAGAGTGAAGAAATGTTACTACTGCGGCTTGCACCGAAGCTTTGAGGTTCCTGCTACATCAAAAGCCCTCAGTGAAGCAAGAAAATTGCTACAAATTTCCACACTGCGGCCCCCATTGCTTACAGTGACAGAATGAGCTCTGAGGGCTTCCCGGGGGAACAATCTCACACAATAAAGCATGTTAAAAATAAAAAAAAAAATAAGAGTAATCACACAGCTCTGGCAGACAAGATGATGTGAAATGTCACTGCGATGCAGGCAGATGCATATCGCTTAAAGGTCAGCATTTCAACTACTGGCCATAAACTATGGCTGGCTGCTGGACACAGTGCCAGCACTTGCTTTCTGACTTGTCATGGAGGTGGAGAGACAATAAGGGAGACAGGCAGCAACTGGTATGCAGAAACCAGTTCTTTTTTTTGAACCCTGTCTGAGGCTTCAAGCCTTTTAAAACTCAATTTTTCATATAACTGTACTGGGCTTTTTTCTCCTCTTTGTTCATCTGTGTGCAGTTTTGCTTATGCACTGTGGTTTCTTTATTCTTTTAATTATAAGGTGCTTTAAGATGTCCCGACATCAAAGGTGTTACATCATGTAAAAATATTAAATGGAGACTCTCCTGTTGTGCATTAATTATTTCTGCAGCCCACCAATCTGCAACAGGCTGTTATTATTTCACTACTGATGCAACAATCTTTTTTCAACTCTCAACGTCGGCCCAGGAGTGAGCATGATATGGTATCATACTATACATGCACTCTCATCGCTAACCTCTTTCCACAGAGAGCCCATGGTGCAATTCAGCAGGGCTTCTGCGTCAACTGGGGGACTGACACGATCATTATTCATAACGCTCACTAGGGTCTGACAAATAACAGAGCTTTGTAGATACAGAGAATCCCTCAACAGACAACCTACTGTAGTTTTCACCCAGAGCTCTTTTTTAGAAACACATTAGTCTGTGGATAATACTGGTTTGGTACTATAAGATGAAAAAAATATTGGAATGCGCTAAACAAATTATGTTTCTTGAAAAAAGTTGCCAAAACTTTCCCCAGGTTATAGAAAGAACACCATCAGTATTGAGAATTTTAGCAGAACTGACTCAATAATTATTTTAGCATAACTGACTGAATCAATAGGGATACAATAGGGACTAATGGGACTTGAAACTAATAAATCACTGGAGCCTGATGTTTTTTTTCCAGTTGCACTTCAGGAAATGTGGGTTATTTATAAACCTTTAACTTGACTATTTTATCTGTCACTGAATCCACAGATGTAACAACAATTCATAAAGTTAGAGACAAAATTGAACCGGGAATCTATACAGTATCTCACTTACTTTTGTTACTGCTGATGTTACAGAAATGAAAGTTAGTGCAAAATTAGAAGAATAATTATAAAACAATAGATCTATATTATCAATTTCATTTTCAGCAGGAAATTAAAAATTTAACTTTAATATTATTTGTTGGCTTTGGGGAACAACTTGCTGTGAGGAAAAGTGTTTAGATAGAGAACATCATTTTAGATTTTGTTTCAATGGTGAGTTTCAGGGAACTAAAGGCATACCGATTCGCTAATTATGCTTTTTATAGTACAGCTCATTACAGGCTTTCATGGTATATTAAAGATTACAAGAAAACATTGCAATTTCAAGGCCCTATGCTGATACAATTAGATAAACTGAATAACCTTCAAGATGAATTCCTACCACACAGAGTATTACCAAACTCCTTTCCCTGGTTCCATAATTTTCACACTTAAAAAACGACTGCTTTGGCTATACATGTAAGGAGAAGACAATATTATCTTATCTGGCATTCTGTTCACTGACATAAAAAGAGAGACATGGAGCTAAGTTTATTGTTTCTTCTAGAATTAAACATATAAAATATAAAAAAACAGATATTTCAATCTCACACTCTGCATCTCCTAAACCTAAACCATGCATTCTGGATTCAGCTTTATTAAAAGCATTCCTACTGGTGCCAGGTCCTGACAAAGACTCCACAAATCTGGAGTTTTCTTTAGAAGGTCATTCAGAGAGAAAAAAAAACTCGTCCTTTACTTGAACAGATCAGACAACTACTGTACAAATGTATCTGCTTCAAACTTGTGATTTGGTTTAAATCCTCAAGTAAAAACAGTTCTTTTATCCCCAAATAACTCCAAGGAGGCCAGAGATAAAAAAATTATTCTCTAAAATTCATATCTCTGCAACAATTGTCAAAAGACATGATAAATATGGAGGCCACGGGACTTGTACAGTATGTGTGTGGCGGGGAAGTGGGAAGACTGCTCCGGTTTGTATGTTACACCTGCTTGTGAATAAGGCCACTCCAGAAATTAACGTGTGTTTTATAAGGGTAATGCTGTATAATATTTAGAAATGTCTCCAACAGAAGCAGCTAAAGGTCACTGTCATGCATAATGTAGAGCTTCTTCATGTTTTTCTATGTTTCAATAACCCAGTGGAAAAGCAGCTGTTTCCAGGATGTGTATTAAACATAACAGAGCCTGTTTCTCTACACAGTGGACTGCTGCAGACACCTCAGCTCTGATTGCTGCTGAAGAGGTCAGTGTGGATTGTGTGGATTATCTTCAGAGCCCAGAGGAAAGGAGACTCAACTTCAGATTCACAAGGTAATGCTCAGGAGAAAGGATGGGGCGTTCACGTCCGTCTCTGTTTTTTTATGAAGCAATACAGTACTTTAGGTCTGATATTTCTCCCTCAGTCAGAATAATGTAAGAGTCCTGTAGACTAGAGAGTCAGCAACGCAGGAGAACCTTCACAAGAACACGCACAGCATCAAGGTAGGTTCTTAAATACCACTGGTCGCTGCCTTCAAAGTAAAATTCTTGCAAGATGGGCCAGGTACCTTCCTCTCCTTTGTTATACATCCTCAGTTATTGAGGGAAAAAAGCAGGGATTTCTATGAAGCGTTCACTGTGATCATGGGGAGAAAAAAAGTGTTTCTTTAATAATGAAGTATAACTACATCGTCATTATTTCTTTTGTTTAAAAATTTTTCCGTTTCTGATTTGTTGTCTATGAGCTGCCTCTGTCTGGTCCAGTGTGCAGTATCAGTTAATTGCATCTGACGTGTTTGCAAAAGCGTAGCACATTTACAGAACACGCCCAACAAATACCCATTTTAGATTAGATGGCTCAATACAATGTTTCATTCGAAAAGTTCTTTTTGGCTTGAGAGGTCCGATGTAAGAGATGTATTTGGCATCTCGGCGTTTTGCAGAAAACAGCAGCCCTGCAGAGATTCTTTATTGCAGGCTGTGACAGAAGAAGCCCGTCTTCCCCTGCAGGAGCTCAGCACAGCACCCCTCCCTGTGATCTTCTGGGGAGAAGGTCTGGCCAGAACAGCTGTGCTTTAATGTTGAGTCAAAATGGCCTGCTGCTCAAAACGGAGAAAACATCATCTAATTTGTGCCAAACAGCAAGGTAGTGCTTTCAAACACTTGTCTGGGTTCTAGCAATGAGCAGACAGGGTAAGCTGGCTTATTGCTCTTTTATTAAAGCTCTATGCTTAGGGGCTATTAACTTCCATGCTGCCTGCTGGCTATCAAATCTCTATGATACAATTAATTACAACTACACTCTTTGACTCTGGACACACACAACTGGCAGCCCACCATTGAGCCAGATACACATAGCAGAACTGGTATGACACAGGGCAAATAATAAATGACAGATGCAATATAAGAACAGCTCAACTATTAACAGACCAGTTCAACATCCCAGCAGCCTCCTTCACCTGCACAACTCGTCTGTTTATTCGCAGACACTGCAATCGCAAGTGTTTTAAAATAGTTCCCAACTAAGCCATTCTGCAGAATCACATACACCAGGGTCTGCAGTACTCATACAACACACCAGGAACTGTGTGTTCCAGCCCACTCCAGTGCAGGTCTTTTGGACGACCAGCTCCTTGGTCACATATATGAATTAAATCATTAATGCTAAATAACAATATCATAACTCCTTCATGAGCCTTCATAACTTCATCCATCCATTTTCACAGGAAATTGATGCCAAACTACAGCTTCCTGTTCACAAGAAAATTGTAACTCTACAGACACATTGACAATCGTTCTTATAAGACTTTTTTTTGTTAATTCTTTACTTCAATGATGCTAAAAAGCTGTCATAACTGTGAGAGGCACCTGTAATGTCATTTGCACAAATTGTTACAAGGGATTGTGCATTGATTGTGCATTGTGTTACATCATGTTATGTAAAGTTTATGAAAGCATTATTGATTGACCTTATTAACGTTATTCAAAGAAAGCGCCAATTCCTTGAAATGGAACTGAGGGGAGAGTGGTGTTTTTGGGTACAGTGTGAAATGAGTGAGAAAGCTTTTAACAGGGAAAAAAACATATTAATGTCCTATTTCCCCATGAAATAAAGAGATTTCCTGTACTTCCTGTGAGCTGTCAGCACCTCTTCCCAAGGTAAGCACTGGGCCAATCAGCAGCCTGGCACCCAGCCCTGTGTGAGAGGCATGCAAGGGCCTGGCGGCACAGGAGGTGACAGGTCTTCTGGGATTGAATTAGCAACGTCAGCCTCTCCCTGTCATTCACACTCACGACAGCTGAGCGGGGAAAAGACAACTTGGTCAGAAGAAGGGATCAATAAGCCATGAGTCCATGCCAGACAGGGACTTGGCACAGACTCAAGTGTATTTAAAGATGAGAAGAAATGTAAAGTTGCACATATACTGCATGCACAGTCTGTGTATGTAACACTCTGTAAATGCAATTCGGAGACATCTGTAAATCCCTTATGAAATGGGAACAGTAATGCAATGTTCATGCACCTACGGTACTGCCATACATAAATGTTGAACAAGTTCAAGTACTGTAGGTAGCTGCATCAGCATGCGTAGGCCGCAAAGGAACAGGTAAAGGTTTTTTCCACGCTAACAGAAAAGAAAAGAGACAAAACATTTCACACTTGAAGAAGGCTCCACAGCTGAAACATGGTGTCTCTTTTCTTTTCCTTTCAGAAGAAAGAAGAAAAGTAAGTTGCCTGCAGTTAAAGGATGGTGACCTTCTTACATTTTGTTCACCAGGACACTTTGAGCCTGAATTGTTAAACAGCCTTTAGACTGGAAGACGTTAATCTTTAAATTCCAGCTACCTTTGGTGATTAACACCCATGTGCAGTAATTGTCTAACACTGATCAGCAGTTCACTATTCCTGACAATAAGTTACAAATTTGTTTTGGGTATGGTTTTGTAGTGCACTGTTTTTCAAGTGCAGCAAAGGTATCAGCGTTTTGATCAGTGTTACATGTTAACTGCTGTTGATGAACTTCTTAGTGCAGCAAAGATATAAAGCTGAAATAGAAATGAATGATTTTTTAAAGGGCAGCAAGGTGATGCAGTGGTTTGCAGAGCTGGGGCCCTGGGTTTAGTTTCTGGAGTGCTATCTGTGTGGAGTTTGTATGTTCTCTCCTTGTTTGCATTGGATTGGATAGACTCCAAAGACATATGGGTAGGTTAATTAACTTATGGGAAAACTGGCCGTGGTGGGAGTGTGTGCGTGTCTATGTCTGTGTCTGCCCTGTGATGGACTGGTGTCCCATCCAGGGTGTACCCTGCCTTCTCCCCTGTTGCTTCTTGCTGGGATAGGCTCCGGCTCTTCTGTACCCCTGTATTGAATAAAGCAGTTAAAAAATGGATGGATGGATTTTCAAAATGTTAAAAAGCAGTTTTAAAATCAAGCCCAGCCGAGCTCCTCTTCATGATCACTTAGCTGGCCGTCACGAGCATCTGAACAAATGACCCTCGTGTTGGATCTTGGTCTCTCTCCCTCCCTCTGTGCCAGGTCCCTACTCTCCTCAGGCAGCTACAGGCAGATTCTTTGGAGTCTACGTTTTAGAAGAAGACTAAAATGCATTTGTTAATTGCTTGCTTAATTAGGCACATTCATCTCTCTCTCTTTCTTTTCCTGCTCCTTCTCTCCAGGCCACAAAAACTGGCGAGGGGTAGAAGCTCTGGGTGCTTTATACTGTAGGTACAGCTGTAACATCAACTCCATATGACCATAATCTGAGGCAATTAAGAAAATAACGAAGCAAGCAGCATACTGCTCAGGGTAAAGGGCCACAGTGATGACATGTGTAGCTGTGTAGTGCCTCACAGCCTCCATGTCTCCTGAAGGGATGTGCACTTAATTAGTAACAACGAAAATACTGTATGTGTTTTGATGTTATTTCTTAAGGGTAACTGTAACAACATCTCATTAACTGTTGAATTAATTGTTTATTAGTTTGTCTGAGTCAGGGGTCCCTTATCCTAGTCCTGGAGGGTCAGGGTGACTTCAGGATTTCAGTTCAGTTGGGCTCATTATTGACTTCACCGGATCCAGTATAACAGCATCTTCAAGATCTTCATGTGCTGGTGATCTAAAGGGAAATTGTGCAGACACACAGGGCAGAAGCCCCTGGATCCCTGTTTGGCTGTTGTAGAGCTCTGGGAAAAGAGTGCACATTTATAGCATGGTGACCCAAACAAAGTCCCGAGACAAGGCTGTCAGGGACTGCCCTCCATCTTAGTTGGCACAATCAGTACCAGCCTTCACAGGTAGAGGGCAGGTTTGGCATGCAGGCTGTGACCACATAAACTTTAAAGCAAGATCCTCGCTGCTAAGGAAATCCCACATTTGTTCTGCGTTTCTGAGAATTAATGGATTAGCACTACTGAACTGAGAATAGAGATCAAGGCTCTCCAGTTGGCTAGTAAAATGGTCGTATTTGTTCTGTGATTTCCTAGGAAACTCCTGATGGAGAGAGAAAATGAAGCCCCCCCATCCCTCACTGAGCTTCATTGCTGCTCGGTGCAGCTGATTCTGTGAATCTGCCTCAGAGCGTCTCCTTGCTGTTTAGAGAGAGGACCGAGAGGCCCTAATCTTTATCTCAGAGCATTTTTAAGTCCCAAGCCCATATTTTAAGCAGTAAAAGGCAGTCATTAAAAACCCATCCTCAGTGCAACAGCGAGGAGATCAGCGTAGTGCTGTAGGGGCCAATAATGTATTTACTGATGGGTTTTTTT
The DNA here is from genome assembly GCF_055471065.1 of Atractosteus spatula. Taxonomy (NCBI): domain Eukaryota; kingdom Metazoa; phylum Chordata; class Actinopteri; order Semionotiformes; family Lepisosteidae; genus Atractosteus; species Atractosteus spatula. The sequence goes on from NC_142724.1 coordinate 14,318,077, forward strand.
TGGAACCAGTGTTTGATGGAGTACAGCTTTCACCAGACGCTGTATACTAACAAGGTAACATCAAAGATGCCTTTTGTTGAAGATGATAAAAAACTAAAACAATAAACAAACAAAGGGGGTGCAATTAGGCAACAGCATAAAATGTTTTACAATTACTGTAGAATGCAGGTCAGTAAACACGTTTTTGAGAGATCCACAAAATTTAATAAATGTTCAATGAATGTTCCAACCTAACAAAACAAGCTGAATCAAAAGCTTTTGTCCGTGAAAGATAATCTTTTTATTATTGTTAATTTTTCATCCATTTTCTATTTAACAGCTTCACAGGCCGCAGGGGAGACAGAGCCTATCCTGGTAAGCAGCAGGCACAAGGTGGGGTACTCTCTAGACAGGATGACAGTCTAATGCCAGACACTCACACCAGAGCTCATCCTCCCTGAAGACAATTAACCTACGAGTATGTCTTTGGACTGTGGAGGGAAACCAGAGCTGCAGAGGAAACCCATGCGAACACAGAGAGAACATAAAATAATAAAAACCCCGCACCCAGTTGCCCTAAGAATTGAACACAGGACCCCAATGCTGTGAGGCAGCAATGCTAACCACTGCACCACCCTATTGTTAGTTCTAATTTTTCTTTAAAAAATCAGAGCAAAACAACACAACATTTCAACACAACACATCCCCCACAAAGAACCATCTTCCTTACCATCAGTGGCACTGCCTCCTGATTTTCTCACCAAAGGGCTCTTAGATGGCACATCTACAGTAGGTGCTGAGCAACCAAGATCATCATCATCAGCAGCAAATTTCTGCGGTTCTTGGCACTTTGAGGCTTAGCAACAGAAAGCTCCATTCGGTGCTTCCTATAGTGTCCTATAGACCCTTCCTATAGTGTCCCACTTTTGTAAAATGACATGCATTCACATTTTTTTAAACATTACATTTAATTCAAAATCTGAATGTTCAAACGGAAGTGTAAGATAAGTTACGGGAAAAAGTAGCAAAATCTAAAAAGTTAAAAAAATTGAAATATGTGGACTGCATAGGTATTCACACCTGTACACTTCAGATTTGCTGGAAGCACCTTTGACAGCACTGCAAGGCTATCTGGGCAAGTCACCGAATTGTCTTAGCAGCTTGGTGCTGTAATATGGAGCCGGTTCAGGCTCCCATGAAGCATAGTCCAGGACCCTATGCAGACGGTATAATCCGGAAGTAAATGGAGAAGGACAACAGGGAAGAGATGTAGAGGATCAGGATGGGTTGACAGACAGGCAGGTGGTGATCCAGTGCTTGGGGGGTTTGGCGCAGGCAACCAAGTTCTGAGAGTCCAAGGGGGAAAATCCTGGGCGCAGTCCAAAGTCCAAAACTGGGGATCCATCCAAGACGAGACAAACACAGTTAAAATCCGGCATGGGATCCGGAACAGGGACAGGGAATAAAACCAAGGTAACGCGGCCAGGTGCTCCGAGCCCTGGACTCAGATGGTCCAGACGCTGTGATGAAGCCGATGCCATCGGGTCTCTCCTGAACCCGCTGGTAGGCGGGCTTCTGGGCGTCCATCTCCCAATGCTGAGGCAGGAATAGAGGGAGCGCCAGGCTTAAATAATGGGACACAAAACAGGCAGCGTAAAATATGAAAGGGTCGAGCGCCCTTAAGAGGATGGACAGGTGCAATGTTTACCCAGCTCTCTTGGCAGAATTGCTCATGCTCTCCAAGGGGCTTTGGAATCATTTATGGACAATAGATTTCAAGTCTTTCCACAGGCTGTCAGTAGGATTCAAGTCAGGACTTTGACTGGAGCACTCAAGGACACTCACTTTCCTATTCTTAAGCCAGTCCAGTGTAGGTTTGGCCTTGGTCTTGCTGAAGGGTGATTTTGTTCCAGTTTGAGGTCTGAAGCAGATTTTTCTTCTAATTTGCTCCATTTGTGTCCCCATCAATCTCGACGATCATCCCAGTCCCAGCTGATGACAAACAGAAATAGAAGATAATACTGCCACCACCTTGCTTGACAGTAGGAATGGTGTCGACTGAGTGATGTATTTTGTTAGGTTTGTGTCATATGTTACTTTTTGCATTGATGCCAAACAGTTCCATATTTGTTTGTCGGACCACAAAACCTTTTGCCATATTTCTGCAGTATCAGACTTTGGTGCTTTGTTTCCATTCCCATGCAGGACAAGCATGATATGTTTGTTTTCAGGTCCATACAAATCCCCTTTGTGAAGTGACTGTAATAGCGCTGACTGTGGACTCTGTAGCTCTTTCAAGGCTGCTGTTGGTCTCACAGTAGTGTCCCTAACTCATTTCCTACCTGCCCAGTTGTTTGCAGGGTCATCCTGGTGTAAGCAGTCTGGGTGCTTTCCATTTTTTAATGATTAACTTCACTGTGATCGAAGACATTTTAAAACCCCCTTAAAAATCTCTTTGAAACCTTTTACCCTTTTCCTGATCCGTGCCTTTCTAGAACATTATTTGGGGGTTGTTTGGAAAGCTTCTAGGTCTTCATGGTTCGTCTTTGCTTGAAATTGACTGAGGGACCTCACAGAGATGGGTGTTTTCATCTAAATTATACTGTAAGAACCACTATTACTGCACAGAAGATCCTTAGCTAATTTTGTAGCTCAATAAGATAATTTTGTGCACCTAAACTAACGGGTTTGCCACAGCACAGGGTGCGTTTACTTAAGCAATAATGACCTTTTCTTTTTTCATATTATCTATTACATTCTATCTTTTTGTATTTTTGCAGTGAATGTGTGGAGTAGGTTGTGTAAATGAATATTAATTGCGGCTGCAAATTGTCATGAGAGCAAACTTTATAGAAACAAAATGTGAAATGTTTAAGGATGTGAATACTTTTGAAAGGTACTTGAAAATTAATTTTGGTTGCTTGGATGTGGGGCTATGGAACAAGCCAACCAGACATGTTGTTAAGGATCATACTCTGGTTTCTTTCAAGAAATGGCTAGATGAGATCATGGGATCACTACTGTCATGGTCGACATCCCTCCCCTAGAGGGCGCTCCACTATTCCTGTCATTATTTCTGTCTTTGCTGATTATGTTCTCCAGGTGTGCCTTGTTTTGCCTCCCTCTGTTTATTCCCAGTGCCTCCAGAGCTCAGGGCTCAGCATTAGGGAATGGATGTCGTGAGGCCCACCTATCACTAGGCTGCTGGACGCCTGAGGGCACAGGCCTCATCCCCGACATCGACTGACCTTCTGAGCCTGGGCCCCGTGATCCCAGGTTTTCCCCTTCCTGGGGATTTTGACCTTGTGTTGTCTCAGGATGGATCTTACGGTAATGGACTCAAAGCCTGTACCCTGACCCTCCTTTTGGACCTGATCGAATTTGGACGCCTCACTTTTTTCCCCTGTTCACTGGCACTCAAACTGTCACTGTTATTTTGATGCACTAGTAAACCCCTGTGTGTTTTCCCCCGAACTACGTCTCCTGTTTCCTCCAGCTCTTACCGCTTCGCACAGGGTCTAACATAACACCCGAGACGGATTGCGGAGCCAATCCATAACAACTACTAAACTACCAAATGGGACTGACGTCCCAGATAGACTCCTCGCTCCTATAACTATTCTTACACAACAAAACCTCCTTAGAAGTAGCAACAGAAACCAAGGCCCTTGGTTTTCTAATAGTAATAATAACAACTAAAAGCTATTATATTCAGTGCATAACATTTTGTAATTTTAAGCAAGAAACATCATTCAATCTTTAAATATTTCTGTTATTTGGTTTTTATTATTCCTATTTCATCAGGAGAATGAATACATTTAGAGGACACTGAAAACAGGAGACCCACCCTAGGTTTCAATCCTGGACCTGGGGTGCTGTCTGTGTGGAGTTTGTATGTTCTCCCCGTGTTTGCGTGGGTTTCCTCCGACTGTCCAAAGATAGGTTAGTTGGCTTCTGGGAAAACTGGCCCTTGTGTGAGTGTGTGTGTATCTGTTTCTGCTCTGTGATGGACTGTTGTCCCATCCAGGGTGTATCCCACTTGGCATCTGTTGCTCCAGTGTCTACGTCCCTCTCCTGCAACTCTGTATTGGCTTAAAGGGTGAGAAAATGGGTGGAAAAAACAGCAGAATGGGCATGCCCCGTCTAACATTTCATTAACTTCTACTATACATTGTAATTAAAGGTGCACCCACAATGCCACAGTGCTAACCATGGTCTTGCAACTACAGTCTCAATTACATCTGTAGTACTTACTGTAGCTCACTGAGTGGATTATTGGCTACTGCAGGCATTTTGTAATAGCAGGAATCATGAAAATACTTATAGCTGAAATTGTTTATTTTGCAGAAGCCCTTTATCTTATGATTAAAGTATTTTAGTTTGTTTCATCATCATCTAGGTTGAATCTATTAAGAATTCTTCCTGTGCTTTCAGAAACAGACATGTTTTTTTTTTTGGGGGGGGGGAGAAGGTTTCCTGAGCCACACTAATTGTGAATCAAGAGATCTTCCACAACCGGCAATTCAGAATGAAGTCTGAATTGAATCTTGAACTAGAGGTCTGTGTGGGGAAAGCAGGCTTGCTCCCAAAACAGCGGAGCAGACTTAAAATTTAAAGTTTGGCAAAGATAACCCCCCTGCTGACTGCAGAATGTAATACTCAATCACTTGCCAACCTGAATAGAATAAGAAATTCAGATGTGCAGTCTGTAGCAATGCCCTACAGGTGCAAGAGGAATCACAAAAGAATTAATGTGATGGAGCACACTCATTTTTATTATGTACTTACAGCGTGTCTAAAGAGAAATAGAAAATGCATCAATCTGTTGCAAAATTTTCTTAAACCTATTTACCGTTATGGTATGTAAAGTATATTACCATTAAAGAAGAGTAAATCTCAGTACCAAAGCATCTAAATTATCTTGGTACTGGATAGCAGTACCCGCAGTGTGATTGGAATTAGGCCACCTTAAAGACAGTAATACTGATTTTATGCCCTGATAGAGCACCAGAATAATCAGCAAAGTGGTGGAGGACATTGCTCATGTAAGAATATATCATCAGCATATAAATGTGAGCATTGTTAACAGAATTTATAGTTTGATGGACAGTTCAAGCTTTAAGTGGTTGAACTATCCCCCCATCGATCCATTTTTTGAAACTGCTTTATCCAATACAGGGATGCCAGTCTATCACAGGTGGTTGAATTAACTTTATTGTTTTTTTTAATCTATTTTATTATAAAAGGTGCTCATATTGGAGTGTTGCACAATGTTACTTGCAGGCATTATTCCATGTAATACACTGCCATTGTACCTCTGAGCAAGGTACTTCACCCACGTTGCTCCAGAAGTGCCCAGCTGTATTTATGGGTACACCTGAGTCACCTTGGACAAATCTGTCAATCAAATTAATAAATGTAGGTAGTAGAAGCAGAGACTACAAATACAAAACTGAAAACACTGAGCTTGAAGAAACCACATGAAAAGGACTTACGTCTTCATGTCAGCTTCTAGATTACTCTAAACAAAACACTTCATTTAAGAATATTGTGTTCAGTATTGTTTTGTCACCATGACCATGAAGAAAGGTTTTGCAGCTTTGGAATCAGTCCAGAGAACAGTAACATAAGAGAGATATTAGGAGTCTGAAATTAATTTCCTAATCTGACTTGCCTTGAACAGAAAAGACTTCGAGGGGACCTGACTCAAGTATTGAAGAACCTTTCAAAAATGACAGAAGACGCCCATACCACTTCTTCATAATCAACAGTGAAACAGGAACCACAGGCTACCAGTTGGAACTATGTGGAAGTGCACCTAAAACTAAAAATGCCAGGCACAGCTTTCTGCCAAGTCGGAAACTGGAACAAACTCCCTCATCGTATTATTGAAGATTTCAAAATCGGCTATTTGAAATCCTCCGATCAATTCGTTACAAACAATCGAAGGGTCTTGTGACGGTGCGGAGTGGGAGGGGCCGCGGCGAGCACCGGTAAAAAGGCAACGCCCCTGGCGAAGGGACGGAAGCACCGGCGTGAGGTTAGCAGAGATCGAAAACCATACAAAAAGAGTGAAAAATAATGAACAAAAAGGCAAAAAGAAAGTGTACCGCTGTGCCGCGTGACCTCCAGACTGGGCTTACCCTGTTGAACGGGGTCCAGCCTGGGGAAGAAAGAGCCGCCAGCACAGCGGTGACCGGACTGGACTGACACTATTTAGCGGGGTCCAGTCTGGTGAGCAGGGCGCGGAAGATGAAAACAAAACAAGAACTGAGTGCGGAACAAAAAAGGTGTGTGTATGCCTGCCCCGGTGAAAGTGCGAGATGGGACAGGCAAAAAGAAAAAGAAAAAAAGAAAAACTTTGTAGGACAGCTGGGACTACAAAGGCGGGGCGTCGCCCTACTACCAGGGTTCCGCCTCCACTCTGCGCACGCCTCCGCGTCATGCCGTAGTCTCCTCTAATTTGCACAATTTCTCCTGCTCGTAATGTAAACTAGGAACATGCCATCAGTCCTACACTTGGAATGCTGTTCCAGCTGTGTGCCACAAGTCTGAGCATCAGATTCTCTGGGTCAAAAATCTGAATTCTGATTCAAGGCCTTTATATCCAAGAGGAATAACCACACCACTCTAACATGTTCATTTAGATGCCATGAGCCCCTGTAACATTTGCCAGCTTTTGACTGTGACGTAGTTTAAAAGGACGATTACACTAAGCAATAAACCCACCAGAGCACAGCCAAGCCTGTGATGCAACTGTGACAGTTAGAAAGTGTGATTTCCACAGTGGCTTCATCCTTCTATCCTTAAATTCCTGGCTCAGTACTATGCAGCAGGCTATGAAAAGCAGAGGGCACACTGTGATTCATATGCATTTGAGATTAAAGCGAGATGCAGATTACTGTACCATTTAGAGTCCTCCGACAAAGATGTACTATATGTATTACTGGAATAACAAAGGCAAGTCACAGAGGAAGTGGGCTGGTCACTGTAGCAAACTTAGCCTTATCTTTCATGTCATGCATTGGACACCTAAACAATGTTCCATCTGGAGCTTCCTAATATGAATGGTCAGAGACGGCACTAGCGTAAAAGGATGATTATACTAATGATTAATGTAGCAAAATGATTAATGATTATACCAGAAATGTTGACTCTAACGTTTGACTAGTACATGATGTATGATTTGCATTATATAGGTCTATATAACTGATGTTCTGCACAAGGGCTAATGGAGTGCTGTACCTTAGATTCCAGACCCATCAGTAAATCACTGCACCTTAGAGTCCAAATCCATCAGCAAATAACTGGACCTTAGAGTCAAGACCCACCAGCAAATAACTGTACCATAGAGTCCAGACCCACCAACAAGTCACTGGACCTTAGAGTCCAGATCCACCAGTAAATCATGGGACCTTAGAGTCTAGACCCACCGGTCTACTCATACCTTCATGGCCACACCTATAAGTGGGGCACAATGAGGGGGATCTAATCAGCTATGATAGCAATGGGAAGATCATCACGAAACTGGCAGTGGATACTGAGATACTAAACTATTCAGTACAAGCTACTCAGAGCATTGTGTATCAGTGTAAACTTACATTACATTTCCGAAAGTCCCCAGGAACTCTTAAATTAATAACTGAAAAGATTTATGTGATTCTGTTCAACTTCAGTGAGCTTATTTGTATAAAAAACAGGCTAGCTTGATGACTACAGTTTAATGATTTGGCCCTATAGCTCTTCAATTTATGAATGGGTTGTGCAGTCTAAGAGCTGAGTCACTCTTATTTGCAAAATATAGAATCCACCGAACGTTAATCATTGAGAAATATGTCTGTTACTATGATAGGAACAGAGAGAGGCAAGCACAACTTTAATGTGCTGAGGCTATGCCCACCTTCATCAGTCTTACAATACTGGTGAGTGCTGAAATCTCCCATAGTAATTAAGAAAAAAGAAATGGAGAGGAGTTAGAGGCAGAGAGAGAGAGAGAGATGAAACATGTTCCAGGACATGAAAAGAAGTGAATCACCCTTTTCTGCACAGTGTTTGTTGAGATAAATGCTGCCAGCTGCCACTAAGCTCTGGGTGCTGTGAGAGACTGGGGCACCAGAGGGCACACAGAAAGTTCAGCCATCGCTGACTCATCCACAGTACAGTGCCTCTCCGATCTGCATCCCCCACTGGGAAACAAACACGTCAGCCGAGACTTGTTTAACATCAGGAGCCCGGGGGACAGATTCAGACAGAAATTCACAGAAGCAGTTGCTGTAGTTAGTGCTGACTTGCCACTTCATGCCCCTCACTCCTTACTTCCTATCACCACCACACAAATAACCAGCATTCGCTTGTTAATTCTGAACGCAAGCGTCCAATGAATAGTGAGGAAGGGGTTTTCAAAGCCTCCTGTGGCGTGTGTTTTGGATTTGCTCCACAAGGGGGAGTAGCAGCACAGGAGCATCCTGATCGGGACCTGTTGCAGTCAGGCATGCTGAGGCTCAGAGTGTCCTTAAGGGGGCTGGGGTACAGTGAAGGACAGGCCCTCATAAAATAATAATAATAATTGCTTACACTTACATAGTGCTTTTCTGGACACTCCACTCAAAGCGCTTTACAGGTAATGGGGACTCCCCTCCACCACCACCAGTGTGCAGCATCCACCTGTATGATGTGACGGCAGCCATAGTGCACCAGAACACTCACCACACATCAGCTATCAGTGGGGAGGAGAGCAGAGTAATGAAGCCAATTTATAGATGGGGATTATTAGGAGGCCATGATTGGTAAGGGCCAATGGGAAATTTGGCCAGGACACCAGGGTTACACCCCTACTCTTTTCGAGAGACGCCCTGGGATTTTTAATGACAACAGAGAGTCAGGACCTCAGTTTTACGTCTCATCTGAAGGATGGAGCCTGTTTACAGTATAGTGTCCCTGTCACTATACTGGAGCATTAGGACCCACACGGACCGCAGGGTGAGCGCTCCCTGCTGGCCCCATTAACAGGTCTCCAATCCAGGTACTGACCCAATTCACACCTGCTTAACTTCAGTGGGTTGCCAGCTGTGAGTTGCAGAATGATATGGCTGCCTGCTGTTCCTCATTAACTGCCTGTTTCCCTTTCCCCCTCACTCCTGAATAAGGCTCCACAGCCAAAGTGTTGTGTCGCTATTCTTTTCTTTTCAACGTGGAATGAACAGGTAAAGATTCCATTATTAAAAGGTTGCTGTCATATACTTCCTCCTGGGGGATGGGGCGAGCCATGTGCTCTCAAGTTCTCTTAACTGCCCTGAAATCAGGATGATTCTGGCTCAGTGAGCTGCTGTGGCTCTGGTGTTGGCATTACCTTCTTGGTATACTGTCACATAGCATGATAAAAATAGTGTAATAATGATAACAACAGGGTAAATCACTCGGAGTGATCATACTGAGGGAAATCGTGTCACAGCTAAGTAAAACCACGGTATGAACAAAACAGCTGCAGAGTTTTCAACTTTACCACTGACGTCTGCAGGAGAAGTATTTCATCTAAGGAAAAGGGGAACGACTTGTTCTATATGGCATGCAATCGCATATTAGATTCCGGTTAAATAATGCCTCAGAATAAATGTTGGAATTAAGATTTAACATATGGTGAAAGGCAGTGGCATGCTGCAGATTTCAGCTACAATGCCTGCCACAGAGAGAGATGCCTGGCACATGCTGTGGAATTGTAATGGCATGTCAGTTTTGGTTTGGAATTGGAGCTGTTGTGTGTATGAAGGGTGGTGGGGTTTTCTATATTATGTATGATATATAACTCTGTATTATAAAGAAAACACTCTCTTCTTTCTGTGGTCTTCAAGTGAGGTGAAGTAATTTCAGTATCTGGATGACCTCGTCATGAGTTTATGGTGGAATTCAGAGTGCACAGCTTGACCACTCGCATGCTGTATGATTGACATAGTGTTTCTATATGTCTTCCTCCTGTTAGAATGACAAGAATGTATTTTAATGGATACATTTTGCCTTCACGATGCAGCAGACAGACTTGGTGTAGCACATAAAGTGATAAAAATTCAACTTCAGCCTTTCCTCTCAAATACTGGAGCTTTCGACCACTTTCCTGTGTAAAGGGGGACTGGAACGCTATTTTCGTATTTCAGGGTTTGAAAGAATCAGCATTGAGTGGATTTCCAACCACAATAAAATAAAAATGTACACAGTAACTTGTGAATCTTCCAATTTCCCTCACAAAATAGACCAAATTTCCATGACTGCGCAGTATCATGTTCTGCAATTTAGAAGGAAGGCAACAAAACTTTCGATGACGTCTGCAGCCGTATGACATTATAAGCAATCAGGCTTGTAAATGCATCTCTTTTAATCCAATAGAAATATTGCATTTGATTTTGAGACAGTTTTGCCAACAAATTCTACTTGTTAACTCTGCATGCAGATCACTTTATAACAGTTCTGTGGTGAAATGTCTGCTGCACAACATGTACTTATTCGGTCGCACAGTACATCTCATTACATTAGACATTACAGTGACTAGTGAACAGGAAGGGCTGAATCACGTCGCAATTCGTGGGACTCGGTTATCAAGTCGAGTGTGCGACGACATGGCGACTTACAGTACTTTCACAAAGTTTACGATTTTGTGCTTAATTCTAATTTTTTTTTTCTATAACATCAAGGAATTTATTTTGTTACTGAGACTTAATAACTGGTCTCAGAAATTGGGATTGCAGTTCCCCTTTAACAGAGGCAGTGAGCTCCTGCTCTGTGGAGATCTATCATCAGGTTGTGGCTTTGTAAGTTTTGTAGTGGAGTACAAGCAGAGGTGTGGTCAGGAGAAGTCATGTGAATTGGCGTTTACTGAGCATTAGCTTTGTTATTGAGCACTAGCTTTGAGATCTCACTGGCATTTTGATATGGCCAGCAGCCATATCACCCTGCAACTCTCAACTGGCAACCCACTGAAGCTAAGCAGGTGTGAGCCTGGTCAGTACCTGGATGGGAGACCTCCTGGGAAAAACTAAGGTTGCTGCTGGAAGAGGTGTTAGTGGGGCCAGCAGGGGGTGCTCACCCTGCGGTCCATGTGGGTCCTAATACCCCAGTATAGTGATGGGCGCTGTCCTTCGGATGAGACATCTGCTTCTGTAAAGCCCTTTGAGAAGCCACCTTTAAAGGCACTATATAAAATAAAGTTTATTATTATTTCTATATAAAGTGTAAGATATGTGAATTTCCTGCCGATTAATTTGGTATGGCCTGTTTTGTGAATTTTGTGCTATGGTTTAGCTTGTGAGGCTGGGACAGTGCTGAGCTTTGGGTTCAATTACTGACCTGGGGTGCGATCTGCATGGAGCTTATATGTTCTGTCTGAGACTGCGAGGGACACGATGATGGTTGTCCGTGGTGTCCAATGATCGCGGTCGTACTTTGTGCAGCTCATCTGTTTGGAAGATGAGCTGCATGAAGAAACCTGTGCAGGAGAGCTTTTTAAAGTGGGAAAGCCGTTGCACTGGGGCAGTCCCACTCTCTTGACCTCAGAAGCCTGGGTCCAGCGGTACAAGTAGTCGTCTTCCTTGGTTGCAGCGGATGGCCATGATGCCTTTTCTGTAAAGTGCCCTTCACTTTCCAAGGAGGGTTTCAACAGTATAGTGTCCCATCACTATACTGGGGCATTAGGACCCACCCAGACTGCAGGGTGAGAGCCCTCTGCTGGCCCCGCTAACACCTCTTCCAGCAGCAACCTTAGCTTTCCCAGGAGTCTCCCATACAGGTACTGACCAGGCTCACTCCTGCTGAGCTTCAGTGGGCTGCCAGTTGTGAGGGTGATATGGTTGCTGGTGTGAGGGACATACCAGTTGGTTAATTGACGTCTGAGAAAAATGGCCCTGGGGTGAGCATGTGTGTGTCCTGTGATGGACTGGGGTCCTGTCCAGGGTGTACCCTAGGGTGCTCCCCTATGACTGTGCACCGGAAGAAAATGATTGGGCCAATTTATTTTTTGCTTAGAATGTTAGATAACACAATTCTAACAAAGTGTCTAACGGAATGACAAAGTGTATTATTAATCTTGCACATATTATTAATCTTACATGACCTCCCTCAACCACTCTTTTTAGAATATACTCTCCTGCCCTCTGGGATGAGATACCAGATCCCCTGTATAAAGACAGAGGATTTACTTATTTTATTCCCCAGTGGGATAACAAAGCTTGAATTAAATTCAGTTATTTCTAAAAGCAATGAAAAATGAAAATAAAAATGTTTGCAGGTAGGGATCTTATTATTATTGTTTTTAGACTCTTTACAACATAGTTCTTTGTTGGTTTTTTTAATCTTTTGGGACTGGAAGAGTTCTGATTTAGTGATGTTGTTAAATGTTGTTTTCTATCATGTCATTGTACTGTAAATAGTTGTATTGTATTATTATTATCACATATGTTATATGTTTATGAGCTCTTGATGCGCAAGACAAATTCCCTTAGGGGCAATAAAGGTCAATTCACTAAAGGTCAATTCAATTAAAACTGAAAGGCAACTGCCCATTTAAAAAGCTTTGCTGATATTAGTTTCCTAATATGTGGCCTTGAAACAGTGACTCTTCTTTTGTTGAGTGAAAGCAGAATGTCTAAAAGGGCATGTCAGAAAGCTATTTTCCTTTCTACTTTGATCATATGCATTTCAGTAGGCCGGGCCCTCTGGAAGAAGACAGACTGTGTCAGACTGTCATTATTATGATTTGCAGAACTTGATGGAAAAACTTCCTAGGTGTGACTAGAAGGAAGTATACTTAGGAAGCAAAATTGACTCCAATGTACAGATGCAGCCATTCAAAATGGGTGCGTTATTTTGCGGCATACCCCGGTGGGCGTGTCGCGGTATCACGCAGTGTCACGTGGTTAATCGCGCATCATTTGACGCTCTGCCGGAAACTATCCGGCGTCACCTTGTAAAACCGCCAGGGGGAGCTTAACCTCTCATGTACAGCATTTGAGCCTTTAATTTTGAACAGTGTATTACAGCATGTTAATCTTCAGTCATTAAAATGTTGGTATATTTTATGAAAGCAAGATTGCTCAGTTGGACAAAAGTACACAACCTACCTTTATCAGAAATATTTATGCATCAAAGCCTTTACCGAAGATATTACTAATAGTATTAATAATGGATGACTTTGGACAAGCTGTATACTCAAAGTATAATTTCTTTAGCACATTTGTACAAGCACTTGGAATCTGTCCAAGCCATACTTTGTCAGGCATTTTGTTTTACTTCAACGGGCATAAAAACTTCCTTGCTTTTAACAGGGCGTTTCATAATTTCTAACTACGAAAATGATTTAAAATGCGACACCTATCATTCAACTAGAGCTTAAAATATCACAAGGAAAAATACACACCGGTATTCCATTTCTCACGTTATACCGGAGTCAACAAGCATACTTTTAGAATTAAAAGTATTAAAGTATTAAAGTATTAGTAAAAGTATTAAAAGGGAATATAATATGGAATCGCGTGTCTCAAGAATTTAATAACGGTATGATTATATCCGTGTACTGCGGCAGGGCTGTGTAGGGCTGTTTCGCCTGCCTGCTCATGCGAGCTGACTGTAGCCGACTGGTCTAGGTGCGTGCCTGCCAACGGGCAGGTTGTGTGCTCGAATCCAGGTGGAAGGTGCTGGACCTTCCAGTTTTATTTATTTTTTAATCGCGTAACATATTACCGTATGCAAACTGTACTGTATACAGTATGTATATGTATATTTAATGTCTTAACTGTGCCCGTTTAAGTATTGAATATTCATATCTAATTTTACCACTGAAGGGAAATCTTAACATAAACATACAGTATATGGCTGGTCTCGGTACTTTAAAGAAAACATACACACCAGTATTCCATTTCTCCCTAAACATTGTAAGCTTCGAAGTCTTTAACTAACGTGATACCGGAGTCAACAAGCATACTTTTAGAATTTGATTAAAAGGGAATATAATATGGAATCGCGTATCTCAAGAAATTAATAACGATATAATTATATTCATGTTGCAAAAGAACTGCAACGGACATAAAAACTCCCTTGCTTTTAACAGAGCGTTCCATAATTTCTAACTACGAAAATGCCAGGTGAAAGGATTTGTAAACATATTTTGTTAAAGCAAGTCAGTTTTTTCTGCAACACATAAAATACATTTTTCCAAGAAAGTTTAGCCTTTGTCACTAATGAAACCACTAAATAAAGACATAAATATAGAAATCTTAAGATTTGTTTTATTTAATGTTGGTAGCAGGATGAACTGTCAGAGTGTATATTTTGCTCGCAAAGTTGCTGCAAGATGTTAACAGTGAAAAAGGTATTTAGAAATGAGTTATTTCAAGATGAAAAAGAAAACATACACGAAACATGGTTTCATTACGACCAGAATCGGTCTTGAGATATTTTTAACTTGATTTACAGTATTTGAGAGGTATGTCTTAACACCGATACTACAGTGCTTAAGTACTGCTCACGTATATGTTTCTAGGTTTATATTATGCATTTCATACGGTCAAATTACTTTTGAGCAACTAATAAGAAGCGCGAAACGGTATGCATTTTACTTTCGTTTTGTGCTGGGACCCGTGGATTGATTAGAGATCAAGTACATACAAGTCATTTTTTAAATGTTGTAGTTCGTCTTGAAAAAATGTTACGAGTACATCATCTATCAACAATCACACAGGTTCTGTTTCCATATTGCGGATTTTGGTTAGGTATTATCAAATCCAGTGGCGCTGTTAGTTTACTGAGTCCCATGTCACATGGTCTGTGATTGAAGCCAGTTAGACCGGTTTAATTCGTCACAGCCAGCACTCTTCAGGTGTGAGGGTCTTCTGCTCAGAATGAAACGCGAATGTTTGTGTATATTCTAATGGTAGTGGGGGCAGGGTGTGTGGGAACAGGTTTGGTTGAAATTGCATTAGAGATCTATGTTCTTCACACCTGAAACATTTTCTCTGAAAGCATTTTCTTCGCAGTTTAACCGATCTTGTTACAGCATGTTACAGTTTACTTTTATTAACCATATTAATTTTAAGTGCTTAATGTAAAATCTTGTAAAAATATATTTTCATTTCATTGTTCAAATATACATTAAGTCTGACTATCATATAATAAGTTAAATACAAAACTAAAGAAAAAATAGGGATAAATATAATTCAAAATATTTTGCTAACAATGTTAACTGTTTATGAATAATAAAATGTATTAACTAAGGAGTAGGATGGCACAGTTGTTAGTATGTTTTTTGTTTTGTTTCTTTTTCATAAATACAACAGTAGTACCTGATGTCTCAGTGGCTTTCAAAATTTAATTATGCAATAAATAACCACATGTAAGACTCTGATGCTTAAAATGTTTAGGGAGAAAGTGGAATAATGGTGTGTATTTTTTCTTTAAACTACCAATACCAGCCATATACAGTCTGTAACGTAGGGATTTCTATACGTCTTTATTTAGTGTTTACATTAGTGACAAAGGCTAAACTTTTAGCTTCAGTAACGTGTACATATCTCCCCTTTTTATAAAACAACATGGTTGAAAACTGTTCCAGAGCCACTGTTGTTTCATCAGTGAAAAGTACATCATGAAATGCCTCTCCCTGTTCAATCCACTGGAAAAAAGAAAAGGAGCATAAAGCCTCTGATGGTCATAAACGATATTCATTTAGGAGCAGCATCAGAGGTATGTTTTTAACTGCACTGCATTGGAGAGAATACCATAGTGTGTTTTTTTTTTACTCCCTGGCGGAAACTCGCTTCCAGAAGAATCAGTATGGCTCAGAGATTAAATAAAACTTCACTCGCACCAAACAAATGTATATTTCTAAATATCACAACATGATCGAATTTAAGTCATTTTAATAACAATGAATAGTCACCTATGCGTTACAATATAAACATTTATATTGATTTAAATCGCGTTTAAATCACCTTTATTTAAAACCCATAAATAAAGCTGATACTGTTTAGACTTCCAATTATTTAAAACTGTATTAAAGCAGCACGATACACAATGCAACGTAAATCGCTATCTTTGTCTTCTGTGTAATAATGTTCACCTCTCTGTCCAGCAAATTTACAGGTTAAAAACAATACTGTTAGGCTGGGAAAACGATTTTTTTTAAGAAATACAAAATGAGATATAATGATATGTTCCGGCTTAGACATTAACGAAGAGCATAACGCGTGTACTGTATACACTCCAAGTACAACCCCCCTCTCTGCAGGAGTGCTGGCTGTGACGAATTGAACCGTCTCACGGGTATTTTCAAAGTAGGAGGCGAGATTTCCAGCGAAAGACACCCCCCCCCCCCCTCAAAAACCCAGTAAGTACAGTACTTACTAGTTAAAGGCTAGGCTCCCGACTACGGCGAAAGGAACCCTTCTTTCATTAGAATACAATGAACATATTTTAGCCCTGAATGAATAAATAGCAAACATGGTTTACATAAAAGACATTTTTCCAAGAAAGTTTAGCCTTTGTCACTAATGAAACCACTAAAGAAAGACATAAATATAAAAATCTTAAGATTTTTAAAATGCATGACTTTGCTAAAATTTATTTGAAAATAAAAACAATTACAACCGCCAGGGGAGAGAGAGAACAGGGGAGGGATGTTGGTTTTGCATAAGGGGCGGGGCTATGGAAATTAGGTCTGTTTGGGAATGTGTAGTTACATGTTCTGGCTGTTTGTGAATTATCGTTGTTGAGTATGGAGTGTTGAGGTATTGATTTTGTGTAATGCTTTATGTTGAAAATTGAGGTGGATTTTGTTTATGATAAACAGGATAAACTGGGATGGGAGGAAGGTTTGGTTTTGCATAAGGGGCGGGATTATGATAATTGGAGGACTTTGCGAGAGTAAAATGGTTTGATATATTTGATTTTGTATTGTGGTTGTTATCTATGTTTTTGGTTGGTATTATGTTTATATGGTTGTTTTTGTTGGTTGGTTGTTATTATGGTTATTAATAATACGATCTATAGTTGAAATCTGAGCCTAAATAAAAAGAAAAAGCAAGTGATTAGGTTTATGAGCAATCTAATTACTTATTCGTTTAAAACGCTATATAAAATAAAGTTTATTATTAATTTGCTGCACAGAGCGGTGAATATTATTATGCATAAGACAAAGATAACGATCCTGATCAGTTTAGAAATCTGTGTACGCTGTAAGGTTTTTACTTAAACTTTTAAAATACACGTTTTGAATAGAAAGAAATCCTCTTCCTGTTACAGTATGTATAGCAAACCAGCACGTCTTTTTTCTCCAATCAGAGGGGTGTCAGATGGTGTCAGCCAATCACCATTCTGCGTTGGGTAGCAACGGGTGACTGTTCTCAGGCGGAAGATGTAAACAGCTTAATGTTCGTGTTAAATAATTTTTTTAAATTCAATTAAACGGGCACAGTTAAGACATTAAATATACATATACATACTGTATACAGTACAGTTTGCATACGGTAATATGTTTATGTTACGCGATTAAAAAATAAATAAATAAAACTAGAAGGTCCAGCTGGATTCGAGCACACAGCCTGCCCGTTGGCAGGCACGCACCTAGACCAGTCGGCTACAGTCAGCTCGCTGGAGCAGGCAGGCGAAACAGCCCTACACAGCCCTGCCGCAGTACACGGATATAATCATACCGTTATTAAATTCTTGAGATACGCGATTCCATATTATATTCCCTTTTAATCAAATTCTAAAAGTATGCTTGTTGACTCCGGTATCACGTTAGTTAAAGACTTCGAAGCTTACAATGTTTAGGGAAAAATGGAATACCGGTGTGTATTTTTTTCTTTAAAGTACCAAGACCAGCTATATACTGTATGTTTATGTTCCAAAATTAATATCGTTTATGGCTTTCACACGCGTTACAGTATGCTCCTATTCTTTTTATGCTCAGCTACTAAGATTTCCCTTCAGTGGTAAAATTCAATATCTACAACGGGCACAGCAAAGACGTTTTTACTGTAAGTCTTTCTACGACAGACCAACGGACCACGAGTGCCCCTGTCGGTCAACCAATCACTTACTGCGGTGCCACGCGTCATCTTGCGTCATACTGAGCGACGTCACCTGCGGTACGTGTCTGTGACGCGCACTTTGAATGGCTGCATCTGTAGCACTGCATCGACGAAGCACTGCAGACCAAGACTCTTGCACTGTTAAATTTCTTTTCCCGTGTCATTTCCTCTAACCATTTTTAGAGGACATTTACTTTCTCTGCAGTTTTCGCTGCGCTAGTATGTTTACATGGAAAATAAACCCAGAAGAAATAATATCAGGCAACCCTGCAGAGAACCTAATAAGAAACGCAATGGGAAAGAAATTGTGACCATTCAAATGACAAATGTTTCAACACAACCTGCAGCTCTTTGGCAGGAGGCACATTGCCCTGGAAAACCAGATCGGTTTTGTGCGTTTCCAGATCCAGGTAAGGTCACGACCTCCGTTGGTAAGAAACATCACGGCTGAATCGGTAGCTCTGGCAATGTGGTTGCAGCTGGCTTGAGCTCTCACCTGTCACATCAGTGAAAGGCAAAGCCTGATTTCAATCAACAAACACCTGTCAGTCCCAGCAACCTGCTCTGGGCCCCCAGAACCTGGAGCTTCTCTGACAGCATGCAGTGGGGCATCACTCATCACCGCTAATGCCATCTTGTCCCACTGCCCTCGTGCCACCAGAGGCACCGCTGAATAAGACAGGAACAGCCCTGAACCTGCAGCGGCAGGATCGTGCTGAAATTTGCTCATCTTGAACAAGAGGGCTCTGTCCTGTTGCGACCCTTGGTAGGATTTTCATGCACATGAAAAACCGAGCAGAGAAAAGACCTAAAAATCAACTGCTTTGGACAAAGGGGAGGGATCATGAACGTGAGGATAGGCACAAATGAAAGGCCACCATTTTGTCCCATCCTGATTTAGTCACTAGGTTATTTTAACTTTCCATCTTCTCTTATCCCTCTGTCCTGATCAGTACTCAGACAGGAAAGTGTTGTTAAAGACTCCATGATAACCTCTTTCCCTTTGTTCTCCAGTCTCTGAGCTGATGTCTGTCTTACTTGGGAGTGATTTCCAGCCCTTTTCCTCTCCTGGAAGATGGATGGGGAAAGCTTAGGGCAAGACAAGGGCCCAAGAGGTATGAGAGCCAATTACACAACGTAAATCAGGTTTGATCTGGAATGCAGGACTAAGTAAAGCAGTTCCCTATGGTCTGAGACAGACAGTACTAATGTAGGCCTTTGGGTTAATGATTTATCAATCAAGCCTATTTTAACTCATCAAACAAATTCACACTGAGGATCTGCTTCATTTACTACAATGACTTCAGACAGAAAACCAAAGTCTTTTCTATGGTGTGGGCATTAATATACACCCTGAGAGCTCAGGGGCAAGGGGTGTTAACTACAGTGGTCCATGATTATAGCTCATCTGGGATGTCCCAGTGAGGTCAGCTCTCTCTCTCGCCATATTTACAGCAATTCTAAGTAGGTCTCTGTGGATCAAGTCCCCATATTGAATTTAATTGTATTGAAGAAATATTGTATGGACAGTACAAGGCAGGGCCAGTGTGTTGGTGAAGCTATACAGGTACAGTGTATACAGAATGAAAAGATGTTTGTGTTTATATTGAATCAGCTGTGTACAAGTGTGATACTTGTACTAGAAAATAGGAACTAGAAAATAGGTCGGCGCCTTGTGTCTAATAAAATGCGAAGACGGTCCCTGAGCATCTCTGCTGCTAGATAATTGCGTTCTGTTTTATATAGGATATTGACTTAAAGTAGAACAGATCTGCTGGCTTACAGTTCCCTTGGGACCCAACACACTTTGCAAGCTGGGCAGCCTTCCTGATTTTTGGGTACAACTGCAAAAGAGGCACAACTGTCCCTCATTCGGAGGGTAATAAGAAAGCTTAATGTGAGCTGTCTTTCCTACTCATGCTTTATGGCCCTCTGTGTATTTAAACATTACAGATACATTCACTAACACAAGGTTCAGTGTTATGCTGCACAGGGTGGCTTAAGAGAAACTGAAAGCTCCTACCCTGGTTTAGTAATGACAATCGTTCCGTGGTCATCTAAAAACAAGGGAGTTGAAGAAAGAAAACAACAAGGCTGAATGAACACGTTGGTAGGCCAACTGGCTCACTCCTTCCTGCCGAACACTGTTGGGATAGCAGCTGAAATCAGGCAGCTAAAACCACCGACCTGGCCTGGAAAGCATCAGTTCTCTTTTGGTTTAATCAAGACAACGGATTTTTTTTGTCACCTTTGCATAAAATATGGCAAAAAGTGAAGGCCTACTAAAAAGTGATAAGGATATGTAATTATAATGATCTGGAATGTATGGTTGGGAATCTTGATCTCATTAAGGTGAATTTGATTTAGGCTTGTTTTTTAAGATGTGGCTATTTTCCGTGTGCACTATATTTAAATGCTTGGTTATTGAATGGTTGAATAATATTTGATAGACATCTACATACTTTTTATAGCCTTTCCAAGTTTGGTGATTAGTGGGACACATGTCTATAATCTGTTAAAGAGACATAGGGCTTTTCTTGTGATTTCTTTTTCTTTTTTTCTCTCCTATTGCTCCCCTAGTGTAATGTACAGATATCTTCCTTATGTGAACAACTTAAAGTGTTAAAAAAGATAAAAAAATTAAGACACGGATGATTTGAAAGACATGGAAAATAAAAAAACAATTTTTTTTATAAAGTATATACAGTATCTGATCATTATTTTAAACGTGAACATACTGTATGGTCACATCACTTATTCAATTCATTAATAGGGGAGAATTTGGCAAATCGGGGAATAGGTCTGTGTTTCCAAACATCATAAAGCTCCAGCCCTGTGGCTCCTGTCTAGCTTGAAGCCTTCTTTCTCCACTGGCCAGAAAACTCACTCTGCGTTCTGCTTGCTGGGATATTCAGTCAGCTCAGAGGAAGAGCTGGAGTGAAGACATGGGGTGGAGCACACACGTGAGGAACTGATTCCTGTCACAAACCGCATTCCTACAAGCACCTCTCACCGCCAACACCCGCGCACTAATTAATCAAATTGCCATCCCTCACGCACTTCCCTATTTATACCCTCTCACTCCACTCAGTCCCTGCTCACTATTGAGAATAACCCTTGGTTTTCTCTTGCGCGCGTAAACTGCACTTGACCTGATTTCTGGCTACTCGACCTTGTTTTCTCCTGGTTCCACTTCGCCTCGCTTCTCGTTTTCGGAGAATCGTATCAATTCGGATACTCTCGACCTGACTCTTTTGGATACCAGACCTAGTTCTTATACCTCGACTACGCCTTTTTGCCTTTTGGCTTTGGGATTTGGACGCCAATCACTAGCGACCTACAGTCTCAGCGCCGCATAGGGTCCAACCATGGTGCTCCTAACGCCCTCGCTGACAATTCCTACACAGTCCTGGGAATTTTCCAAGCTGTCCGCCTTGGAAAAGCAATGCAGTAAGCCGCAGTGAACCTATGCTGAAGGCATTGAGCACCACCAAGCGCTATATTCTGATACATTAGCATGAAACGTGGCGATATAAACTGTGGGCGCAATGTAAGGCGTTTCTTGTTCACGTCTTCAGATTGTACAAATGGTGGGATACTATGTCAAATTAATGTATTGCAAATGGCTGCTTATTTTTAGACCTTTAAGCATAGAGCTACGTACATCGGTGTGTGCTGGCTGCAAAGAAGAAAGCAGAGGTTAACCTTCTGCAGAAAGAGCAAAGATATTTCAGCTACTGAGCTGTCTTCAGGTGCGAGCAACCCACAACTGCCAATATGTTATAAACAAAATTCAGGAGGGATGATAACAACCACGTTCAATCAGACTCGGCTGTCAGTAACGAGCAATCACTCCTAAGGTCATTTCCTCTCCCAAAACACTATAAATACCTACGTGATCCCCATCTCTCCCTCGCATACATCTTTTTGTTTCCCACTTCCACCCATCTCCACTTCTGCAGCTGCCCCTTGGTCACTCCTCACTCTTCAGGGGTCCCAGTCTCCTTGTCTTGTGGACATAGCCAAGAGGGTTAAACCAGATTGTGACTTAACACTCCATAATGCTCTCAGTACACTTAAGTCTTGGGTGTTGTTATTCCTAGTGAAGTGTTCTTTCTTTCTACTTTTCAGTGTGGAATTCACTTCTGCTTGTATTTTTGTAGACTATGCTGGATTCACTAATCCATCTGTTTGTTTCTGCATTCAAACACTACTGTAACCAAGGCAAACGACACTAAGCGGTGGATGGTTTTAAACTTGGAATTATATTATACTGTATTTTTTCATTGTTACTGTGTCAGCAACAAAAATAGCAAAGTTGAAGATGCCCCAGTTTGAGATACAAGAGTAAAGCAGGCCCCTAATTTTTCTTTTTTTGTAGCTTCATTAAGGCAGTTTCATTGCTGTCCAGTGTTTCTGGTACAGACTGCACCACACGGTCCAAATCCCTTAGCTCACCTACAGGTGATTTCACCAGTCCCTTTAAACTGGACAGTGTCTTTGTTTTTGACTGCGTTAGCTGCATCTTAATTCCCAGCCTTGCCACATAACTGGCCAGTTGCAGGAGAAAACAGCACAGACAAGATCCCTGGTCTCTCTGCCCTGGCGATTAGATCGTGCTCTAATTCAGCCCAGCTATCCGACCCACCAGCCAGGCTGGACCAAATTAAAAGGACAGGACTGAGGAGCTTTAAAAGCTTTGCCAGGGATTTGTTTCCAATAAGCTCTTGACTGATTAAGGCATGTTAATGTAATACCGACGCTGTCTGGCTGGGCAGAGGCTGGGCACTGGAGAGGAGAAAAACAGTACAGCTGGCTCAGCAACACAGGGGGGAGTAAACAAGCATCCCTAAAAAAAGTCTTTCTCCCCTCTAAATATCATTTCTTGTTTGAGGAAACCCTACTATGGGAAGTGTGTATGTATTTCCTCAAGTCATCAGTAATGCTTCCATCAGTGGGCGAAAGAACAGACAGGGAGGGAGAGTGAAAATATGACAAGAGAGGGGTGGTAAAAAGTCACATTCTGTAGTAAAGGAACAGATCAACATTAAGGTAAAACACAGGAAAACCACAAAGATTGCATGCATGTTTACTGTGGTAAACTTGAAATAGGGCTTGGTGCCCAACCTCACTCCTTAAATTCCATACAATTGCATTGCTATTTGAAAAACTTTCAAATTGGCAGACATTAGGAAAAGCTGCTTGTTTTCTTAACCTATACAGTTACCGCCTGAAGCTTTTTTTAGTACTCAGACCATCTGGTATGTGAACTGCACAATTATTTCTGTAATTAAGAACAAAACAATCAGAGAACTGGACACTGGGGAACTTTGTGCTGTTGGTCTGGACTAACACACCCATGAATGTGAACCTGGAGTTCTGGCCTTTTAACCTGTGTTTAACCTTTGGCTTCTCCAATGTTCAGTAATCTATCAGTCAAAATCCGTGCGATCATCAGCCAGGGTTTTCATGTCAGCTCAAGGAAATAAAAACGTATATCAATGCCATTTGCACGCATGACCAACTCTTGCCTACCAATGTCTAGCTGCAGAATATATTGTGGATGGCTGTTACCAGAGACTGTAGAGTGCTTTACTGAAGACAAACAGGGACAGAAAATCAGAAGTAGTAACAGGGTTGAACCAGCCAAAGAATTCCCTCTCTCGTCGGTCTCCTGCAAGCTTAAAGTGCTGTCAGCAAATGCTACATGAGCCCTCCATTTCAGATTAATTCAGACGTCAGTATTGTGGAGCTCAAAATGAGTAACATGGCAGATGAGTTCACTTACTGTAAGTCCTTCACCTAATTTTGGAGGATACATTCAGTCTTCATAGCTCTTGTGGTGATATACTGTATGAGTAATAGCAGTTAGCTGAGCTCATTGACTATTCACACATTCCCAAAGTGGAAGCTACTGTACATAGGGGAAAATGGTTGAAGATTTAATTTTTCAAACAAAATAAATTATGGTTACTGGATATAAAAGTTGTTTGGCATGGTGCTGTCTGTGTGGAGTTTTGTATGTTCCCCCTGTGTTCTCATGGGTTTCCTCCAGATGCTCTGGTTTCGTCCCAGTGTACAAAGATGTACTGGTAGGTTAATTGGCTGCTGAGAAAACAGGTCCAGCGTGAGTGTGAGCGTAATGTGTCCATGTGTCTGCGCTGTGATGGACTGGTGTCCCATCCAAGGTGTATCCTGCCTTGGGCCCATCCACTGCTGGGATAGGCTCTGGCTCCCCTGCAACCCTGTACTGGATAAAGTGGTTGGACGGATTAAATAAATAACCTGGTAACATATTTCATTTTTTTGTTACAGAAATTTTCAGTGTAGCGAGTTGCACTACAGAGAACAGAAGCTTTGATTTACTTTTTAAAACAAACGTCTGTTGTGGCCTTCTGTGCAAGGGGGGATGTGCGCGTGTGAGTAAAATCTAGGCATGTCCACAGTTGTGTTTGTAACAATAAGAGTCGGAAAGCGAACTCTGAAGAAACTGCCTCTCAACGGTATTTCTCCATTTGTCCTCTACTGGTCCAGAGCCTAGGCCATGAGAAAATAAAAATGGAGAAACATCAGAGTTCTAGATGGATGCAGCAAAAGCACAAACATGGTCTCTCACTCCAGCCTCCTGTCAGAACCGCAGGGTCTTGCTCATTGAAAAGCTGCACAGCAAAGGGAATAAACACATGCTTACTGTAAACCTGCAGAACATGGTAATGCCGAAAGTATAATAAAGAAGAGGGACAAAAGTCTAGTTTAAGCAGTTCAAGTGAGTTTTATATATATATATAATTTGTCCTTTTGGAAGAAGCTGTTTTTTTTTAGCTAGGTAAATTAAAGAAAATACATTTTCCTTCTTCACTTTTTGGACTGAAGATGAAACGCAGTTAATGTTACGACATCACTTGCCAGTCTATCGATCATATTCCCAAACGACTTGGCCACGTTGTGGTTTTCACAAGGCAAAAGCTTCCTGCAAATACTGTATGCATTAACATGCGTAAACGCATACTGTGTGCAAAGTGACAGCACAGGTGTGCTTTAGGGAAACCTACTGATAAAGCCTGCCCTTATTTGGCTCAGTTACTGCCACAATCTTACACTTTTGGTCCATGGATCTCAGATATTCCACATGAATTTGCAGTGCCAATAAAAGTAATGAAGTCTGCACTGAGCCCCTGCTGGCCACTCATAACTAAAGTCGGATGTACAGTCTCCCTCCCCATCCCTTTAAAGCTAAATAAGAGCATCTTCCAAGACCAGAGCAGACCACTGATTCTGCAGGGGCTGCTGTAGATGCAGCACTTCTGGTTAAAGTTTTAACTAAAGTTTTTTTCAGCATGAAATAGAAGGGAAAGAGGTTTGGGGATGTACAACTGATTTTTGTAAGGTTTTAATGATTACAGAAGAGCTACAGTAAACTCCTGAGGAAGCTACATGATTTGAATCTTGCTAGCTCCAAACTCAAGTACAGCACAAGAAATTGGAATGACATAATTAGGGCTTACACTTCTTTGCAGATCTCTTTAAACTGTAAGGAACGCAGATGTCCGCTCTGCACCCTAACGGAGAGTCATCATTTGCTGAAATTCTATATTTAAAAGGTGCATCGGGGACTGAACCAGCAAACTGAAAAAAAAAAAATGCATGAGACCAGGTTAAGAGATACTGTAGGTGCTTTGTGCTGTCTGTCAGTTCTGTGAATTCAAAATCAAGTGCAAGCAAAAGCTCACTAGAATTGTGTGATTTTTATTCAGAAATAGAGCTCAACATAATCTCAGGGGGCTTATTAGATGACAAATAATGGAGCTTAAAGAATCTTAAGCCCTAAACTCACTTCAGCAGTGATTAAACTGTACATGTCTCACATCTCTCGGGCTCTGCGCGAAGGACACCATCACTCCATCACCACTCTTCTGTGGCTGTTGCAGTTTGCAGTGCGCACTGAAAACCTAACATTGAATCCCAATTTCCATTAATGAATTCCTCACTCAGGGCCATGATATCTTCAAGTTTTGGACTGAAATGTGCCCGTTCCAATCAAGGAAACATACAGTAGTAGCTAATTGATCAGAGAATCTCATCAAGCTGTTTCTTTAAAGAAGCCATGGTATAGACTTTAACCACATGGCTGAGTACGTTGCTACAGACCCCCACAATTCTTTGGGTAAAAAAGTGCCCCCCCCCCCGCCCCCCATTGTAAACGCACATACTTTGAATTTCCACTTATGTCCTCTTCCATGTTCATGTTTCACTGTCAATTTTTAAGAAATCCACTGGATTGAATTTGTCAAATTGAAGATTTTGAATACTTGTATCAGGTCTCCTCATGAAGAGTAAAACATTTTTTTTCTGCTTGTCAAAATAGAATCACTTATTCACTTAGAAAGTACACAAAATAACATTGCTTGCTATGTTCCTATTATGTTTTGAGTAGTAGGTAAGTAATTGCCTGCCCTCATCCAACCAGATTCCCACACGGAAGTGCCCTCATGCTAATTACTCTCCAGCCCTGAGCACTTCTTCCAAACGACACTGTTCTTGTCAATCAACCAACCACGACACTCCGCCTGTCCGCAGACCTTCCTCCTCTCACGATATTTAAACCCTCTAAAACCCTCTGTTCTTTGCCTGGTATTGGTCGCCACTTTGGAGCTCCTACATCACCATCCTTTCTAAATCTTCTATGCCCTTCGGATACGAACTACGGAACTCACCTTTGATCACGTCTCTCACCTTGTCCTCTCTTGGATTGGAAGCCTCTTCTATGCCCTTCAGATACGAGCTACAGAACTCGCCCTTGACCACGTCTCTCGCCCAGCCCTCTCCTGGATTGGAAGCCTCTTCTATGCCCCTTTTGGATACAAACTATGGAACTCGCCCTTGACCACATCGCTTGCCTAGTCCTCTTCTGGATCAGAAGCTAATGGATCTTTTCCCTTTGTCTCCTGACCACTGAGGTACCGCACAGGGTTCATCCTCCCGATTGGCCTGCCGGTCATTCGTGACAGACACCTTACGTGTGTGTTGCAGCATGAACTGGGCTCCTCTAAGAGAGCTTGCAGTAATCACTAATAATAGAGCCCTTCTTCTTAGTTATAGTACAACACTAGAGAACAGAAAATATAAATCACTGCAGTAAGGTGAAACTTACTGAGGTAAATCATGGGATTCACAGCTAGTTTGGGAAAAATAATTTGCTGACCCAGTATAGTGTGATTGAGCGAACAAATGTAAAAAAGAAAGAAGAAAATAATATGTCTTATAACTTCTGCAAATAAAGTAACCCACTGCAAGGCATCTTAGGAGGGGCAGCTGGAATATGTGCACTACTCCTCTGAGAAATGCCAAATTGCTATTCTGTAAATGTTAAAAGAAATTCAGAAAACTGAAACGTTTTTCTCAAACAATTAAATTAATACAAATGCTCCCATTTTCTCCTCCACTCAGTAGGCTGCTGAAACACTTCTGCTGTGAATTTGTAATTTATCCTGACTTCATGCAACACGTCCTCAGCTCTGCAGCATTCATTCCATTGATTCTGATGAGGCTTGAAGATCAGAGGGGTTTGCAGTCTGTGCAGTTACAAATGGGAACAAACCACACTGCGCAGATTGGAGCACACAGGCTGAAGACAATTACATGTGTTTCACAGTTTCTAAAAGGCATCAGTGAGTTAGGGTGATTTCTGTTAATCATATTTTGTTTGAATTTATCATTCCATTTCGTAACTGATTTTTGTGTGTTGTGCCAGTCTCTTTATAGTGCATTTTTTAGATGTTCTGCAAGTATTAATGAATATTTCAGTAGAGCATAAAACACAAAGGCATTGCTAAATGTTTTCACTATGTCTGCAAGTTTGAAGAAGCATATCAAAAGAGACAGTTAACAAACCTCAGTACAGTGTGCAGCCCCCACCAGGATGAGACACAGCCACACTACACTGCAGATCAGAAGGAAGACTGAGCACCTGCTTCACCAGCTGAACAAAGGTGGGCTCTTAGGAAGACCAGACCGTGCCACCCCAGCATGGAATTGAGCCAGGACAACAGGGTTACCATACTGCAGCGACTCAGGAGTGTGGGAAATAAACAGGACTATGCTCCTATTGGGATGCACCTGCACCACTTTACTTCACCAGGGAGAGCAACAGAGACCATAAAAAGTCTTGAACAGAGGGGTGTATACACGAGGGCAGCAGTGGGAACAGGCACACAAGGTGAGGGTGGATACAGGTCCTGGGAGAAACAGGGCTAAACAACAGCAGACCTATTTAAATCCGTGCTCACTGTCTCTCTACACAACTGTTTACATGACCAGGGTCAGCTAGCGGCCAGCCGGCTGACCCTCAGTCCATCCCCCGGCAATGATTCCCAGCCTGCACTGCGGCACATTCTTTACCCAGGTGTGCAGCCGCGAGGGCACCATGATACCAACTGCTCAACATATACTCCACTTACAAACAGTGCCACAGGATCTTTAATGCGCTAGTGGTCAGGACCTCAACATCTCATTGGAACAATGGTATCCCTTATATCACTGTGTTCCCAGTCACCTTATGTGGGTACTGGTTGGGAAGATTTGGACCACAGGAGGAGGAGAAGGAAGGAGGAGCGCCCCCTGCTGGTCCACCAATACCACTTACAGCAGCTGCCCAAATTTCTTAGAAGCCTCCCCTCCTAGTACCGACCAGGCCCAGCCTTGCTGAGCTTCCCAGATCGGCCTGCAAAGTGGTAATACTGTATGTCTGCCAGAAAACTTGCTTTTATTGTAGGAATGCAAGAGCAAGAAAAAAATGGGCAGATTGCAACAGATAATACATATAATACCATACCACAAATACTACTCAATCAATAGCATGCTTTTATAATTAATGCAATATTGTACAGGAGCTATAATACCTAGTACTCATTATACAAGCACTGTTCCAGCCTTGTGCGATATGACATTGCACAGTCTCAGGTTTATACAGATATCTGAGGACAACATCAAAGGATTTTCAACCTCTTGCTGGGAATACTACACACATAGTACCACAAACACCCTTTTCATTTATCCTGATTCTAGTGTCTTCTCACATACTCCTGCCTATCTCAACACAAAGCACACACTTCTGCGATTGTTCATTTTATCGGGAAGCAGACGCTGAGCTCTGTGTTGCTTTAGCCACAGGATCTGTTGCCTATGCACTCTGTCATCTTCAGCGGCTGCTCTCTCTGAAATCCCCAGGAGCCTGGGTCCTTGCTGTGGACTTCTGAGAGATTGGGAGTATGATTAGTCCCTGTTTGTGCGCAGTTTGTGTCACTCCTGGGCTAGTAAAGATCCTGGTGTTCTGCTGGTTGTTGTCAAGGAGACCCAGCTCCATTCCGAGGCAAATTGCTTTTATTCTGGGGGCCTGCAGGTCACTGAACGCAATGTCAAACTCTGTAAACAAGAACCGAGGTGTGGGATCTAATCCAGCACTTTAGGCAGCTGCAAAATGATTAAAACAAATAAAAACTTTCAGATAGAGAATAAGATATCGAGAGAGAGAATGTCCAGGGTGTGGAATTCCTGCGTTAAGGTCTACATTCTCTCATTGATAACATAGCTGCCGTTTAGAGTCATTACGTTTCCCATGTCAAGATCATGGCGGTAGAAACCAGGTCTCAGATTATTGTGAAATAACTGTTTCATTCCAGAAAAAAAAATTCCACTTGCTAATTCCACTGTGGCTATTCCCAATTCTCATAATTATCAGAATCAGAAATATTTAGTGGGGCATTTATCCGAAGTGGATGGGGTGAGCTACAGTATGCATGGGCTCTGGCGGGTCTGGTAATTCCCTCTGGGTTAAAGTTCGGTCCGGATCGTGGCGAAGCCCGGCTTAATGAGCCAGAAGCCTCCCGCAAACAAGCTCTCTGAATGTGAACAGGACTATATCTGATCACATCACTTTATTGGCCATGTACAATTTCTTCTATTAGGAATTTGTCTTTTAGCATACCCCGGGTTGCTCTCCATGAGATACACAGACAGGGAGAGAAGCTTGGGGTCAGAGCACAGGGTCAGTCATTGTACAGCGCCCCTGGAGAAGTTGGGGTTCAGGGCCTTGCTCAGGGGCCCAACGGAGTAGGATTCCTCTGCCGGCCGCAGGATACGAATCGGCAACCTTCCAGCCAGAGGCGGAGATCCTTCGCCGCAGAGCCACCGCACCGCCCCAGATATGTTATTTATATGTTTTTAAAGCATTGCAGAAGTCTCAAATGAGCTCTCTGGAAATCATGTCATTGCATGTGTTCTCCATTGCGCACACGGGAGAAGACACATTAGGCAAGCGGAAGGCAAAGAAGTGACTGCTTTAGCCCCTAGAATGTCACAGTCCTCCAGAAATGAGGTCAGCTGCAGCTCGTGTGCCCCAGAGAGGCCGAGAGCAGCCCCATACAGCACGAGAGCAGTAACTCTAAGGTCCTAATTTCTGGTTTGTGGAACAGAACCGCAGGGCAGCAGCATCAAAGCTCTAACAAGCATTTCAGAAACACTACAAATGAACAAGAAGCTTCCTGCAGTTTTGTGAGATCTGGTTTATACTACTAGGGAGCATCGTCCTGCCCTGAAATTGTCATCTTGAAATCACCAGCGCTATTTTTGTTCTGCCTTTCACAGCGCCTGCACTCGAAGTGTTTGGTTCTAGATTTTGGTTACTGCAGACTACGGCAAGAAGAGTTCAAGATCGCACCTCTCCCGGACAGAGTGATACAATCCAGAGTGACGTCTATTCGTATAGTGTAGAGATGCCAAAACAAAACCAATTTCATGAACAAAGTGCCGTGCAGCGCACACAATACAATGACATTCTTTGAATAATTTGGGTTAACAGCAGTGTCCCTGTCATTGTGAAGCAGGCTAAGGAACTTCGACACAGCAGGAGAAGAGTATTCCAGGATAAACACAGACATTTAGGCAGCATGATGCCTCTGTCTTGGTCAATAAAATTCTGAAGGATATTTCACATTATAAATTAACTGTGGTTAGATTATCCTAGTCATTTCAAGATTATATCAAAATTATGCATGCATTTTGATCTTTTAGGAGGTATCCTATTAATGCAATGAGATTTGTATTATATTCTTTTATATAGACTAAAGTCTTCTTGGAATAATCAGAAAAGTCCAGATTTCCCAGACTGTCTATGCTTGTTCGGGACTAAGGGCTTGTGGGATCTGTGTTTATTCTGTGGAAAGAATAGATTTTGATTAATCTTGTTTTAGACTATTGTGTCCTACATTTAATAACATTTACAACCTAAAAGAAGAAACAAATGATGCACAATTTGTAAACATGCTGTTTAGTTTTTGCAGTTCACAAATTGAAGGCACTGCAACTGTTTTTTTCTCTTTACATCTGTTATATAGAGCAGATAAGATCACTTTATTGGCCATATACAATTTCTTGCATTACAAATTTGTCTTTTCACAAACCCCAGCTTGCTCTCCACGAGACACAGGCAGGGAGAGAGAAGCTTGGGGTCAGAGCACAGGGTCAGCCATTTATACAGCACCCCTGGGGTTAAGGGCCTTGCTCAGGGGCCCAACGGAGTAGTATTCCTCTGCCAGCCGCGGGACTTGAACCGGCAACCTTCTAGCTACAGGTGCAGATCCTTAGCCACAGTGCCGCCCATTTTTTCAAACATCACTTTGACAGACAGTATTATGTTTTGTAATGTATTGTTTTCTATTTTGCACTGACTGAGTCTGTTCAAACTTGCTTATATTAAAAATATGTTGTTATTGCTCTTATAAATTACTATGAGAATTCATGTAAAAAAACAGCAATGTCCTAAAAGTAAGTATGGCACTGAATTACCAGGAAGGAGGTCACTCAGAAGATAATTTAACAAGCTGTATCTGGTTCAGAAGGATGGACTTGCCCTCAGATGTTGTTGGAATGGTTTGTGACCATGACTAATCCTTCTTGGGGTTCCTTTCCTAAGTGTTGAGTACAAAGTCCGTTGGCTACTTACCAGTTCTGTTACGCTGATACACATGACTGGAAGAACTTGTGTCCTGCAGCACTACTGCCAGGAACTAATATTGTCAACTTGCTTGACAATTGAAAAGCTTGCATATGACATCTGTCCCCACCTCATTTGTATGAAATATCTTGTAGGTCAGAACTTTTAAACCTGAGACTGGGCAGGTGCCATCACTCTAATCTAAATGAGTAATGATTAAATATCTCATACTGTGACCCAGAGAATACATGGAAATCTGATCACTGCTATGTGTTCCTAAGGATCATGATCCTAAGGTGCTTTACCAAACCAGAACAAACGGAAGAGGCTCTTACAATGCGAATGCCGTCGCTCAAGTTCACTGTATGAATCTGTAAAGCTAAAGCACAGGAGGACTGTAAAATAATGAGAATCTTTCCAACCAAATATTAGTAACAAAAAATATCTTTTTTTTTAAGTCTGGCCACAATGCTGGATAAAGAACAACTTTCAAAACGGAGAAACTGAGAACTGTTTACAGACGTCTTTGTTTCCCCCATGGCCTCCGTCAGAATCCTAAGAATATTAAAAGATGCTTCACAACGGAGCTGACCACTGCAGTCTCACACTGAACTCCTGCCACAGACACACAAACGCTTGCGGTAGTGGAGAAGATAACTCTCCACACACAGAAATACAACATCTTTCTCTTTCTTCACTTGAGACCTCATAGAGTCATCTTGCACTGCCCCACTTGCTCAGGATTAGGTGTGTGGGAGACACATCCCCCGGCATCCTGTTCCCCTTTGGACAAGGATGAGCTCCAGCAAGGATTGCTTCCCAATCCTGGTGGCATCCAGCCAGTCCTGAACTGGGATTTGGGATTCCCAGCCACTAGAGCCACTACTGTACCACATTCTGGGAATAACACCAGGAATAGCTGTACACCTTGAATAAAGGCACACTCAGCTCAGGCAGCAGGCTTACATGTAGTGTAAGAGAGTGTTTTTATGTTATTTTTAGACTGTTCTAGATCCTGGGACAAAACACTTTATTAGTCACTAGCACAAGAAATAACTCCTCTGATGCTCTTCAAATTTAGCAGGACACATTGACAGCAGTGCCCCATCAACATCTTTCGCATCTCTCAATCTGCACAAGAATGACTTTAAGCAGTACCAAATCCCAAGAGCTTCGAGCCTTTCAATAAAGGCAAGCTTGAATGTCAGATAACAATAAAACCACAGATCCCAACTTCCTTTTCAGCAGGTTTTGATGCTTTTTGTGTGCAAGGATTCTTATCAAGGGCTGCTGGGAATTGCAGTTCTGCACAGGCTTGACCGCAAAGCAAGGCGGACGTACAAGGTCAGAGTGTCCTTGATAGAGCACTGCAGCAGGGACGAAGATGCCAGAGCACTTACCTTGCTTCCTGACTGACAGGATAATCTGTCTTCAGAAACAGCAAGAAATAATCCCAGAAAGGAAGGAGCCCTGCGATGCAAGAACAAAGAAATGAGCTCTTCAGTGTTGTTTAAAAGCAAAAGTACAAACACACAAGAAACAACAAATCACAGCTGAGCACACCCGGACAGAAAGAAGGTCTCTGAAACTTTATACCACCATCAGTTTTTAAATTTACAGATCCACATTATAAAACTATTGATAATTGCATAAACATAAAGTCTGAACCTATTTCTTATTTTCTGGTGATTCTGCATGATCTTCTAATTTCATGTATTTACAAAATGAGCCCCCATGTTTTTGTAGTGCATTTAAAATTGCTTTTTTAATTCAATGATTTCTTAACAGGCTGTATATCTGTTCATCACATTTGATATTTAAAATTTTACAGATGCGGTAGTTCCCTTATAGGCATGCATATGCTTGGGAGCAAGGCAACATCCATGAATTACAATTTTAAGCAAGAACTACTTTCATATTGTGGAACATTTTTCTTTACAAAACCAGTTATTGACCGTCTTTTAGGTCATTGGTCATACTGAACAGTACACCTTTCACACTGTGCCTCCCTGTGGTGTGACTCCAGCAGTCCGTGTGACTGTGAAAATCAAATCCCACACAAAGCAGCTTACATCAGCACTCATCTATACAACAGAGGCATTTTTCTTTTTGTGAGTGCCTTGCTCAAATGCAGGGCAGCAGCACGTCACCCAGAATTTGAACCCACAATCTCAAGCCCTAAGCGCTGCTGCACACAGCTGCCTGCTGTATCATCCAGATGGTCTGAGTCTGGGATACATCAATTACCTGTGATGACTGTGATTCCTCGGGCTATGGTGCACAATTGGCCAAGAATATCCAGGGGCGCATATGATACAGTATCTGTGCAAGGTATTTCCAGGTCTTTGCACATCAGTAACAATTGTTTTGAACCACATCACTCCTCCAGGCGATGCCCCTGCTCTTTCAAGGGCTGCAGGACTTGCACCAATGACAGCGCATGGGAAGAATTCACACAGGTGCTGCTAGACCTTCGGTGGCGAGTGAGGCTGATTAACCAATAGGCAGAACTAAACTGGGCTGGGCATGAGAAGAAAAGCTGCAGTTGCAAAAAAAATCCATTTAAAATTAGTGTGGACCTATGTTTATTCACATTCCGCCACAACTTCTGTCAGTTTGACAAAATAATCACGTTTAACGAATCATTGTGCAATTAGAAGGGCCCCAGAGGTTAATTGCCCCTACTTTGTACTGGGCTTCACTTGAAAAGGGAGGCCTCTTTAATTTACAAAGGTTAATGCAATTGATGTGATAAAAGCGTGGCCGTCGAGCCCATCTGCTGCAAGTCCTTCTCTTAAATGACAATTTGTGTCATACTGCTTGTGGCTCAGGGTGGTCACCTGAAGCTTAGCAAAACGATTTCTCAAAAACCTGTTAACAAAGGCAAACAACATGCATCTGATCACTGTTAAACTCACTACAGAGGTAAAGAGCTGACTGAATTCTGGACAGGGTAGTGCAATGCTAGGAACTAGGTAAAGCTGAATTATAGGAAAACCCAGTTACCTGTCTAGGCCTTAGGTTCAGGCAGAGCTAAAAGATGTACAGGTAGCTTTAAACTGTAAATATAATAACTGAAGATGTATTTATCACAAAAATATTAAAACTCTTTCTCAGACTTTTATTAATGGTATGCTTTGGGACAGCAACCTGTACTGTATGTTAAACAGATATATTCAGTATAAGCCTGATATCTCTGGCATGGCTTCTGGAAAATATCCAAAAACAAAGGCAAGATCCTTGGCTATTACTAAAGGCAAATAATAACAGTGATAATCTGTCAAAATGTTGTTTCTTTTATTGTTAATACGCCTCTCAGAATACTCCTCTGGACGTATGTTTGTTAAAAAGGACATCATTTAGAGAAAACATTATGTTTTGTGAAAAAATCACTATTATTTCCCCCCAGCTGGACAGTGCTCGTATTATTATTTTCTTTCTCAGAAAGCAGCCAGCAAACCTTTCAGAAAGAGACAAAACTCTGACAAGCTACAGTAGATGAGCAATAGACAAGTAATGGTTCGTAAACCCAACAGAAATATCTCCAACATTGTAGATTTGGATACAGTGTCAATACTGTCAATATGTAAACCAACAAAATACCAATTATTCAGAATGGCTACAACAATATGCAGCAAATAAATCAAATACAGAATAAGGCACTTCCACAATTTCCAGGATTATCAAATTAAAGGATACTAACTCCCAAAGTTATAAAATGAAAACAAAAGCATTTGAACTACCCGCAGGAACTCTTAAACGGGAGTCATGAAAGATTAATGTGATACTTTCAATGTTCACAGTGTTGCTACTTTGTTAGCAACATGTCTAAAGCAGGTGGCTCTTGGAGCCAGAACACAGTCTGTTTTATACATCTACAGTTCTGGCTGCACCAGGTGTCACGATCGCTACTCCTCCTCTTAAGGGCGCTCCAGCTCATCCCGTTCAGCTTCATTCCCCTCACCTGTTCCTTATTCTAACCCCATTTCAGTCTGCCTTAAAAGCCAGGTGCTCACGTCATTCGACGCTCTACATTGAATTCCGTTTCATGTGAGCCCGGGTCCTGCTGCGTCTGGCTCCGTCATGTTTTTAATTTTCTGTTTCTGTTCCTGTTCCTGTTCCTCTTCCTGTTCCCCCCGCCGGTCCCGACCTGGTTCCCGTTTTTATTCTACTGGATGGATCGCCTGGCCATGAACTTATTCTTGTGTTTTGGATTCCCCGTTTGGACTTCCTCTTGGATTGTTCGCCCCCGGACTCACTCCCCCTGGACACCTGCACACCAAGGACACGCCCCCTGTCTCCATTCCTGTCTCCTACATGACTTTTCCCCCCATGTTTCCTCACTATTCCGGATTGTGTCGTCTGCACAGGGCCCGGAAAGAACTGTTACGTGACACCAGGGCCATCACACGTGAGGGGCGCTTTTGTAGGAGTCTGCCTCCGAGTGCTGAGTGTCTCAGTCCAGCTGTTTTAATAAGTCTCTTTAAATCCTCACCTGCATTAGACCCCAGAAAGGTGTTAAACTGATGGAATTAAGCCAATAATTAAAGTAGCTCAACTATGTCACCAACAGACGATGTGAAAAAGAGATGACTGTGAGGCCATGCAGCACCAGAACTGTCTGAGTGACACTAAAGTTAATGAAAACATCTAAATTCTGAAACATCCCAGAATCCTTGATACAATGAAAAAACATGGTTCCTGCTATTAGCTTATTACAGAAAAGGATTTGAGTGAATAAGATAAAAGGATGTCATTTTCGTAAAATGAAGTTGTCAACCAGCTGCATTAGGCTATTAAGGGAGCACCTCACACTGTGACAGACAAAACAAGCTTTTAACCTATGACTCGAACCCTCACAAAGACAACTATGGGCTGTCGGTTGTTCAGTGGACAGCACACCTGCCTCTGATGGGCTCTCTCCACACTGAGCAGCGGAGAGCCAGCGCCATGAGTCATGCATCGAGTCTAGCACAGATGTCATCAGACAGTAGTGCAATACAATTCATTCACAGCTATTACAGAGGGTTATGAATCAGAGCACACCAGCCTCCAAATAAACCATCCCAAATAAAAGATACCAATGAATTATAGGAATTCAAAAAGCAGCCATGAGCTTTCTTTATCGAATCAGCCCTGTTGTTTTTTCCCCGTATGCCAAACAAGAGGAAGGGATACTAACTTAACCTGGAGAGCAATATGTCTGAGGACATAATTAAATGAGACCCATGTCAGAGAGAACTGTAGGGTGTTTTAGCAATACTGCAATCCAAAAAAACTTCAATGTATATTGTTTTAATCTTGACAAATACTCTATGCATTAGAACACTGGGATCATAATCTTGACTTTTGTTGACTCTCAGGACAGAAGAGAATAACAGAATCACTGACATTTTCAAACCTTCAATACAATGGTGGTGTTTGCTATAGACACAGAGGGAGTATTACATACTGTAAAAATCAGACACTGAAAAAGGAAGAATCTAAAAAAGAAGAAAGATAAAAGAAATTTCTACATTGTAGAAAACAAAGGCTGATGAAGAATGATAGGATAGTAACAGAGAATCTAATTGTGACTAAATCAAATGGCAGTGAGTTCAGGGGTGATCAGGGGAGTCTTTAAAATATAGGGCAGACAGAATATGGTGCAAGTGAGTCAGTTTACTGAAGTGCTCTTGTGCAAGGAAAGTATTTACGAGAGAGAATGACAGAACATTCAGCAAAATAACAAACTGCAGATTCACCCAGGAATTTTCCTACTAGCAGCTTTCAAAAACAGGCCAAGAACTACCCAGTGTCATGAATGACCCACTGAGGAAACAGGAAGATGGACCCTATGTGGTACCTAAGGGGCCTAGGCGAGAAGCTAAGTCCGAGTCGAGATCCGAGGTTCGTAGAAAAAGGTAGCAGAGTAGGTTTCCAATCCAGAATAGAGCAAGGCTGAAGTTGTAGTCAAAAAGGCAGTTCCATGATCAAAAGGTGAAGGTCAATCAAGAAGGCTTCCAAATCCAAAGGGGCAAGAGAGTAGACATAGTCGAAGGTGAGTTCCAAGGTAGGTAACAAAGAGAAAGAAGGAAACCAAAACTAAGGCAAGGTAGGTGCACAAAAGAACAACCAATACCAGGCAAAGAGCAGAGGCTTCAGAAGGGTTTAAGTACTGTGTAAGGAAGAAGGTGCGTTGATTGATGAAGTGTCGTGATTGGCAGATTTGCAGGGGCGGTGTTGTTGGCAGAAGTGCTCAGGGCTGGAGTGTA
The DNA here is from genome assembly GCF_055471065.1 of Atractosteus spatula. Classification (NCBI taxonomy): domain Eukaryota; kingdom Metazoa; phylum Chordata; class Actinopteri; order Semionotiformes; family Lepisosteidae; genus Atractosteus; species Atractosteus spatula. The sequence continues at coordinate 14,356,368 of NC_142724.1, forward strand.
ATTAGTGCGGGTGCGTTTTCGTGTGAGAATGTGGAGAGTAGAGGGCGTGACACCCAGTTTTTGTAACCACACACAGACACGGTTACGGCACAGCAATGAAGACAAAACTAGAGAGCTACACCCCCGGCCCCTCCTGATGGACGGCTGTGGAGAGACAGGTCTCTCCCCTCACAGAAAATGGAACAAAACAGACATGTACAACACTACAATGGACGCACAATGGACAAGTACAGACAACCATGACATAGATTAACACACCTTTTGACAATAATATCCAAAGATACTGTACAGACAGTATAAACAGACGTTATCTTTCTTGAAATAAAAAGTAAATCATGAGACCTTATGAAAGAGTTGAACAAAAGTCATGCAATGAAGGCATGAAACAGCGCTTTATCTCAGTAATTTCTCCCCTCCTCTTAGAAAGAGAGAGAAGTCTATTAGAAAAAGAGCATTCCGTGGGGTCTGTGCACTCAAGGTCATCAGAGCTGTGAGTGGAGTGAACACAGTCTGAGGGGTCAGAATTTTCAAGTTTTCATCAGCGTGATCAGTGTTCTGGTCTTAACAGTCCACACAGGTCTTAGGCTGTCAAACTTACCAATTACTAATTAATTGTTACATTAATAATTAACAGTACAAAATGTCAAAACTGCACAGTGAATGCAAAAAAGACATTCAGTTTTTCCTTTTTAAATACCTTAATCAAGGCTTTTTTAAGTTTATTTTTTAACCTATTAAGGAAACTCACAATATGTAACCCCAAATAGATTTCTCCAGATTGTGTCAATGTTTCAAATGGTTCGTTGCTGTTATTTTTACTGTGGGGACAAAAAAACACACCAACACTAGGCTTCATGCCACATCCTTTCCTTTGTCCTAAATGTTTACCTGGACGTCTGTACTGTACTGGCCTGCAAGGGTTCATTCAGTCATTTTGTCATTAGAATCTACAGTATTATGCACTGTGTGAATTCCTAAAGCAAAAGTCTTGGTTTGTAGATTACTGTTGATGCATCTACTGTATTGTGAGATATCATGGAGGAGACATACGAATTAGGTGCTGGCTTCACCGACAGTGCTGGAGCTCCCTAACTGATGAAGATATCCCTGCTTGCATCTCAATGTGCGTCTCAATGGCAGGTGCCACGGACCTGCTGTCACACAGAGAGCGCTGCGCAGTTGGAGGCACCGTTCCGCAGTGCTGCCAGGTCATGCAGATCGCCTGCTGTTGGCTGAGCTAGCGAAACATACAGCCCCATGGCGGCATTCCTCCTTCTACATGAGCTGCCTTCACTTAGCGCAGCTGACATGAGCCGAGAGAGAAGTGCTGTAGAGTGCCAGAGATCTGATCCGCTGGGAGAGCAAAGCCTGCCTGTGGGCTCTCTCCATTATTGAACATTTTCCTGCGCGGGCTCGTGCCAGAGTGTGAGACTATGAGGAGAGCGCGAGAACTCTGTCGGCCCTCCATATGCGTGCGGGCTTGGCAGCCAAGGTGCGTATCAGCACGTCTGGAAGTGTGTGCATGTACCGTACCTTCACACATGCCAGGCTGGCCAGCAATCTGCAAGTCAGCACACACCACTGCTTGCTGAGGCTAAAGGCTGAGATGTACATTACGGGAGACTTGGGGCACAGGACTGAGCCAGTGTCATGTCGTGTTCAGGGCCGGATTGTGGTGTTCATAGGCCCGCAATCACTCCAAAAAAGTGCAAAAAGAGAGGTAAATGCCAATTGAATCACGCCGATTGACATGATGCACTTTAAACTATTGTAATGACCGTGGGATTCACACAGAATGAAGCTCTCACACCCCTGATGTGCCGAAAACAACACATTTATGCAATATGTATTATGTCCGTCCGTAAACTCGAAGTGGTTACACACACACAGGGTAAGGATTAAGGAGGGGTACTTCAGTTTACGGTGAGTTACAAGGACAAAGCAGCAAACACTGACAACTATTTACAATGGCTCCTCATACACTGACCTCAAGTCCAGCCCCATGGCCACTGTCCCCAGCCTGCCTTGCGGGCGCATAGCTGGGAGGTGCAGCTGCTAAAGTGACTGGAGTGGGCGCTCCACTATTCTAATGCTGAACCACGTGACTGATGGAGCGAGTCGAGCGACCATCACTTCCATACATCTAGTTTCTAGAACAGCCGCTAGATAGCGTCTGATCATTGATCTGGAGCACCGAGAGTCGATTGCAAGCATGATGTTTCAGCTCGTTCTTCGAATCCGGCACTGGTCGTGTCCCTCCCTCTTAAATCCAGGCATTTTAAAACCTGTCCTCCTCCTCCTGCGTGGCAGAAGACTCAGCCTTTTGCTGTGGCGGAGATCTCCACTGTTGAAGGAGAGGCACTGTGCCTCTGTCAAGGGGCAGGCAGAGCTGCGCTCGTCTCCGACTGAAAGGCTCCTCTGCTTAATTCTCATGAAATATTCAGTATTTTCTGTTGGAGAATGGGAAGCAGCATGTGCACTCAAGAGCTTTCCCCTCATTATCTCTTTTGGTCCTTTGCTTCTGAGTTACTCCAAGTCCTAGTTTATGACATAAGAAGATTAATAGTAGCAGGCAATGATGACAGGGTAAACATGCCAAATGAGAATTTCTCCTAGGTTATTAGAATAGAAAATGCAATAGAGGACAAGGATGTGTTTGGAACCGGCTTCCCAGAAAGGTGGTTGAGGCCCAAAGTCTAGGCACTTTATTTAGAAACGGCTTGATAAAATTTTAATTTCACTCCACTGAAACCAATTGAGCAAGATGAGCTGAACAGCCTCCTCCCCTTTGCATCCTATGATCCTGTTTTCGGTAGCAGGGATACTGGAGTGTTTTCATTCAGTCAATTTTTTTTCTCTTATCTTGGGGTTTGTTTTTACACCATAATTGAAGTTGAATTTGGTCTAGTGATACATTAAAAATGAACACATTGCTTCTTGTGAAAAGTTCTGGCAGAGAAAGATTCACTGTCTGTGCTAATGCCATGGATCATTTAAGGAAGCAGGTAATGTAGATGCATATATCTGGCTTTTCTTTCCAGGCAGGAATGCAATAGACAGTGTGACAACTGCGGCTGCTGGTCCCAGATGGGGACCGGTTGCTGGATTGAGCATAAATTTGTTTTACATAGAGCATCAGCCCTGGGTGCCCAACATGACAGCCTCTGGCATACCTGATTCTTCTTCACTCTTGGCACGCTCACAGCCACAGCTCACAGCCATCCACTTGAAACAGGGAACTTTCTCATTAATGAGTGCATTTGTGAGACAAAAAAGCACAATTCAAACGTTTGTCTGCCTTCAAGACATGTAGAGTATGTACAGTACCAGTCATGAACAGACTCTCAGTGAGGGACAATGTGCTGTTTGTATGAGGTTCATGAAACAAACTTACATTATCCTCTCTGGCCAGAACCTGTCCCAGATTCCAAAACTACACAAGAAAGGGGGCAACAGATATAGGATATACAGTATAGTCTCAATCCTTCAATATTATTACTCTCATCACAGCCTTGGGTGGGACTGTTTCAAACCTTGGTCAGATATGCCAAGATCTGTTCAAATTGCTCTGCCTGTATGCAGAGTTTCCTTATATTGTGGCCAGTGAATGTGTATATCTATGCAAAGAAATATCCTTGACTGCAATGATATACTTGTTTTTGATGATTTCAAATTGAGTACATACAAAGAATGTGGCCATCAATACTGACAGGAAAACACAGATCTGTGTTTGTGCCAAACACAAGTTGTATATGAACCTACCCTCTGCTAAATGTCTCAGAACCAGGAACACCACACATGCTATTTCCACAGACACATGCCATCTGATGTTTTCGAATAAAGTTTCCATTCGCATTGCAGTTAAAATTCCACTCATAACGTAGCCCCAGTTGAAACCACAGAGTTAAAAATACAGCATTTTGCTCCTGTCAGTTAGAACCTGTTCTTATAAAATGTTATGGATGTAGCATGAAATCAGCTCTCCAGTTTGCTGTGGGATACCAAGGGCAAAGCAGTGCAAAGGCTGTGTCATAATATAATGACAGTAAATCAGTAAAGCATGGGTGTGGTACACTGCAGTAAAGGAAATGTAAGATGTATCACACTTCAGCATGAGACTGATCATGGGAAACCACAGCAAAGCAAAGTGAAGTACAGTAGATCTGAGGCACAGGAACGGTAATACCTGTTTTATCATAGCAAAGTTTATTTGAGAGATGCAATGCTCTGAAAGCTGAACCAGAATAAATGCAAACTGCAATACTGTGGAGTCATGTAGGGCTGTTGACTGCTGTGCAACAAAAATTCCTTTACTGGTGGTGAGACACACTGGTCCCTGGCCATGCTGGTCTGTGTAGTCTTTCAGAGTCTCTAAAGAAGCACAGCACGGAAAATGTTTGCTTTTCCAAATTCTTCAGTGGCAACTTCGACGTAGTGCACACTGCTCTTTCCTGCCAAGAGGAAAGCATGCTTCAAATCTGGAAAGCAATTTTGGGGCATAGGCTCGAAACAGTGGAATATAAATAATGCAAGGTCACGGTCTCTTTTGCAAGGCCTGCAGCCTGGCGGCCCAGGCCAATGTTTTATTAATCAACGTCAGGGAGGACAAATCAGCATTGTGGTGCTTCTTACAGGAGCTGCTGCTGGAGCCTTAATAATGAAAGGCATGGAAATTTTTACCACCTTTAAGACTCTGTCCTTGATCTTCAAAACAATGCTGGGTGCCACCTGAATCAAAGACGAGAGCCATTAATAAAACTTTCAAAAGGACTGAGGCAGATTCAGGCTTCAAAGCTGAAGGAGAGAAGTTCATTACCCAAGATACACGGCTGCTATTTTTTACACAACTAGCTCTGAAGCAGTTACATTGCCTCAGTTTAAGGTTTTGAAAAATAAAACCTTAATTTAAACAATAAAATATTGCTATGTCTTTTTACACCATGGATGCTGTGTAGCAGTTTCAAGACTCTCTGGCGAATCAGTTAGAAGACTTGTTCTGTTTGCACATAGCAAGTAGGCCATGAAATGGGTTGTAAAGACTACTGTAGGTTTGTGCAGACTTGTGGCTTTTGTGCTGGAGCCCAGGCAGCACAATAGGCCTCTGTCATGCTGTTAACATTTTTCCCATTCTCACAGTGAGTGTTAAAGTTTCTATATGAAGACCAATAAGGAATACATTTATTTTGATATCATCTCCCTGTCATGTTACTTATGAGACCCAAGGCTGAACTGCTGACTGAAATAATTTTCAGTCAGAAATGTTCTTTCACATTTTGTCTATATAACCATCAATTCAGATGTGTTATACAATAATTGCTTGCATAAGGCTGAATGTGTAGAGTCAGAGGATTAAGGTGCACTGTATGATGAATTCAGCATGGAAAAAACAATTTGCTTGGACAAGGAAGTCCTGTGTACTAAATGTGTTTGCTTTTAGAGTTGAATGTAATCCACTCTAGATTTGGTTTGTTATGTTGTACCGTGTTCTCTGATGACCACTTCAATTTAGAGCTTCTGGTTAATTAGGGTAAAAACAGCTCTCCTCACAACAAGCACACTGAAAGACAGATTACTGGAAGCTGGCTAGGGATCCTGTCCTCTTCAAATGTACAAAACCCTGTGTGAGCTTTTCTGATACTCTCTGTGCGGTATTTTTCTCACTCCTTCTCTTGTAAAAAAAACTTGATCTCTCCAGCTTGTGACTAATGACACTTCTACTTCAGTTTCTCCTTTGGCATTCTCTGGTCAGAGCTCTTTTTAAATTATTGTTCATTTATTAATAACAAAACAGCTGAAATATTGGTGATGAACATCTGGTGCACCTCTGTTATCAGCTGGGGCAAGGAGGATGGAACAAGCTACTGACCAAACACGAAGGAGGAAATGACTCAAAGCAGCTAGAGAAGGGTGCCAAGACTCAAGGCAATCAAACTCTGACTGATTTGGAGGGGCTGTGATCAGCAAGCACAACAGAAGGTGATACGTGGCGGTATTATCTCACCAGATATACAGTATGTATTATCTCAAACACACTTCTTTACTAAATGCACCCTGGATCTTAAGATAGTGCATTACAAAATGTAGCTAACCTCCCAGAGTACAAAACCCTGCACTCTCACCCTGCAGCACTTTCTATCTACTGTATGTGTGTATTCGTGTTTCCTGGGGTCCTGGTAATGTGTCTTGAGAGAGCTTGGTGGCTAGATAGCTGTGGGAAACATATTGTCTCAGCAGTTACTGGCTCAGAAAGAGCACAGCCTGATTCACTGAACAGCTACACACACAATTTATGGGCATGCCTGCTCTCATCTCGTTTCTAGTCAACAAGAGTCTTATATTCTGTCAAGAAACATGGAACAGAAGTAATACAGTGCATTAAAAACAGGCTATAGTATTCTGTACCAGTCACAATGACTACGAAACCAGCTCCTCTTGATGATGCGTCTTGCATCAGTCAAGGCAATGAAATGACAAAATAACTACTCAAAATAGGTCTGGCAAAAATAGTATTCTTTCTCTCTTTCGCTCTATCTAATCTACAGTATCTGTTTTCGGTATCTATCTTGTCCCCTTCTATGGGGAAGGGGAGAGTGTTAAGGAGGGTTTGATTCCAGCAATGTGACCTTGGGAAAACACCAGAGCCTCCAGCAAGTGTCAGGGTGACAATGGTTGGTGGATTGTAGGCTGCAGTTGGAGGACAGTCTGACAGCTCAGGGGAGAGCTGGCACAAGGATTTGTCAGCAGGACTTCTCTGATTTGCCATAAATTGTAGCACATCTTATTGGAGGATTACCTTCCTCGAAACCACCCACCCAGAGAGAAACTAGATGTCCTTTCGGATCAGTGATCCTGCTGGCGAAAATAAAAGCTCCTTCTGTTATAGCTCATTAAGGGAACCAGGGCTTATCCATCACATATAAAGCCCCTTTTCCCAAACAGCAGGAACCTAGGATTTTTTTTTGACGACACATAATTCTCACCCTGTAACGAAATTTTCAGCTTGCACTTAAAGGAAGATTAAAATCTTAATGTGATGTCACACACAGGGCTGGTGAGGACAAGTAACGAAATCATAATCTTTCAGATGTTAATCTGTCATTTATATGACACCGTGAATTTCTGCACAGAGATGAAAGGAGGGGGTAGGATTAACTGTAAATAATTTGAATGAGCAGTGTGAAGCTATTGTAGTAGGTGGACTGCACGCTAATTGACTTCCTGAATGGAAACCTCCAGGGAGAGCTCATCTGCAAATGGTGTCAGCTGGTTGAGCACCTTGAGTCTAAAACCCATGGGCTCGAGACGCAGCTTGCAACTACAATGGTTTAGCAGAATAACTAGGAGGGGAGAGTTTGATGTAGCTGTGTGACCACAAGCCACAATGACAGGGAAGGTCATGCCCACTGCAAAGAAGTTTTGTCTCCAGAGACTGCGGCTACTTGTAGACCTAACTGGAGATAGGTCTGGGCAGTGACAAATTACAAACAAATGTATGGTTTGGTCTTGCTTCCCCTAGTAAAAGAGATGCAGTGATATTGGGGGACTCGTTATGAGCCCTATAGATAGTGCATTGTGAGATAGGATTCTTGTACAGCGTGATGTATGCCAGATTGCAGATTTCCCTCAGCAAGTGAACAGGCTCCTGGTGTCATGCCCAGTACACCTAGAGGGCGCTCTACTTTCCTCCTGTTCCTAGTTCCCTGTGATTATTCTTGTCTTTCTGGTGTGTCATGTTGTGTAGCCTATTTATTTCCTGCTTCTGCTCTTCTACTCATTCAGCATTGACGTTCGTATGTCCTAAAACCCGCCTAGCACCAGGTCGCCCCATGTCCACTACCTGAGGGCATAGGTTTCTATACGGCTTTTCCTGAACAGCTGAGCCCTGGCTAACCCCCGTCTCGCCGCTACGCATAGGGTCTTTCACACTCTCCTGCCATTCCACGGTTTGTACTTCCCGACATCCTTGACACCTGGCCAGAGATTGTGTGGATCTAGTTGTCACGATTACTTTTGGAACAAATGACATAGGAAAGGGTCGACAGACAATTGTTCAAGACAAATGAAGGATTTAGTTTGTAATTCCGAACTGTACAGTGATCTTCCCAGGAAATCTATTCTTGCTACATGCAGGCCCGGGGAGGCAGGAGGAAAACTGGATTGGAGAAGAAGGGAGTAAGTTTTCGGCGCTTTAGGGTTCTTCTGGGAAAATGCAGGTTGGAACCAGAAAGACACTACATACTTTACATATGGAAGGAGACACACCTCATCCATCACTGGTTAGCTGCAGCTGTTGTGTTCTAGCTGTCCCACATTATAGCAGATCAGGGAGAAAAGAAATGACTTTACCAATTGAATTAGGAGGGTAATTTCAGGCAGGTCACTCTTAGCAATCCTTTATTTTAATTTAAATCTAGGACACCACGGTTGAGTCACCTGCTCTTACAAACAGTGTGATGGGAAATTTTTAACAACCAAGTATTCAGAACCTTAATTTACTATCACCTGAAAGACAGTACTTGAGGAGTATTTAAACAAGGAAACTGGGGATACAAGATGCACAAATATGGGATCCATAAAAACCCATTGGCAACACTAAAAACAAACCTAAAGTGACATCAAACCTAAAGCAAATCAAAGTCCATTCTCAAATGCTAATGTTCAAACAAAAGAAATATAATGTAAAAAACTTGATCCTACTGCATTAGCAGCTTACTATGATATTAGAGGAATAGGTGAAACAATGAACAGGTATACTTTTTTTAAAAAAAAGCAAGCAAACCAGAAGGGCAGAGGGGTTGTGACTATATATAAAATGTTACAGACTGGGAAGCTGGATTAGAATCTACAGTACATGGGATAAAACAGCAAACTGATTCATAAGAGATGTGTGCTGCAGACCTAATCAGACCTAATTCAGAAACAGCAGCAAACAGCTTCCTATATATGAGATGAGAAAGGCATGTTGCAGAGGTGATATTATTAATGGAGGATTTTAACTTCGCACACATAAACTGGGGTATTGACATGAGAAACACAAAAGCTGAAGCTGACTCAATTGAAATAGTTAATGAATGTTTTCAACTCTCTTTGTAAAGACATTCAACTTGGAAAAGTGTTCTAACAGACCTTGTCTTTTCACACAAAAGGACATAGTAATGGATCAGATAAACCACTTGTTTAAGTAGTGATTTAATGTTCTATATTTTAAACCTCTAAAACCTAATTAAAATTAAGCTTTATAATTTCAAAAAAGCAGAATATAAAGGAATAAGCCATAACATGCAAAGAACAGATGGTTACAGATTCAAGTCAAAAAAGGATAATTATACTCGAAAAAAACAATAAAGTCTCAATACAAAGGAGTTCCCTAAAACAAAATCAAATCTAGAAAAAATAGTTAAAATGTAGTTATTAACAAAACAGATGTAAGTGAGAGCTCTGCATACCACACAGAAGGGCAAAGACTCAAAAGGAGGAAGAGAACAGAATTAATTACAGGTGGAAATGAAGAAAAAATGTTGCAATCATCAGGGGAGAGACAGAAAAGAATAGTGGTGATAAAATAATGCAAAACATTTTATCAGTGAAGAAAATGTAAAAATATGAAGTATGCAGTTTGCAAGATAATATAATAATACTACTAGAAAATGAAAAAAAACCCAGTAATCTAAATATGCAAATGAATATTTCATGCAGGATTTTAAAAATGAATGTGTCCCAGGTTATAGAAGTTGGTAAATCAGGAGTGAGATTTTTTAGTGTGACAGTGAGATTTTACAGGGGCTAGGACAGTATAAGACTAATAAATCACCTTAGTCTGATAACATTTTCTCAGTTGTTTCTAGTATTCCTTGTTTATGGTGTTACCTTTACTTATGACTTTGGCCGACTGTTTCCCAGTTTAAAAAAACCTGAAAATCGAATTATAATATAAAACAAGCTTTTTTACTTCACATCTAAACCACTGAGTGTTGTGTCTGATATATCCCTCAAGCAGTTTTTACAGGTGACGCTGATCACTGCAGTTATGCACCTTTCAGTTTACCAATTGATACATACTGTACACTATATGTTGTTGTGTGTTGTCAGTTGCTGATCAAGACATGATGTATAAAGTATACACCAACATTTCAAATGGCTATAATCAATAATTAACCAAAACATAGTAATAACCAGAAAGCAGCAAAAAGGTTTTGTTAAAATGGAACCTAGAAAAAATACAATTTTGCCAGCACTTTGACTTGTGTTTTGGATGAATGCTTCTGTAAAAGTAAATCCTGAAATCGTATAACACTGGTTGTACTTAAAATGAGAGATGTTGCTCATAAACCTTTAAAGAGGACGAGACAGGTCCCTCCGTAAATAAGGTGGCTCTTGAGGAGTGAGTCCATTAAAACTCACTGTGAACCAATACACACAAAAGACAACTATAACAACTATATATATACAACCCAACACCCTTCACCCTTCATACCCCAAGCAAGCTCAATATCACCCATGTGGAAATGTGTTTGTTAACCCTTCACCAAATATTTATTTAATTAACTAATAATGATCACATCCACCTCAAGTATTGCTAGGTACAGCAAGATTTTTAATCAGTGGTTAGCATTGCTGCTTGGAAGTACAGAGGCCTTTGGTTCAATTCCTGGGGTGCTATTTCTGTGGAGTCTGTATGTTCTCCTCGTATTCATGTGGGTTTTTGCTGGATACTCTGATTTCCTCCCAGAGCTCAAAGATATGATTGCAGGTTAATTGGCGTCTGAGAACACTGCCTCTGGTGTGAGTGTGCTTGTGTTTGTGTGTGCCCTGCGATGGACTGGCATCCCATCCAGGGTCTATCCTGCCTTGTACCTGTTTCTTGACAGGATAGGCTCTAGTTCCCTGGCGATTGTGAACTAATTGGATGAAGTGGTTAGAAAATAGATGGGTTTAAAGACCTCTAATGGCAGGTCAGCTGTATCTGCAATCCCTACTACAGCTGGAGGAGGATTCCACTGTCACTAAGGATGGGAGCTGCACCCACAAATTAAATAACTGCAAAAATAAAAGAGTAAATTTAACACCAATTTATTAAAGGGGGGGGAGGGGGCAAAACTGAATCAGGAACCTCTGGATCAATTGGACCTGCTTTTGATATTTGTAAAACTATGGAAAGGCCAAACCATGAGACTAATATATTTACAAAATTAAATCAAACTCAGTTAAGAGAAGCATGGATTTATAAAATGAAAGTCATGTTTAAAGTTTGAATAAGCAAAAAAGACAGCTGATGTCTTTAAAGTATTCCATAAAGCATTCCTGAAAGGTTCTGATAAGTCAAAAATGCAACAGGAAACAGTGATTTAATGGGGCACAATGTCTAATTGGGCAGTGCCAGGCCTGTAGCTCTTACTGAACGACATCAATAATTTTAGATTCTAAATCAAGTATTAAGATTCTGATATACAGTAGTTAGCGAACTACAGTAGTTACATTTTCACATGACCCAAAATCAGGGTGAGTTACAAACAGGAAATCAGCATGGGCAACTTTTAAAAAATAAAACTTAAAAAAAATGAAAGCTAATGTTGATACATGCAAGAGGATCCCCAAAGGTTATAGAAACATACGCTATACGACTTTGTATGACAAAGATCTAGGTGTCCAACAAGAATAATTCTTGGTCTCAAGGCCATACACATGCTAGAGAACCTAAATCTCTTCAGTGTAGAACCTATATACCAATTATATAAGTCCTAAGGGGTGTAGACTGTCATGGATGTCGGAAATGACGAACCATGGAATGGCAGGAGAGCCAAAATAGACCCTATGCATAGCGGCGCGATGGAGGTTAGCCCGGGCTCAGCTGTTCAAGAAATGCCGTATAGAAACCTATGCCCTCAGGCCACGGACGTGGGGTGACCTGGTGCTAGGTGGGTCTCAGGACATCCGAACCTCAATGCTGAGCAAGGGGGAAAGAGTGACCTGGAAATATATAGCCCCAGACAGAGACACACCAGAAGGACAAGCAAAGCATAGGAAACTAGGGACAGGACAGAGTAGGATCACCCTCTAGATGTAGAGGGCGTGACATAGATAGGGTTAACCCAGGGCACTCTTCAACACATAGTACTGAAAGAAGGACATCAAATACCATATAAAAACTAAAAATAATTTATGATATCTTTCTATCTAATATATGATGTATTAAAAGTAACACTTCTTTACGCAAAGAGTGGTGGATATCTGTAACAGGATTCCTAGCCAAGTGATTGAGGCCTAATTTCTCAGGTCTCCTCAAGAAATGGCTGGATGAAATTTTTGATTCACTTAGCTATTAAACTACTAAGTGAGGAAGTTGGGACAAATGGGTTTCTCTCATTTGCAACCTTTTATATAATGGAGCACCAGGTCACTCCTGTCCGTGGCCTGAGGGCATAGGTTTCTATATGGCATTTCCTGAACAGCTGAGCCTGGGCTAACCCCCATCTCGCCGCTACGCATAGGGTCTTTTTCACTCTCCTGCCATTCCACGGTTCGTCCTTTCCAACATACTTGAGAGCAAGCTAGAGGTTCAGAACACAGAGAGCAAAGATGACGCCACTACAAGCTCACAGGTGCCCGCCCACCCACATAGATCATTGTTGTGTAGCCCGCCCATTCCCTGACCAATCTGGACCTCCACAATCCCAACAGTACTGGGCAAGCAGTGCACCTCCACTTCAAAAACGCTAAGAACAGCAACCAGATTCAACTCAGAGCTTTAAGGACAGTAGGGATCCACCTGCACTCTTTACTGGATCGACTGCTTGTGAAACCCTTCCAAGATCCCACATTTCCATTTGTAAGTAAAATGAGATTATAGGAGAAGCTTTCAATTCACTTCACACAACAAAGCATAACTCCTGAAGGATGGAGACCAACAGGGCTCTTAGGGGTGTTTTAAATTGTGACACTTGAGGTCCTTGCAAGACAATTTAAATGGGGAATGTGAGCAAATTGATTTATTACGTAATTAAAAGGTCAGGCAAAAAAATAAAAAAAGCACTTTAAGGACTCAAGTTATGTACCCCTGATCTAATCCTTTGACTTTCCTTTCTAAACCCAGCTGAGATGAAATGGTACTGCACATCTTTAAAAAGTCTTTGCTAATCAGAATGTCGCACTAATGGCTATTTAAGATGTATGTCTGTACAAGAGCTACTTACTGTGTAAGCATTTTACTGCTGCTGTTTCCACTGTGTAGGAGTGTGAGGTTACAAACATCACAATGCTGCAGTAGAGCTCAAGGAGAAAAGCCAAAGGAGAAAAAGAACGTTTTTTTTTCTTTTCGGTCCTGTTTGCACTGTAGTAGCAGAATTTTACAAGACGTGACTGATGATTTGAAAGGGGTGACAGAGAGACAAGCTCTCCATCAACAGCAAACGAATGATTTCAAAACGTTCTTAATTCAGCCTTGATGAAGACTGCAGTGATGACGTGACACTTCGATGGACCCGTTTTTCTAACCCTGATTAGCAACGATCTTCGAATTACATATGTACAGTATAGTAACGTTAATCAGAACAGAATCAGCAATAATTAGCACATAAAAACTACCGTATACGTATGATATAACGGACAAGGACAAAAGTGGGCCACGTCCACGATTTTTGTGCACGTGCATCTGGAAAGGTGGGTCCACGAATGTGAAACGACACGTAGGAACTTCAAGTCAGTTTTTACTATCAAAAAGCCACGTACGCGACAGTATTTCAGACGGACTTCTTTACGTGCGTAGTGACCCAAGATCAGCGCCAGAACGGAACTAGCCTTGGTGCTGAAACAGAGCCTCCGCCATTAAGTAGGAGCCTTTTCTGTTTAGATTAACAGCCCTTAAAGTCTTAAGGTACAGTATGTCCAAATGTTATTTCGTTAAACAAGAATTTGTCTTGTTTTATTCAATAACATTAACTGTATTTCAAACAACGTTTTATAAAAACACGGGAAGAGTATCTTTTTTAACTCTTCGAAATTCAAACGTTGGATAAACAAAAGAAGAAACACTAAAAAAAAAAATTCAAAAGTACCCAACATGAATTTTATAACGCGTATAAAATATTTTCCAAAGCACAACGCACTCTACTCCCCGAGAAACCCGTTAAGAGTGTGTAAAACATTTGTATGCAAACAAACAGGAGATGTGCTATTAATTCAGTTGCAGACTGTAATTCTATTAAAGATAAAAAAAAATTATCAGACCGAGCCAGTCGCAAGGGTGTGTTGTCCTGTTGCTACAGTATGTTGCCTCAAACTAGCGGCCGTGTCGCCAGCCATCTCCTGTCATCTCTAGATAAGGACCCCCCAGTTCCGCACCCTCCCCTTGCGGCTGTACCCCAATTTCCTCCTCTTTTTGCCGCAGCTGCTCTGACGAGATTAAAGGGAGAACGAACGGCGCGGTCTTGCGGGGACCACTGGTGCTACTGTGGGCCGCGGGGAGAAAGTCCATCTCCAACTCTGCAGTCTGCGTACATCCAGCGATGTCAATTAACTATCGCTATTATAATCAGTATAATATATTTATACTTCAGTATTTTGACAAAGACATACACAGCACTCTGGAAATGTGCGTGAATACTGTATGATGAAAACCTTATAAACATACACCGCTGCAGAGACACGGTTAGACTGCAAATGTTATTCCATCTTTTGAGTGAATATTGAATATGCCGTATGTCCTAGAGAAGGTCTCCACCCAGGGGGCAATGCGGGCCTCTCATCCTGGACTGGACACCAGTACAACACAGGGCAGCAGAGAACAGGACTCTTTGGGCAACTCAAACACTGAGAGTATGTATTTATGGAGTGGGAATAAATAGGAACATAAGTGAAAATTAAACCAGGAAGTGCAGGAGCAACATGCATACTTCACACAGAAGACAAGAACCAGCACCCAAAGCCGGGACCCAGGAGCTGTGAGGCAACAGAGTTGAATGAACATTTATCTCCATAATGAACACAAGAATACATGTACATCAGGCCCTGGTAATTGGGAGTAGGCTAATCTAAATATTGTGCACTGAAATGCCCCAGTTCTGTACTCAGTAACACTGTTACTTTATTAAACACTAATGGGCAGCTGCAAATGCAATACTTTATAGTGACATCATAGAAACAATCACGAAAATGCTTTTTTCTTCGAACCTAAGCAGCATTAGCATAATACCACAGAAGCTTAAACATTCTGTTCCTGCCTTTAGGCCAGAATCTGGGCAACAAAAAGTCACATGAGGATTCATATGACATTAATGAACTGTAATAACCTCGTATCAATATGTGGATTGTAGCACACTACTGGAAGTCAGCAGGATAATGATTCCCTAGCACAGAAAAGGGAAACACATACCCTGCCCTGCCTGCAAATCTCCAGCGATGTCATTCCTGGGCAATAAAGACAGGAGGTGTAGCACTGTTCCAGGGAGAAAAAACACACTAAATGTGTTAAAAATGAGAACTGTGGAGTAAAAACTGCTGCTTATTATGAAAATATCAGTTGGAATAATTCTGAGGCTAACCAGTGCTTATTGCTGATTAGATGAGCAGAGGATTTTAATTTGACTGGATTTTGTGCACATAACAAGAACAAAGAATATAAATTGACAGGCTGCAGACAATAGTCAATAAAAATACATACACTGTCAAAACTATTTAATTTTCTACCACAGCTTGTGAAGTTAAGTCACATTTATAAAAGGTAAAATATTTGTTTAATTGAGAATCCACATAATAACAAACACCTGATGCCAGAAAATGTAGAAAATAAAATTGTTCACCTTTCAACATCAGACTTCCAACCTTTCCTTTACACATGCCTATGCATGTGCTCAAAACACCAATAAAATGTTCTTACTTGGATAAATGATCTCTTCAAAAAAATTGCAAAGCTCTTGCTATAGACATTGAACCTAATGACTAAATGGAATGTTATAAATGCACTTTACAGCCTAAAAGCTGTGAAGGGTAGACAATTACATTTATGCTTAAGTATTTATGCTGGAAATACTGTGTATACGGTCAATTTACAGTAAAGCCACCACACTGTAAAGCACACTTAAGCATTCAAGGGGTTGTCTACTTTGACTTTGACCCTGTACAAGCAGGCTAAATTACCTGACCACAGCCTACCAGTCTGTGGTCTGACAGTCACAGCTTGGGACATGCCAGCAGTGACAAGATTACTGCCAAGACCTTTCTGATGTTCCATTGTTTTACAGATGTTCATGCAGCTTCATGCAGTTCATGTTCATGCACCAAATGACTGCCCTCACTAAGGTTTTCTATGCCTGTTACAACCTGTTAGCGTGGTACATGTATGCCCACAGGTGTCTCCTCTGTTGCATGTACATTTTTCACCACCGTTTGCAATTTGCTCCCATTCCACACGCAGAGAGAGAGAACGGTTACTCTGTCTTTACTGGCTTTTAACCACAATGTATATGTGATGTAATTAAATATATTCTGCCATTACAGTCCTATATCCCATACACTCTTTGTGTGAGGATACCCTAATGAGGAGATATGGATCCTGTGCAGCCGCAGGAGTAGCCGGTAGACACGGAAACAAACAATCCGAATCGAGAGGCGAGATCGTGGTCAATGGGAGTAAGGAAGGTCGAGATCCAGGTCAGACACCGGAGGCAAACAATCCAAGTTGATAGGTGAGATCGTGGTCAAAGGGAGTAAGGTAGGCTGAAATCCAGGACAAACACAGGTGGCAAACAATCCGAGTCGAGAGGCGAGGTACGAAGTCACAAGGCAAAAGGGGTAGTCCAAAATCCAGAGTGACACAAGGTTTAGGAATCGCCAGGTAGAGCTCTCAGGGAGTAAACTCAATACCGAGCAGCGGGAAGCGGGTTAGGATGGTTTAAATAGTGCTGCTCGACCCACACGGTAGAGTGTGTGTTGATGGATTAACACGTGCGGTGGCGCTTGTTATTATTATTAACCCGCTGCTGGTACTGGTTAGTTCTTTTGTGAGATGATCTCCGCTGGCTGGTGGTCATGACACTTTGCAATGATAAACTGAGGGTCATTCACATGGAAGAAGAAAGGCACAAAGATATGAACACTGTACAAATCCGGATAACAGGGTGTAACATTCACTGCTCACACAGGAAATTGTAAATATCCACAAGTAAATGGGATGGACTAAGATATTAATTTTTAAAGTGATTACAGACTCCTTCCTGTACTTGTATTATAAATACCTTTTACACAAATCCCTGACAAACAGCAAACGTTGATTCAGCAAGGACAATGGATTTCATGCATTATAAAATCAAGTCAAAGCTTTTCCCATTTTTGAGGACAAAGTCTTGCAGGCTTTGAGAAAGTGAGGTAACTGAAGGTTTGTTCTGGAGGACTTATTTAATCACAAAGTCTTTCATTTTGAAGGTGGTGCGACCATCCTCCTCACAGCTGAAACTCTAGAGGAATGCTCTGTGGGACCATGTCTTGATTGTTCTAGGGAAGGAAAAAAAAACACTCCTGGTGCTTTGCAAATGAACAATTTATAAAGAGATTCGCTTCCACTGCCACAGCACTTGTAATAAACAGAGTCTCCTGTGATTCTGACAGCCTGGGAGATGACAAATGTCAGTGGAGCCCAGGCAGCATTAGGTATTGTGGCACCATGACATGTGGCTGTTGGTGACTGAGTCTCCACCCTGGTGCACATGAAGGATGCTCAGTGACACTCACAATAGTGGGAACATCGACAGGACTCACAGAGCTCCCATTCCACACTCAGAGAGAGAGAGAGAAACAGTGCCCTGCTAGGAGCAATGGTTTGCAATACTGGGTCTCAGTGACTTATATTCCTGAAGCTTTTGTGCATGAAACTACCAAACAAGCACTGTATGTCACTTAATGGAGACCTGATTTTAAAGCTGTCACACTGTGTGCATTTGACAGAGTGGGGCTGGCACAGCAGCTCCCTCACTGTACCTTTTCAGAATCACCCTTCTTTGACACAGTAAGGCAAAACTCTGCTTCAGTGAGCCAGTCCTCAATAAGAGTAGGTTCAGACGGTACAGGAGGTTTCTGGTATAAGATTTAACCAGTGGCACAATGTTGTTTGAACCTTGTAATTTGGCTCTGAATTTGAGATTTTGAAACAGGTATTGTAGTCTTCTCATTCAGGTCACTGAATGGTCTATGAAAAGGTTTCCACAGGAGCTCTGTGGCAATTGTTCAAAAAACTCCTATGGAAGCCTTATCGGATTATGAAGGAAAGAATATTTTAAAATATATAGTCTTGTGGCTGGACTTTATATTTGAAAAATAACACTGTCTTAGGCTCAGAGGGCATGAAAAAGTTGTGTCTTAATTTTTCAAGAATACAAAGCTAGGACTTTTCGAAGTAAGTAAGTCATATTTTGGTTTTAAATTACACATAAAAGAGATACATGAAATAATTTGCACTGAGCTCACCCAATAGTTAAAGTGGTTCGGTTAGATCCTTTCTCATTGGTTAAGATCTGTTGTTATTATTTTATTTTTATCGTTAATACTGCGGTTTGAATTTTTCCAGAGCTTTGGCATGTAGAAAAAAGTAAGAAAAACCAAATTAGACTACAAGGACCCAAATCAAATACACCTCCTCCAAAGACGTTGTTTGTGGCCCTTGACACCAGAGAAGAAAAGCTGGTTAAGGTACAGGGGGCTACAGTCCCTGTTGTGCGCTGGGAAACCTGTTATTATAAGACCAATTAGCAGTAGTGTCTGTTACGTTTCTTCCCTACGCCCACCCCTCAGAAATAATTACAGTCTCTGTGCAGAGGTACTAATTATACCCAACACCCTAATGTAATAACAGTACCAGGAAAATGTACACACGGCATGTCCAAGTCATTCACTCCCAGCAGGGCCAGCTGAAATAGAAGACAGACATGTGAACTGCCTTGAGCTGCACTGAACCTGTGGGAATCTCTGCGGCTGGACTTCTCTGCCCTCTTCCACTAAGACGAAGCGCATTTAAACCTGAGAACCTGAGAAGAGGCGTGACATCTTTACCCAAAGTGTTGTAGGAGTATGTAACAAGGCCATATCCTGGCTTCTTTTAAGAAACAGCTGGATGAGAGCTTTGAATTACTACCAAATGGACTAGATGGGCAGAGTGTCCTTCTCTCATTTGTAACCTTGCTTATGTTCTTATGTCTTGGAAGTCAAATGCAAAGTGAGGTACAAAGGGTGCGTTTTTGTACATATGTGTAAAAATGTTTGCAAAACATTTTAGAACAGGAATATCATAGATGGCACTCAATGTTCACCACAAGAGCATTTTGCTTATCTCAGTGTTCAGTTTAATATCACAGCTGCAGGTTTCTATAGTTATTTCTCTGTTCAATATTGTTTCTCTTCATATCTCTTCAGCTCCTGTTTATTGCCAATTTCAAGCACTTTGTCATATATTATCAAATTACTTACCAGATGCCTTAATCAAGGTGACATACTGTACAGTATGTGAAAGAATCAGCTTGCACAATAACACAATAAAGTGTCTCAATTTCATAGGCAACTTTAACAGGGTTGTCAGTGCAATAAATTGAGTAATACAATAATCTTACAAAGTAATCTACTGAAGAAAGAAATGTAGAACAATGCAAGGTGAAGAACAGGATGAGATTCCCTGAAGATGAACAGCAAGAAAGTATTTCTAATCAAAAACGAAAAAAAAATCTCATGACTTACATATTCACAGAATGCAGAGAAAGGATGAAATAGGGTACAGTACGTGTACAAGGCTTTGATGTTTCATCTGAATCTACTGTAGTAGCACATTGGCAGCTTCTGTGAGTCACATGGGTCCTTTATACTATATGTCTGTGTAGCTCTATAACCACTCCTGGGTGGATAAGGGGATTGGGAGACCAACCACCTTCCTCATGGGGATAAAACCTAGTGGGACACTTCAGAGCAGCCAGTCAGACCCCATCTGCATGTCCAACCCCCCCCCATATACAGGAGAAGCATTAGGGACAGGTGCAGAAGGCTGAATGCGAACCAGGACAGTGGAGCTGAAAGCCATCAGTATTTATCATCATACCTCTGTGCAAATTATACATCCTTTTTTTAACCAGTCCATTCTAGGGCACACAGACACGCACGCACTCACACCAGGGCCAGTTAACATACTGGACCAGAATGTCTTTGGACTGTGGGAGGAAACCAGAGCACCTGGAGGAAACCCATGCAAACATGGTAGGACATGCAAACTCCCTCCTGTTGTATGTTGCCTCCTCACCTGTGCACTGGGAACAACCAATTTTTACCATGTTATTGAAATACCAGACTGAGAAGAAGAAAGGTGCCTGTTGAGCTCTAGCTGCTGTAACTTGATCCAGTGTGAAAGGAGACAGAGCAGAGTGTCCAAGTCAATGAATACAAGAATCCTTTTTTTCTAGAGTTGCTGTTTTCTCTGTGTGATAATTGGTTGGTTGTACCTCTGTTGTCTGTCTTGTCATCACTACAATATCGTTTCTCTTTGTGACACTGGAGTCAACGATGACCAGATAATCACACATCGATTGCAATTTGAGCCATTTTTGAAGGTCCCAGGCTCTTGTAAAAGTCGGCACCTGTGGCTGAAGGTCAACTTTGTTGCTTTATTTGGACTCAATTTGCACAGACTGACCAGTGTGCAGAAAATATTAACTGTTTCACTTTTCTACTTGAGCAGTGTGAGTCTTTCTCAATGACTCTGCAGCTTGTTTATCCAGATTCCTCCGTGGGAGTTGCCTGTTTTCTCCAGCATCCAGTGTGCTTTAAAAGAAATCAGGATTTATAGAAACATGACATCACTGCACATTTACCTACAACTTAAGAAAATATTTTCAAAGCAGAATCAGTTGCTGAAACAGAAACTTATTTGTTTTTCATGCACCAGCATAACTAATACTAAATTTGTCCCCTTTTGGAAATTAATGACAATAAATGAAAGATGTGTTTATGTTTTGCTTTATAAAGGCTTACTGTAGTGTGAGTGCCATGCAGAAAAGCAGGTGTTCCCAGTTCTGGACATAAAACCCCACTCAGCTGCCGGTTTTCATTCCAGCTGAGCTTAATTACTTAATTGAATGAACAGGTTGGTTGATTGGAATATTTAATTCAGTTTAGAAAAGTTTTTTTTTTCGCAACTGAAATGTCTCTGATTTTATTTTGCTAGTGAAATGCTATAGTGAAAAGGCCAGGTTTAAGATCTGAAAATAGCAAAACAGTTCACATGAATCCTATTATAATGTCAATTAAGGTGTGTGATGTGAGTTAGTCATGCAACCAAGATTTCAGCTGGAACATAATTTAGTTCAATGAAAACATTAAAAAGGGGGCATAGATTCACCTGTACCATTCATCATTATCTACATACTTTGCATTTAATTGATATTGCTTCAGTTACTGTAAACTGCACATTTATTTTAATCATTTATGCACTTCATTTTGTTTTGTCACTGTCGTAGGTAAAATGTTAAACTTCTTGTATTTATGTTTTGAATAAAAAAATTGCTTTGGATAAAGGCATCAGCTTAACATCAACTACAATATAATATTGTAGTAATATAATTATATATAGTACAATATATACTGTATATACAGCATAATATATAATACAATACAGTATAATATATTAATACATGTTATTAATATATAATCATATAATAATAAAATCAGAATTGGTTATTCTATGTCCCTCCGGCCACCAATGCTCACGCACACGTCAACTGTAACCTAGTTAATAAAATCAAGGAGATTTCATAGGAAGCCCATCCTGGCACATTAGAACTGGTGGGATATTACTGGCAACCGTCATGAAAAAGTCTGACGGTGAAGTGTGCTGAGGTATTGGCTACTGGGATTCAAATTAAAATGACAGGAAGGCATATTATTATAATTATTATTCTAAAAGAGAATACTGTTCTAAATATAAAATAAAGAGTCTGTAGCAGTGAAAATGCTCCTGGCATAATCAGCTATTGAAACTTGTATTAATATTAATTTAATATTAATATTAAGCCTTCATAAATATCTTTGTTTATTGTAAGGACATTTAGGAAATTGTTTATATGATACACAAGTTGAAACAGTGCATGAAAGGTCACTTGTTCTAGTCAGCCCATCACAGCATCTCACGGTATTAGCTTCATCAACATGGCTTGGTAACTTGTGCTGGACACACACAGTCCTTTGTATAAAGCAGTGCCAAACACAATGTCAGAATAGAAACAGAAAAAATTAAAAATCCCACATTTTCTGCTTTTTCATCAACATTCTAAAGACATCTGCTGATCGGAGTGATGGGCGTACAGCTGTTCTGCGTCAGGAAGTCTTTTAGCACAGTAAGAGCCCCATCTGGAAGGCCGGAGAGGAGGCTGTGTCCACTGCAGTGCACACAGACACAGGCACACACTCACACCTGGGCTGATTTTCTCAGAAGCCAAATAACCTACCAGTATGTCTCTGGACAGAGGGAGGAAAGCAGAGCACCCAGAGGAAACCCATGCGAACACAGGGAGAACATACAAACTCTACACAGACAGCACCTCAGCTCTGGATGTGAACCCAGAGCTCCAGCACTGCAAGGCAGCTATGCTAACCACTGCACTACAGTACTTTGCAGCCCGATCACATACAGTACACATCATACATTATTTATAATGAGTATAATGATCTTGTAACAACAGTAACAAGACAGTTTTGCAATTGCAGGAACTGTACAATTCTACAAAACTTTCCTCTTTGTGTCTCTGTCCAAAGCTCCTGACAAAGTTTAAGTTGTTTTGTCTTTTGAGCCTGGTTTTGTGTCATTATCGGGCAAACAGATCATTTTGCAGTTTGGTCCTGACAAAATCGAGTTGAAAGATCTCTTTTCTCCTGACAACAGCCTTAATTATAGTCCAATTTATTTGTAAAGACTCTGCTGTGATAAATGAAAATTACAGCCAGGTTTCACTACAATCCTTTGTTGATATAGCAGTACATAAATATGAAATTCACATCTTCACATCATTCACATATTCACATCATTTTAGACACCAACAATTCAATCACACAAAAATGGACTAAAACAACATTAATGTTTTTGCCGTCAACAAGCCTATATTGTTACTGCCTGCAGTTGAATATATGGGGTTTTCTATCCCAGATAAAGACATCAGTCTTTTTTTAATCACAGTAATGTGTCCCGGACGATGAGAAAAAAACATCAATAACAAAAACCTATTTTGTTCGATGATGCACTTGTCATCTCTTTGCGCGCAGTTTCTGGTAACATTTAAAACCTTTGCTTGGTTAGTCAAATAGTGGCTTGCTTTGGAGATGTGGCTCAAGAAGGGATCTCATTCGTGAATACCTTAATTTGAAGCGCTGGCTGTTTCATGACAAGCCTAGCATCGGCCTATCCTCAGCTCCCCGTTGTGACTGACAGATCCTTATTCAGTCCTTTTGGAGTGTTTCATTATCTAACCATTGTGCCCTGGGGCTCCACTGTGTAGCACAGTTAATGAAGACCATGGAATGAACAACCTTCAAGAACCCTTGAGAACTTTCAACGGAATTCATTAGGGCCTGTGCAGACTACTGAAATGAAAAGATGCACCATTAGGACAGATGCTTTCGAGGGGTATTGCATATGTTTTAGATCTGTTGACAAATGTTATATTGTGACGGGAAATTGTTGAGTCCTCAAGTGCTCTTTCTTTGACAGCATGAGAAGAACATACCTCTCCACATTTACGGCTTAAGTCAAAAGTGGCTTATTAAAGCTGCAACACTCCAATGCAAATTTCGCCCCTGCTAACACAAAATGTTTTAACAACAATGAAATGTTGGCGGTGGATTGTGGTTTGTCTTTGACAGGCAAAATATGTTATCAAGGCATTTTCAGCATTAAGGGAAGGAATCAGTATGGCACTGTCAGATGCAACCTTGAAGCATTGTTATACAGTAACAACGTACGAGATTTACTTAGTGTTTTCACCAGGTGTTACTTTGAGATGTTTTACATGTGGTGATTAGCATGTCAGAATGTCACAACATCTCAAGACGAGCATTGTACATTGCAGTTATATTGCGTTAATGTTATGCTGTGGCTGTGAAAAGTTGTGGAAAATGTTTTGCTACGGGGACAGTGTGTAATGCCTTTGTAAAAACTTTCAGCCGCAAAAGTTGCAAAGCATTTTCACAGTTCCCAAATTTGATTTGCCATGCTATTGTAATGCACCCAGTATGACACCTAGAGATGAACAACCCTCACAAGTAAACCCCCGGGTATCTGATCTGCACAGCCTGAACGCGCATCAGGTCTGCTATTCCAGGGCCTCCTGCACCACTGCAATGGTGCTGAGACAAAGGTGGGATTTATCAGCCACAGCTTCTTCAGCTCTCAGAAAACACAGCGACCCCTGCAGCACTGGTTGGACTCTTCGCTCTGAACTTCCAGTATGGTGCTGTGGTGCCTCTGACAAATGGCTCAGAGGTGCGTGGTTTGGAGGATACTTCCTTGTGTGTGAGGATACTTCCTGTATGCGATCACAGGGTTTGTACCTGCAAGCCAAGACTTGTCAGAAATGTTGATCCCAAAATCAGGTACTGTAGGTATAACAAAATCTCTTTGTCATTTATAATTACTCTAAATAAACTGCTGCACTAAAGAAACAGCCCCCTGTTGGAAGGAAGTGGTATCACAATAATAGGTGTATTCAACCTATTTAGCATATTTAATGGGGACATTTACCATAGTGTAGTTTGTACAGTAGCCATGAACTCACTGTACAACACATTCCTATCACTCTACAAAGATTTACATACAGAAATCGTGCATTAATAATGGATTGAAGTAGTTCAGGTGGGTAGCTGCGTCTGCATGCATAGTCTGCAAAGGAACAAGTAATAGGTTGAAGTAATAGGTGAAGAAGGCTTCACAGCCGAAACGTGTTTTCCCTCTTCTCTTCTCAGCATGGAATAAACATACTGTATTACTTGTTTCTTTTGCATTAATAATGGATGTTGTATGGTCCTGTGGAATGAAATGAGGCATAACTGGGTCTAACTCTCCCAGAGCCTCATCTGCTGCAGATCAGATCAGGTCTTGTGCTGAAGAAGCCAGAAGGAAATCACAAGTCCACTGACAGAACCTCATGACTTGACAAATCATCGATTATACAGGTCTAATTGAGCTGTTTCGTCTTTTTCCAAGGGCTGGGAAGGCATGCGGAGTGCAAGTGTTTTGTAGGCGGGCAGTGTTTCGAATAATTTGACAAATACATTTCCTCTTCAGCCCACTGATCACATTTCTTGTGAGAGAAATTTACTCTCCACATAATCAGCACCTGAAAGGATTTATGGTCTTTTCTTCAAACTCTCCCGTCACCTCAGGGGAAAAAGATCAGGGGGACCCCTCAGTGGGTAAACGCTTTCACACTGTGGCCTCCTTTGCTGAGGATAACAGCTGTCCCAGTCTGCTTCCATGTCAGAGACCTCAGCCAGCTGCCCTGGGAAACTATTAACATTTTTTTTCTTTTTCTTACCTGCAAAAATGCTCACAAAGCCTCGGGAAAGAAATAGAAAATGCATGAAGCAATGTTTTAGTCCTGATGTCTTATTTTATTTTTCCATCCATACTTAACTTTAGACCACTGCTATGACTGCTCTCGTAGACATTGCTATAGGTCAGTATTACAGTACCAACAACAGTACCACCACCATCATCCAATGCACAAATGTCCATGAATTACAAGGTCCATGTCTAACTTCTAAATCCCCATAGGTTTGCACTCTAATCAAACACCCTCACAAAACTGTCTGCAATGAAGTATTTTGCATTGATATTCGAATTGCAGTTCTTTCCTTGCTCTCATAAAAAGACTGCTCTTCATTTTCTTCAGTCATGTCCTTCAGTAAGGGCTCACTTGACAGCACAGAAGAGGGCAGAATTATCAGTGCAATGCACTTGTTGAAAGACGATTGACAGATGGAAAAGATGACATTTTTGAAAAGCAGCAAGGTCTTGCAGTATGGAGAAAATTCCTCCGTGAACTAATTGTATCAGGGTAAAGCCAATATGCTTTCAAAAATGGCACTTCAAATTTTTAGCCCTTTAATGAAAGCAAAGATTTCATTGAAAATAAATTCTGCTATTACTGAGCATACTGTATAAAGTATCTACAGCATTATTTCCCATTTCATATAAATAGCAAAGGTGGCATGATGGCACAGCATTGCTGCCTCACAGCACTGGGGCCCTGGGTTTAATTCTTGTCCTGGGGTGCTATCAATGTGTTTTTTTTGTCTTAGCATAGGTTTAATTCAGGTGCTCCTGTTTCCTCCCACAATCCAAAGGTTGGCTTCTAGGAAAATCAGTGAAATCTAGGAAAATTAACAGGATAGACACCCTTGATCAGGACTAGCCTTTGATAGCCATTGAAATCAGTCATGGCTTGCTGGCTCAAATAGAGTGTGATATTAGAGGAGAGTGTTGCTATCTTGAAAGCTCTTTGCTTTCCCTATGGAACCGTTTCTTAATGAGCTGAGGAGAGTTCTGACTGGTCTGTCTTTCACCTAGTGTCCCAGTGAACCAGTAAAAGCCAGTACCTTGGCATCCTTCAAGAAAAAGCTGAATGAGATAATTAGACCAACATGCTCTTAATGACCAAACAGTTCAAATAGGCCAAATGGCCTCTCCTTGCTTGTAACCTTTCTTATGTTATTAATGATCATCACTCATGCTGATGATTTTACAGAACTAGGCAGATGTAGATTGTACAGTATCACTTATCAGAAGCTCGCTGAGGAGGTATCGTTGATCAAAATAAATTGGACTAAGAGCAGTGCTTTGCTTGTAGGAGATTGGAAAGGTTTCACTTTCACCAGATGTACCCGGGTAAGCCTCTATGGAGCACAGGTGGACACATACATGGGAATTCACCTATCGACATGAGTGATGGTGTCAAGCAATTCGTTGCTTGTAGTCTAATTACATTTCTCAATGGTTTTGGTTCAGCAGGTCTAGTCCATGCTGCCTGTTAATTTCTGGAGTGGGCTGCACTGGAGGCTGAGTATGGACTTTATACCACTGGCTGAAGGTGGGCAAGGGCTCATAGACAGATCCAGCAGGACTTCCTGAGTGACACCATGCTTGTTTTCAGTCCTGGACTGCTGACTAATTTAGGCATGTCCAGTATTTGAGATGGTGTTGATAAGGGCTGGAGTAGTGAAACCAGGGCACTTCCTTGATTCTCTTATACTGCTTGGTATAAGGAAGCTTTGGATTTGATAGAGGTCTTCTGCAGTGACACTACTCTTCCTCAGACTGGCCCAGAGCTCCTCAGTCTGACAGTGTCTCTTGCTTCCAAGCCAGACACTGATATGCCAATAAGGTATTTGACTGTGAAATACCCAAAAGACTCAAACCTGTGTATTGTGGAAGGGAAACAGAGGTCTCGCATCAAGCCTCAGTACTTTCATCCTATTCAGTCTGTACTCATTATCACCTACATAGCTCATGTAATCGGAGCTGATGGAGCACATGTACTGGAGGTGAACTGGAGGTTACTATATAAAGCACCACTGCCAAAAAGATCAAGGGATGTACTGTAAAGAGGAGAAACATTCTCCCTGTTAATTATCAGATTATAATTATTCATTTCCTCTGGTTCTGGGTTTGATTCCAAGCTGCGATATCTCAGGCTGTGTGGAGTACAAATTTGGGGTCCAGTGGCTGATTGTATTATTGTTTAATCTAGACTGACTATAATAACAATTCTTTTCACACTTTTTGTTTTTTTCAATAAGAATCTTGCATTTTTATAAGTAGCATACAAACCAGAGGAAAGTGGATTTTTATACATTTGCATGAACTCTAGACAATCAAAAAAAAAATGAAACATATTTCACATATGAACATATGCGAAAAATGATGTGATGTAAATATGAGAACATCAGTCATGTTCTCTGTGCATTTGGAGCATTTAAATGGTTTTCTCTTTTAAGTTTTGCAGTTTCTTTTTTGTCTACCAGAGCTACTAAATCTTGTATGTGTATTTGCCAATTATTTCTTTGAAATGTAATTTGTTTGCTCCTTTGTTTCTGTTTATTGAAAATTCATTTAAAATCAAATGGATCTGCTGGATCTTACAGTGACCTCCTTCCAGGTTCGGGTGCTTTTTGTAAAAGCAAGCAGGTCGCTATGAATGACAAGAATGTGATATTAATTAGCTCTGATGGTCTCACAACCCTGGAAAGCCATCTCAATAGACATCTAATAAAAACAAAACTGCTCTGCATGGCTGCTTACTTTAACATTATGTACACAGAGTGGAATTAGAAGTCTCTACATATTTCTGCTTCACATATTATGAAACAAACGAGGATAATATTCATATTCCCATTATTCATTTTATATACCCTTTACCACTCCAGTGCTGGGTGAATGCATCCCCGAGAGTCTTCTTCAGCATGATGCTCATCTTACTGATTTTATCTAGCAGACAGTCTTCCTGGCAGTTTTTGTTGGTCTAACAATGATCTGCCCTTCTTGATTTGGACCCAATCCATTTCCACCCCGGTGTTAAACAGTTCTCATGTTAAGCTTGGCTTTTAGTGAACTGCCTTGAAAGAAGGTTAAAGATAAAGGCAAAGAGCAGACAATCAATGCTTGGTTGATGGCCAGGGAGTAATGGAGATCACTGTTGCCAGGGGAACTTTAAAATGCATGCACATTACAATGTACAGCCCAGCTTTTACTTATCCCAGAAGCAAACAAACACCTGAATTATCTTATTTGCCTTTTACATTGGGAACATTTGACAGCACTGCTAGGATAACTCCATTAGAAGGCAGTTTACAGACAGAGGATGTGAGCACGAACTAACAGATTGCATTTTCTTCAAACCCTGACAAATCTGTGGCTGTGGTGAATTTGACACATAGTGTTGAGACAGGAAGCACTAGGTCTTGTCATTATAAATACTAAAGTGCAGGAGAGAGGAAGGCTTCTGATAATTGTTAGGATGAGTGTGACTGCTCTTATGCAAATGACATTGAAAAAGGGAAGTTGTTAAAGCTTATTATCCTATAAAGAATCAGCTTAATGTAATGGAAAAAATTAAACTCACTTTTAATTCCGACCATTTGTGAGCTTTGGTTAATCAAACCAACAGGCCTTCCCTAAGTCTTAGGGTGCGGGGAATTATTCTGGAGGTGAAGGCTGGATGAGTGCAGTGACTAAGATCACACCACATTGTGATTTGATTCCTCTGAAAGGTTCTCAGAGGAATGTTTTAAACATATTGTCACAGGCTCTTTGAGCAACTGAGCTGAGATATCCTTATATAAGCACAGAAGCAACAGTCTGTTTTTCAGGTCACAATAGAGACTCATATTACTGCTTAACTGAAAGATTACAGTAACCGAAGGGATATGCAAGAAGTTGCGTTTATCACCGCTGAGTGATAAAGTAGTAGGATTTCTTTTAAGACCTGTCAGCTTTAAATACAGTAGAATGCAGCTCATTTTACATATCTAGAGCATCTCTTGCATCAGTGTTTTCTCTTCTGTCCATTTTCTTCCAGATCCAAGTTTCCCCGATGCTAATTTACAGTCTTTGGACTGTGGGAGGAAACCAGAGCACCTGAAAGAAACCCAATGCGAACGCAGAGAGCACATACAAACTCCACACAGACAGCACCCCAGGTCCAGAATTGAATCCAGCACCCCAGAGCTGAGTGTCAGGAATGCTAACCGCTGTGCCATCCTGCTGCCCTTAAACATTTATCTTCTGAGAAAGGTAAGCATTTTTTTAAATGCCGGTATTTTTTGCTGTATATTTGGTTTATGATACCTCAGCGAAATGCAGTTTTAAAATAGAAGGTGGTTTCTAGAGATCCTCTCAGATGTCGGAGAGTTGCTGTTGATAGCTTTCTAACAGGTTCCTGCTGATAAAAAGGGCTTTACTGCACATAAAAAAGTGCCCTTGCTTAGTCTTGTGCTTCAATTGCTTGATTGAAATGTCCCCTTAGCCATTCCTGGATTGTCTCAGCTGTATCTTGTCAAAAGGCATTTGATTAGTCAGAGATATTTACAATACTGAGAATACAAGAAAGAAATTAATTGCTAGTAATTTAATTTTTTGACTCATTGTGCTTGTACTATGCAAAAAATCTTGTTCGGGTTCTTTCTAATACCGAGTTTGAGACTTGAAAGGTGTCACCGAGGAACTGCCAGAGTGCAGGATATTCTCAGCTGACAGCCCTGTAATACTTGTTCAGTGGAGCTTCACACTAATCCTGGAGTCCTGAAACATTCCTGCTCCAAGTCCACAGACAGACCTCTCCAGTGACACGCGTCACAAACAGTAATATTGGGCAGCAGGACAACATTGTATCAGTGTGTTTCTGCAAGGAGAGACTCATACTTTACCAAAACAGATTTGGTTTTTAGCTGGGCATGCTGATCATGCACAATATTATTGCTATTATCACCCCATATGCTTGGAGAAGGAAATTTGAATAAGGGACAATAAACGTACCCTCTATACAAAAGCACTTTTGACTGCATGAAATTCTGTGTAGGCCAGATGTTGACTTAAATTTGGTCTCCATCTCAGATTTGTCATCTACTGGAGAACAGGCTCTGTGGTAATCATCAATAACTAAAAACTCTCTGGTAAATTAAATTACCAAAAAAACAGACAGTGCATTAATATTTTTCAAGAGAAAGTTAATTTAATAGCTCTGCAAGAAGATTATCAACGGCTGCAATTTCAAATAAGCTGGCATATTAAAATTAGGACAATGAGGCCGGATTTTCATAATGAAAAGCTTCAGTCGCATTACTGTGTGATATGATGTCACTGGGGAGATGGGATACATGTAACAGAACTGTAGAGAGGGTTAAAGTAGGGTGTTTGACCCACAAAGAGGATTCTAGAGTTCTATTCAAGAGGAGTGTGACAGGTTGACATTCAGACAGGTTTTTTTTTTGAAAAGAAAACAGGACAGGGAATAACACATGGTGATAGCTAACCTGCAGGCTATATATAACCATAAATAATAGTTAAAATAGCCAGGACAGTTCGATAAAAAACACATACATCACCCCTGACTGAATATATAAAGGTAGATACTCCGAAACAACTGGGCTCTGAAGGAGATTTGAAATTCCAAATGCCGTCATGTGGTGAACACAATCTTTTCGGATTCATGCTGATCTTTTTCGTAATGTCTGATACCAGCTAAACAAAATACGTCTGGTCACAAAGTACCCAGGTATTCAATGCAGCCAGCACCTAATCACCTGCTTTGGGATTTCAACAGCTGAACATCCCATACAAAACTGGCAGATGACTTGCATTTTTAAAGAAATGGAAAATGAATGAAGGAGAGCTAGCTTGATCAAAACACAGCACAAGCTGAGGAATCAGAGTTCAGACGTGTCACACCCACCCCAATTGAGCGGTTGTGTCTGTGATCTCCTGGTCTTGTCTGAGTGGCATCACCAGCGCACTCCTAACCCTCTCCATTCTACCGCAGCTCGTTAGGATCCGGTAAAAGCTTTCCAATAAATTGAGATGGTAAGTACGGCCCTTGACTCAGTGTGCCTTTCATGTGCAGGGCTTCAGACGAAATGCGTTTGATTTTCGAGGCAGTCCTTGTACTGGCCCCCTGCCCTGTTATTCTGAAACCACTCAAACAATTGGTCACAGCAACATTCACTGCCCTGCTCCCTGAATCGCTTTAAAGCAATCAATTATTAAACAATACAAAGATGATTGAGAAACGGCTTTCATTTTCAGGCTAATAAAATGCGTAAGTTTGTGTGGAAATCAATGTATCCTTTGATGCTCCTTATTAACCCGGCCTGAATTGGTTTAAAAGCACATTATTATCATCACGAAATGGTAACTCTATATGTCAAATGTGAGTTAACGCATTTTAGAGTTCAACACTAACTTTTTTAGCTAACACTTTGTAACTCTGACACTGGTGACAAGTGACAGCTTGTTCCTGTGCCCAATTTCAGCTCCTGTAAGGGGCCCTTTGCTCTGGTTCTACAGTATATTACTTTTCTTACCAACCTACAGTGAGCATTCTGACTCCCTCCTGCCTTACCTGCTTCATAGCTCTGTTCCATCAAGATCCATACAGGCATAGGAACCAGACTGTGCTCCTGGGCGATCCAGCTTTCTGTAACAATGCACCAAGACTATGGAAATTTCTGGCCAAGGCTATCAGAACCTATTGGTGTTTAAATTCAAAGCTCAAAAGTGAGTATTTCTGCTTTCTGGCCAGCACTACTATGGAAACCATGATTTGCTTTCGGATATAATTTTGAAAGGTGCCGCCTGCAGTTAATATTGTTACAATTGCGCATAGTGTGTTGGGACTTTGCAGTTTCGTGTTGATTTCGGTAGATCTTTAAAATATACATTATAAATAATAAATTGAAACCTGTTTGCACCTCACGCCCACTCTTTTCCAGAAGCCCAGGCTGTGAGATCTCGGAATAAGTCGCGGATTTATTATCGGAGGCTCATCCAGGCCCTCAGAAGATTCTGCGCTCTCCAGTTGTCACATCAAAGGCTGAGCTCTGCAGAAACGAGTTTCTGGTAAAAGCCTCTCAACTCTCCACAAGATCTACAAGCTGAGGATACAGCTTTAAATATATGAAACAAGTGACAAGATACTAAGGAGGGACTAAATACTAAATAAGCAGGGTTCTATATAAATATTATTGTGTGCTAGCAACAGAATGAACATTCATGTGAATCATTACGATGGAATCAGGGCTTCTAAAATTATTTTCAGTATGAAAGTATCACTGATGATAGACAGCAGCATTAAACAGCAGTTATAGTACCAAATAAAGAAACGTTCAATTATAACCACAGCACTCTTTAAAAGTTGGGCCTTCAGTTTTTAATAACATCATATATCAGTTTTGTCTTATGTGGCTGCCTGTCATGTCAGAAACAATCAAAAAATGACAGATACATCATTCTGCCCCCTTCACTGCATTATTACTGTTGAAAGGTGTTCATGGGAAGGCTGTGGTCTGTAATCCATGAAGGCAACATCATCACTCTCAGAAGTGGCACACATGGCAGAAATCCATAGAATCCATAGAGCAATGGTGAACAGATTTGCAGTTTGTTATTCATAACATCCACACTTGACAGCTGAACACCTTTGGACCATGAATTGTATAACTGAGGGTACCACCTACTGTATCTGGAGTCTAGTGAGATAACACGACCCCAGACACTCAACCCATCATTTCCTTCCCAGAGACAGCTTCAGCAACATGGGTACGCAGTTTGAGCAATGATTTGAAAATGTGAGCAAGTTCCTTCCACGCCTTCTTTTAACATCTTAAAAAGCAAACTTCCAGCCTTTCCGCCAGGTGTTACAGTGCCCACGATTGCTGTAAGAATTAAACAACAGCAGTATTGTCATCTGTTTTCAACCTTTTAGCTCCTCGCCTCAGCACTCAGTCTTAATCAAAGAACTGGAAGGACAGGTTTGAAAGATTTTCACATTGGTTCACAAAAGATAAAGCAATTGACAGTTTCCCAACTTGAAACCACGAAGGAGAGAGCAGAACCCAAACAGACCTTTTTATTTACTTAAAAAGTCCCAACAAAGTCCCTGGAATTAGTATCCAACCACAGATTATCCATAGTCATGGATATCAAAGCAGCTCTGACATTTATTTCTATTCTATTTTTATGCATTTGACCTGCTTCTTTGCCTGCTGGTACACAATCCCATTCTCTGATCTTCCTACGCAGCCAAGACAACAGCCTCTGCTCTCTGCCCTCTAACCTCTGACCTCACTGCCTGATTGGTATCATAAACCAGGTCCCCTTCTGGATCCTCGTCATCAACAAATCCTTGTCCACTCAGGACACCACCCTTCTGAAAACACAGTGGGCCACAGACTGCCCTGAAACGTCTGCTTTAAGCACATACAATATGACAGGTTTTATGAGCTGCTGCCCGTTTCCCAAATACTGAACTTGGATCTGAAGTCCTGATGAACTTCATTTTTCCATATATACAGTGTATATAGTTTTAGTTTCCAGCACTGTTGTTCCAAATAAATTTCAGATTCATTTTTCAAAGTTATGAACAAGTGGGTAAAATATTATAGTGTAATATTTTCCTGGATGCTTATCAGTAAACAGAACAATTATGGAGAAAGTACAGAAAGTAGCTTTAAGCACCCTCATGACTTGTGATGTGTTTTGCTCTAACTGTTACCATCATTGCAACTGTTGCAGCAAATATTATTATCACCTCCTTTGCATTATTTTACTGCTTTCTTTCTATTAAGATGCATACAGCGTTTTTTATGTGCTTAAGAAGATCCAGTTATTGACACTGACAATGATCATCAAAGTAGTCATACAGTAAGTATACTTTTCTTTTGAAACCATTGACTTAAACTACTGTAATTCCAAATGTGTGATTTGGGGTTTTAGAGAAAGACTCTAGGCTGTGTCAAAAAGAGTGATATATGTACTGCATCTCTTAGTCATTCTACATTATGTCTGTAAGCCCAGCAGTCAGACATCAACACTGTCATCTGAATACTACACTGCTGATGAAAATGGTGATAAAAGATGATGTCCTTTTCATAAAGAACAGTTTTCCATTCAGCCATCATGATGTCTTCTTGCTGTGCATGAGAGGTGGCTGAAGTCAGGCACTGAGTGGCCCAGAATCCCCTAGGGCTGATTTTATATTGAACACATGTCTGCAGAGCAAAAATATGAAGCCCCATCCTGTGCATATGTTGATGCAATAAATGAATGTAGAATTCCTGTGATATCTAAGCTTTCAGTTCTGAGCTTGAAAATGTGAGCTGTGCAAAATATTCTCCCAGATGGCAGAGGGCTCCTAGAGCCCTTCACACTCACATCCATCTCTCAGATAGAAGACACTGTTGTGTGTTTGTTGCCGTGACTGATCCAGAGCGGGAGAATGAATCACTTTCTTGCTGCGGAACAAAAATAAAAACTGAAACACGTACGATCTGAAGGAAGGGCTATAAATCCACATTGGAGGAGACGGCAAAAACATTCAAACTCATGAAATTGCTCAACAGCATCATATTTCTAATCCAAAATCCAGTTGTGTATTATCTTTATAATAAAATCATCTTTTTAATTACAGCGCATTTTCTAAAATAAGGCATCTGAAATGCTACAATGTAACCTCCGTTATAGGTAAATCAGACAGAAAAATCTTTCAATACCCTTTCTGAATTCTTGTACGACAGCCAAGAACAGAGCCCTAAAGCTTCTGTGAGTAACAAAGAGACTAAATGGCCACTAACACAGAGGAAAGAACATGTTAGTGCTATCAAAAACATATTAACAGCTGTAGAATACATCTATTCTCTATTTTCACTGCATATCACATGAGCTGTGCAGTGATATTATTACTTTCTATAACTGTCGATGCTCACCTAAAGAGACACAACAACAGGCAGAATACAACACTATTGTATGTATTTCTATAGCACTTTTCCTTCCAAAAGATCTCAAATTTCTCACATATAGTGGGTCCTCGCAAATATAGATGCTGCCATTCTGCACTAGCAGCCCCACTCCACAGCAGAGCAGGGGGACAAAAGAGAAATGGGTTCATTAGTTTAATTAAAGAGGCATTTAAGCAAGGCATGATATCGTTAATACCTTTATTCGTAAAATCCACACCATGACATTTTTAATTACCAAGTAGTCATTAGAGTCTTGTCAGAAGGATGTACTGTACGTCCAAGGCACTAGCCTGGAAATTCTTGTCCAGAGGGAGGAGCACCCCCTACAGGTCACGCATCTCCACTGATTTTCCAGAGCAAGGGTGTTCAGTCCCAGTCCTGCAAGGTGGGTGAATCTGCGTCTTATTATTCCAAGTTAACATCTTAATCGTCTTGTTTGTGATTTTAATTGGACCAGTTTTACAGCTTCACCCAAGTCTTCAAGTACAGCACCTTTGAAGAGACCTACAGAGACACTGGCGCTCCAGGAGCAGAATGAACAGCCCTGCCTTCCAGGTCTCTTGTCCCAGGACTGACCGGGCCGTGCAATGCTTAATTTCTGAGATCCATCCAGCCAGATCTGGTTAGAAGGTAATAACGCTGCTATAAACTTTGACTTCTAAAATCCATCAATCTGTATATGTTCATCTTAAAAATAATCCATATTTGAAAATTCTATTTTTTACATTTATTTATTTATTATTATTTATTCCTTTGCAAGAATATATTGTAGAGGCACTCCAACAACAGCTATAAGACAAAATGGCATTTCAGTAAGTTTCTAATAATTGTTACACCTGTAATTCTGCAGATTTCCATTAATAAATGATGCATGCTGATCTGCAAAGTTTTGTGAGGCTTCTTATCTTTTCTTTCCAAATTCATAATATGTGTCTGCTTTTATCTATCTTTGCACTCTTTTGTCAGCACACTCTTGTCCAGTGTGCTTCCGTCTGCTGGCGAGTGAAGCATGTACTATTTTATTATTTTAACTATAGATGTTCCATCCAATGGAGAGCTGATACAAGGCCCCCAGCAGAGGCTACACCCTGGACAATGTGCCGGTCTGCTACAGGGCATGCATGAGCACTAGGGGAAAAACAGGAGACACCCAGTGAGCAGGATCCTTGGAGGTAGGTGAGACACTAACACCCAGACAAAGCCCAGAGAAACCCAGGGCGAACACGCAGACCCATGAAGAAACAAGGTGCTACCAAGTCCACTTGTGAGGGAGCAGTGACTACTACCACACGACAGATTTTTTTACCAATAATTAGGGATTATTGATCTTTCTGGATCACGACATCATTAACTTTTGGATAAAAGCATTTGCTATATATAACGATGATGATGATGATGAAAGCATTTACTATTTTAATTTTAGACGATAAAGCCTTGCAAAGCAGACTCATCCATCATTCATGCAGGCTGCTAGTGAGGTCAGATATTAGCAAATTTTTCACCCAACTTAATCTATTTTAATATTATTGATTATCCCAGCAAGGTTTTTAATTTGAGATGAACACAGTACATGCCATTGCTCTTCGGTGACTCATCAGGTGGAACTGGAGGGACTTTTTATTATTGTTACCTTAGGACAAAAGCTGTGACTACAAATGGCTCTATGTGTGATGTATAACTGGATAAAATCCTGGTTTGTGATTTATTGGAAAATATATTTTCTCAGCAGAACTTGGCAGAATCCCAACTTGTGTAGCTGAACAGAATTTTATGAACTCTGAAAAAGGAAAAAGTTTATTTCAAGTGAAAGGACAAAGTCAAGTGTCTTACTGATAATAATACAAAACTTTTGGGCGATGAGAGAAAAATGGCTGATGCATTAAATGAGTATTTCACTCAGGTATTCACCAAGGAAGGAGAAACTGACAACAAAACCACTTTGGTTAACAAATCTCGAGGGCCTGGAAGTATTCTACCAATTGCACTTATAAGAAATGCAATTCACAGAATGTTAACAAATCTCTTCTAATGGACAGTCAAAACAGGGTTGACACCCACAGGCTTGCAAACTTCCAATGTACCATTTATCCACACAAAGGTTGGCAAAACTGAAACAAGTAAACTCTACTTGTTTGGATTCATCTGTATTTTTTTGTGGTGTCACATTGAGCCTTGCCTTACAAGCATTCTTGAAGAACCCTCTCAGACCTTCTCAGCTCTATTGAGGCTCAACTCAAAATTTGCACACTTGACTTCAATCAACAGAGGAGAACAATCACATCTCCTCTCTGTTCTTTACTTGCTCTGCTTTAATTTACCCTTGCCAAAACACTGATAAAGGAAGATGAACAGTAGTGATACTATACTGTACAGTAACAGCTTCACCCTCATAGTCATTTGATTTACCTATCACCATCATCAATACATCAAGACGCCATATTAATGTACAGTACTGTAGTCTCATCACATCTTACTGATGATTACTGCTCTCGATAGCTGTAATGGTACATGTTTTATGTTCATTTTTTAATATATAATAGGAAACAATACAGAGGTGTATTTTCTGTCATGTTATTTTGCTTTTTTGGCATAGGATTGTGGAGTTGCATGGTGTATTTGGTATACTCATAGTAAGCATATACTGTAGGAGAGTTTTTCCCTGTGTACCACTTAGTTAAAGAACAAATCCTCCATGAATGAGGAGGACTGTGTGTAATTAGAGACAAATAAATCAATGATAATTAGACCTAAACTAGGTGATCAGCTTTACAGCAATAGGATCGAATGGGAGAACCAGCATGGATTGTGAAAAGGTAGGTCTAGATTAATTAACTTGTTAGTGATCTCTGAACAAGCAACATAGTATTTGATTCAGAGTACTGTGCATGTGGTATATTTGGCTTGATTAATTAGGTTCCTCATAAAAGATGAATTCTTCAATCACAAGGAATAGACTGTCATGATAATTGCATACTGTACCTTTGGATTAAGAATTGGTTAATAATAACTTCAGATCACGGGTGCATGTTAAAACTGGAGTGAATTAGTGGCCTACCACAGGGGTCGGTATAAGGTCCAAAGCTGTTTGTAATTTAAATCAATCTGTATCCAGGTAAAAGAGGAGAATTAGCAAACACTACCAAAGCTACAGTACAAAGGAAACTAAACAAGATTCGGAAAAAAATTAAGATTGGGCAAACACATGGCCTATGAGAATGTAAAGAAGGGCAGAGTATTACCAGCAAATAGTAAAAAGAGAAACTACAGATTTAAGAAGGAAAACACACTGACCTTCACATACATATAATTAATTAAATAACTAACTAAGAGAATTTAATCTCTTTCGGTCTGAACAGACTACAAGGACCTGATTCAACTCCAACTTGAGTGTGTGGGTTGAAGGTGTGAACAAGGCAAGACAACAAAAGAATCATGCGTTTGTGGAGAAGGGGCAGGTTCTAAAAGTGTCTGCTGGCAGAAGCACATACAGTATAAGGAAGGGTTGTCCATCTTTGGAAAGACTGGTAGTCAATATGAAAATGGTATATGAGCAAGTTCTGAGGTGGGAAAACATGCAAGAAACCAGTAATCAACATTCAAAGTAAAGATATTTGAAATAGCCAACCCATTCGGACTTAATCGGAACCAACAGTGAAACATTAAAAGGAGAGACAATCCGTGGGCAAGCACATCTAGAATGGAGATCAAGTGATACTTCTTCACACAAAGGGTAGTGGGTGTCAGGAACAAGCTTCTCTACCTTGTTAGAGACCAATAATTCAATTGTTTCTTTTAGGAAGTGTCTGGATCAGGTAGTTGAATCAAAAAGCTCTCTTGTGATTGTGAAATCACAAGCTTTGTAAAAAGTCTACTGAATTAAGATGGAGAATCGAAATGAAGTCAAGTCATAAAGAATAACATTCCAAACCATAAGAAAGGCTGTGAGGACAGGGGAGCAAACAGCGTTTTAAAGACCTCAGACAACCTGGCCCAGAGGGGATTGCATTGGCGCTCTGTGGGACTGGAAGCAAACTTGAACAGAATCTATTTCAAATGTGTTTATTGCTTTGGAGCCATGAGTTACATGGCCCATGCTGTTGTGTTGAATTTAATTTCTACTGCAATTCTGATTGCTG
Source organism: Atractosteus spatula (assembly GCF_055471065.1). Lineage (NCBI taxonomy): Eukaryota > Metazoa > Chordata > Actinopteri > Semionotiformes > Lepisosteidae > Atractosteus > Atractosteus spatula. The sequence continues at coordinate 14,396,021 of NC_142724.1, forward strand.
TCACTGAAAGTTAGAAAAACAGAGCAAATAAGCTCGGTGCAACTTTTCCTGCTTTTCCCAGGGCAGCAGTTAGAGGTGATTTTGCGGAGCAGGAATGAGAGCCCAGCTAGGCGGGCAGGGGCCAGGGCAGCGCACACGTGGCAGTGACAGCTGAGAGCAGCAGTAGGGGACGTGCAATCAGACTTGGATGTTCCCTTCTCATTATACTCACAGATCCACAGCTGTGGCCACAGCAGAAGATAAAGCCACAGCTCTACCATCGGCTGTTGAAGCACAGCGAGAAAACACTCCACTGCTCATCGTTAATTAGAACATGATTGTCGAGGAAAACGAGGCCAGTTGGAATGAAGTCCTTCTGGTTGTTTAATCACGCTAGGAATCTGATTTTAATTTGCTCTTCAAACATTCATGCAATGTGCTTACTTATATGATCAATCCTATGGCTGCAGATACACCAATGTGTCTCTTGAGGTCATCACTCCAAATCACACAAGATCTCATCAAATGATACAAGATATCGCCACCACTGCAGCTACAGATGTACTCTGAAACTCACAGAGCCCTGGGAAATTCTACACATGACACACACACACATTTCTAACTCCATTTTTAAATTACAAACATTTACTAAAAAAACATAAATTACATTTCAAACATGGGTACAGCGCCATCCTTGAGATAGGGAGGTGGCTTAATGCTTAGCATAATTTTCCTGTGTTATCACTTCTCCAGGCACAGCTGATAAATATCTTGCTGCAAACAAGGTAGAAGGCTGTGCAGCATTTATTAGAAATTCAGTCGTTCAAACTGAAAATAGTGGCACTGAAAACAACAAGGGAGTTTGGCTCCTTTCTCCGCCTACTTGCCGACTGAAGGTCAAAACTTGTGACAGAAGCTGTCAGCAGAAGTCTTTCACAGAACTTTGTTAGTTAGGTCTGTGAACAGCAAAGAGCAGTGCTGCTTTCCTAAGCAGATTTTGCCCCTCTGATGTCAATGTGCAAAATGTCCTCTGGCCACTCCTAAAGAATGAGAATTAGCTGCTAACCACCAAATTGGGCAGGTGTGCTGAATGACCTCTCATTACCTATTTGACGTGCTCATGGTCCAACATGGGGAAAACAAGAGAAAATCAAACAAATTCATGGCAGACTGCAAACTGCAAAAATATTATATCAAAGTATGAAAACCCTTCACAAGTGTGATATTAAATATTTGTCAATACTCCAAAGACAGTTGTCCATTGATTTTTCATTCTGCGCTGGTTTGATGACATCAGTGCCTGACTGGAAATCAAGGTAATTGATTTTAAAAAAAAGTAAATCAGAAAAATGTATCAAATACTGCAGAGCCTGAATTAATCCCAAACACTTAATAAAGTAAATTAAAAGTCAGGATTGATGTCTGTGTGCTACTGTAAGATTCTGACTGGGAGCTAAATAAAATATAACTTATTGGTCTTTTTTTAAGGCAAGGGTATGGGGAGCTAACAGAAATCAAAAGGCTTATAGACTCTCTGACATTTCTTTTCATTTTTCTGTGCGTTTCTGTGAATAATGACATCCAGTTATGGCAAGATCACTCTGCAATGGACAGCACGTACAAAACTGAGACAGTGCTGGAGATTTGAGTCTGCTGGAGATCAGCCAAAGCCTCATCAGAACTGCCTAGCTGAGCCGGTCTGCACTTTACACATGAGGAGACAGGTAAGGAGAATCATGCCGCTCAGAGAAGAGCTAACTTTTTCCATCATGTGAAAATCTGCGATACGTAATTAGCTATGACAGTGTTATAAAAAAAAAGGAACTAGTGATGCACAGACCAGAGGGCAGCAAATCAACTTCAAGTTTAATAAATTCTTAGGCTGATTCTTTTTTAAGACAAGGACAGCCATCATTCTTATGTTCCTAGGCAGGTTTACCAACAATCACAGGGCAGCTGGACTGAGCAAAGCCAGAGCAGTAGCTGTGAAGAACAGTCAGAGTCCCTGAAGGGCTGGAATTAGGGGTTCCCTGTGGAATGGGGAGTGCTCCAAACTGCACCAGAAACAAGCAGGGAAAGGAATCGAGTCCAAATCATCCACTGGTATGAATACAGCACCCAAGTGAATTTTCTTCTTTCACCATCTCTTGCTTTATGCAAAACACTTAGGTCACTGTAGACAGCAAACAGTCCAGTATGGATACAGTGACCCTCAGAAAGCAAACGAAGGCCCACTCTACTAATCTCCTCTGTCAAGAACCAAAATCAGTGCCGAGTTTACATGCAAATGCTTTACATGGGTAATGGCTAGACAAATATTTACGTTTTAAGAAGAAAATTCTCAAACTGCTCTTCGTAACATTGCAGGGTCTTACTTTTTTCAGGTATTTTTAAAAAACACAGCTTTTGGTTAAGGTGGCACGGTTGTCACGGATGTCGGAAGGGACAAACCGTGGAATGGAAGGAGAGCGAAAAAGACCCTATGCGTAGCGGCGAGACGGGAGTTAGCCCGGGTTCAGCTGTTCAGGAAATGCCCTCAGGTAGCGGACGTGTGGTGACCTGGTGCTAGGCGGGTTTCAGGACGTCTGAACTTCAATGCTGAGCGAGGAGCAGAGTAGAGCAGGAAGTAAATAGGCTACACAACAAGACACACCAGAAAGACATGAATAATCACAGGGAACTAGGAACAGGAGAGAAGTAGAGCGCCCTCTAGGTGTACTGGGCGTGACAACGGTGGCCAGGTGGTCAGTATTGCTTCCTCATAGTGCTGGGGTTCAATTTCCAGAGTACAGTCTGTGTGGAGTTTGTATATTCTCCCCGTGTTAACGTACAGTAGGTTTCCTCGGAGTGCCTCAGTTTCTTCCAACATTCCAGGGACATACCGGCAGGTTAATTGGCTTCTGGGAAAGTTGGCCCTGGTGTGAGTGTGTGTCTGTGTATCCTGCCTTGCGCCCGTTGCTTGCTGGGATAGGCTCTGGCTTCCCCGCAACACAGAATTGGATGAAGTGGTTTGGAAAAGGATGGATGAAAAAATCAGGAAGTAATGCAAATAAGAAGGGTAATTGAGGTATGTGTTGGAAAAATGAACCAAAACATCACAAATCTTGTACAAATGGAAGAGTAAGAAAAAGTGTTTTCCATTTGATAAAGAATTGTCACTTAGCTCCTTATGCGCCGTGTCTACACTAACTGTGTGCTCTTTGTGTCCACTGACTCTGTGATCTGTGTGCCTGCTATCCCTTCCAATGCGTCTTTGGAATTATAGTCTCCAGTGTCAACACAGGGAGACTATTCCCTCAAGAACTGTCATAAAAACATGTAGTTCTCATTACAGGAGACAAAATACATTAGCACAAAAGACCTAATGAAGTGAACTGAAGCAAGTTTAACCATATGGTTTTTGAAGAATAAACAGACACCTGCTCAACAGTTTGACCCTAAACCCTTTCAGCTTAAGTGAGAGAGATGAGTGGAGCGAGTTGATTATGTGTTCTGAATTGGAAGAACATTTGCCTGAATCCTATTAGCAGTTTACAAATGATTTAAATTTACACTTACAAATCAAGAACATAGATCACTTTTATGTGGCTGAGCTTTTTCAACCTGCAGAGAAACAAGATTTTTATTGTTCTTGAAGAGCAGAGAATTTTTTAGTAAAAATGCTCTTTTATTTTCCTTTAACACTTGAATTTTCTAGCATGCCTTTTATTTACAGTATTTATTCATTTGCTGCAGCAGTATAGCTATTGCAGCATTGAATTGAAAGTGAAAGAATGTATTGAAAGGACTAATATACAAGACTATACACATAGAATTGCACCTGTACTGGCATTCAGTCAGTTTGGATTCTTTTTAGCTGTTATGATCCATCACAACTGGGGACAATCTTATTTCATAGTAAACTGTCAGCTCTTGCAGACATATATTTTTGCAGCCTTCATCTACTGTAATTATGCAGTGCTGTACAAGGGCACTGTTTATCATGAAACCACATAGCCGCAGGTTTACAGTATGTACAGAATATGGAAGGTTGCTTCCCCATTTGAAGTAAGGGGAATTTTAGAGAGGTCATTGTAATTTTAATGGTCAGGTAGTTGTATAATCTCAGTTTAATGTTTGATGTTACTTCCCAATAAGTATAGCCTCATATAGCACAGTGTCTCCTGTCACAATACTGGGGTGCAGGTGTGCACTCTGGGCCAGAGAGAAGAGCACCACCTACTGGTCCACCACCACCATTTACCGCAAACTGGTTTTTGTTAGCAATCACACAGTACAGGTCCAGTCTAGTTTAGCTTCTAAAAGCTGACAAGACCAGCCAACATGATGGTATTGCTGCTGACAGAGCCGACATTCACCTCAGCTGCTTCACAAGAAACTTGTATGATTAAGCTCAAGGTCATTTCAGCTATCACTGAGCATGAATAAAGAGGATATTAATCAGTTATGCAGTGGGAAGGCGAATTTTTAACTGTCTGAAACACAGAGTGTAAATACTCACTTGTGCTCTGACTGCACTGGAATACATTAGAAAGATGGCACCGGATTTAACACTGACATCACCCTACTGTGCGAGCAGGGCTCTAATTTGGAGAGCCCAAGCTTCTCATTCTCCTCATTTGAAGTGGTAAGGAAAGAAAATGAGCTGAAGATAGAAAAACTCACATGGCTTGCTATCCACTTGTAATTTTAGAGAAACCTTTGAAAGCCCTGAATGTCACGCATCTTTAATGCAAAACTCTAGCGAATGTATCTGAATTAATTTTGCAAAAGCATTTAAATAAGGGAGCAAATGAGTCCTCCCATCAGATTTAAATAGGAAGAATGTTATTGTTGCTGGTATTTGAAAGTAGGAGTTTGACGATGGCTGGACATTTGTAAATGTGTTTAAAGGTGTTCAGCAATAAAGACACATGATCAATAAGCAACAAGAGGCCATTCACTGAAGCCTTGAAGACAAGGAGATGATGGCCGCAGAGAAGAGATGGGCAAATGTGAAGGGACATGGTGGCTTTCCTTTTGATGACTGTTAAGGGAGCAGTGAGGGAGAAGGACCTTGGTGATGGTGGCAGGAAGGAGAGGTACACCTCAGGTCTGTAGCAAAGGTAAACTCCTCTGCTGTTAGACCCAAATATCCAGAGAGCTAAGCAGGGCCCTTAGCTGTGTGCAATACCTGTGTAATAGTCCCTGGAGCTGGGGGAACATGGTGAGAGGATCCCAGGAAATACAGAACTGCAGATTCAGGTTATAACACCACAGAGGTATATTAAGGTTGCACCAGAACCATAAAACCAGAAATCAAAAGAGACCCTTCATAGACCCTGAAAGGAGCACGATTTCATAAGTACGGGCTGAGGAGAAGGGAAAGCTGGGCTGAATAAGTGTGTAATTTCTAATATTCTGGATACAGAAGAGGACTTAAGATGGGAGAAGGGAGGGAGCAACAAAGAGAGTGAGCTGAACAAAGGGACCTACAGACCTACAGATTGGCTTCCCAACGCTGGATGTACTGTAGCTCTGTTGGAGGAAAAGGAGGAGACAGAGAGAGAAGTTATGTCCAGGTCTACAGACAAATGGGGCTGATGGGATCTTTTATCCTCAGAACGAGCGATTGGAAGGAAATAACAGACCCATAGGGAATCAATATCCAAGCTGAGGGAGGGGGTCTACTGAGGAGAAGACTAGCTTTTACATAAAGAAGCACTCCTTGGCAGACATCCAACACTACAGTTAGAGAGAAGTGGAACACAACTTTAAATTTCAATACTGTATCAAACTGTATGGTAACTAGCCTAGTTGTAGAAGAGATCTGGTAATGTGGCCCCCAGCAGTTATTGCTATGCCAAAAGAACCATCTCACCTCTAGGCTTTACCTACTGCATCCATTACAAAATGATTATGGGTGTCACAGAAAAAATATAATAATGTGTAATTGGTCTACACACCAATGTGCAGCCCCCACCTGGAGGATGTGATGGCAGCTAGCAGTGAGGAGGAGAACAGAATGATGAAGCCAGTTCTGAGATGGGGATAATTAGGAGGCCATGTGTGGCACAGTCCAGGGGGAAATTTGGCCAAGACACCGGAGTAACACTCTTTTCAAGAAACGCCCTGGCATGACCACAGAGAAACAAGACCTCAGTTTTACATCTTATCCGACAGACGGTGCCTTTTTTTTGACAGTATAGTGTCCCCATCACTATACTGAGGCATTAGGACCCACACAGACAGCAGGGTGAGTGCCCCCTGCTGGACTCACTAACACCTCTTCCAGCAGCAACCTTTTTCCCAGGAGGTCTCCCATCCAGGTACTGACATGCTGAGCTTCAGCGGGCTGCCTGTTGTGAGTTGCAGGGTGAAATAGCTCCTGGCAATGTATTGTATGTACAGTACAATATATAACATGCATAATTAAAAGGCTTTCCCCTCTGCTCCAGTCTGTGAAACAACTTTCTTTGCCAGTTTGAATTTACTGTATCTAACAAAGCAGACTAAATTCACTGTCTTCTTACTGTCCTAATGTCAAGCATTGTAAGGACTGACACAAAACCTTGTTCATGCTGCTTTGTACATTTAACTGTTTTTAACAGTCAGTCATACCCTTTCCACTTCCCAATCTCACAGATTAAATGTCTGAATTATGAAACAGTTGTACCTCCAAGCACTGCTCAATGGCGTGGCTAATGCATTATTGAAAAAGTCATAAAGTGCTTGGCTGCTGAGAATTATTTCTGGATAATTTAATAGGCCACTGCAAGTAACAAACATGTCTGAAAACCATTTTCTTGGCCAACTTCCAGCTGTTAAGGATGCAGTCGATGGTTCTCCGTAGCTGTAGGAGGCAGGAGCACAAGACAGTGTATGATAGAGCAGACTCAGATGCCTGGACTGTTCCCTGAGCTATTCTATGGTCTGGCAGATTCTTCACTAGCTCAACTAAAACTGCACTTCTCAGCAAATGTGGATAATCATACAATGCAGATCAAACAAATAAAATTAATTAAGCAAATTCGTAGGTGCTGGTAATATGGACCTTTTTTTTTACTAGAAGGAAGCATATTGAAATAAATAGGGGTGAAAGGGGACTTTCTAGCAGCAAGATGTCTGATATGAATTCTGATGCACAGAGATGCTCCATGTTCTGACCTGTTTACCTGCTCTGATTGAATACACTGGCATTGTGAAAGGGGAATGCTGGAGCGGAGAAGCAAATGAGACAGGGAGACTAGACCTTGTTCTAAGAATGAAATGTTTAAACACGGGGATTTAGCACAGTCCCCCTGCTGTGTAACACAGCCCTGGTTGTGGACCGCGTGCTGCGGGCAGAAAGCTCTGCTTGCTGAAGACAAGCACTGCGCCACTCCAAACGGCTTGAAGATAAAAAAAAGAGAAAATTATCAAACGCCGAACGCCCACAGTCAGAAGCGACAGGCACAGCTCTGGGGACTCCAAAGAACAACTGAATTCTCATCATAGGAGGATCAAAGCCTTACTTACAACATGTACAATCACAAAAACACATATCTGGCTGTAGTAGCATAAGGTAAAAAATACTGAACCTACAACAGATACTGTATATATTTCCCCTATTGTAAGGGGTCAGCAATGTAATTAATAATGTTCGTTCTCTAACATATTTTCATGTCTTCTTCACTGGTGTCTATTGTATAAACTGCTTCTGCTTCAGTCCTCCTGCTCAATTGTTTACACTTTGATTGTAGCATCAGAATTGCCACTAATGAACCACAGAGTCCTGTCAATGGCTTCAACAAGGAGCTCACCCACTCACTGTCTCAGTGATCAAAACTGTTACAGGAATATCGGTGGCTCATAACTAAAGCTTAATAAAAGGGATCACTTTCAAACATTACGGGACAAGATGCCTTTCTTGCTTAGAGCAAGAGACCCTCCTCAAGGCTAGAATCTCAGGGCCTTGTTTACAGACATATACAATATTTATGTGCATGTTTAAAAGACATGCATGGAAAGCATCTTCAATTTTTTCATGTTCAACAAACACTATTTATTTTATCTAATGTGTTTAGATAAAATAAAAATTCCAGGCCTTGCCATTGTAATTTGTATGTGCGAGTCATGGATGATCCCTTTGTTTTTGATAACACAAAAAATGTGTTTCCATAAATTAAACCGGCATACTATTCACAGAATGGACACTTGGACTTGCACAACAGATGACTGTAACTGTGTTTTGTCATTCTACCAAATGGGATCACATATTGTAGGAGCTGCTGGATGCACTGTTTTGACAGGCTAGGTTAAGAGATTAAAACATGTCCTGAAGGTTGTGCAAAATAGTTATGAATTTCTCTCGGAGAGAAAGTGTATACTTTCTCAATACATACAACTCATAACCTCTTTTTTTGCGTGAGAAAACTGTTGTTTGTGGAAAAAACATTTTTCAATTAAAAGAAACCTGTAGATCTTTCAAGTCTCCATTTCAATGGATTACAATTTTAAAAAGACATCTCATAAAAGATAAGAAATGAAAGAGCAAATTTGATCTGTACCTTTAAGGGCTCAGGAATGCATGGAAATAGTGCTAAATGCTTCTTTTTTCTTTCACCTACCTGTGAAAATGGTCCCTATTCTTATTCTTATACCATATCTTATACCATACTTATTATTCTTATACCATATTCTTCTTACTCAAGCCTGAATTGAATTGCTTCTTCATTTATGCAGGTGCTATTCTTGACTCATTAGCATTCCACAACACCCTTAAATCAAGCACTGCAAAGCTACAAATTGGCAAAGGATGTTCTGAACCTCTTGGTTGCAATGGGCCAGTTTCTGCTCATACTGTAGCTAAAGTCTCATTGTACCACAATGGCCATCAATCTTATTTTGCAATCAAATTGCTTGTGTTCTGGATGAATACTTTCCTTCAGATGTAAGCTCAGTAACAGCCCTCTTTGAGCCACCAAGTCAACCTGGAGCTATAAGAGAGTGTTTTTCTTTCTGGAGTTAAAGAGAAACTGCAAATCTGAATCTCAACATCCACAGAATATCAGTCTCATCTTAGCTGCAATGCTATAGGAGACTAAAAAAAAGAGAAAAATTCAGAGAACAGCTTGACTCATACATACAGTACTGTGCAGCAGAAAATGTGCTGCAAATGTGACTGACACTTCAAATGTACCCATAGCTTCTTATTCAACTCCTTCTTTACTTAAACAAGCATTTTCTTTAGTTAATCACAAGACATGTTTTTACACAAAAGAAGCTGCGACACAATTAAGCCTTCTTCATGTAAAGAGAAAACACTACCGGCTTCATTAAAAATAAAATTTAACAAGCCTTGAAACAAAAATAGGGGATATTGTTTTTGAAAGCAAGTACTTAGAGGTGCTGAGTCATTCAAGATCAGGAAGAATATTCTCTATATTCCTCACAAAACCATAGGAATATCTGCATTCATCATCAGCACACAACAGCCTCCACCACAGCTCCAGACACAGAGAGTGGAGACTGTGGGGGCTGTGCGGAAGCTCAGACTCAGAAAGCAAGCCAGGAACCCAGAAAAGGTTTTCTGAACACCGAGCAGAGATCTTGCTCAGCTCATTGTAATTGGCATTTGAATCTACTTTTGAGGAGAACAGAAAGCCACATCAGAGCTATTCTGGCTCAATGCCATCCTATACTCACCAGCTGAAATCTACAGCATATAATACAATGGTAGAGCAATGGTTAGCATAGCTGTCTTGTAACACTGGGGCCCTGAGTCTCAATTCCTGGGGTGTTCTCTGTGCAGAGTTTGTATGTTTTTTCCCCTGACAATCTAAAGACATGCTGGTAGGTCAATTAGCTCCTGGTGTGGGTGTGACAGTCTGTACAGTATGTGCCCTGAAATGGACTGGCATCCTGCCCAGGGTGTATCCTGCCTTGCACCTATTCAAGGCAAGCCTTGTCACCTCTGCTAGATTTAGAAGGCTACCATCCCCAGAGCAAAGTGAAGGACCGCTTACTTCTCCTCAGCAGAAGCCGGTTTTCTGACTATTGAGCAAAGGTCATGAAATAGACTTTGTGGTGGACAGGTCGGTGAGCTGTAATAAATGGGGTTTATATCCTTGTAATTGCTTATTATGCAAAACATTTAAGTTTAATTCCACAGAGTGATTACTCTTTACATTAAGAACAAGGCGCTCCACTGTCTTGAGGTCCCCTTATCCATTTAGCTTGTAATACACAGATTTAATCTCCAGGGGTCTGTATTAATCTGCTCTTCTCCCTGAGAATGAAATGAGTGGGGAGACATTCCAGGTGCAAGCACATTAAAATCCTATGGCAGCCCCATAAAAAAGCACGAGACAGACAACGTCTAGCCTTCAGCAGATCTCACCTCAGTTATTGAAGTGTTCTTGGTAAAGCCTGTGTTAATAATATGTCCATTAGGTTTAAAAATAGTTGAAGGTATTGAGGTATTGATTCATGAGAGTCTATGGGACTTATGGGACTACAGTACAGTATGTGAATCGTTGCAGTGTTGGGCAAGCTTATAATGGAAGACTGCATGCATTAAACCTAAGAGTGCATTGTGGCTCATTTTGTTTCTATAACAAGGTCTTCATCACACTCCCAGCACATGGGCAACTGTCACAGGTGGCAGAAAGCAGAGCATGACATGTGCACACTTCACAAAGCATAATTGGTTTGCTCCGTTTCTAGTTGACCAGTTATCAGCAAACATTGCCATCGGCTTGTATTTAACAAGAGCTCATTCAAAACTCAGACCACGCAATTCTTACAAAACACTGTACTATATATCTCAGCAAGCAGTCACCACTAGGTACGGTGTCCAAAGTTTCCATTTATTTCTTTTGAAACACATTGTTGTTGTTTATAGGACTTGAAGCTGTGCTGGATCCACCTGCTTAACGTTGTAGTGTGTTTCCTCTTGGGCTTCTTTCTGGTGGCAGTTTAGGGACATGGTTCTTGGTCAATATCTGAACTGGTGGTGTGTGAACAAATGAGAAGCAGGAGAGGCAGGAAGTGTGGCGAGAGGGAGAAAGGAAGTGACTGAGATGCTAAGAAAAAAAAAAGATCTGGTTGAGCTGGGGATGACTGGATGAAATTTCAAGCCAAGAAACATCTTTGTTGTGAATTGGGTGGAGCGGTGGCTCTGTGGCTAAGGATCTGTGGCTGTGGCTGGAAGGTTACTGGTTCAAATCCCATGGCCAACAAAGGAATCCTACCCCATTGGGCCCATGAGCAAGGCCTATAACCCTAGCTGCTCCCCCAGAGGCACTGTATAAATGGCTGACCCTGTGCTCTTACCCCAAGCTTCTCTCTTCCTGCCTGTGTGTTTCATGGAGAGCAAGCTGGGGTATGCAAAAAGACCAATTCCTAATGCAAGAAACTGTATATGGCCACGAAAGAGATCTTATAAATACCTCTTAGTCAGCATAGAGATTCCACACACTCACTGTACTGTAATGTTATTGTAACATTCTGAAGGAAAAAGCATGTGTTTCAAGGCCGTTGTCTGTGGGCTGCAATGTGACCAGGGCCCCAGGCAGTGGGCAAAGGAGTCACACACACAAACACTGCAAGCAGGCAGGTGTTGTTTCCCAGAACCAGTTTAAATCATTAGAACACTATTTCACGCGCTATTTGCCAGCCTTAAATAATGGATCAGCATCATTTTCACCGATATCTGGCTTATTACATGTGTTAATCATGCTGAAAAGACCAGATTTCTGTATCAGTACGTGATGTTGTGCTGCTCCAGTGATGCAGACAGACACAGCCAAAGTTGCTAAGGAGACAGGGACACAGTCTCAGTCCCGCAGTTCAAAAGAAAATTCCTTTATATTCCAATATCTCTAGCAGCAAAAAGACTAGTGAGCCCTGCTTTACTAAGAAGGTCTTCAGAGAAATTTAATAAAACGTGCTTACTGTACAAAAGCAGAAACCTGTAAATACTAGCTGCTGCAGCACCAAGTAAGGAACCTGTAGTTGTAACAGCATTGCAACTTACCAGACAGAACAATTGCAGATCAACCCATGCACATTCTTACAGCAAGATGGAAAGTTAAAACTCACACAGTAATGTCATTCTGCGAGTACACAGTGACTGGACATATGCAAAAGACCAGTCCCACTAGGCCTTGAGTCTAGCCAGAGCCAATTGAAAAAGACAAAAATCAAGCCCTCTTAACATCATCACTTACTCATTAAAAAAAACGTAACCAAATGCATTTTGCGCTGTGATAATGACGGCTCCCACTAATGCAGATGATTAAAACTTAATAACTTGGGCCACCTCTGGCGATGGTCCACCTCTTGCAGACCTTACTGGGGTTTGTGCCATGGGCTCAGTGTTTTTTATTCTGCAGAATTACATCAGTCACATTGGATCTGCAGAAGCTCACTACTTTAATGCCACCCACTGAGGCACAGCAGATAGTTTCAACAATCGTTCTGGTACTCTGCCAGTCTTGTTTGGAAAAATGTGAAACCATTGTTATTAGTTTCTTGGCGCGCAGTCTATAGTGGCACAACAGCAACTACACAGGGCACCTAACCAGAGAGGGGCATCTAATTAGAGCACTGCTTCAGTCTCGCAGGCTGGGTATCTCTTTTATGATGCAGAACACTGATGCTGCCCCCTGCCAGCTTTTTGCCAGGAGAGGGTAAACAAACCCAGTGTCAAATTCGAACAGGTGCCTTAAACATTCACACTTTACAACAAAGCAGGCAGGCAATCTGAAGAATAATCTTTCTGTACGTCTTTTAAAACAGAAAAAATAACAAAGTCAAAAAAAAAGTCAAGCACGCTCAAGAAACTTTTAAAACATTTTAGGTCTTTGATATGTGCAGTTTGTTTAAGTATATTTCTGAATAAGATCCTGGTCTTTGAGCTGTATTGAATCACTGCAATACGCATTCTATACTGGGGAACAAAAAAAACACTCCACCAAACACAAGTGTTTGCTCATTGAGCTATCTACTGGCACTTGGCCTCATCTCTCTATAGTAAACCTACAGAAATCAATCTGGGTCTGTGTGACAAACGTGCACATTTCTGGAAAAATGCATATAAACAGATACAGCCTCTTTATAATCAAGATTTAATGTTCTAGACAAAGAAAGAAAAGCAAATGGTCTTGGCCTCCTGTATATACCATTGCCCAGAGTGATCTTATCCTTCCCTGAGTGTTAATCAAAAGTGGGCTTTATAGTTCCCTCTGCCTGTTCATGGGCCTCTCCTGCAAACCTCTAATTACATCTGTTTTTAAATCCCCAACCTCTCTGAGTGTTATTTTCAGCCCTGCAGACTGCCTTGAGCACCGCACCTAGTTAAAGATATTGTATTGTGCTATATTGCACTTCCAAAACAGAATACTCATTAAACATGGATCATTAATTGGAAGATGTTAATGTGAATGTTCACCTTTTAAAAACAATAACATAGAAAACAAAGAAATTGTCCTGAGAGTATTTTAATTGTTTCTGCTTTTATTATTTGTTTACAAGATCTGAAAGATTTTTTTGCACTGTATAAGATAAAGTTAAAGGAACAAAAAGGAGTTGTTCCCAGTTCCCACCTTAATGATGGGTTCTGACTGAGAATTAATGCCCATCCACACACACACTCACAAACACACAGACATGTACAGTATACAAACGTTCACACCCACACAGATACAAATATACTGTAAATACACACACACACACAGACACACACTCCCCACACAGGCATGAGCATGGACACAGACACATAGAGTAAAAACACATACCACAAATATACACACAAACACGGACACATACAAACACACAAACAGATGATACACAGAGACACACATACAAGCATGAAGATTTTGAGTGCCTCTCAAAATTATCCAGCTGCTTCAGCACCAGAACAGTAAATCAAACTAAATGCGCATTAAAGGTGATTAACTAAATTTCATCTTCCAGCAACATTTACTGTTCCAAAAAAAGATACCCTTTAGTGGCAATAGTCCAAATGACAGCACCATTTCAATAAACTGTCCTTGTTACATTAATAGTAATTCATTGATCTGAAGGTCTCACTCAGCTATTACTTGAAAATCCTTGGGAACTTTCTTTCAGCAATGTGACTAGATGGCTTCACTAGCGATCCATCTGTAGGAAATAGTGTTACAATACCTTTAAGCTTATATGTACAGTAAGTGCTGTGTTTCAGCATCTCCAAAGAGCAAAGAGAGCAATGGGTTCAGCCTGATGATGTCTAGATCCTGATTTTTCGTCTAAAAGAAGTTTTAAAGAATACTGTGCCATGTACTGTAGCCAAAATGAGCCTCTAGAACACATTAAATTGAGCTTGTAATCGTCTTGAATAAAATTGAAGAGAATCCTCAGGGGAACTTTTTTATCTTATTTTAGATAAGCATATTTCATCCGAAAAAGCATATGACACCTGAAGAAGGCTCCACAGCCGAAACGTTGTGCTTCTTTTCTTCACTTTTCAGCATGGAATAAACCTGTACTTGTTCCTTTGCAGCCTACGCATGTTGACGCAGCTACCTACTAGAACTAACACCCAAGAATTATACATATAGATATATGTATAGAGTGATTTTAGTCACAGTAAATTTGGCTTAGCCCACCTGGCTGAGGGCTGACCTCCTAGCCACAGGACGAGGAGGCTGGAACCCTCATTCAGGGTGAGGAGTGACCAAGTCAGCTGTAGAGCTGGAACGAGCTGGAGGAGGGGTGCAAGAGATGTGTACGAGGGAGAGAAGGGTATTACATACAGTATTTATAGTTTTTTGTGAGGAGCTTACATCAGGAATTATTAGAATTCACTGACAGCGGATTCAACTTGACTTTTGTTATCCTTCCCAAGCTTTTATAATGAAGTTAGTTTCATTAAACTAACCAACAATGCTATCTGCCTTAAATTCTTTTTGAATTAAAATTGTGGTAGCAGTGGGATATGCCAGATACAGGCAGTCAAAATAAATAAAAGCTCCATTTCAGAAAAGTACAGCAGGCTCATTGCTGAAAATCACTTTGCCAATCGTGTAGAAGTTGAACTTGAGTAATTAGACTGAAGTAAATCAGTATTAAAGAACTGTTTCACAATAAGAGCATTAATGATATTTGGTGTCATAGGTACAGTAATTATCTACTGAAATTAATTGACAAACATTATCATTAGATTGGGTTTCCAAATGTTGTTGTTTCTGATAAGTATACCATTGTTTTCAACTTATTTTAATTTCAAATAATGTGTTTTTCTATACTATAGTATTTTCTATACTATACTATAACATTTTATGTTTAGGATCAACATCCAGTGTTTGCTTGCATAATACTCTGAGAGTGAATGAATTCTCTCAGAGATATTTAGAAACACCAAACAGCTACAGTATGTGCAACTAGGGGTTGTTTGTTAAGGATATTTGGTGCTTAAAATATCTCTAGACTTTGAGAAACACATGGGAAAGGTATGTGTATCTGATAAAGGAAAATTGTTGTGCTACAACACTGTGACTGAAAAGCTTGTAGGGATACAAGATGTCACAGCACAGATCAGTCTAGTTTTGAAATAAGTTTATTTTTGAACATCACTCCAGAGATCTGAGCAGAGATGGTTCTCTGAGAGACAAGCTCTGAAGAATAGGCCATAAGTTTTTATAGCTTTGATCACAGCTTGTACAGACTCTTGCTGTTACCATGTACTGTATGTTATTTCAGGATAATGACATTCAGAATAGATATCCGTGTACATTGCCAACAACACAAAAGTTCAGCTACCAAGCATTGCTTAGCTAAAACAAGGAGTCATCACTGCCAGAGGTGCACGACAAGTGTATTGTGGGCTTTTATAATGTAAAGGAACTACTGTATATCCCACTGAATCCTACAAGCTCAGTATTATTCAATAGAATTAGATTGACTACTGCTCAGATCATTTCACCTCAACAAATGTATGAAACAATAACAAACACCCATCACTTAAAACATATACTACAGTAAGTTACCCAAACCAATGGAATGTTGCAATGCATGTGCAGTGGACAGTCATTAGTCAAAAGACTGTACTATAATACTTGAGGTTTTAACTTTATTGTACTTAATGGGAATAACTTTCAGGTCTTCTCAAAACAAGATCATTTTATCACATACCAAAGAATGATTTTCAGTCTTCATCACCACTTCCCACACAACACTATTATTTGCCCGCAGCTCCACTGCATAGCAGATCAGGTGGCGAATGAGAAACTGCTTCACAATGTGAATTAAGGTGGAGCTTTAAGTAATCCAGATTATACATCCCAACTCTGGAAGAGTGTCACATTCTGGTCCAGCAACATCACTTACAGCAACTATCTGGCTTTCCTTAAGTTCTCCCATTCCATTTCTGAGCAGACCCAGCCTTGCATAGTTGTGAGATCTGCTGAGATCAGGCAGCAGGTGGTATTGGGACTTCTGTCAAGCAGAAAGCATTCAAAAGCCATCCTTCTACAGTATGTACAACACTGTGCTTAAACTACACTTAACCCTAATGTGGATGGCTTCTCAAACACTGGAAACATGCCAAACCAAACTCTTGACTACAGAAATCAAGGTTCAAATATGAAATGTCCGAATGAGCATGTAAAGAGAAGAAAAGTTAGTCTATTCTAAAACAGAGGCCTGGGGTTAACCATACATCAGGTTGCCAGTGAAGCCGAGTTGTTTGAGCTGTAGGATGGTTTCCTGCAACAATGCCTTATAGACTGGTTCCTATCTCACCTAGAATCATGACTGGTCATGAGCTGTTGGTCCAGGTCTGGTTTGTAAGAATATACTTGAAACCATAATGTAGTTCAACAATGGAATATTCTTGAGAAAGCTCTGTGTTGCCAAAGGGGCTGATGACCAAATGTTAATTTGAAAGTCAAGGGGGATTTGACAATGTACTATGACCTAGTACTTCTAGAATTGTTTGCAGAAACAATGGACATTTTGCACAACGGTCTATATGCACACCTTGCTGATTTTCAAAAACTCAGATGACAAAATCGTGATTTTTGCAGTTCCATGCACTCTCTATTTCTTTCCATCATCCCAAGCCTCTCTCACTAGCCGGGTCAAGTGTGAGCCGAACTCTTACGCATACTCCTCTTGGGATCTATGGCCTTGTTGCGGAGTGTGTATGAATTATTAAACACCTCAGAGCTGAAGTGAGCCTTGAATTGTAGGACTACTGCCTGCCAGCCTTTGCCAGGACCTTGAGTGTCACTCCTGCCACCTCATTCCCTTTTCATCCACTGCCCTCTGTTCAGGAATCCACCACAAACCCCCTCGTCCTGTGGAGATACAAGCTTTGGCCTTGCAGATAACTTTAGCAAGCCAGCATGTCTCTTTCTTGTTTCCTCTGGTAAAGTTTGTTCTTATTAGCCTTAAAAGATTAAAGGCCTCCTTCCTTGAAGGTAGGTATCAAGGCTTTCTGGAGGACAAAGCCAACATATGCATATCTGTACGCAGAGATAATGCTTGTGCAGTGCTCCTACTGCAATGACACCTGCTATTTTGTAGTGGATATGTGTGTGTTCAAAGAAGCCTGTGAGACTTAATGTTTTTATAATTAGCAGCAGCTATTTTAGTATGGGGGTGATGAGAAGCATCTAGCTCCTGTCTCCTTCAATTACAACACGTATTCTTATTCTTGGCGATTGTGTTTTGCGATTTACTAAGTAACGATGAGAATGTTTGTAAATAAGTAATTGTACAGGTATCAAAACTTGTTTCATACCTAACCTACCAACAATGTTTCATACCTAACCTGCTGTCGGTTTTTTTTTACAGCCGCATTTTCAATGTGATTAGCCCAGTAAAATCTTTACAGATCTTTTGACCTATTTGGACAGAAAATACGCCAGGAAAGAGTGACCTAAATCAAGCTTTCTTCAACGTAGTTCTAAAACATCTGCTCATGAGAAAAAGTGTTAACTTTTCAAAACAAGTTCCGTTCGTTTAATACTTTTTTTCAGTTTTCAATATATTAGCAGAGACCAGTCGAAGGAAAGATTCTAATTATGTAGAATGTTTTCACTGTTGAAATGATACTGCGTAATTGCTCCTAAGTGTTCAGCTGCGCAGCACACAGCTTTATATACATTCATTATAAAAAATGAGAAGCTGGGACTCGGTTTTTCCGTAGTGTGAGAAAGCCCATGACTACTACTGAATGAACTGAACACAGGGAGGGGAAATAATGGCAGGGGGAGGAAAAGGAAACGGAGCTCAGTAAAAATGAAATGAAAACAAAACAGGAGGAAACTACGAGAGCTGCTGCCGACAATACTTTCGCCTCTCGGCTGGTGCTGTCCCAGTCTAACTCCACGGCCAGCAACTTCTCCGTCCACCAGAGCGCTGCCCGTCCAGCTCTCCGGAATCCGGTGGAGGAATTCCGTCAAACGCGAAGGAACCGTGCTCCAAGTCCACCCAAGGACAGAAACCTCATTAAAAAGACGGCGTGCTGCCTCTTTAGTTTATAATGCGTGACGTGCTTCTTTAACAGTCCGCGCATCCTGTTAACGGACAGACTGACGAGCGAGAAGGAGCCCCAGTCCTAGCGCTATCAAAAAATCAGTCTCCTCTGATACGTCAAACCAGACTTCCCTCCACTGTATACATACTTCTGAAGCACCGGGGGTATCGACACGCTACACAACCGGCAGCCTCTTCGGCACGAACATGCAAACAAACCCTGCAGAGTGAGCGCACAAAGTAGCTGTGCAGTTGATGCGTTACACGCAGGTGGCGAAGGATCTGCACTTTCTCTTTCATCAAAACGCTTAAATCACTGCACCTCCTAAAAAGCCGAAATGCAGTCAGACACATTCTATCGTCTCAGTTCTCCTTCTAATTTAATTGCCTTTGTCTTAGCTTGTACCTACAGGCTACAGTGATGTCAAATGAATAAACAGATCCTTGCGCCACCAACTGAATTAAATTTTACTGAACTGCTATCTCATTTATATTTCTATAGATTCTGCTAACTAGCTTCATAATGACCACAGAAATATTGGTTTGATAGGGTTCTAAGATATATTACCTTTATTGTACTCACATCACATATTTCTTGGACAATTTTTAAAGGGATAAAAAAATAAACTAGCATACCATTCTCTGAACCTAACAGACTTTGCCCCAGACAGATACACGAACTGCCCGATGCGTTTCATGAAATCTAGCTGGAAAAAAAAAAATCACTTTCACACACACACGCGCGAATGCGAGAAACAAGATTCGTAAATGCACATTCACGTACCTTTTTCTCCTTGGATTGTCCAAGACTGAAACTCAGATGGCAAACCAGGCGTGATATTATCCTGTTCAGATGGATGATGTGTCCGAAATACAGGAGTCTCTTAATACCGGCAACGCTCGTCTAATTGTAAACACATGAATGATAATGAGGTGGACAGAGGGATCTGCGGTCTTCTGTCGGTTAGGTCCCCTTGTGTTCTGCGTACGCGCAGAAATCTGTAAATCGGTGTAGCTCTCTGTATTTTCTCTCGCTTTCTCCTGTGTCAGAGGCGGCGCAGGGAGACGCGAGAGCCCTCGTTCCTGGTGCTCCCCATGGCTGAACGGCTCATTCACGTTTGCGGTGAGGAGACAGGACTGCGAGGCAGAGGCAGTGATGCTGCGGCGCTCGGCGGTCCCCTGAGACGAGAGAGAGAGAGGGGGAGAGAGAGAGAGAGAGCGCGCACGGCGTGGAGCAGAGGTGCATACAGGCTGGACGCAAAATACGGGCCTGGATTGCTCTACTTAAAAACGATCAGCACCGGCCGCAGCGCGGACAGCGCACAGCTCGCCGCGCTACCGGCTGGGCGTCAGCTGGGCGCTTCGGATAGAGAAACTGATCTGTTTCTCTCCTGACCTCTCCTCTCGTGTTGCGTGAGTTTATCACCAACCGAAAGCTATGTTTACATATTTCTGCTCTAGAGCATTACATATGCCTTGTTTTAAAAAAAAAATACACGGGATTGTAGATACAGCACAAAACACAGCTTGTCTCTTGACTAGGCTACACTGCGCTGAAGCAGTTGCACGTTTTTTTTTAGTTAATTCAAGAATTGAGGACGAGCACTGATTCGAATTTGTTTTTCTGTGACATTGAAAAGGAAAGACAAGCACAAGGTAAGAGTTTGTAGAGATATACAATCGTTAATCAGAGCCTTTTCAGTAATTCCCTTTTTGGCAAAAAGCTTTTTGTTTGAAAAAAATGAATGAAATAAAACGAGACTATATTTACAAATACCTAGATAGCTTATTGTATGCACACCATAAAACAGAGCAGCACAGAAAAGTCAGCGTCACGTTCCTGGTTGTGTACGTCTCAAAAGAGGGGATTAGCGTGCTATTTTATATATGGTGAGAAAGAAAAATCACTTGTTACCTACACAAACACTTTGATTTCGAACTTATAACAATTTAAAACGTTTTGGTGGCTGTCCGGAAGGCGATCCTACGTAACTGCACCGATAAATCTGCACTCAAAATGAGTTTGCAAAGAACGTCGCTGAACGAACAAACGTATGATAATGATCTGTGTCTCCAGAGAATTCCTTCAAGTCAGCCTGATATCAGAGGACAGAAATGAAACCTAAATACACGACAAATTAAAGCAGAAGAACTTGTAAAATGTTAAAAAAAATGTTCTGAAAAAGAGTCGTGTGTGTATGGGACTCGCTGCATTCAGGCTCTGGGTTAAAGCGGTGGTTCTGACAGTCTGTGGCATCCTGACCCACTTAATTCATTTCCCCCGATCTTAGAGAAGCAAAGCGAGCTTCGGTTGCCCGAGACCGCTGCAGCTATCCCGACAGGCAGCTGAACTCAAAGATTCTGTAAGTCGCTTTGGATAAGATCGCCTGCTAAACAACTCATTCCTGTTGAGCGGAAACTGGCTTGAAAATTTAGCAAATATTTTTCTCCAGGTACTCCTAGTTTTCCACTTCTCTACATTTTCTACATATTTGATTGTACGGCCAACTGATAACAGACGAGTGAAAGGGGGAAAATGCAACTCATATGAGTGAAGTGCCTTCAGAATGTACTTCAGAAAGCCCCGTGAAATAATGGTTTTAGTACCAGTAATGTAATAGCTAGTCATTCGGACGTCTCTTGTATCAACCAAAAGCATTTTAATGAATCAGTTTGGAAAGAAGGCATTACTCACTGCACTAGGTGACGCCAAAGGAGTCTACAGACAATGATTTGAACCCGGGACCGTCCGAAGTGCTTAACTATCCTGATAGCCTGATGAACATAATGTCTCTGCTTATTTTTCTGCTTGCATATATATAGGATTCAGAAGTGGGGTTATCTACCTGATAGATTAATAATGAAAACGAACGCAGGGACATGCGGTATTGTAAACCAGACGAAGGATTATACGTCTGGATGAGACCCAGCAGCCAACATATTCATAAAAAGCTTGGCTTTAATGCCAAATATCGAAGCTGAAGCCGTGTTTAACACTCGCCTTGCGTCTGAAACCGGTGTCGAATTGTCAGCCTGGTGATCCATGTTGAATTTATCACAGGCTGCAACCAATATAATTTAACCCCCCCAAAAAAATAAAGTAAAAACGAATACACTCTTATGGAAACTATTTGAAGTACTGACAAAAGTAACATCCTGCTTCTGAAAAACAGTTTTACGCACTACGAAAGAAAATACTGTCCAACCTGATCCTGGATTCGTTAAACAACGACTTTTAGTTTTTGACGAAAACTTATCGCTTGAAAGAAGGGCTTGGAACTGTTTCAAACTCTCAAATGAATTCTACCTATCCATTTTCTGACTGCTGTATCCAATTCAGGTTTGCGGGAGAGCTGGAGCCTATCCCACCAGGCAACGTGCGTAAAGCAGGACACCCCCCGAACGGAACGCCCGTCCATCCGGGCATATACAGACACACCTGAGGCCAATTAACCTACTAGTATATCTTTTGACCTTGCTGTCCTAAATATTGTGTATTACAATACAAATACTACGTTCAATCCAATACAGAACCTGTCTTCAAGATAGCGGCGCTGAACTTGATAGCTGAATAATACCGTATAAACTAACGCAGGGAGATGCGATATTATAAGGCAGTGGTAGGGGGATTATTCATCTGGATACGACCCAGGTGCACAAAAAATCCAGTTCAGATCCAATTCACAAAAAAATTCTAATTTGTGGTGATTTATTTTATTTGGCTCATCACTAGGCAGTCAGAAATAGTGCACGTTTTCTATTTCAGAATAGCACTCCAATACATGCCTTAGTATACAGCTGAGACTCAGGAAATCATTTTAATTATTTATAAAAACATAAAAATATAAGAAACATCATAAACGTGATGCAGCCTTTCGGCTTATCTTGCTAAGAAGGAAAATGATACCGCAAAGCTTTTCTCACAGGACACGAGAACCAGATTGATTACCATAGTACTCTTACTTTAAATGAAAACATCTTGTTCTTAAATCCCAGAGATTCACCAGTTGAGGCTCTTGAAGTGGTAAAGACTAGGCACAAAGACAGCTGGCTGTTAGGGGTGTGTCTTTGTTAAGAAGGAGAACAGAGGGGGGCTCCTATGTTGTGCTGTCAGGGAAAATCCGTCGTACCATTGCTTAAAAAGGTGCTAAAACAATATACATATATATCAGGAAAACATCAAATGTCTATTGAAAGTTTTTGTTTTCTTCTGTGTGGCAACCTCAATTTAACCTTGAAGGAGCTCAATTTTGGCTCCGCGTCACCCACGTCCAATCTAGGTCGCTTTCTTCTCGTTCGGCGCCGGAATCTCAACTCGGAGCCACAGAACTCCATTGAAATGACCTCGAGTGCCTGCTGGGAAACTCGATGTTCCGCTTGATCTCGCTCTTGTGCAGGTGTCATTTCCTCAGCGCGCCTCAGAAGCAGGGGAGCCCCCTGGTCCAGAGTCTGTGTACTGCACCGCCGCGGCTCCTGGTCGATCGGCGCTGAAGGCTTTTCACTGTCCTTCTGTTCGGCTCGCATAGCTCTAAGGATGTCTTTATTTTTCTGCTTCCCCTTTCTTTAAAAAAACAAACTAGCTTTTCACATACTGAATTCTGCAAGTGCATGACTGTCTGTTACTAAGGCGCTACATGACTTCGAAAGGAGACCGAGCTGACGGGATCACAAACAGCAAAGAAGTAGCCTACACAAGCAGTTCAGAGCATGAAAGGAATAAATGAATGAATTAGAGGATGCAATCGTTAGAAATAGCTCCCCTGTTCGTGGCTGGGTTCGTTTAAAGCGCGACTCACGACAGGATTATTCCGGCTGGGGTTGTTTTTACCTCTGGCTACTGATTCCCCTCTGAAGTGCCGCCCGAGAGCCGGTGAGCGTCCTTCAGCCGCTCTGAAGAGCCGAAGGCGGCGACCTTTCATTCTTCGCCCCCTCGAAGACCCTTCGCTAGGTCTGAAGCCTGAATTGATCCATTTTCAAGTGCTCTTTTGCAAGTTTTGCTCGGCGGTTTAATTTTTTTTTTCTATTTATCACCAGGGATGGAAATGTACAAGAGTTCGGTTTATGGGCTTAAACCTGGCGACAGAGAACGAGAATGAAAATACATTTTCAGAATGTTTATGCGTCCTTGAAATCCTATCGGGTCTTGATGGTGGCGCAGACCGTCCTAAAGTTAACATAATGTTGGCTCATGTACTGACTATGGACACTGTCAACCTGTCATGAACACGGGGGTCTCCAGCCAGCAGGAAGGTGAGCACGTGGGTGAAGACTGAAAAGTGGGGGCAGCCTCCAGTGACGTCATCACTCCTGGAAGGAATGCAACTTATTTGCACTTTTATGCAAAGAGTACTGGGAATGTGTAACTCCTTGACTCCTCAAGAAGCAGCTGGATGACATATTTTGACACTGATCTTCCACCAGCCCTTGAAAGATCAAGACAGACTGGATGTTTTTTTTTTCCTGATTGGAAGAAATATGTATTGTATTGTAACACATACAGCCGACATTACAGGTTGGGCGAGCCGGCTTGCCAGCGCGGGGACGTCATCGCCCTTCCCTGTGAATAGCAGGGACCACAGCTGTCAGGCTGAAGGGAGATTTCCCTTTAGCTCAACTGGCTGGGTCCCTGTTGAGTGATGCCAGAGGCCTGGGTTCAAGTCCCCAGCGGTGGGGGGGCCAACCTGGGGCAGCAGTGATGAGGGTGCATACCCACGTGAACCCAAGAGCGCTACAGTATGTTCTGAAGTCTAGGCTCACTCATTGAGAAAAGCGCCGTGTCTGTTTGAGGCAGTCTCCGGTTTGCTGGGAAAGGTGTTTTAAGTGTTACATTAGCTACAGTAGTGGTAGTATCAGCTGCCTTGCATCATGATGCAGTGAGTAATGCAAACCAGCAATATCAACGTGTCAACAACACTTAAAGAACAAGGAGGAAATGACAACTGTATGGGTTTATAATGACGTCCTTACCTTGATGGCATATTTTAAATTGCCGTGGTTCAATTTTATGTTGATTTTTTTTATCTTCAATGATTTTGCTTGTTTTGTAATCCATAGTGGCTGAAAACTGTTTGAGCTGCTGTCTGGTGGGGGCAAATTTTGCCCTCATAAACAAAACACCTTCTTAGGCAGCTGAGGCATTTTCGAGGATGTGAGAATTACTCAAAAAAGATTAAATAACACTTCTCTGCACATACTGACAAACTTTGTGCTGTTAGCAGAATTAAACTGCCAACTAAACGTTTCTAAAACAACGTGTAGTTTAAATGTACAGTATGCTGTGATTTGGGTATCATGAAATGTTACCCTGTTGTGTCAAACATAAAGACTGAACTGATGATTAAAAAATTGTCTTTGATTAACAACAAATATTATAATTACTACTAACAATGAAGTAGTTCTGTATAGTAGTCAGTCAGATCCGTGGTATACAGTGGTTAGTATTACTGTCTTGCAGTGCTGGAGCCCTGGGTTCAATTCCAGACCTGAGATGTTATCTGCATGGAGTTTGTTCTCTCTGTGTTCTCTTGGGTTTCCTCCAGGTGCTCCACTTTCCTCCTGCAGTCTGAAGTCATACTGGTAGGTGATGAGCCTTCTGGAAAAATCTAACCTGGTCTGTGTGTCTGTGATGGACTGGTGTCCTGTCCAGGTCTCTGGCTCCCCCATGACCCTGAATTGGATGAAGTGGTTAGAAAACAGATGGACGCAGAGCTGTAAGAGAAGCAGCAATCGTAACAGATGTAGTAGTGTCTAATTTCCATGCAAGTCTTTTTAAAATTGAATTCTTCATTTAGCCAGTGGACTCAATTAAAAACAGTTTCTTATTTACCACGACGACGTGCAGATTACCCATCATGCAACAGGGCATTGCTTCGAGCAGTTTGGATGAGGTGTCTTGCTTGGGAGTTACAGGTACAGTGTTTCGACTAAGGATTGAGCTCAGGGCTCTCTGTTCAGGATCCCAGAGTCGTAACCATTGCTTCCCTATAGTAATTATGTTTCCAACTAAACACCATGATCATGGAGTAAACACAAATGTTCTCCAATTGCCATTAGCCTTAGATTAGAAAACATGGACATGGGATTGATGTGCACTAATCAGATTTAGGAGACTGGTTATTTGTAATTGTAAGACCTCCTGCTATGGGGTTTAGTCAGTAAGGCAGCCAGCATCCTGCTTGCCACATCTGATCTGGAAACATGTGTCCTGACAGCTCCAAGGATTGTTTCATCTATCATTCCATTGCTGGAGGCAGAATATTTTATCCTAAAGATAAATAGTGCCAGCAAAGTATTGCCATTTCACAATCATATATTAATTAATAAAGGGAGAAAGTCAAGGACAGTAAATCTCCAGCTATATTTCCAACTTCTGTTTGGAATCTGCAGTGCCCGTCTTACCTTTTCTGTAACAGCCACAAGAAAAACTGACCAGAGAAAAGACGTCTGAACCCGAGAGACTGCTGACATTCTTGCAATCAAATTTGCCTCCCGCCACAGGCACTTATCGGTACTTTTACGAGTCTGCTTCTCACATAAGTGCAACTAGATTTTGCAAATGCCTCAAATTTGAGTGTCAAAACAAAACCCAGTTCATTGTGAATACAGAGATGATGTGCTGTTTAAATCTGTAGGGGGAACAGTCTTCAAATCTTCAAGAAAAGCAAGCACACTCAGTCTGTGAACGCTTGGGCTGCTGTCTTCTTTAGTGTCGCACATGTACCACTAAATGGACACAGATGACTAATTTGTCTGTGACATACAGGCCGTTTTCCAGAATACTTGTATTAAAAGTCATCAATTTGAAGAAGAAAACCCCATTGGATACACAGAGGGCTCTTCTATCTGGGGGTGGAGCGGTAGCTCTGTGGCTAAGGATCTGTGCCTCTAACTGGAAGGTTGCTGGTTCAAATCCTGCAGGCGGCAGAGGAATCCTACTCTGTTGGGCCCCTGAGCAATGCCCTTAACCCCAACTGCTCCAGGGATGCTGTACAATGGCTGACCCTGTGCTCTGACTCCAAGCTTCTCTCCCTGTCTGTATCTCATGGAGAGCAAGCTGGGGTATGTGAAAAGATGAATTCCTAATGCAAGAAGTTGTATAGGGCTAATAAAGCAACACTATCATTATCAGAGGGCTCTTCTATCTGTCAGTGCAAATGTAGCACACATGCACATGTACAGTCCACATGCTGTGTGTGAGTGCAATTTGTATTTGGTTTTTTTTAAAATAGTACCATTAACTAAACAATTTACTGAGTATCAGCCTCCACTTCTAACTCCTCAGCCTGCTTCTGATGGCTGAGTGTATTTATGGAACCAAGCTGACACCTGGATTCTGGGTTATCCTTTATAATAGGGAGCTCCCTAGGGGAGCTGAGATGAGACTGTGATCGATAAATCTCAGGTACTGTACATTGCTGCTCCAGCAGATATCTTACCCACTGCTGCAACTTCCAGAACTAATTGCAGTTATTTCTTTATTACCATCCCACATACACAAGAAGATGGAACCCACAACTGAAAAGCTTTCATTTTTAAATTGTCAACTGCTTAAGAACGTTTTTTTTTTGTTTTTATTGCTCATATGCTTTTAAGTATGTATATACAATGGATCAGCCATTGGTTTTAATATTGTATGAATCTCTCTGTAAATGCAAAAGCTGTAAATCTAATTTCATGCAGATGCAGAGGCAATTTCAGACCCCTCAGAGGCACATTATCTTTCAGCACCTGCCTCTTCACAGCCTGCAGGTATTGTTCTTAAGGTCAGGTTAGACATGGTTGTTTTGTGTGTTTTTAAATTGAAAAGTGTGGTATTAAATTGTGTTGAATACAGGCACATACTGTATATGCTCCACATAAATTGCACAATTTGTGGTGACACCAATCTTGCATTTTTCAACTGGGCAGTGAGTTTTATCTAAACCGATGATATACATAAAGCAGGCCAAAGACAAAAAATATGTTACTTCTGAAATATTGTTTATGCTAGTTTTTGGTGATGTTTGAAAAAGCAGATCCATGGTAAGGACAGTGGTTTCCAGCACTGGTCCTGAAGGAAAACTGTTATCTCTACTTTTTGCTTCTGCTGAGTTCATAAACACAGGCTAATTGACTTCATTTTTCTGTTCAGTACATATTTATAAATTGGCTTTCAGCTCTGATATTGTCAAATAGGATTTTTAATTGGTATCATCCCCCTTACCAACTTTTGAGTAATTGGTATCATCCCTGTACCAACTTCTAATTAATTGGTATCAACCCTGTGCTAATTTCTGAGTTTCAGAACTGCCATCATTAATATGTGCTGCCTGAAATGTACCGTACTGGACATCTGCAGAAAGAAAAAAACACTCATTGTGGGGATGTCTCGGAAATTGTCATGGCAAATTGATAAATCAGTAAGAAGTCATGGAAACAATGCCCTTGAAGTTGGGCATTTCTGACACTCAGGACTGACCGAAGATGAAGCAATACCTAAACAAACAAGCAGATCATTTGCATGGCCAATTTCCACTGGCAATGCAGAGCTCAGCTGGAATGAAAACATTGTGTCTGCTGGTTCCTCCAAGACCAGAGTTGGAAGCCACTTGGTTTGGAGGATTGATGGATAATTACACCGTGTGCACAGTGAGAATCAAAGGTGCACTGTTATAACAGCACAATAGGAACTTCTTGTTTAATATGGCCTGACTCTCCTCTGCTGCCTCTTGAAATACATAAGGGGATTTGATCCATCAACCTCATGCTTTTTATTTGGCCTTCTACAGTATATTGCTGTGCAGTCTCTTGATACAACAAGAATATCAGGACTCCCAGGGGCCACAGATGGTCCGTGTTCAAATGGTTGTTGGTCTGGGAGAGGGCAATGCTATTGGCTACCTGTAGCCATGATTCCTCAATCAGAGACACACACTGGGCTGAGCCACACCAGTGGTGAGAGAGTGGTAGAAGGCAGGGGTAACCTGCTCTTGCCAAGCAGCAGAGACGCCTGCGATTGGCCGATGCCAGCCAGCTAGCAGTGATGTCAGTGACTCTGCTGAAGGGCTCTGTGGAGTGCCTACTTTGTTTGATGACGAATGTCTCAGATGATTGAGCAGTGCATGTGTAGATCCTCCCTCTCGTACACAAGAACAGTTACAAACAAGAAGTGTGAAACAGAAAAGGATTGGTGGTTCCAACAATCAGAAAAAAAGATAATGCAGTAATACAGTTTCAGTCTAGGTACAGTTGTGTAGATATTGAAATACAAAATCAGATGCATCTTGGATGAAAACCCTGGACTGACTCCAGGACACAATTGGGATTCACAATGCTGTCTCGCGTCTGCTGAAATTTATGCATATTATAAGTGAAAACATATATAATTAAAATTCTTTCAACAGCTTGTCATGTGTTCTGGAAGAGGGAGAATTTTCTTTGCAGTCCAGGAATAAACAAGAAGGTTCACTTCTTGGTTCACAAGAAGTGCTTAAGGATACAATTAAATCAGAAAGAAAGTTCAATCAGCAAATCTTGTGAGTGGTCAATAATTATTTATTCATTTATACAGTGAATTTCAATCCATCAAAAGAACAGTAGCTGGACATCTACTAATTTGAGCTTCTTTTTAAAAAAAGATTCTTGGCTTGAGATCTATTCTTATTAATTCTTGCCTGAGCTTCCCTGATTTAGCTATATGTATCATCAGAATTGAAACCTGGTGTGTCTTTCCTTGTTGATGAGGTGTAGATGTTTGTATTGCTGCTCACATTCTCATCACTGAAGGACAAAGAAGTTCAAGCACTTATGAAGCAGTGCTGGGGTTGTGGTGCTGTCCAGCGGGATTCACTGAGTAGAAGTAGGAGATACAGTAGAAGGGAGGGAGAAGGGTGGAGGGAAGAAAGACGAGAAGAAAAACATTAAAGGTTACAAACAGCAGGAGGGGAGTGTCCTGTTTTTTTGAAGTTTGATAGCCAGTATTTGGACACTATCATCAGCAAAAAAGAATGTGGTGTGGGAAATACTATGCTACCATGACTTTCAGGGGAAAGGGCAGCAGAACAGAAAGATGAGGAACACACAGGCAGGGAGATGACGAATCAAAATCTCAAGCTACTCGTCTATCCAATCATCCACTTATCTTCTCTGCATTTTACATATACTCCCCACTTATATTCATGTTGCTTTTCAGTAGGGCTGCCTCTCAGTTGTGGAAGTGGCACACCTCCTATATGTAAAGCATTTTGTGTGACACTAATGCAAAAAGTAGTATTGTACATAATGTTCTGCAGTGTGGCTTATTTTCAGCTGATGCTAGATTTGCCTGCAAGCTTGTTTGTAATCAAACCCAGGTCTCGGGGGACTAAAAGGGCTACAGAGGTAAACGCATTAACCTGCTGGGCCAACTTGTTCTCTTATTCCGATTGATTTCGTATATAGAGGGAAAGATGCACAGAGTATTGATTTTGTGAAGAGTTGGATATGGTCTCTCCTTGGTGGATCCTAATTTAAACCCAGCATGTCAGGAAACACTGTGCTGCAATGCACCGACAGGGTGTGAAGAGACTGCTGTACCACACGTTTGGAGGGATGAATGGAATAATACAACACTTAATCAACTTATTGTCTTTGCAAAATACGCATTGCAATAGGTTAATGGGAAATGCTGGACTGGCTTTATACTGGAATTCTTTTCTGTTGTGACACATTCCTTGGTAGCATTCTGATTCTGTGATCTTGTGTGTTTTCACACCTGTAATTTTTAGCCTATAATCAGACCTAGTCAGTGAGGTATTGTGTCTCACTCTGCAAGCCATTTCAACGCCTTCAGAGGGGGTTATTTTCCTATTCATAAATCATTCATAAGCAAGCTTGAGATCCAAATAGAGCACGTAGAACGTGGAATCAATCTTCAATCAACTGAGGTAGATGAATTGTTTCTTCAGTTGTTTGATGTTTCTTGGAAACATTCTGAAAAGACCTTTAAAGCTTTGTTAAATTCCTTGACCCACTAACTCAATCTGAAGCCAAGAAACAGGAACTTTGGATGAAAGTAGCAGCGGAATCTCAGCAGCAATATAGAAATAATTCCTTGTGTTTATGTCATGATTTTCAACCTGAAGAAGTGCTAGAAATATAGGAAGAGCTCCACATATTCCTCCATTAAAGTACAGCTCTCATCTGGACAGTGTAAGGAAACCTTAACATTTAATATGAGCAGAACTACTAACCAGTGGAGCAGGTAGAGAAGTAAGAAAATACATCAGCAGATAAATTCACAGGGAATTTTAGGGAGGTAAGATCAGAGTGGAACTTAGTCAGGACAGTGAGGTCCACATCCCTATTCTGCAGAGCAATATGCCTGGATTTTTAATAACCAAGTATTCAGGATCTCAGGTCCCCATCTTATCCAAAAGCACAGCACCTCCCCCATCCGTGTGTTCCCAGTCATCATTCCGAAGCCCTTGTTTGGAAACTGTCACCTCGAGGGAAGAGTGCCACCTACTGGTACAAAGATTCAGCAGCAGCCTGGTCTCCCATCCTCCTCTTGGCCAGGCCATGCTTACCTTCTAAGATCTAACAGTAAGGCATTAAAGCTGCTGTCACAGTTACACCTAACACAGGCCATATCTGCAGAACCACACATTCACCACATATCAGACTCCAAGCAGACATCGACTAATTAGTTTAGAGCAAACAGCTTCTGGGAGTCCTAATTAATTTACACTTCAGTAGACACAGGTGCTGAATGGCATAGCAAGTCATTATTGTATTGGTTTTAAATGGAGTTTCAGAGTACAGTGTAGTCCCCTTGACCATGGCCAGGAGTATATTAAACCCATGACTGGCATTAATGAATAGAAGAGATAGGCAATCTCCTAGGACAGAGTTTAACAACAATGTACAACATGTACTGAACTCAACCACTGGGGAAAAGCTTGTTTCTAAAATATTAGCAGAATAGGCATATACAGTAAGGCAGTGAAATACCATTGTTAGAAATAGGGACAGCTGTGTGTATTCCATATGTTTCCTGACTTGGATAATGTCTGGTCATGATAATAATCCAGGTAAAGGCTTGGTCTGGAAGTATTAAAATTCTATTAAACTTATAATAGAAACCCATTTTTGCAGCCAAATTAAGAGATAAAAAATCTTTTATCATGTTGTTTTCACAAGACAGTGTGCATAAAGCCTGTACTTTTTGCTCTTTGTCTGTAGGTTGTATGGTCTACATTTCATGCAACATGACCAGTCACAGACTGTTTCTGCAATAGCTTAGTCTTTTAGATCACCATTAAAGCCAATGAGACTACTTTCTTTTATGTTAAATTTGTTACAGTGCACTAGCAAGATGTCATTTAATGTGCTTCAAGAGGTACTGTCCTCCAGATTGCTTGTACTGTACTGTCCTATGTTCTGAACACTCAGTCATTAAAGAGCACATGGCATGTTTTAACAATGGTCTTCATTCTAAATCTCTGGATGTGCTCAAAGTAACCTACGTCAAATTTCCCCTTAATTCATTTGTTCAAATAATTTCTAACTTTTCCACCTTACCAGCCATGTAAGCAGGGTGGCAGGTATAGAATGGCTATTAATCATCACCCAGGAGGGGGCTAAACTTCTGTAGATTAACCGAACTCCTTCCATAACTAAAATGATTAAGGAATTCCTTTGGATGAAAAATGCTATACAGATATTTCTATCCACCCATTTTCTAACTGCTTTATCCCATTCAGAATTATGGAGGAATCGGCATATCCAGGCAAGCGAAAGGTGCAAGGCAGGATACACCCTGGACAGGACGCCAGTCCATTGCAGGGCTCATACAGACACAAACACTCACACACACTTCCAGCAGGGCCAATTTTCCCAGAAGCCAGTTAACCTATTCGTATGTCCTTGGATTGTGGAAGGAGGATAATGACTGAATTCCAGGGTAAAGGCTTGGCCTGTAAGTATTAAAATTCCACTAAGATGTTCCAATGGAAACCCATTTTTTGTAGCCAAATTTAAAAACCACAGCACCCAGGGGAAACTCTTGTGAACACAAGGAGAACATTCAAACTCCATGCTGGGCACCCCAGGAACTGAGGCCTGGGCCCCAACAATGCAAGGCAGCAATGCTAACATCTGCACCACCATTCATTCATGCATATTAACAGCTACAGCTTGAGTATGAATTTCGTATGTGCACATTTTCTTTTGGGGTGACGTTTCGGTATTTTGCTCGGGCAGTGAAATGCTCCTGATTAAACCGGACTCTTCTGCATGCAGTGCTTTAGCTGAAAAAGACTGTTTCATCCCAAGGCAAAACATTATATTCCCATTGTCCACAAATATTTATTTAAAAAAAAAGTTACATGTGATTCATTTGGAACTTTATTTCATTTTTCTTGGTGGTATGCAGATGATTGCTTTAATTTTTAAAATTGTGAAGAATGCATTTCACGGCTGCCTTTAATAGGGAAGACTAATATGTTTCTTGACATGGTGCTAGTGGCTAAAGTGAATTGGAGAATTGACCTTTGTTCCAAACTAGCCAAATGTTGCTTATCTTGCACATTTTGTGCACAACTGTTATAAAAATATTTCCAACTCTAGACAGTGTTGAACATATATTCCACCCTTCCCCTATCTTGTAAATGTCCATATGGCAGGCTGCATGTTGGTGCAGTGGTCCTTATTGCTATCTTGCAACAGTGGAGCTGTGGGTTCAATTCCTGGGGTGGTATCTGCATAAAGTTTTTATGTGCTGCCTGAATTTGTGTAGACTTTCTCGAGATACTCTGGTTTCTTCCCACAGTCCAAAGACATGCAGGTAGGTTAATTGGTTTATGGGAAAACTGGCCCTGGTGTGAGGTGTGTGCGTGTCTGTGTGTGTCCTGTGATGGACAGTCATCTGGTCCTGCCTTGCTCTTGTTGCTTGCCAGGATAGGCTCTGGCTCCTCTGCAGCTCTGCACTGGATAAAGAGGTGAGACAATGCATGAATTTATGGAATTAATTTTATTGCAACTGAGCTTCCCATTCTGTTTTCTCAATCTGAGTTTGCTGTTCCTTTGAGTCAACCACATTATAACCACTATCAGCTCATTCTCACAAAACCTCCCAGGGAAGTGTCACGACTATAGTCCCCCCTCCTTAAGGGTGCTCCAGCCCTTTCACTAAGACTTTATTCTCTGCACCTGTTCCCTATTCCCAGCCCACCTTAAAAGCCAGGCGCTGACGCTCATCCGGGCTCTGCATCTGATTTCCATATCGTGCGAGTCAGGGACCAGGAGGCGCCTGGTCCCGTTAAGGTTTTAACCTCGGTTCCCGTTCCTGTTCCCCGTCCGCCGGTTCCGACCCGGTCTTCGTGGTTTTTAATTCCTTCCTCTGATGGATCTCCTGGTTTTGGACTTACCTTCATGTTTTGGATACTCTATGGATTACTCTTTGGGATTGTTCGCCTCGGCCACGCCACGCCTTCCCCGTGCACCAGCGCACCTTGGACACGCCCCCTTGTCTTCAGCCCCGTTTTCCTGCATGACTTTTCCCTAGTGTTCCCCCACTCCGTCGGACTGTGTCGTCCGCATAGGGTCCGGAAAGAACTGTGCGTTACAGAATGCAGAGCCAACACCTGGACCCCGCGGACGGCACCCTGGCAGCCTGGATTCCATCAGTTTTTTTTTTCTCCCCTTTTTTTTTCTTAGGGCTTCGGAGCCGCCCTGAAAAGGAGGGGCGTACTGTCACGACTATAGTCCCCCCTCCTTAAGGGTGCTCCAGCCCTTTCACTAAGACTTTATTCTCTGCACCTGTTCCCTATTCCCAGCCCACCTTAAAAGCCAGGCGCTGACGCTCATCCGGGCTCTGCATCTGATTTCCATATCGTGCGAGTCCGGGACCAGGAGGCGCCTGGTCCCGTTAAGGTTTTAACCTCGGTTCCCGTTCCTGTTCCCCGTCCGCCGGTTCCGACCCGGTCTTCGTGGTTTTTAATCTTTCTTCTGATGGATCTTCTGGTTCTGGACTTACCCTTGTGTTTTGGATTTTCCCTACGGACTACTCTTTTGGATTGTTCGCCTCGGCCACACCTCCCCCGTGCACCAGCGCACCTTGGACACGCCCCCCTGTCTTCAGCCCCGTTTTCCTGCATGACGTTTCCCCAGTGTTTCCCCACTCAGTCGGACTGTGTCGTCCGCATAGGGTCCGGAAAGAACTGTTCGTTACAGGAAGTAATGATTTGACAAGATTTGCATTATCCTTTTGTTGGTTGTTAAGCATGTATTGATTTTATTGAAACACGTCCAACAGCATGTTAGAAAATAAGCCTATTCTGCTAAACTGTTAACTTTGTATTTAAGATATTTAATAAGTATAAATGCGAACCCATTAAAATTATAAAAAAGTCTTCTAGTCATAGTAGCTACGTTCCTTTCTCCTTGAGATTTTTTAGACATACAAAAAAACATTCTCCTTTAGACATACTGTATGGGTGTATGGGGGAAAGGATAGCAGGGGTGACAATGATAGAGGGAGTGGGCATGCCTGTATTTTATAAAATCAGATTGCCAGTGTTTCAAGTTCTGTATCGCCTCAGAACAATGGATATTCAGTTAGAGAATAAAAAATATAAGAAAAACAAAACTTCAAGCAGACAATGTCTTACTTAAGATTCGAGAGAGCCTGCCTGAAAGTGAAATGAGCTCTGAAAGTACTTGATGAACTGCCTCACGGCCTTATCTGACCTATTTCCTTATTTCAGCTCCCAGTTTCATGTTCCTCGTGCTCTGTGGCCTGTTTAAAGCACATGCTGATCTGACGTTTGTGAGGGCTCGCAAACAGACTGACAGTCTAAAGCTCCATAAATTAAAACCCACTAGGCTTTCTAAAGGTTCTGCTGATGTATCAGTTGTCAAGTGACTTTGCTGGTTGTTTGTTTTGTGCTGGTGAGAAATTAGAGGAAATTTAAAATAAGGACTCTTCAGTATGATTTAAAACATGTGTAGGCCTACATAAAGATTCAGATCACTTCCGGTTTAAACTCCACTTGTAGAGTTTGGACACCACAATGATGGCACTCAATATAGATTCTGCCCAGCTGGCGACCTTAAACTTGTGATCCACAGCCCGAGGCAAACCCTACAGATCACTGGGGCAGTACAGAAACTGCTGACAAAAGATCTGAGCATAACTGAAGCTCCATGTTCAACAATTATATAGTTAGTGAGCAGGACTGATGTGTGAGAGCTCATCCATCTATCCATTTTTTAAGTGCTTTATCCACTTCAGGGTCACAGGGGAATTGGAGCCTATCTTGCCAAGCAGCAGGTGCAAGGCAAATACACATTGGATGAGACACCAGTCCGTCACAGGGCACACACAGGCACAAACACAAGCACACTCACATCAGGGCCAATTTTTGCAGAAGCCAGTTAACTTACCAGTAACTCTGCACTGTGGGAGGAAGCCCACACAAACACAGGAAGAACATGCATACTCAGAAGCAGATAACACCCCAGGGTCAGAATGGAAACCATCCTCCTAGTGCTTTGAGGCAGCAATGCGTCTCATGGTTTTCAAACTTTGTGTTTGACGGGTGTCACTCTGACACAGACAGGAAGAACTGCAAAACCACTAAACATTTCAATTCTCATTTACACTGTGCACATAAACTAGAAGGGCGGTGTCTTAGGTGTTTGGGATATGAAGGTGTTACCTAAAGCCAATTGCCTAAAACAATAGAAAAGACCAGGGACGGGCCTTTAGCCCTATAGTTTTCAAATGCTGGTTTAGGCAGTCCACCCCCAATTGTAATTGCTTAGTTAAAAGATTGTACAGAAAGGAAGTCCTCCTCTCTTCCCAAGGAGATCTTCATCAGTCGCAGCACTTGTTGGATTGGATTTGCCAATCCCCAAAACAGACTTTTCAATTCAGTTCAGCTTTTTGTGCAGTGAACACATTTTTGACAGAACTACTGCAGGCTTCAGTTTTAAATTGCTTTCAGTCTGTAAACACTCTATACTATTGTAATAATATTATGTCAGTAAGAATTGAGGACTAAAGCAAAGTGCAGATGTAGTACTTCAGCTGTTAACTTCTGAAAAAGTATCCACTGATACATTGTTATATCTTTATGCTGCAGAAAAAAAACATTTTCACTCCCTTGCTTGACAAAACCTTCAGTTTACTTAAGAGTTTTAATGATATAAGACACTCAAATGCTTCAATCATGTGTAGCTAATTTGAAGCGAATATCAAATTAATGCTACTCAGCCCTGCCCCTCAGTTTCTCTCTCTCTGACAAGAATAATCGGTGTCTCTTGTCTGTAAAGCTGATGGTCTCCAGGAATTGCTCCCAAACGCTTGTTACCCTCATATCCTGGATCTGAAACCTGGCATTTTAAAATCAGCACTCCTGTCTACTGTCAGGAATCTTGAGGAAGAAGATCAAATTAGCCTGTCTTCTATCGACAAGCTGCTCATTTCAGTCAGAATTTAATACAAGCTGTATTCTAGATTTAATAAGCTCGCTGTCAGTTAACATGAACCGAGAGGGGAAAAAAATGCCTCTCTTTAGAGAACCCATTACGTATTCTGGCTAAATGTCAACGCCTGAGTTCGCTTCTGCAGCATTGTCAAAGTGCGTACCTTCCCAGGATATAAAATGCACTATTCATATTCTCTGCCTTTTTTGTGCAATGAAGCTGTAAAGGAGTTTACAGTGAGGCAGAATTTTGTTGCTGAGAATGATAATTTTCCTGTGCAAGAGAACTTAAAATGGGCTACCACTTGGGGTCTAATCAAAGTACCATCGACATTTTGAGACAGATTAGAGGTCATATAATAATTAGCTATTTAAGAAAGAATGAAAGAATCGGTGATGTTGTGCTGCTAACTGGAAGACTTTCTGGTATTAATATTTGACTTACTTCTGCAACAGGGGTACAATTAGCCTGTTATTGTGGTCTCACTTCCAAGAGGCTATCCAGCATGCATTTATTTGCCGGCATCTTATCTATTCGACTTGTGCAGCCAATCACAGTTTCAAAGTTTCAATGACATGGCAGGGCAGGATGTTCAAGACCACCACAAACCTACCTGTGAAAAAGGCCTAATCTCTTGTAGCTTTCTTTTGTGTTCTTGGAATATAAACTGTTCAGATACCTGATGACAGAGCAATGCCTTTTGATGTAGTGAGTTTGAGAGTCTGTTGAGCCATTGTAGCCTTTGTCCATGGCTCAATTCATTGATCTGGCTCCGCATGCTATAGACTGATTCGATTCTGTGCTTTAAAATTCCAATTCTTTCCAAACTTTGTATGCTTTCCAAACAGAATTAGATTGATCTGAGGAAGAGGGTCCAAAAGGTCAGCTTAACAAACCTGAACACAGGAACACTAACAGCAGGAAGAGAAAAGCCCTCTGGGCTGCAGTAGAGAGGTCGTCTGCGTTCTTACAGGAGTCAAAATACAAAGTCAGCAATGCAAGAGAAAAATCATTATTCTTTTCTTTAAACCCTAAGTACTTTCCCACAAATCAAGATACACATCTTGACACAGTGCCAACTCGTAACACTTGTGAATTTTAATCTAACACTGCGGTAAAGCTGAGGATACTGTGTTCAGTAGGGTGTGACAGTTTTATATGGCTGGAGAGGGACTATTTTAAGGCTTGCTTGGGTGTAAGTAAACAAGAATATACAATTATCTTTCAAATGTTTTTTTCCCCGTTTCTTATTTTATACCAGATTGCTATAAATTGCTCTCAATCAACACCTTTTCTGAGGAAGGATGCTCAAGGTTTTCAGCTCATTTAGCTAATTATCACCCCCAGTGTTGCACTTCAGAAACTGCAGTGTTTTATTCTTAGAGTTGCCGCAGCAGCTCCTTTCCTGCTGTTAAAACCACAAGAAGAGCTTTCTATTTCCAGACAAAAGGGCAAAATCGCACTGGTTTCTGGAATAAAAACAAATTGTAGGAGTATTCAAAGTGAATTATTCTACTGGCCTTCTGCTTGAATATATCTTTCAAATATATGGACTACAAATGAATACATTTTCAAAGAGGAGAATATGTGTTTATTTTTCACAGGGACATAAGTGTCACAATTGTAGTCCCTCCCTTTTAAGGGCGCTCAGGCTCTTTCAGTTTTGAGTTGATTTTGTGCACCTGCCCCCTGTTCCAGCCTCCTATCCAGCCCACCTTAAAAGCCAGACGCTCACTCTGTTCCGGGCTCTGCATTGGTTCCTGTATCAGGCGAGTCCGGGACCTGTAGCGCCTGGTCCCGTTCCCCCCTTTTTCCCCCCCGATCCCCCACCAGATCCCCCACCAGATCCCACTCTGGTTTTTAATCCTGTTTGTCTTCGTCTCGGATGGACTGCCCGGCTCTGGACATTTGCCTCGTCTTGGATTTCCCTTTGGACTCCCTTTTGGACAGTTTGCCTTGGATTCACCCCCCAGAACACCAGCGCACCATGGACAGCCCTGTGTGCTTTTTTCCCCTGTGTTTTCCTCACTCTTCCCCGGATTGTGTCGTCTGCATAGGGTCCTGAAAGAACGCTTTCGTTACATGAAGAAACTAAGAGGTGATGCATTTAGAACTGCAATCAATAAGGCGTTATGGAAAAAGTTATGGGTGTCTGCAACAAGCCACCCAGACATGTTTTTGAATCCAATCATCTGGAATTCTTCCAGAAATGGTTGGATGAGATAAGCAAAGTTCTCCCCTAAAGCCTCCTCTCAGTGCTAACTTCTTTGATGTTCTAATGCTCTTAGTTTTATCCATGTAATACATGCTAACAGTACCACTATCAGGCCTGACATGATAACACTTCACAGTTTATTCCTTAGACATCAACCGTTATGTAACTGAAGCTATTCACCTACTGTGTGTGACAGATTACCCTCTCAGTGTGCACTGACAGTAGGGCCGTCCCTAGAGGGCACTCTAGAGGTGGCTTCAAGAGCAATCTGTTGTAGTCTGTCTGCTGTTCACTAATAAAACACTTGGAATGTTATAATATTCATGTGAAATTTGTATTGGCATATTTAAGTATTTAAGTATTCACATTTGGGAGCTTAGTTTGGAGATGAATTTTGAACATGCAGCATGCATGTGCATAGAGAGGTGATAGGAGCTGGTTTTGTTACAAGAAATAACTTTACAATATCTTTACAATAAATCTTGGATCCTTAGACCTGGAATAAAACTTGGAAATGGAAATGAACATATAATTCTGCAGACATCAGGAGCAGACATCTTCCACATAGTCTCCTTTTCTTCTCATCTCATTTTGCAACCTTTCATGTGTTCTTGGGATGTTCTTTGATTCTCAACCATCAATTAACTAATTTTTGAGGTTTGTAAGCAGGATATTAAATAAATCAATGTTGTTCTGCTTCTGAAAGTTGCGATACAGTACCTCTCTTGAGGTATGATGACAAAGGCACAACACATCAAGATGCCGACGCAAATTGAGCAGGTTTTATTTTCTACAGACCCCTCTCACACAGAAACTCATGGGCCAGCGTGTATTATCTGGTCTCTATATGGATGCCCTCAATGCGTCTGAACACTGCACTGTAACTGCACAATCAAAGATAACATCCAATCCATCCAATACAATATTGAATACCTCTGTTGATGTTTACCGTTGTAAAGATGAAGTAAAACCTAGTAATGATGCTGAGAGATCACAGTAAACCACAGACAGACACAGGAAGCCAAAACTGTGATTGTCTGGCCAAAGACAACCTATGATTTTGAATTTACAGCCTTCAGTCATGATCATTGTAATCACCCTGTACAAATGTAGCAAGAATAGTGACCTTACTTTTCTCTGCTTGAACTGTTGTACTTCACATCCAGAATCCAGAACAAGGTTTTAAGAGCATGAGCTTTAATCTGCGTAACTCCATTACCTTTCTGTATGTCTATGTCAGATCATTTATGGACCTGTCAGCTAAAGGAGATGTACTGTACTAAATCTACCTAAGACTTAAACTAGGAACAAACAATGTCAGCTAGGGAGATATTGTCTCTCCAGGGTGCATGATAATTGAATTCCCTTTTTTTTAGATATTTCAATTTAGCAGGCACATGTGACTATGATGAATATAGGGCACTGACTTTTAACTGGAGAAGAGCTGAAGCTAAGATTCAAAGTACAGTTTTTAAATGTAGATTGTGAGAAATACGGGTATCAGGATCAGCGCCTTCAAGAGATGTGAGGGTCCTTCACAGTGCAGTTCTCTTATCTCCATCTGATGTGGTCCCTGCTTAGGTGTTAACAGTAGTAGCTGGTTTGGGTTATTTAAAATTCACACAGGTGTTATTAATACCAATACCAAAGACACACATTTTCATTAATTCACACACTACAGAGGAAAGGAGTCACTGTCACGATTGTAGTCCCTCCTCCTTAAGGGCGCTCCGGCTCTTCCTGGTTTGCCCTATTCCCCGCACCTGCCCCTTGTTCCAGTCTCCTTCCTGTTTCCCTTTAAAAGCTAGACGCAGTCGCCAATCGTGGCTCTGCATCTGATTTCCACATCGTGTGAGCCCGGGACCTGGTTGCGCCTGGCTCCGTTATGCTTATAGCTTCCTGCTCCTGCTCCCCCCGCCGGTTCCGACCCGACACCTGTTTTTAATCCCTACTTTTGGATGGATTACCCGGCCATGGACTTTTGCTTGTTTTTTGGATTTTCCCTTGGACTTATTCTTTGGATTGTTTGCCTCGGCCACACCTCCCCGGACCACCAGCACTGCATGGACACGCCCCCCTGTTTTCATCCCCGTATTCCTGCATGACTTTTTCCCCAGTGTTTCCTCACGATTCTGGATTGTGTCGTCCGCATAGGGTCCGGAAAGAACTGTTTGTTACAGTCACCATACCTACTCTACTGTATATGAAACGTAATCTTGTCATACTGCATACTTGCAGAACATTTTCAAAAGGCACAGACACACCCAAAAGTAAAATCTACAAAGACAACACATATTTTCAGTAGAGTTCAAGCACAGAACAAACTCCATAGAAACCACCTTGAAATTAACAGACAGTTGCAGACTTTCAGTGAAGTACTGTACAGCTCTGTTGGCTAAATGAGGGAAAGAACCAGCAAACTGAGTCAGGCATGTCCTCAGGACAGTGTACTTATTTTTAGCTGGTTCTTAAAACACACTGGCCTTATTTTAACAACATGTTTTGACAAGCTCTCACAAAAACTGTGCTGTATTGACCAGAAATGCCCACAACAGTGCATAAGGACCACTCTCACATTGGTACTTAAAGACAATCCTATGGGCCATAGTCATTGGCTTTAAATGTTCATATCATGTGTAGTTTGCTTTGATTATTTTTAAGAACAGAAAAGAGCAGAAGAGAGAAGTTCATTTGTCCCATCTTATTTGCATGATCATGCCTGTTCCAGATATCCACAACTTTGTGAGAATTTTTTTTGTGTTTCACTACCAAATCTAAATTAATTCCCTGGGTTGACCTCATCTATATCTCTTAGTATTTTGTATAGTTAAATCAGATGTCTTAGTCTCCATTGTTCTAGAGGTGTTTTAAAGACATTTTGTTCCCTTAACTTATCTGTATGTCAGATTAACTTGTACCCTTTTACAATATTGGGTCACTTTATCATTTTATTCTCTATACAAAACATCTCAAAGCTTCAAATTAACTTTATTTATATATATTTTAATTGTCTGTACAGACCAGGAAGGCTCCCTGTGGAACATCACTGCTTACACTTGCCCAGTTAGAAGTTGTACCTGTTAATCTGTTTCCTGTTTGTTAATATCATGTTACACATGGAGACATAATTGTTGTCCTGGTCTTCTGCTCATGTTTCTGGTGAGCGAGACAGATGTTCTGATGACTCGTTATTACAGGAAGAGTAGATTCTAGAAAGGATTCGAGAATCTGAAAGGCCTCTTTGGGGAAAGCCAGTAACTGCAAAGCGGTGATCTGAACACCACTGGTCAAACTGGATAGTTCAGCAGCAGTGTTCCTGTGTTTCACACTTTCTCGTATTTAGTCTCAAGAATCTGGTCGGAGGTTTCTTTCTGCACCTGAAAGTTCATTGTAGAGTTACGATAGTAAAGAATCCTTACTGTGGTGTTTTCACAGTATAGGGCAATAAAGCACAGTGGGAGCATAGTGTTGCTTTGTATTTATGATGAGATTATGGTAAAATAATGGTAAGCATAGCACATTCACTGATTCCACTTTTTGTCTTGTTTCTTTACGCACACTTCTACTCCTCAACAATGTTTATCTGTGTACTCTTCTTTATTTTTCTTTTTTGAAACTTTATTAGGATTGCTGAAACAGTGCATGAGGCTGTCAGGCTAAAGAAGTTATAATAATGAATAAAGCAGAATCCACACAATAGCAAATAAAGAAACAGCCAGGCAAAACAGGTACAGTACAAACCTAAACCTTTACTTTATTTAAAAAACACAATCTACAGAAGACACATCCTTATTACTGCATAGCACTTATTATTGAAAAACACTTAACAGAGCCTTCCAGTCTAATCAAGAACAAATGACTTCATTCAAGATTAATTCCTTGGACATGCATGCAAAGGATTAACTGTGACATGCACGACTGGAAACGTGTTCAGTCTCTGATTTGATATACATGTGTTTGCAAAATTAATTTGACCCATTTACTAATTAGGAGCGTGGATTTTAATTTGTCAGTAGAGTATATGTTAATGTTTTTTTCTTTTTTGTCAACAACATGAGTTTGTTAATGCAGAAGGAAATTAAGTGGAACTGTCTTGGCAATGATTCTGATTGAGGGAAAAAAGGGGAGAGAATAGCAGTGATTACCATTTGGATCCCAGGGGTTAAACACATGTGATCCCAAGTGATGTGTTTAATAGAGGCAAAGCAAGGCAGGACAGACATCTAGTGAGTGAATCACTGGGGATTGGGTAGACATGGTTTTAATGAGATAAGTCAAATCATTCCACCCTAATTCGAGCAGGAGAGAGAGAAATAAAGTTTTTTGTGTTATACTTTATTATCCAGCAAAATTATTATTTTTTGCTGCCATTACAGCCTCGACAGTTTAACTTCAGTTTAACTTCACTCTGTTCTGCTCCCCACAGATAGCTGGTGTGTGGGGAAAGTACTGGTGCACACTGGCTGTTGTCGCATCATCCAGATGGGACTGCACACTAGTGGTGGGGGAGGGGAGTCCCCATTACCAGTTAAACACTTTGAGTGGAGTGTCCAGAAAAACAGTATATAAGTGAAAATAATTATTTTTTTTTTTTCTGCAGGCATTCCTCAAGTAATAACCTGGAGCTGAAAGGTTTGTTTGGAGCAATGAAGAATGGGACAGAACATCGTGTAGCTGAAGGTGAATGGCAAGTTGAACGCTTCATCTAATATAACATTGCCACATTTTCTGACACGTGAAATGAAAGATAATTGCTTTGTGTCATATTTCTAAACAAAACG
Source organism: Atractosteus spatula (assembly GCF_055471065.1). Classification (NCBI taxonomy): domain Eukaryota; kingdom Metazoa; phylum Chordata; class Actinopteri; order Semionotiformes; family Lepisosteidae; genus Atractosteus; species Atractosteus spatula. Next base: position 14,439,929 of record NC_142724.1, read on the forward strand.
TACCAGAAAATTAGAAGGTACAGTGGCCTGAGGGATTAAAATGAGCACCTGTGTCATGGATACAACAACTTGGGCTGTTGGTGAAACTTTAAAGTTTGCAGCTGGGCGCTTTAGATATTTCAGAGGGGTTTGAAACTTTAGAGAGATATTTAGTGAGCAAGTGGTGACAGAGGGTATATTTGGCAATAAAGACAATGTGACATAAGCAAACCACACTGAAAAACTGTAATTTCACTGTAAAACAATTTTAAATTGAAAATTGAATTGTAGCTCATGAAATCATATAGAATGTGTAGAATTCAAACATGCACATTGAAACAGAATAATGTTTTGCAATGGTTGTAGGATCCGGAAGTGTGTATAAATAACAATCAACTAATTTGTGAGAAACTTGACAGATGACACTCAAAGTATTTTGCTTTTTTGGTGAGGAAGTATTGTTGCTAAGCAGCCTTTGCATTTGTTATTGTGGATTTATAGAGCTGTCCAATCACAGCTGACACCTGTGATGTAAGTGGGAAGATTTCTGTGATGCATACGCCTGATAAACAGAGCATTTCAATTAGTTTATTAAGGAGATCTCCATGGGTAAAGCATGATGCCCTTTTCACTTTGAAGTAAAGGAGTTTGGGCAAGTACTGCACATGCTGAGACATAGAATTGGTACAAGGCCATACAGTGACAAAAACAGATGTAGTTGCAACCTATTGAGTTATTTAGGTCCTTACTTCTATAAATGATATTATTCCAGGGGTTTAATGACACAAAGATTGTTCTATCTCTCCGCAAGGACCAGTAAAACAGTTGGACATCTTCTGTCTCTCTTCTCCCCTATGTTGTGCTGAATCTCACTGAGATTGCTCATATTCCTAAAATTGCTCATCCAGTGTGTTCAGGTACTGGCACTGTGTTGTGTAGAGGACCCATACGATGATATCAAGTGTCAGTGAGAAAAAAGGACAGATTTACTGGCAATTACTCCCAGAGCTCATGCCAATTCCTTGCATGTGCAGGGGCACAGAATACAACCTATTTATAGACGCATTTGTTTAAATAACCAATAGAAATGGAGCTGATTTTTAAAAAAATTTACAAAATGCCTGTAATCAGAATCTAGGCTTAGGTCACAGGTGCTGCCAGGAAAATTTCCATGATGCCTCTGAAGATGGCATCCCATCACTGTCCCAAGCAGTGAATCAGCGACCTACATATCCTCAAAGACCTCCTTCTGCCTGGAGCTCCATTTTGCCATCCCATTTGTGTCAAAAATAGGATTTTAACAGCATTCTGGTGGGATACTAATTAATACTCTGAGAACAGTAATATTAATCCAGTTGTTGGGGCTGTAAATATTATTATAGTTTTATTTCTATACCTACTGATACTTTATTAACATTCTACAGAACTTAATTTCTTATACATTGATCATTAAAGAACATCTACATGATTAAATTATTAATTATACAACTTATTCAAAATCATTTTTGTCAACTCTTAATTAATGGTTTAGGAATACAGGGTATTGAATATCAATTTAAAATGAATAACAGATTCCACTAGTGGTTAATATTGATTTATTCTCTACCTTTATATCAGCATTTATAGTGAATCTCAATTCCATTTCCAACCACTTGCAAGAAATTGAAATGCATGAAGCTCATTTCATATGCCCAACTGCTCGACTGAAATCTGCGGCAGTATCGCTATCACAGACATCTCTTCTGAAATCTCAAACTACCTGAGACAGCCCTGTCGACATGATTCTGATCCTCCAGCCTATTGGAAGGGAGACCAGATGGAGTTATCATTTTGCTAAAGTATAAACTGTCATTTAGTTCAGCAGGTCTGCAATCATTTAGCAATACCTATTTCGTCTGCGCTGCGAGGAAGAGGTACTGTACAGAAGGAAATTAAATGGAACTATCTTGGCAATGATCCTGATTGAAGAAAGAAATGGGAGAGCAATGGAACTGGAGAAATTGTTGGGGAAAAATGGTTGGAAATGGAATTGAGATTCACTATGAACGCTGATATAAAGGTAGAGAAGCGGCTGTGTTATGAGTTATGAGTAGAGGATTCTTGAGTGTGTCCAGATGAGAGCTTAGAGACCACAGCAGGAGCCTAGATGGATGAATCTTGACCAGATGCTGAAAGGGGGTGAAGGAGTGAGCGGCTCTGATGGCTGCAGGTAGTTCATTCTACCTTTGAGGAGCCAGAGTGGAGAATGAATGGGCTCTGTAAAAGAGAAAATGAAGAGGGGTACAGAAAGGGTGGTACAGTCAGTGGAAATACTGTAGGTTCACAGAGATGGAGTAGAAGAAGGAAAAGAGCAGGTCAGACTTCGAGAGTCTAGGTGTAGACAGTGGGAGTTCATCCAGGTGGAGATGGCCATGAGATAAGAAGAGAGATGGGAGGAGATGGGGTAAGGGGGGGTAGATTTAAACATTATCAGGAAAACACTTATGCAAAATGCTGTATAATGAAGAGAGAGAACCCTAAGAATGGATATGGATATAGGACACTAGGGGACCCAGGAGAGAGCCTTGAGGGACACCAGTGAAAAATGTGGTGGTATGTGCAGTAAGAGACGTAAAAGAAGAGCTAAGTAAGAGAACTTCCAGAAATTCAGAGGTCCTCAAGTGTTGACAGGAGAATCAGGAGATCTATGGTGTTGAAGGAGGCAGAGATAACAAGAATGATGGGGACAGAAGAGAGGGACGTAGTTGAATAAAGTGCTCTGGTAACAAGCAGCAGAGCAGTCTGATTTGAAGGTGCTGAGACAGACCCACTCAAGAGTTTCAGAAAGGCAGGAAAAACTTTGTCTTGGATGGATTTCCCAGCACCTGGACTGTGCCCTGATTTCCCCCTTTGGACTTCCTTTTGGACTCGTTCGCCTGCGCTCCTCCCATGCACCAGATCATCGCCATCATCACCCCCCTGTGTTTCTACCTGCCCTGATCCTGCTGTGTCTTCCCTGATGTCCTACTCCAGTATCTTCCAGATTATACAGTACCATCACAGGGTCTTTAACTACGCATTTCACGGGAGTCAGAACTGGCTCTCATGACAGTGGTATTTTCATAACCCCAGAGCAGGAAGAAGATGTCTGGAGGAGAGTGAAGGAGGAGACACATGTTGAGAGTCCTTATCTTTGAATGCAACATTGTAAGATTTAAAATTCAAATTAAAATGATATAACCAAAGAATTACAGTTTTGCCAAAGCAGATACTGTATATTGACTACTGCTAGAACTGGACACTACAATTTTAATGTCAGCACTGCAGATGTGCATTTTATTGGAACTGTGCCTTCAAAGCATGCTGGAAACAGAAAAAGAGTATGTTATAGAATGCAATGAACAAAGTGCTCATTCCTGACACTTCAACTCTCTTCAGCCTTTTACAGGCAGAATTAGAGTGCCACTTTTCTCAAACTTAAACTGACTCTAGTTTATTGCCTTCAGAGTGACCTCATAGCAGTAAGGTCAGAGATAAAAAATTAGTTCAATATAAATAGGAAAGAGAACAATAATACATCTTCTTCTGCCCTCTGCAAGTATAGATTTCTGTCACGATCGTTACTCCTCCTCTTAAGGGCGCTCCAGCCCTTCCTCGTTCTGTCCCATTCCCCAAACCTGTTCCTTATTCCAGCCCTTCTTTAGTTCCACCTTTAAAGCCAGACGCAGGCGTTTGCCCGAGGCTTCTCATTGAATCCCGTTTCGTGAGAGCCCGGGGTCCTGCCGCGTCTGGCTCCGTCATGGTTTTAGTTTCCTGTTCCTGATTCCCTGCCCCACCGGTCCCGACCCTGTCTGGTTTTAACTTCGGATGGATCCCCTGGTCTTGGACTAAACCTCCCGTCTTGGATTCCCCCTCTGGATTTACCCTTGGATTGTTCGCCCTGGATTCACTGCCCCCGGACACCTGCACTCCTCGGACACGCCCCCTGTCTCCTGACCCTTCTCCTGCATGACTATTTTCCCTATTGTATCCTCACAATTCCGGATCGTGTCGTCCGCATAGGGCCCGGAAAGAACCGGATCGTGACAATTTCCAAGTTTAGAATTTAGTTAAAATGCTTCTCAGACACAGTGGATGAAATGTTTATTTCTAAATTACAGCACATGAACAACTTACATAGAAATCCCTAACATACTCAAATGTTCCAATAAAAAATTGTGCAGTAGGACCTTAATGGAGTTTTTAATGAAAGTTCGGGAGGAATGAAGGCAGCCGCGCTCATTCGACACAGCTGCTGCAATTCTCACTAATCCTGACGTAAGCAACCGGTCTCCATAAATATCAAACGTCACCCTCTCCTCTTCCTCGTTCGTTTTCTGCATCCCTCCTCCACCCCCTCTCCACCTTTGCAGCTACCCAATTGGTCGCATGGCCGGGAGGTTGGCCCTCAGCCAAGCGGGTTACGCCAAATCTCCACATCGCAATAAATGATTCTAATTTCTCCCAAGCTTTCGGCTGCTGTCATTCCTCGTGAAGTCCATTTATTGAACTAAGCATGTTTTGTACTGAAATACCCGCTGTGCTGATACTAACTGGTCATCTAGAATAAGCAGAGATGGAACAAACAAAAACAGAAGAAGAATCATGAGTTAAATACATCGCAGTGATCACACATCCAGACCAAGACACTTGGGACTTTAAATCAGCCTCAGGGCTGTGAAGCTGGGTGGGTTGTATGTGTCATAGAGAGAGAGTCTTTATTATCCCCAAGGGGAAATTTGTTATACAACAGTAGACAATATCAAGAAAAACACACAAATAAACAGAATACAAATTCATGTACAAGAGAATCATCTGTTGAGCTGGATTGAGCAGGGTTATGGCTACAGGTTTGTTTTTAAATTGGGAAATCTGTATCTATGTTCTGAGGGGGGTAATTGGAATTAATTAAATAAAGGGTGTGAAGGGTCATCTGGAAAGGAATATGCTTTTCGCAGAACTTGTAACTAATAGGTATGGGATAGGCAGAAAGACCAGCACCAATGATTTTCTGACACAGTCTGACAATACTCCTGCAATTTGTTCTTACTTCTCAGATTTAGGCTCCCAAACCAGCAAATCAGGGTAAAACTTACTGTAAAGCAGATTTAATAAGACATGATCAACAACAAATTAGTGACCTTAAAATGTTTAAGCTTCCTTAAGACAAATAGGGGCGTTTGCCCTTTTTTAAAAATAGAATCAACACTTGCCTCCAAATTTAACTTCCAGTCTAGAATGGGCCCCAAATGCTTACGTTTATCTACCATTTCCACTAATTCACCCCTTATGCAATCAATGGATGAAATCACTTGCCATGTCTTTGGTCTTACTGTAGATAAATAACAACTTCAAATAGTTTTGTTCATACCAAGTGGCAAACTCATCTACAACTGTCCCATCACCCCCTTCATCTGCTTGCAACAAGTTAACAATAACAGAGTCATTATGTGTCTTTAGTGGTGATATCTCTTATAATCATTTGTACAGTATATAGAGAAAAGAGTAAGGGAGCCCGTGGAAGCCTGTCTAACAAAATATTGTTAACTCTTATCCTCTAAGTTCTATCTTAAGATAGAGTTCAAATCAATTCAATTTATTTTTATATAGCGCCTTTCAAAACAAGGTTGCCCCAAGGCACTTAACAATGCAAGTATCCAATAATCCAGATGACAAAATTAAGATCAAGACCAAAATTCAACAATAACCAGTACAGTAAATAAGGCTAAATACAACTAAATGCTGAAGAGCAAATAGCAACCTCGTATGAGTCTTGTCTTCCTCTAGCATGTAGAAGATAATGTAAATCGTGCTTCTTCATAGAAATAATGGCAAAGGGATGAATTCTTACTGATATATTCAATGGGGTTGGACAATGTCAATACAAGCTCTCGGGTTCCAAGCTCTACCTTCAACCAATACTGATGTCTCCATTCTGCCATTTCTCTGGCATCCCCTGGGGTTAAAGATTTTCTATATACCAAATGGCTCTTATCTCATATCAATATTTCTTAGAATAATGTATTTGATTCCAGGGGAAATACAAAGGGATTGACTTCTTCTAATTATGTCTATCTATTTCAGACTTTGTCTCTCCCTTTCTCAATGGCTACTCTTTGGAATAAGGATTTGAGTGTTGAACATTCAATCTCTAACCTTTAATTGATCAACTCATATTTACTTCACAGAGTGTATCTGATCCATTGTAGACTGTTCCTTATGAAGTCTCTAGTGTCACGATCGCTACTCCTCCTCTTAAGGGAGCTCCAGCCCTTCTTTGTTCTGCCCCATTACCTGCACCTGTTTCTTATTTCCGTTCCACCTTTAAAGCCAGACGCAGACGTCACTCCTGGTTCCTCACTGAATTCCGCTTCGTGAGAGCCCGAGGTCCTGCTGCGTCTGGCTCCGTTATGGTTTTAACTTTCTGTTTCTGATTCCCTGTCCCGCCGGTCCTGACCCAGTTCATGGTTTTATTCCCTGGATGGATCCCCTGGCCTTGGACTCTACCTTCTGTCTTGGATAACCCGTTTGGATTTTCTCATGGATTGTTCGCCCCAGATTCACTCTCCCTGGACACCTGCACCCCTTGGACACGCCCTCTGTCTCCATACCCTCTCCTGCATGACTTTTTCCCCAGTGTTTCCTCACTATTTCGGATCGTGTCATCTCCATAGGGCCTGGAAAGAACTGTTTCGTGACATCTAGACTGAGTGAGCACACTTTTTCACATGTTTGGGAGCTTTCAGAGGTTCCTGAGTTCTGGAAACTGATAGCCTTCACATAAAGCGCTTTTGCTTGACAAATACTCCAATGAGGGCCTCTCATAGTATCAGAAATGCCTGGTTGGTCTTACTTCAGCTACAAATCTGTGTACAGAGCCTATGTATTCCCTGGCCTGTCTTGATATAACTTACTGTATATGGAACTTTCAGCTGCTGAGATCTGTGGTGCCAACAGACGGCAATGAAGGCTTGGATGCTTGGGGCCAGCATTGCTGGGGTTAATCTGCCAGAGCCAGAGTCAATTGCTCTCTAGTCCACCCAACACTGCAGAAACAGGATGAGCTGTTAAGATTGGTTTAGTCTTTACCTCGCCTTTACTTCTAACCTATTTGGCAATAGTGCTAATACTGTCTCTATGTATTTTGCTTGTGCTTTATGCATTAGTTTGGCAGCCTGTTGTGTGTTCTGCTTTATTCACAGACCTACATACAGTACAAGGGAGCTTGCTATCGAACTGATTGTGACCTTGTGAAAACTAGGCTTGAGACAGAAAGAGAGTTCCTGACATAGAGGAGTGGAGTGGAATAGAGGTGAAGGAGATGCAAAATTCCCCTATTTATCTAAGAATGGTCAATGCAAGTATTTCCCCATAGTTGTGCAGGCTTTCAATCTAGTCATGACCACAGGAGGTAGAGCTTTAGAAAAAAGCAAGACAATCAAGACAGAGAATGAGTTACTATACCAGGACCACTCCTGTGCCATAAAATCATTTATTGTTAAGGTAGGCTATGAAGGTAAGGTTGCTTATACAGAGGAAGGATACAGTATAAGAAAAGATTCAGTATTCAGTATGAGAAAAGAGAAGAAGGCAAGAGGGGAAGTTCCTAATGTTCACATTCATTTTTAAAGGCGGAGGGGTTTGTTCCAAAACTTGGAGAGGTACTGAATTAGAACTGAATTAGTAAGGTAGTAGGTGCAGAGAGACACAGAGAAGGAAGAAGAAGGAGCGAGAAAGGGGGGGGAGAAGAGGGGATTCAGTTGACGATCTGGAGCTGCAGAGGGCTTAGAGAGCCCACAGAACGCATCCCATACTGGAGAGAGATATATCGCCCAACCAGCTTGCTGGCTTCTGGCTGTGAAGAAGTGTTGTCTGGTACAGATTCATTTATTACTGTCTTATTATTAGACACCCCTGCAGTTTCACAGAGAGGGAGGGGGTGTAAAGCTTCTGTGAGTCAAACCTTTAAAAGTCAGACCTTTGTTATCCTGTCAAGTTACTTTTTCAGGGTAACACTTTTTACAGAGCATGCAGGAAAGGTCTCTGGCACATACCAAAAAAACAATCCCTCCTGGTTTTCTTCAGGTGTCATGCTGTTGACTTGACTTGAATGACTTGACTTGAACTTTAATTTTCTCAGAATACTGTCTCCTCTTAATGGCATCAGTAACCTTGTGGCATAACCTTGTGGTACTCTCTTCTACAAGCCACCTCCACCTGGGTATCTACAGTACCTCCTCCCTTCCAGGCAGCCCTTCAGTGTCTTTCACAGAGAAAAACCGTCCAAGTGGACTGGCAGAACAGACAAAGTTTCTTTCTTGCAGAATTGTAAGATAAGGACATAAGAAAGGTTACAAATCAAATAAGGGCTCTGGGCTCCTCTTGCTTTTTTAAGTAGCTTACAGGTTTAAGGATCCCATCCAGCTTCTTTATCACAAATGTCTTGTTCCAAACACACTGGATTCATTAGGGAAACAAAGAAGTTACAAACAAAAGCAGGACATTCAGCCCATTTAGCCTGTTTGATGAGTATATTTCATTAAAAATGGCTTTCCATTCTATACACTCCCAATTATTTTATCATACAAGATCATTTATTTCTTACAAAAGCCATTTCATTGCACGAAATGCTTACGCTGGAACATATTGCATTGCAATAAAACTAACATTTGTGAGGGATATACATGAGAGATAAATACTCTGAGAATACACAGATTTCTGAAAAGGAAAAATAAAATTACCAAAGTTTTTCCTTAGTCCCCAACTTCAGACATTCCGATGACTCGGTCACATACTGTATGAAAAGGAGCTACCACTGATCACAACAGCTGATTAAATTCAAAAGGCTGTTCTTCTTATTTTCGGTTCAATTTATGGCAAACCTTTGAGCAGGCTGCGCATCGGAAGTCTTTCAGCGTTAGGACTAACTGTTCCACTACCACCCCTTAGTTAAACCCCTAGTTCTTGGCTCATTCTGTTCGGGCTGACCCTGCCAATACTTCTATTTAAAACCGCATCAGTGTATTAAGCCCGGGGCCAGTGGAACAGCGCTACAGATGGCCCTCTAATGCCAGCACACACATCAGCCGCAACAGAATTAATTAGAAAACAACTGAAAGCAAGAGGAAATTTGGGGCAGAATGTCAGCGACGAAACAGGAGCAAGATCGTCTTCTTCAGACCAAGGACTTACAGCAAAAAGCACCAGTCAGGGTGGCATTGTAACCCATTCGCATACTGACCCCAGCCATAACCTTGAAAGAGAGAGTTACAGAAGGAAACTTTTAAAATATTTATTATGTTATTACAATGGTGGTAACCATCAGAACTGTCAGAGGCCAAACCGAAGCAGGATAAGCCAAAGCTTTAGGGAGGATTTGCAGGGGATTTTTCTTCTAGCTAAGTCTCTTTCTGTGCGATCTATGTCCATTAACTAATTGAAATATGCTCCCTCACATGTGTATGGGCATAGCTAACATGTGGAGAAAGTAATGAGCTAAATATACCCTGCTACTAGAGTGTCTGACAAGCCCTGCGATTGGATGCCTGTAGCATGACTGTGCCTGGAAACAGTATTTGCCGCAGATCCTAATTGGTGGAACTTTGGTGGACCTGGAAGATTTGGGCCAGGTCGGCTGAGGTACCTCCAATCTTAGTAATGAAGGAAAAGGTTAAGAGCACATTGTAGCTCTTAGCTGTCTGGGCAGAAAAACTGCCTGAGAAGTAACAGGAGCAATAGATAAGGTTATGCAGCACTGAAATTGCACCGGACTTAAAATAATGTTCAAGGACTAGTAGGGAGTGGATGTCTGGAGTTGTAAATAAGCTGTCTTTGTCCTGCGATATCTTTGCTTTACGCTTTACTACACAAATATGTTTACTATTCCTTTTTGTGCTTGTTTATGTAACTGCTTGTCTATATAAATAAGAAGAGTTCCAGCTGGTGCTTTGAATTGCCTGTTGCTCCTGTGGCTGAGCAATTCCTGTATGCATACATAATAAACTCACTGCACCTTTCTCATAAATGAACCTAACTGAGAATGTGGATTTTCTACAGTAAATTTCATATATGTTCACTTCTGATTTCTAGTTTGGCTGGAGGAATCTTGTTGACCTGAATATCACACCTTTTTCTTGCAAACTCTGCTTTGCAAGGGGGGGATTTATTCCAGATATTCACCTGCTTCCTAAAGAGTGCTTCCTATTACCACCCATTCAACTGGATTTCCTTGTGCCATTTTCAACAAATGACAAGAAACATTATGACTCTTCCTCAGTGGTACATATTAAGTTAGTCCCTAACTAGAACAGATTAGTCTGGTTTTCCAGTCTTTTGTTTGCTAACAAACAAACCCACACCCTGTCACTGTCCTTCTTTTGGCTAGTACAGTTCATGGCTTCATGCTCCCATAAATATTGCAACAGGACAGTGATGGTGATATTGCACAGAAGTGATGGTGAGCAATGTGAAGAGCTCAGTAGATTAAGACCCTAGTCTGGGTGTTGCAGAATAAATCAGTTTTCACTGGGTGCACCATGCAGTGACCACAGCCAGGACTTCACGCATTTGCATAGCAATCTCAGAAAAGAGAGCACATCTTCGCCATTGTGCAAGCATCTCACAGCGCCTCACTCCAGCCTCAGAATATCAAACACTGCTTCAAGCTGCTCCTTGCCAAGAAGATTTGAATACTTCATGTGAGTCTGGGGAAGCAGCCCCCAGATGGCTGCCTTAAAAAAACAAGTCACACAAGCAGTGGTAACATTGTGCTACAACACAATGTTCGGGTCTTAAACACAACACGGGTCTTAAACAATTAAACAATTTGAGCACTTGAAAATGAGGACAATATTGGTCACACCTTGTATTGCGCTGGAATCAGAATATACTCAATGTTATCAAGATGCCGTGCGGCCTGTTATTTTCCTCCATTTAATATCTGCTTATTGTTTTGTGACATGGGCGGCACGGTGGCACAGTGGGTAGCATTGCTGCCTCTCAGCTCTAGGGCCCTGGGTTCAATTCTGGAGCTGAGGTGCTATCGGTGTAGAATTTATATGTGCTCCCTGTGTTCAGATGGGTTTCTAGTTTCTAGGTGTTCCAGTTTCCTCCCACAGTCCAAAGTCATACTGGTAGGTTAACTGGCTTCAGGGAAAATCAGCCCTTGTTTGTGTGCGTGTCCGAGTTTGTGTCTGCCTGTGCCCTGCGATAGACTGATGGCCTGTCCAGGGTGTGTCCAGCCTTGTGCCCGTTGCTTGCCAGGATAGATGTCTGACTTCCCTGAAGCCCTGGGAGAAATAAGATGAAGCAGTTAGAGGGTGTATGTTGATGGTCTTTCACGTAAGGAAAGCTCAGCCAAAATATGGCATGCCAGTTTTCCTCACCAGCAATCATCATTTTGAAGTATCCAGCTTTAAAAATCAACTGGCCAATTTTACAAAACACCATCTACAAAAATATATATTTTCGATATCATTTTATTCCAGAGTGGAGGATAATAGAGTAAACACTTGAACCCAAAATGCTTAAAATTCACAAATCAATAGTCAATATAACAGCCCTGCCCTCCCCAGACATGGATGTACAAACAAAGAATCACATTACAAATCTGACTCCTGCTATTCCATCACTTTTTTCTCATTAAGGCAAAGAAAGTTAATGATGCTAAAATTCTAAATTAGCTGCTAATGAATAAATTATGCATTTCTGACCTAGTACCAATATCCTTCTTTAAAATAAATAAAACAGAGCAAATTGTGCCTCCTGCCAAAACAGTGTCCAGTAAAATTAAAAAAAGATTCGGGGTATATAATATTTATCTAGACATCCAAGCCTCATAAAATATAAAATTAGTATTATTATTATGTTACTTGAATAAAATATTATATAATTGTTAGAAAATGTAATAATCTTATAAAAATATAGATGTATGTACTAATTTGCTGTAAAAACCTTGATTTGACTAATGCTTATAAAACATTAACTTTGTGTGATTCGTTTGATACATTAAAAACAGTTGAAACTGTGAAACTAGATTAGTAAATCAAACCAACACTGCAAACTTCTCATGCATTTCAATAGCTTTTAAAATGCCATGGATTATTTATATAGGTTCCCCTAAGGGATTTTAAAGAATGGGACATATTGATATGGTGTTTTCAGGCATAAGCAGAGGTGGATGTGAAGCACAAGTATAAATATATATTGGGAACTAAATTATGCTAAAACATAGCTGTACTGTCATGTATGAAGCAAAAGTATTCAAATTCTTCATGCTGAGATGAAAATGTCATTGTTGATTCCCTGCCTGGGATTAAAATAATGAAGGCTTTCTTGTTTGTGATCGAAGTTGACGTACTGCTGCTCCACTCTTTGCTCTAGAAAAGCTGTTGAGTCATTTATCAAGACTTAGTTATATTTAAATGGCTTCCTTTCAGCCAGACAAAACCTTTTGAGATCAGTCCCTCATTTGCAAAGATCTCCTGAGAGAGATAGCAGCACTGCAAGCAGCACAGATAAATAGAACGATTCAGTCATTCAAACACCAGTCATCAAAGTCCAGTATGCAGCCTGGCTTACAATTAGCCTCTCCAAGTAACCCAGATAAATTCACTATGAAATAAGACGTTGATGCTTTTGCTTTTCCTAAGAAAATCATCTCTGGGATACCTCTGTAATTTGTTATTATGAAAAGCTTGCAACTGCAGGGTTAGCATAGTCAGTTTTTGGAGTGGCTCATATTTTCTATATCATCTTGTTTTATTTCTGGCTTTTACTGCAACAGATGTTTGGGTACTTCAGTTGCTGTAGTCTGTATTGAGAACGTTATTTGCCATGGGGCTTAAAAAGAAAAGTTTTGGGAAAAAAGTCAATCTTGCAACTTGTGCAGTGATGTAACTTCCTTCCCCAATTTAATTGTAACAGAGCTCATTAGGTGTGAGCCTGTTACAGTGATATTACTCTCTGGGGATTGAAAGACTTCAGAAATCCACTGGGCGGTTTGACTCACAGCTCACTGTCAGGCTTTGAGGATGACATGGAAATGCCTGAGAGATGGTGAATTGAATGATGATTTTGCTGAACCACACATGTGGCATAAATACCCAGGCTGTCAGGTCTGGGCTAATAGGGCACGTTTATGCTAAACAGTATTAAAATCTCTTCCTTGCATAACCATACATATATCTGTAATGTGGGATATTGCCAGGTTTATGAGCACTGATGCTCAAAACTGGGTTAAATCCCATCCCATCACCATTATTTGCTCTCTTTGAGGTTCTACAGGCTTCTACTGAGTTCTCCCGATTCGAATGACCATGTGGAAGAACCCCACGAGGGATCCTTGATTTGTTAAACGAGAGCTAGGAAAATAATTAACCTCACGTGGTCCAAGGTAAGCGTAACCTAGACCTAAGGAGATGCCTAAACACGATGACTTGTCTTTCGAGCCGTATGGTACATATTCACTAACCTCAGTGGAGCCTGGTGCCAATCATACTTACTGCGGGATAAGGTGGTGGTGTTGTTCTCTCCTTCCTCCAAGCTATTAGCTAAGTGACAAGGACTCCTTGAAGTCGCAAGGTGCTTGGGGTATACGGATTAGGAGGTTTCTCAACCAGACCAGATGTGGGAAAAAAATGGGAAAAACAGGTCTATCTTATTAATCTGTTGAAGGTGTGGCCAGTTGAGGAGAGTGGGGTTTCCCCTATGCCTGTATGGGAACAAGGTGAGGTTTAACTGGTAACCGTGTAACCCTGTGCTTTTAAGCTACAATTGCCTTACCTGAGCACACTGTTGGGATTGGGACAACATGACCAGGGAACAGAAAAGACAGTTTCAGTTTTTATTAAGTGTATATAGAGTAGAGATGTTTTTATTGACTGGCCCAGACAAACAAATCTCATCAGTCACCATATCCACACCATATCCACACAGAACCAGGAAATAATCAGGGAAGAGATTGAAAAAAGGCTGGAGTTAGGAGCAGCTGAAGACTCAAAGTCACAATGGTGCAGCTCAATAATCACCGTACCAAAACCTGACAGGTCAGTTAGACTCTGGCTTCAGATAATGGATGAGCTCCTCTTTATTTATCGCATGGTGTCTCCTCAGTAGGTGTGTGAGGTCAGAGGGCAAACAGGCGCTGTCCTTCAGATGAGACATAAAACCGAAGTCCTGACTCTCTGTGGTCATTAAAAATCCCAGGGCGTTTCTTGAAAAGAGTAGGGGTGTAACCCAGGCGTCCTGGCCAAATTTCCCATTGGTCCTTACCAATCATGGCCTCCTAATGATCCCCATCTATGAATTGTCTACATTACTCTGCCCTCCTCCCCACTGATAGCTGATGTGTGGTGAGCGTTCTGGTGCACTATGGCTGCCGTCGCATCATCCAGGTGGATGCTGCATATTGGTGGTGGTGGAGGGGAGTCCCCATTACCTGTAAAGTGCTTTGAGTGGAGTGTCCAGAAAAGCGCTATATAAGTGTAAGCAATTATTATTTTTATTAAATACAGTACACCTAGGAGTACTACAATCCACTGTGCTGGCTGTAGAAGTGACCAAACAATGAGTCAAAAGTACCACCAAGAAACCACCTTGCTATTGAAGAAAATTGCATTTGTATTTGTATTTTACTTCACACTGTGAACCCATTTTTTATCCCTGGACTTGCACTACCGCGCTGTGACCTCAGCACATCTCGACTCCCCAGCCCGTTCTTTGCTCAGCCTGAAGCAGCCCCACAGGGATGGTGTGTATTTGCACTGTGTGCTGAGAGGTGAATTTCAGGATATCTGGGATCAGCTTTACATCCACAAATTGCACTGTTTGCTGGGAAATCATTCCAACAGGCAGAGCTATGTGAGATACCTGTCAAGGTTTAAGAAGAGGGAGCAGCAAAGTGACATCTCCTGACACTTGTCATTTTCTCCCATTCAGCTCATTTCAGAATCATTTGTCTGCACTGCATATCGTGTGGGTAGGACCAGCTACAGAGAATCAGACAAAATTCACAGACTGGAGTATGAAGGAAGAAAATAAGTAATACCAGAGGACACAATGAACTCCTTTGAAAGAGACTAGAACCACATAAAAATGCAATCCCGGGATTGGAAATGGCAGAAATTGGACTTCTTATAAATGTGTTTTATAATGCCTGATTTGGGCATGTGTGCTTTCACTGCCAGTGCACAGAGTGTGCTCAGTTCTAGTATTTACTGCAGCTACCCTCTCTTCCCTGTCTTGCACGCAGGGATATAAATGTTTTCCTATGGTTTCATTGATAGTTGACCAAGTTTAAGCTTCAAGCTCCACCTGTTTTTATTAAGACTGATCTTAATATTAACGTCAGAGATTGGAGGGCTTTATTCTGGCTGAGATCCCTAATTAAATGCTGCATGCGGATTTATGACATTACATCTTATCTCTGCAAGTAAAATTACACAAAATATGATTTTGCTGAACCCTCTTTGATTCAGATGCATTGGAGAACAAGGGAGCAGGACAGTCTAGCTCAACCGGAAGGACCATCAGTCTAGCAGCGGTTCACAGATATTGATTTCTGTATCCAGACGTGATGTCGAGACTGAACTGAAAAACACCCTTCTGAAACAGTCAAAATGTCAGTTGCAGGCTTCTGATGAAAAATAATTCAGAGCTGTGGGCCAGTTTTGAAATTCATGCAAGGTCTACTCTTTTATCTAGGCCAGTGGTTCCCAGTCCTGGCCCTGGAGTATCACTGTGTCTGCTGGTTTGTGTTCCAACTGGGTCCTTAAATCGCAGGCTAATTTAATTCTATTTTTTATTTCAGGCCATTTAAAAAAAAATACTTTCATCTTTTAAAAAGCTGAACGAGACTGGTAATTGGTATGAACCCTGTGCTAATTAGTGAATGTCAGGACTGCCCTCATTCAGGTGTGTATGCTGAAAACTAACGAACTGTACTCGAGCAGAAGGAAAAACACTGACTCACTGAGAGAAATGTCTGATACAGTGTTATCCCAGTGGATTAGACAATCCCAGTGGATCACAGTGTCACAAACCGCACGCAGACACCGTTGCATTCCCACAAGCACCCGCTCACTCACTAATTAACTTCACTCACCTTGTCTATTTAAACTCCCACTGTGCAACTTGTCCTCGCTCACTATTGAGGTTTCCTCAGCCAGAGTTATGCATCCAGTTGGCGACGTACTCTGACTTCTCATTTGTTCTTGTGACCCTCTGGATTTCTGACCCACCGCTTCTGATCTCCGACCTCGCTCTAGCCTGACGATTTGGATTACGTTCGCCTTAGGAATTCAGTTTTCTCTCTCTCTGACTCTGCACAACAGGAGTGACACAACAGCAAAGCATTAAGTATGCAATCCCTTTATTTGTTAGATCATGTTGAACTGTAATTAGAATTTGCCTGACCTGTTAAAATGTTGTTTAACAGTAGTTTGAGAGGAGGTCAAATTCTAATCACACACTTCTGCTCTCATACATACAGTACAGTATAAATATTTGTTTGCTACCCACAGCTCTGTGCATGCTTTCCAGGGTCCCTTCCTCCACTCCAACTTCACCTATACGGCAGCCTCCCTGGCTCATTCATCGCAAGTGGATCTTTGGCCAGCACTTTCATTTCCTCAGCCAGGTGAGTCAATGCCAAAGTATTAAGTAAACTATCTCTGTATATTCACTTACTCATTCCATAGTAATTAAAATTTGTCCAAACAACTGAATTTATTGTTGTGACTGGGGGGTTGAATTTCACAAAGCTTAGAAATGTTTACAGTTCTCAGAAACGTTATCTTAGCTGATAAATACTGCTGCCTTAGCCAAGATACAGATGATGTTAGGGTGTTCCTAATAAACTCAGGTTAAACAAAGTCACTGTTGAATCATTGAATCTGTCATATTGAAACATAAATATGTTTCAACAGTGCCTGGCCATTGCCAGTGAGGTTATTAAGATCATTAAGAATCTCTGTAGAAAAGGATCATGGCAACTACAGGAAAAAGAAAAGACATTATCATCATCCTCATCCTCACCAGACACTTGTGCCATTAGAGTGCTTATTTTTCCAATCAGACCTGAAACGAGGCTCTGTCTAGGTAATCTGAACATTGTGAGAGTATTGGGCTCTGAGCCTTTTTATATTAGAGAGCTTGCTGTCTTATTTATTTGTCATGTCTGCTTTCCTTTAGTGTGGAATCTGCACTCTACAAATATTTCTCCAGTTTTTAATGAGGCATTGTAGGAATAGGGAAATTTGTTCCCATTAATTTGATAGCATCTGTTTAAAGTGGAAGGTTTAGTCCTGTTTAGGATTAATTTTGTCGATTATGATACAGGTTCTCTCTCTTTGGTCTGTTAAATTGTTTTGTGCATTAAGATTATAGGGCAATATACTGGGATTTCCTATGTCTGTTGAAGGTAGGGCTTTAGAGCTTGCAGAATTGTACCAATCTTTTCGTAGGGTAACTGTTGTGTGTTATGTTAGGTTAATTTATTGTTTATAATTATTTTTTTTCTTTTCTAAGTTTTGGTCTGGTAACTTGATAATAATTACTCTTTTATCACAATCCACCTGAGAATAAAGGACTCAAATGTCACACAATCCCTGACTTAAAAGAGCATTTTTATTATATACTTGTATAGAAAGATGTACAGTATCGGCACCAAATACAGGATATTGATGTATTTATATTTAACCAGGTATCAATGTAATAGACTATATATACAGTATATAGTAGTAGACTGTATAGTATTATGTAAGGCCAGGTGGCCAGTGTTGTCCTTTTGTTTGTTAGAAACCTATTGATTTGAGAATCTTGACTAGTTATAAAGGGGCAACACATGGAGTCTGCATTATCACTGCTGCTTCACAGCACCAGGCTCATGGGCTCATTTTTTGGATCATCTGCTTGTTGTGCAGTTGCTCTCCTTGTATTTGTGTGGACTGTGTCTTGCTGTGACCATTTCCATCACAGCTAGTACTGGTTTTGTGAGTAACCCAGATCATCTCTTTTGATATTCTGAGCCATTTCTTAAAAGAATCCAAGAAAGGCACTTTAATAACACAACAACATGGCTGTACAGTTTGTTCCAGACTCTCCCAGCTCATAGTGTAATGTGAGATTTGAAAAACTCAGTGTACAAGCAGTCCTTTTATTTCTTATTCATGAGGTTACTTCTTCTTACTAAATGTTTTATCATTTGCACAGATATTTCAACTTAACATGCCTTTGAACTCAAACAGATAAAGCCAGGTTGAATATTCTCTCTCGTGTTCGTCTTGCAGGGAAGATGCATCATGTGGGTCTTCATTCCAATGTCTCAGGAGCGAAAGAACAGAATTCTTTCATTCTGTGTGCTGTTTCAGTTTTGTTTATTCTTCTGTACCTCTTACGGGATTAGCACGTAGCTGATCTATGAGGGCCAATGGCAGACATCTAGAAATACACAAGGACTGGTTCCTGCGGGTGTAATGTGGCCAGAGTTAAAGAGATTGTCCTGAGCAAGACCTGAACTCATAGTCTTCTCATAGCCAGCAGAAAGCAATCATAATTCTAGTTTTGATGTTGGTTTGGAGACTAAGCAAGTATCATAAAGAGATCTCTCTCCCACTCATCAGAGACTGTGCAGTGTGGTGATTAAGACTCCCTGCTGTAGCACAGCTATTTCATGGAGCAGAGCTGGCTGTGTCTCCATGGTTTAGAATTGCCAGTGATTAATTCCCTGTTACACAGTGGCTCTTACCTGTGGATGCTCTGCTTTCAAAACTGCAATAAATTAATTTTTAAGAGTTTTACGTGACTTTTGTCATCCATTGTGCCTGATTTTAGAAGGAGTTTAATTTAAAGTTTTATCATGCTGATGCTCAGTGCTTTTTTTTAACTTAATTTTGGCTCTTTTAAGTTGCTTTGGCGGTATTTCATGTAAATGTCAAAGATTAAATAGTGGGCCTCCCTATGACCCCGTGTTTGCCTCTTTGTGACCTGCGACTCCTACACCATTCTGGATCATCTAGTCACAAACCTAAGAAGACTATTAGGCTTTGCAATATTAAGTATATTAATTCAATTTTCTTTTCCTAATTTATTTCCAAATCTTCTGTCGGCGCCCCTTTGCAAACTATTATGCATTACATCTCATTTGCATTTCATTCTGCTTGGTAGACATAGACATAATCACATTTGGAGAGACACTGTTTCCTTTACTTGCCTTCAGGCATGACCAACAATACTATATCCATGCATTGATTGTAAATAGGACGGTACTTTTTTGGAGTAGACAATAGAAGGAAGGAAAAGTAAAACTAGAATCCTTCTGTCCATAATTCATGGTCACTTCACAGAAAAACAACTTTCCAAAGTCTAAAGATCACTTTTTTTTGCGATTTTATAAATCACTAACATTAAAAGACAAATTATATCATGTGGCTTGCGAGAAAGTTTTGTGCTTCTCATGCTCAGTAGCTATCTGAAATGATTACTAAAATGAAACCTACTACATATTTCCTTTTTCCTACTTCTCAGCTCTCTGTGCCAAATCACACATATTAACAATGAATCATTAGGATCTTGGCCCTTAACCTTGCAAGAGATTCTCTCTGTTACTAAAGGAGGAAGTATTTAGTAATTATTGGCTGATACCTGACATTGGCAAAGGTTCTGTAACAGGCTGTTGCTTAATTACAGGACCATTTATCTGCAAACAAGATGCATGGGATCACATTGATGCTTTGAACTGCAACAGCACTTGCTTTGGTTACTGATGATTTATTGATGCCTCTGGACTTCAGTGCAGCTTGTGAAACTGATGTATTATACTGGTTAGCTGTTTTTAACTGGTTGGGTTTACTGGCTTAAATGTTATCTAACTACTATAAAATAATTAGTTCAAATCAGGTGTTTTTCTTCCTAAAAAGAAGTAGGTCACATCTGGCATTCACCATGCTGTGTTCCAGGTTTTATTTTTTTTAGTTTCAATATAAGGTCAGATTATTGTTAGGTAATGTGAGGAATTGTGAGGTAACACTGGGGAAAAAGTCATGCAGGAGAGGGTATGGAGACAGGGGGCGTGTCCAAGGGGTGCAGGTGTCCAGGGGGAGTGAGTCCGGGGCGAACGATCCAAGAGAAAATCCAAACGGGTAATCCAAGACAGAAGGTAGAGTCCAAGGCCAGGAGATCCATCCAGGGGATTAAAACCATGAACCGGGTCGGGACCGGCGAAGGGAGGGGAATCAGGAACAGAAGGTTAAAAGCATAACGGAGCCAGACGCAGCAGGACCCGGGCTCTCACGAAGCGGAATTCAATGAGGAGCACCGAATTATATCAGCGTCCGGCTTTTAAGGGAGAACAGAAATAAGAAGCAGGTGCAGGTAATGGGGCTAAACAAGGAAGGGCTGGAGCGCCCTTAAGAGGAGGAGTAGCGATCGTGACACTGACATGTATCTAGTATGATATGTCTGGTCACATGATGTTAGAAATGGATGCAACAACAGCATAACTCTGAAAATAACAATGGTGGTTGGTTTTCCTTATGAACTCCACATCTACCTGTGTTTTTGAGTTTTGATTCAAAACAAAGAATTTTGGTGTGATCTTCAATCCTGGATTGACATCTGAAACACATGTGCAGGACTTTATAAAGAAATTGTTTGTCATCTAAGAAATAAGGCTAAGTGTACTGCCTGTGTCTGTCACTTAAGCATTGCTTCACGTGTTTGTTTCTCAATAATTGATTATTGTAACACCCTCCTTGCATTTGTCTCTAAAATTACATTTAACAAGTTGCCATCTGTTCATGGCAGCTAGAATCTTAACTGGATCTAATGAAAGTGATCACATCACTCCTGCGTTAGAGTCCTTGCACTAGCTTCCTGCTATTTCAAGTTAGTTTTAATTTTTACTGCTTTTGTTTAAAACTCTTCAATATGTGGCTAATGTATTATGTTTTGATCCCCTTAACACAACTCTCATTCTGCAGATTGTGGATTGCTCTGTGATCCCCAATATTCCCGTACACTATGGGTGATGGTGCCTTCTCCTGCTGTGCCACAGATCTCTGGAGCATCTCAAGACAGAGCCACAGTGAATGCTTTCAAGTCAACTTTACTTTTTAAAATGGCTGTGACCATGTTCTTGTAAATGTGGGTCGGCAATCTCTGTATGTGTGAGAATTTGAGAGTTCTTGCATTTTTCTATTGAATGAGTCATCAAATAACTGACATCCTGGTTTTGAACATTTCTGTTTGATGTACTGTACCTGCCTATAATCCCTATAGAGCCTCTTAATAGGGAAAAACGTAAAGCATTTCTTACAGTTATAACAAGTTTTCAATTTGCTCATTATTCTATCTGTTAAGAGAAAGCACAATTCTGTGGCTGCTAACATTGACTTCGTGCACATGTGCAAAAACACTGAACAAAAAGTTGTAAGACAGTCACGTCCGGTGATTCCTGTGATTGGATGTGATTTAATTAATATTCATTCCCAATGGTATTTCCCAGCCAAGGGATGTGTTTATGGTAACACATTCCGTATTTCTTCCAGACAGGGAAGTAATAAAAAGGCTGTTATAGAATGTTAGACTATATAGGAACAAGTAATAGGTTTATTCCATGCTGAAAAAAAAGAAGAAAGAGAACACAACGTTTCGGCCTTGGAGCCTTCAGGTGTGAGACTATATAGTCAACAGTGTAGAATTCATATAACAGGGATCTTATGTTAAAATTGCACAGTGCTCTACTTAGGTCCAGTTTAGAATATTGTGTTCAATATTGTGTTCAATGGTCAACATGTTACAAAAAAATACTGCTGCTCTGTAAGCAGTCCAGAGAAGAGAGACTAGATACATTCCAGGACTTAAGGGAATGTCCTACACTGACAAGGTGAAGGAACTGAACCTGTTTAGTTTTGAACAGAGAAGACGTCAAAAATTCAAGACTAAGAAGATGCAAGTATTCCAAATCCACTAAGGGGTGGGGTAAGTCAACACAGTGAACTTATTCAGCATGATCAGTATAACACAAGTGGAAAGATGTTTTCATCTTTTGATCTATTTGATCATCGATTATGGAACGGCATTTAAAATAAAAAATAAGAGACATATATTTACCCAACGGCTTATGGACACATGAAACAAGCTACCCATCCATGTGGTTGAAGCTAATACTTTGGCTTTCTTCAAGGAATGGCTTGATGAGATCCTTGGATCTTGGATCCTGTACAGTACTGTTCATATACTGCTACTGATTACCAGATAGTCACTCGTTGTGACTTTATGCTCTTAACACACACCGTAATCTGAAATGTGTTCCTTCTGATAGATAGACTTTGAGCAAACTTTGTATCATAATTAGTTGGTTCCATAAATATGATATACAGTATAAAGAAGTAAATTTAAACTGAGAACTGGAAGCACTTCTTTACACTAAGGCTTGTGGGAGTGTCAATAAGGTAACCTAGGTATATTTATACAGTTAATACCCTGGTGTCTGTCAAAAATGGTTGGATAACATCCTCAGGTCAACCATGTACTTTACACCAAATGAGCTAGGTGTGCCAAATAGTCTTTTTTTTGCATATTTCTTATGTTCATATTGCTAATTAATTCTGGATTAGGTAGGAGTCATTAATTATTTCTAAGGCTTGAGTGTTGCATTGTAAACATCATTGTCAGCAAAAGCCTTGTTCCTGAAAAAAAAAAAACAATTAAACTCTCTACCCACAATTAAGATCTTTCTCCTGGGTGTAATTAAAAAGCATGTAGCTCAGACAGCAGCCAGAAACAAATGTCAGAGACCGAGAAATAATCACAGTGGAATGGAGTGGCATGGCACAAGGCTAAAAGCATTTCAAAAAGGCCAGATACTTGTTTCCACAAAACAGCAGTTGCTTGATGCAAACACAACAGCAGGCAATAAATTCAACCACCAGAAATGGTTCACAGCATCATTTCTTTTGCAATCCATTCTTTTACTTCTAGCATCGACATTGAAAGAACAGTCCTGCTAATCTTTATTTTGGTGTACGGGGCTAGATTGTCCCTCTTTTTCTCCTTGCACTTGAGGTTTCTGCTTCAGAACAGCTCCTAACCACTACAATACTGAATGTTCTAACCGTTGAACATACTCTTTATGTTGCTTTTAAAGTCCTGTGTATTCCTAGGAATCCAGACAGTACCTGTGGAGATCAGACACCCCTGCACAGCCCCGGCTCCTGGATTCCAACCGCTAGGAATCCAGACAGTACCAGACAGTACCTGTGGAGCTCCGACACCCTGGGAGCCCAGCGGTGGATTTCCCTAGACAGTCTCGCTCCAGGCTGGCCCTGCTCTGTGCCAGCCTGCTCAACACCCGAGGTGCAGTGAGACGATCACTCCCCCTGGACTGTGACTCCCTTGCTCTTGGGACTGTAACACCTCCTTGACCACCCCTGGGGAGGGTGGTGCGCTGTTGTTATGTGACTTTTTACGTAATTTTATTTAATCAGAACAGAGACTAAGGAATAGTAAAGTACTTTTTAAAAAAATTGTAAGCCTTACCATTTTCAGAAGAAGCTTTGTGCCTTTAACATCCTGTAACACTTTTTCATTAGAATAGTTCCTATTGAAGTGTGAAGTCCCAGGACGTCAAGAAACATTTCTGTAGCAAATGTTATCCTAACTCGGCAAAGGAAAGTAATAAGACAGAAATAAGAATATGTCTCTCTTCTCTGTAATTGCAACTCCAACATCAACAGCAACAACAACAAGCCAATGCTGTAAACCTATCTGTGGATGGTACTGAACTTCAGACTAAATTGAAAACCCTGGGTGTGATATTTGACCCACATGTGCAACATATTGTCAAAACATCTTTCTTTCACCTCAGAAATTTCACTAGACTACGTCCTACTGTATGTTATCACCAACTGTGGCTGAAAAGCTGATCAACACATTTGTCTTCTCCCGAATTGACTACTGTAATGCCCTACTCGCTGGGGTATCTAAATCCACATTGAACCAGCTCCAAAATGCGACAACCAGAATCCTGACCAGGTCTAGTGCAAGTGATCACATTACTCCTATCCTGCAGTCCTTGCACTGGCTTCCTGTCAAGTTTTGTGTCAATTTTAAAATCCTAATGCTCACCTATAAGGCTCTGCATGGCTTGGCACCTCAGTAACTGTCTGCTACTATCATCCTACTCCCCACCTTGCCACCTTCGCTCTGCTAATTCTGGTCTCCTATCTGTCCCCCAAGCCCGTCTACACTCTATGGGTGACAGAGCCTTCTCCTGTTATGCCCCCAAGCTCTGGAACTCTCTCCCCAAGGATATCAGAGAGTCACCTTCTCTAAACACCTTCAAATCCAGACTCAAACCCTTCTTCTTTAGAAGAGCCTTTACTTAACTGGTTCTGTTCTTTACCCCTCTGCTCCTACTGTATTTAGTTCCTCCATCTACTGTCTGCTCTTATTGTGTATATCTTGTGTACCTTTAAAGGTGCTATATAAAATAAACTTGTTTTATTATTGTGAAGACATTCTTCTCAAACTATTTAAGACATTCTTGTTGGTGAAATGGGGAATATGACTTTACTGTGCACGTGTACATGCAATTAGATCAAGACGTTAAAAAAAGTTCACCCAACACTATAGAATGACTCTCCTTGGGGACACAGCACTGTTGCAATATTTGTTGAACTGCTGTCTTGGAGAATCATAATCAAAAGAGACATGTTCTTGTAAGTCCTCACACTTCAAACCTTTTTTTCTCTCCCTTGTCCCATTTTCTGAGCCCTTTCTAGCCTCACAGGACTTAGCCAATAACAAAGACATGAGAAATCCTTCCGACAAGCACACCATGGTGAAATAAATCCATAAACCTGGAGCAGGAGTCAAGCAGAGGTGAGAATGGCTCAGCTCCTGATGAACGGAAGGTGAAACATTATACTGATTCAAACACAAAACACATGGAACAGAAAGAAAAGGAACAATGGGGACTAGATACTGCCTCAGTATGCAGTTTTTAAAGAAAAAGAGAACAATCCACATCCCAAATGCACTGATGCAAACTGTTGACTTGTGAGCGTGGGATTACTCCTCAAAGCAGGCAGCACATTCATCATGCATTATGGAGAATGTCAGGGTTTGTTATCTACATTTTACCTACAGTATTAAAGGTGTACAGACCAGTGCTATATTTCTTACAAATGTTAATGTTAAAGTGTTGTGAAGTATGAAGATATTATGGTAATAAAATGGGAAAGCATAAGGAGGCGTGAATCAATTCTGCTCTGCCCCGGCCCCTTCTAAAAATTGGGATGGGAGGGTGTGATCTGTCTTGTTTTTGATCTTTTTCAGGGTACTACGTTTGTGTAGACAATCCATTGTTTCCCTTCTATTGGAAATGCAGTCTTCACAAATGGGAATCCACCCATGCATTTTCTAACCACTTTATCCTATACAGGCTCATGGGGGAACAGGAGCCTATCCCAGCAAGTCATGGGTGCAAGGCAGGATACACCTTGGACAGGATGCCAATCCATAATAGGGCCCACACGCAAACACATTCATACCAGGGCCAATTTTTCCAGAAGCCAATTAACCTATCAGTATGTCTTTGGACAGTGAGAGGAAACCAGAGCACCCAGAAGAAACCCATGCGAACACAGGGAGAACGAACTACACACAGGTGGCACCTGTAGGGGTTTTGCGAATTTACTGGGACAATTTATTAATTGTGGCAGCAATCACGAGGTGGTTCGTTATGGCTTTTAGAAAATCAAATGATCAGTGACGCACACACAAATGAATTCAATAAACGAGATACATTTATTAATACATAAATTGTGCATAAAAAATATAACAGTCTGCCTGGATACAGGTGGCAGATCTTACTGTGAGGGTTATCAAAGTGCAAGGTATATAATCACGAAGAGATGCAAAACACAAAGAGATACAAACAATATGCTTCAGAATAACATTCGGCTATACTATCGTTAATCAGTCTACATTAGCTACTCAAAAGTAAATACTGTACATTACTCATATCAATTGAATTGATATCAACTTGTGTTGAGGTAACAATTGAATTCTCGAGATGCAATATAGAACATTGGTTTTACTTATCCAGATACGGATTCGTATTTCCCGCCACGGACACCAAAACCGGCTAACGGCTGCATCCAATCGCTGTGGTGTTTGATGGGCATCGTCCCGGCATCCTCTGGTTCCCAGCCAACCAGTTGGGGCGCAGCTCGGAGTCGGACGAATTAGGAGGAGAGGTTTCTGCTGTGGCGACGCGCCGACAGTGTCTCTCTCAGGAACCTACGGTACTAGTAGTCCATCTGACTAGTAGAAGGTCTCTGTTCACAGAGGGTGACCACAGGTCCGAGCAAGTCACTCCTTAGGGGGAAGAAACTCGGTTTGCTTCCGGTGTAGCACTGCTGCTGAATAAGAACTTATTCAGGTTGTCGACAAGAGTCCAAACGTGTACTCCGGTGATCAAGTGAAGCTTCCACATTGGCGTTGGCTAGTGATTTACGTACGGGCATTCCCAGGGCCTACACTTTGCTGAAACAAGGTTCCAGTCCCTATACAGACAACACTGGCCATCACGTGATTGTCTCTGAGGGTGTGGACATTGGCTGGAGAAGCAAAGTTTCTGAGCTGTGCAGTGTCTTTTAAACCAGAACCAAGACAGGTAATGATTGGTCGAAAGTTTAGCAGGCATTTCAGACCCACGTGGGGTTACCATGCCCTACAGGTTCCTAATTGGTTGGTCAAGGTGAGAGATGAGTCACAATGACCTCTGACATCTAGGACCACAGTCCAGATATTCCCAAGAAACTCACAAACAGTTAGGTGCCAGGAATGACCATTGATCATGATAGCCAGGCATGGCTGCGTACATCCCCATTTGGGAGCTGCTCCTTATCTGAGAGAAAACACCTTAAATCAGAACTGCATGACTAGCTTCTCTGTGGCTGCACAACAAAGATGAGAAAGAGAGAAGGGGCCTCATTTAGGAAAGCACGGCAACACTTAATTCTGTCTTATTAATAAGCACTGCTGCTACACACCAAAAAATTGAACTCAGGGCCCCATCACTGCATGGCAGCAATGCTAACCACTAATGCCCACAGATAGGAATAAAAATGTCCAAACAGTCATAGGCATGCATGACTCCTGGATTGGTCATAACCTGGGCAACTAAATAGGGAGGAAGCAGCTCTTAGGTCTCTGTCATTAAGCGTTTTTCAGGACCCTATGCAGACAGCAGAATCCGGAAGGGAGTGAAAGAGACACGGGGAGGAGACGACAAGGAACTGGGCTGGTAGACAAACAGGGGGGCATGACGAGTGTGCACTGGAGCTCGGGGGGACATGGTCCAGGCGAACAAATCCGAGGAAGTCCAGGGGGGAGTCGTAAAACCGGGAAATCCAGACGAGACGAAAACAAAACACAGTTAAAAACCGGAACGGGATACGGTGCAGGGAGAGGGAATAAAAATGTGGGTGACGAGGCCAGGCCCTCAGAACCTCGTACTCAGTTAGGTCAGGATGCCGATAGGAGGCCTATGCCCTCAAGCCACAGGCGTAGGGCAACTTGGTGGTAGGAGGGCCTCCGGGCGTTCGTCTTCCAATGCAGATCCCGGAATAGAGTGAATGCCTGGCTTTTAAGGAGGGGCAGGATTAGAGACAGGTGCATATAATTAACTAAAGTGTGAAAGAGCTGGAGCGTCCTAAAGAGGAGGGATTACAATCGTGACAGTCTGTCTCTGAAATATGGATATACCATATGGCAAATAGCAGATTTGGGTTGTGGAACCTGGTGAACATGGATAATGAGGATTGTGTAGCTGCCATGCAGCTCCGCAGGGGAAGAGGAAGTCCTGTGGGAGAGTGGCCAGGAGAAGCCCAGAGGAATCCTGAGGGAGAGAGGCAAACATCTCAAAAGCCAGTTGAACTGTATTCATGATTCCATGTGCTAGGTGCTGTTTTAGTAGTAAATTACGATTCTTTTCAAATCCTTATTCACGTGACAAAAGAAATTAAACATATTATTTTTTTGGTGTAAGTCACCTGGCTAAAAGTGAGGATGAGGCTGACAGGACCCCCATCTCTTCATCTCACTTCACAAGGAATGTGCCAGGGAGCTGCTGCATGGGTGAAGATGGGGTGGAGGGAGGGGTGTAAGACACAAGGTGAAATATTTATACAATATATCTGAGAACAGAAACAGGCAAGATTAGAAATATGTCCTCCTCCTGAACTTCTGTTTAAAACACCTTTTCAGTAATTATGCAACGTAGCAGACTAATTCAATGTAGAGAAGAATGTGTTGAAGTTTATTTGGCACAATTCGCCTGGATGAGGGAGCTTCAACTTGCCTTTGAGGATAAGGTTGACAGTTTTCAGTTACAAAGCTAAATGGAGTGTACAGTATATGAAAGAGAGTAGGGTTAGCTTATCGAATGCATGAGGGAGGAAAGGAACAGCTACAAGGGCACTTTTGTTGCTTGAAATAATAATAAATTGTCACGTGTGTCGAGGGAAAAGGTTAGGAAATAGACCCTGTATAGAGTCAGAGAGAGAAAAAACTGAATTCCTAAGGCGAACGTAATTCAAATCATCATACTAGAGTGAGGTCGGAGATCAGGAACAAAGGGTCAGAAATCCAGAGAGTCACAAGAAAAATGAGAGGTCGGACTAAGTCACGAACTGGATGCATAGCTCTGGCTGAGGAAACCTCAATAGTGAGCGAGGACAAGTTGCAGAGTGGGAGTTTAAATAGACTAGGTGAGTGAAGTTAATTAGTGATCGGGCGCTCGTGGGAATGCGAAGGTGTCTGCGTGCCTGCACGCGGTTTGTGACATAAATAATATTGTTTCTCCCTAGATGTTGTCATCTAAAAAAAATTATTAAATCACTGGCAGATCCTGTTTGGCCTGAGATCAAGACTTAAGCATGACACAGCAATGGTGTATTTTAAGTTCCTTATTTAATGTAGCAAAGACTTACTGTAACCACCCTTTTTGGAGTAACTGCTATTGTATCTGACTTGAGACTTTACCATTATAACTCCCTGGGAGTAGACTTCTTTATAGTGAGAGAAATCAGTTCACTAGCGGTGCCACTGACTTATTTAACTACCACATGCAGAATTCGTACTCAGATTTCTGTCTAGTGAGAGAAACCAGGTCACTGCCGGTGCTTTAATGTGGCCACAGTAGCCTCTGCTGGTAAGAATGCAATGCATTAGAAACCTCGAATATTGAATATTGAATAGAGTGCATGGTCCTTTTTCTATGAAGAAAAGGAATTTTGCTCTGATGACCAGTGTGTTTGAGTTCCTGCTATCCTGATCCTTAAAGCACATTAGGAACCTGATACACAGAAACTACTGTAGGTAAAGAATCTAACTAAAGCAATGTAAACAAAATTACCCATTGAAACACTTATAGTTTTACTCTGAATGTCAAGAAAACAGCAAAAACCTTCTGATTGCTCAAAAGCTCACAGACTCCCTCCTAAACTGAGCAGTTCACAAGTTTGAGTCTTTCTCCCTAAACACAAGCAGGAATCTTGTCTTGCAGAAAGTCAGGCTGACTTACTTTACATTACAAGCTGAATACTAATCACCCTCTGTCTCTTACATCCATCTATCCCAAGAGCCTATTTTTTTCTGTAATAAACTCATCATGACATGGCAGGCAGATGGCCAGGGACAAAGACAAGGACACTTGCTGATGGAAACAATGTTTGAGTGCAGCCTGGATACGATTTCTCTGAAAGTCCCCCTGAAGGGGGAGGAAACCACCAATCAGCCAATTACCACTCCTTCAGTAGCCAGACTACCTCTCCCGTTCATCATGATACCTTTGGTCAATTCCTTCAGCGTTGACTTAACTCATCTCCTGGAGGTACTGCTTCTCATTACAATGACTCAGACTGGCACCAGTCCAGCTCCTGAGTGAGACCTGAGGGTTTCTGTACAGACGTACCGAGGTCACAAGAAGGGAATGTCTCACTTAATGGGATACGGAAGCTTGCTCCATGCCTCGATTTCCAGGCTATTATCAAATTAAATGAGGGGAAACTAAACTGAATTACAGAGCTTCTTTATATAGATATCATCTGTGGTATCTGCTATGAGTGCAGGAGACAGCTTCCAGCCTTGATGAAACTGACCTGAAAAGGGAGCTGACAAGCAACCGAGGGAGCAAAGCACATATTATGGAGAGAAACACAATATACAATTAAACTAATGACCTCTTTTTTATCAGCACGTATTTCAAAACAAAAAAGAGCAGCCCCACAATGTCAGGGAGGATTTTCTTACAGAATATGCTGCTCTGCATGAGGTAAATTGAAAGAATATGGGACTCATTCATTTACAGTACCACATGTTTATATTTATGGTATTGTCTGCACTTTCACATTCCTCTGATACTTTAATGATACTTTAAAGGGGAACTGCAGTCCCAATTTCTCAGACTGGCTATAACATCTCGGGAACAAAATAAATTCATTGACAGTACAGAAAAAAAAATTAAAAATCCCAAATTAAACATAAAATCGTGAACTTTGTGAAAGTACTGTAAGTCACCATGTTGTCACAAACCCCTGGTGTCACGAATGACTGGCAGCCCAATCGGGAGGATGAACCCTGTGTGATAACTCAGTTGTCAGGAGACAAAGGGAAAGGATCCAGTAGCTTCCGGTGCAAGAGAGGACTAGGCAAGAGATGTGGTCAAGGGCAAGTTCCGTAGGTCTTATCCAAAAGGGCTTAGAAGACTTTGAAAGGACGACAAGGTAGGAGCTCTGAAGGGGGCAACCAATACCGGGCAGCTTAGCACAGTCAACACAGCACAGTGTAACAAAATAATAAAACAATACAAAACTTACAATACCGTCAGTACAGTCAGTGAGAAGTGCACACAAAAAAAGTTGCTCACAGTACAGAATATACAAAAAAAACAGAACAGAACACAGAAATTTGTATTGCACATTATAAATATAAAATGTACAGGAACGGAATTGTAATTGACATGTACTGTCACATCAATTGTAACGGAATGGTATTGTTTGGAAGAAGTGCTCAGGGCTAGAGTGTAATTAGCATGAAAGCGCTTCCGTGTGGGAATCTGGTTGGAGGAGGTCGTGACACCTGGTCACTCCATGGTCAAAAGCAAGAGTTCCCACGAATTGCCATGTGAAGTGGCCTTTCCCGCTTGCTGGTCACTGTAATAACTAATGTAATGTAAAGTGCGAGCAGACATTTTACTGCAGAAATGTTCCAATGTGATCTGCATGCAGTATGTCAGCAAAACCGTCTGTTAGTCGAGAACATGATTTCTATTGGATTAAAAGAGCTGGATTCACAAGCCTGTTTGTTTACAGTGTAATAGGGCTACTTCACCTTACTGGAAGTTTTGTTGCTTCATTCTGAATTGCTGAACATGGCACTGCGGCACACCTGGAAATTTCTATTTTGTGATGTAAATTGGAGGTTTTACAAGTTACTGTGTACATCTTACTTTCATTGTCCTTTGAAATGCACTCATCAATGCTGATTCTTTCTAACCCCGAAATATACAAATAGTGGAGCAGTTTCTCTTTAAATTGTGAACCTGTCCCAGTCCAGATGGAAAGTTCTACACATAAAGACCCATAAAGGGGGTTAGGAGGGTGCTTCACACAAGTCTTCAAGAAAGTTATTGATAAAGTCAAACAGATGGACTACATGATGCTCAGCTATGAAACACAGACACAAGAGCACATAAACATTAACTGAAAAGCTAGTCACTTTAGGGCTAGAAATACGAGGCACTTTTTGTCACAAAGTACAGTACAATGGGTGTACAGACTAAACTAGCCAGATGTCTCGTCAAGGCTGACTCTGTATGATCTTTCAAGAAATGGCTGTATAGTAAGCCACTAACAAACAACCTCAATGGGCTAAATACCTCCTCATGTTTATAACATCAGTAATGCTCTTATTTCACTTATAACCTGCCATCAGAACCACATACCTAACATGGCAGCACTTCAACATTTAGTCCTCTGAACATATTTGTTAGGAAACACAGTGGCGTCTATTTGCCTCACATCAGCAGACTTTCATTGACATTATTTGAATGTACATGTACAATGTACATCCTGATAAGAGGCTGCACGCAGAGAGAAGGCCCTCAGAGGAATCTGATAAATGATTAAATAGGTTAGCCTCAGAATCTTGAGCTGTAAGCAAAACCCAGTTTATGTCCAGTGGAGGAAGACCAAGGAAGAAGAGGAAAAATGGTTTGACCTTTTGCATAGCTGGCTGAGTTGTTTAATTCTTATATCCACCAATTAAACAATGCAGGTACTCCTTGTCAGTCTTTGTTTTCCCTTATTGCTGCTGGCTCTTCCAGCAAACACAGCCTGTGGGGAGAATTCTCAGAGTAGACAAGTAGATCCAGCAGTGGGGGAAAGTGTCACATTCTCAGGACATGAATCTGTCATGTTTTCAACCCTCTCAAGCAGACATGACTGGAATGAAAAAAACAACAACAAATTTGTTGAACTAACAGAGAATGAAGGGCCTGATACTGTATACAAATTGAACTGCTTATTTTTTAAAGGAGCTTACAATGAAGTACAACATCCCCTCCAAGGGAAAAAAAACATCAATGACATAGTGCACAATTTATCCATAAGAAAACCATTTATCTTTGAATGTGAATGTTTGCAAAGTACAGCAATTTACTTTGGGAGTGAAGTAAAATACTCTGCTCAGTTAGACTAGTGAATGACAACAAAACCAGTCAGAGCAACAGAAACATTACTGAGATTATGGCAGGAAATAGGAAAATCTGTATCAGATATATTCGTCACTTTCACTGTGACAGTACAATACTCAGAATTCTGTAAAATAACCCACAGATCCTGAACCACAGCATATCACACACTGAGGCAGAGGACAAGGTTATTGACATTGTTATGATCTACCTGCTTCTGAGTCATAAGTCATGCAATGACTGAAAATAAATGTTGATGGAACAGGAACAACAGAACACTCCCTATATAATGAAAATATCCATGAAAAATCATGGATAATGATTGCTTAAATACTGGGATAAGACCAGCTTGGTCCATGATTCGTGACACAAAAGATTTATCCCTTTGCATTCTCTCCTAGCTTTAGTACTATGAGATTGCAATCTACTGAGAATATGATAAACTATTCACATGGTGGTTAGGACATCTTCAGTACTACTACTACTAAGTACTATTAAGAGGTCATTGAAAATGAATGGATGTACAGTAAGAGGTTCTTAAGAAACCCCACACTGCCATCTTGAGAAGAAATTCAGCAGCTTCCATGTCAAATTAATATTGACTAAAATAGCCTGATGGACATCAGCATTGGTGGCGTTTTAAGATCGTAAAGGCTCAAATGTGTTCTCTGAGATTTCATGTGTATCATGGAAGTAAAATCTCAAAATTAAAAAATAATTTACTGCTCAATTAGGGTTACGTTTAAGCAGAGACACTCTTGATAATCATATCAATGGACGTGGAACAAATACTAATGCGAATAACTGTTCGTTAAAAGTTAATAAATTGTTCCTAAAAGAATGCCTAGGGGGCAAATAATTCCAAAGCAAATGCAAATTAATTACGAAAATACTTTCTGGCAACGGGGAAGCTTTGAATAGATGAAGAAAAAGCGAAACGATGTGTTATCTTCTATGCCTGTTTAAAACGACATCTCTTGCACTTCAATCCTACATACAGTATATTTCAAATCAGAAACCTAAGAGAGATTAAGAGAGTTGCATTGTATTTATTTTGTGTCACATTAGAAACTTCGGAATTAGACATTTAACATCACATTAATGGACTGTTTCCTAGAAGGCAAATAACCCTGAGGTGAAATTATGAACTTGCTATCGAAAATTCAGATATAATTTTAAGACAAACAGATACTGTATATCAGTTACTATAAGTTTGTAACAGGTGCATGCCGTGCTCCAATTAATCTTTTGCGTAGTCCAACAGACAACAATGAGTAAATATTAATTAAGTATGAAATAAAACCGAAAGTATTAACTTGTCCGAAACTGTCAAAAAGCAATTATGAATCTCAAAGGAAAGGTAAAATGAACTATATTTTTTCTCATCGGTAACCACACAGTTAACAACAGAATTGATTAACACTAAGTACTATGCTCAACACATTACTCACGTAATGTGAAAAAAGCGAACCGTGTTCAACATGCTCTGATTAAATTTAGCTTGCGTGGAAGGAACAGACTGTACAGTAGAAACACAAGGATGCCAACGAGAAGCTACATGCAGTTATACAGCTCTTCAGTCCAACCGTGGCATTGTGATGATAGGGGTTTACGATGAAAGGTTACACCACAAGGCGGCAGGATTTTCAAGCTTCTCAAGTTCCACTTTGGTATTAACACTGTAACAAGGTTTTCATATTAAGTTTTAATTAGCATAAAATAACTTTACCGAACATATAGATTACACTATCTACCAAAAAAAACGAAACCATAACTTTTTAATATACAAGGGATTTTTTACATCCTTTTTTCTTTAAAAACGTTGTGCATCTGCGTTAAAAAAGAAAAAAAAACTTCAAAACTTCGGAAATTCCTTTAGCCAAGGTCCAGCAGATGCTTAGTTTAATTATTTTTTAAGTTTAATTGGATTAAAGAACTGTAACACATACAGCCGATATTACAGGTTGTACAAGCCGGTTTACCAGCGTGGTGACGTCACCGCCCTTCCCTGTGAATAGCAGGGACCGCAGCCGCTGGGTTGATGGGAGATTTCCCTTTAGTTCGACTCAACTCAACTGGCTGTTGAGTGACGCTGGAGGCCCGAGTTCGAGTCCCCAGCGGTAAGGGGCCGACTTGAGGCAGCAGCGGCAAGGGCGCATACCCACGTGAACCTGTGAGCGCTACAGTACTAATGCACTGATTTGTCTCATACAAGCCCAAGGGACACCATCATTAAACAGGTTTATTGACGGAACACAGTTTTTACGATATGAAGCATTTTGTCCAATCTGTTAAGATTAGGAAAAGGATACTAATCGCTGTATAACAAACAAACTGAAGGTCTTGTTTACATGCCTTTAGTAGAGAAAGTCTCCAGGACTCTTCTTTCCTCTTCCAGTTCTGTCTGTGCATCTCACTTGTAAATTCAGATTTTGTGTGTTCTTTCACGGAAATTGACTTCAGGTGCTGTGATCCACACACTCCTGTCCTGGAGCTCTGCCAACCCACCTCCCCCGGCAGGTGATGTGTCATCCTCCTGTCACCCCAGCTTTATCAGACCGCCTCATCTCCAGTTTTGTCTTCACTTTCATCCTT
This sequence comes from Atractosteus spatula, assembly GCF_055471065.1. Taxonomy (NCBI): domain Eukaryota; kingdom Metazoa; phylum Chordata; class Actinopteri; order Semionotiformes; family Lepisosteidae; genus Atractosteus; species Atractosteus spatula. Next base: position 14,475,282 of record NC_142724.1, read on the forward strand.
TCCTTATGGGCTAGATACCAAAGACCCTCCCAGAGTGCACACTGGCTTATTTTTAGACACCACAATGTGTCACATGAGGGCTTCTGTCGAAAATATGGCTGCCAAACACATTCCTTCTCTTCAGACACCTGAGGTGGGACCAGAGCAACCCATAGCACAACAACACTATTGCAGACCCCACCTACATGTACAGTACGTTAGACAATGGTAGCTAGCGATGTTGGTGAGACAGAAAACTAAAACAATAGTGTAATGTAAAACAACCCGGTTCTTTGGTACAGATTAAAGCAAAGGTTTACTCAGTGATGACTTCAATCCACCTCTCTGGGCTAATATTAAGTGGAATATAAATATATATTTATTGTATTAATATTAACTTCTTTTAAGATGTACTGTATTGGTACTAAATGTCCTCTAATCTGCGTGTTCTGAACAAACAAGCAATCCATTCAAGGTTTGTCTGGCCAGAATTAGTTCAAGTATGTTCTTTAAAGACTACAGTATGTGCTACCAAACACAAAACAATATTTCACAATCTTAACACTCTGTCCAGAATAATGTCCCTTTGAGACTGAAAGATGGACAAACACATCCTCTCACTGAACTGGCATATAAAGTGTAATTACTGTAATGCTAATTGTGCATGTTCTATTTTACATAGAGTCACTGGAAGTATGTTCTCCTTACATGAAAAGCTTCTGAAATGTGTGTTTGACTATTATTATTAAGTGCATGTGAAATGATCCAAGTAAAAGGAAGTCAATTATTTGGTTACTAATAGCAGTTGGGTCTCAGAGCCTCTTCTCCCCATTTCTTAAAGAATCCCAGAACGTCAGTATTTACAGCTACAGAAAAGTATGGGGAATTAGTTTATATCTTAAAGCCTATTGCCAGACTAGGCCTTATAGACTAGGTTATAAGGACTGGACTTACTTTATATGTGGTAAGTAGGGTGTGCTAGGGGAAAATATATATTTCTCATTTCTGTGAAACAATTTATCCTTATAGAACAAGCATGTTAATCCTCTCTGAAAAGTGACATTTGAATATTGAATCTTTTAACTAAAGAGCTGCCTGTCTGATGCATTTCAGCATAACTACAGTAGTACAGTCTGACGTCTTATATATAAAGGTCTATGAACTTGTAGTTATCTTGAACACCGTATTGAAATTAACGAAAGAAAGAAAGAAGTTGTGCACTGTGATAACAGAAAATCAGAAAAAAAGAATAGCCCTTTTCATTATAATCAGTAGGAAAAAATCAATGCACTTCAGCGGTAAACAATACTAAATTCCAGGAAGTGTGTTTTTTGGAATAATTTTTCATTAGTGTGTTATTGTTTACGAGGCGCTTCGTGTTCTAATACACAGCATATATTGATTTTGCTATAATTGCTTTTCTTCTTTCACGTCTGAGACACCGACTGGCTATTCATTTACAAGGGCTGATAACTCTGCAAAACTGAAAGCAGTAATTAACCCCAAGAAGTGTCCCAAGTGAGTGTGTTTTCCGTGTGAATTATACGAGAGCCATAAAACTGAAATGTTTTGCACCGGTTCGTAATGCGCTGAGAAGTCAGCTTTTCAAAACAAAGTAAAAAAGGCTGGAGTTCCTCATTGGCTGATATGTAGTTCCTTATTCGCGCTTTGACGTTTTGCAAGTCTTTCGCTACTCCTTTCTTACGGTTAAAGATAATTATTAGATTTTTCACAGGTTACACCAAGCTGGTTGTCGGGTTGCTCTGTCCGAGTGCGGCTGTTATTTTAAAGTTTAAAAGTTTTCATTTTAAAATAATTAAATTATTATTTTGATTGCCAATTGACACCAAAGAGCATTAGTAAAACCGAATGCCTTTTTCTTAAGATAAATATTGATTGTTTTTGTTCCCCATAGTACTTGAAAGATTTGTGTAAGTCCAGTAGGAGTCTTTGCGACATAATAGAAAACTCGGGTGGTTTAGCTTTGAACGCCCCCTAGTGCTCACTTCTACCTTGTTTCAGAAGAACACGACTGAACCAGCACTTCTGCAGGAGCTGGAAAGCTAAAACTCGAATTTCTCTTCCGAAATACCAAGATTTCAGGCAGGTAAGGTACAATGGGCTCACAGAGACCCCTGACCGTGAACCATGGTGTAAATTACTTCTGTCAAATTTGAACAAGACATTTTGCTTTCATATACAAGACAATGTAAAAATCACGTTTATTGATCCGTTTGTTCATTTCTTTGCTTCTTGACCACTTGCAGGAACGTTATATGGCCTAATAGCAATCACAAACACAAAACACGAACTGCATCTAACGATAAGTTATATTTCTGCTGAATGGCTTGATGGATTAGTTGCGTCTATTTTTTGTTCCATGAAGCTTCTATAGTAATAGTCTACTTTGGCTTCTTTACAGTGAAGGGTGAGTTACAGTACGCATTGCAAAGCCCGTAAATAAAACTTTATGACTACTGTGTAAGATCACAGCCAAATTTAAGCATCTACTGTAAATGTGTTGTAAGTAATGAAACTTCCACATCGCATACTGTATGTACTGTATATTGTAATGAATGTTTATAGAGACTAAAACCCAACCATAGTTGTCGTGTGTCCTGGTCATTCTCAGGGTTTTGTCCGTTTTACTGTACAATCCATGAAAAGGACAAGTGAGAAGGGCGCTGTGAATTAACCATCCTCAGTCGGACTTACGCCAGCCGCCCTGTCACTGAGGACGTGACGGCTTGAAACTCAGGGCTTCACTTTGCTGCCCTTTACCTCACAGCCTGCTGGAAGGGGGAGCTGGAGCCTACATCGCCGCCCACCTGTTGACTGTATTATTAGCGCGGAGCTCCCACCCTGAGCGAGCGCTCCGGCCCCGTGAGCTCACAGCTACGCTGGTGCTCCAAACCGAGAACAGGCGACCGCCCGACAGCACGCTCTGGGTCGCTTTCTGCAGTTCAAGCAGACGTAGCTGGATCGGACCCGGGAGAGAAAAAAGTTTGCTGGAGGGTATCAAGGTGTGGATAAACGGTAAGAATTCTTTAATACTGCTTCCCACCGGTGCCTCATGGATTCTGTTCCATTCAGCTTTTCTCAAAGGGGATTTGATGCTTCTGTCCAAAGAGTATTTCTTGTGATACATGCTATAAAGTATTGTACCATGACGCGGGTTATAAACATGTAAAGAATTTGCCGCTTTTAAAATCCGTCCCTCTAGAATGGTCTAAGCGTTGCCTTTCGAAAAAGTTATTTCCATCTTCATTTTCCATTGGATTTTAAAGGTTATCCTTGTGGCTTTCCAAAATGCTACTCCGAAATGCGCAATAGGGCTTGCCTCAAAGTCACAGGGAATGTGAAATCATTAAATATATAATTTTATTGTTATTATTATTATTATTGGCCGCTTGATTGTTGTTATTGTAAACAAGATCGCAAAATCATTAAAAGACTTAAACGCTCCTTTCAGGAACCAGTGAGCTGCACGGGCGAGTATAAACCCAGTGAAACGAAACAGAAGCTGTGAAGTATTGCGTTAAATCTGTTTTTCCATGTCGACACATGGAAATTGTGTTTCTATGAAACACCTGAGTGTCAAGTCTGTACGTGTTTGTGTTTTCTTGGTTGACCCTAAATGAGACAGATGCTCTGTTCAAATGAATAACTCCACCAACTCGGAATCCCACACACACGTTCAAACGGAGTTTTTCCAGTCCTGCTGTTTCGATCAGCTGTGGTGAGATGCCACGATGGACTGTCCTCCCTCTGTTTGTAGTACAGTGGACGTCTTCAAAAAAAGTCTACAGTCAGTCCTGTACAGTAAATGCGTGCTATCCCGCACGCTTTGCATGCTAATTCTCCTTAGTGAATTCGGAACCTTAGCAATGTGATCATCAGTTGATGCTTTGTTTTAGACGCTAGTACCTACAGTACATTAATATTCTGCTGTCGTTTCTACTGTATATACTGTACATCATCATAATACAAAATCTGGACGATGGGATATCACAGACATGACATTACAATCGGCATGCAGGAGTTTACTGAAGTGTGCATATTTTATTTGTGACGACCATTGAGTACTGTATATCCTAAAGGTGATACAAGTATGGAAGTTTAACGCTCCAGGAAGCACTTCCATATACTACTGTCTGAAGAGCTAACAGTTGAGTTCAAATCTCCAGGTCTGCAGTGGTATTTTAGACAGATTCTCTGGGTGAGATAATTGCTGTTCACCCTCCATCTTTAGGAGGAATGATGCTTGAAAACATTGCAACACCTTCTGCAAATCTATAAAAATCCAATGTCTTCAATTTCAGTTTGGGTTTAATCCCAAATCATCCAGATCCAGATAAAATCAACTTTATTGTCCCCTAGGGGGAAGGGTTCTATGCTTCTGTACATCTGAATACATCTGAAAACATGACACCTCACGTTAATAAAAGGTCGCTCTAGCACGTACTGTAGGTGATACTGTCCGAGGTAGCTGTAGCGATGACGCTTTTGTCTTCGTGAGTAAAGCTCTCTGTGCTCTTGTGTTTCTGAGTCTCTTTGGCGAAGACAAGCTGGGGTAGGAGACTGAACCTGTTCAGATACAGCCTGATCTGTCAAGTCTCCCCTACAGGGTCCTCTGGTGCAGAAATAGACACTGCAGAGACAGGTGGTAGATGGTCTGGGACCCACAAAAGTGGAGACAGTTATCTAATGTTCCCAGCTTAAGTTTTAGTTTTAGCAATGAAATGCAGTTCATTTTAAACACACCTTAGAGTTAACATCACACCCCACCTCTAACAGTCAAAACAATGGGATAAAAGATCTGCCTTCCTTTTATAGTCACAACAATAGTGTGAACACTGTATAGGCTAGCTGAGTTCTGTTCAGCTCAATTCAATTTTACAGGCAAATGGACAAATAAAATAAGGAAGGTGTAAGCATAATAAAAATAGTTACATTTGAATCATTTGAGAGTGGTTCTCTGGTTGAGGGAGAGCTTCAGGTCTCTGGCCTGCTTCAATAATGCTTCAATAATCACATTAATTATATTCATTCTTGTATTTTTGAACAAATTCATGCTGACAGAAGTTTGCAATTGTTTCAAAAAGAGGATTTGCTGCATTTCCTCTTCTACCATTAGAATTTTAAATGAAGCCAAAACCTGTTAGCGTTTTTAAAAATGAAAGTAAATCAGTAGGTTTGTTAAATATGTCATTCTAACCATGCATCTAAAGTATTCATTTTCTTGTTCAATTTTCCAGTGCAGCCATAAAAAAATAGCATCAAAGAGTATATTTGAAAAAATGAGGTAATAGTTATTGCCCTGAATTGTGGGAATACATATGAACAGATGTACTCAATTCTAAATAGAATAGTAAGTCTCATTGTGGAAACACAATGTGCTTATGTTCAAAACAGGTCATTTCTGGTCAATTAAATTAGATCAGAACAGGTCTTCTCAGTTAAACTCTTGTAGACCTTCATGTCTACTGATTTTCATTCCAGCCAAGCACTAGGCAACTTAATTGAATTCACGATTGGAACCTTTACAAAGTTTTCATCTAGTTGAATTTACTTGTTCAAATGAAACAAAAAATAACAATTCAAGATTTGTAATCACAATGAGGTCCAATTAGCAGCATTATAATTCAATGGCCTAGCTGAAAGCTCAGCTGGAATAAAACAAGCACAGGGGGCTCACTTAAGGCAATGGCGAAGCCGTGAGATAACACTGACTAGCAGCCCCAGCTCAGAACTCTTGACTTTACCATCCCCTCATACCATATGACCTGTGATTGTTATCTTCTGTGGTTGCTCAGAAAGGTTGACAGAACCAGTTGGTGAAAAGACATGCTGATGGAATTGGAGAAGCACAAAATGGATATTTGATTATTTCCACAAATATTTCTGCTGGAGGGGCAGCTGAGGGCAATGCCAAGTTTAAGGGCTGACATACATCATAATAATAATAATAATTATTATTATAATTGCTTACACTTATACAGTATAGTGCTTTTCTGGACACTCCACTTAAAGTGCTTTACAGGTAATGGGGACTCCCCTCCACCACCACCAATATGCAGCATCCACCTGGATGATGTGACGGCAGCCATAGTGCGCCAGAACGCTCACCACACATCAGCTATCAGTGGGGAGGAGGGCAGAGTAATGTAGCCAATTCATAGAGGGGGATTATTAGGAGGCCATGATGGGAAATTTGGCCAGGACGCCGGGGTTACACCCCTACTCTTTTCGAGAAACGCCCTGGGATTTTTAATGACCACAGAGAGTCAGGACATCGGTTTTACGTCTCATCCGAAGGATGTTCTTCTACATGGTAGATCGATGCCTACAGTAGGTATTAAGAGATAAAGGGAATTGATTCAGTTGCAGAGAGGAGATAGTGGTTCGGAATATAACATTGTTTTCAGGCTTTGAATACTTGGTGCTTTGAAAGTTGATTGCCTATTCAAAAAGCTGCATTGACTCAAACTGAAGACCATGGAGGTACACATTTTGACGTGTAGAGAGCACGTTCTCACAGTAAAAGGACAAAAAAGAGAGTACTACACTGGCTCAGCATGGCCACCACTTGTATCCATGATGGTGGTGATGTTAATATCCTTTTGGCTGATCCTGTTGGTCCCCTTTAGAAGTACCCATATGCAAAACTGTTCTTAATTAACATGGTAATGTTCTCTTAATTGTGTAATTGAAACAAGAGATAGGCAAATCAATGCATTCCCACTCCGATCAAATAATGAAGCTGTGTAAGAAATGCTTTGACAAATTTCCCGGGGGCGTTCTAATTCTATCACAGCCTCTTTCTTCCATGTTGTTATCTACTTGTCAGACAAATAAATAGATTGAAAGACAAGACATTATATCGGGTGTCTGGGATCTCTCATGTTTCTCGGGATTATTGGTTAAAAAATGAGCAAGGGGCACCTTTCCAAGTTCACATCATAAACTTCCTGTGCAGTTCACCCGCGCTTAGTCACTTTTACACCTGTCAGAAGCAGATTTTTGCTGAGACAGTGCCATTCGGGTATGAATCTACTGTATATGCTTAAGTTCTGTAAAAAACAAAGCTGATTTTATGTAGTGGCAGTCTGCTCTACTGTTTCCTGTGTCATGATTTCTTATAACCTCCCCTGAACACTGCTTTCACCAGCTTCAAAACCTAACAAAATTGAAGTACACGCCCAGTTGACTTGTCTGTTTTATGCACCTGGAGGGCAGTATTCTTTTCAATGAATCAGAGCATAGAGTTTATTTACTTGGGCCCGGAAGCTATTGGCAATGTTTGACAAAGGGTGCAGTCAGTAAGGAGTGTTTAGGTTATGCAGGCTGTTTCAGCAGAGAAATGAGAGTAAAATATTCATACTGTATATATGTTTAGCCAATGTTGTGTCATTTCCACTGAAATCGCACAAGCAAAAGGGAATAGGTTCCTGGGAAAGTTGGCCCTGGTGTGAGTGTGTGCATACCTGTGTTTGTTTCTGTGTGTGTCCTGCGATGGACTAACATCCTTTCCAAGGTGTATCCTTGTCATGAAGCGTTTTTCAGGACCCTATGCAGACGTCAGAATCCGGAGGGAAGTGAAACAAACACAGGGAAAGAAGTTTAGGATCGGGGCTGGAAGAAGAACAGGGGGGCGTGTCGACGGTGTGCTGGTGCTCGGGGGGCGTGGTCCAAGGCAAACAAGTCCGTAGGGTAATCTAGAGTAGGCAAGAGTCAATATCCGGGTAATCCATCCATGACAGAGACATGACAGAAGTTAAAAGCCGGAGCGGGATCCGGCGAAGGGTCGGGGAAATAAAAAAGGGATAATGGGGCCAGGCCCTCCAAGCCCCAGACCCAGATGGTCAGGATGATGTTGTGAAGCCTATGCCATCGGGCCATTCCTGGACCCGCTGGTAGGCGGACTTCTGGATGTCCATCTTCCAAAGCTGAGCCTGGAATGGTGGGAGCATCTGGCTTTTGTAGGGAGGGGCTGGAACTGGAGGCAGGTGCAAAAAATCAAGATAAACAAGAAAGAGCAGGAGCGTCCTTAAAAGGGGCTTATGATCGTGACAATCCTGCCTTGCACCTATTGCATGCTGGGATAGGCTTTGGCTCCCCTGTGACCCTGTTTTGGATAAAGAGGTTAGAAAATGTAAGGAAGCATTAAACTGCACACAATATCTAGTAGACATACAGTAGAGAAGTTTCAGCTTTTCTTGTCCAACAGGTGGCCTGACATTGAACAGCAAATTCTCCCATGATGCTTTAATGCAAGAGGTTCTCAGCCTCAAGGGAACAGAAACCTTAGTAGGTCATGTCTTGAAAGCATTGTGTAGTCTTACCCTGAGATTGCTCAACCTGTTCCCTTCCAAAATGCCACCTTAGCAGATTTCTTTTTTTTACCTATAAATAACCCTTGAAGTTGAAATGTTCACCTCATTGGCCATGACATATAATACACAAAGATGATTTAAAAAGCAGAAGTGTCCATTTTCATAGGCAATAGATTCCAAAAGAGTCACTCGATGCACAAAAGCACTTGACCCAGATTGGACCTGAGTCTGGGGAGTGTGAGTGTGGGCGCATTTCTTGACCTACAATAAGTGTACTGTAAGGAGGTGCACACTCCTGCACTCTTCAAGCATGATAGCTTGGAGCATTGCCGGTATTTATGTATTCCAGTGGTTCTATCAAGCCTTGATGAAGGTGAAGAAGAGGTGTGATTTGAATATTGAGCTTCTCTGGAGGGATGTGAAAATGAAACATCCCAGAGAGACAGCAAGAAGCACGATATTTATACGTAGGGGGGAGGAATTGGGTGTCATAAGAATTTGACTTGCTTCCAAAATTTTGTTTAAAATCTATAGAGTAAACACAATTTAAGTTCAAGATTTAGCCATCCTAGAGTTGTAACTACGGTGCAGTTAGTTCTTGAGGCTATTGTCAATAGGAGTTATGTTTTTGTTAGCAATAGGAAGTCACATGTTAAGTCTGTCTAATCTGTGAAAGGCAGAATCGAGTTATCCATCAGAATGACCTTCCTGAGAATGTAATCTCGGAATCGTTTAATTGATCATCAGCAGGATTAGTATAACAGTTTGAGTGAGTGTTGAGTAGAGTGGAGTGGGAAGACATCAGCACTGCTGCCAGACGTTAAACCTAAATGAGAAACCGTAGGCTTTGTGTTCTAGGCTTCAGTAAAATGAGAATGGAATTCTTGAGACCTGTTTTCTCTTACTGTGCTTAAGATCAGATCACTTTATTGGCCATATACAATTTCCTGTATTAGGAATTTGTGTTTTCACATACCTCAACTTGCTCTCCATGAGACACACAGATATGGAGAGAAGCTTGGGGTCAGAGCACAGGGTCAGCCATTTATACAGCACCCCTGGAGCAGTTGGGGTTAAGGGCCTTGCTCAGGGGCCCAACAAAGTAGGATTCCTCTGCTGGCCATAGGGCTTGAACTGGCAACCTTCCAGCCACAGGCACAGATCCTTAGTCACAGAGCCACCGCACCACTCCAGGTGCCTTGATAAAGTAATAAAATTTTATTTATGTAGGCTTTCACAACTCTTGAGGCATTGTTTGAAAAGAAACTGAAACCAGGGAATGTGCAAAGAGTAGTAATTCAGCTTTCCAAGTCTGAATCATGCCATTCAGTCAATTGACCTCATGTTTTTTTTTAACAATGAGCTTCATGTTGCTGGGGTTGAAGAACATGTACAGGATTTAGGCACCTTATCATTCTACTCATAATCTGTTAAAGAGTGAAGTAAAATTGAATTGAGCTGAACAGAACTCAGCTTGCCTGCAGAGATCTGTGCACAGTGTTCACACTATTGTTGTGACTATAAAAGGAAGGCAGATCTTTTATCCCATTGTTTTGACTGTTAGAGGTGGGCTGTGATGTTAGCTCTAAGGTGTGTTTAAAATGAACTGCATTTCATTGCCAGTGTGCAGGTACTGTATAATGTAGTCTGCAGACTTGGCTCTAAAGCCTTACTAACTCCACAGTCAGATGATTCCATGATTACAGTCATGACTGTTAGGATCCTCTATTTTGACATTGGCTTTGACATTTTGACTAAATGGTTAGATTATAGTATTTATAGGAACAGGTAGGCCTGCATTTGGCTTCTTAGATTCCCGGTGTAATTACTTTTTAGCTAAGTAATTTGAAGTCTCAATAATACTATTGGGCTGAGTAGCGCTAAGGTGTTTTTTGCGATTTCCAGCACAGAGGATACAGTCTGAGAAATCTCTCAGTGCTAATTGTAATCTTTATTAATGTTGATAGTAATTTAGTCTATCATGCATATAAGGAATACTGATGTTAGCTTCAGACTGCTTCACCTTTCTCTAATATACCTCACTGTCCATAATTGCCAGAACCTTTTCAGCTTTTCGAACTATAGTATTATTCCTTTTCATTTCTGGTTGAATTGTTACTATACTGTATTGTTTCTAGTTCAATACAGTTTCAATAGTTCAATACTAGTTTCTAGTTCGATTTAAAATTATTTTGCGCCCAGTGAAAATACTAAGGTCACCTTCTCCAGTCTGTAAGTCTCTCAAGTGGAACAGGGTCTGAGGACCAACTAGGCTTTTACTTGCTGACTTGTGTTTTAGTTTTCCATTTCTGATCCAGGGTCAATGCAGAATTAAGAATGGTAACACTAAGGGTGAAATGCTTCATGATTGATTTAAGACCCTCAGATGTAATTTAGAAATCTTGCAGCTGGCAGTTTTATAATGTTTCACTGTCTGCCTTGACATACAGAAGTGTATAATAGGTGTCTATTCTATTTTCTGATTTGTTTCTCCCTTTGCTGTGAGATGGGGCAACCTTGCCTCTGCTCTCCAGAAACGGGATCACATGCGCTTTGTTTTCCAGAAACGGAACCTTTTCTTGGTCTTTTCAAAATGCGTTCTGGTGTCTTTCTCCTTGGTGTTTACACTCAGATATCCTCCTTCTCCTGGGTTTGCTGCTTATGGCTGAGACACACAGTGCATATGGTATACAGAATGAATAGACCTTTAATGTAAAGCACCTGGACTCAGTGATTCAACTAATGACTCATAACAGGTACATTTCAAACATTATGCCATATACTGTAATGGTCCAAAAACATGTTTCTTGTACTGCAGAGCACTGTTGTCAATGGCAGAAATGTAGTACACTGCATTATAACAATAAGAATAGTTACCTTTATTGCTACATCTGAAATGTTGTGGTCTCATCACAAATTATAGAGAAGTACTTAGAAAATAACAGGTTATTACAGCTTACAAGAGGCAGAGGTCACGGAGTTTCTCTGTTTTAAAACAGCTGTCTCAGTGTATTCTACACAGCACCTCGTCGTACACTGTAATTCACCCAATTGTTTCAGATATGCAGTGCGCTTCCTGCAGGTAATTTCCCGGTGGATTGCAGTCGGGATTCACATGGCAGGCCAGTGGTGGGGTGTGCAGTGCTGGTGTTCTCTGGAAAGGAGGTGACTCAGAGTCCATACAGAGTTATCATTAAATTTAGATAAGAGGTCTTATCTCATCAGAAGACCCAAGGGTTGTTGTTGGTTCTTTGGCTGTGAAGAGGAATAAATCAACACCGGCTACACTTCTTCTTGGTCATGGAGAACCATGAGGTCTCCTGGTTTTCTTTAGACTTGAGCCTGTAGTGAAATCATTGAGTCAATTATGAATTTCATTGGTTTCAATTCCAGGTTCTCAATGTGTCATACTTCATGGGAGAGCTCCCTGTGAAGCCCAGTGTGTTTTGGTTCTGCAGAACCTTTTAGGGTCTACACAAACTGTAGTACAGCGTGTCAGGTGTCTGTGTTGCCCACCACAAGTTCACAGTTCACAATTCACAGCAAGAGTAAACAACTGCTACAGTGGCGCAATAGCAAGGGATTTTGTGCAAGTGCCAGTTATGAATCATGCCTTCATCAATCAAAGAACTGTTAGCTAGATGACAAGTTGTAACCTTGTGGGTTTTTACATGCATCACAATACACACCTCTTTTTATGATAAAGAGTATATTACACACGTAGGGCAATGATTTCTCAAGAAAATCATGTGTCGGGTGGAAGAGATAAGTCATTCAGCTCTTATATGACCTAAAAGATAATCCCTCAACAGGCCTTCTCAGATGTCAAGTTTTTTGCTACTGGTAGTTTTTCTGCAGTACGTTCTGTTTAGAACTAAACTTCGGTTCTCATTCCGTGCCTAGAATACATTTGTTCCCTGGTCCTCTAGTCCTCTGTTTAAACTGTTTCAGATCTTGTGCTTGTGGCAGTAAGATGACAGAAATTCCATTGCTGACACTGAGGGATGTGTGGCTGCCTGTGTCTGTGGGATTTGCTCTGTCCGGGATGGAAGAGGTCAAGCCCATTATGTAGCATCTGCTGAGGTCATGTATTTGGATATTTCTGTTTCAGCTGCCAGGAGGATAAATGGGAATCTTCTTGCTTTGTATCTTTTGGTCTCCTGTCATTGAATGTAATTCAACATACTAAACTCCCCTAGAGATCGCTATATTTCTGTGTGCAGAGAAAATAGTTTCAGTTCGCACACTTCACAAATGTTTACATTTTGTAGTATTTTGTAGTCACTTTAAATCTTTTATACTGTAGAACAGAGTAAATGGGCTGTGATGTGCTCATTGCGCACAGTAAAATAGAGAAGGGTCATACTAGTGATTTGGCTGTGAAAACTGAACAGGTCACTTGCCAGTAGTTTCACAGACCCTAATTATCACTAATTCTAGACTAACTATTGCCAGTTCAAATAAGCAAGTATAGTACTCTTGCTAATCAGAGTCTTTATAGTTAACCCCTAATGTCCTAGCAGAGAACAGGCAAGAAAACATGAAGAGTCAGGAGTAAAAACGTTTTCTGAAAAGCTGCATCCTAATTAGTTTCCTTTCTCACTCATACAGTATTGGGCAAAATTCTACTCTTTTCATTATTTTTAGTCTCAGGTGTTTCAATCCTTAAAACCCTTCTTTAAGATCAAATCCGAGGTTTCAATTTAGACCTCCAGAGGTCTAGTTTTGGTGGTTGTGGGTGAAAAGTAGAGCAGAACTTCTGTCCTCCTGGAGGGTGAGAGTGAATTTTCTGTCCAGACAGCCCAGTGCCTCAGCCCCAGCTGATGTGCTTACTTCCAGGCTTTGCACGATGTAGGCAATGACATCACTGACGAGTTCTTCCCAGGAGATGTGTATGCTCGTGGAGGTTCATCTAAATAAGCCAGATCCATCTGGCTAATTCCCAGCTACCAAAGCTTTTAGCCAGGACTGAGCTCGATCGGTTTAAGTAACATTGTGCGTTACTGATTGCTCATTTTGATTTGCTGTTCACTGTAAGAATATTGTTCATACCATAAACAGATGTTGGGGGGGATCTAGGTAAGTAACGCCTGTTAAAAAACTCTGGCAGTAAATGAATCATTCACAGTGTTTAATTTGACACACACATGCTGCATGAATGGGCCCTGTGAATAAAGATGTTGTTTGAGTGCTAATTGAAATTGGTTTCACAATGTCAATCCACAGTCACACAGTGATAGACTAGTGCTTCACTGCTGGAGTCTGACACTCTGGAGTTTTAATACAGTACCAGATACGGTACTGATTTTCAGGAAACACACGGGTGGATGCAATTATATCAAGGACTGCTTGATCTTATAATCTTTTGTAAACCCCCTCCTCCCCAGCTCACCCAGAAATGCATGTTTGTGAAACATCAGCAATGGATAATCTATTTTTTTAAACTCAAAAAGCCCTCACCTAAGGCTTAGGAACTGTCCAGAAACAAATGTTCAAAATGCAATTTACAAGTTCCTCCTGTCCTTAGGAAGCCAGTACAGAAGTCATTGTTTTGAGAAATTGGAACCAAATACTGTAAATGGTTGTGATCAAAGCACATTCACACATACAGTGGAAAGCAATGAGCCAAACTGCACAACACTGAAGATAAATTCTTCTTCTATTTCTATTAAAACGTTGGCTGTTCTTTGTGGACTGTGGGAGATCGGAACATCAGCACATTGGTAGCAGTCTTGCTCTTCCAAACCCCTCACAAGGCTACAGGTCCCATGTGAGATGAAGGGGTAGGGGCTTCTCAAGTGAACACAGTCTAGGGAATGAGGGCTGGCAGCAGATTGCGAACTCGGGTTCCGAAGTGTGCCTGGGGTGAGAAACAGGGAGCATGAGGAATTCTGAGACTACAGGTAAAACATTTTCCAAGAGCTGGATTAGGAGAACGGAGATAAAAAGGAAAAAGCTTGAAAGCTAAATAAAAAAAGCATAACATTTGTCCTGGGTATTTTGTTTCTTTGATTTAATGAGTGTAATTGTGATAGGAAACTTGATCGAGCTTTGCCATCAGCGTGTGTGATCACAGAGACATAAATCTCGTCCGAGTGTAACAGGGTGTCAGTGACACTGTCCCTCCTTGACATCTAGGGAGTACAGGAGTTATTCTGAAACACAAGATTGGCTCACTGGGTGCGGCAGAGTTCTATACTGTCCAGGGGGTAGTGCCATGTGGCCTGGAGCCCGTGAATGACCATGATCGAAACCCAGCAGGGGCAGAGCAGAGCTGTACCAGTCACTTGGAACACCAAGGCACATTGATGCTCTGGCGTGGTAAGGCTCTACTTGGATTTAGTGGCTGTGGGATGTACGACAGTGTCTGACACTTGCAGTTAAAATCTAATGAAGGCTAGGAAATCAAGGGACATGGCAAGCAGTCACAGAGACGTTAGCATAGAGAACTGTCTACTGATGCTTCAGTCTTCAGCTGCAAGTGCCTGTGAAAATCAGCTGCTGTTGAAGAGAGACGATGTTGTTACTGAGTTGAACAGCCAGCCACTATGACTATGCATTATTGCCTCGATCTACCTTCCATAATGAACCTGTCACTTATCCTCACTGTACATGAATGTTACACTCTATATACTTCTTGGAGTCACATTTCTCATCCTTTAGAATCAAAAGCCTCAAAACAAGTTCCGTGTTTGAGTGCTTGGTTGGATTTCTAAATGTTTGGCACCCATAAGAAAGGTTACATATTAGAGGAGAACATTCTGCTTATCCTGCTCATTCTGTTGCTAGTAGATAACTGATCCCAATAGGACAAAGTTGTGGTACTCAATGTGCAAAATCGTGCTTTGGTAAGTTTGAGATTTTTTTTCTCCTGTGGAACGTACTGGGAGTGCAGTTTCACAACACATGAATTGGTTTCTACAGCTCTGCACCCATTCATCAGTTTCTGGCCTGGGGTTTTTGTGAATGAGGGCTCAGTGCAGTTGTAACCATCACTGCCCCCTCCAAGGCCTAATCCTTTGACTGGGCTGTGAGGCTCAGCTGTGTACTTCCTGCCCTCACCTCCACAAGAGAATTCCTTTGATCTTCACAATGGGGCTTTGTCACCCTTCCTTCTCTGTTCGAGTCCCCATGGTAACCACACTACCCTGACCCTCCGTGCCCTCTCTGTGTCTTCTAACTCACACTAATAACAATAACAACGCTGGTCTAACAGTGGATGGGGCCAGGGAATCCCTCACCTGAGTGGGATAAAATAAAACAGATTTCCAAAGCTGCGCACACCTGTAGAAACATACAAGGGCTGTCTTTGTGTGAAGGACCAGTCAAGACTTGCCGGTGTTGTTTCTGATGCTCTGTAGAGGTGCCAAGACATAGCATAGCACATTGTTTTCATTGCCATAAAAAAGCTGCTTCATCTACAGTACAGTTGTGATTCTTATAATTTCGGAAGCCGTAGAATGTTCCTGTTTTTTTTCATTCTGTATCCTTCTTCTGTCTCTTAATTAAACAAGCGAACTGTTTCACAGGATTTCTGCATACTTTTGCAAGCATGCAACTATAGATGAACATTAGCTAACATTAGATTTTTCATTTTGACAGAAGCATTTTGCACGGAGCTTAAAAAGGAATGATCTTTATAGTTTTGAATAAACAAATCTGGCAAAGAATTTCACAAAACAAAAAAAAAAGCTCTTTCAAACAGCAGCAAAATAAAAATTGCCATGGCTTCTTGTGCCCTTTGTGTTTGATCTTTCTATCCTCTTGCACAAGATTATCACAAGGTTAATCAGAAGCCTTTTTTGGATTCTGATTACAGGGTGTCCAGCAGATGGCGCTCAGCCTTCTGCCTTTAGAATGGATAGATATGTGAATTAGATTGGGATGCAAGCTGTAGTCCTGGAGGGTCACCGGGTCTGCTGCTTCAGCTTTTAACAAATCTAGTTGACTTGAATTACTTATTATTTCAATTTCATCATTCATCATCACATTTCCTCAGCTAGTTTCCTGTTGCTATCCCAAAGACACTTGACTCCAAGACTAGAGTTACCGTACCCCTAATTTAGATTAAAGGCAAAAGCTGAATAAAATAATTGTCATAACTTAATGTAAGGAGTTAAAACTTATTTATTGATCAGAGTTAAAGGCATTGATTGTCCCGTGTCTTAACTATTAAGGCAGAGAAAAATACTGCGCTGGATTACAATGTGTCGCATGCGAATAGGACCCACAAACAGGAATCAAATTGTGAAGTACCTTAGAAAAATTGCTCTCCTCTCTGACACTGCAGGTGAGTGGGCTCTTTTCATTTCTTCCCACGCAGCACGGATTAATCAATCCAGCGTCATGCAGCTGTTCTGCAGTTTTGAATTCCAGTTGCCCTCCTCCAATTTCAGTCTCCATCCCTCACAGAAAAGGCCATCCAAATAACCAAACGATTCTTTCACTCGGCGCATGTGCCACTTACAGTAAGTAGATTAAAAAAGAACTCGAGGGGCGTGTAGATTACACACTTCTACCGAATTCCCAAACCAGCAAGCTGGTTAATGGGGATCCTGTAAGAGCTGCCTATAATGGAGAGGTAAGGAGGATATCCTGTTGGAGTTTTCTGTGCATACTGTACATTTCAGATTCTTTAAATGAGTGAGTGACCCTCTTTCCCATTTCTCTTCTCTTTCTTATGGTGTGTCCTACAGGTATCTCATGTGATCTCCTGATGTAGTTCCTCTGCATTGTTATTTTCTGTATCAGACAGCTGCTCTGGCGGCTTAAAAGCACTTCTCAAGGGAAGTGCTAAAGGGAAGCTAATTAGCATCCGAATTCCCCTTCACCAGTTGGTGCATCATTATCGTGCAAAGCCAACATGCTTTACTCCATCTCACTTCCTCTTATTCAGACGTCTGTAAAGAGGCCGTGTATTGTTAAACATGGGCTAGGCATTGCCGATAAAATAAAGGAGGAAACAACAGTACAGATCACATATAAAAGAAA
Organism: Atractosteus spatula; assembly: GCF_055471065.1. NCBI lineage: Eukaryota > Metazoa > Chordata > Actinopteri > Semionotiformes > Lepisosteidae > Atractosteus > Atractosteus spatula. The sequence goes on from NC_142724.1 coordinate 14,492,588, forward strand.
TACAATAACATCCGACTATGACTGATCAGCTACAGGCTCGTGACTTGCACATTGACAAATGCTGCCACAATTTCTCTCTCACCAGCTGTTGCTGTCTATACGACTACTGAACATAGCTTTGCAGCAGGCTATAAATACAGGGCTGGAAATACAGATACTTAGGGCTCACTCCTCTTGTTTAACCAGCTGCAGGCTGTCAGTCTGGTCAGGGGCAGCGAGGGGTAAATGTGAGAGGGGCGTGTTTGGGTGAGAGAGAGGCTTCAGCGAGAGGTGAGCACAAATGCTCCTGTTAAAGATGACGTGCGAAAGACACCTCACACTCCCGATTTGGAAGTGATCTTGGCTTTTTTTGTACAAAGAATTCCTGTAACTTCTTTTTTTAAGAGACAAATCTTATTATGTCATATTAGTGCATATATCTCCATTTTTCCTTTCAGTGAGCTCCTGTCAGGTGGCATGGTGGTGCACTAGCTAGCATTGCTGCCTTGCAGTCCTGGGGCCCTGGGTAAAATTTCGGACCTGATGGTCTGTCTGTGTGGAGTTTGTATGTTCTCCCCGTGTTCACGTGGGTGTGCTTGGCATGCTCCTCAATGCTTCATTCAGCAGTCCAAAGATATGTTCCTTGGTTAATTGGCTTCTGGAGAAATTGGCCCTGGTGTGCTTGTCTGTATTTGTGTCTCTGTCTGTGTCCTGTGATGGACCGATCATCTTGCCTATGATGTATCCTGCCTTGCATCCATTGCTTGCTGGGATAGCCTGTTGGGTATCTCTGTTCTCAGATCTGATCAGTACCAGAGTTTCAGTAAATACTTGTTGTACCTTACTGAGGATAATGAACATGTTTAGTACATGTTTAGTAGCACAGTTTCTAGGCCATTGCCAGTTGGATTCACTATGATCTAGAAACTGTGTTTTCAAGCAAAAAAATGAACAGCAACATTCTGTTTTGCTGAAACAGAGTGCACAGTCCTGCAAAGTTTAAAAACGATCCAACTTAAACCCGCAGAACTAACATTGCCACAAAGATACTGATTTAGGAAGGCACTCAGTCGCAGGGTCACCCTAAAAATCTAGGGTCACTGCGGGACAATATTTAAGAAATATGCCAGAAAAGAGAAAATTCTGTTTTTTTTTTCTAATAATGATTACTAATACCTAATTACTAATAAAGTTATGTGGTACTGTATATCCCTTGTGTGTCTGAAGTTTTATTTAAATACAAGTTTGTGTATTTAAATAAAAATGAACTTTGTGCACTTTTCCTTCTCGGGGCACATCACTAAGCTAAACTTAGCTGTGTGGAAGGAGATAAATGCCACCAACCAGTGTCCAGTGTCCCATGTGTCACTTTAATATGCCTTTCATTACTCAATTCACACACACTTCTGCACTGTCGTGGTTCCAAAACACTGCACTTCCAGTAAGATATCAATTACATTGCTCTGTCACTGTCCAAGAACTAATTAGGTAGTCCTGTGCCATAAAGCACAGAGATAGGAGGAAGCAAATTTAACAATGTAGCTTTCTCCTTTTTAATGTTTATTAATGAATGAGAACCTGCAAAATGCAGTGCATACTCCATCACCCAACAAAATCTGTTCTTCTTTTCCAAAGGGTTTCAGGGCTCTCCCCAATAATAAGACACCTGTTCTTTTATCTCTGTCAGAAATAAAGAGGCTTCTTTTTAAATTGTCAAGATAAATGGCTTCACCTGCAGCTGATGGACCAGACAGACTTATCATGACAGTTTTTATCACACTGACATTCATCACATGTTATTAACTGTACAAGAGAAACCCAGAGGATCAACACGTATAAATAGCAGTAAAAGTGACTTGCAGAGTAATCCTTTTTAAGGGGATGGAGAAATTTAATGTAATTATTACAAAAGCAACTTTTTAGGCACTAATTATGTTAAATGCTGGAATGCTAAATTACAGGATTTCTTTCTTCTTTAATGGAGGGGGCGACTTGCTAAGTAATTACTTCATCACAGACTGATACAGAAATGAGGTATTGTCAGGTTCACAGTTGTGTTTGGATTTTCTGTTGCCTTTTATTTAAAAGCAAAATACGTCACTGTTCTAATGGCTCTAAAAGCCCCCTTTTCCCCCAGGAAAGATCTTGAAGCCCTGTAATCAGGAGCACAGGGGTTAAATTCCACTGGGGAGAAACATATAGCTGAACCTACAATTAGGAGGCAGTGAGACACTGACCACAACCTGCACCCTGCAAGTCCTAACACTGCACTCGAGCTCTCCTCTGGACAAGCTCCCATCTGCGGTGACTTGGTGATGCACAGTACAGAGGATTAGGTGGTATGGATAAAACCAGCATTGGCTGAGATGACAGGACCATTTCAGGGCAGTGAGGCATGGACATCTGAGTCTGTGCCGGAGGGGGCGTAGCAGCAGGATTTGCGGTTTTCTCCGGTTTTATCTTGTTCATTCCAGTCCATCCAGATTCCAAGAATTCAATGGGACATCTTGTTGTGTCTACAGGGATGTAATGTTTGGGCCCAAAGTCTGTTGGAAGAAGAGCTTGTGGTGTGGAAACGTGGGTGGGATACTGCATTACTGCATGTACTTCTTACTACATTTTACAGGTGCGCAGCTGAGAGTGTGCTCACATGTGGTATTTCAGTGTGGTTTGACAGCAGCTCGTGTCTGACTGGAAGGCATTGTAAGGGGTGATCAGGACAGCCCGGTCCATTATTGGAGTACAGTACATCTCCCTTCTGTTGTGGACATTTTTACAACTCATTGTCTCTGGAAGGCTGGGAGGATTGCTAAGGATACCAATCATCCTGGTTTCTCTTTTTTCTCTCCCCTTCCCTCTGGTAAGCCTTATACGAGCATAAAGGCCCAAGCCTCCAGATTCAGAGACAGTTTCTTCCCACAAGCTGTCAGATTACTGAACTCTAACCCTACCCTCTCTGACTCACACTGTTGTTTTTTTCTCTTCTCACACTGCTTGTCTGACTTGTTGTTTTTTTTAATTGTATGTTATTTAACTTGTTGTTGCTGCTGCTGTTCTTCGTTTATGTTTTTGGTGATTCCTAATTGTTGTATCAGAGCATACATGCAAATAATAATTTCATTGCACGTGTGCATATGACAAATAAACCGAACTGATCTGAATATTAATGAAAGGTTTAAGAGGTGACAATGCAGAGCAGACTACTACTCAATGAGAAAAAGACTCCCTACAAGGGAAAAGTTGTGGGACAACTTTTCTCAAAGAGAACTATCCAGGGAAAAGTCTTCAGAACCTTTTTTATCCTATTGACAAGCTCTAAAAGAAGTTTAAATGATAGAGAGCAACCATGAATGTCTTTATTAGCTTTTTGGCCTCATAATGCCAGGGTATTTGCAAAAAAAATCTCTATGGAATGAATCATTAAGCTTAGAACTTTTCCTTGAAAAATCCTTGGTTTGGGAAGATTTGCTGTACTCTGTGTTACAGTGTTAATGGCTGAGAAATACTGTTAGAGTTCAGTGTACTCAATATTCCCATGAGGTTAGGAGCAAGAGGCTTGCCAATCATGGTTCACTGTCCTGCTGTGCAGCCATTCTTTCCCTTTGAAAGGAAAACGCACCGAACATTCCCTGGACTTCCTGTGTGTGTGGATCACACAGCTGGAGACCTGGCTGAGCACAGGTGTCTGTCTCTGTGGCCGCAGTGGGCCAGCTCTCTTTGCCTTGGAATAACCTGAGTTTTTGTGCTTTGTTACAGTCAAGATATTCATTTACGCTTTCTTGCTGCTCTGTCTCTTTTCCTGTTGGTTGCTAACCTGCACATTCCTTGGTACTGTACATTATCCAGCTGCTCCTAGTCATGCACTGGAGTTTTCACACAGGACAGTGGCTCCACTCAGGATTAGCAGGTCCACTGATTTATCAAGGGTTGCTAATCATGTGTGGATTAGTTTCCTTTCCCATACTACAGTCCAGCTCTCACTGACCATTTCCTTTTCTCCTGACTGCCTGCCTTGCTAATTTCAAAGTCTCTTTTTAATTAAAGTTTTTTTAATGAAAAAGAAAAAGGAAAGCTGAAATATTACCTGACTATGCAACATGTTTTGAAGTGCTCAATTATAGCTGCATTGGTTGAGCTAATTTTAGTCTTTAATTAAAATTGAATGTGGTGCTGCTGCAGATAACTGCTGCCTGTTAAAAAGTCTGTAAAGGGATTAAATGACAACATTTAATTTTTAAGTCAATATCAGATGCAATGTTTTCCGAAGGCCCAGTGATTTGTTTCAATGTTGTGTTGGTATTATTACTGTTGTGGTATTAGTAGCAACAACGCAAAGCTGTTTTAATTTCTTATTCTCTGTAACTTTAAATGCACAGTAATGGAACTGGGAGCAAAACATAAAGAGTTTAGTAAGATGATATTGTGGCACCTGTTGTCTTCATTGTACTCTGAAACAACATTACAGCAGAGGAATGCCAGAGTACACAGAACTTTTCAGATGGCAGAACTCTTCACAGGCTGTTTTTCCAACAGCTTTGCAAAGGGGTTGTTTGTTCAGGGTCACTCTGCACATTTCTAGCTTTCTAAGCATCTTTTCAGCTGCACCACAGAGATATAGCAAAAAACAAAGAAGTGGCAAATAAAGTGCTGAATAGTGGCAGTGCTAGACTTTTACCACCTGTATGTGTATGTTTGGAAAACATTTAATTGTTATATTATTGTTCCTATTGATGAGAACTAGTCACCTCCTTCTCTGGACATTTCTCAGACCATCAAAACTTGGATGAATGGACAAAACTGACCTTGAAATGAGTAATTATACTGTATGAAAAACAAAGCTTTTCAAATACTGCCTCAAGTTACAGTCAAGAATGGATATACAGTATAGTCAGTTGTTGTTGGTAAAAGTTGAGTATCAAAATGATTTGTTAGGGTTATTTCCCCATCCAGCAGTCCTCAATAATTGTGACCCAGTAGTTTATGAGGCAGTTGGCACCAGAATAACAGAACAAGGTGGTCAAGACATGGCTCAAGGTGAGAAATAATGATAAAATCCATAGAGCTGTGAAAGACAGAATTGGAGAAAAGCTACACAAAGATATTCCAATCTGTTGTGGAATTTTACTATTGCAACAGACATCTTGGACAAATGAAAGTGTATACATTGTTAATTAAGAGCTTGTAGCTAGACTACTTACAATCCACACAAATGAAAACAATAGAGCTTAATGAAAACGAATAACACCTACAGTATGTTCCACTGTATCCCATATAACTAATCCAGACAGTTTCAGTTTGGAAGCTATTGGTATATCATAGTTGTTTGTTTCTGTACATGAAATTCTCAGTTCTCAGAATTTTTCCCTTTTGTGTCCCAATCCAAATTTACACTTCTTGCTCTTGCAATAGCAAGTACTTGTGCACTTCATTTACAAAGATGGAAAAACAGATCAAACACTTATATTCATTGAATATGATGGACAAACATATAATATTTCAGGTGGGGAGCTGCGTCAGCATGCATAGGCTGCAAAGGAACAAGTAATAGGTTTATTCCATGCTGAAAAAAAGAAGAGAGAAAACATATAATATGGCTGCTTAAGCCGGCGTCAAACTACAGGACTCGACGTGACTTCTAGCCGGAGAGCATGTCAAATTTAATGACTGCAGTTGCTGAATCTCGCTGCGTTTTCTGTCCTAGAGGGTGTCAAATTATACAACTGGGAATTACAGGGGGAGATTAATTACACGATTCCCTTATGACTTTTCATCACGGTTCCAAATCTCGTATTGTGCCACGAAAGTACCGCGAGGTCGCCTCAGTTTGGCAGCCAATCAGCGTGGAGCACACCGGAATAGGAGGAGGAGCACCGCACGAAAGTAAACAAGCAACATGGAGAACAAGCACGTAAACATCTTGAAAAATGTAACACAGGCATTGTTTCCACAAATAAACATCTTCAAAAATATAATTCTTCTTTATAAGTATAGAATACTTTACAAAAATAAAACAGTTTAAATTATAAAACACCTTTAAAACAAATATTGTAAACAAATTAGTATTGCACTATAACATGTAATATAATGGGCACATTATCTCACAAGTACACATCTGGCTCACTGCCTGGCTCACTTGTGAGTCACAGAGAGTCGTAGGGGCTATTAAGAGTGCTATGACTGAGTCGCTGAGGGTGTCACACTACACAACTGACGGTAACAATCGCACTTTGCGACTCTCTACAACTCACTGTCATTTTCTCATGATTATGTAAACAAGGTTATGACTGAAAATCCTAGGAAAAGTCGTGTAGTGTGACACCGGCATTAAGAAACCCACAGCAAGCCTTGAAGGTCAGTTTACAGAATGTGGCTATATCTTCATGGCTGATGAATGCTGATGCTTTTGCAAAGTGATTTGGGGGTTCTTATGGTGGAGTTTGCATGTTTCCTCCATGACCATATGATTTTTCCTGTAGTGTTCTGGTTTCTTCCCAGTCCAAAGGCCTGTTGTGGTTTCTTCCCAGTCCAAAGGCCTGTTGTCCAGCTTAAATAACTTGTCAAAATTGTCCCCTGTGTATTTGTGTGCGCTGCTGTGGGCAGACATCCAGCCTATGGTTTATCCTGCCTTGCACCCTGTGTCTACTGGATCAGGTCCCGTCTGACCACAGCCTTCTAAAGGTACAGCAGTCACTGAAACTTGGTGGCTTGTATTTTTGGGTTAAGTATAGATCTGACCATGTGCTGTATCTTTCCAGCAGTAGGTATACGTGCAGGATGCTTAGCTTTCAGTACTAAGGTTAATATGTAAAATTTTCAATATTTCCCTTTGTTAGGTCATATTAGTATACCTTTAAAATGTGTAGTTGATTATGATGTGTATAGCGTAATACCCATATAGGGTTGGGCAGGCTTAAAAAAAAGCATCCACTTTCTTATGTCTTTGCTTTTTATACATTTGCAATTGCCAATTGCTTTTGATACAAACTCATCCAGCTTGGAATGGACAAATGGGTGTTCTCCATGTCCTGGCTGAACCCCACAGCTGCACACATTAGAAAATGAAGAAGTTTGGGCAGACTCCTCCACCTTCGAGGCCCTCGACTTTGAGTAATTCACAGTGGCAGTACAGCAGGGTACAGGAGGTTCAGTGTCTCACCATCGGCAACCTGATCCTGCAGGCAGGCAGCCTGAGATGCTGCAGGAGTGTGTCTGAGAGCTGAGAGAGTCTGGCTGACTAACCCCACCTGACTCATGGCAATGCTCGGTCAACTGTGTGCCAACACTTGAGGAATCCATTTCATAGTTAACAAGTCACTGGAAACAGTCTCCAATCTGTGATCCTAAAGCTCAACAGATCTACTCAGGAAGCTGGAGAGCAAAGACAGAAGGAAAAACATTCCTTCCTGCTGTCATGCACAGTAACTGGTGCAGCCTTTTGTGGCTTACAGATGTACAACGCAGTGAGAGAGTACCTGTTGATGGCAAGGAAGGGTTTTGGGCCAGTAAGGATGGTTATCATGAGAAACACCACTGATAAGCTTCAGATTGTTTTCCAACTGCTGCCTCTGGCACAGTCCCAGCAGCTGTCATGACATTCACTCCTGTGATCAAAACAGCTTCAATGCCCTTGATGAGTGGGTGTCGGCATTACTCTGAAGTCTCCTGTAATCACGCCCCAGTGATTGAATGTGATAAGGCAGAGGAGCTGGAGACTGAAAGTGAGAAAATAGCTAAGGAAAGGTTTAAAACAAAGAAAAAAAAGAGTTACAAAAGGGCCCTCATCTCAGAGAACAAAAATTGACTGGCTTCAAACTTTTAAATTCTTATTAAGTGAGTAATTTTCTGTTTAAAATTACCTTGCCAACTGTGCTTATCACCTTATCTGACTTCTTGTGAACCATTTTAAGTTTGGTATAGATTAACAGATTAAACAAAGATAGCCTAAACTTTCCAAACATCTGTTTGGAACTGCTTATGTCATGCATTCCTACTGTACAACACGTGTTCTTTGAAATTTTTCTCCTTAGAATTGTCACCTCTGAGCTACATATCCAGTAACATCCATTTCATCATATTTACTGGCAAGAGCATACAGTCCAGCCGGCCTTAAAATGTAATGAATGATGACTTTGAGCAAATATGACTGTTTGATTAACTTACTCTGGAACTCGTACTTCTAAATTATAAGTGGCTAAGGTCCCTAAGGGCTCAGTGATTGTCTGGATATTTTAATTACTGAATTGAACAAAGTATCTGCTTAAATGACCCAAATGGAATTGCTCTAAGGGCACTAGACAGATCTCAACACAAAGGTAAGTGCAAGACACATACCTATCCACAATTCTGTACCACATAAACGTAATGCAGACATTAAAGAGCACCTGCTCCAGAGCCACATAGGACTCTTCAGTGACTTCAGTGAACTGTAGTCACTGAAGTGATTTGCAGACAGTGCAGTGGAACCCAGTGAATGTGTCTGAGTAGTGCATTAAAACCTACCTAAACCACGTTTATTAACGGGGAAGTCAGGAACTTTAATAAGTGTTCAAACACTGAACATTTACGTCTTAGTTTTTTCACATCCATTTCACTATCAACGCTGATTTCGAACTAGGATAACAGGAATGGCTCTCGGTTAGTGCTTAATCATGGAGAACAAACCTCTCAAACGTCTGCACTTTTCAGGTAGCTGACAGGACCCATGGAGGCAGATTCCAGAATGAGGAACCAGAGTTGGGAATTTAACACAAAAAAAATAAAACAAAGACCTGAAGACTGTGAAAACCAATTAAAAATGTCAGCAACTAACATATTCCTCCTGAATTACTAATACATGGATCTTTGAAAAAACATCCTTTGTTGCTGATATAACCCAGTACTACAGAGCGCTTAGCAGACATGAGAGTGCTCAGTCATTTCAGCAACACTGTCAGCTGCAGCTCAGGTTCAATACGAATAGAAAATGTAATTTACTGCAGGTAGACCCAGAAAATGCAAAATACCAAAACGGCAGTCTTTCTGTAGTGGTTAAACTGTCAGTAGCTGTAGCGTCTTACTTTGCTATGTCCTCCGGAAGGACTGCAGTCTGTGCTACAGCTATGAGTCCATGTGCAGCAGACTGAGCTGTGTAGGATGTAACTGCAGCAGGAGTGATATTGGCACTAAGATCCATAAGGCTTATGCAGCCTACTAGGCTGCAACAGCAAACACAGCAGGGACTTCTGGCTAAGTGTGGTTTCTCGGAAGCCTTCAGATTAATTGATTGTGCTGGTGCAGCTCCAGGCAGCTGTGCAGGACAGTCACCTTGGTAAAAAAACATCATCGTGTCCATTCTGTGAGCTTGCAAGTGGTCTGTGATGCGGACAGTACTATCACACAGGTGCTAATGAATTGTTTTGGTCCAGGGTACAGATTGTTCATCATTGCACATTCATAGATCACAGCTTTGTCAGAGCAGGAGGAGAGTTTGAAGGAGCTGGTGGTTAGGTGGCAGTGCATACTCAGACTTAACCAATTATTCTGCATGCCCATTGCACATCCCATTACTCCTGCTGAGCAAAGGTGTGACAGGGCCATGACGTCTTCTGTCACCTGCTGGAAGGAGTTTCAGATGTATGGATCACTGAAATGAAGCACTGAAGTGCAGCCCTCTGAAAGTGTGTGTTGTGTTGCAGTCTGTGTACTGTACAATACTGCTTTATGCAATACATGTTACAATGACACTTCAGAGGAAGCTTGTCAATCTCAGAAGGATCAAGATGCTGGCGAACCTATTTCAAAAAAGCCATTAAGGCACACCCAGAGCGGTGTCACATATGGTGGAGGATGCAGGCATTGGTTGTATTCTGAGCAATAGTGTTCACTTTTAGGTGTTTCGTGGAAGTGTAAGGATATTATTTTGACAGATGCAGTCCGGGTGATACACACAAGGATCTTGCAGAAGGAGCAGAGACAGCTTGCACTTGAGGGGGCACATTATGGGCCTTCTGCATGGAGTATGGCCATAATGCACAACCCTGCTCTCATGAGGAGAAGGGCAGATGAGGGAAAATGGCAACAGGACAGCTGATAAACATGAATATGGACCTGATGATGGCAATAACTGAGATCCAGGAAAAGGCGAAGGGAAGAAATAGCAAACTGAATTTGAGGTGGAGGAGGAGAGGAACTGAGCCTCCAGTTTCAAGGGATAGGAGGAAAAGGCTTTTTCTCAAACAAGAGAACAGGAGAAGGAGCCAATGTTCACAGAGTGCAGAGGAAATGAGTTGCCGAGCTCTACACCAGTGCTGAGTGATTGCAAGCAAGAGTATTTGGAAACTGCTTCAAGAATACACTTAGTGCACTCGTGTGCTAAATGAGAAGAGTGAGGCCCTGCAACCTGAACAGCAGCAGAAAAAAAAACCAAGAATGGCTATCCAATGCAGAAGTCTTTCAGAGAGTAAACACACGCTGCAGAAACATTTAAATGAAGTAAGTATAGAGCTGAGGGAATCTCAGGGAAATGCCATCAACCCATGGAGAAAGATAAAAAGGGCCAAACGAGAGCAGACTGACCTTCCCAAACTCCAGACCAGACTGTCCACTGCAGAGCCAGAAGTGAAGGATAGAGTTATGGAGCTGCAGAGTCTTTAGGTCCAACTCGGACAGGCCGTCACGCATTCTACATGCTCTGACAAACGCCTTCACATTCCCACGCGCACCCACTTAAATAGATGCTCACGCCGCAACTAATCTTCCTATCACCATTCACTCCTGTCACTACTTTAACCCTCCTCTTTTTCCTGACCGTCGCTCACTAATTCAGATTCTTTTTGGAGCTCCCTAGTGCGCGTACCCTTCTTCTAACAGTTTGATCTCTTTGTGACCTCCTGGACCCTTCGCTAGTTTCTGACCACGTTTCTGCCTTTGCAATCTGGATTTGTTGTCTTGATGAAATTGTCCCATCTCGGTTTTGACTTTCGCCTGCCCATGGGGTTTTTGAATATTAGGACTTGCGTTTCTTTTTGTAACCTTTTCTATAAGGACTTCCTGCTACTGGTTGGGGAATTTACTGACTTGAGCCCTGCGTAGGGTCTTTATTTTTTGGCATAAATGATTGCTAACAGGCTGCTGCTGAGAAGAGGCAGCTGGAGAAAAAGGTCTTCTCTGTGGAGGCCATGTTGAAGGCCAGCCAGAGGGAAAGAAAAAGGGGGAATCGCATTCTAGTACCAGAGAATGAGATTGTGGAGTTAAAAGAACAAATTCAACAAGAAAAGGTCAAAATCCAGATTTTAGTGTGAGAAATCAGAAAGCAGTTCAAGCACTGGCAGCAGCCAAATAAATTGAAGTGCAGTGAAGAAAAGTTCAATACTGAAGAGACTGAAATAATAATTGCAGAGCAACAGCTAAAATGGTGACAGATGAGCTTAGAGATGATGATAGAGATGAGCTTTTCCCATGATATTCCCAGGTGGAGAGCAGAAGAGTTGCCTACAGGAATTCAATTTGAAGCACAAGCTATTCTCTGCCAGACTGCCACAAAGTCTTTGGAACTGAAAGTGAAGCTAAAGAGGCAGAAGAGACTCTCAGAACCTTGAAGGCAGAGAGTTAGCACTTCAAAATACCCCTGCAAAGTTGCAACCTGGAATAAAATAGAGAAAAGGGATCCTAGTGAAGAGATGCCTAGTTAACCACTTATTGGACAAAGGAGGTACTGTTTATGTTCCAAAAATTTCCAGAGAAGGAATCTGGCACGACACTGCACGAGCAGTTGATAAGTAAATTGAAGAATGGCCAGGCCTTTTAAAGAGACGCTGGTCCAAGAGGGATGCTGTTGTCCACTGGACAAAGGAGCCATTGCAGGTGTTGCAAAAGTTCCCTGAGGTGAGGGGCTCCTGCGAGTTGGGCCACAGAAGGCTGAACCTTTAGAAGGGGGTCCAGGGGACTTTGGCTGCTGTCATGTACAGTAGGCCAAAACCCATGGTCATGAAAGGAAAGGCTAGCCTTATAGAGTCCTCTTAACTTAAAGATTAACAAGAAGACTGTCACGATTGTAGTTCCTCCTCCTTAAGGGCAGTCCAGCTCTTTCACTTCTGACCTAATTTTGTGCACCTGCCCCTTGTTCCAGCCTCCTTCCCATCCCCCTTAAAAGCCAGACACCCACTCAGTTCGGGGCGCTGCATCTGATTCCCATATTGTGGGAGCCCAGGACCTTTATTTGCCTGGCTCCGTCATGTTTTTGAGTTTCCGTTCCTGTTTCCGTTTCCCCCGCCGGTTCCGACCCAGTTCCTGTTTTTAACCTGTCTGTCTCGTATGGATCGCCTGGCTTTTGGACTTTTGCCCTGTCTTTTGGATTTTCCGTTCGTCTCATCCTTGGATTGTTTGCCCCGGACTCACCCCCCTGGACACCTGTGCACTTTGGACACGCCCCCCCCTTATTCATTCCCGAATCCTGCATGACTTTTTCCTAGTGTTTCCTCACTCCCCCCCGGATTGTGTCGTCCGCATAGGGTCTGGAAAGAACTGTTCGTTACAAAGACATCATAAGCGAGGAGTTACCTCAGAAAAAGGATGGAGGGGAGCACAAAAGGAAAATCAGGAAGAAGCAGAGCTGTCAGAAAAAACAACAACAAAAAGTCCTTGAAAATTTAAGAGCGCAAGAGAACTAAAGAACTAAAGTAGGTATCGGGCACATCTAACCTGTTTCACTAGGTAATTGATCCAAGAATCTCATCCAGCCATTTCTTAAAGAAAGCCAGCGTATCAGCTTTAACAACATTGCTGAGTAGCCCGTGCCATATTCTCACAACTCCTTATGTAAAGAAGTGCCTCCTGTTCTGTTTAAAATGTTCTTGCAATTGATTACTACTTGTGTCATCAGGTTCATGTCATACTGGTCGTGTTCTAGAATTCCTGATTTTGCCAATGCCTTTGAATTCTTGAATTTGAATTTTGAATTCTCGTATCACGTCCTGCTGTAGTATTCAATGTTCAAGACTGAAAGGGTTCAGTTCTTTCTGTCTTCCAATTTAGGATATCCCTTTAAATCCTGGAATTTATCTGCTTCCTATTCCCTGGACTGATTCCAGAGCACAGCAATGTTTTCTTTGCAACGTGTCCAAAATCCTACATAATATTCTAAATAAGACTTTACTAGTGCATTGTACAATTTTAACTTAACTTCCCTTGAATTTGTCAGTGCCTCTGAGGGTTTAAAATACTAGGTTCAGGTTTCCTCATTGTCTTCTCTGTTTCAAGACTAAAAAGGTTCAGTTTTTTCAGCTTGTCAGTGTAATCATAAAAAAAAATCAGACATATAGGACCCCCTTAATGGCCATGGTCAGAAGTTGATGAATGAGTGCAAACAGATCAGCACAGCTGTTGTGGGGAATTATTAATGGAGTGAAGATGATCTGGGTCATCTTCTCTGACTGGGTCTGAGCTGTACTGTCTTGTTCTTACTGTTCCTGCTTGGGGCAGCTGTTGCTCAGCGCGATTGCTACGTCAGCATTCACAATCGCAGTGAAGCACAGTATTCGGTCTTGTCTGGTGGTGTTGTAGTGTTAGGCTGGATGAACTCATCTGTGTCTGCCCTGGGTTATTCATTTGATCAGAATCCTACATTTGGAGACACCATGCCCTGCACGGCTGGCGCACACTGTGTCCGCACGTCTGCTCGTTTCTTCTGAAACAGGACAAAGTGTTTAATAACTAATGATCTAATTAAAGGCAGTGACAATTTAAATTTTAAAGAGGCATAATTTTTCAACTTCTGCTGTATTTGTCCATATTAAGGTTACTAGGTTTGTATTTCTGTTCATAAAGAGAGGAAAACTTCCTCAACATCAACAGAAAGGACCTCAATCTAGCATACTGGTGTATAGGGTATATAAATAAATGCTCAATAACTCTTGTTTGTAAAAAGCATGTGAAGCACTAGAGAATATGAATTCTGATGGCATGCAAAGGCAGCTCTTCCCATCTTGTACACTTACTGCATGGATCAATCAGCAGCATTGAAGTGTATTTGTCATAGCTCTTCCAAGCTACAGCAAACCTCCTTTCCTAATTCTCAGTCAATCCTTTTCCTCGGGTTCCCTGAAAGAGACTTTTGCACTTCCATTAACTGGAACTCAGTTCCTGGGTATTCAGTTACATTCGAACAAGTAATAGGTTTATTTCATGCTGAAAAGAGAAGAAAGGAAACACAACGTTTCGACTGTGGAGCCTTCTTCAGGTATGGGGAAGAAGGCTCCACACTCCAAAAGAGGGCTCCATGGCCAAAACGTTGTGTTTTCTTTCTTCTCTTTTCACTATGGAATTTGCTTGTTCCTTTGCAGCTGACGCAGCTACCCACCTGAACTACTTTAAGTTACATTTTTTTAGAATAAAACCTAAAGCCAGTTCATGGGCAGTACAGTAGGTGCAGATGTTCCCTATTGTGATACAGGTCTTCCCCTTAATTTACTGGCAAAGTTCATGTGGCTAATGGAATGTCCTGAGAGACTCTTGATTTATGAGGGCCGCACACACACTCGATTTATTTTTATAGCTGTTGCAAAAGGAGAAAGTAGATTGCAAATAAAAATCGCATAATACGTTCACTCAGCTAAACTGGGAATATCTTCAGACAAGAGTTCTGTTATGTATCAGCTGTCAAGGTTTGTTCAGAGCGTTACCATTCATTAATCTATGTGTCAGAACAAAGGCGTTTTTACAGATTAAGCCAATACTATATTCATTTCTTCCCCTTAATTTATAATTCAGCTTAATTCCCAAGAAAACTCTTTAAACACTCTCATATGTAATTAGTCCTATTTTATATCTATTGCCCAATACAAAAAATACAGAACATTATAAAAAAAAGGGGATAACAGAAAGATCGAACATCACTTACAAAGCACAGCTATAGTTTCTCTCTTCCAAGTAATGTTGAGCTCTGCTTTTCCCTCGGTGGCTGAGACTTGCAGGCTACCCTGGCCATGTGTTAAGTAATTAACGTTCAGTAGTTAAGTAAAGCATCGTTCAGTAGTTTGAGATTGTTACCAAATGAAACTGGGTTTCACAAGGGTGTGAGGAGGATTATCCCAGAGAGAGGGACATAAAAAAGCCTGTCTAGCCTGGTCAGTATATTACAATTGAGTTTTTTTTAAGCAGTAACTTTTTAAAAGAGTTTCATGCCCACATCTAGAACACGTTTGAAAATGTAACGAATATACTTTACCTTAGATTTTCCTTAGAAATGTGATTTCCTTAGTAGCAAAGACACCAGCAGCATAACTGACAGCAAAGCTCACGTTACTGTGGTGCTGAATGTGTACAGGTGT
This sequence comes from Atractosteus spatula, assembly GCF_055471065.1. Taxonomy (NCBI): domain Eukaryota; kingdom Metazoa; phylum Chordata; class Actinopteri; order Semionotiformes; family Lepisosteidae; genus Atractosteus; species Atractosteus spatula. Next base: position 14,507,872 of record NC_142724.1, read on the forward strand.
AACAGCATCACTCATTTGCTAGCGGGTGATACAGATGCATAATGAAGTCTCAAAAACCATTGTATCAGGTGATCCTTGTAATGATAATCAATCCAAGTTTGTGTGAAAATGAAAACTCTTTTTTTCAGACACCATTAAAAGTCTTTGATCTACCATTTATTACCTATATTAAGGACACTGGGATTGTTTTCTGTTATTGTAATACACTGTAGTTAAGAGTAGTACTCAACAAGTTGTGGACAACTCAGTCCACCTCTGTTCTTAGTTTATAAGATAAGAGAGAGAGATCACATTATTAGCCATATACAATTTCTTGTATTAGGAATTTGTCTTTACTCATACCCCAACTTGCTCTCCATGAGACACACAGACAGGGAGAGAAGCTTGGGGTCAGAGTGCAGGGTCGGCCATTTATACGGTGCCCCTGGAGTAGTTGGGGTTAAGGGCCTTGCTTAGGGGCCCAACGGAGTAGGATTCCTCTGCTGGCCGCGGGCAACAAACTGGTAACCTTCCAGCCACAGGTGCAGATCCTCACCCACAGAGCCACCACACTGCCAACAAAGGTGGCTATAATAAAGAAACACCATCAATGGAATACTGAGTACCAGTTTTTACCATCTTAAAGGCCTTTATAAGTGTATCTCTTGGCATCAAAGGCAGGAAAAGCTTTCTTCTTCAGCTTAATAACATAAGAAGTTAATGCGAGTGGCACAGTGACCTACAGCAGTGGTTAACATTGCTGCCTCACAGAGCTGGGGCCCTGGGTTCAGCTCTGGTCCTGAGATGCTATATGCATGGATTTTGTATGTTCTACCCATATTGATGTGGGTCTCCTCCGGCTGATCTGTAATCCTCCCACATTCCAAGGCTATTCCAAGGCTGATTGGCTTCTGGGAAAATTGGCCCTGATGTGAATGTGTGCATGTCTGTGTTTGTGTCTTTGTGGCTGGCATCTCATCCAGGGCATATCCTGCCTTGTGCCCATTGCTTGCCGGGATAGGCCCCAGTTCTCCCACGACCCTGAATTGGAAGAAGTGGTGAGAAAATGGATGGATAGCTGATGCCAGTGCAGGACATCTTCGTGGTACCATTCTCTTTGAGCTGTGTTTCCCCACTAGAGGGGGATGTTTCATAAGTCTGAGGAAACAATCCTTATCGGAGGCTTTAATGATGCCTCGGCAGACAAAAAAGAGGAGAATAAGATTGTAAAGTTGACGGAGTATCCAGCATCACATGTGCAAAAAAATCTGTAGATGATCTGGCTGAGTTGAAGCATCAAAAGTCAGAGACAACATCATTTACATGCAGGAACACTAAGCCAAATGCCATTAATACCAGTGTCCAAATGAGAACTGAAAACAGTGCCAAAAAGCTGTTGTACTCATGGCCAAGGAAACCGTACAGAGCACACTGGTTATATCGGCCACACTTTGTTTCCAAGATGGCTGTTTTACATGGAAGAATGGATAAATTAAACTGTCATGTGTCCACTATTGTTTGTGCCTGGTAATGTTTCCCCCACGATCTCATTAGTGTTTGTTCCACGTTTCAAGTCTCCAAGCTACACTCATTGGAAAAGACCAGTTAATTGTAACAGCACCCTGTTGCTCTGCCCTTCAGGCGCACCAGAACTGACTCATTGTGTCTGTCTGTGTCAAGCAAGCAATCAAGTCAGATTCCCATGTCACAAAACGGTATTGCATCTACGCTTAATGCTTCTCCCATCTAGATGAGTCAGTTGCTGGCGTGGGGTGAAAATAATATTAACTGTCTGCAAAAGGGATGAGTAAGATATCTCCACACCACCCCCATGTCCCTGCCTCCATTCCACCCCCAAATAACATGCATAACTCCTAACCTTTCTTTAAAGTTCTTATAACTCTATTCTAAAGCGCTATGCATTTTCGTTTGTAGTCTAAGCCAAGCATAATCTAATACATGTGTGAGTTTCAGTCAAAGAGACATGGAAATGCAGGCTGCTGTGCTGTGTAGCCTGACTGTGATGTTGCTCTTTGTGTCTGTATCGTGAGCAGCAGCAGAACAAGACAGGCAGGAACCTCACCCTGGGAGGACAGTCTTTAATCTTCCAGACTACAGCCACTGGGCGTCCTCACACAGTGGAGCTGAGTGCTATGTAAACACCATTCCCCACAGTAACTTCAGAGGCTTGAAGGATCTAGTTGTAATTTTTTTATTTTATTTAACTGGCCCCAGTGCAATCTTTAATGTATTATATTGCCACCATTTCACTGCATGTTCTGCATCATCAAGAAGCCACTGTATGACAATGATGAACTGGTGCTGTGTGCTGTGTGCCCCGTGATGGACCATCACCATCTGAGACGTACTAGTTCAGACATGCACTTTGTTGACTCTTCCCAAACATAAACAACCTTATGTTAATGGATGTCAGTGTTATACAGTATATAAACATGATGCAGCCACTTTTATTTACATCTTGTTTTTCCATCGCTCTTTGATACCAATTAACTAACCCCTTATTGTTAACCACTGCAGAATCCCACTGTGGCCAGCTGTTCAGAAGAAAAACAAATCCACAGCAGAACCTCCATGTAGATTGTAGATTGGCAAACATGGCAGTAGGACTGGGGTTATGACACTGTGAAAGGATGCATGTCTCATCATCGGGATGCTGGATGTGTGAAGGTGGACTACAGCGTTGCAGACTCCCAGAATGTGAGCATCTAGAGCATCTAGAGGAATGAACAGAGGTGTTCAAATTATAACTAGGTGTAGTCTGACAGGAAAAGGAAAAAACAGTATTATTCAATTCAATTCAATTCAATTAATTTGCTTAACTTAGCAAGTGACTATACATGTTGTGTATATGAACAGAAAAGACCAGAAGACAATGGAGGAGAGGAAGCAAAAACTCCTTAGTAAGGAGAAAAACAACCTCTAGGGGTCCAAGGTCAACTGGCTGCCCAACCCCTTTGGGCATACTAACATTATATAATTAAAATAAAGGAAAACATGAATAAAGGTATTAATCCATCCATCAGAGCAGCTTGCCATCAGAGCAGCTGACCCTGCGCTCTGACCCCAAGCTTCCCTCCCCCCAGTTTGTGTGCCTGTGTGTTTCATGGAGAGCAAGCTGGGGCATGCGAAAAGACAAATTCCTAATGCAAGAAATTGTATATGGCCAATAAAGTGATCTTATCTTATCTTATCATGTCTTCTGTATGCATGCAGATCTCTGTAGACCAGCAAAATCCTCCTAAACGATAGCTACTGTGCTGTATATCCATGATGGCCCCCTTTGGATCCATGGCAGGAATGCAGCATCCAACTCAGATGGTGCCCAGCCCAGGCACCATCTGGACACGTGGGGAGGAGAATAGGATAGTTATATACTGTATATATATAATTTATATGATGATATATCATATCATCATTAAATGGGGCGGTGTGGTGGCTCTGTGGCTAATGATCTGCATCTGTGGCTAGAAGGTTGCCAGTTCGTACCCCGCGGCCAGCAAGAGGAATCCTACTCTGTTGGGCTCCTGAGCAAGGCCCTTAACCCCCACTGCTCCAGGGGTGCCATATAAAATGTCTGCCCCTGCACTCTGACTCCAAGCTTCTCTCCCTGTCTGTGTGTCTCATGGAGACCAAGTTGGGGTATGTGAAAAAAGACAAAATCCTAATACAAGAAATTGTATATGTCCAATAAAGTGATCTTATATCAGTTATATTATATATCATCATATCATATTATTATAGCAAGACAGATGAAAGGCATCACTAGAAGAGTAAATCACTGTGCAGATCAAGGATAGGCAAATCCAGACCCCCTGGTCCACAGGATTTTCGAGTTCCCAATTCTGATTTGAATTACCTAATTGAACCAACTAATTGGATAATAATTGACCATTTATGTATTCTTGAAGTTTAATTTTAGGTTTCTTCTGTGGCAAGTTACTTTACTAACATACTGTATTATTTTATCTGTGTTTCAGACTCTGTAGTCTGGGTGGTGAAGAAGTGTCTGTTAATAAGTTGGAACTTTCTTAATCCATCTGGTATTTCATATTCCATCAGATTGGAAATGTTTTTATGTTTTATTAACATAATTCCAAAGTAAGAAACATCTCAATTCTAAGTGTTACTGTAGCAAATGTACAACAGAGTAAGTGCAGAAACCGTACAGTCACAACTAGTGAATGAAAGCTGTAGATACAGGTGAAAGTGCAGATAAAGAAGACTTGTTTAACCCTAGACATGGAGAAACAAGAGCTCCTTTTTCCCAAGATAAGAAAAGTGAAGTGGTGCAATTCAGTACACCTTCAGACACTTTAGAAATGGGAGCAATATTTATGAAGTCTTTTCTCTGTTCATTTAGCAGCCTGGGGAAATTCAGCTTGGCTTCCTGTCTGGAAGTTGTATTTATATATTGTGACTGATTTTGATATCTCGATGTTTAAGATTACTCCTCCGACAGTCTAAACAAAACTCCTCGGATTATAAACAACCCCGCATCTCACGGAAGGGCAAGCGTCTCTGAAAAGGGAAGCTGTGCTTGCTTCACTGGTTGTTGGGTAGCGCTTGGATACTTGGCTTTCGGAAGCAGAGCTTCGATTAATCTCTCTACAAAGAGCCGAAAGTGCAGGAAGGGTGGGCATGAATTCTGAGCACACGTTCGCGTCTTCTCAGGTTTGTGAGCTGTAACAGCAGCGGCTGGTATGCAGGAGAGCTCTCGGATGTTTGTTCAGTGAGCATCACACACAGGAAATGAACTTGTTCAGATGCTGTTGGTAAGACAATGGAGAATTGAGAACACGAGGAGTTTTGCTAACACCTCCTTGTGTTCCTGACCACTTCTCGCAGAGTAATTGCTAAAAACGTTCCCAGCATTAGCCAGCGAATGTGTCCTTTGTTCAGCTGCCCTCTGACTTTGTTTATCTTTTATTCTGGCTGAAGGACTCCTTGGATTTCCCTAATCACATGCAATGCCCAATTCCGATCATGTTTAGCCATGTTTTTATTCCTTTTTTGCAAACTGTTGAGTTTTGCCTTGTGAGCTATCACTTGGATTTTTGACAAGGACCAGTAAAACACGTCAGCATTTCATTTATCACAGCAAATGTACCAAGGACCCATGTAAGATAAAGCCCTCTACATGTTCTGCGGAGTGGTGTTCCTTCTCTTGTTTGATATATTCTTGTGTGGTTTGTAAAGGGAGTTTGTTGGATTCTAAACTTTAATTGTGAAACCCTTACCTTGAGGACAGTGCAAATCAAGACAGTCTTAAACAGTGTGGCTGCTTAGTTTAGTGCTCAACTTCACAAGCCTCCCCCACCTGTAGCACAGTATCTGCAGGCTGAGCTACAGCTCATTTGTTAATGTTTCTCACAGTCTGAGAGGTGGTCAGATGCCTGTGCTGGTTTGTGCTGAAAGTTTAAATGTGTAGTCCTTCAATCAGAGCCAGCATTCTCACTTGATGTGTTACAGGTTAGGACAGATATACACCGGGCTTTTTCTCTGCATCTTGCATGGCTAGATTAGTCTTTACACAAATTGGATCCTCCGAGGGTTGTACTCACTGTACTGTAGCTCAGCAACATCTGCTGGTTAGTTTCACTTGGCATGAAAGAGCATCTGACTAAATAATAGTTTTGAAGGAAAGCTTAATAATTGCCAGATTATTAATAATTACCCCCCCCCCCTCCCCCAACATCTGGACTGTAGCGGTAAGGTAAAATTTGCATCTGGCATTCCTATCAGGTGACAACAGGGGCACTTTTGCTAGCCTGACTAGAACACAAACTGTCAGCTTAGATGCAGACCACCATACAGAAGAATGTATGTTAGTCATGCAGGAGAAGTATTGCTAACAGAACATTATGGGTGGTAAAGTAAATGTGTTCTGTAATGCCTGGTGAGATGGTGTGGATTTGAAAGAGGGTTCTGTGTATATCTCTGTTTATTAAAACATAGAAGGGGTAAAGAAAAAGAATGCTTGGAATAATTCACAATAGCAAAGCAGTTCCCCAAGGGGTCTCCCAGTCACTGGAAAGGAATTGTCCAAAAGGATTAAGGCTCATCCCATTGCTCTGTCTTCCTGAAAACTGAAACACTAAAAACAGAAAGAGAGCTGTAGACTAAACAGCCAGAGAGTTACTGCACACAGACCTGGGGCTGTGTGTAATAGACACTGGCCATGAAAATGTGTTGGCTATGTTAGCAAAGATGATTGGAGCTGCATGATATGGTGTTATGAAAATTGGTTTCCAGGCCACCATATCTGCTGTGTTTGTTTCAAGTGCTCTGACCCGGAAATTCCTCAGTGCCTGTGAAAAATCTCATTTTTTGCAGCCATCCCTAGAGGCTGACAGGGTTAAATGAAACCAGAAGAAAAAGACATTTTATTCCCCCATGCCGCTGCAACGGTCTCTTTAAGCAGCTAGTCACACAGTTCTAAAGGAGACCTTGGGCAGTTTCTTGATCCCTCATGATAACATCTGTCTGTTTTATATCTCCTTCTGTTTCAAGGACTATTTGCAAAGCTTTTATTGTTTGCAGCTTGTCTTTTCGAGATCGCAGAACTGATCAGTGCAGCTTTTAAGATTTAAAGACAGACTTTCTCAGTTGCTTCTTAGACGTACTTACCAGCTTCTTCTATGGAAACACGGTGTAGAATTATGAAAAATGATTTGCCGCTGCTGACAAAAGTTTGATCTGAGTCTGCAAAAGATGGGCTAGGTTTTGGCCAGGGCTGTGCCAGTGCAGGACTTGTCAGTGCCTGCCTGGCTGTGGCACTCCAGCCCAGTTTCACAGTTCTTGTGTTTGCTGTGCAGGATTATATGCATACAATATCGATGGCAAAATAAGGCAATAGTTACTGCGGCTATGGGATACTTCCAGTCCTAAACACTGGAGGAGAAGAGGTCCAGAAACAAAGGATTTACTAGGTAAAGGGGGGAAGTGCTTAGGTTTTCAGCTGCACAGAAACCTGGGGCTGCCACTGAGAAATGTCTGAAAAGCCTTGAGAGGGGATTTCCTCTGAAAGGGAAAGCAGTTCTCCTCCCCCGCACCAGTTCTCCACTCTCGTTCTCTCTCTCACTTACTTACACTCTCGCCCTGGCCCTCTCTGACTATGGTCACATCCTGCACAGTGCAGAAGGAAGGAGGTAGCAGCCGATCCAGCCGCTCCGGGCTCTGCCTGACTGCTGTAGGGTTTGGAGATCAGAGGACATGGGACTTGCCCCTGCCAGCCTGCAGAGTCCGACGGTGACTTACTGTTGGGGATTCCTACACCCACCACCTTCTCGGGCACATTTTGATCAGCGTGGACCCAAGGCTGAACTATCCCCGGGGGCTGACAGCCAGCAAAATTCTTTTGGGCAGGATTACATAAAGAAAGATGACCAAACCTAACAGGATAGCCAAGGCACCTTAGGAAAGATGGTAACTGACTTTTTTTATTTATATATTTAAAGGAAAAAGAAAATTACAGATGTTTTGTTTTATGAGCACTGGGACATATAGCTTAAAATTTCAATATGCCTTTTAGCTTTTCATTCAGGTAGGTTTGTGCTTAGCTGTTGCTAAACCATTTTTTTTTCGTTGTTTCGAAAGAACTCCTGAACTGCTATTGAATGGAGGTCTCAGTGCTTTCCAAGTGTGTTTGCTTTTCTGGCTGTCACTAGGAGCTGGGGATGACTGAATTGCTGGGGAACTGCTGAATCAAGCAGTTTTAAAGCTTAGTTGGTCTGTCGCAGTTTTATTACTATAATTAAAATTATTGCCACTGACTGTTTTGCTTTAAATGTAAGATCTCCCGCTGATCTTCTTTCTGTTTTTCACTATGCTCACTGTACTGTATTTACAACTGGTTTGCCATGCACCTTGTTTATGAGCCCTGTCTTGTGTTTTGTCTTACTGTAGTTTCTAGTTTGAAAAGAGCACTTTTAGCACAGTGATGTTGGATGGACATGCTCCTCTTCTTCTCGATATACAGTATATGCTCTGTCTGTTCCAACACTTTTGTTCTGTGCAAAAGAAAAGATCTGCATTTTGGCTTTGTCTGAGGAGTCTATTTGTTAACTTCCTGAAACGATTTTGCAGAATAGGCACACAGACTTTATCAAAAGATTGCTACTCTTTCAAAAGTACTTTAGTTATGTCCGGACATGTCTGCATGAAAGTATTAATTGATTTATTCTTCTTTTCAACTTTTTTCACCCAATTTAAAGAAGAACACCTTCCATAATCCCTTTAAATTAATTACATTCTACTCCTGTTACAGTTGATTAATCAGGCCAGTATGGATAGAGTTACGCTCTGATGCTGATGAAAAGGTTTTCACATATCACATTATATTTCCTCTCTGAACTGTAGATGAGGGAGGTGGACAGTTTTTCAGATGACAAGCCATGGCACCTCAACTTGGCAGGAAATACTTGCTTTGCTTAATTGCACACTGTAGAGACACTATGATGCTGTGAGACTCCTGCAATGAAACACTAGGTAACACCAGGAGATATGAGTTGAACAAAAGCAATAATGGAAGTTGCACCTAAAGAGAGAATTGCATGAGTACAGTTAGTCTTCTGGTCTGGACAGGTCCTGGTACAAAAAACTTTAATGATTAAGATATAATAATTAGAACCTAGCTGTGATAAGTCACCATTTGCAAAGGGGTGGTATATTAAGTTTATAACATGTTTTTCTTTCCTTTTTAAAGACAGCTTGCTGGAACATTACTTATAATAGGTGAACTCTACAAGTTGAGTGGTTGTTTCACATACTAATTCTGAATGGAGGAAAATGCAAAAGCCAAGAATCATTCAGTTCACCTAATGTCCAAGAATATTTCCCTCCTCTGATTTCTCCTGTCCTAATGCTAGGGAAATATGCAAAGTAGTTGTCAAGTTTCAGAATGTAAATTTTGCGTTGTAGCTTGAGGTGAGTTTTTCTCTTTTGTCCCAGTATTCATCTTGCAGTTACCAAATCTGTACACGATCATTTCCAAGTGAATATTTGAGAATATATGTTATAAAAGTGGTCATTATTAAATATCAACCTGACTGTTGCCCTTGTGTACTGTAAGTGTAGTTATCTTATCTGTGGCAGTTGCTAGATTAACTGCCTTGGCAGAGAGCAGTCAGGCTTTTGAAATCCTGAGACACAAACTGCTTATCTTTACTTTATCTGGAATTTGTTACTGTTGTTTAAAAAGTGCTGCCTACTATCTGACTTGCCATTGTGCTTGCAAAGATGAAGGAGACCTTTTATAGGCCATTTACAGAATTTACGCACCACGCTGGAAGATACTGTATTTTGGTTACAAGCAACCTGAATCAAGTTCTACAAAGCAACTGTGATCTTGCCCTGCAGGGTGTTGCAGTGAACTATTAGGCATCAGGACTTCAAGACTTTCAAAATGAAAGGAAAGACTGTTGAGACACTGTGGAATCATGCTTATTTTTAATTCCACAAATTGGATTTCTTTTGGTAGGAGTAGTCCTTCACATTCCATTGTTTTTCAGATTGATGGGAAGAACTCCACATACAGTATAACCAGGAACAGAGGTTGCAAAGGAAAATAACTTTGTGGATGAGCTAAAGTGATTCTCTGTAGACAAACCATACAGCTGAAATTGGTAACTTTTTATCTTTATATTTTATAGTTATATTAACCTGTCCACTAAGGGCCTATATTTTTCTTAATAATAATAATAATAATAATAATAATAATAATAATAATAATAATAATAATTGCTTACACTTATATAGCGCTTTTCTGGACACTCCACTCAAAGCACTTTACAGCTAATGGAGACTCCCCTCCGCCACCACCAATGTGCAGCATCCACCTGGATAATGCGATGGCAGCCATAATGCGCCAGAACGCTCACCACACATCAGCTATCAGTGGGGAGGAGAGCAGAGTAATGAAGCCAATTCATAGATGGGGATTATTAGGAGGCCATGATTGGTAAGGGCCAATGGGAAATTTGGCCAGGACACCAGGGTTACACCCCTACTCTTTTTGAGAAGCGCCCTGGGATTTTTAATGACCACAGAGAGTCAGGACCTCAGTTTTACGTCTCATCCGAAGGACGGCGCCTGTTTACAGTATAGTGTCCCTATCACTATACTGGGGTATTAGGACCCACATGGACCGCAGGGTGAGCACCCCCTGCTGGCCCCACTTAATCTATGACTGTTAATGTAATTTTGGTATTTTATTGTTTAGTATTTAGGTTTAATTTAAGCAATAAACCAGGCTTCTACTGCATAAAAGTCCAGAGATATTACAAAATGAGTGGACATAATTTTGGTTTGAGGAGACATCATGCCCAGCAGAAATTGATTTTTTCACAAAAACAAGGTGACCCTAATTGGTTAACAACACTTCCACCACAGGTCTCTTGCTTGTATTTAACCAAAAGGATATCACACTGCACACAGTGCCAGATATGGCTGTACACTTGCAGACTGGAGACAGCTAGGGAAATTGGTGTAAAGCCAGTCTGTTAGCAGCCAGTAGAAACACACAGCTGTTCTTCGAAACAGCCGTTCTTAATGTGAATCTCACTCCCTGGCCACTGACAACTCATCAGTAGTGAACAATACTGTTATTTGTTCTTGCGTTCAAATCTACTTTGTTCTCAAAGATTTTCACGGAGGTTTTGCATTCTTTTCCCTCAAACCAAGCCTCCTTTTTTTGTTTGAATATTCCAACTAAAGAAATCGAAAGTTTAAGAAAATAAGCTGATTCGAGTTTAGTGTTTGATTCCTATTGCTGCCAGGACATTCTTCTATTTTCCCAAACAGAAACGCACAGATGCACACAGCGGTTACTGAGTTTGCATAACCATATGCAATATATGCATATTTCTTCAACTCCAATGGAAAAGAAGGAAAGCTAGTCAGAGCTCAAATGAAAGACATGGCAGTGTTTAATTTTCCACTCAAGTGTGGGGTGTGAAACTCCCTGCCAGTTCACATCAGGAACGCTGAAACCCTTTGTATCCACTTGAGCCTGAGATGAAAACATTTATTTTCCAACATGTATTTGCACAGGTTTTTGGACTGTAACTGGAGTGGTTTCTCGCTTTGTGTCGCTTTTACTCTGTAAACATATTTAAACAGTTGATTTGCTTTGAATTTTGGATCACATGAGATTCGTTCTGCACTTTCTTATCCTGTAAAGAGCCACCTGTCCCAACACCCTCAAGCAGCTTTCCTGCCGCTCACAGTCCTATCATCGCAGATGCATCAACAGAGAATAGAATCCACCACTGTTTCCTGCTCAGAAGAACACACAAGTGTGCACAGACACATGCATTTTCAATACTCCAGGGCCTGTGTTAAGACTGAGTGTCCCCCATGTGTGGTCCTGTGGCATGCTGAGTTTGTCAGCTCACATAGACATCACTAAATCTCACACCAAGTCATATTGTGTGCTCTGTTCAAAAGATTGCTGATTGGTTACTATTACTACTACTACATTACATTAACATGTAATAGTACTACTATTACATTAACATCAATATGCTGCTTTGATACTTAAAAAAAATTCTTCCTCCTGAGAAAAATAAACATGTATTTCATAATTTATCATGTTCTGTACAATTGAGGAAGGCGAATGGCTGCATTGAACCTAGATGCCACAATGAACTCAAGTTGTAGGGTGGTTCAAAATGAGAGAAAGCTAGCATACAGAGTCTTGCCAAGACTGGTAAATAAAAACCTCCATCCAACACATTTCCTTTTTTCTTGTTTTTCCACTATGCTGCTAGGGGGACAAAAATAAATTAAATGGACAGATTTGATGTTTAGGATAAAAAGCCGTAAAACCTCAGCTTTTTAATGTTCAAACGCATCCTCATCAGGTTTAGCCTGGGCCTGTCAGAGCATCCCACACTGTGGCACAGTGGCTATAGGCATGTCAGTGTACAACACGATGAGATATACTCGGAGCACACCCAGCCATGCACTGTGGAAGTGTGGGCTATTGTGAAATGGGATGGTATGTCCCAGACCTGCCCTGTGGTCGGTCTACTTCTGTTCACCTTTTTTGGCTTTTGGTTCTTCACAGCCAACACGCTTTGCAGGTCTGGTCCACTTGGACTCCTCTTCACATTACCATAAAGCAGCCGATTCTGCAGAAGAGAGCGAATGGGCACCGTTTGGCATTCCTGGAATTCTGCAAGTGAATTTTAATCAGACACTTATCATTCACTTTGCTATAATGCTACTGTGGGGTTCTTGCAATGCACTCTGGTTCTGGTGGGCTATTGTCTAAACAAGTCTGCTGCTTAAAGATTCAGAACTGGTTTGTTTCCAGAACAGAGATTTCATTTAGACCCTTTAGGCTCATTCAGATCCCATACTGCTCTGACTCGAACTCAGCTAGACAGCAGGGGTGGTACATGACTGGGTTCAATTAAGAACTAATGCAAAACTTCAGCTCTCTCTGGAGATATCTAGAAGAATTATTCTTTTGGCATTCGCTTTTTAGACAAAGCTGTAAACAAAGCCCAAGTGAAACAATATTTATTTGAAATATAGGTTAAATGTTTCCAAACAAGATTAGACTTGGTTTCTTTTTTTCTTGGAGAACAAATCCCATATTGCTCCTGACTAAAGCATGCAAGCATTTCCTGTCACTCAGGCAGTCTGCCGGCAGCAGTACTGATCATCAAAGAAGTACAGTTATTAAAACTACGACAACGAAGTTTTTCTTAATATTAACTATAATATAGCAATGGTATTAGTTGTGTAATAGCACCTCAAAGCAAGGTTTTTTGATATGGGAAAAAATCAGCACATGGTCCCCATCTATCTTGCTTATTAGAGCGCTGAATGTAAAGATCTTTCAACATAAACAGAAAAATAATATAAGCATGAAGCTAGATGCTGTAATTAGAATCTCAGCATCAGTATTCATATAGAATATAATTCCAGTGCTATATTTGGATGACTGCACTGTGGACGCCAGCCCTGTCACTGCAGTCCTTAGCTCTTGGTGTGGAGATCCATAGGACATTAGTTGTCATTTTTTACCTTCATAGGATTGTAGATGTGCATTACTATTGCTGTTGTTGTATTTGGCTAATGTTTTGATCCATTTTATCCAAAGGGTCTTTCATTTGTACATATTTATACAGCTGGGTATTTTAAGGCTCAACATGGTGATACGGGGGTTGGCATTGCTGTCTCACAGTTTAATTCCTGTGGTGCTAACTGCATAGAGTTTGTATCTTCTCCCTGTGTTCACATGGGTTTACTCCGGCTGCTCTAGTTTCCTCCCATAGTCCAAAAACGTACTGGAAGGTTAATCAGCTTCTGAGAAAATGGGACCTGTTGTGAGTATGTTCATGTTTGTGTGGGTGCCCCCTTGAGCCGATTGCTTCCTGGGATAGGCTTCGATTCTGCACGACCCTGTATTGGATAAAGAGGTTAGAAAATGGAAGGCTGGTATTTTATGGGCACAATCTGAGTAAAGTATTTCACTCAAGGATACTACAGCAGTGTCTCATTTGGGATTTGAACCCGCAGATTCCCAGTTACAAAGCCAAAACACTGCCCACAATTATAATACGAAGAGGTATATGATTGAAAAGCATGAACCTTACACAATGCTTAACTTAAATGAAAAATGGATACAAACATGTACTAACAGTACAAGCTGTCTTCAGGTTTCCCTGTTGTTAGTATTTAATACCCCTTGTATCCTCTAATGATATGATCCTCTTATTTATTGGTGGTTATTCATGTTTTATAATTGGCTATCATTATGAGTTTCAGGAGAGAGAAAATCTTACTGATGCGGTTTTCAAAAGTATTTTTTCAAAGGGAGGAGAACTCTTTGTCCCATTCAGCTAAAAGTTCACTTTCTTTACTGGAGCTGTTGGAGACAACATTGTAAGGATGAGAAACAAGGAACAAGGCATTTCTGCGGCCTTTTAATTATTCTGAGGTCACATAAACTATAGGTCACAGAAGCAAAAAGGAATGACTATGAACATGGATACAAGCAGTTGAAAGAAGGGATGAAAGAGTTAATGGGCAGTAAAAGGAAATTCCGCGTCTCCTCTCTGAAGAGCCCCTTTTTATGTGAATATAGTGAGGAGGCCTTCAGAATGGGCTGCTTGAATTGTGAGCGTATTGCCAAGCACCAGAACCCAGCTAATAAGAGCCCAGGAGACAAAGCCCACACTGTCCCTGGGAATAGAGCTGGCTCCCCATGGAATGGGAGAAAGGCTGAGGAACAGAATGAAAGCTGGGAGGATGGGAAGAAACAAGAGGAGATGGAAGAGGGAAAGCAGCCAGCGAATTTCCTGAGCCCGCTCAGGACATGCACACACAGGCCTTTTGAACCTCAGTTTGTTTTCATTCACTTGCAGCTGGGTGGTGGTGTGGTGGCCCCGCGAGTGCTGGGTGAAGAAGTAAAGGCAGTTTTCCCACAGTGGGTCCCTGTGCTCTGTCCAGCGCTCAGCCACGGGTTGGTTTGCCCAGAGTCTAGGCTGTGCTTGTTTTCCTCCTGCTCGCAGGGATGTGGGGCCCGCTTGTGGGTCACCAAGGCCACATCATAACAGAAGAAAAACATGGATAACATAAACAACAGTCGCTGGCCTTAATACACTTAACAACATTTAAACACCTGCTGCCCGGCTGTATGTGAACACCAAAAGGATATTGGAAACGTGCTTTACATCAGACAGTCAGTGCTGTTGTTCGACGTCTGTGTGATGTTGGTGGGGGTGAGGGATTGTACTAGCAAGACAGAGAATTACCCCTCAAAAAACTACAACAGCATCAAGGTCTTGACAGTATATTGTGTCAGACCCACATAGGAAATCTGCGGTTGTTTGGAATGGAGGACCTACCCACGTTGCTGTAGCAGACTAGTGGTTTCACTTGGCTTCCAGCAAGAAGCAGCTGAGCTCAATAAGCTACCACACAAGCAAAGTGATCCAGGTACTCTCCTCTCTTCCTGTTCCAAAGCTGGTTGATGTTTCAAAATCAGGAGATCTCTTTTTTGAAGTTCATGGAAGTTAAAAGAGATTAAAAGTTTTTTTTTTGCTTTAATGTTTAATTTACAACCCTTAAATGAGCACACAAAATCAGTTGAAAGAATCCCCTGCCAATTCACTGGGTCTTGTTTAAGAGACATCTCAGGTATTTGTGTCCAGCAGAGCTCTCTGAGGTGTACGAGAAAACATACTCTCCTACACCAGCCCCTTTAACTTCACAGAGCTTCTCTATCCCCCCTTTAGGTCAAGAATTATATCATTAAGAAATACGTAACCAAAAGAGAGGAATACAGCACAACAGGATTGATACAGCGACTGCAAAGGTTATTGGACTTAGTCATAGTTAGGCCTCTAAAAACACCTGCTATCTCTACTCTAAACCCACATGCAGGCATGCATAGACTGGAGGAGCCGCTTTCGAAGGAGAGACCAAACAGAAAGCTGCTTTGATTGCTTGTTTTTATTTCTTTTTCTAAGCTCTATTGCTCGGCTGCTGGCTATTCGATATTGGCTGTCTGGTGTCTGGCTGTGCTCTTGTGTCTGAGCGTAGGGTCACACGGGACCTGCGTCCCCATTATTCCAGCTCCGATGAGTCACCGCGAGCTGCCTGCTCACCTCTGCCCTGGCCGCAGTGTTTCACAGCACAGTCACTTTTTGTGCTGAATTTCCCACACTGTCTCTGGGCCTGGGGTACTCCTTTGTACCTGGGGGGCTTCAGACTGCCCGTCTCTGAGTGTGTTTAGGGATAAACCTGGAAGTCTGTTGAGCCAGCAGAGGCAGAGGAGGTGTCTTCAGAAAGTACAAGGACCTGGAGGGACAAAGGACCTTTCAGTGTGGATATTCTCTGTTTTGTTTTTATAAGAATATTGATTCAAATAAAATCCAGTTGTGATTTCCACAGAAATAGACTCAATGAGTAATAAAAATGAACTTTGGCAGCCACTGTGTGTCAGTACTCATTCTTCCCATGTAATCATTCTTCCACTAATATAAGGGGTCATACTGTAGATCAGGAACTTTGGAGTTCTTTAGAAATCTTCATAAAATACAGAACATATTTTTGGACTGGAACACAAACCATTGAAAACTTAGCAAGTTGGCTTGATTTAAGGAGTTACTTTCTTCTTGTAATTGGAAAAGCTACTGATTGAGATTCTGATTACAGTTTTAAAATTAAATAGTGGCCCACTGCACTATTTATTTGACTTTGTGTTTTAATAGGTCAGGCATTTTATTTTCCTGGAATTCATGGACGTACTGTACCATAGGAAGAATGGCGAAGAATCAAAAAGAATGTCCTTTATGATCCGATGGAACCATTGGGGTGACATACTGACTCTGTGAACATGTTTGGGGTCCACCAGATCCATTGAATTCCATTAAATGTACCAAAGTTTACACTACAGTCCCTCCAATGGTTATGAGGATGTTTGAATGTTAAGGTACTGCTGTACAGTATACTATAGTTGTATGTATGGCATCTGACAACCTGAACCAGCCAAGCGCAATACAGGCCCTGTCAGCTGGTTTATTTGGGCCTGTGAGATAAAGAGACTTAATGGGAGGTTAATAGGAGAGTCTCCAGGGCATTGTGAGAGTTTCTGACAGTGAAATTGCCTTAATTACAGCACAGACACAGACCTCACTCTGCCCAGTAATCTCAGAAGGACAGAGGTCTGACCTGACAGGCTAATAGGCCTAAATTCACTTAATGCAGCCTGCAGCCTAGGAAAAAAAGTTAACCTTTCTCTGAGACAAAAAAGACATGTCCCAGCAACACTCCTGCTTTTTGATAGGTGGTTGGTTTTAATCACAAAGGCAGCCATTGGACTGAAAAGGCTGTCAATTGTCAGAAACCTTAATCGCTGCACAAACAATTCTACTGTGGTCAGGATTGGCTGACACTCACCTAACAATGCAGGGCACAGCCTTTCCTTTTTTTTAAAGAGCCGCTTATTTCCCTGAGGATTCTGAGCAATTACAGCCGTCAAAGGGGAGCAGGCAAATTCTGTGGTCTTGCAAGTCAAGTTTCAAAATCAAGCTCATTAAAGCTCCTTCCTTAGGATCATGAGGAAACAAATAGGGTGATTAATCAAGCTCAATGAGTTCAGCCCACAACAACCACTACAGTAAGTAAGAACAATAAAGTCTGCACAGTATTGGAATCTGTTCCTCCAGGTGTGTTTCAGGACCTTAATAATCACCTTGTCTTACAGTTGTGAATGGGTTGATTTACTGAAGTTGTGCAGGTCTTTTAAAAGTTGTCCATCCTCAAGGCAGGCAGCAGGAAGGGCTGATGCAGGTTTTCTTAACTGCAGTCCTGCCACAGCTCCCCATGTCTCTTCCCGGCAGTGGTTCACCTTGATTTCTTATCAAAGCAGCACCTGATTTATTTTAACACTGACACTGCGTCATACAGTGTGCCAAGCCATCACATGTCCTGGAGTTTAAATAAATGGAGAGGACATCTGCGTGTGTGATAGCCAATGTAAGGAAGTATGGATTTCAAATCAAATAGAGGGCTTGCCATATAAAATTCTGGATCACATCCTTATAAGCAGTACATCTTTTAATCAGCAGCTCTGCTTGCGTTCAAATGATCCTGGGGTCGCCTTTAGACAGAACACAATAAGTCTTTGCATCTCTGCATGTGCTCTTATATGTGTTGGGCCGATTTCCATGTGTATTTCAAATTTCTTTATGCAAATACAGGGGCAAGACATGAAGGCATAAAATACTCACAGACTTCTGAGCAAAGCTCATGCCAGAGAATTGCAATACAAGGCTTGGGGTCGAGTCTGAATAGCGTGCTGGCAGGGCGTCAGGCGTAATCGGATACAAAAGACTTAATGCAAACCTCCCTCTTCACTTGGCTGAAGATCAGCCTTTGAACTGGTTCCAGTTTGGTTGAGATTACGTGCTGTTTATATCAAGGGCTCTGGTCTCGGAGACCCCTGGATGGAGTACAAAAATGTATGTGTTGAACATGGAAACGTGGATGATCCTGGGGCTTAGCAGATTGATTAAGGTCAAGCATTTTCAAACAAGATACAGTATGTAGTGCTGGCTTTGCTCCCCATATGAGGTGCGCAGCCTGGCAAGGTTAGGGGAAATGCAGCAGCAGGTCAATGGCTTCTGCTCTGCATCTACAGCTGTGATACATTAAAAGTCTCAGA
The DNA here is from genome assembly GCF_055471065.1 of Atractosteus spatula. NCBI lineage: Eukaryota > Metazoa > Chordata > Actinopteri > Semionotiformes > Lepisosteidae > Atractosteus > Atractosteus spatula. Next base: position 14,526,056 of record NC_142724.1, read on the forward strand.
AAAAAAATGCAGTGGTATTTTCTTATTAAAATAAACTCATCATGCACCAGAACGTCCTTGTGCAATTAGAATTAGGAGGCGTACATTTCCACTGAGGAAATTAAGCTTTGGCACATGTATTGGAATTTCAGAGACACTTTTTATGACTGCTAGAAAGAGAAAAACAGCAATAACTGCTCATTCTCTGTTAGCATGCTGAGGAGAAAGTCTGCTACAATGTTGTAGTTAGCTGCTTATTTACATTTCATAGCTATTGGGACTAGAGTAAAACACTGTAGAACATCTACAGTAAGTGGTAATGACGAAAATAACACTTAACTGTACAGTATATCCATGTAGGCTTGTATGAGCTTAGCTGATTGTCATGAAACACGTGAGATTTAGTCAGATTGTCTGAAATGTCTTTCATTGCTTCACTTGAGTCTCAGAAGCTGTTAAAGAGGCTTGTGTATCAACATGAAAAAGAATCTTAAATCACAGGAGAATCTAAGCCATCATTGGTTTTGTGCTGAAACAGTGTGCAATACAAAGTGAAAGCTCAACTGTTTGTACAGTATATGTAGGCTCAGAGGCTGTTAAACAGGTGGGACAGAATAGCAGCTGTTGAATGGTTTTGAGACTGTGGAGGAAACTGAGAGACTAATCAGTGGCACACTTGTGGGAGGAAGTACAGTATTTAAATTTGTGTTTCATCAGTATCCTTTGGCCTTCTGGAATATGGCTGAGCTAAATCAAGGAGGGCTAAATATGGAATCATGCAGGTCGCAGGTCAGCAGTAAACTGGGATTGTGTTCTTTATACTATGTCTTTTATATACAGCTACTGTGAATTTCCAAACGTCCCATATCAAGACTCCTAGCTATCTCCTTTTACTCTCAATATGCAGAGACTAGATTAGTTAGGAACTTCACCTCTGTTTTAAAAACAAAAGAGCTCGTTTTGACATTTGCCTGCTTTACTACATTAAAAATCTGCAGCAAAAATGTTCTGATCTTAACATATAAAAGAAACTAGATATGAAAGCCTTTTAGCTGAATTGCTTTTGCAGATTGAGATGTTTTGCAGCTGCACTAGGGAAAAAGAAGAATTAAGATCAATTGGGTTCAATTCTTATTAGCAAGACTGTGTGAAACAGACATGTAAAGTAAACAGTCTCTCTGGACTTGAAAGTAGTTGAAAGTGTCTTTTTATGTTCCTTATTTTCCAGCAGGGAATAGTATGGTGTGTGTGTATATTTTTTCTGTTCTCTTCTTTATTTGAGTATGTGAATTGTCTGATTGTATGATTTTTGTGCTTGCTTCTAATGTAGTCTTTTGTGTCCTTCGACTACTACAAGTCCTGGTAGCTGGTGGGACCTTATGAATCTCACTGCAATTGTTTTATCTTTTTAGTTTTGCTTCAGTTTTGAATCTGAATCAAATTCTTTATAGTCTAACACTGTGCCACAAGGCTCCTCCCAGTCAATAATAAAGTCTAATTTCTTTGGAAAATCTCCCAGAAGAGTTGGCAAGGGTCAACTTTACATTGCACAAAGTCAGGAAAAACATTTATTAAGTGGTGTTTTTGTAAAACCCTAGTTTGTCTTTTACGTATGCATTCATTTATTTGTATTTAGGATAGATATACCCAATCTAACATGCCAAACACTTTCTGAATAGGAAAGTCTATTTATTTTCTGTTTAGAAGATGTAAACTGGAGAGCTTCCATCTATGTTAGCGAAAAACACAAAACAAAGGGTAAAATGTTGTATTGACATTTTCAGTGTCCTTGGATAGTCAGAGACATTTGAAAAAATGCAAGATCTGTCCAGCTGTTTTTAGCAGAGGTTAGAGGGAGTGTATGTTAGAGAAAGAAAATGAACAGACAAATTAGAAATATCAAGCACGTGTTCTCATTCGAGAGGTTAAAATTCATAAATGAAATTATCCATAAACTGAGGAAAATGGGGGAAAAAAATTAACAGATAGAAAAAGTGGCTTTTTACACTTCTGGGAAACATAAGACATATTTTAGCTCCTTGTCAACAAAACAGACGATAAGACCACAGGACACCTCATGTCATGTGATTTACCAAACCACTTTATACCATGTGATGTTGTGGGAAGCCGGAGCCTACCTGGCAAGCAACGAGCGCAAGGCAGGGTACACCCTGGACAGGGTGCCAGTCCATCGCAGGGCAAGTGCAAGCCAATCATACTTGGGGACAGTTTGGAGGCCTTGGTAAAGGCAGAGGGGGGAAATTTGGCCGAGACACCAGGTTCTGCCTAGGGATCTTTAATGACCACTGAGAGTCAGGACCTCAGTTCAACATCTCATCCGAAAGACATCACCTGCTACAGAATTTAGTGTTCCCGCCACTATACTGGGACATTAAGACCCACACAGACCAGAGGGTGGGCGCCCCCCACTATTCCCACTATTCCCACTGACACCACTTCCAGCAGCAACCATAGCTTCCCAGGAGGTCTCCCATCCAGGTACTGACCAGGCTCAACCCTGCTTAGCTTCAGTGGGTAGCCAGTTGAGAGCTGCAGGGCGATATGGCTGCTGTCTAGGACTACAGTATATCTAACCAAAATAGTTCAAGTAGGTAGCTGCATCAGCATGCATAGGCTTCAAAGGAAAAGGTAACGGGTAAAATGTTGTGTTTCCTTTCATTTCTTTTCAGCATGGAATAAAACCCATTACCTCTCCCTTATAACCAAACTAGAGTATTGATTGCAGTAGTCTTTGAAAACAGAGTTTTCTGTTTCTTTCTCATATTTCTTTAATTTCTGCACCTTGATTTGGTCTAACTGCAACCCACCTGCCCATTTTAAACTTTAGATCTAGTAGATGGTGAATTTCTCTTTATTGGTGGCTTCTGCACAACAGAAAAGTACTATCAGCAGGTACAGTACTTTTAGTATTTGTCCAAGTTGCAATTGACTGTTGTGTTAAAGTTTGAATTGAATCTGTGCCTGTGTTTGTAAAGGAAATATTAGTTTTGAGAAGAATTGAGCCTTACCACCTACTTCTCAGTCTCCTACATTTTCTCACATTCAGTATCTTCTTCTGCAGAACCCAGACTCGCTGGACTCGTCCATTCAGAGTGCCCTTTCGGCACTCTACCCGCCATTTGAGGCCACTGCACCCACCGTCCTCAGCCAGCTGTTCCGGGTCATCGAGGAGCGTTACCAGGGTGACGCACTGCAGTGTCTCCTGGACTTCCTCATCCCTGCCAAGCACATCTTGGAAAGTGTACAGCAGGCGGCCTGTGTGAGTGTCTTACAAAACAGAAAAACAATTCATACAATATCAGTTGTTCCACCATATGTGTTTTATTTGTCAACAAGGCAAGCTTTTTAGGGGGGGATGTTGGCATTTGAGGAACATAGAAGATAGATGAAGATAGAAGACAGATGAGGGAAGATGAGATGTTAATGTCAGATATATTTTATGAACATCTTTGACAAAATGCTGCACATAGTTTTAGTTCACCCTAACCCAGTTTGTCCCAGAGCCAGTGTGGACTCCATCTTCTGACTTTACAACCTGTAGTCGAGGAACCAGGGGCAAATATATAGACATTTATACTGTACTTACAATGTCTTTTTCAAATTTCTTCTTCTTATGGTTGCGAATGAGGGCTTTACAAGCCCTACAATTTTCCATTTTATCTTGGCACTTCTGTTTTGTTTTTGAAGGAAACAAACAAACGGAGTTGAACACAAAAATTCAGGAGGAGGTCAAACCCTAATCTTCCACTTCCACCCACCTATGTATAAATATCCCACTCCTTCTTCACTTTTGCGTTTCGTTTTCACATCCCTCACCCCACCCATCTTTGCCTCCGGCAGCAGTTTCCTGGCTCATCCTTTATTAAAAGGAGGGTTGTGAAAGGCGGCCCATCCTTACAGACGGATTGCTGTTCTCCTCAACCAAGCAAATTACTCCAATAAGGCTCACTGTTCAAATCACACTTCTTGTCTTCTTGAATTAGGGTTTGAATGAGCAGCTGAACTATTAATAAGATCTGCTCAAAGCTATGCCATGATACAGACTGAGTTAATATTTGCTCATTATGATCAGAGAATATAAATAACCAGATATAAGATTTGATCGTGGCAGCACAGTGTAGTGCCAGTTTAGAGCTTCTGCCTCTCAGCGGTTTGGGTTTGGTTCTGTACTTGGGCTGAACTTTCATGGTCTCCTCTCTTTCTCTGGCTGCATTAGTTTCTTCCCATCTAACACAGCTATGCTGACTTGCAAACTCTCAGTTGTCCGTGTGTGCATATGCATTCTTCCCAACCAGGGTGGAGTCCCACCTTGCACTGTGTGCTTCAAAAATGGACCTGATTCTCATTACCTTTACCAAGAATAAGTAGCTTTCTGATATGGATGGATGGGCCGAAGGTTTACAGAGTTTTCCGACAATCTGTTACTAATTACCTGCTGAGAGCAATCTCCCATTAATGAAATGCATGGCAATGGCAAAACTAGAATTTTTTGAACAACCAAATAGTTGAAAAGTTGTCTGCTGTTATGAACCGTTAAGTACGACAAAAATAAAATTGTTTAGAAGCTAATCAATTATTGAGCTCAACTCCACATTCATTACTCTGAAAGATATATTACCTTAACAGGAATACAGCAGCACTGGGGAAACATGACTTTTGTTTCTTTGTGTTTTTGAAACCGGCAGCTTCAAAGTTAAAAAAAAGCCTAGTTTATCTTTCATAAACATGGATGTTCCATCTTGTGAAAAAATGCTAATCACAGCCTAGGGGTGCTCTGCTGATTCAGGGCTAGGTAACAGGCTTTCTCAAGCATTTACCAAGCGTGTACACATATAAATAATATTAATTCACACTTGAGAAAAAGGTAAAAAGATCAGTTACTCACATTAATGCGATTTGATACCACACAAGAACAAAGGAATTTTATTGTCAACCAACTTAAAGAAAGTCTCTTTTATGTAGCCAGAGAATCAGCCTATTGTTTTGAGGATGGAAGATCCCAGTGGTTTTAGTGTTAAGAGACCCTGTAGCTCAGAGACAGAGAGCTGGGGAGGCTTGTCAGTGTTCCAGAGGATTATATTGTTTTGTCAGCGGGATATGTCAATAGATGATGCAATGTTCCACAGATTCCCTTCTCAGGAAGATGGAAAAGCTGTCTTGTCCTGTGTGGCCTTGGTAACTGCTGTAGCCCTTTAACAGCCCCTTATTCTCACATAGTTGGATATTAACAAGAAAAAACTGGATACCTTCCTTAGGAGTATCATCTTTCCAGCCCAAGTCCTAATTCGTGAAATACTTTTGAACCTGGTTTTGTAGAAATTATGCTTTTCTTTTTGTCTGTGCGCTGTACATGAGTCTTTTTCCCTCTGTCTAGATTAAGCTGCCTCCTCTTTACATTCTTTTGCTTAACCAGATTCTTCCTCATTTAGTGGGTATTAGCTTCTAAAGAAAGGAGAGTTCCAGGCAGGGCTGCACCCCCAGCTAATCCAGCACTGCATCTGGATATACATGCAGGGTCACACTGCTTATCTTAAGCTTCATTTAAAGGTGATTTATGAGTTAAAACAAATACTGCAGCTGTCTGTAATAGATACCAAATGGGTGAGTTTCTGTTGGAGTTTGGATCAGTGGCTACTTCTGATTCCTCTGAACCTGCCTTGCACCATTAATTTCAAATAATCCAAAAGGTTGTTTTTCTCAGACAGACTCATCTGTGGGGAGAATGCTGTTATGCTGTTATCTGGATGTTTGGTTTTGTTCCTTTTGTGGTGTATTTACACGCACATCATAAGGTTGCCAGAGTAGGTGTTAGGTTACGTCTGGATATGTTTTGCGGGAAAGGGCAGAAATAGGAATAAGGTTTCTTTGCTGACAACGGCCTGTGAGCAGAAATAAACTGTAATATTTGGCCCTGCCCACAGGCTGTGTTCTCTGACGTGCTGTTTCGCTGCGAGGGCTGGCCGCTCTGCCTGCGAGAGAGGGTGGTGGTCCAGCTTGCCCCTCTCAACCCCTTCCTCCTGCGCCCAGGGGACTTCTACCTCCAGGTGGAGCCCTTTGGAGACCAGGCTGCACGCATCGTCCTCAAGAGCCTGCTGGAGGACTACCGGGAGGTGGAGGAGACCCCTGTCCCTGAAACCTCCTACCCCAGCATCTTCACCGAGGAGTGGCTGCGGGAGATCAACCAGGGCCGCCATGGAACCCCACTGCGCACCTGCCTGCTGTCCACGGATCAGGGAATAGTCAAAGTATCGTGGGAGCAGGTGGCGAATCCTGAGTTTGTGGATAAGCCCAAAGCCATGGCTAGCTCGCCCATTAGTCCGGAGCCTCCTCCTCCAAGCGCACCTCCCTCCTCCTTTTCCGTAGAAACCCGGATTCTCCCTGCCAAGGATGGCATTGCTGTATCCCTGCATCTGATTGACAGCAGCTGCACCAAGCTCATCAAGGTGGACCAGTCCAAGCCACCCAGCAAGCCCATCGGCTGGGTGTCTCCGAACACCTGGGACAGCCGCAACCCAGAGCTGGAAGGGGACTACGTAGACCTGGTGGAGTTCACCAAGGAGAAAACCAGCAGGACCCCTCAAAGGACCAAAGCAGACCCCTCTTCTTTGGAGGCACCAAGGCCTCCTCCCCCAGCTAATGTGAATCTCATGCCCTGCGGACGGACTCTCAGGTTTGCCGAGGAGCCCTGTACCCCGTGCTTGAGGAGGAAATTAGGACAGGAGTCCGAACTCCAGGAGCTGAGGTGCAGGTACCGGGAGTCCTATCTGGCAGCACTTCAGAATCCCGTCAGCTTTGAACAAGGGGGATTCGCAGCGATTTTGGAAGAGGCTGCTAGGGGGCTGGACTCTGTCTGTCAGAGAGTGTCATCATCCCAGACCCCTCAGTGCTGCCATGAGGAGCATCTGTACCAGGTTGCCAAAGATGTCAGCGGTTCATCCATGATCTGCAGGGAGGTGGGTGAGGTGAAAACTAAGCACTGTTGTACAGCACAGCACTCTGGGACGACAGACAGTAGCAAGAATAAAGGGAAGCCAGTACCCCCTCCCCCTGCGCCAGAGCTCCTGGGCAAATGTTCTGTAGGCCAAAGGGCGGGTGCAGCTGGAAGCCCTGGCGTTTATACAGAAATGACACCAAGTGTCCAGGTAGTGCACTGTAAGAAGACAACAGCATTTGGATTGCTATCCCCAAAAGTGGAGAGACGAAAATCAGGTAAAAAAGGTAAGACCTATAGTGATGGACTGTACTGACATGACTCTGAATTGATATGGTCTGATCTAGTGCTTTTTTTTCCTTGTGTTCTGCTAAGTATTTTTTTTTGCATTATCACAAATGTCCCCAGTGCAAGTTTATCAGGTTCCAGACTCCTGCAAGCATGTAAAATCAATGGGCTTTAAGCAGAAACATTATGGGTCAAAATTGTTTGGCAAATCCATGAGAGATACTGAAAAAGAGTGCAGACTGAGATAGCATCGTTTCTGTTTGACCATTCTGCTAATTTAGGCCTGAGGGGGCCTTAGGCCTGACTTTCTGTGTTGACATCTGTTCAGGAATCACTCTGCTATCAGTTCATTATGCTGGAGGCCAAATGACAATAAAACTTGCCTTTCAAAGGGAGATGATTTAGGCACAGCCTTTGATTGCTGCTGTGAAAAGACTTCTCTGTTGTACAGACCCACTAACCACTGACCTCCAGCTAATACGAGGGCATTCAAGTTAACCGAGCGGCCCTAGCAGAGTCAGAAATAGCGACTGCTGAAAGATCTGTCCTAGCAGAGGCTGAGGAACTGCAGCATTCCTGTCGCGGAGTGACGTGGCTGTCAGTGAGGGGGGAAAGGGCAGGGTCAAACAGTTCTGAATTGCACCGGGAATTCTAAAGATGGATGCAGACAATATTAAATGGGTAAAGGAAACAAGGGAGACTGTGTGCTGGCAGTAAGCGAATTCGGGAGTTAAAACAAGTCAGGTCTTAAAGAGCAGCAGGCATATGTTAGCCTATAAACCAAAGAGGAGCAAAAGGAGAGCAACTTAAGTAATGACAGCCTTTGCATTTGCTCAACCTAAAAGTGTTCACCTTAAAGTTCAAAGCAAGAATTGTGCACTTTCTTTTCTCACCACTATTTAAAATTAAAAAGTGTTCAAATTCAACGTGGAGCTGTTATACAGATGCATCAATGAACAGAATGAGACATATGTAAGTTATGTAAATCATGTTTATATAATTTAAATGGTATAATTTGTTATAATTGATTGCATCTCTGGATGGTTCTACCAGTGATATTTAGTAAGCCTGCTGAGGTCCTGAACATCAGCATATACAGTACTGAAGAGTTTCCTGTTGAGTGAGATTCACAATTCTAGAGGTTTCACCCTGGGTGATAAAGCCATTCATTATTGTGACACAATGTGTTGCCACGTATCACACATATGTCACAAAAGAAGGGGAGTCTGTTGTGAAACAAGTGTGAAATGAACCCAGTGGTGACTATTTCAGCTCACCACATCTCCTGCTGTCCATCTATGGAATTACGGGTCAGTGTCTTGATCATTACTCTAACAATTTAGATAATAGTGAATCTATTGTCCATTGCTCTGAATAATCCAAAGATTTTAAAAAATACAAACAGTAATAAAAAATGTAATCATTATTTAATTCATAGTAGCTGTCTTTCATAACATGATCTTTTAAGATATGTAGATATGTATCAATTTTTATGATAATTGTTCCTCTTACTGTTGTTCATCTACACTTGGCTTCTATCAGTGTCTGACTTTATGACATCAGTGTCTGGGTGTCAAGAGAGGTTGCTAACAGTGTGGACACTGGGGTGCAAAACTAATGGCGATACTCTTCAGTCTCCCCTCAGGATGCCAGCCAAACCTGCAAAGCTGAAACAGAGGGACCTGCCCTCTTAGATAATGGCCCTGAGAAAGCAGCCCATTCCTCCCCAGCTGAAAAGCACGTGAGACCACTGCCCCAGCTGGGATCCTCCAGAGCCAGCAGCCTGATGCCACCATCTGCACAGTTCAGCAGCCACCTTCTGCACCTGGGAATCGCCTGTCTACCAGGTACAGGGTACAGTGGCCACTGGGGAGAACGAGGGTGTGGGCTAAGGGGCACAGTAGCAGCACAGCTATCTTTGCAGATGTCACTGCTGGCACCAAATCGTCCACATCAAAGGGCAAGAGCTGGCCCAGGACACTTGTGCTACACATTTCTGTGCCAGAGTCCTGTACCCAGCATCTGGATCAATGCCCTTTGTTTATACCAGGCTGTATTTTGCACACAGCAGCAGATGCAGAAGGAAGTAGTACTCTTAAAAGCAAATTCTGTCATCATGACCTCTTTAGATGTTTTACAGTATAATTTGTAAGGCACTCTCTTCCTTTATTTTTTTTTCTGAATATCACCATTAAAACATTTAGGCCATTCTGTCCCAGACTTATCACTCCCTAGACAATAGTTTAGGTAATGGACAGTGTAGCCTAAATGGTTTAATGGATGTCCAATTGTTTGAGAAATTAATTTTCTTTTGAGCCTTAAAATTATGTCTTTGAAGTCCAACCATCTTTTCCCATTGGAGAAGTCACTTTCTGATTTAAGGATCACGTTGGGGGGTCTCCAGTATCTTGATGACTTACGATGGAAGATGGTTGCGAAAAGATCTGCATGGCCTCCTCTTGTGTGAGACCCTTCTAAGTGAGCTCATTCCTCCTTTCCCCACTGCAGGCAGCAGAGACAGGACTGGCAGAGCTGTGCTGGAGGTCTTTGCAGATCATAACGGCTGGAAGTCCCCGCTGGTCTCCAGCCAGGAGCTCTGCAAGCTGCTTCTCTACTTCCACTCCATCCCCAGGTGAGAGTCTGACAGGGAGGGCCCCTGCTTCCATACACTGGCCAAAATATTAGGAACCCCAAATTAAATGAGCAGTCTCTCTCAAGGGCAGTATTGCGTGCTTGGATTAAGGAGGATTAAGTGACCTCTCCACCAAATCTCCCGATCGCAGTCCTATTGAAAACTGGTAGAATGTGCAGTTCCCACCAATTCCCAGTGTTATCACAACCTCAACAGATGGTGATCTTGCCAGTGAAATGGAATGAGACTTAACAGCCAAATTTTTCAGAAACCTTTGGAATCCAGTTTCTGCTGGTGCTTTTCCTTGCAGAGATCCGACATATGATTTGTTAGGGGCTTCTACTATCATGGCCAGCGAATGTATGTTTACCGATGTGATGAGGCACAGGAAGAATTGCAGTTTTCATCTTCTCCTCGTCAGTGGAAGGGATAATCAACACAACAGCAAAGACAGGGATTATCACCCTTTTTCTCATTCTCTGCACAGTATCCAGCAGTCTGAAGCTTTGTCGGCACACAGCTTGATCTACGATAAAAACCCAGAGGCGCCAACATAAATGTGAAATCTAATCCTACAAATCATGCCCATAAATAAAAGCACAATTTAGTCTTCTTACAATATCATTAAACATGATCGGGCACATGGGGAGAAAATCCACCTTAACTAATTACTCAAAATGTTGTTTCTTTGGTTTGAGCTTCCAAAAGAGTCCATTGTTTTCCTGCTCAGGTTTCTAAAATATTCACAAATGGTTTATGACTGGTTTGAGTCCTGGCCTGTTCCCAGTGTAAACGCTGAGCTGTTCAAACAAGGGGAGAAGGGAGGACATGTTAAACCTGCAAACAAACATATGAAACTGTTGAACGGAACACAGCCTATAGGGAAAGCTCCTCTTACATCGCAGCAGAACTCCTGGGGAGACGTCGTTCTGTTTGTCAATTGACAGTGTTTTAAAAAAGACAGTCAAAGAATCAGTCTGATGCTGAACTGACATCTAGTCACTGAACTGCAGTTGCCCACGGATTCTTACAAGAGCCAACATGTCACTCACACACTTTGCATGATTGCTGTGCATGTAGATGACAGTAAAAAAACATCGCAGCATTTTTTCTGTCATATGCTGTAGTCAAATCTGTACTCCACACGGGGGCAGAATGGTACTGTATCATGCCAGAATTAGTCAAACGTTCTCTACATAATACTGTACCCTTTTTTTGTTGTAGTTGCAGATCAATTTCCACAAGGGGGCAGCAGAATATTAGCGCACCCTTCAGAAAAGTGTAGTCCCATATATGAAGTGCTGCTAAATGCTATTTATTGTCTGGATTCATAGTCCAGATATCAAACTAAATAAATTAAATAATATCTGTATATATTATTTTAGGGTATATTATTTATGTTGAAATATATTTTTGTTAGCGTTCTGGATGAATCAATAACTTGCTTGAATAATAAGTTTGATTAATTCCAGACTATGGGGGATCAAGCTTCCTGCACCATTTATCTGAAACAGACATTTATAAAGACAACTATATGAAGCTCATTCTCAGTTATACTTCTGTGTTTATTGGACAGTCATTCTTTGCAGCAAGTGTCACAGGTCTCTTGAGTATCAAGAGTACTCAAGAGTCACAGGTCTCTTGAGTATGTTATCAGCACCTTGTGTCTGTTGTGTCTGAAGTGAGCTACAGCCGTACCACCTTATACCCTGATCTTGTTAAGCAAGCTTTGCAATGCTTACCCTAGATCAGGGACTGGATTCTTCTGAGGAAAATCAGGTTGCTACTCAAAGTGTTAGTGTTGGACCAGTAGGTGGTACTCTTCCCTATCATAAAATATTCAACATAATTTGTGTTTGTGGCTAAGTACCAGGTCAAGCTGTCGAAGCTGATTTTCTGGTTTCTTTAGGAAACAGCTGAATAGGATCCTCACATGTAACCATGCTGCCTTCCTGGACCTGAATTTGGTCATTGAAGATCCCATGGCATTATAGGAGTAGATTGTGTTAACCTCAGTGTGCTGGCAAGATTCTACTCTGAGCTCAAACAAGCTGGCTCCTCTAAAGACCCCCCTTAATTCAATTGTTGAAGCTGTTTCTCACTTTAGTGGGGCTACTGGTGCAGGTGGGGGCTGCTCTTCTGTGGTGGGTGAAGTACGTCCAATCATATATGTAAAGTGCATTAGGATGAAAAACAAACATTTCTTAGAAGTTCAGAAGACCCTTAACTGACACTTCCTGGAAAGAATACAAGTTTAATACATTTAAGAAATGTGACAATGTGTAAAGTGTCTGTCTATTTGAGTCAGGTGCATTATGTCTACTAAGCTATACTCTGTTTTGGCACATCAAAACCTGGCCTCAGTTATCCTGTGGACTATGCCCTGTATTTACACAGCTTTAATGACAGTCCTCTTAAGTTCAAGGTGACATGCTTGTAAATATATATATACCCCCCACCATCTCCGGTAGGGGGTTGTTTAGTACAATATAAGCATTGTATTGCAAATGCCAATGAAGTGGAACAGTTGTGTTGTCTAAGTAAGCAAGCTTTTCAAAAAACAGATTGGGTTTATTTTTCAGGGTTTTTGGAAGATGTCTTCTAGCAGTGTGGAAGCTCAGGGAGGGAAATTAACTAAAGAGAAATGTATGATGTGAATGTTAGTATAAGGGAGTGGCTTTGCTGCTTTGATGGGGTTGTTTTGGATACTTCTATGGTTATAAGGGTGATAGCTGAATAGGTACAGTGCAATACAAAATGCAGCCACAGACTTCAAAGTGTCTTGTGGGGAAGCAATTATTTTGCACAGCGCCCTACCTCAGTCTGAAAACAAAACAAATTATTCAGTGCACACCACTTAGGAGCCACAGATATGACAAATATGACAAGAATCACAGTGAGCATCAGACTATTTAGCAGCTGCTTTTACAGATCTGTGTTGAAACTGGAGAACATACCAGCAGAACAAAGCGAAGACTTAAAAAAGTAACTAAAACTGACAAAGAAGCACAGCAAAGTCATCAAAAAACTCATTTGCAGTCTTTTCAGCAGAGCTAACTACGGTCGAGATCTCTGGAGATGCCTCTGCCAGCAGATTAAGCTACAGTACCAAAGGGGCCGTGTAGTAATCTGAGTTATGGTCAATGCAGTCGGTGTTGATCACTCCTCACAGGAGACCTGTGAAACGAGGAATGGAACAGAGGCAGGACCTCCGGTGACAAACTGTAGAAAAACCGGGTCTGAAAAAACAGGTCTGCCAATCTGCTAAGAGAGCAGGGAGGGTCATCAGGACAACTGTGGGCACCACTGCCCGTAGGTGGAGAGCAGTCCATCCACAGGGGCTGACCGGTGGTCAGGATTCTGGACCTGCCCTGTCCTGCAGGGTTAACCAGGCTTTCTTCCGAAGGCATGAATTACACAACATTTTATTGCCATGCCACAAGACTTGTACAGGAGCAGCACACTTAAAGGCAGCCAAGCTGCTAAAATCCTTTTCCTCTGAACTATATAATGATATGAGTTCTGGGGAAAACAAGGACGACTCTAGTCCTCTAGTATTAAGTTGTTTCCTTATTTCTTCCTGCAATGTGAAGAGTTTTTTAAAGAGATATTTATATTGTACTTCACATTGTAGGAAGAAATGAGGAAACAACTTACTTCTAGAGGACTAGAGTCATCCTTGTTTTCCCCAGAACTCATATCATTATATAGTTCAGAGGAAAAGGATTATAGCAGCTTGGCTGCCTTTATGTGTGCTTCTCCTATACAAGTCTTGTGGCAGGTCAATAAAATGTTGCGTAATTCAAAAACCCAACATGCATCATTGTAAAAGGGCAAAAATAGCACAGAATATCAAAGAGCTGCCCCTCTCACATGAATGACAGATCTCTGAAGGAGTGTGATGTTAATTATCTGGTTCCAGAAGAGTTTGCGTGTTGTGTTAGGCAGACGCTTAACATCTTTTTTCATCATGTTCTCCTGGATTCCGGCCCATTTTTCCAGTTATTCTTCATGCAGATACAATTATATGTCATTTGCATAGTTTAACAGTAATGCTAATCTGATGGTAGCTGCGGAAAGCCATGGTAACATCATGAGATCATGACATACTTTTGCCTGCATTTCCTGCAGCTGCTGAGCTCACAGGTGTCCATCTCAGACAAGCTCTGCATGCTTTCCAGCATTGTTCTAAGAAGTGTCCAATTTGGCCACATTCAAGACCAGGACTATACTAGAGAGCCTGATGTCCTCTCATTCACTGCTCATACCTAACTTGTGTCTTACTGTTGTGGTTTCTAATTTGTGCCTGAAATATTTGTATTGAATGTTTTTTTAAGGGATTGTATCCTTCACACCAAATCCCACTGAAGCCTTTGTCTCTTTTTTGTACGTATACACAAGCCTAACCAAAAAAGAGCAGCCCTTATTGGTGTCGTGAGGCATATCGACAAGTTGTAAATAATGAAAGCAGAACTGTGTTTCTTTTGAAACACAGAGCACGCCATCTGTTAACGTTCCTTGAGTGCAAGCATTATGAAACACATCTTTACACTTCCTTCTGCAATTGCAGGAAAGAGGTCAGGGATCTTGGAATGACACTGGTCATAGATGCTAGGAAGAAGACTCCTCCTCCAGCCTTGATTCAAGCTTTGATGATGGTCCAGGTATGCAGATCTACAGTATATGCAATACTAACCTGTACTACTATCTCTGACCACAAGGGGGCACATAAGAACATAGAGAGTCTCTTCTACCTCAGCTTCAAAACAAATGTGTAATCTTTCTCTGTCTTAAATAATATGGTATGAAATGTGCAGCAATGTATGTATGTTGTGGACTGCTCTGCTCATAACATGTTGAACAGTTTAAAATATGTAATAATTGGAAGACCTAATCAGTTAAGCTCTTTTCTAGAGTGTGGGCTACTTGTTTCAAGTTTGTATGCATTCACATTGTGTAGATACAGTAAGCTGAAGAAACACATTTGTCCATTAAGCTGAGTGGAAGACATGAACTGTCTTAGAACATTTTTGTAGTTTCTTTGGAGTCCTAGTTACTGAACTAAAGAATTTGACTAATTGTTGTAAATCTATCAGACAAAGGGTTTTTGCATCACAAACAGCTCACATTTCTCTGTGCAGTGGGATGCTGAGGGAATATGGAGGAATATGCTTGTGTAGTGTGTTGTATTGATGGCTTGTTGTGCTCTTGTCTGCCGCTGGACCAGGAGCAGGTTCTACATGCTGTGCACTGCATTCTGATGCTGGTGGACAAGGAGACAGGTCCACGGACAGAGAGACATCCAGGACTTCAGGTCAGAGCATCTGCCAGTACTGGGGTGTTCTTCAAGGAAAGGGTCATGATGGCCCCTGCATCTCTGTCCTGCTTGTAAACCTTTAGACACACTTCAGATTTCCACTGTGTCCTCAGTCGATTTTTTGTATAGGAAAGAGAGTCTACCTCTAAATGGGATGGTAGAGAGAAAAGGATGCACATTAATCCATTCCTGTGTGAGTGAACAACAAAAACATTGCTAAGAAAAACAAAGGGTCCACTACACACTGTTTTTCATATTTAAGTGATGTATATTTGCTTTACACATATAGAATAAATAGTACCTTTTGCTGTTAAAGCTTATCATGAATTTGATTGTCATGATCAGGCCTTTAAGGACAGACTAGGGACTCCTCTAGTAGATAAGAGTCTTTATGTCTCTGACCTTTCAGGTAGAAGTGATGACATCACTGAAGGCTTTGCACAAGATTGTGGAAGGAAGCCAGCTGACGTCAGACTTGGAGGGCACGTTCCCCTACAGCCACAGTGACTGGCTAAAGCTTTATCAGGTCTGATTGACATCCATTGCCAGCTTCCTGACCCAGGTCACTTCCTGAAGAGTGTGTGTGCTGTGGTTACCTGCAGCCCGCTGTCTCAGTCTAAGAGTCATTTCAAACTCTGATGAAAGTCCTCGGTAGATCAAATGTTCTTTTTGCCCAGAAGTGGGGGCATATCCATGGTACATATTAGCAGATATACTGTGCAAGA
This sequence comes from Atractosteus spatula, assembly GCF_055471065.1. Lineage (NCBI taxonomy): Eukaryota > Metazoa > Chordata > Actinopteri > Semionotiformes > Lepisosteidae > Atractosteus > Atractosteus spatula. Next base: position 14,541,949 of record NC_142724.1, read on the forward strand.
TTGGTTTCTTTTCTGAGGATGTGTTTACTCCTTGCTAAATCATTTTGGGATGCAATACTTTTTTGCACTGCGTCTTCACAAAATTGCACTTTTTTCTTTTAAATGTAAACACAGTAAGTCAGTCAGTGTTCATAGAAAACAACCTTTTGAATATAAAAATACCCTAACATGATGTTAGGAAATGGACACCCTCTCCAGTTTTACAATTTAGTAAAATGAGAACATGCTCTCAGATATTAATGTAAATCTCTGAAGTATGTTATGGAAGGATATTATCTGATGAGGAACAGCAAAAAAGAATTAACAGTTCTGTCTTCTACATCTGCTTACTATAGTTCATGGTGTTTTAAAACCATAACACTGTACTGTAAGTGATTAAATGCTTGGCTTAATTGTTGTACATTATCACTGATGAAAAACCTTTAGCCTTTGTGGATTTTCGGTGTACAGGTCTATCCTCTCTAGATCCAGGAAATAGTAACACGGATGTAATGGATTTCCTTCTTTTAATTTATAAAATATTGTAGGAAGTATCAGAAATCATTTGACATTCTTGATTCTTATTTGTTTTGGGGGAATTTGAGAGTAACAGAAATGAATTTGTGTCAATCTGGAACAGAAATATATCTGTCCAATTAAATTAGACACAAAACAATTTGAGAGCAGCTGAGAACTAATACACACAGGGCCTGGACCAGACCTCTGAGCCAGTTCTTACTGGACCTGCTTGTCTTACAGAAACTGGGTCCTTTCATGGTCGACTTGCAAGAAGCCTCCAGCTTGCTCCAGAAAGCCATCAGCAAATTTGACGGGAACAAAAAGATTGACACCGTTCAGGTAATGACCCCCCGGCAATAACTTGTGAGAAGCCTGTAAGCATACAGCCTCGATGGGTGGAAAGCGGAATAGTCGGCTCCGCTGAGCATCTGGTGTGTTGTTCCCCGTGGCAGGAAGTCCAGCAGGGGATTCAGGACCAGAAGACCATGATGAAGGAGGTGCTGGAGGATACCCGCTTGGTTGCCCTGCAGAGGGAAGGTGGGGCCATGCTAGCTAGACTGAGGAAGGAGGAGGCCCGATTTGCCTGCTCTGAGGATTACAGGTATCTCCTCTGCACTTCTTAGCTACATCATAATAAATCATAGAAATGACTCTTATTCCGAAGTGTATCTTGGGGGTATCTGGCACTCACAGTAAGTCGTGTTGAATTGTAAGCTTGCAAGCAGTTACAATGTTTGAAAGCTCTTAGGCCCATACTTTTTTTTTGTTTTCTTTGTTCTGAGTCATTTGAGATATGTAGATGACTAATAAAAGGATCTTGACCTGCTTCCTCCACAATTAAAAAGAAACTGGAAAAATGCAGAAATAGATTGAAACAGGTACTGTAACAAGGCACAACTTCAGTTTTCAATCAGTATTTTCTAAGGCTCTATAGCCCCTTTCAATCCAGAGCAGTCTCAAGGGACTTTACATAATTCATGCATTAAAAAAGAGGTACAGTTAACAGAAAAAAATCACATATAAATGTGTAATTAAAATAATGGGCACAAAGGGAATACAGAAAGGTAATAAATGCTCCCACAGTAAAATTGGAGATTTTGGAACCCAGGACTGCCAAGTTAGTGGACTGCCTCCATCGTAACAACATCCTTCCAGTGGATTCATCCACAACATTCACAACATCCAATCCAGTCAGATTTGGGGAAAAAAACAATCATTGTACGGTCTCCAGCTTGGGCACTGGGACCAGGGAGCACATAGAATCCATGCGCGCGGCTCTTCTGGAGGCCACTGCAAGTTGCAGGAGTTTATTTCTACAGACATTTCTGCTTCACTAACTGACAACTGCTTCTGAAAGAAAGCTTGTGATCCAGTCTTGTTTGCTTTGCTGATGGATCAGTGCTGCTGTTTTTCAACTGGATTATAGCCCAGCAAATGCCTAGCAGAGATGTGCCTTTTCAAGAGTGAGGAAATCATAGATGGAGGCTGTTGTTGCAGCTTGGGGTTGTGGTTGTGTCCTGTGCTCCAGGTCCTCCATTCTGCTGGTCAATATTGATTACTTAGACGAAGGAAATGCTTCATTCCTGTTGAGTGGAATAGCTGTTCTACTTTCTCATGGTGACTCTACTTCTGACATTCCTTTGTTACAGCTGTGCAAATGATTTTTGTTTCATTTTATGCCCTTATGACATTCAGATCCTTTTAAAAATATGATCTCATCCCTGCTGGTACTCGCTGAGTTTGTTTGACTTCGGGTGCAGAGATAAATGTGTCATGAATCATGTACTTGAAAAATTGAAATCAGTGTGGCCACACTGGAAGTGGCCAGTCTCTGGCATCTACAGAACTGCAGATTTGTGTTTGTATTTTACTTCTGGGATGGTAAATATATGGCGTGGATATTTACTGTACCTTTCAGACAAATGCTTTACTTTTTTATTAACTAGATATGCGGTGCACAATACTGAGATGCTCCCTATGTCTCTGTTAGATCATTCTCAGCAGGTGTGTACTAACTGACTGAGCTCCTCTCTCATGTTTCAAACTCACTCAATTTCAAAAGAAGACAGTTCTGTAATAGCTCTGTAGACTAATATGTCTACCCCTTTTCTGATATTCACAGATATCATCAAGTATGATGATAATACTTGATGATATCTTTATATTATTATTTATATTATATATTTTGTAATTATACAGTATATAACATGGGCAATGTCTCCCAATCCCTGTCTGCTAACTATAGATGATTAATAGATGCAGACTTGAACAGATTATCACATTTTCCTAATTCTCTTTAGGCTTGTGTCTCCATAATAAAATAATGAAAATGCTTTCCCCATAGATTTTTATTACTGTGATTCCTCTTTTCCTCCCATTATGGCATTGGGATAGATTGCACCCTAGAATTTCTGAGTTCATATGTAATGGGAAGCTACTGTACCTTCACCTACTTTATTTCCAGTCCCGAGTGAATTACTGTAGAAAGTGATGGCTCTCTAGGGCCAGTGAAGACAGTATTCCAATACAAAGCTCATAGTGACTGACTTCTCTCTTCAGAGATGCCATGAGCGCTATCACCCACCTCTATAACCAGGTGGAGGAGCAAGTTCACACGCTTGTCATGAAGTCCAATGAATCCCTGCAGCACCTTGACTTTCTGCTCAAACTCAGGGAACTGGAGGGCAGGTTTAAGAAGGTAAGAATGACACTGCACTGTGACAGTTTCCTTAAATAATGCATTCCGTACAGCCTTGCATCCATTTCTATACAATGCAGAGGCATGGATAGTTAGCTAAACAAGTCGATGATTGAAAGATCTTTGTAAGATGTTTGTGAATGTACGCTAGAGTAGACTGTCATAGTATTACACAAGATCAGAACAGCTCTGCTTTGAGCTCATACTACAGTACATGCAGTATCTATGGGAAAGACGTGCTATTGGATTGGTGATGTCAAGATGGGAATGGGAAGGGAATTCCCACTTTGATGGAAATACTGATTTAGTATGATAAAATGCCAGTCCAAGTGTAACCAGTGGGAGACCCACACTGGCATACGAGTAATAGGGAAAGCAGAAAGTAAGTGCTGTAAGTCCAAAGCAAAGGTGACGTACTGTATTGTCAAAGCATTGCTCTTCCTATGGGTCTGAAGTGCTCTCTCACCTGTAGATCAGGGACTGGTTTGATGCAGACGGGGAGAGAAGGTTGCTGGAGGCCGACTCAGTGGAGGACTCCCTGGAGAGGGTGGAGCAGACCCTACACAACTTCAACTCTTTCCTCGAGCAGGCCACTGTGAGTCTAAGATGGGCTTTCCTTTCGGGTACTTTTCTACCGTTCAGTGCTGACATTGTTTAAGCAGGAATTTGTGTTATCATGTTTTGCAATTACAGCACAGCACCTCACAATGGAAATGATGGAAGCTCCTTACAAGGGCAACTTGGTGATCATCTGTGGTTCAAATTGTACCAGTTCCGGGCCCTGGTTATCAATATTAATATCATGTGAAGATGAAGTAAGAAAGAGTATAAGAAATGAAGGGGGTGTTTAAAGTGTAAACTAATCTAGTGAGAAACAGTTATTATTATTCAAAAGCAGGACAGTCCCTCTTTCAAACATCTACCCATTATGTGGCTGGTACAGTATGTACTGTATATATTACAATGAGCTAATGCTCATTGCATCATCTGAAGAGGTCACAGTGAAACCCCAACGCTAGAATTCTGCTCTTTTCCCACTCAATCTAGGAACAGAAGAATCGGGCATTGGCTTTGGTTACAGAGGCTGGCAATATTGAGGCATCTTCTTACCCTGAGAAGGAGATCTTCCGCACAATGGTGTTCACCTTCAAATCCAGCCTGGCTGACTTTCTGTCTCGAGCAGAGCAGTGTCGCATTGAGCTGGAGACTATGGTCAATCTGTACCGCTTCTGTGAAAAGGTTGGTGAAGCACTACAGGGTTCCTCAGCCCTGCTGGACAGTAGGACTTTGATATACGTATTTTATACACTATACCATTGCAAGTTCATAAAGTATGTTGAGACTTCCTTTACGTTGATGTACAGTATTGAGATGCTATGCAGCTTTGTCTCCCAGGATAGTAGTGGACGTAATTTTGCTGTAACCCATGCACAAGAAGTGTTGTACTGTTCATAGAGCAGAGAGGAATTGTAGCTGTTCTGCCCCAAAATTTCATATTTTAAATGTTAGATTGATGCAAAAAATACCTGTTGCCTTTCTGCTTGATATGCATTAACTGATAACTATCACCTACTGTAGAGAAGAGTACTGTAGATAAGCGTATAAGAATACTTATTGGCCAGAGGCATTTCATGCATATTCAGCCACTGCATTGCTAGTAACAAATTGACTGAGTGATCTCATCCTGTCATCTTATAAAATATCTGCCAGTATCAGCTATAGTACATCAGGCTGGCTACCAAGTTCCAGACACTCAACTCCCTTTATGGAAGAAAGTACTTCCTATTTTCAGATGCGCCATCTCTTAATCTTCATTTATGTCTATTTGTTTATTTTTTACTGCCAAAATAGCCCATTGGATTAATTTAGTTAATATCCATTAGGATTTTGAATATATATATATCACGTCTGCTTCTTATCTCTTCTGTTTGTACTCTTAAGTACTCTTAATCTTAACCTATCAGCGTGTTACATTCCTTTTGTATCCTTTCAAAGTATTTCCTTTTAAAGTAGTTAATTTAATCACTCTGAACATTTTTATCAGGGCAGAAATATTTTAGTTACCCTGGTGACATTACCTGCAAAAAATAACTCATGGCTACTCGGAATAATCAAATTGTTTGACAGGCATATATTTTTCTCCTTTCAGGCAACTGAGCTTGCCAAGGGCTGCAGACAGTATCTGGAGCAGGCTGGGCCTGGCTCTTGTGTAGCTAAAGAACACTTAAGTACTCTTGAAAAGTACAAGGAGAAATTCACAGCCTTTTCTGCCGCACAGTTCCAGGAGGTGAAGGCTCAGGCCTGCACCCTCAAGGGCTCCAGGGGGATGAGGGTGTGGAACGTTGCCTGGCTGAAGTGCCAGGAAGTCAGGCAGCAGTTGGAGGAAAGGCTGCAGGAATCTGAGAAGGCCCAGAGGCCTGCAGTGGTTGTATCAGGACCCAGGAGACTGGTTGCAGAGGAGACTGCCTTCCTGCTGCCTTCCCCTAGTGAAGACCCTGCACGTGGAAACCACACACCAGCAAGGACAACAGCAGAATTGCCTGGCAGCAGGAATTACCAAGCCAAGGGAAATGACTTTGCCACGGTAATGTGTTTTAATTTAAATTTCAAACCAGACAGCAAATCATGCAAGGGCCTGAAAGCTGCACCGGCTTCCAAAACTGAGGCCTCTGTGCCCCAGTCCGTAGAAGACAAGGAAGAAAACTCACAGGAGTTTCTCGGAGCTCAGGAAAAGAGCCCAGACTTTCCACGTGTTGACTCCTCCAGCCATGAGCAATTATCCAGACAGCAGCAGGCCCTGGGCAGGTCCCTGAGCGAAGGCTCCGGCGTGTGCTCCTCGCCCTCAGAGCCGCTCGTCTCACCGACCGCCAGAGCTTGCGGTCAGCCCTCCCGCAAGATCCTGCAGGCTGCCCGGGAGTTTCAGATGTCACGGCACGGCAGTTTCTGCTCCGAGGAATCCTACTGTGTGTCCTCACAGGACAGCGATAACCTGGGAACTGGACTCATGGCTCCAGCCTCCAGTCCTGGGGGACACAGGGCTCAGGGAGGAACACCAGTGCCCACTGCAAACTCTGAGGAGAATGGCAGCAATGTTTTGTAAGTTCCATACTTATTACATATTACTATTTTCCATCAGAAACATACAGTACATATGAAGGACATCTGGCGTTTCTGTTAAAATTCACATTTCTTCTCGTCTCTTCTTCTTTCCAAGCTTGCCACAAAACCACAGAGGTATTATTGTCTTTTTCAGTATGCACACAGATAAAATGAATCTGCAACCAACCTTAGGCAATTCATTTAACAAGTAATTAGACATCAGCAGTGAATTTAAAGTTCATGTATAAAGTGCTTTCTTATCTGAAATGCTTGGACCAGTTTGAAAAGCAGTGCAGCATTTTCTGTTTTGTGCAAATATTCAGATATTTTATTGTGCTGAAGATGAAGGGTCTGGCCATGTGGATGGCTAGAGTAGCTGCTTTGATTTGGGCGAAACCTGGGTCCACAAAGCCTGGCCTTGTTAACGCTGGCGGTTTCTGTCCATTTGGGCCTGTCGGCAGGAAGTTGCAGCGAATCGTGGAAGAACTCCTCTTGACAGAGCGGGAGTATGTGCGCTCCCTGAGCTACATCATCACTCACTACTTCCCCCAGCTGGAGCGGCCGGATGTGCCCCAGGACCTGCGGGGACAGCGAGGGAGAATCTTTGGCAACCTGGAAAAGCTGCATGACTTCCACAGGCACTTCTTCCTCAAGGAGCTGGAGGGCTGCCTCAGGGAGCCGCTGAGAGTGGCTCGCTGCTTCCTCAGACACGTGAGTCCGGCCAGGGCCTTCTGTGTGAAAGACACACCTTCCCTCAGCAGCTCAGGTGATGTCAGGGAGAATGTGGTTGTTTGCCACAATAATACAGTGTGGGCGGCAGTGGGACCAGTTCCTCTGAGTGCACTGGTTTCCTCTCACAATCCAAAAACATACTGGTAGGTTAATTGGCTTCTGTAAATTGTCCCTGGTGTGAGAGTGTGTTTGTGTCTATGTGTGCCATGTGATTGGCAGTTTGGAAACTCTCAATACCATGTGCGCTTGATCACAGATTTGTTCCTTAAGAAAAAAGTGGGTCATAGTTGACATTCAAAATAAACAAATTACTGCCGGATGTGTCCTGCCTTGATTCCTGCCACTTTTCATTCACTAACTCTGGGTCTTGTGCCATTTTTCCATACAGCGGGAGAGCTTTGGGCTTTATGCTCTCTACAGTAAGAACAAACCCCAGTCTGACTCTCTGATCATTCACCATGGTCATGCCTTCTTCAAGGTACGAAATCCCCTTCTGAGTCACTAACGCCTGTGCCAGCCAAACATGTACTGTACAGTATGTGACATAATCTGTTTTTTGGAATATTACTCAAGACTGTTATTGGCCCATTCATGCCTGATGTATTGTTTGCAACACTGAGGTGACTTAAAAGACTGAATCTGTAATAACCACAGGTAAAGGGTTTGGAAGAAAAGGTTTCTATTATTCTGCTTGGGAGTGTTTTTTTTCTACAGTAAATGTTTTCACTGCAGTACATGTGCGTAGTGATTTCATGGATTTTTTTTTATCACATCTCGCTGTGATTTCGCCATTTTTTGCTCTTTTGCTGTTTACTCTGAAACTGCTATGTTGTAGAAAAGTTGTACTTTTTGTTCTAATACTGTATGTTGTACAAAAGAAAAGTTGCCCAGAGGCAAGTTCTCCTTCACTAAGGATCTCATCCAGCTGTTTACAGAAGGATTCCAGAGAATCTGATTCAACTACAGGGCTGAGCAGCTTGTCCAGACTCTCAGAAAGATGTGCCTCTTGTTTCCCATCTTTAACATTTCCTTGTTTTCCACTGGCATTCTCACACGATGTTTCCTCCCGGAGAGCAGCAGAAACAGCTGGAGCTGGGGGACAAGATGGACCTGTGGTCGTACCTACTGAAGCCAGTTCAGAGGATCAGCAAATACAACCTGCTGCTGCAGGACATGGAGAAAGAGTGCGGGCCCCAGCAGGGCCGGGAGAGGTCCGAGATCCAGGCGGCCCTGGAGGTCATCCGTTTCCAGTTACGCCATGGCAATGACCTGCTCGCCATGGACGACATCCAGGACTGTGATGTAAGAGCCACAGGACAGTCCGCTTATGGAAGGAAATGCATACATGTTATGTTACATGTCTTCACAATTAGGAGAAAAACCTGATAGTGCCACAAATTATTGTGCCACAAATTAGGCATAGCAGTGGCACTGTGGCTAAGGATCTGTGCCTGTGGCTGGAAGGTTGCCGGTTCGATTTCTGCGGCTGGAGGAGGAATCCTACTCTGTTGGGCCCCTGAGCAAGGCCCTTAACCCCAGCTGCTCCAGGGGTGCTGTATAAATGGCTGATCCTGCACTCTGACCCCAAGCTTCTCTCACTGTCTGTGTGTCTCATGGAGAGCAAGCTGGGGTATGTGAAAAACACAAATTCCTAATACAAGAAATTGTATATGGCCAATAAAGTGATCTTAATCTTAAGTGGATGAAACTATAATATACACAACACAACAGTGCACTCAGCTCTGGGGTGTGAAAGGGAGCTGTCCCTGTCTGTGAACTTGAGTTTCTCCCACTGTAGGAGAGTTAATAAATGTTCTCCAGTTTGACTATAAATGCTTTTATTTTCCCCCAGAATCTAGGACAGTGTAAAAAAGAAACCCACTTTATACTTCAAATGTATCTTAAACGTAGCACTAGAATATCATTCTATGAAGAGCTTACATTGTGGCAAACGTTCTGTTGACATTACCACCATTGGCCAACCACAAACAACCACAAAGCTGCTTTTTCATTTGTCCATATCAGCAGTAGTGTCTGGTCTTTCATCTCTTTTCCTGAGTAGCAGAAAGTCACATTTTGCCCAGAGTGAAAGCTGGGGAGATTGACCTTTATGAGCTCCCAGCCGGCAAAGCCCGAAGAAGAGAATGAAGTGACTGCTGCCTCAATCTGTACTGTTCCAGATATTATTCTCGGGGCCATCCAAATACCCCTGTCTACTTGTGCAGGTGAACCTGAAGGAGCAGGGGCAGCTTATCCGGCAGAATGAGTTCCTGGTGTCGTTCAGGAAGAAGAAATGTTTCCGACACGTCTTCCTCTTCCAGGACCTCATCCTCTTCAGCAAGACCAAGAAGACAGAAGTGGGGAATGACATGTATCTTTACAAGCAATCATTTAAGGTACAGTGTCATCGTCCGTTCATCCATTTTCTAACTGCTTCTCCACTACAGGGTTTACAAGGGACCCTATCCCAGCAAGAAATGAGTGCAAGGTGGGATACACCCTGGATGAGACATCAGTCTGTTGCAGACAGTGTCACCAGTCAGGCAAAATGGAAAGGAACAGAACTGGATATTACTTGACTCCCCTCAGTCCTAATCCCCAGTTTCTTCTCTTCAGTCTGACATTGTAAAAATCCCTGTTTTGTGTTATAATGACCAGCCTCCTCATGTTGCTGCAAGGCTTTGTGTTGAATTATAACATTTTTTAAATGTCTAAGGTGCATTTTTCTCCTTAGTGTATCTGTTTCTTAGCAAATTTGCTTAATTAGGTATTTGATTTTTAGTCATTTATTAAAATTACTTCCAATTTAATATAAGATGTTTTGTCACATTGACTATTGCTTGATATTCTGGAATCAACTATATTCTAAGGATTTTGTGCAAGGTGTCTTTGAGTGAAATTCCAAGCAGAGGCATGCTGATGTCAACCAAGGTCGCATAAACCACGTTCTTTCATCCAGACCTCGGACATCGGAATGACACGTAATTCTGGGGACAGCGGCCTCTGCTTCGAGATCTGGTTCCGGCGGCGGAAGTCCCAGGACACTTATGTCCTGCAGGCTGAGAGTCCGGAGGTGAAGGAGGCCTGGACCACTGACCTGGAGAGGATCCTGTGGGACCAAGCAGTGCGCAACAGAGGTCAGTGCTCTGCCTCTTGATCACACTCTGGGTGGCTTTTGGCAGCCATCAGGAAAGACAGGGACTCTTCAAGCTCCTACTGGCACGAGCAGCAGCACATTTTTATTCCCGCTGAAGCCCCCTTATTAATTAACCTGTAATTTGTTCAGTTTTTAGAGTGAATTATTTTTAGAACATTTAGAAGGGATTAGATGCTCAAGTTACAGTTACTGTTGGACACAGAAGTATGGGGCCAGGAAGGACGAGGTTTGGAAGCTGTCCTGGAAGGTTGAAATTTGACCAGTTTATCACACAGTGATATTAATGAGAGTATTGTGAGACCTGATTCTCAGCTACATCCCTAACCCACTCTGACTGGTGACACACAACTGGCTCAGCGCCAACAGAATTCCTACTCCACCCAACACCGATCCTCCTGTATGCGACTGTGAGCCGAGATGCAAAGACTCAATCAACGACTACAAATCGTGTGGACATACATATGGTAGAATAAAGAAAAAAATTAAAACACTGCATCCTCCTCATGCTCAAGGTTGACATTTTGTAACGAACAGTTCTTTCCGGACCCTATGCGGACGACACAGTCCGACGGAGTGGGGGAAACACTAGGGAAAAGTCATGCAGGAAAACGGGGCTGAAGACAAGGGGGCGTGTCCAAGGTGCGCTGGTGCACGGGGGAGGTGTGGCCGAGGCGAACAATCCAAAAGAGTAGTCCTTAGGGAATATCCAAAACACAAGGGTAAGTCCAAAACCAGAAGATCCATCAGAAGAAGGATTAAAAACCATGAAGGCCGGGTCGGAACCGGCGGACGGGGAACAGGAACGGGAACAGAGGTTAAAACCTTAACGGGACCAGGCGCCTCCTGGTCCCGGACTCGCACGATATGGAAATCAGATGCAGAGCCCGGATGAGCGTCAGCGCCTGGCTTTTAAGGTGGGCTGGGAATAGGGAACAGGTGCAGAGAATAAAGTCTTAGTGAAAGGGCTGGAGCACCCTTAAGGAGGGGGGACTATAATCGTGACAGTACGCCCCTCCTTTTCAGGGCGGCTCCGAAGCCCTAAGAAAAAAAAGGGGAGAAAAAAAAAACTGATGGAATCCAGGCTGCCAGGGTGCCGTCCGCGGGGTCCAGGTGTTGGCTCTGCATTCTGTAACGAACAGTTCTTTCCGGACCCTATGCGGACGACACAGTCCGACGGAGTGGGGGAAACACTAGGGAAAAGTCATGCAGGAAAACGGGGCTGAAGACAAGGGGGCGTGTCCAAGGTGCGCTGGTGCACGGGGGAGGTGTGGCCGAGGCGAACAATCCAAAAGAGTAGTCCTTAGGGAATATCCAAAACACAAGGGTAAGTCCAAAACCAGAAGATCCATCAGAAGAAGGATTAAAAACCACGAAGGCCGGGTCGGAACCGGCGGACGGGGAACAGGAACGGGAACAGAGGTTAAAACCTTAACGGGACCAGGCGCCTCCTGGTCCCGGACTCGCACGATATGGAAATCAGATGCAGAGCCCGGATGAGCGTCAGCGCCTGGCTTTTAAGGTGGGCTGGGAATAGGGAACAGGTGCAGAGAATAAAGTCTTAGTGAAAGGGCTGGAGCACCCTTAAGGAGGGGGGACTATAATCGTGACACATTTATTGTTTGCAAGTAGGAATTGATCAGGAAACCAAATCATTGAAAATTACCCTTCTTCCTAATGAATGGCAAACACCTTAATGACGTGTGAATTTCTTTTCCACTTTTGAAACATTAAAAAATCACAGAGTTAATGATTTTAAGATCTATGTGTACCTATAGTAGCTGTACTCAGTATATCCTTTACACTTCTTGAAGTCAAAAGATTCTGGCTCAGTATTGAAGGGCCTTTATGCTGGTGTAGGAATTCAGTGTGAAGTGTGTAGTGTGAACCACTCCAGTGTGGGCAGAGGCTCTACACTTCCTGCAGTGTCGGCAGTGACGAGCAGTAAAAGAGGAAACAGGCCTGTGTGTGACCTTGGTGATGTCATAGTTGTGACCCGGCTATGGACAGTGCCTTGCAAAAGTATTCAGGCCCTTGCACAATTTTCACATTTTGTTGCTTTAAAGCTTGTAGTCATCACAGTTTAAAGTAGCAATTAATATTTGTTATATACACAGCCTGCTTTAAACAAAGTAAAATAAAAAAACACAATTGTGTAGTGACTGCATGAAGTAATAGTGGATTACATAATTTCAGAACTTGCCTCAGAAGTTGTAAAAAGGCACAGTCCAAGAGGTCAAACACTGCATATTCTTTTGAGCACACTGAAATTGATCATTAAGGGGTGAAAGGTATTTCATACTGATGTGAAACACTAGATACTGCCTAGGTGTCCCTAAAAAATCCATTGGCTCAGACAGGAGAATATGTCCATGAGTCAAAGCTGACCTCTTGGACTGTGCCTTTCTACAACTTCTGAAGCAAGTTCTGAAACGATGTACTCTCCTATCCCTATGGCCAAGCATGGTGGTGGCAGCATTATGTTGTTCTGCTGCTTCTCATCAATAGGGACAGAGAATCTCATGCAGACGGAGGGGGAAATGGATGAATCAAAGTACAGGCCAATCTTAGAGGACAACCTGCTTAAAAATACCTGAATGAGACTTAAAAATACCTCAAATTACAATGAAGATTTTTTCACCTTAGGCTTAAGAATAAGAAAATGAATGTCCTTAAGTGGCTCAATTGAATTCCTGAGTTGAATCTTATTATGAATATGTGGAAAAATGTGAAAACTGTTGATTGTCCATAAGTGATCCCTAACCTTCTTCAGAGAGTTTGAGCAAATCTGCCAAGAAGAATGGACAAAAGACTTGTGACAGTAATTGCTGCCATAGGTACTTCTACCAATTAAAGAGTTTATAGGGTTGAATTCTTATGCAATCAACATAGTTCATTTTTTTTCATTTTAGGTTTTGGTGACACAGTAACTTATCTTACCTGTTTCAATTTCAGCATTCAAGTTTTGAATAAAATAGTCATTTAAAATAGTGTATTCATTGTTTCGTAATGTTACAAAATGGGACATCATATCATCAAAATGGGTCTGAATAATTTTGCACGTTATGCTATTGTTTTATGATATTATTTAGCTTTCTAAATAGTCTGCAGATCAGATCTACATACTGTATGTGTTAAGTTCAAGTCAATCCAACACAGAATACAGACAGCAGATCAAAATAACAAAACATACTGTTTAAGAGAAGTTGACCCAAGTGAATATACAGTATGTTCCACTACCGTATGGTCCCTGTGCCAATATTCTCTCCCTGTGTGACATCCAGAGATCCGAATGCAGGAGAGGGTGTTCATGGGAATTGGAAGCAAACCCTTCATGGACATCAAACCCAGTGCAGCCGCAATCTGTGACAGAGCGGTCAACTGTGTCTACTCTGGAAGAGGTAATTAATTGTTCATCAGTGTTCCAACAGAACCCAGTGACAACCTCTATTGCTGCCAGTATTCTCTATGACCAGCAGCCATATCACCCTGCAGCTCACAAGTGGCAGCCCACTGGAGCACAGCAGGCATGAGCCTGACCAGTACCTAGATGGGGGACCTTCTGGGAAAAACTAAGGGTGCTCACCCAGCAGTCTGTGTGGGTCCTAATGGCCCAGTATAGTGAGGAGGACACTGTACTGTAAAAAGGCAACGTCCTTCGGATGAGACATTAAACAGAGGTCCTGGCCCTCTGGGGTCATTAAAAATCCCAGGGTGTTTCTTGATTGAGTAGAAGTGTTACCCTGGCGTCCTGGCCAAATTTCCCATTGGCCTTTATCAATCATGGCCTCCTAATAATCCCCATCTATGAATTGGCTTCATCACTCTGTTCTCCTCCCCACTGATTACTGGTGTGTACTGAGCGTATTGACGCACTATGGCTGCCGTTGGATCATCCAGGTGGGGCTGCACACTGGTGGTGGTGGAGGGGAGTCCCCATTACCTGTAACGGAATGTCCAGAAAAGCATTATATATGTGTCAGGAATTATTATTAAATTAATGTTGCTGTCTGAATGCACACTGCTTTTTAATAGATGTTTTCCCCTTTTCTAGAATCCAAGGCAATGTCTTCCATCACTGTCTCTGCAACGCATGGAGGCCTGTTGTCGATGAGACCTAACTCCATAGACTCAGGCAGCAGCACGTCATCTTCAGGCAGTCACTCATCCTCTTCCTCCTCCGGGCGGGGATCCCTCCCTCCTCACCGCTACCTCCCTGGCCAGCCGCGGCGAGGGGAGATGGGCCAGGGCACCTTCCTGGTGACAGGGGTTCTGGAAGAGGACGATCTGGACAATGAGACGGAGAACCTTCATTTACTCAGTGAGTCATGGCTGTGCTGTGAAGTATTTAACATACGCAAAACATTTTAGCAATTCAAAACAGCAGTTTTAGGTGGAGAATTCTCCATTTGTCTGCCTTTAATCTCCTTTCTTTTTATAAAATGGAGAATGAAAAATGCATTTGAACTACAAACTACCAAAAGGGCTCAATGGGCCTGCCGGCCTCATATTTATAACTGTTCTTATATACAAACTACAAAACGTCTGTACTTTTTTAAATAGGTATTAAGCCTTTTATATTCTAAATACAGAGTATATGAAACCCTTCTGAATGGTAGCAGTAAAATTGTTCCATGAGATTCACGAATGAAATCTCCTTAAAAGGCAAACACTAGTGTTAGTGGATCTAGAGAGTCCTGTTAATAAAATAACTATAGATCGAAGTCCCTCCGGTTTCTGTCTTGCGGCTCTTTGTCTGTAGTGTACTAGAGACTGTTTCCTGTCTACTACTGTCTAGTGGTTCTTGTGTAATTGTTGTGGTTTCGATTTTCTCCTAGTGGACAGCTCTGAGTCATCTGGCGAGAGCATCAGTGGTTTCAGCAGCTCGGACCACAGCTGCCTGTCTGTGATTGGAGGAGAGCCGGACGACTCCTCCTCTTTCTCCTCCCTGTTTTCCAAGCCAAGCTCTGCCCATGAGTCTCTCCCTGAATTCCGCAGACGCACCTCTCCCGTTGTTTCCAGAAGTAGACCCTCTAGGACTCCTCCACCCCAGGCCAAGAGTATGGGCCACCCTGGAAAGGTGGGCTACTGCAATACCACTGTGGACAGCTTGATAGAGGTTAGGCCCTGACGTTTCTCTGTGTATAGTCTGATTTTCAACTTTACACTGGAAAACATCTATCCATCCCACATTTAAGTATGTTGTAGGCAACATGTATTTGAAATGAAGTCATTCTGCCTTTTGGTTTTAGTACTTGTTTAGTATTTTATTAGTTAAAATGCCACTGTAACCATTGTTTCTCTATTATGTTGTGCTCTGTGAGGGGGCATTAATGCGTGTCTCATGGCACGGACATGATCTTGTTTAATTTGTTTAATATGTTTTCCTGCCCTAACAGAATCATGAAAAAATGGTCATTGGACGATCAACAGAGGTCTGACTTACCCTGGTGATTTGGGTGAGTGATCTAGGCTTACAGTACGTTAGGACTAATAGATCAAGAAAAAATGTATTGACACCTGTGATACTGTGGTGACACAAAGACCACAGAAACATACCAGTCTGATTCTCAAGTCACAGCAGATGATGCATCTGGATGAAAGAGTAATGCACATAAACAATAACAGATCCAAAAACACATATATTCTAAGACAAACATATGGTATCCCCATCCAGTGTATGGCTTAGTGTTAAAACCCTGATTGTCGCCGTCACAGATCTCCACTTGTTTCAGGTTCAAATAGTAACAAGCACTATGTCTTGAACGCTTATGTAGTTATATCCAAAACACATGACAGTAGATTGTAATAACCTCCTACATCACAGAACCTTGCGACACTTTCCCAATCAGTAATATTGACACAGAAAATAATAACACTTTAAGTGAGTTAATATTTTTAATCTGAGCATTTGTTTTCCATCTTATCTGGGTTTTGCAAATTGACCATTATATTTAATGCCTTCTGGATTTGATTTCATTCCTGCTGGAAATAGACTGTGCTGCAAGCTGCAAGCTGAATTTATTATATTTGTACTGGCAAAATGAAACAGCGAGCAATTACTGTTGACCACCTGCCATTTTCCACAGTGAAACATTGTTTTCAATGGACCAAGAAACATTTTCATTTAGCCTTTTGAATTTTGATCATATCAAAAAATATTCCAGTCCTCATTCCTACATTTATGTTTATATAAATATGCTTCATCAGTTATTGGAAGAACACAGAGCAGCAAAGGAATTAAAACCCTTTGAGAATCACACACAGCAGATTTGGTACTCAAGATGTAGGATTATGTTCATATGCATGCCAATAGAGATGTAAGTGAGTTTCTTGAATATTTTGCAGATGGATGGGTAATAGCTCTGCTGATCTGATCCGATGGGATAAGAGCTGAGCTAAGCCAAAGAAGAACAGGGAAGACACACTGGGAAAGGCGCACTGAGATGCTGGGAGCATTTCCAACTATTTGGACTTTAAAGGGAATATCAGAAGATGCACTGGATTTTCAAAGTCATATATCAAATACAGTATGCTTGCTTTGATGCTGACTGGATCTTCCACGCAGAGCCTCTTTCCAAGCTGCTGGTGATCACTGGGCATTTGTCTGAACTGTTGGCCAATATGCCTGACAAATTATAAAGTTAAACTGCCAATCACCATCTGTACAGACATCGATCTACTTTACTAAAGTGACTTGATGCTTCATCTAATCACATATCTGTTTGGGATTCATACAATCTTTGCTGCATCCGCCTATAACCAACATCAGAGCACAAGAAAGTTCATAAATGAAAGGAACCTGTCTGTCTTTGTGGTAATTTGTGTAACGTTTGTTTACTCATCATTGTAGAACAAATTTATGCTAATCGGAGATAAGTAACATTCTGTTAAAGTATAAAGAAATGGTACACAGTTGCAAGGGTTTTTTTTGCATACAATCTGCACTTAGTGAACTAAAGACTTTGCGCTTGTAATAAAGGATTTCTAAATGATACATGACCTATTATTACTTTTACTCTAAAAATATGGCAGCTGTATTGCATACCATTTGATGTAAAGCATTGAGATGTGATTTTAGCATCCATCCAAAACAATTTCTAAACAATTTATCCAACACAGGGTCATAGGGGAGCCAGAGCCTATCCAGGCAAACAACAGTCGCAAGGTGGGATACCAGTCCACCGCAGGGCACACAGAGCCTCTCGCTCACACCAGGATCATGTGTTGCAGGTCGAGAATTGAATCCAGAGCCCCAACACTGTGGGGCAGCTATGCTAACCATTGATTCTGCAGTGTTGTTTCATATCATATTCTTTGCTTTTTGTAGCATCTTTGCTATACAAGTATGAATTTGG
The DNA here is from genome assembly GCF_055471065.1 of Atractosteus spatula. NCBI lineage: Eukaryota > Metazoa > Chordata > Actinopteri > Semionotiformes > Lepisosteidae > Atractosteus > Atractosteus spatula. Next base: position 14,559,488 of record NC_142724.1, read on the forward strand.
CAATAATGCTATAAAAAACAAATGTGTAATGTTCATACTGTATATATATTTGCAAAATTACAAAATAATTCAAACCACTCTTATGTAAAAAAAAAAAATGTTGAGACATGTCTATGTCTGAGAAGAAAAAACAATGAATTTTTCCTGTTACTCTTTTGATCATGCTGTTTCCAGGATAACTGCTGAAGTTTTTGTCTTTCAGTAGTCATTGTTACTTATATACTTATAATTTATTGTTATTTTAGGAGTAGGAGTATTTGAGCAGTTTATGACATCATGAGTATAACTAAGGCTGCATTCTAATTTAGTAACGTAATTGACCAATTAAAATGCCACTTGCTTTGTCAGTCATACTGTACCTTTCTTTTATATTAAAGGTTCTATCAAGGCCTTACTTGGGACCATGATAAATATATTTTTTATGAACATGTGAAGTTTATTGTGGATAAAATAAGGTTTTCTTCCTGTTTTTTAAAAGCTTTTATTACTCCATGTTTCATGCTGTCATTAGATTCCTGTGATCGGGATTTCCCAAATTCAACCTGCCTGACAATTCCAGGGGTGAGCTGATCAGGGCAATCAGAATATCCTCAGTTCGCTGCCCAACGGTGACCCCTATGAACTACAGGGGATCTACTGTATAAGCCAGCAGAGGTCAAAGAGAGTTTCTTAGCTCCTCTCATCTATGGTTCGCTAACTTTGTCGTGGACACTGTGAGACTTGGTGCAATACTGAGGTACAGTATACAATATCACATTTTCAGAAATAAATGTTCAGCCCTCAGGCTGAGCTTATTTCCATTTCTACAACTGAACAGAGGTATACTTTTGTACTTTTATCTATTATTCCTTTTAACATAAAATAAAGCTTAAGAGGTGTCCTTTGCATGTATGCAGAGCAGTGTTTTTATTACTCCAATAAATGAGCAATTACTGGAAAGTCCAAACCATTCTCTGCAGCTAAATTTGTGTTTCATGTTACTTAATGCTTCAGGATTGTCTTTCCAGCATTCTTTTCATTGTGCAAACTCTACGACAACAATAGCCAAGGAGCCATATGGTAACCATTCCCAAAGTGACGATAATCAAAATAACCGACATGCTTAAGGGATATGTCTGCCTACAGTTGAAGCTAAACCCAATGACACATGTCTCACAGAACAAAAAAGGAAGCAAAGTACCTTGGTTGTCATGCAAAACGCTATGCAGTGTAAAAGGAAAATCTGTTCATTGTTGCTTTTAACCGGACACTGACTTTGAGTACCAATATTACTTTCAGCCTAAAGTATACTGATAGTTAAGTGATTGCAGACTGGCAGTACCACTACAGGAACTGCCTGTAGTTTGTTTTGGGCCTGTGTAGCATGGCTACAACGTGTCTACAGTGTGTTAACCGGAGCCACTAGCAGGAGGAAGAGAGACAGTGGACAAAACTTTCTGTGAAATTCTGCTTCTGTCTTCTTAAAACTAGGGATTATAAGATGGATGACAATAGAAGTGGGTACTGTATATTAGCAAAATTAGCAAATCAGAATCTCAAAAATGCCATTTGGCTGCTCATGGTGATGCATTTTTTCGTAAGAAGGGCTCGAGAAGGTAGTTTGTAACTACAGTATGCCCATACAAAGAGAGACTTGGCAAGTGAATGCTTTGATATGTCTAAAAGCTCTTTCCAATATGTCTGGGAGGGATGAAGGCCTTTTGTACGGGACCACTTTTGGTAAACAGCTTTGTTTTGAGTCCTCAAAAAAGCTGTTAACTAGTGCCTTCTGCTGTCTTGAGTTGTATGAGTGTTCGAAATCAAAGATGAGGGATTTAGGTCATATGTGCCTGGATTAAACCTGAACATCTTTTAGATTAATCTAAAAATTAGCTGTGAGCATGATTTAGTGATGTTACAAGCACTGGATTGCTTGTGCTTGATTTCTGCTGTTTGGATGCCAGAGGTCTTCACCCTGAAATAGGGCTGCTGTTGCACCGTTACACAGTAAATATTCTGCCTTTACACTTTCCTTGGGCTTTGCCTGACCTGATGTGCCTATGTACTGATTGAAAATGTTTTTTTGCTGCCTGGGTCTGCAGTGACCCAGCACTGTAATATAATAAAAAAGTTTCAGTAGAGTCTGCATCAACTTGCTGTCCTTTATGTGGTAATGGGGAACAGTGGGCATCAGTGCTTAACATTTACACAGCCAGTGTAGTCTTCTTAAAAAGTAACATGTACTGGGTTTCCTCGGTGGATGACCTGTTTAAAAGCTAATGGTAACCTTTTAGGTTAAAATTGAATAAATAAGGTTTTAATTAATATTCAATTAATAATCAAAGTTACTATAGGTTTCAGGTCTGTAGAACATTAAAAAAGGATTTACAGATATACAGTACTATCCCTAGTTCAACCTAGTTTACAACTGAATGTCTATAAAGATGATATGCCAGCAGCCATATCGCCCTGCAACTCAGAACTTGTAACCCACTGAAACTAAGCAGATTTGAGCCAGGCTAGTACTTGGATGGGAGACCTCTTAGGGTTAAACTAAGGTTGTTAGAAGAGGTGTTTGTGGAGCCAGCAGGGAGCGCTCACCCTGTGGTCTGTGTGGGTCCTAATGCCCCAGTATAGTGACAGGGACACTATAGTGTAAAAAGGTGCCATTCTTTGAATGAGAAGTAAAACTGAGGTCCTGACTCTCTGTGGTCATTAGTTAGGGTTGTTACCCTGGTGTCCTGGCCAAATTTCCCATTGGCCTTAACCAATCATGGCCTCTTAATAATCCCCATCTCTGAACTGGCTTTATCACTCTTTTCTCCTCCCCACCGAGAGCTGGTGTGTGGGGAGAGTACTGTGCACTATGGCTGCTGCCACATCATCCAGGTGGGGCTGCACACTGGTGGTGGTGAAGGGGATCCCCATTACCTGTAAAGCGCTTGGAGGGGAGAGTCCAGAAAAGTGCTATATAAGTGTAAGGAATTATTATTATTATTATTCTCAGGTCTCAGGAGTAAATTCAAAGGTGCCTATAGAACCTCAGCAGTCCAGGACTAGTGAGACCTAACCCTGCTGTGGAGAAATTGATAATAAATTAATAATTAAAAAACTCCACTGAAAATATGTAATCTTTCAGACTGCACTGAATACAATGCTAAAGCACAGCTTGAATCAATAAATTTACCTATCAAGCATTATTTTTGTTTCATTTGTAGCTGCTTTGCAGTAGTTTACCACAGAGCACTTTACACACTTATATAGCAGATAATAATAATAATGATAATAATAATAATAACAATAATAATAATAATAAAAATAAAATTAAACAATTCAGGGGTCCTGTATTTAAAAACCCTGCTGCAACAGTCTTGTCTGAGGCTTTCAAAACTACTAAGTAACCGATGTACTCAGACCACAGGATTTTTGTTTGTATAACAGCTCATTTTAATTACTTTCTCTAAGATTTTATTTAAGACGTGAAGATTAGTTAAACTTGTATTTTTTGAGAATTTGTGTAGTTTCTTGAGAAGTGGCTATAACATGCCAAACTTAAGCTTTAAGTTTCCATTTCCTATGTGTTGCTGTGTTGCTATTGCTCTTTTGCAAGTTCAGACAGGGCTCCATTACTTATTTGTAAAGAGCAATTCCTGTCCTCTGATGTAAAACTTACTAGGGATTTTTTTCAATTTATAGCTGATTGTAACATTACAAAGCAGAGCATTTCCAGCACTTTAATGCACACTGTTATGTAGTGCAGAGTATTGCAATTGAACGCTTGTCCAGAGAATGGTAGACAGATGTAGGAGGGCCATTGTTAATAGGGCCATTCATTCAGAATTAATTACCCCCGAATGTACTGTACTTGAAATGGCAAATGTAAAATAAATTGACACCTTTACTCAGATTATTGTAGTAAGTAGTATAGTGAGTATATATATATAGTTGGACATTCAAAGAAGCTTTAGTATTCCTCCCTTAATAATGTTCTCATCACCAGAAGTAAGAATGTTTTAACTATACTGATTTGACAGTGTTATCTGCTCTAAACCAACTGAATAATTGTTCGTCATAGAAAGTGGTAGTCATAAATAACTTAATTAAGACATACATATTTGTTCAGCTCTTCTGAATTTTACAATGTTGTAGAGCTATTTATTCATCTGCCATCTTGAATAAGTTAATATCTGCTCGATACACTTATGTGTGAATGATTCACGCGATTAATGAATAACCTTGTAATAGATGGAACAAGACAATACGTACAACTTCAGCAATAGGAAAGTAGATGTGTACATATTTACATTTGTAAGAGAATGTATAAATTATACAGGATAAACATTTGTACCTTCACTTGATACATGGCATTCTGTGTATAGAGTACCAAAACATTTATGAATACCCAATATAAATATGCGAAGTACAATTTCTTACTGTGATACACTTGACTGTGATACCCTTGTATCATCTCTTTGGCTTTTATCTTGAATTCAGTTTATTTACTAGTTCAATACTTTATGAGACATAATGGTTCATGGCTTAAAAAATTAATTATTAAGACTTAAGAATCAGTTTATGTTAAATAATAAGTGAAGCCCTAGCACTAATAAGAAGCTAATAAGAATGTTCTTAAATAATTGTTTTTTCTTTGTATGGGCAGCACTGTCATAAAAATATCAGAATATTTATGAGGTTGGTCTTCATGTAGTAGGGGTTTGTTTAAATTAATTGGCTCAATGTTTACTTGTAACCGTACATTGTGCAAGTGTATCTTGGCTATTAGGAATCAACCGACAGAAGAAGAAAGGAATCACAAAACAGAGCATACATTTATTGTTAGATAAAACAATGTTTACATAAAAACATTCTGAAAAAATATATGTGAGTCTGTCTGGAAACATGAGAATTATCAAGCTGTAGTGAGTATAAAGAAGAGTTACAGTACATAAAAACAAGGAAATTCTGTTTAGTATACTGTTGGTTACACTCACTTCCTAATCAGTCTCATTAACACAATCAATATTCAGGTGCTCATAAGTAACTACTGCTACTTTCGTGTAAATGCATTAAATTGATATCAACATGTGTTAAAAAATTGAATTCTCGAACGAAGTAACGGTGAATACTGGATCATAGTCATCAACAACCATGGATTTGTTCGGTGTTTCAGGACCCAGGTGGCTTGTCATCATTGACGGAACCATGAAGTCAGCACTTTATCAGCAAAACCTGAAGGAGAATGTCAGACTATCCATTCATCAGCTGAAGCTGAGCTGCAAGTCGGTCTTGCAGCAAGATAATAATCTTAAACATACAAGAAGATCCACCACAAAATCTCTGAAGAAGAAGACATTTTGCATTTTGGATTTTCCCTGTCAAAGGTTGGACCTAAACCCCATTAAAGTGTTTGGAAGGACCTAAGATGAGCTGTTCGTGGCAGGAGACCCTCACATTGCAAGAATGTTACAGTAGTTATCGAATCTAAGAGTTCACATTTTAAGATATATTCATACAAGAACCTTCACTGTTGGGCCATTTTGTCAATAAAATAATCAAAATACAACCATGTTGTCATGCAGCTTCAAGGCGCTGGCTAAGGAATAAAGGCATCCATTTGTGTGGCTCTGAGTCTTCCCCAGAGATTATCAAAGGCAAGAGGGGAGAAGCTGATGCGACACAAACAAGGGCTGGTGGAGAGCACTACCTGAGGAAGAGTAGCTCAATAAGAGAGCACAGGGGCAGAGACAAACAGGGATTAAATTCCTGGTTAGATTGTTAATCGATTGTTGACATGTGGTTGAGAAAGTCTGCCATAGTAGGCCTGGGCGGTGCCAGACTGTATGGAGCTCATGTGAGTACGATCGGTTTCCATGGAGATTGAGGGCTGGGAGCTCTGACCCACCTGGGCCGAGGATTTGTGTTAAGAGTTAAATGATGTGATCTTTATCTTTTATTAAGACTTACAGTACATGAAGATCTAGTTATGTCGTACAGTAGGTCTATAATATACAGTATGAGAATGTGGACCTACCTAGAGGGTTCACAAACTTTTTTTTTCTGAGCACTGTAGATAAAAATATAAGAACAAAATCCTGCATTATTACAACAAGCCATTATGGGAATGGAGTTAATTAACATGAGTGGCTAAAAATAATAGCCTGAGGTCTGTCTGCTTTTCCGGTGTTCTCTGAACAGAATGATCAAAGAAAATTCAGTGTCACTGGAAGGAACATCTGAAATTCTTATCTGTTGTTTATAAGCCACACTTTAGTCTTCTTTATTTTTTTCTTGCATCAGTGAGAGCAATGGTCAAGTAATCTTGGATTTCAGGAAAGATATAACTTTATTTTCAAATTTCAATTTCCTTTCAGCTTCGGATGATTTACCTGGAACTTGTTTACGTTGATGGGTGTCTGTTTCTAGTGCTTGTTTTTATTCCTAGCTGATTATCCCTCATTCTGTTTATATTAAGGGCTGACAGCTCACGCCTACTAAAAAAAATTTGCTTCTTGCACAATAGAAACAAAGCAAACTGTACAACAGAAAGATGGAAGCAGTATAATTATTGACCAGTATCAAGATCTATTATTATTATGCTATATCATGGATTAAAAATAAAGCCTAATCCATCTCATTGCTAGTTTCATTTCTACTGCTGCATTATTATTGTACATATTTGTAAAAATAGATATACTTTATGAAGTAAAAGTGGTACATAAACGGAATATAGTCTTTCTGTAAAATAGGACCTACTGCGAGATGTATTGTTTTATCAAAACCAGATTTCTGTGAGTAGTGTATTTTTACTACTGTTCATTGTTGCTCTGACAGTGGTCAGTATTGACAGCTCAGAACAGTGATCACCAGTCCTGCTCCTGGAGTACTGCTGTGTCCGCAGGTTTTCCTGGTCTCTTCAAAGCTCCAGCCCCCGGAGAGCTGGGAGAAGCTGTTACATGGATCCCATTAAGAGCCGAGTTGCATTTGTACTAGTAGGATCCGCACATACTGTACCTTCTTCTCTTGAAAAACATAGCTGGAGCTCTTGCCACCTGTCAGATCAGGCTCAAGTGCTGGTGTACGGGCAGCTGACCAGTGGACGAGTGACACTTTGTATGAATGAATAGCTATTGTGCTCTTGACTTTTGGAAGCTGGTTGCTACTGACAGTGATACTGTACAGGCCCAGCAAGGTAAGCCCAACCTTGCCCAACCAACCAGCCAACAACCCAACCCAGCCCAACCAGACAAACATCTTTTCCACTCAACCACTCCTTTCCAACAGTCTGCCTCACCTCTGGCAGATTACAGCCCCCACACCACTATCAGTCACCACCCTGTACAAACATGATTATCCCTGCATGCGGCTATTAACTGGTCTTGTTGCAGTGGCTACTATTGCTGTCTGGATTATAACCCTTCACATAAATAAAAATGAAACTGCAACATTTTTTGAAAGTGCTGTGAACATTTATTTCTAGGGAACATGCATAGACACAGTAGTATTTGTACACGTGGTGGAATGGTGTTTGAGTAGCAACAGGGTGTGTTGAAACAGAGAATTCCTCAAGAACTGAGCATGACTGAGTGCTGGATAGAGAATGCTAAAAGCTGACCTCACTAGAGTGATGACTCATGCCCTTTTTGAGACAGCTTACTAACTGTGCCTACATGCTTAAACACATGCCTCTCAAAGAGCTGGTTATTGTCTTTTGAATACAAGAAATTCTAGAAAACCTAGCCAAAGATGTTGTACAAAAGTCTTAAAATCAGGTGTTACAGTGTTGATTCAAACCCTTGGCTAGGGGTTTTTGCCAGTATACAATCTGAGGTTATACTTCATGTGCGTTATGTGAAGTTCCATGTTACAACAGTTTCCTGAGGAGTATGAAACAAGCTAAGGAGCTTTGGCATCAGTTAGCTACTAAGTACCTAGTTAGATAATCGAGAGGCCCCCTCTGATGTGTAACTTTTTTATGTTTGTATCAGTTGTGACAGTCATCAAACCAGCTTAAAATGAATGAGAAGAAACCACTTTTGTCATTTAATGATCAGTGATCAGTAATTCATACTAATCAACATTTTCAAACCCTTTAAGTGCAACAGCCTACAGTATACTGTACTGTATGTAAGCAGTCAATATGAAGTGTTATAGATGGTAATCTATCACAGGGTTCTGTAGTCACATTCGCCATCAAATTTTGTTTCTGACTAAAGAAGGAAGAAACTAAGAGAAAAGAGCAGATCAAAGAAAAATGACAGCGGTGCATATTCATATTGCTAATATGTCAGGGTGTTTTTTCATTGGCATATTGTTGCCATCACGATAAAGGGATTTTAATAAGAAACAGGATATGTAAGTAGGAAGACTGCTATTTTTTTATTACTATGCAAAACACGGGACTCATTAGGAACTGTTCAAAGAGACTGAAGACTGGAATCTGCTCAGCAATGGCTGGAAAGCACACAGTACTGAAAACACTTTCAGCTTTTTTTCAGACTTCTTCATGGTAATAATTAAAATTCATTGCACTTCAAGTACAAATATAGTATAGGAGCAGCTACATACAGTAGCTCTTAACTTACCATCAATGCTACACTTTAAACATTAAGAGCCTGTGGCATAACTCATTAAGCTGTGAGAATTTGTCAATGATATCTCTACTGTGTCTACTGAATACTTGTTAAAAAGTGTTAATATGTTAATGATTGTCTTAAACTGATTACACAAAAGTCCACTTTTTCTTTTAAATGGCCTACCAATGGTATTACTTACTTGGAGATTGTAGTACCTAATGTCTCCAATAAAATATACTGTATGAAGGTAACTATATTAGTCTGATAGGAAAGATAAGAAGAGACTTGAGTCGTTGGTCCATATTGCTGCTTTCCTTGATGTGTAGAGTGGAAACTGTCCGTATGAATATACTACATCTACCTAAACTTCAAAACTATTTGATAACTCAGCTAGCTGGCTGCTCAATTACAGTAAGAGTGATGTCAGTGTGGATACAAGATACTGTTTGTTCAAGATGGAGCATTTGAGTGTTAAACAGGTGCTCTTGTCAGTGCTGTCTTTGTTCCAGGGAAAATCAATGAGAAATTACTAGGGGAATGAACTAAAACTATATGCAGTATAAGACTTGGAAGGAAATACAGCATATTCCTAATCTATCACAGCTGGTTTCCCATTTGACCCCAATTACGCATAGGAAAGCTTTCAAGCCACTGACTCTTAATGTAGGGTTTAAGAACAGGACACATTTAAATCTTCAATATGCACAACAACAATTTGAACTCATTTGAACAACTGAGATCTGAATTTCTTCTACCCAAGACAGATTTCTTTAGATATCTACCGTACAGATAAGACATTTTATTTTCAAACACTCTAACTTGGAGAAATTGAATCCAGAAAAGCAGATGGTAAACCAATATCCAGTACATACTCTGTTTTAACTGCAATGACACAAGCTAATACTAAACATAACAAGGGAAAATGGGAATGGGAATTGCACAAGGAGATAAGTGATGATTGTTGGTCTGGGATATGCATGGTCTGATCCGCATCCTGGACAGAATATTAATGAAAAATAATAAACAGCTTATTTAGAACTCTAGAAATGGGGAGTGGTTGTCAATAATAAAACCAATTTACTGTATGTTATAGAAAGGATGACCATTTTTGTTAAAACTGCGGATGAGGAATTCCTCTAAAAGATGGAACAGGGATCACGGGTCGAATTATTGTAATTAAGTCTTGATGGGAAACTGTAAAAGTTAACTAAAGTTATGAAAATGAACGTTCTCCAGTTTAATAGAAATATTAACAAGAATTGTGCAAATTAAGATTCCTCTAGGTCCCAGCAATGTCACTAAGCAAACCTGTATATATTATGTATATGTTCTTTTGTTTGTCTTCATTGTAGATAATAAATTAATATATTAATACAAAACATTTTCGCATATATAGTAAATGTACACATACAATAATTTGCAGTAAGGAATCTATAAGTATATGTAAACAAGAATGTTTGATTTTGTGGGTGGGTGTGTCGTGGAAAGGTGAAAAAGTGTCATCATTGTTCTCATACAAATGAGACCTGCTTTCATTCCCCGTGTCATTGGATGTAAACTTGCTACCACAAAAGCTCATTAGACTTAAAAGTTTTATTAAAAACATGCTATAATTTCAGAGTTTTAAGAATTATGTGTGGGTCACACAACTGAAACTGTTCAAATTAAAAATGAAAGAGCTGTTTAAAAAAACAGACATCACTTAGAAAGCATGTTCTTATACTTTCGGAGTCCAATTGCCATTAAAAAGGTGATTCTTTCCACTCAAGTGACTATTTAGTGATGTGGTGTTAGTGTTTGAATACAGTACTTTTAGGAAAAAAACTAAAAATATAGTTAGGAGAAAATACTAAATTAAATTACAGTATATTTGTAAAGTAAGCAGATCCTTCAAAAAAAAGTCTCACACAAAATGCAAAATATATAAATATTCTTACAAACTAGTGAGTATAAACCTGAAACATAAGCATATGAATATGCTGCTGTATATCATCCTGAAACTGAAAAATTGATTAGTTATTAAAAACCCATAGGCATTTCTTAAAAAGAGTAAGGGTGTTGCCCCAGTGACCGGGCCAAATTTCCCATTGGCCTTCATTACTCTGCTGTCCTCCCCACTGAAAGCTGGTGTGTGGTCAGTGTACCTGTGCACTATTATTATTAATAACGGTTTAATAATAATTATTATTATTATCAATAATAATAATAATGTCATCATATGAACGGGATTTATGTGGTCATATTGATTTGATTAGACAGTTTAGGGAGCAATTAAACAAGGCCAACAGAACACTGGGACAGACAGAAAACTGTTAAGCTTAACGTAAGCAAAGCAGTTTTCTGATTGTACTTTGTATTGGTAAGATCCCATTTAGAACACTGCATTAAGTTATCTACCAAAAAGCAAAAAGGAAGAAAAGAGAAGAAGAAAAATGTTGAAGCTCTTGGGACTTGGACAGAAAAAACTTTGAGGGGTTTCATGTTTTCACTTTTCTCAAAAGCATTAATGAACCCAAAGGACAATGTTTTTTAGCTTGAGAATAAAGGAAGACCAGGTCATAGGGAAAATTGAAGCCAGATGGATTTAGAACTGATTATAGGACACAGATGTTTACACAGAGAATATAGAACAATCCTCCAGTCATTTTGGTGAAGTTGAACCTGTTAACTTTCAGAAAGATTATAATAATAACTTGCACTCACAGGGTGAACATCCCCAACTGGCCCCACTAATACCACTTCTGGCAGCACCCTTAGTTTTTCTTAGGAGATCTCCCATCCAGGTACTAGACAAACTCACACCTGCTGAGCTTCAGTAGGTTGCCAGTTGTGAGCTGCAGGGTGATATGGCTGCTGGCTTTCAGAAAGGTCTGCTTGAGATTTTGGGGTGAATTAGCTAACAAGTGAGCAACGTACTCACAATGGCCTCCTCTTAGTTTTCTTGTATTCTTAGAATACACATTTCTGATCAGTCTTAATAAGGTTTGTTTGCAGCACTGAGATACAGTCCACGTTTCAAGTTCACTTAGTAGTCTTGGCAGATGACAAAGAGTCCTCAAGAGCCATTTTAACAACAGAATAGACTATCTCTTATAACATTTCATGAGTGATATAACCACTGTCCTGCGGTGTGTCTAGGCCCATGTTTGCCCTTGGAAACCATTGCATTAACACGAGGGTTCGTGGTTTTCCATGGCTTCCTGCTCTTACTGCATCCCCTTCTAGTGAGGAATTTATGATTTCAATTACTCTATTGCTCTGTTTGCCTATCTAATGGTGAAGCACAACTTTGGAAGCCCTTTGTCATTATTCATTCCCGACTAAACTGTTCTTCCCAGTTGCTGTACTGCCTCCACTCTCTCCATTAATTTCAAGTCTGGCAGGCTGAAGCTTCAGGGGCTTTGCACTGGAATGCCACACCCAAGTGGCACTCCCCTATTCCACCAATGGTGGCTGAGTGTTCAGGTTCCTGAATTCCAGAGATCATTGCCGACTACATTCGCTCTTCTTCCCTGAAACACCTGCACCTTCAAACCAGTACTGAGGCTGTGATTCCAAGTCATCACTCTACTTCGTACTCCAGTCTGAATGGCAGCTCCTGGTCTTCACCCTGGAGCCCTGGACTCTATTCCGCTGGCCTTTTTTTGCCATTTATCATCCGACTCATTTTCGGGGATGTCCTCCGTCATCCAGGACCCCAGGAATCTCTCTGTGTAGACAGCTCCCTTCAGACTAGTAGCCTAGTTCCTATCCTGTAGAGGGTCCTGTTCACTGGTCTTCTATTCAACTGCATTCATCCCTGCCACCTTTCTGGCTTCTCTTCAGGGCAGCCTTTCTCCAGATCTTCAGGGATCTTTCCTTTTTCTCACCTTTTCTCTGGCTTTCTGGGTCACTTTTGTTTTTTTTTGTGTGTTTTTCTTTCCTAGCCACCTTCCAGTAGTGGCTTCCAGCAGAGCCTCCCCCTTTTCTTCCTAGTGAGCCAGCCATGAGAAATCCACTTATGAAAACTCCACTCACTCGTGAGAGTCAGACCATAATGCTGAGCCCCCTGTGTATTCCTGTGTTCTCAGCTCTGCCTGGGAGCATCCCTGAAGCTGTGCTGATCCGGGTTCCAGGGGGACCCCCTTGAGCCTAACCATTTGGGTCTCTCCAGGCTTTTCTGCCACTTTCTGGTTCCTTGTGCTTGGGTTCAATACACTTACCACCCCCATGGCTGTATCTGTATTCAGCCTCCTTGTAACAATAAGCTGCAAAACTGCAAAAAACTATCACGGGTCAAGAAATCAGCTGATCATTCCTCTGTTCTACCAGTTAAGAAAGCTCATGATTTTTAAGAGTTTTTTTTTTCATACTGAATGCTATCTTTGGACGTCATGTAATACATACTGTTATTTTATTTTCTAATGTTTATGCTCAGTGTTATTGTTTGTCTTTTTTATCCTCAGTTGAAACAGCATATTCCAGGAGCTGTTAATGTGTAATTAATGTAAACCTTTTAGTAATTTGAGGGTAAAATTCAATAATGGAGGGAAATGGCATTTTTTACTGGGAAAAACATCTGAAATTGAATCTATTAAGCAACCATTGCAGATTCAGTACTGGGAACAACAGTTGTTCATTCCGCTTTCTGGGCTCAAGTTTAACTTTTTCATTTTTTTACAGGAAATGGCTTGTTTTGCTCTTCTTGCTATTCTAAGTACCTTGTTTTGCTGTACTTATACAGTGCATCTCAAAGTCTGTATTATATTTTACTTTTCCTAGTATTTAAACTTATATTCAACGTATTGTAGATGACAGCTTTTAAAAATTGACAAACAACTAAAGTAATTTTCTTATTACTTATCAGTGTGGAATTATCCATTGCTTATTCTTTTGCAGGTCACAAACTTCATAATTAACATAATATACATACTATATATAATTATTATTTTTATTAAGCATTAAGCATTTGGAATTATAATTGCTGTTTCCTTAAAAGCTTTTCTCTACTACCAGCTGAATGACACCACAGGCAAACCAGCTTATTAGGAAGTTCATATTACACTTCAAGAAACAAATAGGGGATTCTATAATTCTATAATTGATTAAATGATAGAGAAGTTAATTGCTACCAACCATCTGTGCAACATTTTTAACATTTTTCAGTTGTTTAAAATAGTTTATTTCAGGGAAATGCAAATTTCAGTTGAATTAATCACTCCTCTTTGCTGTAAATGACCCTGTTGCCAACTAAATCTTGTTTACTAGCTCTGAAATGTAATAGCTCTTTGAGATATGCTTTTAAAGTAATGTTATGTAAATGCCATGAATTTGTAAATATTATGCAGAAAGTGCTTGCTGACAATTTTAGTTTCTTTAGGTATTATATTTTAATGTGTGGCTTATATTTTATCCAAGTGACATGGAAATACAGGGTAGGGCGAGTAGAAGCTTTACTGTATACAGTATCTTGCCACTAACATGTAAGATTTTAAGATAATAGAATTCAACAAAATAGCCTCTGGCTTCTTTTTTCTTCCAATTTTGCATTGGTAGGGGAACAAAACCTGTGGTTTTCAGGAAACAATAACTGCAATGGCCAGCTCGAAAGGACCAGGGAGCTGAAAATGAAAGTTTAAACTTATTCTTGTGGGACAGAGTGTCTGAGTGCCTGTGTGTGCACTTGGGAAAGCTTTTGTTCCAGTTTAAGTAATAAGTCATTTTCAATAATTTGTGTAACTTGTAAGAAAGGAAATGTGTACAATTAAACCTAAATTAGGTATAGTATCTAAAATAACAGGAATTGCTAAAAAAAGATGATGACTGGTTGCATATACAGTATGAGAGCTTACAAAATGAAAATCTGAAAAAATTAACACATTTCTGTTGATATCTGGGTAACACTTTGGAATACGGGATACAAATGATAAATAATAAACAGCTTACAAAGGTTAAATAGAAAATGGCTAGATATTGAACATAGTTACACATGCTGTGGTTATAGATGAAGCAATATTGGGTCACAACCACTTAAAATTAAAAATGGGTACACACGTAAATAAAGAAAATTTAAAAGAAGATGAATAAGGTTATAATCCACTACTGCGTATGCTATACTTGCAACTCAAATATATACAAAATATTCTTGCTCTTAAAATAAAACTGCAGGGAATATGTACACAAATGAGATATTTTAAACTCAGATTGGATGGCTGTATAAATGACTTCTTTCCTTAGGACCATAGTTTTAACAACCTTGCTTTAGCATTATTTGGGGGTTCTGTGTGGAACCTGTCCTCATCCATTTAGGTGAAACAAAATTCAACAAATGGTCATTTACTATCAGGTTTCAATTCTACTTCCATATCGGTGCAGATACCCTCTGGCTGCTGTTTTTGGGTCAGTGAAGTGTTTTCCCATGCCCACCACAGAGTTCCAGTCTCAATCTTTCAAGGGCTTGTTTACTCTATTGCCATCTGTTCACTGATGTGCATCCCACTGACTGCATCATATATGGCCCTCAGTCACTTCAAACCACAGCAGACATTCTCTGATCAGTGTTCCTCCAACACCTTGCATACCTGAACCCACACATCTCACCAGTAGGTCTGTCATTTGAGAAATCTACATTGATATTTTGTGCTTCCTTTATTCAATTTCTGGGGGCTTCAGCAGCCTTGATCTTACACCCAAGGTCATTTTCTCAAACAGACAAGATAATGCTAGACATTAAAATTTTAATGTTTAATGTTGTCCCTCGCATGTCACAACAAATCCCTCGCAAATGGAGTTGTTAAAAGTTTGGATGGAGTTCAAATTATAATCTTATAGTGCTGCTATGTTAGGTCTAAATATTTCACCTGCTTTCAAGCTTTTTGCTATTTTTTGTCTTTTAAAAACAAAATGAAATAATCACTTCTGTAATCAAGGAAATTATAAATAAGATGCTTTCCCCCTCACAAGGAATCAGCATTTGACAATGATTAGATAAAGATTTCTTTGGCTAAACTTTAAACTACATCCTAGAAAGGCATTTAAAGACGGGATTTATTTGTCAGATTTATCAGATGTGTGAGATAAGAAAGAACACAGTAACAGGGCTCTGAACTGTGCAACACATGAACCCGCTCACATTTCACTTATGTGCTTGTCTTACTGGAAATAAACCCTGAGTAATGTGAGGGATTACCAATACCAAGATAAAAACAGTTTTACTGCCTTCTTAATGATATGTTATGGTCGCAGCTATTACTACTTCCTGATAATGGCAAGTCTATTTATAGAGTTTGACACGTTTTGTAGTGCACAAACAAGGAAAGAATGGCCTACCAGCAAGACTAAATTAATTTTAGCAAATCTGTCAGCAGTTTTCTTTCTAAACAACATAATTGAATAAATTAGATAAAAACACAAGGCTTACAGAATTACATTTTCAACAGTAAGAACATTTTAAGTAATCAATAGAGAGTAGAGAAATGTGTAGAGCACTACATGATTACTGTGTATGTATAAAACAATTCTTCTATTCCCTATTCACTGATAATAACCAGAGTTACTTTTTAAATCTTTTGGGATGATATATTTATTGGGGTGCTTTTTTTATTTTTAACTAACAAATGCTAATGCAGGCTCACACTTTCAGGTCCCTATGGCAACCAGACGCATTTGCACTTGGGCTGAATCATCCACCAGTGCTATACAAAACTATTTACAGGCAAATAGCAGTACCTCCTGCCACTAGTTAACAGCTAGTGACCTTACCACTCCAGGTATTTGAGTCCTGCCTCTTCTTCACTTCAACTTCAATGCTCAGTCATTGATTTCGCTCCATTGAGTTAAACATACTCCCTAGCTGTGCTTCGCTGTGATACTTGCCCCAGCTTTATTCCTGGCTTTGCTTCATTGTGCTATGACCCTTGTTCACATCCTCAACCTGGTTTATTTGACAGTGTTTTGGAAGGCAGTCAAATTCTAATTTCTCACTTCTGGTCCCCTACATATAAATACTCCCTGTCAGCCTACAACACTGTACTCATATTTTCTAGCACTTGGTGTTTCAGTCTAGTTGTAAATGGATGTCTCTCATTTGGCCTTACCAAGACCTTCTCTTTATCATGTTCACCTCCTTTCCTCCTTTCTCTCTTATCTTCATCCCGCTCGCTTCTCTCTCTCCTTTCCCCCACTTTTTCTCTTACCTCACTGCTCCTACCTTTAGTCCCCATATTCATTGTTTTGTCTGTCCCCTTTCCCCAATCCTTCTTCTTGTGGTGTTCCTGTAGGAGCCACCTCCCCCTGGTTGTTGACACTCACTCTACCCCACGTGTGTGAGCACAAGGCATTAGTCTACACTGGGCACAGCCCTCCTCGTTGACAGATTTGGCCATCCTTATTACAAACACACAGTTGACCCCCCCACCCTCCTCTTTCAGTTGTGTGTCCAGCTGATGCAGTGTCAGCCCTCAACTCTTTCCCCTCCCAAAGCTTCCACCTATGAACTGATTTTGTCTTCTTTTTGGATTCTGCTTGGAATATGGCTTCATCCGTTCAATTATAGCAAACTTCAGCCAGCAGTAGCTCTCTATTTCTTCCTTCCTACTGCCGTGTCATGGTAATCTTCCAGTATGCCAGAAAGGCTTCAGATACCCACTGAGCAGCTCCAATCTAGTTGTTCCTGTTAGTGCTGCCACCTGTTCGCTGACTTGTGTTTTGTCACCTGCATTATACTTGCTTCTCATTTACTTCATTCTCCTTCAGTGTTTCTCTAAAACACTGCATATTCTAATCAGCTTGTTCAAACAAGCTCAAGTCTGGATCATACATGTTTCTTGTTCCATGCTTGTACTTGTTCTCCTTCCTGTGAAACATTGCAACCAAACTATAGTAATTTGCACTTTATCGCCATGTTTAAAAATTTGTGTTAGGATTTTGGGGATTCTTCTTCAGAGTGCTGACGTTTAGCCAGAACTGTGATTCCTTCAGTCAAGTGTGTGAATGCCAAAGTATTAAGTACCTTATCCCTTTATACACTATGCATTTCGGTATTATTATTAAAATTTCACAGAGCTACTGAAATGGTGTGATTAACCTAAAGGTATAAAGGGAATAAAGTCCAGTTTTTGCACTTACACTCCCCTGCATGTAAATATTACCTGAAATATAAGCTTTTTATGACACAATGAGAGCAGACAAGATGATGGTGACTATGGAACACAAATAGGAAACCAATATGAGGACCATTGTTTTAACAAAAACAAAGTTGTTCATGACCTTTGACCTTTTCTAAAGGTCATATTCTAAAACTTTTTCATAGGTCCCCAGAGTGTGGCAGGGTCATGGTTATTCTGGAACACATACTGTATAGGAAACCATATATGCTGTACTAAAAAATATCCTTGTCAGTGAAAACTGATATGTTACCTTGGCCACCAATGACTATTCCTTGTAGCTGTATTTATTTATGTTCATTTGTTTACTTAATGTGTGACTTCTTCTTTGCAGAGAGGTGGAAAAAAACAAATTACATGGGAAATTCATCCTCTATGGCATTCACGTGTATGTTACCTGAGGGAACAATTTCAGAGTTTAACATGCAAATAATGTATTGTGGTGATGTAGCATCCTCTCACGAAACACCAGTAAATGTAAGGGTTTGTGCTTAACTGGGAAAATTATTAATCGTGGCAGTAAGTCACAAAATGATTCTTTTGATGGTATTAGAATCCAACCTTGCGAGATAACTCAAACAACACACACACGGGTACTAATACACTAAAATACATATATTAATACAGAAAATGTGCATACAAAACATAACAGATCTTATTGTGAGGGTTAGCAGAATACACAGGTATATTCATTCAGTCACGAAGAGTTACAAATACCAAGAGGGACATATGCTCAGTATACCATTCATTTAGACCGTTTCGTCTTGGTTACAACTTCTACACTAGATACTCAAAACAAGTACATCACTCATAGGAATTAAATTGATATCAACTGGGGTGGAGGTAACAATTGAATTCTCGAGCCGGAATGCAGAATGTTGAATACTCATCCAATCTGTGTGGAGTCAGATCTCCTGCAGGCACCAAGAAGCAGTGGCAGGCTTGCTGCTGTCCAATCGGCGCTCTCTGGCTCTGTGCCAAGCACTGCTGCTGTGGCTGGAGAGGAGGGGCTGCGCTGCTGATGCTCTCTGAAGACCGGCTAGTTAGTGTTGGCTGTAACTAGCAAGAGTTTGTGCACAGGAGAAAAGTGACTGTGGGTCCCAGCAGGTCAGGAAGAAGACCAGATCGTTCCTGATGAAGCGTTTGTTCTGAATACTGATTCAGCTGTCCACAGTTCCGACCTGTTCACGAGGCTTGCTGCTGATGCTAACCTCAGGTGGATCCTTTGGGTACGCGCTGGCAACCTCTGCTCTCGACTCTTAGAACAAAGGAAAGTTCTGGCACTCGGACACACTGGCCATTATGTGCTGGTCCGGGCTGAGTATGAGTGTCCAGGAGGTGCACTGCGAGAATGTTCTGTGCTTGGGAACTGTGTTCCTTTGGGAACTGTTCTGCCCTTGAAAACTGTGTTCCCCTGGGAACTGTTCTGCACTTCCCAACTTGTGCTGCCCTGCGAACCGTCCTACAGGCGCTCTGTGTTGCCTGTTTTACCTAGAGGAACTGCAGGTTGTTCGTTGTTTGAAAGTTTCATGGGCATCAGAGACCCACATGGGGTTAACCTGCCCTAACAGTTCTTGATTGGCTGATGATGAGTAACCATGCACTCTGACCTTAGGGTTGTAAACCAACCTTGAATAACACTTTCCCTTGGAATCTCAGACTTTTAGGTGCTGAAATGACATTTGTTAAGGTGGTTGATGTGTACCAGCTTTTGGGAGCTGCTCCTTATCAGGACACTCTATCAGCTAGAAAAACACCTTAATTGTGAACTGTATCAGGCACCACTGAGATGAAGGAGAGATAGACTGGCAAGGGAGCAGAAAACTTAATTCCTGTATTTTAGTAAGCCTCGCCGCTACATATCCCCCCTTTTTGAAGGTCACGAGGTCCTGAGACATCGTTGTCTTCAAACCAAAACAGGGTTAAGTGATGTCCCTTGTCATTAGAACATTAACCTTAAATGTCCACATTACTCCTCCAGAATGCATACAGGAGCCAGCATTTGAAACAAACATGATGAATCTGGAGTATGTATAAACAAGGTAGGAGACATCATCTCAGTCTAGGCATTACACATCAGGAAGTTAACTGTCAATATCTGATCTCTGTAGTAGGCAGATATTTGGAAGAAGTCACTTCCATTCTTTGAGATGCTACCTTTGACTCATTCATGCTACCCGGGGTACATCTTGATGTGAGAGTACAGCATCCAGAGTACACTGTCAGTCATGATCCAGCTACCCAGCAGCAGTGTTACAATAACACCATTTCCTGTTCCCAGCCCCCCTGATGAACCACAACACTGTGTTGGGCACCTGCCAGGGTGGTTTGAAGGTTTGTTCCATTAAAAGCAAACTCAACTACCTGTATCCCTTCACGGCTTACTGTTTCTTGGATTTCTATCCAATTTAATAGTGTGGCCCCTGAAGGCATCCATGACCTCAAGTTTGGTCTTATTGCCTGTTTCTAGACAGTACAGTGTTAAGTCACCAAGCTGTACTATGGCCTTCTCGGGAACCTGCAGGAAAACTGTTTGGTTGGGCAGATGCATTGTAGCTGTATCATGCCTGTCATAAGTCATTGTGACAGTTAAATGTGGTGTGTTGACCAGCCATTTACTTCCCACCTGCTCTCCATGGGGTTCATTAACCTCCCTCTGCTCGGTAGTAGCTTTACACCCTTCATTGGTGAATCATTTAGACACAGCCAATGGATAGCTTTGGTAGCCATACCCATCTCAAGATTTGGAACCGAATTCTATCTTGGATCGCCTTCTAGGTGAGCGACGAGCGATGAGGTGGTTAACATCACATGCTCCTCTACTGAGAAGAGTGGAATCAAGTGGGTTGGGAATTGTGCCATGGCTAGACTGGCTACAGTGGCACTAAGCTCCCTTAACAGGTCTTGTGTCAACATTCTGGCCTGTTGCACACAAGCGTAAACCCACTGTATAACACCGACAATCATGTCCACTAGGTGGGGGATAAGATTTAACCCTGTTGCATAGAAAGCTGCCTGTAGGGTTTTCCCTAGGCTTTCCAACTTTTGCTGCTGTTGATACAGCCTGTTACTACCCTCTGGCATCTCTGACACCTGCCTTCTTGGGGCAGTCAGGGTGAGGGTGCCAGTAGCAAACAAACCTACCAAAAATAGCAAATCCACAACAGTGGCGTCAGCAATCAGTCCTCCCAAAAGTCTTTTTGGGTGGCTGATCCCAGTCATCTCTTCCTGAGTGACTGTCGCCTTTCTAAGCTGGCGCAGCATGTACATGGTGTCTTTCTCAGTCTGCCGTGTGGCATCCTGGGCACCAACATCCTGGAAATCTGGGGAGATCTGACGCAGCTGCTGATGCTGCTCCTCCATTTCCAGAGAATACTTAAGAGTATTACTTTTAAGAACGAACTCACAGTTTTTCCATAGAAAACCACAAGATCAAGCATGCAATCAACACATTAGATCACCTAGATCAAGCACAGTAGCTTAAAGAGAAAGGGGAACGTTTTTCCTTTCGGCTTTCAGCACACTCTGTATTGTCATGCACGAAACCCGCGACGTTTTCTTTTTGAATTATTCCGCTTGGTTGATTCATTTCAATCTTTCCATTTCCCCGTACAGCCACCAATTAATGTAGCATCCTCTCACGAGACACCAGTAAATGTAGGGGTTTGTGTTTAACTGGGACAATTATTAATTGTGGCAGTAAGTCACAAAATGATTCTTCTGATGGAATTAGAATCCAACCTTGCGGGATATCTCAAACAACACACACACACACGGGTACTAATACACTAAAATACATTTATTAATACAGAAAATGTGCATATAAACATAACAGATCTGATTGTGAGGGTTAGCAGAATACACAGGTATATTCATTCAGTCACGAAGAGTTACAAATACCAAAAGGGACATACGCTCAGTATACCATTCATTTAGACCGTTTCGTAAATGAACTTGGTTACAACTTCTACATTAGATACTCAAAACAAGTACATCACTCATAGGAATTAAATTGATATCAACTGGGGTTGAGGTAACAATTGAATTCTTGAGCGGTAATGCAGAATGTTGAATACTCATCCAATCTGTGTGGAGTCAGATCTCCTGCAGGCACCAAGAAGCAGTGGCAGGCTTGCTGCTGTCCAATCGGCGCTCTCTGGCTCTGTGCCAAGCACTGCTGCTGTGGCTGGAGAGGAGGGGCTGCGATGCTGATGCTCTCTGAAGACCGGCTAGTTAGTGTTGGCTGTAACTAGCAAGAGTTTGTGCACAGGAGAAAAGTGACTGTGGGTCCCAGCAGGTCAGGAAGAAGACCGGTTCCTTCCTGATGAAGCGCTTGTTCTGAATACTGATTCAGCTGTCCACAGTTCCGACCTGTTCACGGGCTTGCTGCTGATGCTAACCTCGGGTGGATCCTTTCGTTACGCGCTGGCTACCTCTGCTCTCGACTCTTAGAACAAAGGAAAGTTCTGGCACTCGGACACACTGGCCATTACGTGGTGGTCCGGGCTGAGTATGAGTGTCCAGGAGGTGCGCTGCGAGAATGTTCTGTCCTTGGGAACTGTGTTCCTTTGGGAACTGTTCTGCCCTTGAAAACTGTGTTCCCCTGGTAACTGTTCTGCACTTCCCAACTTGTGCTGCCCTGCGAACCGTCCTACAGGCGCTCTGTGTTGCCTGTTTTACCTAGAGGAACTGCAGGTTGTTCGTTGTTTGAAAGTTTCATGGGCATCAGAGACCCACATGGGGTTAACCTGCCCTAACGGTTCCTGATTGGCTGATGATGAGTAACCATGCACTCTGACCTTAGGGTTGTAAACCAAGCTTGAATTACACATTCCCTTGGAATCTCAGACTTTTAGGTGCTGAAATGACATTTGTTAAGGTGGTTGATGTGTACCAACTTTTGGGAGCTGCTCCTTATCAGGACACTCTATCAGCTAGAAAAACTGGTTTTCCTAACTCCAACATCAGAACTACAACTACAGAAACTAAAATTATCCTGCAGCTAGGATCTCACCTTTCCCCTTCTCTCAACGACAGACTAATTTTCTTCTAAATTCTCTCTATTCATTGTAGGTCTCATTTCACACCTCTCTTCACCTATCCTGACTTCACACTACCTGATTGGCCACTCTGTCTGTGCTCTTTTCAGCATGGAACAAACCTATTAAATCTTAAGTCTTTAGTTACTTATTAAATTTAAAAAAAATACTCTGTTTTTTTCATACATTCCAATATAATTGAAATGTCTACATACCTAAAACAAGTGACAAATTGTAGGATGCAAGTGGAAATGGGGGGACAGAATTCAGAGTTGAGGTTCAACACTGCACCAGTTGGACATTAGCAGAGGGGGTATAAGAAGTCTGGGGA
This sequence comes from Atractosteus spatula, assembly GCF_055471065.1. NCBI lineage: Eukaryota > Metazoa > Chordata > Actinopteri > Semionotiformes > Lepisosteidae > Atractosteus > Atractosteus spatula. The sequence continues at coordinate 14,582,553 of NC_142724.1, forward strand.
CCTATAGTAGTATTCAATGGGGCTGCAGATGGTTTGGACACCAGGGGCGGGGAGGGAAGAGAATGAGGAGACTAGACCCAGTGTAGACTGCTTTTGTGTGCTTTCATCCTCTGGGCAGCACATCAGTGATCAGCGAAAAAGAGATTGGAGAAGGGGGTCGAACATTCAGTTGGTTGGGCAGTAAAGGAAATGGAGAGAAAGGGGAAGAAAGTGGGAATTGTGGAAAATTAATCAGGAAGGGAGAGAGAAAGTGAAATGGGAGAGGAAGGGGACACAGTTGTTCTGGAGATGTCTGTCTTTGGAGATGCAAGAACACTGAGAACTAGAAAAAATGCATGCAAGGGGGTGCTAAGCAGGTAAAATATTTAGACATAATACAATGTAAATACAAGATTACAATTTGAATTCTTTCTGAACTTCTGTTTAACAGCTCCATTAATACAGAACTTTATCCTTCCACTTTCTGAGGCATGGTGTTGACTTCTTCCTTAGAGAACACCTAAGTACTGTAACATTCTCATTTTCTAGAAATTTCCCATTATTGTCCTGATTAGGGCCAGATGGGTCAGATGTCTCATTCCTTTCTAATTTGGCTTCACCTGTGACATTACCAAAAAAATGTTTTCATAATCCTTAAAGATAAATCTTTTTCAAATATTTTAGTGAAGCTCTAAAACAGTTTTCTACTGTGCTACAATATTGACCTAAAATGAGTCATGTTGACACAAAAAAAGCTTTTTTTCCCCAATTGGTACAATAGTCAGGTGATAATATAATTCTGTGCCTAAACACAAAATGCACACTTCGTATTGAAAAGGATCACAAAAATTAAATGAAGCCATAAAACAAAGATTTAAATTCTTTTTAGATTAAAAATGAACAGCACGAGAAATCAACAGTAATGCTGGTGTTCACGGACTTAGTACTTAGTACTTAGTATAGGTATAGGAAAGCAACAAAGTTGTTGTTTGCACAAAGGTAACCATTGCCAGGCATGAATTCAGGGGGATGCCAAATATGAACCTGAACACTTTTTCACATTCAGATAGCACTTAGGGACTTGTCAAGAATGTGGTAGTGGTTAGTTACAATAGTATAATTAAATGAATTTTCTAAATAAAATCACCCTTTTTAAATCAATCACACCTTTGACTTCAAACCGAGCTGCATGCGTATAACAACTCCATCATATTGTAACGCTTACGGCCGACAGGCACTGTGTAAGAGCCGGCGTGTGTTAGTGTGGATAAAAAAACTGCATATAATAAAGGGGATTTATCCTGTGTGTTGGTTTCACAGAAAATCCGTCAACTATTTATTCTGGCTATCGACTCTCGAGTCATTAATTGCACTTATTTGTTTTCATTGGACGAAATATTAACCAGTCGTCTCCCTTATATTATTCATTACTTCAGGACATGTAAGCACGCAAAAATTAAAAAAAAAACACAAGCAGACAATCAAAATGTAACAGATGTTATCAAGAAAACAGTACTAAAACACGACTGGGACTTAAAAAGAAGCAAAAGCAGGTCAGTCTTCTTGAGCAATTGATGTATCATTGACAAATATCACTTAATTTACAGCTTTCGGTATTTGTAAATTTAAAATTAGTGTTTTGTCACAGGTCGCGGCGTGCCACTGGACAATGATTTTCTCTGATTCATAAAAAAATCTTTCATTTAAAATTTGGTATTGCGTGAAAAAAAGAAGTTCGTGACCCTCCTAAAAACGTGAACTCACTCTGGTCTTCCCGGCTGAACGTCATTGTCGTTCACTCATTGACCACATTCGGTCACTGAAGATGGGAAGAGAAGTTAAAAACGTCGCCGCATGGTGCTGCATGTGCATCCGCCTTACGCTCTTACCTACTTTTTTACTTAAGAAAAGGGTCACTTTGAGGAAAAAGAGGTGGATGAGAAAAGACGTGTTTGAGTGAAAAAAATGTTTCCTGAAGAAAAAAAAATGTTTTCCTGGGGTTAGATGGGATGTGTTTGTTGCTTAAAAAATCCAGTGACGCGTGTTTCAGACGCGCTTATAAAGCGGACTTTGGTCTCGCTGTGTCCATAGCAGCACTGCAAGCGAACACAAGCGAGCGCATCTTCCACTCTCCACATTTCAGCCATGGCACCAGGTAAGGCTCAGTTTGCGCTTAGCCTGCAGAACTTAACAATATGTAATAGTAAGGTATGATGCTTAATTGATGTCGTGATGTGTGTGTTCTCAGAAAAGACTTTTAACAGTATGTGGACTGAAATCCTCAAAAGAAATTCAAGAAAAACGTTTTTTCCAAAACTTCGCAAAAGGGCATTTTGTTTGTACATACTGTAGCTTCAGAGCAAAAATTTTGAAAGCTGAACTTTTTGGGGTGTCCCTGGATGTATTTTGTTCAATTAAATGTTTGAAATAATCTAATGTACAGTATTCTGACAACTCCACAGCTCTGCAGGGAGATTTAGAAAATAAATCCTGTCTTCTGTCGTGGGTTTGTGCGTTATGTGGATCCGCGCAGGCAGGAACAAGGCAGAATTACCGGAGTGTGTGTATTCGTAAAACTCATGGACTGACTGCCTTATGCACAGTTTACACTACTTTTTCCAATGCATCGTGAAAACTTAATATAGCTTTTATTACTGTAGCAACGTACTGTAAAGATATATGCCTGTTTTATTTATTGCAGAGCCACTCTAATGTGAAAACCTGGATGTTGTTTTCCTTGAACTATGCAGCCTTTTATTTATGGTCTTCGAAAACAAGGGAAGAAGGCTCCACAGCCGAAACCTTCTTCTTTACCTGTTCCTTTCTAGTCATTATTATATTAGTAGAGAAGTAGTCGTCTTTTCCCGGGGGTGAATAAATACAAAAAAGAAAGCAAGAACACATGTCCAAAATAAACAAGTCAGTACAGTTAAACGGCAGTTGCAAGATTTGTAATTAAATATGTGCATGCATCTATCTGTCTACATTTTTTTGTAAACATTTACAAAGTAATTCATACATTTTAAACTAATGATGAAAAATCTAAGGATAGCTTAGCACTGTAATGCAATTTTAAGTCAAAATTCAGTAGAACAACATGCAGTTCCACTGCCAATAATTAAAGGTAATGAACTTTTCAAGTGGGGATATTTGCAGCTGTCCATGATATTTTAATTTTAGCATCTTATAATGTAATGATTGGGCGCACCGGTGAAAGGAAAAACAATATAGCAAGAAATATTGTTTTTAATCACACCTCCACCTCCAGTAGGTTGTTTAAAGGAAAGTTTATAAGGTCATAGCTGCTCTGGGCATGTACTGTACATGTCATAGCTCAGGGTCTTGTACTGGCACTTCCTGGCTGTGATGCCTGTGGTGACTCTCAGACAGATAGTGATGTAATATCCACACAATGTGAGATTCTGTATTTGTGCTTGGGGGGAAAAAAAAAGTTCCTTCTTCCCTTTTAAAGTATGCACTACGTATTACTTATTTAGTTTGACCTCATACAGTCTTGTGTTGTCATATAATGGGTCTGACCAAATGCAAACCACAACATAAGGTGATAAGAAAGGCCCTTCACTCCATCTGGATCATGTAGTTACTAGTTACAGCTGTTTCTTGAGAGAAGCCAGAGTTTTGGCTTCAACCAAAAGTTTCACAACTTGTTCTAGACTCACAACTCTTTGTGTAAAGTAATGCAGGCATATTAATTTTGTGTTGGACAATGCAGATTCCTGCACCAAGCATTTTTTAAATAAAGCAAGGGACTCAAATAAGTTCAGAGAGGCAGTCTGTATTAATATTGCATCTTGTTTGTTTAGCAGAAAATCAAAAGAATATCTTTTTAGCTTAAGGTTTTTGTGAGTACTTAAGCCATTTGTAGCAAAATGCAGCTTAGCAGAACAAAGTTATTATAACAAAACATTGCAGAGGCATTTTAGGAAGTGTAAGTCCAGTTTAATATCATTGTAACTCAGTCATTAAAGGTTGACAGAACATTTTAATACTGTTGAAAAGTAGTAACTGAAATTGCATGAAAAAACATCTGAATGCCAGATCTCTTTTGATGTACGCAAAGTAATCTTCTCGGGAAATGCCTTCAAGATTCAGGTCGTAAGAATAGTAGTTGCAGAAGTGCCAGAATTAAAATACCTGGAAAAAAAAGTTTACGCCTGTTTGTTTTGTTTGTCCTTTTAAATACCTGAAATACTTTAAAATAATCTTTCTTTAGGAAAGAAAAATCCATTGATCCAATACTCTAAGTCAGTGTGAAAGGTTAGCTAAAAATGGGTGTTAGGTTTCATGCCTGCTTTGCAAAACATATTTTAAATGCCTAAGTGTTGCTAGATCTGTTGTAGTTCTGGGTCCTTCAGGCTTTTATTAGCCCTGGAAAATGGCAGCTGCAGCACCAATTAGTCTGCTAGCTTCCCTGAAGCTGTGTGAGATGAGAGATCAGATGAGAGCCGTCTGCGCTTGGGGAAATTCATGAGTCCCCGGGAGTAAAAAATACTCTGACCGCTTAGCTTCTTGAGTAAAAGCTCTGGTATGTTGAAAACAAAACATGAAATACAGGCGGTCCGCTTGGTGAGATTTGCGATGCTGTCTCACAGCTCTAGGAACCTGAGTGTAATTCTGGCCTGGGGTGTCTCTTTGCAAGGAGTTTGCAAGTTTCTTTACGGGTTTCCTCTAGGTGCTCTGACTTCCCAAAGACATGCTGGCTGGGATACCTGATGTCTCTCAGTAGTCTCTGTGTGTGTGTCCTGCACTAGAAAGGTGCCCAGTGTATGGTGCAGTCCCACTCTGGGAGATGGAAATCTGTCTCTTTTGGTCGTTTCTATTGGAAATGCAAAGATTTTCCTGCTCCAATTAATGTATCAATAATGATTGAGCACTCCTGTGTAAATTTGGGGCGGTTGGCCTGCTGGTACATGTGCATCGTGATACTTTGAACAAGATCAGTGTCCCAGCTAAAACAGTGTAAAACACTCGTGAAAATTCCAGGAAACCTGGACACAGTTGAAATTATATTTTCAAAACATACCTGTTTTGAAGAAAAATTCCAGTGGGTTTGAATATACAGTTGTATGCAAAAGTTTGGACTCCCATGGTCAAATTGCATGTTTCACTGAATCTCTTTAGTGAAAAGAACACAATCGCTACAGGTTACAATCGTAAACATTACGTATTTCTGCACAATTACTGTTTATTTGCTGAATTTAACCAAAAATAAAATTAAAACAGTGTATGTGGCATGTGCAAATGTTTGGGCACCCTGTTAATCACCTCCTTTGCCAGAAATGACATCTTCCAAATGTTTATTTTTGACAGCTGAGTGTCTTGCTATTCTTGCTTTAGAATTCTTTCCCCCCCTCTTCCTTGTAGAACTCTTCTAGTTCAGAAATATTCTTAGGTTTTCTTGCATGCACTGCATGTTTGAGATCTCCCCACAGATTTTCAGTAATAGTCTGGGGACTGTGAAGACCTTTCCAAAAAATTTAATCTTTCATTTCTGTAAGGTACTGTACTTCAGAATCAACCATTAATTAGTTTTGGATTGTTTTCTTGCTGAAATATCCAACCTCTTTTCAGCTTCAATTTCTTCACTGACTGTGGAACATCAGCTTCTAGGATTTGTTGAGATTTAGTTGAATCTGTTCTTCCTTCCACCAGCACAATGTTTCATGTGCCACTGACCACTACACAACCCTGAAGCATAACACATCCACCCCCATGCTTAACAGTTGGCAAGGCGTTCTTTTCTTGAAATGCTTCACCATGCAGAGCATTTTGTGTAACCAACCACTACTCCGGTGCCAGATTAACCTTTCTGCAGGCCTTTTGCAGTGATATGTGGGTTCTGCTTAGCATATCTGACCAGTTTATGAGCAGTTCTATCAGAGATTATCTCTGATTATATCAGAGAACAACTTCCAGATGTTGCCTTGACTTCAACAGTTCCCCTTAACTTCCATTTCTTAATGATGTTTCTGACAGTGGAAATTCCAAGCTGGAAGCATTTAGATATTTTTTTATAGCCTTCCCTTGCTTTGTAAGAGACAATTATCTTTATCTTCAAGTCTTCAGGCAGCTGCTTAGAAGAACCCATGCTTGTTGAGAGTAGACGACATCCTGTGAGGTTAGAAGGGTCCGAGTATTTATTCGACTCTGGAATTGTCTTCAGCTGGCGTAATTTAATGCCTAAAGAGTCAATCAAGTTTTGAGACCTTAAAAGAAAGTATTAATGAATTGACTGTATGGATGTCCAAACTTTTGCATATGTCACATTCACTGCTTTATTTTTTCAATCTGTTAAATTCAGTAAATACATTGTGATTGTGCATTAAAATGTACAGAAATATGATTGTTTGTACCCTGCAGTGGTTGTTAACATTTTTTCCCCACTTAGAGATTCTGTGAAACATGCAATTTGACCAGGGATGCCCAAACTTTTGCATACAACTGTACAGTAGACACGTCAGTAATATTAAAGTTTCTATTTTCCTCCATGTTTAAATCCCTTATGTAGGCTCCGTTCAGTTAAGGCTCGCTATACCTAGGATTAAATGTCAGATTTTTGGTGACTATCGTTTGTGTCGCTGCTCCATTGTTAAGCAATGCCCTTTCTTAAATGCAGCGGGAGACAAGTTCTTTGATTCTCTTTAAATCTAAACTCAAAACTCATCTTTTTACCAGGGCCTATGTCTGATTGCCCTACATTCTATCTATATAACCTGTATACTCTTGTTTATTTTCTCTTTTACTTTTTTTTTTCAAGTGTCTTTTGTGATACTTCTCCTTTTTGTCTAAAGAAGAAAAATCGATGAGAGGTTTGTTGTCAAGAATCTCGTATACTGTGGTCAGACACGACAACCCAGACTTACCACTTAGTGCCTACATACTTGCACTGTGCGGTTCAGATTGGTAACTTATTTTATTTTGCTGCGTTCTCATTTTTTGTTCATGAGAGCATCTTTCATTTGTGCCGTATTTATTCAGAAGGGTTTTTACTGAGGTAATCTTTTTACTTTACTGAGTCACGTACAGTGTTTTGCTAAAGAATACTTCAATTCAATTCATTTTTATATAGAGCCTTTCACAAAAAGGTTACCCCAAGGCGCTTAACGACAGCAGTGGTCTAACCAGAATGTGAACTTGCAACCTTAACCACTCCTCCACACTACTGCCTGAGCCAATGGGAGCAGAGAACAAATAAAACTCCCACTGTGAACCAAAATTATGTCCTGTGCTTTTATAGGAGAAAGCGTTTACTGTAAGCCTGGTAATGACAATCATAAGTAGGTATATTTTAGGTTTTTCTTCCTCTTAATGAATAGAGTCACTGCAATGCCAATTAATCATTTGCTAAGGCAATGCTGAGCAGGAGATGTAGCTAAGCTGTGATAATATTAGAGAGCACAGAAATGAATGCATGCAAAATGTTGGTTCATAAACTCTGCACCGTCTTCCTGTGTTGGCTACATTACAGGGTTTGTAAAGACCTATTTCAAAGGCCCTGTCCATAAAACTTTTCCATTACAGCAGCGCTTCCTTCACATTGGTTTTCATTGGCAAGAATCTCATTTGGAAACGGATTGCAATGGAAGAGAGTTCTTTCATGGCCTCATCCCGGGGTCCACCATTCAGCCCAGCTCCTGTAAGACACAGCCATTAGCCAGAGCCAGGAGTGTATAAGCAGAGACTCCTTTCTTTCCCTGCGGCAACACCGCACCCTCTGTAGTAAATGGATTTGATGGGAAATTTTATTTTTAATTATTCTTATACTTATAGTGTGCTTTTCTGGAAACTCCACTCAAAGAGCTTAACAGGTAATGGGGACTCCTCTCCACATCATCATCAATGTGCACCAGTACTCTTAGTGGGGAGGAGAACAGAGTAATGTAGCCAGTTCAGAGATGAGGATTATTAGGAGGCCACAACTTGTAAGGGCCAATGGGAAATTTGGTTACACCCCTACTCTCTTCAAGAAGTGCCTGGGGATTTTTAATGACTATGGAGATTCAGGATGTCAGCTTTACATCTCATCCGAAAGACGGCACCATTTTACAGTGTCCCCTTTACTATACTGGGGCATTAGGACCCACACAGACTGCAGGGTGAGCACCCCCTGCTGGCCCCTCCCACCTCTTCCAGCATCAACCTTAGCTTTCCCAGGAGGTCTCCCATCCAGGTACTGGCCAGGCTCACACCTGCTGAGCTTCCAATTGTGATCTGCAGGGTGATATAGCTGCTGGCTGAAAAGATGTACCTGGTTGCAGGTCTAGTATTGGTAAGGCATTAGAAATAAAACCCTGCAAAAAACTGCTTTACGGTCAGCAATACTGCAGTTGCCATACCACACTGTGATGCAACCTGTCAGTGTGCTTTCGGTAGTGCATCTGTAAAAGTTAGTGAGGATCTGGGGACATATCTTAGCCTTCTTCAACTGTCTTGGGAAGTACAGGCGCTGTTGCACTTTCTTGATCAGACAGGTGGCATTGAGAGACCATGTGAGGTCCTTGGTGATATGGACGCCAAGGAATTTGGAGTTACTGACCCTTTCCACTTCAGTCCCATTGATGTGGATAGGGGCATGTCCGTTTTGCAGTTTCCTGAAATCAGTGATCAGCTCCTTGGTTTTGCTGACGTTGAGGGTGAGGTTGTTTTCTTCACACCACATTGTAAGGAGATTGACCTCCTCCCTGTAGGCCCTCTCATCATTTTCTGTGATCAGATCTACAACTGTGGTGTCATCGGCAAACTTGATGATGGAGTTGGTGTTGTGTTTGGCCTTTCAGTCGTGGGTGTAAAGGGAGTAGAGTAATGGACTAATCACACACCCCTGGGGGACCCCAGTGTTCAGAGTTAGTGTGCAGGAGGTGTGGTTTCCAAGCCTGACAGCCTGAGGTCTTCCTGTCAGAAAGTCCCGAATCCAGTTGCGGAGGGTGGTTTCGAGACCCAGTGCACTGAGTTTCTTGACTAGTTTCTCTGAAATGATAGTGTTAAAAGCTGAGCTGTAGTCAATGAATAGTAGTCTTACGTATGTGTTCTTTTCATCCAGATGGGATAGGGCAGTGTGTATGGCAATGGACATTGCATCATCTGTGGATCTGTTGGGCCGGTAGGCAAATTGGTACAGGTCCAGTGTGTTTGGAATGGTGTCCTTAATGTGCTTCATGACCAGCCTCTCAAAGCACTTAATGATGACAGGTGTTAGTGCCACTGGTCAGTAGTCATTAAGACATGTCACTGTGGTTTTCTTCGGTATTGGGATGATGGTGGTTGTCTTGAAGCAGGTGGGGACTACGGCTTGTGCCAGAGACATGTTGAAAATGTCTCTCCCCTCAACAACTGAGCTGGGGATACTCTTGTTGATTTTTACCATTAATACAAAATAGTTGTAATAGCAAATTGAATTCTTCATTTCAGTTTTTCTCTCTGTAAATGTTGAACTCTGTTAATGGCAATTTCACAGCCTGTCTTCTTTCAGTACTAAAAAAAGATTAGGCTGATTTTTTGCACGAATCTTTCCAACTCTTTTCTTTTTCTTAGGAAGAGGGATGAAACTGGGTCAGGTTTGGAAGGGGAGGTTATGGTTAAGTATGGTAGAATATATAATAAATGCCAGTGCCTGTCTCATCTCATGATGACTCCGAGGTTATGATAAAACTGAAATGATGATGAAATAAATTATGAAGCACTTGTGTGTGCTTAAACAAGAGTAATGTTGGCTTTTCGGCTCCATGCCGTTACAAGTGATTCTTCATTACATATTAAAGTGAATTCCAATTTCACTGCCAATTAAGACATTAACAATCAGTTATGTAGTTAGTGTTGGCTGGATTCAAGGTTTGTAATAGCCTGGAAAAGCCAAGGCAGACTACCCATTTTGGAACATATTGTAACTTGGTATTATAACCTTTTTGGTATTTTGTATTCAAATCGACCTCTCTGGATGTATTTTGTTTTCTTTGTAAAACAGCTTTGAGTAATGTTGCTAATAAGGGATCTAGCATGGGTGTATCGCTGCACTTAGCACAAGCTGCCAGTTCCAGGCATAAGTGTCCTGTCAGAGTGGAGGAGTCTGAAGCATTAAAGAGCTGCTTGTGCCTCAGATGGGAGTTGGCTGTTTTCGTAAGGTTACTGTGCAAAGCAGCAACTGACCTTGGAACTAACATTTGTTCTTCCAATAACAGAAGCCTGGAGTGTTGGTGTTAAGAAAATGGATTAGGATATGTTTTGGTCAAATGCCAGACCTGTTTCAGAGTCACAACACAAGTTTAAGAAGAAAATCATCTGTTAATGTACTTGGTTTGGGAAGTCAGACTGAAAGGAAATGGGAGACTATGAACTGGGGCAGGACCAAACTGCACAAACAGCTTAGTGTAACCCCTCAGGCGAATCTGAAGTCCCTGTCACTGTTTTGCGACTGAGTCAACAGTCACCTTGGCCCAAGTAAGGAATCTTTAATAAAAGTTTGAGACATGGTGAAGGGGGGATTTAATAACTTTAATAAATCTCAAATGGCAATGAAGCTCCTAGGTCTTACTAATGTATGTCACATAGTTTACTGTATATGGGGGCTAAGCAATGAAGTGAGATACTGTATACATTCATATTAATAGATTTCCTTCATATTGTCCAATTGTTTTTTTTTAACCTAGTCTTTCCCCTTATGCAGTATACTGTATAACAAGGTTCATATTAAGACAACTGTGCTATTGCAGTGATATATGTTACTAATGGTGTCTTGTGTTACTCTATATTTTTTTAGCTTGAATGTGTATATCTGCAGATTTCAAATTTAAGAATTACTGAGTCAAGTGATGTTTCTCATAAACAGTCAGCATTGGGCAGAAGAAAAATAATTACTGCTCAGGATTACTTCCCTCAGGAATTCTGTCCAAAATATTTCAAGTTTCTGTTCATGATCCTTTGAATAATGCCATTTATTTAATTAATAATTTTGAAATGCATTACAGTAGCAGGTCCTGTAGCCGACTACGCCTCCTAGCAATTTTAAATGAGGACTCTTCTCCCCACACAGATGCTCAGATCCCCCAGAGCAACCAGCACAAGATGGGCAAGGTTTAGCCTAATGTGCTCCTTGCAGCCATCATAAGGTATCACTGTACATGCACCAGAGAGATAGAGATCACTTTATTGGCCATACACAATTCCTTGCATTAGGAATTTGTCTTTTCGCATACCCCAGCTTGCTCTCCATGAGACACACAGACAGGGAGAGAAGCTTGGGGTCAGAGCGCAGGGTCAGCCATTTAAACAGCGACCCTGGAGCAGTTGGGGTTAAGGACCTTGCTCAGGGGCCCAACAGAGTAGGATTCCTCTGCCGGCTGCAGGATACGAACCAGAAACCTTCCAGCCACAGGTGCAGATCAAGAGCCACAGTGCCACCGCTCTGCCCCAAAACAAAATAGTATATTGTAGCGTATTCTTGGGTTTGTGCCCTTGGGGCTCCCGCCCCAGTTTCTCCCTCATTGCATGGGCTCGAACCCGGGTCTCCGGCATCATTCAACAGGGGTCTTGCCGGCTGAGCTAAAGAAAACATTAAACACTGCAACAACAATGCAACTACCCAGTCCAAACAACCATGAGAAAAAGGACAGTCACTGACAGAAACACAGTTCCATACTGGATCTCTCCATCTCGTGCCAGGATGAGTTTTTTTGTAATGGAATATCTCTCTGCCACACAGAAGAAAGGATGCAAACTGCTTAATACTTTGGCTAGCTAGCTTCTTCGTTCATTCTGACAGTCCCAGAGAAGTACAGTCCCCAGTCCTGCCCTCTACACAGTCTCAGGGGAAGGGAGGAAGAGAGAGCACCTTCGTCCACTGGCCAAGGCTTATATGTCCTCATTCTGGCCAGATCTCCAGGACTTGAATGAAGGGCTGGGAAGGCCTGGGTGATCACAGAGGAGGGCGGTAGGCAGACATAAACAAGTGGGGGGCTTCTTGAGGATGGCCTGTGTGCAGATAACCAGGCGTCATGGTGTCTCTCCTTCCTTTCTCCTTTCTCCCCCGGTCTCAGCTGGCTCCAAACCCTCACACCTCTAATGACTATGTGGTAATTGGGTGTCCAGGCAAACAGTGTGTCACTCAGGCTGTTAGGGCTGCCGCCTGCTATACTGTCTGTGCGGGAAAAAAAGACAGGGTGTATTTAGAAGGAGGGGGAAGCAGACACAAGAGAAAAAAAGACAAACACTGACAAAAACATTGGTCATTATATGCAGAACTTAAGTAAATATAACTTTCCAAGCCACTGCCCTACTCCCACTTCTGTGACACTTCTGTGTTTTTTCCAAAACAAGTGCACAGCCCTCTGTAAATGACAAAGCAGGGGGCAGACCTACTGCAATTAATTCATTTGCACTAATGTATCTTTTCTAACGAATTCTCCTCTCCAAAAGTGTCACATCTCTCTGTCAATTTCATGGTTATCATGTTTCAAAATGTTCTGTTTCACAGTTTATAATGTAGTCTTAAAGTCTTTTGTTTTTTTAACAAAACAAACATTTTAAAACAGCAAAAGAAATTTCAACCACAAAGTTTTTAATTAGGTTTTGTGGTTTATTTGTCCTGCAGCTACACTCTGGAACATTGGTATTTAATGTTGCTTCTTGATGTCAGTGACTGAATATGAGCACAGAGCACCCAGCAGAGACATTCCAATTTGATAATTGGTCATTTGTCCACCAACTGTCAGGAAGGAGACTTCACTGGTCATATGAGAGATTGTGCATTGAGGTTTTGACATTGCAAATTATTTCATGGACAATTTACACCAGGAATGCACAAATGCTTAGGCTTTTAAAGAGTCTTGGTAATTATATTGCTTTTTTCTGGCTATTCTCAGACACTCAAATTTAAACTAAATCTTTGAGGAAAACGGGAAAACAAATCTTGCGAAAGTGCTCCAAATCCACTTGTTACGCAAAGTTGAATCGGAAACAAGTCATGCAAAACTGAATTTCAAAACTGAAATTCAAAGAAGGAGTTTTCAGCCTATTTATAAGGTGTGAGTTAGTGGATTTCAACTACTGGGTAGATGTACTATATAATAAAAGCTGCAAACGAGATGAGCCCACTTGGCCCATCTTGATTGTTGGGTAGTGTAGTGACTGAAACCAAAGTTTTATCTGGTTATTGTTATCTCCCCAAAGAAAAGGGGAGCCTGTAAATAGGTGTTCACTTTTCTCTGACATAATGAATTCATTTTCAGTTGTGACCCCATGTCCCTGTTTTTCTGCCCAATCTGAAGAAGTATCCTGGGTTGACCCTAATATTATAATGTGGTATGGTGACCAAAGCTGAGCCGAGCACCTTATTCTAAACTATAAACTTTCTAATGTAAAATCCTTCCATTTTCTAATTACTTTATCCACTACAGTGTCATGGGGGTGCTGGAGTCTATGCTGGCAAGCAACAGGTGCAAGGTAGAATACACCTTGGATGGGATGCCAGTCCATCACAGGGCACACACTCATGCCAGGACCAAGTCAATTAATGTATTAGTATGTCTTTGAACTGCTACGTTAATTGGCTTCTGTGCTGTCTAGTTAAGAAGATGTGATAAGGCTTTCCCTCTCTAAATCCATGTTAGCCATCTCTTAAAATGCTCAGGTTTTGTACATTTTCTCATTTATGTATTTAGTTTTCCTAACATCACCGATAACAAAAGCAAGACTGAAAGCTTAACTAGCTCCTGGTTCAATTTTATCCCCCTTGTTAAAAAAACTGGTGTTAAAAATTGCATTTCTCCAAACGGTGGTTGTAGTTCCATTCCTTAGATTTAAAATATCTTAACAAAAGGTCTATGAATAACATTTATTATTTCCTTACTCAGATACCATTTAGGCTCCAGTGACTTACAGGTTTATTTTAAGTCGTTCAGCCCTTTAGATCTTTTGAGTCTGCTATCTCTTGCTGGAGGCATGTTATTGAGGTTTTGTTGTAAAGATCCAGATGAAATATTTAGTTGTTATTATTTTATTTACATCTGTTACCATCTTAGTAGTAGTATTTTATTCTACTATGACAGTGCATTTTTTGTTGAAATACTGGGGGAAAAAAAGTTTCCATTATTTTTTGCCTGTGCTGAAATGTTCTCTTCTGTCTCTGCTGTTTTTTATTTATATGCACCTGTATCTTTTCTGCCTCTTTTTCTCTTTTTGAGCCCACTTTCCAATCTGGAGAACTTTATCCTTACTCTTTTTTTTTTCTTCAATAAATCCATTTTGGCCATATTTTCCCAGTCTTTAATTATTTGATTTAGGATAGAATATGTTGTGAGCTATTGTTTATGAATTGTAACCTTCCTCTTTTGACTTTGTATCCATCTGTTCCCTGTTTGGAAACCATGCATCTATAAACCAAATTACGTTTCTTTTGCTTTTTCCAACTATTTGTTCCACTCAAGTTCTGATCTCTGACAAACGGCTGCTGTGGAATAATGAAATAACAAGGCAGTTGAGCTCGGAATGACGGCCTTTTTGCTAAATTTGGCTTATAACCCTTTGCCACTTTGTAGAGATTGAAGATGCAATCATGCTTTGTAGTTTTCTGTGCAAGGATTAGTTTTGGTGTCTTTGGAAAAATACGCTACTCTCTGCCCGTCTCTCTCGTCTCTCTCAGCTTTGGACGTTGAGCGTTTTGACCTTCAGTATGAGTTCAACAACACGGATCACCGGACGGACCTGAATGGCGTGGACCGCCTGATTGTGAGGAGAGGCCAGCCTTTCACCATCACTCTACATCTTCGCTCCGGGACCTTCCGGCCAGGAGTGGACGCCTTCAGCCTTGTTGTTGAGACAGGTACGCTTGCCTCTCTCAGGTACTGCACAGGAGGCTGTGCCAAACTGTAGAATCATCTGAGCAGTGCTACTGTCTTTCATCACAAAGATACAACTACAACATCTTTACGTTAAAAAACCTTTGGGCACCTATAAAAGGAGGCTCTGAAAACTGTTAAGGTGGCTTGGAGGTAAGGAGGGAAATTATTTTTTCTAAAAAAAAATGCTATTTACTGTAAATAAACACCACACCTTCCTTGCATTATTTTTCTCTCTGCACTCACCAGTGTACCAACATCTTATAGGACAAACCGCTTGCTCCCACACACACAGGAAATGTGTTGTCCCAGATAGCAATTTCCATGGTGACTGGACTGTGGAAATGTTTATAGAGGGCTGAGAAATGAACTTGCAGGTGACCTTCCTTTGGAGTTTTACAGAAAGAAAGCAAACAGCCCTTTGCTGGACTGTAATGGTGGTAATGTGAACTGGGGTGTGTTTGAAGGTCCTGTCACTTGGAGCAATTCCCAGATGGAGCACAATGGAATTCCTGCGTCTGTGTTTCAGTTACAGCCCGCTGCAGTCACAGAGGGAAGAGCAGTCCTCTCCTTTAGCTGATTAAAAGCACAAAACGTTTTTGCAGAAGAGCGAATAGCAAACCGTTAAGCTTTTTTTAGCACAGTTCTCTTCTTTCACCATAAAAGGGAGAGTCATGGTTTCTAAGTTAGCCTGCAGGATGCCCCAACCCAGATGTTACCATTTAAACGAATGGTAGTATCTGAAAAAACAACAAAGAAATTCTGTGCAATGCAAATCTCATTTCCAGCTAGACATTTTTTCAATTTGTGCTCATTTTTACTGCACAACTTTCTTCATGTTAAGTTGAGCTATTTCCACAGTTTGCAAGGCAGGGATTGTAAAAAACACTTAATTCACACACAGTCCGTTAAAGGAATAAATACTTACTCACAGTGTGGAATTCTCACTAGCATGCCTGGACTTTGTCACTACACCCTTCACACTCCGTGTCAGTGGCTTATGCTATCTCATTGTAGATCTTTCTAAAGATTAGCAAAAACTAAATTAAGCAAATAAATTAAACCATGTAAAACTCCAATTCCAGTATAGATAGCGCATGTCTGGAAGTAAAAACATCATGTGTGCTGAGGATTTATTTGAGCAGTACAGCCAAGTTGTGAAATCAATCTGTAACAGTTACTGCTGTGCTGACGCTCGTTTGTCAGAGAACATCTGTGATCTTGGTGCATCCTCGCATTTCTTTTAAGACCTATCTAATAAAAACCTCATCACCTAAAAACTATACCCTCATGAACATAGACATTTATAGCCTTGTAAAATTAATTATCTGAATTTAAATAATCTTTTTCTGCCACTTAAAACAATGAGATTTGATATTGTATGGCCAGAGAATACAGGCCCTATCTTCAATTTAAAGCTTCTAAACAAATCACTACGATTTCAGTTCACCATACACCAATATATTGAGATAAGCTCACTTTTTGGCAATATGCAGTTTCTTAGATTGCTAATATGCAGTATTAGAAATTTGTCTTTTCACATACCCCAACTTGCTCTCCCCAAGACACACAGACAGGGAGAGAAGCTTGGGGTCAGAGCATTGGACCCCAGCCATTTATACAGCGCCCCTGGAGCAGTTGGGGTTAAGGGCCTTGCTCAGGGTCCCAACGGAGTAGGATTCCTCTGCCGGCCATGGGATACAAACCGGCAACCTTCCAGCCACAGGCACAGATCCTTAGCAACAGAGCCACCGCACTGCTGTATTAATGTATGCATCTGAAGCAAAGTTTAATTAAACTTACATTCTGTGTCCTCATCAGTGCCCATATATATTAAGGTTTCAATTAATACAAAATTCTAGACAAATGTTATTGATCTTAAACTAAACAATTAAGCTTATTGCTTATTGTAATGCACCAGTAATTTCCAATTTTTTTATTTTAAGTGAGAAGGTCCCTTATTCATTTCTGACTGCATTAAATATGGAATTTCAAATAATTGTGCTGTGGCTTTAAAGTGTTCTAAAGAATGGACCACACCTACTGTATGCCGTTTAGTGATCTAAGAATCTAAATTGTTTCCTTAATTCCTATAAATAAAACACTCCACTTGTGAAGTAGTGCCCATTGGTGTTTATCTTGACTTCACTCATTTGAATGGCATTCATGAGGCCTTGAGCAGCTTCCTGTGTTTGCCCAGACTGATCCAGGAGGGCAGTTCTAATGAAGCCCTTTCTCCCTTGGTTTGCAGGCCCATGTTTTTCCCAGGCCAGTGGCACCATGGCCACCTTCCCTGTAGGAGAGTCTGTTGACCGCAGCCAGTGGAGTGCCACAGCGTCTAGCTGTGCTGGAACTGAAGTCAACCTGTCCATCTGCTCTCCCCCGGACGCTCCCATCGGCCTCTACTCTCTCATCCTGCAGGACAGGGACACTAGTGTCCCAGCTGGGAAGTTTGTGCTGCTCTTTAACCCCTGGTGCTCAGGTGAGCAAGGCTTGCTGACTGAACTGATCTCCCTCTGCAGTAGGATTGCAATCTGTGATCTTTGGGTCTCTCAAGACATAGGAAAGTGCAGGGTATCCAAAGGTAAAAAGGAAAACCCATCACATTCACAAGCCCATTACACTTTCAAATAATTCAAAGGTAAAACAAAATTGATATCAAGAACTAGACTGTGCAGCTCTTCTAGACACCACCTTTTATTACATAAGAATAAAATGTGTTTTTGATGGACGCTATTTCAAATGAAAATGATTATTAGAATTCAACACTTTAAGGATATTAATATTTTTTGTACAAAAGGAGTAGTTTTGAAGTTTCATACAGACCTTCCCCACACATACACTGGGAATGACCTTTAGGCAAGAGAAACCGCAGTGGTAGACATGCTTAATGACAGCCTTCTTATCCAGTTGGCACATTTACAAGAGGAAATGCTTGTATATATCTTCTCGTTTCAAACAATTAAGACAGAATGAGGCAAGCAGAGGTGAGAAAGCCACTGGGGAACTGAGATCATAATATGTTTTGAAGTATATTTTGAAACTGTACAGGTTCAGCCCAAAGCCAAAGTTGACAATTTCCTGAAAGCAGACTTTGAAGAAATGAGGCACAGTTAAAAAAGCAAAATGGGATAGGATATACAGTATATGAAAATGGTGGAAAATTGATGGCAGCAGCTTAAACAGTTTGTTACATTAACAGAACAATGAGTAAAAATTTTAGTGAGTAAATTTTAAAAGCAAAAAAATAAATTTGGTGAAGTGCTTTATATTTTTCCATTTCTTGAACCACTGTTTATTTTTAATGATTAAAAAACAACAGTTTCTGGTAAAAGAAAAGGAGAACTATGAATAGAAGCACATGTAAAAATGGATCTGGTCTTAGAAAGACCAAAAGATAAATTGAAAGGTAAAATAAATGAGGTTATTTCAGCAAAAGAAGCTCATCAATGATGAGATCAGATATATCCAGGACAATAATATGAAACTTCTTGACAGTGAAAGGAAAATGGCTGATGTACATGATGAGTGTTTTGCTCAGGTGCAAGTAAGGAAGAAGTCAACAACATGCCTAAGGCAGTGGAGGGACAAAGATCTGTATTGGATACAGCAGTTTCATCGTAGAAGAGGCAGAAGAGTTTTGGTACTGAAAGCACTCAAGATGAATTAATCTCCAGGGCCTGATTGTGTCTTGCCAGTTTTGCTTAAGAAAATGAAATGCTATCCAGAAGCCTCTAACAGAACTATTCCAACGGTCGCTCAAGACAGTGCCCAAGGAGTAGAGAATTAGAGAAGTAGTAAGTCCATCATTAAGCAGATTGATAAAACTGAGTCCAGTATCTATAGCCCAACATCTGACTCTTCTGACTTGTAAGGTCAAACAATTATTAGAACTAAACCAGAAGATCGGCTGCATGAAAATAACATCCTAGGGAATAGTCAACATGAATTTAGAAGAGGTACCGGGGAGGACAAAAAAATGGATACATCTAATGAAAAATTATTTGTCAATGAATTACAATACATGTTTCACATTCATTTCAGTAGGAATTACCAGTATGTTTCTGCTATAAAAGATGTTTTAAAATCAACACTGTAATACTGTAAGTGAATTTCTAAAGCAACAGGAGAGATGTAACATATTTTAATAGAGATCAAGTAGTTGGTGCCTGAATTGCAAGTGTGTCACTCATAGAGGGAAAACAGCATCGGGAAAGAACAGTGGTCGCAAGTTGAAGCTCACAGGCAGGGATTGATGGACACTTAACAGGATTGTTAAAATCCACAAAATCAGCCTCGCAAATGATCACAGGACAGCCTATACCTCTGTGACCCAGTCTTAAGATACCCTGTATGTCATGAGATTCATGTCATGAGATTGGTAGGACTACTATTCGGAAACCACTTGTAACCAAGGCAAATGCACAGCATCACATAATCTGGTGTAATGAGCACAAAACACAGACTTTTGAGCAGTGGAAGAAAGTAATGTGATCTGATGAGTCATCTTTTACTCTTTTTCCCAAGTCTGCTTGGGTTTATATTTAGGGAACGCAAAAGGAAATATTTAACTCGCACTCCCTGTTCCCAGCTGTCAAAAATGGTAGTGGATCTGCTATCTTGTTATATGCCATCTCATGAGAGTCCATGAGTCGTATTATTCCTCTGCATGATAGAATTAATGTCAAGGAATGCAAAGCCATTTTAGGTGACCTGTAGTGTAAACATTGTTTCCAATGTTCCACGGCGATAGTTCCCACATAATACTACTAAATGGATCAAAAGTGGTTTCAAGTCCAACATCTTCCATGGCCTGTCCAGTCACCAGATCTAAACATCATTGAACCTTCATGGACAGTTGTGGAACACTGAGTGCAGAGATTTTCGGCTTCTTCATCTTGAAGAATGGTCCAATATCCCAGTAGAAACAGTTCAAAACCTGTATAACAGTATTCCAAAAAGGACTTTAGGCAAATCTCAATCCTTCTGAAAATCTAAATACGATGCATTTTTTAAGAACTCTTTAACAAGTTGTTTAGGCAAGACCTACAGGAGGAGGACAAAATAATGGAAACACCAAGCAATATATGAGTATTTATTAATAAGGAGTTTGCTTACACTTACATCATGTAGGAAATGTGGGCAAGTAATTAAAAAGACAAAATTCTAGGCTATCTACTGTAGTTAAAAGCAGATAAAAAAAAGCATTTAAAATGGAAGTTCCCGATCCTGATCCTGGTGGGCCAGTATGCAGGTTTTCTAGTTCTGTTTAAAACCAAAGCAACCAAATTATGGGGAGAAGCTGTTAAACTGACCCATGTAAGCCAGTAATGGGCTGATTCAGGTTGTAACATGTCCAGCTTGACTGAAAGTCTGTAGATGCACCAGCCCTCCAGGACCAGGATTGGATCCACATGTTAAATTAATCTTAAATCTCAAATTGATTGGCTCCATGACTCCATGACATATGACTACCTTCATATGTGCTAATAGTAGTCTTGCAAATCCACAGTTACAGATGTGTTATACTAACACGCACAAAAGGAGTTGTTGCAGACAACAAAGGAAAGGAAGGTTGTATTTTTTACAGACATTAAAGGCCTTTAAAGGTTAAAAATGGAATTAACAATGAAAAAACATCAAAAGGACCAAAAGTAATTTTAATCTTCCGCTTGTGTTATAAGCAGTTTCCACAGCACATTTTGGGCCCCAACTGCAGGATTATGCCCTGACCCTGAAATTCTGAAGACCTGGCAAATTAAACATCTTAGAAATCAAAATGTTAACGTGATTTCTTGTAAAGATTCTATATAGTAATTGTTTGCATGAATGTTTTTCACAGAGGATACTGTGTATATGGCTGATGAAAAGAAACTGGAGGAGTATGTTTTGGCCCAGGATGGTCTTATTTTCCGGGGCAATTACAAATTCCCCGTTCCAACCCCTTGGAACTTCGGACAGGTAACATGATAGCTAAAATAATTACAATGTCATAAATATGGGCTCAGTACACCCTCTCAATGTGTAAAATAACCAAGTAATAGATAAAACGCACATTAGATCAAAATTCCAGCTAAACTGTTTAAAATTAATTACAAGTATTAAATTAACAATACTTGTTATGCTATCCTGTAACAAGGTGGAATTTCTGCTAAATTGGGATCTAGTGAAGTTCCAGAGAGTAAAATGTAAAAGGCAATAAAATAAACCCTGAAAATGTGAAAATGCTGTGAAGTCGTAATTATAATGGTGGTGTTCAGGTGTGGGGCAGGGTGAGCATCCTTTTAAAAATCCCCATGTCAGTGTTTTAAGAGTCAGCCTGTTAGCCTGAGGAACTGCTAACAGGTGTGGGGTGAAAGTACTTTGGCTAATTCACCTATTTAAGGGGGGGTCAGCCAGTTGCTATAACCAGAGTACCTTGTTGACTCTGTCTGTGCTCACTCTTGTCAGTTCGAACCCGGGATCCTGGATGCCTGCCTGCGCATTCTGGACATGAATCCCAAATTCTTCAGGAATCCAGAGCAGGACTGCTCAGGGAGGAGGAACCCTGTGTACGTCACACGGGTTGTGAGTGCAATGGTGAGCAGTACCTTATGACCATGCTTGTGACTCCTACTCACCCACCTCATGCCTTCCTGCTTCGAACCATGAACTCATGGGCACACCCTCTGCACTGTGCTGTACTCTTTTTCTGCAGTGGGCCCATCACGGTCCTCAATTTCCTCCCGTTCTCTTTAAGACTTGGTTTTCAATAGCTGGGATAAAACAATCCATAATATAATCATGGCTTAAACACATTCCATCAGATATCTGTTTGTTAAAATGAGTGAAATCTGTGTTCCCAGTGTATTGATGGGAGTGCATTTATTGGACCAATCTAGATGATACAGGAAGTAGCAGAGATCTTGCAAGGTTTTGTCCTTAATGCCATCATCTAACATTCTGTTGAGGTCTGTTAGCGGTGGAATGAAAGCCATTCATGTTGAAAGAAACTAAACCTGTATACTCTGTAGCCAGAGTAGAGGTACTACACTTCAGTCAGTTTAAATCCCAGAGTATAAACTGAATTTTCTGTAGATATTAAACTGAGTGACTTTTCTCCATTCTAGATCAACTGCAATGATGATAAGGGGGTCCTGTATGGCAGATGGGACAACAGTTACTCGGACGGAGTGAATCCCAGCAGCTGGAATGGCAGTGTGGAGATTCTCCGCAACTGGGACTCCATGTCCTGCCAGCCTGTGAGATACGGACAGTGCTGGGTGTTTGCTGCTGTGGCCTGTACGGGTAAGCATCTTCATGGCTTTACTGCACTGGATAGACTGGGGAAGATCCTGGCCATTCATCACAACCAGCACAAGTGTTAAGATAAGATCGCTTTATTTGCCAATTTGCAATTGCTCTCCATGAGATACACAGACAGGGATATGATTAAGATAAGATCACTTTATTGGCCATATACAATTTCTTGCATTAGGAATTTGTCTTTTCACATACCCCAACTTGCTCTTCCTGTGACACACAGACAGGGAGAGAAGTTTGGGGTCAGAGCGCAGGGTCAGCCATTTATACAGCACCCCTGGAGCAGTTGGGGTTAAGGGCCTTGCTAAGGGGCCCAACAGAGTAGGATTCCTCTGCCAGCCACGGGATATGAACTAACAACTTTCCAGCCACAGTCGCGGATCCTTAGCTACAGAGCTACCGCACCACCCTAGGAGCAACTAGTGCTTGATTAGCCTTAAAGTAGTACTGACGGTTCCTAACATCATGCTGTAAATAAATGAACAAGTGCAAGTATTTTACATACATTATATATATTAAATGGCTGGCGCAGCAGTTAGCATTGTTGTCTCGCAGACCAGGAGCCCCAAGTTCAGTTCCCAGGGTACTGTGTGGAGTTAGTACGTTCCCCCCATGTTTGCATGTGTTTCCTCTGGGTGCTCCAGTTTCTTACCACTGCCCAAAGACATACAGTACTATGATGATTGGCTTCTGGGAATATTGGCCCTGGTGCGAGTGTGTGCATGTGCCTGTCTGCCCTGCAATAGACTGAAATCCAGTCCCGTTGCTTGCTGGGATAGGCTCCGGCTCCCCTGCGACCCCATGCTGGATGAAGCTGTTAGGAAATGGATGGATGCAGAGAAAAAAATTTGACCCAAAATGCTAATCTGGAACATTGGGGGTACAAAATATGACACAATAGAGATATTTACCATCATTATTTTGAAATATACTATATTATTCCAAATGATGTAATATTTTAATAGCTAAAAGATTTTTTGCTGCATGTACTATGTATTGCTGTATTTATTACATTGAAGTTAAATAATGAAGCAACATCATCTGAATTTTGGAACTGTTTGGCAGTTCTTCGAGCTCTGGGAATCCCAACTCGCGTCGTCACCAACTACATGTCTGCTCACGACACCAATAGCAACCTCGTCATTGAGCGCTACTTCGATGAAAATGGGAGTCCGCTCAAGAAAACCCGAGACATGATCTGGTAAGGAGGTTGATGAGTTCCGCAGAATTGCAGAATCACACTGGACTCTGAAATTGTCTTATCTGCACTGGATCTCCACAAACACTATAGGAACATAGTTTATGTACAGTACATTTAAGAACATTCAAGCTAAAAATATGCCAAACAGTATTGTTGAAGTTTCAGTAGGTATTGTTCTATTCTTTTCACAGCCAAACTGGCAAAAATATTGAATATGAAAAAATTGAATATGTTTGCTTCAAATGTCAGTCATTCCTGAAGGACAACATGTAGACAGGTTGTAAAACAAAATGGCTTTTCTTGTACAGGGGAGGTCCTGTTAGGCTTGTGTGTCATTGCAGGAACTTTCACTGCTGGGTAGAGAGCTGGATCAAGCGCCCAGATCTAAGTCCAGACTTCAGTGAGTGGCAAGCTAGTGACCCGACACCCCAGGAGAAGAGTGAAGGTACTGATGACGATGAAGCCTGTTTTATATAGCACTTTCCAAAAGCACATTTCACAAAATCAATTACAATGTGGATACCGAAGATGCTTTTTGGGATCAAGTTTTCATGCTAGACATTAAAGCTTTTTAAGGAATGAGAGCCTGATTAATTTTGGGATGGTGTTAAGAACAGAAGAATGACCACTGTTCTGATCAGTTTGGTCTGGAGGGTTCTGTTCATCCACTGTGAGCTGGGGCTCTGTGCATAGATGAACGACACTGACACACAGCAAACCAGATCATCAGATTTAAGTCATGAAAGGAGGAGTAACTGGGTAAGCAGATACTGGGGAACCAAGCCATTTTTCTTCACCTATGCATGTACCAGCTTGATTTTCTCTGTACAGAGAAAATCGATGTATGCAGTTCCTGCTGAGTACTTGGAAGTTAGTTAGACATGTTTGTCAAGACTGGAACCTGCTGAATATAAAGTTTATTTTTGATTCAGGGGAATTTTAAGAACTTGTTAGAGTTGTCCTTGGACTGCTGGGTCATTCTTTCAGCCTCTTTCTGTCCACAGGTGTTTACTGCTGTGGGCCTGTCCCCGTAAAAGCTATCAAGGAAGGAGAGCTCACCTTCAAGTATGATGCACCCTTTGTATTTGCTGAGGTCAATGCCGATGTGGTCAGCTTCATAAAGCGTAAAGATGGCACTGAGGACAAGATCAGAGGCACCGTCACAGTGGGCCAGTCCATCAGTACTAAGAGTGTGGGCAGTGACGACCGGGAAGACATCACCCATCTCTACAAGTACCCTGAGGGTAGGTAGCCCAAAGACTGCTTTCAGCCTTCACAAATGGCTCTGAGTCAGTGACTCTCAGCCTCCTTGCAGCTCTGCACATATAAAGCAAGCCACTGTGCTTCATTTGATAGTCAGTAGATAATTGATTCTTATCTCATCCTGTTATGAGAATCCAAGATGTACACTACAATGGGATAGGATTTTTTGGGGACAAAATGTTTTTTAAAAAGATTATTACGACCAGAGTTCCATTATGTATGAGCACTGCTCTAATGGAGATGAAGTAAATTTATACATAAGAGACCAACTAAACTCTTGCTGTCCACCTTTTTTTTCCATCATATGGTTGTGTCTGGTGCTTGTTACAGTGGTCGTGTGGCTGTGAGGCTCGAATTGCTCCATCCTGCACTCCATTTGGCTTCACATCAGTGCTGGGAAAGCAGTTGCCCCAGGGTCATGTGTAGCCCTCAGAGACACATTTGGTGCTGCCAAAAATGTTTGGCAAGGGTTTCAAAAACCTTTCAGCCATCAAACGTTATTTGCACAAATTAAGCACAGTGTATGTTTGTTTTTGGTATGTCTTGTTAAAAGTTTTTATTAGGGGAACCTTGAGCTGGGAATGTGCTGGGATTTTAGCAGCAGATGCTCTGGTGTCTGTGTGTGAAAGCGGTGTCTGTTATAGCTATTGGCATAGCCTTTGGTCTTGAACCATGTTTATTAAACCTCCTCCCACATACAATTAATTACAGCTATAGCTCTAAAGTTTAACAAACTGCCACATGCCTGACTATTCTTCCTGCTTGAAACAAGAGCCAGAGTCCTTGCCTACCTCCTGTCTAAGAATCAGACACACAGAGTTGGTCTGTTTTGGGCGTTGCAGGCTCAGAGGAGGAGAGGCGGACCTTCAGGAAGGCCAACCACCAGAACAAGCTGCTGCAGCCTCCCCCTGAGCCGGGCCTGCACCTCAAGATCAAGACGTCAAAGGACATGAAGAAGGGCTGTGACTTTGACGTGTTCGCTGTCATCTCCAACAACACCCCCATGGCCAAGCTGTGCCGCCTCATGTTCTGTGCCAGGGCTGCCTTCTACAACAGCACCACAGGCAAGGAGTGTGGCATGAAAGACCTGCTCAACGTGCAGCTCTCGCCCAGTGAAGGTGAGGAATCGGCTGGCAGATTTCCACACAGGCTCACTGGCTTGCTGTTCTCTGTAGAAAAATAAGCTTCTTCACAAACCATGCTGCTCAGAGGATCACACTGAATGTAAATAAGTGACGCCCTACTTGTGTTGCCCTCAGGATGAAGCCTTTTGGGTGTATGTGTCCTCAGATCAATTCCCTTCCACTCTGAGAACTCCTACAAAAAACTTTGTTTTAGGGGGAAAAATACCATTTGCATTTAATCTAACAAAAATAAGACAAGGGAGTACATTGCATTTAAATGTGTTTTATGTCTCCATACTTGATTTCATTGGCTGTGACATTGGAGTTTTTATAGCGCCAATCAATTGGAAAAGCTAAAATTGCTTGAAGGTAAAAGTCCGCAGATCTGTATATTCTGCCATTTTTCCGAAATAACAGGAGTGCAGTGAATCTCCTGTTGGAATTCTGTATTTTTTTTCTCAGCCCATCTCCAAATGCAGTCATGAACCTTGTGTTTGAAAAAAACTACAATTGAGGAGAAATGAGCAGTACTAGTAATTGAGTGAAACTACCTTTCTTGAATTGCTACCTGGAAAGCAAATAATATCTAGTATGTTCCACCTACAGAACCAGGACTTTCATTTTCTAAGAGGTTAGTTTTCATTGTTTTTAAATAAAGCATACCCCCTTTAAAGCAAAAATAGTTTGTTCTGTCAGTCCTTTTGGTTCATTTTGTGTACATTACTTAGTAACGTACAGTTTTTTGTTGAAAGTGCTTTTCAACAAAAAGGAGGTTTTCTCTCATGTATTTTTCCATTGTGTAGGTATAAGCTGTGTCAAAGGAATGAAAGTCTTTGCTTTCACCTATTATTAGTTTTAGTCCTCATTTTGGGAACAACTTCAAACGCCACATCTGCTCCAGAATGGAAGAGGATAGAAAATAGAATTCTGGAAGGAGTATATATACTGTGTATTTTTTTTATTTTAATGCTTTGTATTTCATTACTCATGCTTTCTTCCTCAAGCAATGTCAATGTGTTGTGCTTTTAGAGAAGACCATTCCTCTCAGGCTGAATTACACAAAGTATGGGGAGGTCCTCACCTCAGACAGCCTCATCAAGGTCGTGGCTCTGCTCATGGACTACCACACCAAAGACGCCATCCTGGCCATGCGAGACATCGTCCTGGAGGACCCACAGATCAAAATCAAGGTAAAGCCCCCCTCATGCAAAACCTGTCAATTCTGCATGTTTGTGTGACCTAGCAGAGCTCCCAGCATGGAATCTGCTGATTGAACTCCCCTGCAGATTGACTATGAGGAATTCAATACAATGACTGTAAACCACGCACACATTACGCAGTCTGAACGACCTGAATACCTAATGTAAAAATTAAAAAGAATTGCACTGAGGCCTGAGAATATCAACTTCTTGTGTACACAAAGGGTGGGTGGTATGTTGAACAAACTGCCTGGCCAAGTTATTAGAGATGGTTCTCTGGGATCTTTAAAAAGCTGGTGGGGGGAGAATCCTGGATCAATAAGGTGGTAACCATTTCGCCCGGGGGGGGTTGTTTTTCTTTCATCCGTCACCTTTCTCATTTCCATATGGGGGATGTTTCAGAAAGTGAGGATGCGTCTTTGACTGTAAAATGCCTTTTGGGAATATAAAGGTTAGAAAGGGAATGCGTGTCTGAGGTGGAGGCTGGGTAGGTAAGGATGTCTGGCCTCCGATCTCCAAGCCGTCTGCCCCTTCCTAGATCCTGGGGGAGCCCAAGCAGAACCGCAAGCTGGCCGCTGAGATCATTCTGCAGAACCCGCTGGCGGAGCCCCTGGAGAACTGCACCTTCTGCCTGGAGGGAGCCAACCTCACCGGCGGGAGGACCATCAGGGAGACGTAAGTCCGCCGCACACAGGGAGGCACAAGGCTTCACTTTCCTTACCTGTGACCCTTGGAAGAGACAGTGGCGTACGAAGCTGGAAGCCCTGGAAAGGCTGGTATTTCACGGCGCAGTAGTGCGATAGGTGTTGTGGTGAAATAGTTTAAAGCCCAGGGAAACGCCGTAAAATCTCGGAAATCATCTAAAAGTTAACCAAGTGAAGACGAGTGCATGAGAGGAAGCGGGCTCAGCTTTCCAAATGGCATTTATATGGAAGGTGTGCTGGGAATCCACTATGAAAGTCCTTGGCTGCTGCTCTGGGGGAGGAGGAAGAGGTTTTATCTGTCGCCCGCTTTGTCTTTCCACCTTACAAGGTGCAAGCAGACAAATTTAAAATAGACCTAGAGGATACTGGTCCTCAAAGTGCAGATACTGACACAGACATGCTGGCGTTGCTTGTTCTGTGCTCTTCTGGAGCTGGGGCCCTGGGGGGAGATTGAGTCTGAGTGCCTTCAGTGATGTGGAAGAACAAAGGCTGGTCATTTCTTACAGTGCCATCGTCCTTTAACATTTCTGAATTACATATATAAAGTGGCAAACTGGGTTGTTTTTAAGAAGAAATTGGATTTAAAGGTCTGTCAACTGTTTCTCTGTTCATTATTGTTTCACTTTATAAAACAATGTCATTAAAAAGGTTGATCAAAACCTGTTGTGTTTAAACAGAACTAATCCATGAACTGAAAGATATAGTGAATGTCATGGCACAATGCGTTTTTGTGGGTAACAGTAGATTTTGGCACCAGCAGTGTATTTGAAATTGAGATAGTTAAGCTAAGAGCTTATCTAACAAGTAGCTATAGTAGGTACTACATGAAAACAATTAGCTTCAAAAGGAAACAGAGCGCAATGGGCTGTGCAGTTACATCAGGTGGCCGAGAGCACCTACCAGCTAAAGGATGTTGATTGTTTTCCTCACTCTCATTCTCATTCTAGTCAATCTGAATCCCCTTCTGCTTTTTTTTGCAAAGCATGTTAAATCAGCCTGTTGTCACCAGTGGAACCAGGCAAGGAGGATGTGGAGACCCTGATGTAAATATCAGATTAGCAAGGCAAGGCTGAGAGCCACAGAAATTGTTCCATGGCACTTTACACGCATTTAAGAAGACTGTATTGGCAGGAAAGAAGGTCGTTATTAACCACCAAAGGATTAGCGTCCTCGCCAAGAGTTTTTGCAATGTGGAACACAGTATGTCAGAATTTTGAGATTTCTGAAAGTACTGAAATATACACTTAATCCTGTACATTTTTTTTGCATTAGCGCTGGGTCGGCAGCCTGCTCGGAGCCCTGGGTGTACTGACCGCACTGACCGTGCTGTTTGTTTTCACTGCAGGATCGGTTCCGTGGGGCCTGGCAAGGAGGCGAAGGTGAAAGTCTACTTCACCCCAACGCACTGGGGCATGAGGAAACTGATGGTGGATTTCAACAGCAACAAGCTGCACGATGTCAAGGGCTTCAGAAATGTCATCATCGGCAAGTAGAACTTCAGCTCTGGAGAAACCATCCCAGGCCGTCTGACGGAACAGTCCTGTGACAGATTCGAGCACCGTGAACATCTCTACAAATGTATCTAAACTCTATTACTGTCTTTTTTTCCCTCCTGGAGCTGTGCTATATAGTACTTTTCTTACCACAGTTTTTAATATCTTGTAATGAAAATTTTGATATTTGAACTTGATCCAAAAGCTGAGAATTGACATTTTTCTGGTCCATTTAAAAAGACACTTCACTAAAAATTTGCAAAGAGGCTTCCTTCCTGCTGAGAAGTGATGGGTTTATCAGATGAATGACAAAAGGAAGGTATTAAGGAAGAGCCCCTGAGGCCCTGGTCTTTCAGTGTTAAATGAAAGTTTCACTAGTGAGACAGCTGCAGTTTCAACTCCTGTCTAAGTAGAAATCCCTATATTTTAGAAATGGATGCATACAAGTGGCAAACTCTCCACACACATGGCAGCAAGGAAATAAAATCAGATTCAGAATGATACATATATCTATGTTGTGCAGTTCCAGAACTGTGCTTTCCCAAGATGAAATAAGACCACCAGGACACTCTGAGGCAGGACTGGGATTTGAAATTGTCCTTCAACCGAAAGCAATGAATGTGTAAATTAAGCATTACTCTTGCATACATGGGTGTTCCTCCTTAACTGCGTGCAATACATGCTTAATACTGATCAGCCATTCAGTATAACTGCTATAAATCAGAACAAAAATAAAACAGGTAGCACCTAAGAGCAGTTAACTCTTCGAAGAATCAAAGTGCAAATTAGGTCTTGTATATAATTATTCACAAATGTTATTAATTTCATAAAAGTTAATTACATAATTCAAGCAATGATACTCAATCTCACAGAGCATTCAGACTTTTTAAAATCCCTTCCTGTCTTTGTGTCCCAGTAATCAGTCCTCCAGCACAAGTGTTCCTCATCGTTGTGGTTCTGAAGCTGTTTTGTCAAAGTATGCCTGTCAAATACATTCTCTTCTCACTGAGACCCAGAGTCATTTTTAGGAAGAGTTCATTTAGTGAGAATTTCCTTATTTTCTTTTCCCTCAAAGGGAACCAAATACCAAATATATTTTTGTAGGTTGAAGGTTGAAGCAGTACAGCCTTCCAGCAATAGCTTATAAAATATTTTATATGACAGCTTCTCTATGAAATAGTTTTCTATACTTCAAAAATGTGAATGACAACAGAGTATTAAGAATATTATGCATGAAAAATGTGCCTTAATCTGTTTGTATTGCATTTTATTTTAACATTCACCCTCTGGTCTAAAGTCCTAGTAGTCCACCCAGACCACTGTCAAAAATCAAGTATCTCCCACTGCTGCTCCAGGCCACAGATGGCTGGATTTGTGGTGGGGAGAAGATATTTTCTGTCCGATCTGAAAATTGTTCACTTCTTCATGGCTCAGGTTGACACCTACTGTCAACTGTGGCTGAGACACCACAAATATTGATACATGACTGGTCAAGCATCTCGTTTGGGCTCATGATGTCCTCAGCTGTGTAGCACACTGATATTCACTGCTGGTCCATGATTTCATGTGAAATGATTGTTCACTTCATTGGTCTTTTTTACCAGATCTTGACCCATTGAAACCTGGTGGACTGCTGTCCTCCAGGACAAGGGCCCAGGAATGTGTTGCTGGCATAGGAGTAACCACTGTGGCTGGCCAGACTCTTGGGGTCCTGATTTAACCACTGCTCTGTTGAGTGTGAAAATTGATAGGCAGCTGAATAGTATCCATCCACAGAGACAGGCTGGTATGAGACCCATCAACGTGAGCAGAAATGACTGATGACTAATAAATCCAATTTTGGTTGGGGGATAAATTAAAATGAGTTGGGACAGTGGGGCAGTGGAAAGCATTGCTGCCTCGCACTGCTGGAGCCGTAGGTTCAGTTCCTGGGGTGCTATCTGCATGGAGTTAGAAAAGGGATGGATATATAAAAACACATGTGTACTACATTTAAAAACAAGAAACCAGTTCAAGAAATCTATTGATCATTGGCAGCATCATATTGCTTCACAGGAATAAGCACAAATAAGCTTTTACAGAAGGGATGCAAATAAACTTGACCCAAAAGGTGTGCATGTTTCAATCGGCACTGTGTGCAATTGTGTAAGAAACCATGGTGACTGTAAACTGCATTACAAACAAAAGCTTCAATAAAAAATTTAAAAGCATGTTTACGTGATCTGATTACTTGTTTCTCCTGTTTGCTGAAGGCCTGGGATATGTATCCGAGTGGTTTTTACCATTTTGTGGAACTCGCAGTCGCAGATACAGTGTTGTGAGCAGCTGTTGTGGATAACCATGAGATTCAGACATGCACAACCAACTCATCCTGACATATTCCCAGGAAACCCCCTTAATAACTAATCAGCGCTTGTGTACTAAATAATCATTTATTGTACCAGCTGTGGAAACTTGGCAGAGCTGGACAAATATTTTTCTAAATGGGAGAATTGCCCATTGAGAGATCAACCGGAAAATATGTTGGAGCATTGAGGATTTAAATGATAAACTGAAAGAAAAATGAAGCACCGGCTAACAACAAATTGCGATGAATATTAATACCAGAGGAAAATGGGTGATGGATAACTGTATATGTTACCATACTTTTGGCACATTCTTAACCCCTAATGAAGTCAGCTGTTCTGAGCACTTGACTGTAATCAGTCAGCCAGGAGGAATTCATAGTTCACAGAGCTGGACTGATTGGGATGACAGGCTAGGAATGCTTTAAGTCAACAGTCTGGAGTGTGACTTTTACAAACCTATAGTCTGGGCCGCTGGTCAGCATTACTCCTATTGGCCTTTCTCATTTGCTTATTTTCAAGATGTCTCCTGAAGCTTTTAGTTGTTAAAAAAGTAGGACAATCTACAGAAGCAAAGTAGATCATACCTGATAACTGAGGAGCCAGAAACATGCCCTTGAAAAGCATGGAACATTGTCCAAAAATAAGAGATGTCCAAAAATTGTACATTAAAGGGGCAAATGGAGGAGGCTCCCAGTGACATCACCATCAGCAATGGCTGCTTAACAGTTGTGTTCTGGGAATAGGAATCTCAGGATGAAGAGGGAAGTCCCCCAGCTAAGCAGGAGAAAGACATGAGTCCTTGGAAAAAATCTGCTCTGAACTGAGAGACTTGGCCCAAACCCTGTGGATCTGTGCTGACCGAGATCCACTATGATCAGGTTTTTGAGATATAAGGCCACCTAGATAAGAAGTAATCCTGAAAAAGCACGGGTGAAAAAAAAACTACATTATGAAAATAAAAGGGTATACTTTGATCGTGGCCATGTGCCCAGTGTAACGCGAACATCTGGAGAATGAAGGAATAAACACTCCCCCTCTGGTCAAAAAATGTCAAGTAATCCACCCAGAACACTCTTATGCTAAAAAAATAGCATAAACATTTAAAACACCCTTCCCAGCCCACTGGGGATGTTTTCTGACTCAGGAGTCTTGACTCGCAGAGGCTTCAGTGCCTGACCACAGGTCTGGCTGCAGGAGAGGATGAGAAAGGACACCTGGCAGGAGGGGGACAGGGGAGGGAAGCACAGTGCACAGAACCTGACTGACCGCGGAACAGTACCAGACTGCAGGCTTCAGCAGCCCAGTAGGACTTTACTGACACAGCACCACTGGATCAGAATAACTCATACCTGCAGTAACCTGCAGTAAAAGCCTCGTCGGGCTCAGTAGGGAGTCCCTTTTTTCCATTTGCTTAAATATTGCTTTTTACTTTATCTATTCGAAGTGAGCAATGTCGGTGTTATATATTTCAGTTTTATAGCTTCACTTTAGATATGATTAATGTAATATTGCAGAATAAATCGGACTTAGATCAAAAGGACTATTTAGAAAAGGCCCTCTTTATTTAGAGAAGACAACGTTTTTGTCTGTTCATTCCCTATATGCCCAAGACTTCTGCTTGGAAATGTTGGACAGCTCCCCACACCTGAAAATTATACAGTAATTTACAATATTGTTCACTGTTTTCTTTAAAATACCAAGAGTACTTTGTTTTGAGAGATGAGGAGTTAGTGACTTTAGGATAAAAAAGTTATACAAGAATGGCTTTACAAGACGTTAAAGTGATTTCTTTTAATGTAAATGGTCTACACAACCCGGTGAAAAGAAGTAAAACTTTAACAAAACCTAAACAAGATATTTCTGCAGGAGAGTCGTCTTTCCACACTGAGCATGTTAAATTAAAACAATGACGATGGGTTTTAATAAAGTATTCTATTCCTCTCATAAACTGGGTCATAAAAGAGGTGTAGCCATAACAATTCTGACTGCTGTGAATTTTGAATATTTATCGGAGATTAAAGACATGGGTGATGGATTTATTTTAAAGGAAAATAGAAAATTGTTTCATCACTTTATTTAGTGTTCTGCACAACTGGGAAGTGATAGATTTTTTTTTTCAAAAAATATTTGAATAGCCACATAAACAATGGGAATACTAATATCAGGAAAGGATTTTAGTCTTTATCATAAGCCCAAATTGAAATCATCCAATAATCATAATAAGAAGCCTAAACTGCTGATAATATGTAAAATAGATCTATTGCAGACCGGATATAGATGTATATTGTATATAGTATATAGATGTATCCTGCAGAAAGGGACATTTTTCTGCCCCTAAAAACCCATATGGTAGACTTGATTATGAACAGAAAAGACAGAACCAAATGGAACATATAAATGGAACAATTGATCTATCTGACCGTGCACCCATTACTTTAATTACTTTAATATTAGATTAAAACTAGAGGAAACAGAACAATCTGTGGGAGATGAACTGCATTGTTTTAAATGATAGCCATATCAAGGAGAGAACTAAACAGGAGTTTGAACAATTTGTACAAAACAATGATACAAAAGGGGTTTACCCAAAAATACTATAGGGTATAGAAAGCAGTGCTTTCTCTATTGGTACATACTGTATAAGTAAAAAGTAATACAAGCCAAATCTGAATTACTGTCAATATATTGTAACGCATACGGCCGACAGGCACTGTGTAAGAGCCGGCTTACCAGAGCGGTGACGTCACCGCCCTTCCCTGTAATAGCAGGACTACAGCCACTGGACTGTGAAGAGATCTCTCTTTAGCTCACCAGGCTGGGTCCCTGTTGAGTGACGCCGGAGGCCCAGGTTCGCGTCCCTGATGGTGCGGGGCCGACCTGTGTAGGCAGCAGGCGAGGGCGCCCACCTGAACCCTGTTGCATTACAATATGTATAACAAGAACACAAAAAACACTTACCCAGGTGATATGCAAGAAATTATTATTTAGAGCAGAAATAATTTGCAAGCTGTTAAAGTAGAAACAAAATCAAATGAGGAACCAAATCAATGAAAACATTAGCAAGAACTCGACGTTCACAAAAGCCAAACCCCCACTCCATAAAATTATTGGGCCAGTTCCAAACAAATTGCATCACAAACTAGAGGAATGCAAGAAACCTTTGTGGAATACCTCAAAAATGTGTACTCCTGAACTGAAATTGTATTCTAATATCTCCAATGAAATTACTAGAATCATTAGAGCTTTCCGATCTAAGTGCTGAACAAAACATTAATTAATTAATTGATTAATTAATTAACTAACTGCAGGAATAGTGAGGAAATGTATAAAACTATCTCTAACCTTAAATCTAACAAATCACCAGGGACTGATGGCTTTCCAAGTGAATTAAATGGATAAAGAACAATTAGTAATTAGCTCCTTAACTTCTGTCCATGTGTGATTGGATAAAGGAAGGAGGAGATCTGGACCCCACATAGAGAAAGGCTATTATTTCTATTATACCAAAGGAAGGGAGGGACCAGACAAGATGTAGGTCTTTTCGTCCAGTTTCTTAATGTGGATTATAAAATTCGTGATGCAGTTATGGCCAAAAGAAAGAGTTCTACTTGTAACTGATTAATCTACATCAAACAGGTTTAATCAAAACAGATAAATAGGAGATAATATTAGATTTATATCACATATTGAGAAAAGCTTTTGATCGGGTAATACATTTCTAAATGCAATTGAAATAATGTATTCAAATCCTGCCTCACAAATTAAGATCAATGGTTATCTTTCAAACAATTTTTATAAAGGTATCTTTTATAAAGAGGTAAAAGACAGCAATGTACTCTACCTCATCTATTGTGTTCTGTATATATACTGTATGACCCATAGAGGAACAGAATAGACAAAATCCAAATAGTTAGGCAATAGAAATCAATGTACCAGAATATAATATTGCCTTATATTCCAATGATCCTCTTATAATTAGATCAACCTATTGAATCTCTTATTATATGGTCAAATATCTGGTTATACAATTAAATATCTGAGTACACAATTAACTGTAGAGAAGACAGACTTTTTTACTTATAATTACAATCCAACAGATACTGTAAATTAAAAGGGAAATTTAAGGTAAATTGGAAATAAGCCTCATGCTTAATATTTAAGAGTACACATACCAAAAGACCTCTCACAATTGATCACAATCACTTAATCTGCAAAATAAAAGATGATCCAGTTGGAATTTGGTCCCTGTTTCAATAAGATCTGGAGTACAGGCCATTAAATTCAATGTGTCACCAAGACTGTGGTATTTTTTCAGTGATTTCTACCGAATGTTTTAATGAGTGGAACAAAATAATCTCAGATCTTGTTTGGAATGGAAAGAAGCTAAGAATTAGATATAAGATGATACAGTTAGCTAAGGAGAAGGGTGGTCTAACCCTACCTTGTCTAGAGATGTATTATGACTTATACTCTTAGCTCAAATCTGTGTTTATTGCTGTGATCATAATTACAGTATAATGCCAAATGGAAGGAGATAGAATCCTTGGTCACAGGCAAATTTCTAATACAAACAATCCTGGGAGATGAATTATTGGCAAAAAGTATATATGAGACAGCCAACTCTGGATTGTTACACCAATTAAGATATGGTTTAAGGTTAGAAAACCTAAAATTGTAACTTAGCGAATGTGTAGCAGATTTCCTCCCAACTCAAAACATGGACAACCTCCGGGATTTCATCTGAAAACTTTTGAAGAAATTTAGCACCTATATAATTGGGAAAAAAATACATATGGGTGTTATAAATCTTTAACTTTATACTGGAGGTTTGTATGAAACAAAATATGGAACAGAATAACAAAATGCTTAAAATCTTTATAGCTGCTTCTCAACGCCGTAATAAGAAGAAAATAATTTCTAGTAGTGAGGACATGAAAAAAGATTCAACAGAATATATTAAAATACAAGGGGGAAAAGAAAATGAGAATACGATATCTGCTGATCAGTGGATGAACTTACAGCAAGCAAATTTCAACAAAGTGCTACTAGTTCATATACATGGAATATGTATAGGAACATGGATTTTTAATCAGCCCCAAAACACAAATTAAACAGAAGGGAACCACTTCACAG
The DNA here is from genome assembly GCF_055471065.1 of Atractosteus spatula. Taxonomy (NCBI): domain Eukaryota; kingdom Metazoa; phylum Chordata; class Actinopteri; order Semionotiformes; family Lepisosteidae; genus Atractosteus; species Atractosteus spatula. The sequence continues at coordinate 14,619,148 of NC_142724.1, forward strand.
TGTTGGAGGTTATTTGGAGAGCAAGTAGCACACATATTCTGATCCTTTCCACAGATACAGCAGTATTGGCAAGTTTTACAGATGGCCCTTAACAAGACAGTAAACTTAAATATAACTTTTGAATTTTCAGTTATTTGGGAAACTGATGTAATATTTATGTGTATACCTTTCTTTATCTTGATTTGAAGTAATTATGTTTCTGTATTTAACCCCCCTATGGCTGCAGGCACAAAGTAACCGCTTCTAAAATATGTAAATTAAAACTAAAAAAAAATGATGGAAGAAAAAAAGCTGGTGATTGTATGCATATTTTACATTTACATTGCTTCTACAATAAATAAAAAGTTGAAAAAGGGAGCAGATGGAAAAGACAATTTCAATCAGCAACAATGAAAGCCGTTTCGATGGTCATCTGACAATCCGTTGACCTCTGTGTTTAAATGCAAAAGGTGCCCATTTACCTGCCTGGACTCCTGGCATGTTTACCATTACTCGCCAATGCAAATCAGCCCTAGTGAGTCAATAAGTTTTCAATTAGCTTTGAAACGACATGATAAAGAAGTCCAGTTTAATATTTCTTAATCTGCAGGAATTAGAGAATAATGTCATGCCAGAAGAAATGTGCTCATATTTTTTTCTGTGGCTTTCAATCTAGGCTAAAGCTTTTTTGCTGTCCAAGGCTATGGTGCCAAGTTCACTGTACTGTATAATAGGCCACAACATTTGGCCGTAGCAAATAGGTTTGGCTGGGAAAGTGTATGTTAGTCGTGGTCCAGTCCTCAGAAGCAGTTACAAGTAAACTGCAATTTGCAGCATGTTCAGCCGCATGGTTTGAGGCTGGCGACTGGAGATGAACCACAGAGGAAACCGCAGGAGCAAATGCAGTTGTGCATCCTGTGCAGTGCCAAGAGCTTGTAGTCAAAGTGGGAAAAAAAGCCCTCACAGTTCCAGCACAACAGACTGAACCTGGCTCCAGTCATTGCAGTAATAGCATTTGGAAACAGTCCTAAGTCTGTAATGTATAAATCCTATTTAATGTAAAAAAGGGATGACGTACAAAGAAAAGCTGCTGATTTTTTAATGTAGAATTTTGTTTACTATTACTGGATGCACAGGAAAGAACCCACGACTTCGGTCAGCTGCTACCTTTATGTTCTTACACCCAAAATTTGATTAATTCTCATTTCCTTCTGGGGCCCCACAGTGCAAAGATGGATGTATTGTGTACATTATCTTTAACAGTAACAAATTGTGTAAAGGCAGCACAACACTTTAAAGAAAACGAAACTTACAAATCTGATGCTTTTGAAATACATTATGTCTTCAGAGGCAGGTCATTTCAGAGCCCCATTTCCACTGAATTTGCAAACACTGAAAGAGGACTCTGTCAAGGTGCAGATGTGAAACAGAAACAACACTGGTCTGACACCTGCAGTAAGGCACCGGGTCAGAGTTATGCCCAGAGGCTGCAAGGTTTCAAAGCTCAGCAGGCAGTAGGATCCACTATCAACATTCCACAAACAGAATCAAGGGTTTAAAACATTCCATACATCTAAAACATCATACTAAATACACAATGCACCTTCTTTTTATTTTAGAGCATAGAATTCCTTTCCCAATTTATTAAATGCATTAAGAATTAAGCTTTTAAATATTGTCAGAAATGTTTTGTCTTTAATCGTAACTAAAATGTTGAAAGTAATTGGTATTCAAGCAGCAATGGCACAATTTGTGATAAAAATAAAAAAAAAAACAGTTAAAAACTATTGCTTTCTTAACAAATGTTTTTCAACACAATGGAGGAAAATAACAAGAATTTCACTGACTGGATATTTATGTACTGTATATATAATGTCCTCCTTTAAAAAGATAGTTTTAAGAGAAATTTAAGAAAAAAATCTTCAAATTAGATTTTTTTTCATTAATACCCAAAACATTGAAACATTGAAATAACAGACATCAGAGATCTCTTCAATGTATCAATAAAAGCTGATTTTTCACATTTAATCATCATTTTATTGATTAGCTATCAGTTGATAATGTAAGTGAGATATGTTTCTTCTTTTCTTTGCCGAGGCAAAATAAAGTCTTATCCAATAGTCCCTTTTAGTTCTCAGAAGTGTTTTTTAAATTTGAATCACCAGTCGTGTTTTTCTGTCTGAGATAGCAGGTACAAACCCTGTCACCACACATGGGAATAAAAGGTAAGTGTGGGCAGACTTCTCTTTCAAGTCCTTTAAAGGGTAACTGTAGTCCCCATTTCTCAGAAAGGTTATTAAATCTCAGTAACCAAATAAAATGATGGTATCGCAACATTTTACTAATTCCAAATTAAACACAAAATCGTGAACATGGATGTCATGTTCTTGAGAGTTTGCATTAAATACAGAAGCTGCCCTTCCTGCTCACTAGTTCTTGTAATAACTAATGTAATGTGATGTATGATTGAATAGGTAGGCATTTCACCACAGAAATGTTCCAATGTGATCTGCATGCAGAGTTAACAAGTAAGTACAGTAATTGGCAAAACCATCTCGAAGTCGAGAGCAATAAAGTATTTCTATTGGATTAAAAGAGATGTATTCACAAGTCTGCTTGTTTACAGTGTAATAGGGCTGCAACCGGACATTTTGTTGCCTCATTCTAAATAACCAACAGCAATATGGCACTAGAATTTTCATCTATTTTGTGATATAAATAGGTTTTACATGTTACTATGTAAATTTTACTTTTATTGTGGATTAAAATGCACTCATCAACACTGATTCTTTCTTACTCTGAAATATAAAAATTGAGTTGCAGTTTTCCTTTAACATGTCACAGCCCCTTACAGCAGGTTTTCAGCTCCTATTATAAGAGAGGTGTATCCCTTGACAGCACCTCAGACCTGCAAGCACCTGGGAGTCCACAGAAGGCGCTGTGTAAGGGCAGATAGAGACCTAGGACACTAATCCTACTATACCCTCAGCAGTATTCAGCCAATTATGCACCCTTGCATGAGGAATCCCAGACATAATTCTCTAATTATATGACCCATTCTCAAATGCGTGATCCTGGAGCTTAAACTGAGATGGAGAGAGCACCTGGATCAGGTGATACAGGGTTGCAACGTTATAAATTACAAACATGCCAATTTGGAGATGCAACACACTTCCTCTTCCTGAAAGTGCTTCCTGTATCATAAGGCATGATACCTTTTGTGCTAACCAAACCAGTCTAATTGTACACCCATTTAGTAATGTGGCTTCTTAACAAATAAGAATTGCTTACACATACAGTACATGGTGCTTTTCTGGACACTCCACTCCACTCAAAGCCAGAGTAAGCTCACCATAAATCAGCTCTCAGTGGGGTGGAGAACAGAGTGATGAAGCCAGTTCATACAAGAAGATTATTAGGAGGCCATGATTGGTAAAGGCTAAAGGGACTGGCCAGGACACCCTACTGTTTTCAAGAAATGCCCAAGGATTTTCAATGACCATGGAGAGTCAGGACCTCTTGGCCATTAAAAATCCTAAGTTTTACATCTCATCTGAAGGATGGCGACCCAAGAAGTGTCCCATCTGGGTACAGGAAGGATCACATCTGTTTAGCTACAGTGAGCTGCCAGTTGTGAGTAATATACAGTAGCTGCTGTCAAGGAGGAAAGCAATCTATAAAAACAAAGTACCAATCTGTGTGCATAACTAGATGAACTGTGATAATTAGCTTTTTTGTTTTTTATTCAGTAATGTTTGCTTGATTATATGGTAAAATCACATTCATATCTATAATAATTCTGATATTTTCAGGAAGACTGAGCTTCATCTCCAAATCAATGTATATGTTAATTAATAATTTAAAATTGCCCTCTAAAATATCCACAGACTAAATCAAATTCTTGGTACTGTAGCCGCGTCAGCATGCGTAGGCTGCAAAGGAACAGTTAAAGGTTTATTCCATGCTTAAAGGTAAAGAAATGAGACACAATATTTCAGCTGTAGAACCTTCTTCAGGCGTGAGGAAGAGAGGGACATCAGCACATAAGTAAAATGTGGAAGAATAGAAGACAAAGTAGTTCAGAAGGGGCTGGGAGCAGGGGAGAAAGAGTATCGACACTCAAGGAGGACATGAGGACAGGTGAAGACAAAAAGTTGTCATTAAAGGGGAAGTTGTCATTAAGGGTGTTAGGGAAGCATCAAAGGAATGAGGTTGTGAGTCTGAGAGTGTATGCAGGGTATACAATCCATATATGTATAAATGTATATACAGTATGTATAATTATTATAGTTATAGATAAACTCTTTTTATGGATGTTGAGGAATTGTGTAGTACTAATCACATCTGTTTGAGAGCATCTTTTATCCCCTTGCCTAAAATTTAAATTTACTGTTCATTCAGACAATGTATTTTATGTTCCAGCTCAATTTGACTTCATATGCCAATTTGCTGATTTTTCACTGACATAAACACATATATATCCAGAATGGGTCTACTGAGGCTATAAGCAGAACTACAATATTAACAACAGCAGCCGCAGAGTCATGTACAGCAAATACTAAAGGTCATCATTGGTAAAGTACAAGACACAAAGAGGAACATTAATTCATTCAGGAAGGCACATAGTGATACCATGTACTCAAACCCAACTTTTTTACCTTTATCTTAAGCAGCGGATCACATAGGCTCTGTTAATAAATATCATTTTGAACGCATTCCCTGAATAGGGATTTAGAACATCTGGGATTCTTAATCCTCAAGTGTCAGCCTATGTTTGAGAATTAATGACAGTGGATTTTTAAATTAACCACAGAGAATGCTGACTCCTACATGCCGAAGATGGATAAATAGGGTTTTTCAGACACTCAAATGTCAGCATTCCCCCATAAGGAATTCAGCAATGTACTGTATGTTGAACCAGAAAGAGGCTGCTTCTAAAATGGATGAAAGGTCTTTTTACTAGCAATAGTTCCCGTTCAGGAAACCAAATATTCCCAGACATGGAACCTGTGAAGTCAAGAGACAAGAAATGTTTTTTTTTTGTAACCAATAAATCACAAAAGTAAATTCTCAGGACATTTGGTCTATTGTTGGCTTTTTTGCAAGTACATGCTAAAGTGTGCCGTTACCGTCTACTTTGAACAAACTGCAGTATATCCAAATTTCAGCAGCCAGAATCCTGACCAGGTCTAGTGCAAATGATCACATTACTCCTATCCTGGAGGCCTTGCACTGGCTTCCGGTCAAATTCCATGTAGACTTTAAAATCCTCATGCTCACCTATAAGGCTCTGCATGGCTTGGCACCTCAGTACCTGTCTGAACTATTATCGCCCTACTCCCCACCTCGCAACCTTTGCTCTTCTAATTTTGCTCTCCTTACTGTCCCCCAAGCTCTGTTTACATTGTATGGGTGACGGGGCCTTCTCCTGTTATCCCCCCAAGCTCTGGAACTCTCTCCCCAAGGTTATCAGAGAGTCACCTTCTCTAAACTCCTTCAAATCCAGACTCAAAACCCTCTTCTTTAGAAAAGCCTTAACTTAACTGGTTCCATTCTTCACCCCTCTGCTTTTCTTAGTACCACCATCCACTGTCTCCTCTATACTGTATATTGTAATTGTGTTTTATCTTGCGTATTCTTTTTATTTATTGCTGTTGTCATTTTGTAAACCACTTTGAGAAGCCACCTATAAAGGCGCTATATAAAATAAAGTTTATTATTATTATTATTATTATTGTGCAACATGTATTAATGCTTGAAGAAAAAATTAATTCCATGCTGAAATGTTGATAGAAGAGATACCAACATTTCAGCATTTGATCTTTCTACATATGTCATTACATTTCAGTGTGAAATGAAGCATTACTTGTTCCTTTGCAGCCAACACATGCTGATACAACTCCCCATGTATTGTATTTAAAAAAATGGACAAAGTCAAAATTCAATTTTGCTTTGATGAGTCTGTAAAGGTTAAGCAACCAACATGATCAAAACACATCCCTGCCCTTAAACACATTCATACACATCCCTGCCCTTAAATCTACCACAAGCTTGTTGTAACTCCAGTTAAGTTTTCTTTTAGTAAACCATCCAGTGACAACACAGTACCAAAGAAGCATGCAGATCTGTCAGCGTTTAAGACATTTTCTTTAAATGCCAGAAAAACTCACAGGTCCATCTAAACACATATTAAACCTGGATGAAAGCCTATTTTTTTTCCCTCCAAGATTAAATTCTGTTTGGCTTTAGCCAGATCTCTCAAATTGACTACACCACCAAAAATACATACCATTTAAGGGTCTAAAATCACAAGCTAACATTATAAAATACTTCATCATCTTTAAATAAATATTTAGAAACATAATATATTCTCTTGCTTTTTGGAAGTGAGAAATTGTAGTGGTTTGCATTACTGTAATTTATTCATTACAGACCACAAGGCAATTATAGTGATGGAACTGCAGTGCAGTTCTAATGTATTCTGGCTACTATAATAGAAAATATCTGTGTTTCTTATTCACAGATTCTGAACATGCCTTATAGATTTATTTTAAAATTTAAGTATTTATTATAGATATATGTGCATCTGTAGATAAACGAGACATCACCTATCAAAACTCTGTAAACCTTTTCTATGATAATCTCTAGAAAACCTAGTCATTTGCCATGACATTGTCTAGATGCCAAGCTGATCACTATCTCAACCACCAAACCGCATCAACAAGTAGGAACAAATAAGCCCAGGAGTCAGAAAGCCACATTCAAACTGAAATGTGATTAGATTGAATGTGTGACTGAGTGAGTGAAGATGATAAGGACTGAGTGTCTCAGAGCACATGCATTGCAGTTCCACAGGAGAGGCCTGGTAACCACATGGTAAACAAATATTCCTATATAAACATATACAGATGTGTACTGCCTGCCATTACTGACAGTACTGTCATTTGTAAGTCTTTGAATGTTTACTTCACCTGATGGCAATCAGAAAATTAATTGAAATAAGCAGTGGCATTTGCGCATGATACTTAATGCAAGGCAATCTGTATGTTTTGACAATTTTTGGAGAAATCATAATTTTTCAGACAAGTGTTTTTATGATATGGCCACCCAATTTGGCATCACCAATTATTCTGGAGGTTTAGTTCGCTGGTAACTTCTTCTACACTGGCTTGGTAGAGAAGCAGAAACACAGACATAGAGGAAATCGTTAGGGTGGGGAACACTCCAGAGCAGAGCTTGTTATAGGGGGGTCTCTCAGTCTCCCTGTGAAAGACAAAGGTTTTACCTCCTTCCCTTCTAGGGAGGCACTGTAGTCCTCTGATAGCACAGCAGGATTCCCGCTTAGGTTTAATTCTTCATGGGGATTGGAAAGCAAAATCCCAAAATAACTCTTTATAGACATGCATCCTCCTGTACTTCCATTCATTACTTCACACTTAGCTCCCTGATGCTGACAGGAGAGTTACCACAGACTGGACAACTGGTGTTTTCCTCATTGACAACACTGCAATCTGCAGGAGCTGCTGTTTCCTAGTCAGCAAGCAGGGCTCTGTCTGACAAACCCCAACCTACTCTTCATTTCTTAGCCACCTTCCCAACACTGCCCTAACGGAGCCCTTCGTTTTCCAAGGATCCAGTCATCTCAGGCTCCTTCTGGGAGCTCTCTCCATGACTGTGCTGTCCAGAAGCTTCCAGTAACTGACAGGGGACCAGACAACAGGTCAGATGCAGGACCCGTTTTCAGCAGATTTCTCCATCGGCCCAGTCCAAATGGCTCCTGGGTCTTAGGTTCCATCAGTATCCAGGCACTTCCTTGGAGAGATAACCTCCATTAGACCATGCTGACTCCAGGTGCGACAGCTCACTCCTGGCCAACCCGCGAGGGGACCCCCCTGACAGCGTGTGCCTAGAACTGACCGGCTCCCGGAGCTCCCTGACTGGACCACCACGACAGAAATTCCCTGCCTGGCCTGGGAGGTCAGACTCCTCCACACAGAGAAGCCTGCTGGACCAAGCACAGCTGTGGGTTTTGTGGTTTTCCCCTGCACAACTCTTTCCTGTCCTTCAGTCCACCAGTACGCCTGTCTGCATCCCGGACTATTCTAGTGGGCTGACCACCCGGTCCATGTGGTCTCCTTTCCCCAGGAGCCTGGCTGTGGGAACCCACTCTGAAGCCAGGAGAGTGGACACCCTGGTGACTAAAACTCCCTGACTCCAGTTGGCAGACGTTGGCAAACAGTTTCTCTGCAGGCAGGCAATGCTTTATGCCAGCCTCTTTTCTCCACCCAAGGCAACCTGAGCTGGGCTTTACCTGGACTGTCGCACAGAAGAGGAACAAGAAGAACAAGAAGAGTGTGAAAAAGAAGAATAAGCAGAACAACAAGAATAAGAACATTAACAAGAATAGTCTATATATTATAAACAACTTTTACTTAGAAAATGTCTTTCTAAACCCAAGAACACAGTACATACTGTAGATACAAAGGACAATAAAAAGAAAGAAAAGAAAAAAACAAAGCAGGGCAATCAGACCTAGTAAAAGGTGACTTTTGACTTTGCATTTGATGAGAGTCAAAGACTTTGTCTCTCAAACAGAGGAAGGGCGTTCCATAACAATGGAGCAGGGTAGAAAAACCACAACCTACAGTCAGGGTTTTAGTCCTGGGTACAACAAACAAAGGACCAGCCTCAACTGAGCGGAGTCTATGGGGGGAGTGTAAACATGAAGGAGTTCAGAGATGTATGATGGAACCAGATTATTTAAAGCCTTAAAAGTCAGTGATGGGATCTTGTACTGAATTTGTGACTTTATAGACAGTCAATGTGGAGACTTAAGTGTATGAGTGATAGGCTGCCAAGGTCTGGTGTGAGTTAGAAGTGTAACTGCACTTTTGAACGCATTTCAACTTATTAAGAAGATAGAGTAAAGAGTTACAGAAATCAAGCCTTGAAGTTATAAATGTATTAATCAGGCACTGAGGATCAGACATTAATGGGAATTGCCTAATGCAATGAAAAAGACAGGTAAGGACTGAGTGTGACTCCCAGATTTCTGACTGTAGCTGATGTGTGAGTGGGGAGCCCAGCCACCATTTCTGTGAACCAGAGTTAACCAGTTAAGCAGAGCTTGATGTCATGCAAGCAAGAGCTAAGCAATGGAAGATAAATGGGTGATCAGAAAGAGATAAAGTTAATACCTAAATCTGAGTAGCATCTGCATAACAATGAAACTGAAGACAATGTTTGCATATAATCTGACTGCGAGGAAGCATATAAATAATAAAAAGTCAAGGGCCCAAGACTGAACCCTGCAGCACAGCCTGACTGATTAAGCCATGGGGGGTTTATGAGGACCAAAGGAAACAAAATTCTGCCTGCCAGGCCAATAGTGCAGAACCAGGTAAAGACACAAATGTCGGCAAGTGATTGAGCATCACTGTGTGATTTCTGAATCAAAAGCTGCACTAAGATCAAGGAGTATAAGGACCCCAGACTACGTCTGACCCCAGTCACACTCCAGTCAGATGCAGTAAGTGTTAGGAATCCCTGGTGGGAAGATACAAGGATCCTGTGCAGACGCAGGCATGGGTAGTAGATGAGGCAGGCAAACAATCCAAAACGATAACCGAGTACGTGGTCCAGAGGAGAAGGGTGTTTCAGTAACCGGGAAGAGCGTTAGAAGTGAACAATCCGAAGCAAGAGGCAAGGTCGTGGTCAAAAGGCGTAAGGTAAATCGTAATCCGGGGAGAACACAGGTGGCAAACAGTCCTAGGCGAGAGGCGAGGTCCAAAGTCGAAAAGGCAGAAGGGGAGTTCAAAATCCAGAATAAACGAGGTACGGGAAAAACCCCAGATAGAGCTCTCAAGGAGTAGACTCAATACCGAGCAGCGGGAAGCAGGTTAAGATGGTATAAATAGCACTGCGTGCCGCACGGTAGAGCGTGTGCAGGTTGGTTAACTCGTGCGGCGGCGTTTGTTAATAATAACCCGCTGCTGGTGCTGATTAGATCGCTTAAGAGTTGGTCTTTGCTGGCTGCCGGTCGTGACAGTAAGTAAATCATTCAAAACCCTGACAAGGGTCAGAGTGGTAATGAGGCTGGAATGGTTTAAACTAATCATTAGTTATTATGAGCATGTTGTTAATGTGTATCCACATATTCTAAAACATTAGCTAAGAATGGTAAATTAGAAATTGGTCTGTAAGTTATCATTATATAATAATACATAATAATAAACTTTATTTTAATATAGTAAATTTAAAAGTAATCTCTCAAAGTGCTTTACAGTCAGAAAAAAGTTAACCAAATGAACACAATTAAAAGGGTTTAGAAAGCAGAAGATGATGCAAAGGGCATACACAAAGTGGATTAAGTCAAAGCCTTTCTGAAGGATGGATTTAAACACACTCAGAGAAGGTGATTCTGAGATCCTTGGAGATGAGATTCTAGAGCTTTGGGACGCAGTAAGAGAAGGCCCTGACATCCACAACATGTACTGTAGACAAGCTTGGGAGATGAATGGGAGACCAGAGTCAGACGAACAAAGGTTGTCATTAACACACAACTTACCTAGGTGCTCTAGGGTAACTTTTACATTTTTGTCTGCTCAAGGGACACCCCAGACCTCAGCAAACATCCGCTCTGCTTTGAAGCTAGAAGTATTGACCTTTCCCAGTGTCGGAAACTTTATCTAAAATCTAAGGGACACTTCCCAGTCACCTAAAGTTGTAACACTATATATAAACTTAGAAAATAGAAATTATAGAAGATCAACATAGCTGCATCACAGTTCATTATTTAACTGGTATAATTTACACAAGCTGGAAAACGTGGACCCATTTCTTCACTGCCAGCGTTAGAGGGATAATGTAATATCTTGAGTGAGGAAACCACCTGGGCTTAAGCACAGAGTCTTGAGCACTGTGCCTATCAAGAGGTTGGGATTCAAAATAAAGTTTCCACATCTTTCATAGACAAAATAATACCTACTATATACATTCTGTTCTGGTAAAATGTGGTGAGCTTTGTGGTCAAATTAACAAACCTTATTAGCTTCATGAAATACTTGCACCTACTGTAAAACAACACACTGGGGGCTGTAAATGGGAAGCACTTCTATGCTTTACACAGACATTTGTGAATGTCTGAGCAAACCATCCAGCATCCAGCAAGCTGACCCTAAGGGCGAATGTGGTTCTGGGATGAGTAAACTGATAAAAAAATGCAGATCCCTGAGATCTTATGTGCGACGCACTAAAAGGCTATTCAGCTCTTCATAGCCTCCTTTTTGCAATCTCTCTCTGTGAAAAGTATTCCACTGCTTCATGTGTGACACGTTGCTACTGTATGTATGTTCCTGCTGAGGGGATTTGGTTTCTTCAGAACCAGAACCCTAGCTGACATGCTTGGGCTGTTGTCACATTCTTCGTTGATTTTCGTTTTTTAAATGCTCTCAGGCACGGTTTCCATAAGGGTATTCTCTTCCAAGAATAATAATGCCAGAGAAAAGTATGCAGATAAACCAGTGGGCAGTAATCCCACCTGTCCTTTCCTCGCTGTGAAGCCAGTACATTAATCTGTCAACAGCTCATTTATCTCAAAGGCAGCTAATGGATAACAAGAAGTCCTTGATTTCCAGAGAAAGGCTTTTCTTTCTTTTCCAAAAACACAGATGTTTTCTCGATATTTTTTTCTAATTGTAATTATGAAGAATTGTGCTTATATTTTTGTAATTGTTAAATGGCACTTATACAATTCTTTTCTGATACAAATTCATGGTTACTTCTATCTGGGTGATGGGTTTATTTTCTTTCTCTAAGTCCTATCAGTGGTCAGCTGTACTGAAGCATTAACTAAGAGATTCAAGCTACATAATAAGTAAAAAAGAAAAATCCAAATGCTAAATATAGTTGTATTTTAAATTATAAGAGTTACTTACACAAACAAATTCTTCTCAAGGTAAACCCATGACTTTTTATGCAGGATCTGACAACAGTGATGGGGCTAACAATAACATCACTGGAATGCCTTTTCTTTCTAAAGAAACAGCATTTAAAACTTGTGATTATAGAAGGATAAGACTCATTAGACTCATTATTTTAAAATCGCTCTGTGACAGATCACTCTTTGATGGTAATGGTATCTGATGGCAGCAGCGTAGGGATCTGAACACACTAACCTTCTTGTTTACTGGAATTGAGGTGAAGGCCAGACCTCCACTGTTGCAATTTACCTTAATTAACCTGAACTGTTTCTCTGTCTCATACCTTGCAAATAAGTAGAGGTGGAATTTTCCCTAGACACAGTTCTTATTTGGCCAGACCCACTCCACCACCCTCTCTATGTTACCAGCAGGCAACAACTAAAGCTGCTCCTCCTTGAGAGCCTTCCCTGCTCTCAAAACCATGTCTGCCTAGCAGTCACCCTACTTTGAGACGACATACCCTGAAACCATGATTCCTGAGCCTTTTGCAACTAAGTGTCTCTCCCCAAACTCCAACAAAAGGTCCTTTCCAATCCCCAGCAGACAATAATCAGGAGTCTCTCCGTGAGACTGTCTCTCGCTCAAACCTGAGCCAACACTTCCCTCAGACCTTCCCTTACCCCAAGAACAGTATGTCAGTAGAATTCAAAATCCCCAGTCCCCTCCAGGATTGCTGCTGTGATCAGCCTGAGGTTACATCTTTCAGGCTCTCAGAGACTCAGATTCTCACTGTCATAATTGACAGTGAGTGTCTAATCCAAACCTGAGCAGACAAGGACTGGCTACTCTCTTACCCCTTCTATAAAAAGAATAGGGCTATATAAGGCTATATACTGTACAGTATATAGGGCTTAACACAGGTGATGCTAATCTCATAACCTCGTGCATATTTTCTCCCTGTTTCTGGAGTGTCTTTTACACCACCCTCCTGTGGACTAACCCAATTTTGACACTCCTAGATCCACTGCTTTGATACACACCACCTGTCTAAATATACAGTAGATACTGTACCTTTTCAGTGCCATACTCCCTCAGTGCTGAAATGGGATGATTATTTCATGAAAATGAGCTGCTGGGCTGTCTTGATGTTCTGGCCTACTGGTTGAACAATTGGTATCTTCAAAACCTTGGTTGTTACACCCACAGAAACTACAAAGTGTTAAGAGTATTTCAGGTCTACTGATGGTACTCAGCTGAAACAAGATGCAATATGAATATGTCAAAATTTAAGGTCTGTGCTTTAGATCTTGTGATACCAAGCCTTGAGAACGTTTTCATCTGCAATCAATAAAAGGTTTTTGGAGAGAATTCATGCAGTGTGCAAGACTGAATATTTGCTGAATGACCTGCTCTTTCTCAGGAGCCACTTTTCCTAGCACCACACAAATATACAGTGGAAAGAGTCAGAAATTACATCTTACATCATCCATGTAAAATATCAGGAAAGTACATGCAACTCTGTTGTCTTTCGCCAAATGTCTTGGAAAAGAAGAGAGCAAATCTGGAATCTGGCTGATATCTTCTATTCAGTGTTTTAAATGAAGAATTATTAATCTGATTCCATTTTAAGTCCAGTTTGTAAGCTGCTCACAATTACAATGGTTACACAGGAAATTCCAAGCTAGTAAGCTGCGCCATTGTAATGGAAAACTCTTAAAAAATCACTCCATGCGTTGCTAAACAGGGTGCAAGTTATGGGGCCTGCAATTTGGAGACATGGGCTGAGAATATTCATAGAGGTGTTTTACCATTCAGTCCATATAACAATAAAAGCTCCATTTGAAAAACAGCGTTACAAGCTGATGAAGCATGTTTGAGTTGGTATATGTACACAAATGTGATTCTTCAGGCTGCATCTGATTTTTAAAGGAAGTAGAAAATACAAATTATTTTATGTTTGCTTGTTGTACGGGTGTTATTGTATTAAAAATCTAACTGATGAAGTTTGATGCACATTTCACATTTCTAAGTATTATGATGTAGTTTTATTAAAGGGCCGGGCCTCAACATAACAGGGTTATGCATAACAGGAGAACATGTTCCACATTATACAGTACCTACACTAGCTTGCAAATGGGAGCAGTCTGCTGGTGACTGAGAAGTAAAGAAATGTACGTGAGAAAGTTATAGTGCTCTGGCTCTGAACAGGGAGAAGTTGTGGGCATGTCACTTCCAGAAATGAGGCAGGGAAGGGCTGTGAACAAGGTGAAGTATTGGAAGTGTGACAAGACTAAGTGCTGTGCTGCAGTGCACTGTACCTGGGCTGTAATAGATGTACTCGAGCTGGATTGTGGAGTTAACAAGGACACTGTTTGACTAGAGTGAAAGAGTGAGGGTTATGTTGCTATGTTCTCAGTGCACCGCCGATCGCCCCACACTGGAAGCAGTGCTGCTGCAAGTTTCTGAAAAATAATCCATTACAGTTACTTGTGTAAGGGGTTACCTTTTTAATGAACTTGATGGAACTTGCTGTAAAACACTGACTATGATATGCTGCAGTTGGTGCCTTTTGTTCATGAAATGTCACCGAAGCTGTAGAGTTTTCAAAATAAAAAGATAACAGTATCTAAACAGCAACAGGGTATAAGGATATTTGGTTTAGGGAACTGCTGAGAAAAAAAGTTCCAGAACTTACTGAGAGAGATAGGAGTTTATTTGCCATATGTACATGTATACTGGTATTCTTATTCGCTCTGTTCTCTCTGGACGTGCCTCCACATTTATTTATACTCCCTGATAAAATGGAAACAAAAACATCATATATAAGTTATGGAATGGATAATGTGTTTGTGACAGGATGTCAGCTATAATTGCTGAGAGAAGCCGGCTGTTGGTCCTTACAATCGTCATACCTGACAGCTGGGCTCCTCCCTGTTCAAACCTGTGTTCCTTCGTAGCAGGAACATGAGGTAACTGGCAGAAGAGCGAGAGAGACCGCGCTCTGGGCTCAGGGTGGAGGTAAAAGATAGAGAGGTAGAAGTCCAGATGGATGATCAAGAGCCGAAACTGCTGAGAGCACAGCTGTGGGCTGACAGAGGAAGGAAGGCACAGAGGCAGACTAACAAGCATCGTTGAAGTGGTGAATGTATATTTGACACTTAAAGTGTAGCGTCATTGCAGGAGGAAGCAGAAGACTGAAAGCAGCAGGTAAAAAAAAATGCGGAACTTGATTTTTCATTATTTTGGAAAAAGAAGTAAAAGTGGCACTTAAAGAACTTTCTTGCTCTTCCCTGGTACAGGGTATTAACTAAAAGAATTCTGACATTTTTATGATGTAAACATAATAGCCTTACACAGATCAAAAAACATCTGTCATAAAATAACTGAATTCCAAAACACAAGAGGGTAACATTTTTTACACCTCTAAGTGTCCCTTTAAGGAAAGTTCAAGAAAAAAACAAGTTCAGGAAAATCCACAATAACATTCTGCTCTTTAGAATTGCAATGTTTGTTTGTAATTGTAACTCAAGATGGCAGTTCACTAATTGAAGCCAAAGTGTCAGAAAGACACCCAGTGAACATTTCAATGAACAGTGTTCGTGAAGATATTTTTAGATTTATTTTATAACAGAAGTACAGTAGACATGAAACATCTCCTCAGCGGTGTCCCATTCCAGTGCTAAACAGGCCCAGCCCTGCTGAGCTTCTGAGATCAGGCTAGAAGGTGGTATTGTCACTGCAGGTATACAGGTGAGTGTAAACTATCAAACACGGAGCTTCCTGATGTAGCCTGAGGTGATCAAACTACAGGGTGGCTATGTTGCTGATACTGTTGACACAAAGAAAAATAGGAAAACACAACTGGACCAAATATTGTAAATATAAAAAAAAGTGCTGAGAAAAGCCAGTTACCAGGTTCAGACAAGGAATAGCAAGGTCTCAAGAAGAGACAGGCTCTTTTCACAGGGTATAACACGTACACAATATCTTTTAATTTCACATGTTTTCCTGCTATGCTCCAAATGCAATAAGGAAGGGCTTATGAACATACATGGAATAGCAAGAACCACAGAATGTATCTTCCAGCTGTTCAGGAACATCACAAAGTCTGCTGAACACCTAAACTGGTTACACCCTTGAGCCAATGAAGTGGTGTCTGACCTCAGTTTCACACTGCTGCAAAATAAAGACTCAGTGTGATTCAAAGACTCTCTCTATTGCTGCTGCTTAGGTTGAAATAACATTCAAACTTGGACCCACCCTCCTGTCACATATTTACACACCCATAACTGACAGGAAGCCTGCTGTTTCTTAAGGGCTGACTGTATCTGCCTTACAGGACACTGTCATCAGTGACTGGACATAGGAGTGGCATCTCATGGGTGGGTCGAAGGTCTTGTTAACTCCATGTCCGAATCAAAGAGGCCAGACTGGCTAGGCGGAATCATACTTTTCGCCAGGAATCTACAGCGGTCAGCTATTAGCTCCCATAACTAAAAATAACTTGTTACAGTGTATCTGAGAGATCTCTTATACAGTAGCTCCACAGAGAAATAATTAGAAGTATGCACTGCCCTTCAGCTGATTATCCCAATGCAGCAAAGACCTCTTTGGATAAGAAAATTTGGATCTGAATATTCCTTAGACTCAAAATCCCTGCACAATTTATATTTTGAATAGATTTTACAAGCTTCTGTTTAAAAGTATGCATTTTAAAATGGAACTCAAAATAATCTTACCTAAGTTATATAGAGCATTAAATCATCCATTTATTCCACGTGAAATGATACATAAACTGCCCTGTGATGGACTGGCGTCCCATCCTGGGTGAATCCTGCCTTGCGCCTGTTGTTTGTCGGGATAGGCTCCGACGTTCCGTGACCCTGTTTTTAGACGATGTGGTTGATAAATAGATGGATGGTAAAACAAATTAATTAAAACTAACTTTAGTGGCATGCAATTTGACTTACTTCAGAATACATATTGTAAATATCAGTGTTTGGAAGTTAAATGAAAACAACACCATGCAGCTTTTCACATGCTGATATTTAACAGAGAAGCAAATACTGACAGAATTTTGTTCATGTTGCTTTGGAAGTGCCAGGTTTTCTTGGCAGGGGCTGAAAGACAAGACAGCACTGGACAGAAAGGCCACTATACTCGAGCCTTCTGACGCAAAGGATACAAGGTAAATACAGAGTGAAAGAAAAAGCCGCAGAGCAAAATGAATGAATGATCCTCATTTTTCATTCACACAGAGCAACCAGCAGCAGTTTGCCCTCCTCAGAATTCCTCAGTCAGTCGTCCTCCAGGATGGAGCCTGTCACAAATAAGAGCTGATGTACTGCTAATTCAGGGCCACTATACTCTCTACACCCACCAACTTTCAGTATTTAACTGTGGTATGAATAAGCACACTGTGTTACTGTGTCCAAAGAGGACAGGACAATTAAATTACCACCTATGATACAGCTTCATATCATTTGCGTTTCCTTCTGCCTTGCTTGGGCGAGGCCTTCCACCTGATTTCTTAATAAGTTAATAGGACTTATTAATAGACCTCTTTAGTCCAAATAGAAATGTCCTAAGCAGCTTCACTTAATAGACATACTTGTGGAGAATATCTCTAGAAAATTCCCAAGTATTGAAATCAGAATGTTTTAGGAGCAAAATCGTTTTTTTCAAGTTCCAAACAGAACCTTATTATTTCTAAAAATGATTTAGCTCTAGTATTGCAGGCCACCAGACAATGACCTACAAAGAGCAAGGCAACGCAGTCCACCAAAGGGCTCATATCAAAATAATATCCATCCATCCATTTTCTAATCACTTTATGCAATACAAGGTCAAAGGAGAAGCTATCCTGTCAAGTAATGGGTGCAAGGCAGGATACACCCTGGACAGGACACCAGTCCATCGCAGGGCAGACATACACAGACACAAAGAAACACACACACTCATGACAGGGCCAGTTTTCCAGCATGTATCCAGCATGGTCCCAACATCCCCAGATGTCCATTCTGGAAGTGTGAAACAAACTGGGTGCGGCTGTGCCAGGGATGCAACTTTTTTTTAGGAACACTGTCCCTGGCCAAACAGAATCATGGTTATGGGGAGAAATTAGTGGCTCCAAATCAACAACTGGTGATCGATAAAGACTACTATACTGTCATGGTAGTGTTAATTAAAGAGAGGATGGAGAACCTGTGTGGAGGATGCAGTTGTGCTCAATACTCCAGTGTCCCATTGAGACAGGTCACTAGTGAACAATAAAAGTGCAGGCCAATGCACCAGTGTCTCCCTGAGACATGGAGTAATCGAGTGGAATTATCCTGTGCCTGCTGACTTACAGTAAGAGTGACAGATAATTAAAGAGAAACTATAGTGACCCCTGTGAAAAAACTAAGATCAGTGCAACTGAAAAGAACTCAGAGTCTTGCAGTCTTTTCTGAGAGTTGATCACTGTTAGATGTAAAACCCTGTAAGGTGTTCGAAATACAAGGACAGAGCACTCAGACATGAAGAACAGGAGTGACAGGCTGGTGGCGCTGGCTGTTTGATACTGTGTGCTGGTGGTTATTTACTGTACAGCACTGACCTTCACCTCCACTCCCCCAAATTCCTGCAGCATTATTGCTCTCAAATACTGAAGCTGAAGAAATTTTGTCCAATACCTCAATACTACTGGAGTTCAAATGGCATATGTTGCTGGGAAAAAGACACCTTGCTGTGCATTTCTTACACCAAAATAGATTGTCCTTTCCAGGAATAACATTCCATTCACATTAGCAGCATATACTGTATAAAGTCATGTATTTCCAGCAAGTCCCACCCACATCGTCAAGAAACATGCAAGATAGAAGAGAGGCTGTTTTATAAAGCAAACAATGGCTGCATATTTCTCTGGGAGCTAATTTCACAAATTCCACAGCCTTCATGTCAGAACATAAAGTATTAATAGAGAACTTTTACAAACCAGTGGCCCATCTAGCTTCTATGTTTTTTAGTAACTAAGAATCTGAAGATCATTCAGGCATTTCTGGAAGGCAGGTGTTTGGTTTCAGCAATGAGGCTGGGTGCAACAGCTTGTTCCAGACTCCCCCCAGCCTTTCTGTTCTTTTCTGGAATGAGTTAACCATAATTGTGCACATTATTTTAACTGGGGTTGTATTTTCTTAAATACAACGAATAGGAACCATCAGACCCTGGAAATTTGTTTCTCTTAAGTGCTTCAAATACCTGTAACACAGTTGTCTATTCTATGACTGTATCATTTATACTATATGTTAACGGTACTTTTTCCTTTCTTCAGCTTTAGATGTGTTATTATTTTCTTCCTTGATAAATACCTAAGTGAAATATTAATTGAATGGATCAGTCATTAAACTTTCATCATTTGAAAGTTTCATATTTCTTCTCTAAGTAACCTAATTTCATCCCTTAATGTTCTCCCGCTGTTGTCATATTAAACTTTAATTTAGCCTCTATTGCAATATTCCTTTCTCTCTCTCTCTGCCTTTCTAATATATTTTTTGTTTACTTCCGTTCTTTAACTTCTTCATTAACATGTTATAAATGTGTTTATTTTTACTTATATCAGTCTTAATTGGTTTATTCAATTGGGACAACTCATTTGGTTGAGGTTTTCCTTACTCTTCAATGGAGATCCTGTAGCCCCCCTTCAATTGGGATCTGTGTGGTTTTTATAGCCTAATCACAGTTTATAAAGTGCCTTCTACCTTACCCAACAAAAAACAGTGTCCGTCTGTATTTTCTGAATCACAGCTGTGCAAGAATTACTTTAGAGAACTTTGGCTGCACTTTGGCTGTCCACTGATTAAGAAAAATCGCTTGTTTCTTATTCTTAACTGTTGAAAACCCTTTAACAGAACTTCCACAAAATGTTTATTTAGTTTAGTTTACAGGCAGACGTAAGGTGACAGTGGAGATGTCTAAGAAGCTAGATAAAGTGTGTAACATCTGGCCTTGCAAACATTTCCAACTTCAAAGCAGAGGGGATGTTTGCTGACACGTAGGGGTTCGAGAGTCTGTGATCAAAGCAATCAGATAGTTTGCCTTGGTTTACCTTAGTTAATTAAGTTCTGGGTAAAAGATTAAGTGTCAATCAGCAGTCCAGAAACACAACTTTTAAGATGCGATCAGAAGAAAGAAGGGAGAGAAAAGGAAAAAAGAGGGTCAGAGGACAAGAAAGAGAGGAGTCAAAAGGAGTTAGAACTTAAAGCTTGAGCCTGGTGAGAGTCCCTACTTGATGATCATCCCCAAAAAACTGATAGGAGCTAAGTGTTTGAATCTTGCTAAGAGATCTTACTATTCTGTAACTTTTAGGGAACTTGGCGTTCCTGAGTGAGGAATCCCTCAGATTAATACCACCTGTTCTGCTAGTGGGTGCATTTTAGACTAGGGAGATTTCCCATTTATTTTGTGGCATCCCAGTTAGAGGGAGATTTAACATTAGGTTGCATTGGATTTAGTTTAGAAGGCAGATTTAGTTTAGTTTTATCTCTTCTGTAGCCTCTGTAGTCATCATTTAAGAGTCAAGTGCTTGGTAGCAGCCTGAGGTTTTCTGAGTGGACTAGATATAGGACTCTGAAATGCCTTGTCTATAAACTTTTAAACACAATAAACAGTGTTGTATGTTTATGTTGAGTGTAGTGTCGTGAGTGTTAGTGAGTGTTGCTGTCACTGTTGATAAATATTTGTTTAACCAAGTGTGCCTGGATTATTACTCTTTCCACCAAATCTGTGCCAAAGAACCAAAAATTTACGTGCCTCTATCTATAACAAATGCTCGGGTGTATTCTGGCAAAATCCTCACAATTTGGGGATTTTGATAATTTACTTTAATTATTGATTAATCCCTTCAGCCTTTCCATGTTTTTTCCATCTTTATAAACCCCCATTTGTAACTTATTGTAACCCCCCATATTTCTTCATATCTATGCAGTGCCCTCATCCACATTTTCACTTCCATTTTCTGTCTTGATTGTCATCCCTCCTCTTAAGGGCGCTCTGACCCTTTCGTATTTTAGTTCATTACGTGCACCTGCCCCCTGTTTAGTCTGCCATTATTCAAGATTAGATAAAATAAGATCACTTAATTAGCCCTATGCAATTTCTTGCATTAGGTATTTGTCTTTTTGCATACCCCAACTTGCTCTCCATGAGACAGACACACACACAGACAGGGAGAGAGAACAGAGCACAGGATCGGCCATTTATACAGCACCCCTGTAGCAGTTGTGGTTAAGGGCCTTGCTCAGGGGCCCAACGGAGTAGGATTCCTCTGTCAACCATGGGATTTGAAACGGCAACCTTCCAGCCACAGGCGCAGATCCTTAGCCACAGTGCCACCACTCCTTAAGCCTAGTGATCCTGTTATTCCTGGCTCTGCATTGGGAGATGGACGCCCGGAAGCCTGCTTACCAGTGGGTCCAGGAGAGACCCAATGGCATAGGCTTCATCACGGCGTCCTAACCATCTAAGTCTGGGGCTCGGAGCTCCTGGCCTCGTTGCCCTGGTTTTTGTTCCTGTTTCAGATCCCATTCCGGCTTTTAACTTTGTTAAAAGTTTGGACTGTCAGAACTTGGTTGCCTGCCCCAAGCCCCCCAAGCACCGGATCATGGCTGTCACGCCCCCCTGTCTGTCAAGCCGTCCTGATCTTCTACGTCTCTTCACTGTTGTCCTTCTCCAGTTACTTCTGGATTATACTGTCCTATCCTGAACTACGCTTCACGGGAGCTTAGACTGGCTTCCATTACATTTTCTTCACATTTTGTTTGTGACTCTTATCTCATCCCTCCTCTGTGAACTGTTTTTTCATTTAACAGCACATGATTCTGATATTTTCTGTAAATATACATAGTATTCACTGTACATTTTATTACTCAACTGTATATACTTTCAAATTGTACATATCACTGAGATTTGTTTTTATCTGTAGATTTCTTTTTGTTACTTTTATCTTATTGGAATTTATGTCAACATCTGCACTAAAATAAATTCCTTGTATATTTTGTACTTGGCAAATCAAAATTTCTGATTCTGAATGAAATGTCATTAACTCAGAAAAGCACTGTAAGGTATGCAATGTAATCTCCTACTTGGCATTGACTGCCCACTGATAAAATGAAATATCTTTCTCACACACAGACTGCACAGGAATGGATTTCTACTTATCAGGATTATGATTCAAAAAGATGACAGTTTCCAAGCATTATTCTTTTCTCTTGGCACATTCTAGGCCCTGGAAGACCAAGCCTCTTCTTGCGTACTGGACTTGTGTCCAGTTGTGTCTGTTAAGGATCTCTCCCCGTAGTAGACAGCACTGCCTTTCTTATCCAGGCTCTGCTTTCAACACCATTGAATCAGAAATGGAGAAATCTATGAGCGTCAGCATTTTCCATGGAGGATAATTCCCTTAATCTACCAAGATTATTTATCCTTCATATGTTTTTCCATGACTGTCACTAAAGTGAATTAAAACTCAAGCAGCACTAAGGAATTATGAAGACACAGTAAATAACTCAGGCAGATAGAGGAGGTCCTACTACCAGGAATTAACTAGGACTGGCCACTGGGATTCTGATCAAGGGTAACATACAGATTTTACACCAGGTTTATGGTGAGGCAGTGAGTTCAGGTAAAAACAAAGGCTAAATGAGTTGATGTCACAGAAGTGAAAGGTCAGAGATACCAGGGAACCTTCATGGTCTGCAGAAGATTCCTAGAAGTCAGCAGGACTGCATCATCTCCTTCTGTCATGGTCTCTGGACTGCGACTTCTACACCTCTCTGTAAGAACAGTTCTTTCCAGACCCTATGCGGACGACACAATTCGGAATAGTGAGGTAACAGTGGGGGAAAAGCCATGCAGGAAACGGGGATTAAAACAGGGGGGCGTGTCCTTGGTGCGCTGGTGTTCAGGGGGGTGAGTCCGGGGCAAACAATCCAGTAGAAATCCAAAGGGGGAATCCCAAACTAAAGCAAAAGTCCAGAACCGGGAGGTCCTTCCAAAAACAGACAAGATAAAAACTGGAACCGGCGGAATGGGAATGGGAATGGGAACAGAGATTAAAACCTTAACGGGACCAGGCGCTTCCAGGTCCTGGACTCGCACGATACATAAATCAGTTGCAGAGCCGGGATTAACATCAGTGCCTGGTTTTTAAGGTGGACTGGGAACAGGGGACAGGTGCACAAAATCAAGTCCAAAGTGAAAGGGCCGGAGCGCCCTTAAGGGGGGAGGGACTACAGTCATGACACTCTCTGCTCCAAACATTCGCTTCATCCTCAGCACTGCAGTGCTTGACACCTGCCACAAAGACAAAGACGCTGTATACCACTGCTGGATTGGTGCTTAGGCAAACAGGATCCTCCAAAACATTTTTGGTTTTGATAAAATCCCAGTTTGGGGTATTTTAATAAATACAATTACTTGTGTCCCTCTGTCACATTGCAATACATTTTACTGTCCACTTGGAGTTCAGATGGTAGCCTTGCTGTATTATACACTTATTCAAGAGTATTTCCAGGCTGCTGCAATGCACAGCATGATTTTATCATGGCTGAACCACACCGGCCTTCACCAGTAATGAATATATGAAGAAATGTAACATTTCATCTAAACTCCCACTGCATTTGTGAAGTACATGTTACAGCCCGGCTCTTCAGCTCTAGATGCAGACAGCATGAAGCCCTTCGTTATCAGTCGAAAACAAATGTCATGCTCCTTGTCTGACATGCATAAAAGAAAGAATTTGGCAGAGGCCTGGTTATCACCTAAAACAAGCAGAAAAAACCTCACCTCACATCTAATACAGAACAGATGCTAACAGCTGGAAATGGGTTTATCTGCACCAAAGAATTTCAATTAGAACACCCATCTGTACATAACCATGCACTCCCATGTTTTACATTACTCCCTCCAGATGAAAGCCACAAGTATGTTTTTTTCTTAGCAGATCCTCCTCCTCAGGCTCATAGTTACTGATGTTACATTAAAAGCTCTCGGTATGAAATATCATATACATTTGTTATATCATGAATATAACAATTGACAAATATCATTTATTATTTTTGTAATTTGATTTTCTGCATAAAGATTACATTCTAAAGGTACAATAGTCAGTAGGGGTGAGAGGCTTTATCACCTTATGTGAGGTAACTACTATCTGTAATGTCAGTCTCTCTCGATTCACCTTGATTCTTCTGTGTTTTCAAGGACAAAACACTGGCCATGCACAAAAACTCCACTGTGACTGTCTGGATGGCTTGCAAACACAGAGCCTAGGAATGTTATTTACAAAAAAATCAAATACTGCATTAATGACATGTTTTCTGGTTAATGTTCCTGCTAAACCAACTATAATAAAAATAACAACCATATGCGATTAAAAACACCAGTTTTGCCATGTGTACACTAAAAAATAATTTGGAGCTATTGAAAACACATAGGAGGAAATTACTTTTAGGACAACAAAAGTACCAATTTAACATCTGCTGTATTGCCTTAACTGATAGAAAGATGCAGTAACTTACATAAATACAAATAATGGACTTATAAATGATCACAACCCTACAGCTAAAGTACACGTGCTAGAATACATTAGCAATCCTGACTCTTTTTAAAAATGGTTTCTTCTTTGTATAGCTGAGCACTGAACATGCTTTTATTGTTTTATTATTGCAGTGATTGCCCACAAAGATCTTAGTGGTCCATTTTTTGTACCCAGAATGCTGCATAGTTGAAGGGCCTCATAATTCTCTCTGAGTTGCATTAACAACAACAGTGTGACAGCCCATTGAGTATAATTTGGGGATATATATTTACTGTTCTTAGAAACCATAGTGAATTTCAAACTAAAACAGCTCCAATTTTTCTCAAGTTCTCTGTGGAGTGGGGCTAATTTTACTAAATAAATAGTAACAGAATATTAAAACATCAAGTTGGATTCTTTTTTAACACATTTGTTCCTTGCACACACAGTTTTTTGTAAGAGTATTTTAGAATATATTACCTCACAAGGGACAAGTTCAACCACATCCAAACAGCATGAATGCATGATCATAGACTGTACTCTCTGAGACAGATTCTTAGTTGAGCTACCCTGCTGATAAACTCTGCATGACTTTTGCTTCCTGGACTCCTGAAATATCTTTTAACATCCTCTGCATCTGAATGTTCATTTGACAATTAAGGCCCTTAGGTGACAGTTTATAGTTCTTTCAATCAAAAGTTCATGGTATTGCTGGGTTTAAAACTATATATATAAATAAAAACAAGCCAGCCTACAGTAAACGTATTCCTTCTCCCTTTGTCAGTCAGTCAGTATTTTATGTTATATCTCTGGCGCTATGGTACAGAAGCTTATTAGCGCCATGGAGAAAAAACAAAAATCAAATTTATTCGAGACAGTATTGCATTTATATGAGAAAATCTCGTGTATATGAGCAAATTATTGTGTTTACACGAGACAATTATCTCATTTATACAAGCAAATGATTGTGTTTAAATGAGAAAATTATTGATTTTAAACAAAAGTTAATTTGTGAAAAATGTTTTTTTATTAATACTGTACAGTATATGCCATAATATTGTCCCTTGCAAAGTAGCATGGACTTTTACAACAGTAGAATATGGTCACACTTCCCTTCTTGGAAAAAAAAATGTAAAGGAGCATGTGTACTGTCTGTTTATATACATAAAGTACAACACCGTGTCAGTGAGCATTCCCAGGCTAAACACATATTGTTTTTGCCATTTCCGAGACAAGTAGAAATGACACGGCTTTCCAAACGTTTTTCTCCTTTTCTCCATTTTTCTCCCTGGCACTAATAAGCTTCCACAGTACGGTCATTAATTTGAAAAAAAATAAACTGTTTCTAACTGAATTTTATATTGGCTATAAGACTGGTGTCTCTTATTAGGGTTGCTGGCTGCATTTGACTAACTACTGTATATGATCATTTTAGATGACAGTAGAGATGTATTTGTTATTTCTGTTAACTGCAGATTTGTATTTTTGTCAATACACAAGGCCCACGGTTTTATTTTAATGTTTTGGAAAGAAAAACTGGTGCGTGGCTCCAAAGCTCAGGAGGTCAAAGGTGCCCTTAATGAGGATTAGCTCAAGTAGATCACCTTTGCAAAGGCTGCAAAGGAACAAGTAAAGGTTTATTTCATGCTGAAAAGAGAAGAAAAGAAACACAACGTTTCGGCGGTGGAGCCTTCTTTGGGCCTACTTTGTGTTTCTTTTTTTTCTCTTTTCAGCATGGAATAACCCTTTACTGGTTCCTTTAATGAGGATTGTCAGGGTTACACATATTTCTCTAGCACTGGTTATACAGTGCCTTGCAAAAGTATTCACCCCCCTTGGACCTTTTCACATTTTATTGTGTTACAGCATGGAACCATGATGCATTTAACTGAGAATTTTTGCCACTCATCAATGCAAAGTACTCTATAATGTAAAAGGGAAAAAAAAACAGACACTACTAAATTAATTAAAAATAAAAAAACAGAAAATAATTTAAATGCATAAGTATTGCATTGACACACCCTTGCTTTGACACACCTAATTTACAGTAACTACTGTAACTCTGTTCTCCAAGTCACATAATTACTTGACTGGAGTCCACCTGTGTGCAATTGAGGTGTTTCACATGATTTCAGCAGCCATATCACCCTGCAACTCACAACTGGCAACCCACTGAAGCTGAGCAGGGGTGAGCCTGGTCAGTACCTGGATGAGAGACCTCCTGGGAAAAACTAAGGCTGCTGCTGGAAGAGGTGGGAGAGGCCAGCAGGGGGCGCTCACCCTGCGGTCCATGTGGTTCCTAATGCCCCAGTATAGTGACGGGGACACTGTAAAAAGGTGCCGTCCTTCAGATGAGATGTAAAACCGAGGTCCTGACTCTCTGTGGTCATTAAAAATCCCAGGGTGTTTCTCGAAAAGAGTCGGGGTATAACCCCACCGTCTTGGCCAAATTTCCCATTGGCCCTTACCAATCATGGCCTCCTAAAAATCCTAATCTATAAATTGGGTTCATTACTCTGCTCTCCTCCACACTACTACCTGATGTGTGGCGAACGTTCTGGTGCACTATGGCTGCCGTTGCATCATCCAGGTGATGCTATACATTGGTGGTGGTGGAAGGGAATCTCCATTACCTGTAAAGCACTTTGAGTGGAGTGCCCAGAAAAGTGCTATATAAGTGTAAGAAATTATTAATGAATTATTATTAAACACACCTGTGTCTGGGAGCTTCCCCACTTAGTGCATTTCCAAGGAAACACTACACCATGGAGATCAAGGAACATTCCAAGCAGATCAAGGTTCTTGAAAAATACCAGTCAGGGCAAGGATATAAGAAAATTTGCAAGGCATTGAATATGCCTCAAAGCACAGTGAAGTCCATCATTAAAAAGGTGAGAAAATATGGAACAACTGTGAATCTGTCCAGAACTGGCCGTCCTCCAAACCTGAGTGTCTGGGCAAGAAGAGCTGTAGTAAGGGAGGCCACCAAGAGGCCTACGGCAACTCTAAAGGAGTTTCAGTCCACCATGACAGAGATGGGAGAAATGAGCATGAGACAACAATAGCACACATACCTCATAAATCTGGATTGTATGGAAGGGTGGCAAGAAGAAAGCCTTTGTTGAAAACTCATATCACAACTTGGGTGGAATTTGCCCAAAGGCATTCAACAATTTGGAGGACGATTGTATGGTCTGATGAGACCACAATTGAACTTTGTTTGGCGCAAACCTACTGTAACACAGCACATCACACTGAGAACACCTAACCGACAGTGAAACATGGTGGTGGCAGCATCATGCTTTGGGGATGCTTCTCTGCGGCAGGGACTGGAAAACTCATAAAGATAGAAGGAATAATGGATGGAGCTAAGTACAGACAAATCCTGGAGGAAAACGTGCTACAACCCGCAAGAGCACTAGGACTTGGAAGACGATTCATCTTCCAACGGGACAATGACCTGAAACATACAGCAAAAGCCACACTGGAATGGCTTAAAACCAAAAAGCTTAATCTCCTGGAGTAGCCCAGTCAAAGTCCAGACTTCAATCCAATTGAACATCTGTGGAATTGACTTAAAAATTGCTGTTCACAAACGGTCCCATCTAACTTGATGGAGCTTGAGCAATTTTGCCAAGAAGAATGGGCAAGAATTCCAGTGTTAAGATGTGCAACGCTGACAGAGACTTACCCAAAGAGACTCACAGCTGTAATTGCTGCCAAAGGTGGTCCTACCAAGTAATAACTTAACTCTGGGGGGGGGGTTGGGGATACTTACGCAATCAATTATTTTCTGTTTTTTATTTTTAATTAATTTAGTACAATGTCTGGATTTTCACTTTGGCATTATAGAGTACTTTGTGCTGATGAGTGACAAAAATTCTCCATTAAATAAAATGTGAAAAAAAGTGAAAAATGTGAAAAGGGGGGGTGAATACTTTTCTAAGGCACCGTAGGAAAAGCCTTTCAGAACTGGTCATACTTTTCACTTACCTTTTCCAAGGTAAGCCTGATCAACCTGCATCATATTTAATATCTGTAATGTGTACAACTACTAGCCAGGATGTCAAACCCACCAGCCAAAACTTTATTTTCAGATCTCTAACACATTACTAAAGATATTTTTACTATAGAAATTAAAATCGCAGCTTATATCTGAGAATATTTTCAAAATCCTACAATTCTAAAACTCTGATAAAATCATCTCTATAAAGTTGTAAATTTCATATACTGTATAATGTACTGCATATCTATTTTACATTTTCAATCCTCTCTCTATCATTTAGTCTGGCGTGAAATGCAGATTAATAAGGTACGTGAGACGCACTCATCTTCTGATCTGATTAGCACTCTGGATGAGCAAACTAGCATTTCATTATTTATGGTGAGTAATTTTGCATGTGTGTGTCCCTGTTTCTTAAACGGACTAAAATGAATTGTATTTGAAAGTACTTAAGGACCTTTTCAAAATCCCATCAAGGTATTCTTGAGTTCTAGGATCAAATGTTAGCAATACTGTAACACCGAATTCCACTGAATTTACATTCTCCTGTATCCTCTTATACTTAAATGCAACAGTGCTGTTTCTGTCTCAAAATCAAAAAATTTGTTCAGAAAATGGCAACAGAGCTCATTGCCTCTGTAGTTTACATCTTCTGTTCCATTTTTCTTAACTGGTTTCTCATAAACATTTGAAATCCTTTAAACTAATTTTAAAACACACATTCTAAAGCCACAGACACACGGGGATTAATGGTATTTGTGCAGTAGTTGGCCACATTTTCCCCACTGAAATGCCACAGATGTGGACTTTAAAGCACTAGAATCTGACTTTCTTAAAATAAATGCCCTGTTTATGATGGCATTTTTCCCAAGGAGGAAAATTATTTTGAGCAACATGCTTAATGACAAAACAACATGATTAAGCTGCTCTATTATGCTATCACATGAACCACCAGATGTGACTTCTCAACTAGCAACTGTCCAGTGTCCACATTGAAACAAGGAATATACGTGTTTCCTCCAGATGAACATACAGCCCAACCTTTGCTCACAGATATGGATTCAATTTGCCAAACCCTCTGGGTCCAGTCTTTTGTTCTCTGCGTGGGGTTATCAGACTTGCAGATCTGGTCAGGCTTGGAACCTCAAGCATTCCTTCTGCAAGCTGGAACATTTCCTGAAAAGACCGAAGGACATTCTCTTTCGGAAGTGCCTCTCTTCCCCAGGGGTAGACACTTAAATATTATGCCCTGTGGCAGCCTTACGTGTCTTCAGTGTAATTTGTCATTTATTTTCAACATGCAACCCAACACTAAAGGCTTGATAGAACTTTTTGTTTACATTTTCTGATCTGACCATTTGCAAAGTAGCAATGTATTGTTTTTAGTAAGAGAATTGTGTTTTCTGTGGCCTGATCAGGTCTCATGGAACACTGAGATTTTGAGTCAGGAAATTATATTATTTTCTGATATTACTATGATTCTCAATATAACACAAGGGGTGCTTCTAAAATAATAGTTGATAACAGTGGCTTAGCAGACACTACTATCCAAGGCAACCTGCAGTACATGGATGAAATGTGCATGAGATATATAAAACCATGTACTTACTGTTACGCCCCGACGAGCTCCAGCACCGCTGCATTAGCTCCACCAATTACCAGTGCGCATTCCACACATGCTAGAGACTCATTGGGGCCATCCTCTACAAGATCAGGCTGGGCCTATTAGGCCAATTAGGGAACCTTGCACAGTATTTAAGCCCTGAGGAACAGATGTTGAGTCACTAGCCTTGCTTTGAGGTTGTCTCTATTTCAGGTTCTCAGAAGTATTTCTTAATCCTCAGTTTCCAGTTCCTCAGTCCTCATTGCCATTAATCATCTCTTCATCACCTCAGACCTCAGCCTCTGCTCTGCCTGCTTCAGCTGTTTCCTCAGTCTCAGCTCTGTTTGTCCTCTTCAGTGCTGTCATCGAATAAATTATCTTGGTTGCCACATATCTTGGCTCATTGACTCTAATTTTCACCAAGCCTGCTTCAACACCTTGTCGGGCCCGGTATAACACACTCATGAGTTAATACAATAAAAAATAAGTTGAACACAAGCTGGATATGCAATGCACACTCTGTTGGGAAAGATGAAATAAGATTTCATCAAGTTTGCAGACAATGTGGATACTAAGCAGCCTGGAGCATTAACTTTATGTTCACAGGCAACAGGAGCAATAAGCAAAGCAAACCAACAGATTGAGAGTCAAGGACACACTGAGAAATGGAGCTGAGAGCTGAGAGAACACAGACACTATTTAAACAGACAAGTTTTGAGCAAACACCAGAAAGGAGGTCAGGGACAGAGCAGTTCTGATTTCTGTGGGTGGGTAGCTCTTTCTATCACTAAGGTGTGAAGATGAAAAAAAAGAATTGGGCTCTGGAAATGCAAGAGGGAAAACAAAAAGTCTGGCAGAGGAGGAGTGGAAAGGGCAGGATGGGGTGTAGAAAAAAGACTAAAGGTACAGTAGGTAGAGCAGAGGGTTTGAGCAGTAGGCGAGATCTGAATAAGATGCATGTGGCAATATGGAGAGAGAGGGATGGGAGTGAGGCTGTAACGTGAAAAGAGAGGATATATTTTTGGATCGGAATGGAGTGGACAGATAGATGTAGAAGAGCTTAGGTGGAAATTTATTAAAAGACTGGATGACAGATTGGAAATAGAAACCCTTGGCAGAGTCCAGTGCAATTAAGAAGGATGAAAGAAGTTCAACACTAGAGGTCTAAAGTGGAGAGCAATTTAGATCACTTTCACTTCTTTACAGCTGTCTTTGGTAGAGCAGAGTGCAGAGGAATAGGGCCAAGAGTCAAGTCAGGAAGAAGAAGATGGGAGTGGACAGAGGGAGTCCAGTGATGGGATAACAACAGAGAATAGAATGATAGATAGCAGAGTCCACATTATGTCTGTAGGAGTCATCAGATGGAAGATGAGAGAGTGTTGGAGAAGCAATAGTATCGGGACACACAGAGTGGAGGACGTGGCAGAGAGAGAAAGTCCACTGTGGACTATGGACAATGTAGACTAGGAGATGCCAACATCTACTGCCACACTCCCCTATGAGGAGCAGGAGCAAGAACATGCAGGGTGGTTAGTAGTTTCACCACTGTAAGGTTGCCATGACATCTCTAGGTGAGAGGCTCTGGGTCATGTTTAGATCATCCAGTGCCTGCCCCTAATTTTTTTTTTGCCATAGTGAGAGAGGGTACTAAGGATACAAGACACCCTTCCTTTTCTGATCCAGCAAATTGAGTCCCTGTTGCTGAAGAAGATGAGCTCCCAGACACTGGGAAGAAGTTTTTTCTATGGTGTCATTTGAAAGGACTGTTTATAACTGTAAGCAGTTATAACTTATAAACAATTTCACATCATTTTAAATATTTATCCATTTAAGCCATTTTATTTATTTTTGAACTTTAAAACAAAAACAATGTAATGTTTCATCACCCATTACTCACCACCCCCAGTACCATGAATCTGAGCAGCAGTGGCACAGACAGTACTGGGTGGGTTCAGTAGTACCAGTGAGGGAATCTACAGGGTCCCAGGACAGAGTCAGTGTCTGCCTAGCTGTGCCCACACTGGGCAGCCTGCTCCCCATGCAGCTTTGACAGGCCAAGCCTGGAGCTCTAATGCAGCAGGAGGGCTGGTGAGAGCAAGGACTCGCTTGGATTAGAACAGTGTAGAGAGAAGTTTCCAGAATTTAACCACACTCTTTTGATGAGACGCTCTGAAAACATATGTAAGTAGGTGACAATTGTGTCCCCCTGGACAGTGTTTACAAAAGGGACTAGGAGCAAACTTCAAATAATAACATCTACCTGGGTTCTTGTGCTCTCTGTGAAGAAAGTGGAGATGGATGTATTCTTAACTTTTTTGAAAGCTGAATTTTTATTGTACCAAGTATTGTGCTGGGGAATGTATTTTTCTGTAACATTCAAATCACTGTTCTAAATATCAACATCTGATGGAGTTATTTAACAGAGGTTTGGGAGGAAGTGAAAATCTTTTGTAATCCCAGATGTATACAGTAAATACCCTGTCAGATCTGCGTGCATCTTTTCTTGCATGCAGCATTTCGGTCTCATTGCAGACAGACAGCTCTGACACTTGGCATGAATAAGATTTGACGTTAATGGTGTTTGCCTCCTACAGGTCAGGACGGGGGGTTGCTTTCTCACCTCTTCTTGAACAAGCAGCTCTTCTACCTTTAAATTATCCAGGGAAAACAAGCTGTCGGCTCTTTCCTTCAGTACTTCTGATGTCGTCATCCCTACATGGAGCTCTGAACAACCTAGGTCACTTCGTCTCCCTTGTCCCACCTTCTCTCTCCTCCTAATTCTGCTTGCTTTCTGCTTGGGAGCATACAACCCTCTGAGCCTACATTCCTTATTTCTTCATTGTTACTGTATCTGTTGCTTCTTCTCCCGCCTTTGCCCAGTCATTGCAGAGGTCCCCCTGGTTGTGGTTGTGCTGACCCTCACTTCACCACCAGGCCTCATCATCCACAGCCCTGTCCCGGTCAGGTTCCCCCCTTGACATGCCAAGACTCCGTAGTTTGCGAAACTTTAATCTAAACAACCTGTTAATAAGTATGCAAGTGCAGGCCCCAAAGAACTGTAATATCTAAGGGAGGCAATGGTATAACTAAAATCTTGAAGTCTGTATAAACATACTGTACCGGATCTTCTTTATATGGATGCCAAATTACAGGAGCAACATCACAATTGAATCAAATTGACAGTGCTCACATAGTCCCCTCATTTTCCTTTCTATATAAATGAAGAATCTCAGAAGAAACAAGAGGGGAAGCCCTGTCTTTTATAATGGAGGGGGAAGATAAAAACAGATAACTGGGAAAACGTGTGCAGCTGCTCTAGTCAGCTTCCATTTGTTTAAAACTGATATCAAAGTTTTAACTGTGAGGGCATGCAAAGAAGAGTATTAAACTCTCTTCTTGTGTTGGACAAAGTGAAGTCTCCTGTGTTTATTCACTGCAGTGTGAATTCCTCTGTCCTGATCCCCTGAACAGCTGTGGAAAACCTGGATTATCTCAGACTCTAGCAAGCATTCTTCACACAGCTCAGCTTGCACGGCTCGGGTTGCTGTGTGGCTGTGTCTCGGCTCAGGGCAGAGCTGCTATGTGGCTGAGACTCCTACAGGCTCCTGGCCAGTCCTCAGCAACACTGATTACCAGCTCTCTGTGGCACTATGTCACACTCTGCTGCACCTCATTCACTTTTTTACAGAGGAGACAGATGATTGGCATCTTATCATATCCTTTAAATACAATATCCCCCCTTAGCACTACTCTATTGTGTAAGGCATAGTGATAGGAAACACTATGCAAAACAAAAATTGCTACATTGTTAAGGATTACTTTAATATCTTTGTACTTCAATCTCTATATTTTATATCTATGCCTTATCCTTTGCATGCACACAGAAGTACACAGAAAAAAAACGTTTGGGGAAAAATTACACAGGACAGACATAAAAAACAGCATTGTATTCAAGTCACTTCGGTCAAGCCTAAGTCACGTCTCAGGTGCCAACAGTGTCTCATATTCAGAACAAATGATCAGCAACTGGATAAAACTGGATAAAAGAAAAATATTACTTTAGAATTTCAGTCAATAAATTGAAAACTGAGCTGGACCCAAAAGCAGCGAAGAATGAGGCCAACAGGAGTCTGGAGGATGGCTAACCGCCAGATTAAGATGCAAGTCAAGAAACTGTGGAGACAAAAACAGACTGCTCAAAGCAGTCAAAGTAAGAAACGGCACAAAGAACCACCAGTAGAAGCGCATATAAAAATCAGCTTAGTTTCTGATTATATTCTTTTTTAAAACCACAATTGTGCATCTGGCTGTGTTTGAACTACTTTGGGATTTGCCTTCTTTTCTAATTATGCTGTTACAATCAAACTTAACAGTGCCTTCTGCCACACGGATGTGAGTCAGATTCATAAAAATCAATGCTGTTATTGCTGCATTTTCATTAATAAGCAACTCATAGTGATCTGTAATGTCGGTTAATTTTTTATATATTTTGCTTCACAAATATATATTTGTATTGCATAAGAAATGGTGCATTTGTGCATAGTTTACAATTACACACATTGATCTAGTTTTATCCTGTGTGTTTTGAATGTGGACTTTTGATAGGTGACCTATACATATTTAGGTGTACACAGCTCAAGTAGACAGAAATATATAGGTGTAGCTAATGTATAAATGACCTGTAAATGGAGACTAAGAAACACATTTAAATAATGTTTTAATGTGAACACTCAAAAAGTGAGGGCTGCTCAACCCCTGTGGCCAGATAAGTAGACTGGCTGGGAATCAGTGCATGTGACCCCAGACAGTGGTTTATATAGACAATGATGGAGTTGTGTCTGCTATGTGAAGCTGTGACCACAGCCTGGCTGGTAGACCTCAAAGTCTTGTAAGTAGATTTATTTTGGTAAGGAGTGCACTTTTGTACAGTTTCCCCCAATTCGGATGGCAAAGGTGGAGGGAGGTTGGCGTTTCTTGTTTTTGATTGCAGGTTTTGATGAAGGTATGGTTCTCTGGTCCTGGAGACTGCCTGTCCATAAGGTTACCTTTAAATCAACAAGTTCTAAAGAAATTGAACAGTGCGAACATTTCAACAGGTGACGAGTTGAATTCTGCAATTATGTGATCATTTAAGACTAAAATCTAAACATTCACCAGGCCTCAAGGACCAGAATGCAATTGCACAGTTTAATTGTACAGATGACTTGCTTGATTCATCAAAAGCTCAAAGATGTCTTTAAACACAAGTGAACTATAAGACTACTGGGGTTGGGAGACTTGGGCTGGAGAGCCCTGGACTAAGCCGTACTTTCCAAATCACCTAAGCTTAATGAAAATAATAATACAGAGATCTAATAATTCAGAGCTGTGTTCATTTAATCTAATTCAATACCACATGTAATTAACTGTGCTGAAGTAACACAGAACTCTCTTGATTCCATCAGGGGCTATACTGTTACACTGCTGCTTATAAGAAATTTTAGAGGGATCCCAGGTTGGTCTTATTTTTTAAACAAATGATTCTGTTATAAAATGGTTCATGTTCATAATGTTGATGTGATCATTTAAATTATAAACACAATTTCAAGTCATTTTAAACATCTGTGTCCCTACTGTTTATCTGTGGAGTGACCTTTTCTCTCTGTGCCCCAGGGCTCTGAATCACCAATCCAGTGTTTGGAAATCTGGTCAGAAAGCTTTAAAAAAAACTTTAGAGTCGGTTTGCTTTACTTCAATATCTAGTTCTGCACTTATATTTGTATAACGATAAGTTCTGTATGTTGGCGTTGATGCCTTTATTATACTCAACATGTCAGTTGAGAATGAAGTCCTATTTACACCAGCAATCTTACATATTCATATTACATATTCATGCCACAATATGGCATCTCTGGAGAAATGAGTGAATTACCTTGCTAAAGAGTTGTACAGCAGTATCCTACCTGGGGTTTTGAACCTGCAAACCTCTGACTGGATCCCATAACTACTGCTAAATGTTGTAAAGCACTTGGAGAAATTGTTTTTAAAGCTGGTATATAAAATACAGTTTATTACTACTGTTTTCACTGCTGACTACTGTTGAAATGGCTGGAAAAATCTGAGAACCGAGTTTTAAATGTAATACATTCCTTAACAGGGAGGGAGGGTGGAGCAGGGGTTAGCATTATCTGCGTAGAGTTTGTATGTGCTCTGGGTTCCTCCCAGAGTCTACAGACATGCTGGGAGATTAACTGGCTTCTGGGGAATTTGGCCCTGGTGTGAGAGTGCGTGTGTCTGTGTCCATCGATCCTGCAGGGACAGGGTATTTCCTGCCTTGTGCTCAGTACTTGCCAGCCCAAGCCCCGAATTGAAAGAAGAGGTTAGAAAATATTTGGATATTCTTTAACAGCTGAAAGTGCAACAACTGCTTTGCTAAAATATTCCTTCTAAGAATGGCTGATGTTCAAGGAAGCTTTGAATTGTATCAGAATCAGAAGAGACCCTACACAGACGACATTTTCAATCTGAATGGCACTTTGTGCTCTGTCATGTAATCTTCCAATTCATCTAATGATGATAAGTGATAAGTGTTAGGTGAAGGAACTGAGTAAAAAAAACTCACACCATGCATCTGTTTACTATAAGTGCTAAATATACTGCTTGCTTTACTACAGCACAGAACACTCTAAAATACCTTCACATTCCAAGTGAAGAGTCTGAGAAGAAAAGCAGAGAAGGATATTTTCTTGGTCTCTACTTAAAATGCAGTAAAAACAAAACACTTGGATGAGATGGACATCAGCTGAATGAAGTTTCTATCTTATAAAACTGCTCCACAGCACCTAAGTAGGACCTATACGATACAAAATAATCATTCACGATTTTTGAGTAGAGTTCTGTGGTGCAACGTAGTCTTAAACAATCTCTCCAAAACTGTAACTTTATACAACCAAAGAAATTCTCGAGAACATAACTGTTGTGGGAATTTCTTCATCTGAGGAGCAGGACATAGTCTTTTATAGAATTAATATTTATTGAGCTCAGTAAGTACAACACAGAACTTGTGCCCAACAGAAGACTCTGCAAGGGATTCCCAAACCATATATACAGCATGAGCTCAGAAATAAGTTAATTTCACAGTTTTATGGTTGTTTAGGGGTATTCATATTGTGCTTTGATATGTAGCATAAGTTGCTCTGCTTTGTCCTGCTGTCTGTAGCTCTTTGAGGGGTTGTCCTGTTTATGGTATGTTTATGGGTGTTGGGTGTGTCCTTTGACATGTAACCGACATTGATCTGCTTTGGCTAAGGTAACAGATTTAAACATCTTCTGTAGTAGGATTGAGTAGTAATACTATTATATATAGTCATACTATAGACAATAGACATAGCATGTTCCATTTCAAGGATAAATTAACAGATCCTAGCAATTCCTCTAAAAGGCTACCAACCACAACCAACATTGTGATTAAACAGTGATACTGTAGTGCTGGATATGTGCAATACAGTATATGTGTTCCATTTCAATAACTCTTACAGCAGTATGCATTAAAAACATGAGTATATCTGGAAAGAGTAGATTAATTTATTTTCAAATGGAGAGGTTCAACCTTTTCCATGTTTGCCATTAAAATAACACTGCCTTTATTAAAAGTACTGTACGTTTACAACAGAGCCGTTTTCAGCTTTCCTGAAATGAATTTCTCCTAGCCCATTTTGAGATGGAAAATCTGACAATTTCACATCACTTCATGATTGACATCGGACTGTCAGCCTTTACAACTGAAGCAGCCCCCTATTGATCTTGTTCCTGTGAAGCTGTGGTCATGTGTGGTTTTGATTAGCATACTTTTCTTCAAACGGCTGCTGCCAGCTTATGTGCTAATGAAACTCACGTGCAGCCTCTTGAGACAGGGACAGTGTTTCCCTGTGGAGCTGCAGAGACTGAGCCACATATTGCCATGTACAGAAAGAAGGGAAAGGGTGAGAATTAGATAAGAAATAAGTCTTGTAATACTCAGAACTTTCAGTCTAGGCTGAAAGTTTAGAATCCAACTCAAGTTGTTGTGCAAATAGGCACTATATGGGCAAATTGTTAAGATAAATGTATCCATGTACTTTTTATAGCCAGTATATTGTGTGAAATATAGTGTATCTGGACTCCAGTGGTGAAAGATTTCTGAATAAGGCATCCATGTGGGAGGGAATTGACCAAGAATGCCACTTCTTGGAGACATTAGCAGAAAACTTCCTTCACTTCTGCTGGTGCTGTCAGCAACAGAGTGTGAACATCCGGCACTGCTGCCAGTGGCTGAAATCAGGCCAGAGCAGAGGTGATACTGCAAATTCACTCGACACATCTGGACTTTCCTGCTGCAGAAAAGGCAGCTACATATTGCTCACAATGCAATGACTTTAATAAAAGAAAATCGTATTCGGCTGGTACATCCACCCACTCAAGGTATGTGTAAATTAGGAAATTTGCTCAGTCCCCCCAGAGCTGCTTTGT
This sequence comes from Atractosteus spatula, assembly GCF_055471065.1. Classification (NCBI taxonomy): domain Eukaryota; kingdom Metazoa; phylum Chordata; class Actinopteri; order Semionotiformes; family Lepisosteidae; genus Atractosteus; species Atractosteus spatula. The sequence goes on from NC_142724.1 coordinate 14,657,697, forward strand.
ATCACTTCAGTGGGTTGATCAGGTTGAACCTGATTGAGCCACAGAAATTAAAGAAACTAATATGTGGATTTGTGAAACGTTATTCAGCTTAAAAGAATGTATTATTCTAACAATTTAAAATAAACAAATATTTGGACATAAACACAAGAGATTATGAGGGGATCGTATTCAAGTATTCAAAATCCTCAGGGACATTGTCAAAATGAGTACAATGAACATCTTCAGTGCTTGGGAGAGAAGCAGACCAGAGGACATAAACAGAAACTATGGGAAAGGGGATTTAAGACATGAGAAAGCAGAGACATTTTTACACAAAGGTTTGCAGGAGTTAGACTCGCATATTCACAGTCTTCTCACTCTCTGAAGGTAGTAGTTCCAGAGTGGTTAAACAGAGTAGAACATAAACAGAACAATGTGAACCAGATGAATTGATGGTAGTTGACAGACGTAATTAGGAGGGTCAAGTTTTGATGGAGGGGGATATCTTTAAACCAATTAAAAAGTGTTTGCACATGCTTTTATAGGGGTGTTGTTAATTTTCCAATTTATTAATCACCCCGTTAGCACAAGTAATTAGCCCACAAATCTACCCCTTTTAGTACATAACTACCAAAATGGCATTTACTTAATATATAAGCTGTTAAATACTGCTCTCTAGTGTGCTTAAAGTGTAAAGCATTCCAGTTCTCATTTAAGTGGCATGAAACTAGAGCATCATAAAGTTGCATTAAATTATCCCCTTGTTGCCTGAATTTTGAGATATTCACTCAGTATCTCTATTCTCAGTTCTCCTCTGCTTCATTCCTTCATACTCTTCTAAAATCCCTTGAGACTCAGGTTCTAAGACTTCAAGCATACATCAATAGATACCATACTATGGTCAGCATTGGTTGAAGAGCCTAGTCATGATGATCTTTCATCTATTAGTGCCTCTACTAACTTGAGTAAGAATTAATTACCATATCAACCAATTAATTTCAACCTCACTATATCCCATCACTATATATGGTGTGGAAACTGTCTTGTACAATAAGTAACCTGTGCCCGTGTCTGGATTAGGTGCAGATGCTACATTTATTCTTAGCCCTTACAATTTTATTTTTCAGTTCATTCATTTTAAAGTGCCAGTACTGTCTTTGTTCAGTTCTCTAGCTTGTCAGAGATTTTTTATACATTGTCCCACCTCAACCTCTTCTGCCCCGCCCACTAACTCTATATCCATCTCCATCATCCCACCTCAGTTCAGTTTACACATAGTAGTTGTTAATGAATTAATATCACACTCTTAAATTGTATTCCTTTTTTGGGACTGAAGCTTTTAAAAATGGATGAATTACCTAGGTTTTATCTTTAGTGTTGCCATTAACTTTCTGATCCCTGTACAACTGGCCTGTTGTGAGCTCCCTCACTCACAGTGTTGCCTAGTTTATTTTTCAACTACTTTGAAACTACTTTTTCAACTACAGCTGTGGCTCCCCATTACTATGGGCATCTCTGGTTCAAGTGCAACAAAGATATACAACAATATGTTGTAATGTGAATAATAAAAAACTTCTACCTGTACAGTCTGTAAGTAGGATCATAGGACAGAACATCCAAAGTAAATCAATTCAAAGGGATGACCATGGACACAAGAAAAAGAAAATGGCCATTTGAACATTTTTAAATACCAAGATGGAGTCCACTTTAATGATTTAAATATCACCAAAATTTAAAAACCAGACACTTGTGAATTTAAATCCGTATATGCCTTTTGTCTTTAGAAACAGAAGTTTAAAAAGAAACGAGGTATCAAATTTAACATGATGCCTCCTGTATTGCATTAGCACACATTCAAACCTTGCAGCAAGTGTTGAAAAGTCCCATGTTGCAGTGAGCCACTGGTATTCTGGCTCTGTACAGTGGACTGACTGGTACCAGATGTTTTTTGAGCGAAGTGGAAAGTCCACAGTCAACTGCTCACCCAGACGCAATTTTAGGTTTGGAAAACTTTATCTCGGCAAACAGGCATGGTTGAGTTTCGTAACATTACTCACATGCCATCCGAAAGCAGAACAATCACTTACCGAAGAATCCCTCACACTCAGGATTCGCCGGACTGCAAGGATGCGGTTGGGCCAAGTTAATTAGAGCAGGCATTTCAGCTTGATTCTTTTTTTAAATCATCTGTGAAAACCTGGAATTTGGGGGGGGAATGTGAAATACAAGCCACCACAGTGCAGGAAAGCTTTACATCAGCAGCCTGAATATAAAAAAGTTGTCTGGTACCATTGTTCTGGACAACTATTATTCGCCAGTGTTTAAAACTCAACAAACCTCTGAAGTGGGTGAGACCCATTCAGAAGTGACAATCAAAAGCCGTTTTATTACAGAAACTCTCAGCATGCTAAATGAAGTATGCTCTCTTCAATCTACTGTTACAATCATTTTTGGTAGTTCAATGTTAAGATGACATGGTTTCATTTAATAAACACAAGAACTAAAGTAGAACTTATTGATATGAGAGATCTTTCACTGCAAATAATGAGCAGACTTTTCCTTTTTTAGTCTAATGTACTAGACAGCTGTAGTTTCTCAAAACAACAAATCTCTAAAAAATAGTCTCAGCACAAGGCTTGCCAAGCTTTCTAGCAATTACAGCGCAGGTGAAGACTGGTATCATACTGTGCAAACATCAGGGGGCTAAGTAGAGATGACTGGATTTTGTTTTTATATTCTTTTAAAGACACACTTTGAAGACCAGATACTATTTAATGGCTGCCCTGCTTACAAAACCAGTAGCTGAACCTTTCAGACCTTTCTAATTATTGTACATTGAGACCTATATGGATGTAAACTGGGAAAGGTTTTTATCTAAACATTCAGGTCCATCATGCACTTTTACCGATAACCCAGCATGTATTATGAAAAGGGTAGTGCTACCAGCAACTTAGTTTTCATATTTTTGCTTATCGATTGAAGAAATTTCAGTTTTGGGCTACAATTTTAGAAAAGGCGCAAATGAAAATCTCATATAGCAGGGTCATTTACATTCTGTTAAGGAACTCTGGGTCTACAATAAAGCACAGTGCTGCTAATTGAACAAAAGTTTCCTCCATGTAAAGCTTTTATAAAATATTAGCTCAGAGGAAGCCTAAAATCCCAGCAGCCTGGACTCACACATCTTTTCAGTAAGCTTAAAAGCTCTTTCAGAGTCAGAGCTCTAATTTATAGCACATCTCTGAAAATACCAGCAACCACCTCACCACCTGGCAGATAAATAAAAAAAACTACAAAACTAAGAAAGCTTATGACAAACTTTACTACCCTTTTTAGGGGGTGGGGTGAAACACAAGTATCTTATTAGCATTTTCATATAAAAAAGATAAAATTATTCCCCCGGCTGCTGACGGATTTTTTTCCAGTTTTTTTAGCTGGTGAAGCATGTAATAATAGCTTTGAGAGTCTGTGCTCCCCTTTCCCTCATAGGAACTTTCTGAAGCCTCAGTGCGATTCTCCCCACTTTTCTTGACAGGGACGTCGGCAGCTGTTCTCAGGACACTCTTTCTCAGATACCAGTCAGTTGTAGCTGAATGTTGCTCATTCCAGGGAGGGAAGCAGTTCCTGTGAGGGAAGAGGACCTGAACGGACAGCTTTCCTCAGTCCGTGGAGAAGAGGTCGCCGGCGGAGGGCAGTGGCGCCAGCCCTCCCGTGACGTTGGGCAGCAGTGAGAGGTCTGGCAGGCTCTGGATGTGCGATTTCAGCTCCTTTCGGACTTGCGTGACCCTGGCCAGCTTCTGTTTGTACTCCTGGAAGACAAGAAGCAGACATGAGCCCCCCGAGGAAGACCCGGGGACACTGAGTGAGCGCCCCGAGGAAGACCCGGAGACACTGAGTGAGCACCCCCAGGAAGACCCAGAGACACTGAGTGAGCGCCCCCAGGAAGACCCGGGGACACTGAGCAAGCGAGCCAGCGAGCGCCCTGAGGAAGACCAGGGACTCGGAGAGATCACCCCAGCGAGCACCCTGAGGAAGAGCAGGGACTGGGAGCGAGCGCTCTGAGGAAGACCAGGGACTGGGAGCGAGCGCTCTGAGGAAGACCCAGGACACTGAGCGAGTGCCCCAGCGAGCCCCCCGAGGAAGACCGGGGACTCGGAGAGTTCGCCCCAGCGAGCACCCTGAGGAAGAGCAGGGACTGGGAGCGAGCACCCTGAGGAAGAGCAGGGACTGGGAGCGATCGCTCCGAGGAAGACCAGGGACTGGGAGCGATCGCTCCGAGGAAGACCAGGGACTCGGAGCGATCGCTCCGAGGAAGACCAGGGACTCGGAGCGATCGCTCCGAGGAAGACCAGGGACTCGGAGAGTTCGCCCCAGCGAGCACCCTGAGGAAGAGCAGGGACTGGGAGCGAGCGCTCTGAGGAAGACCAGGGACACTGAGCGAGCGCCCCAGCGAGCCCCCCGAGGAAGACCAGGGACTGGGAGCGAGCGCCCCGAGTGCTAGGACTGGACAGGAATTCAGCGGGATAAATATTTTCTCACGATTCTGTAGCAGCAGTTGATTCTGGGTATTCACAAAACACTTGGCACCACCACAAAATTGCACAATAAAGTATAAATAACAGAAGAACCTGTGATAATTTCACCAGCTCAAAGACATTCATGATAATACGTATCACTGTAAAGCTGAGCAAATATTCTACTTGTCAGTATTCTGAGTAATAGTGAGTGGCTCACAGAGAGGTGGATGGAAACCATTAATTTCAGTGGCAACTTACATCTTTCACAACAGTTTTGTTTGACAGAAAAGCTTGACACTCCCAAGACACTCCCTGTGCAGTATTTCAGAGGAATACCCCTACAAATTCTTAGGAACTGAATTCCTATATTATCTGTGTTTATGAAATATGAGGCTCTATCCAAAACAGACTAAAGACTTTATTTAATTAAAGTGATTGCAAATGCTGATTTTTTGCAGACTTTGCTCTGGTTCACTTTTAACACAAAAGTGAGTCAGACCAGTCAGGAATGCCATTAAGAAACAGGCAATCACAAATTTCATTGTTTTGGTGCTAGCTACAAATGTGAAAGTCACTAACGTAAAGTAATAAACTAGAGACAAACTAACCTTGAGTCCAGCAGAACTCCTAACATTGTATCCATAATGCCGTTTCCTATGCCACATCTCTCTCACACAAAATTCTGCAAAACAGCTTCTGCTTACTTACCAGTCAGTGATACTTATATAAGAATTTCACAAAATGTATAAATTGAATACCTAAAACAGCAATGTGTTAACACCACGCTACTATCTTTCAGGTGTTTTTTTAATCCTGTTAACATCCTTTGACTGTTTCTGTTTTGCAGTTAAAGGAACTGCAACTATCAATTACAAAAACTTTTCCAGCTGATATTCACTTATCATATTGTCAATATCATACATTTTATATACAGTGTTTATAGAAAGTATACACACCCTTTCCAAAGTAAGACATTTTGTGGCCTAACAGCCTGAAATCAAGACAAATTACATCAACATTTATTTGACCTTTATTGACACATAGCAACACACAACCTCCAAGTCAAAAACAAATGTTAAAACAATCTGAAAGTCAAATCAGTCAAGACCATCATTAAGAACTGGAAGGCTTATGGCACTACCATACCTTGCCTAGATTAGGTTGTCCTTCCAAAATGAATGACCAAGCAAGGAGGAGACTGATTAGAGAGGCCTCCAATAGCAACTGTGAAGTATCTGCAGGCCTTTGAGCCAAACGTGTACGTGTACGTGTGCGTGTGCGTGTGCGTGTGCGTGTGCGTGTGCGTGTGCGTGTGTGTGCGCGCGTGTCACAACAATATCCCAAGCTCTCTCAACCAGTCTGGGCTGTATAGGAAGGTGGCTAGAAGAAAGTCACTACTCAGAAAAGCCTCTTTTCAAGTCTGCAACACAGCACTGGGGAGATTCTAAAGCCATACAGAAAAACGTATTGTGGTCTGACGAAACCAGGACAGAATTTTGCCTAAATGCAAAAAATACAGAAAATCACCCAAAGGTGCAATTTATCCCATTTTTTAATGATTTTCAGTTGCAATTCTTTTTCAGAATGTTTGAACATTAGTTTTTCACTTGGAAGTTGTGTATTGTCTTTTTTTCCAGGCCGTTAGGCCACAAAATGTATTACTTGTAAAGGGTGTGTAGACTTTATATAAGTACTGTATGTATCATATAACACCAGCTTCAGAGCCTGTTTAACTTACATCTGAGTTCTGTAGTTTTCTAATATATAATCATATGGTTGAGCATTATTTTGTGTCATATTTAACAAAACGCTTGTCAATATATAGTGTACAATTAGTGTGGTATTTTAAATAATTCTGGTTAATAATGATAAAGTCACTATTAAACTGGTAAACTGTATTCAAGAGGACAATTAATAAGTTTTCTTACAATGCGATCTAGTCCAGATGTGATGAATGCTGATTGCATTTTAAAGGGAAAAATGTTCCTGTAAAACAAACACTGAAAATGTAAACATAACATTGTAAGTAATACTGCACAAGGTAAAAATTTTAAAGGAGACATGCTGAAGCACTATTCAGAAATGTTAAAGTGTAAAGTGGCAGCTAACCACTGGTAACCCTTAGCACTAGAGCTGTGAGCACCTGTGAAATCTGCTTAGAAATGAAAACTCATTTTCATCAGCTATGAAAACATTCCAGTATCTTTAAAAATGAACAGATTTGATCGAAGAAAAGAAAAACTATTAATCCCCTGGGTTGGGCAGAGGTGATACTGGTCTCAGCGGCAGGGTGAGAGACTTCTTCTAATATTCCATAAAAATTGAAAATGACCCTAAAAACTTGTGAGGGGAGAGAGGAGTGGACGGTCACTCACTTCCAGTTTCTTCTCGCGCTCGGTGAGGACGTCCTTCTGGTTGTGGATGTACTCGGTCAGCATGCGGGCCAGCTGCCGGCGGTCCTCCAGCTCGGCCGCCAGCCGCCCGTTATACTCAGCCAGCAGGAGGCAGGCTTCGTCCACTGTCTTCGACAGCTTCTCCGCCGCCTCCTTGTCTGGGGACAGGCACAAAACACTTCAGCAAGGGAGGAGAGCAGAGTAATGAAGCCAATTCATAGAGGGGGATTATTAGGGGCCATGATTAGTAAGGGCCAATGGGAAATTTTGGCCAGGACGCCGGGGTTACACCCCCACTCTTTTCGAGAAACGCCCTGGGATTTTTAATGACCACAAAGAGTCACGACCTCGGTTTTACGTCTCATCCGAAGGACGGCACCTGTTTACAGTATAGTGTCCACGTCACTATACTGGGGCATTAGGACCCACACAGACCGCAGGGGGAGCGCCCCCTGCTGGCCCCACTAACACCTCTTCCGGCAGCAGCCTTAGTTTTTCCCAAGAGGTCTCCCATCCAGGTACTGACCAGGCTCACACCTGCTGAGCTTCAGCAGGTTGCCAGTTGCGAGTTGCAGGGTGATATGGCTGCGTTAAGCAGCTTCTAAGCGATTATACAATCTCGTCACCCTTTCAGGAACCACAAGCCCGCTCAAAGGAAAGATCTTCTGTGCGAGTTCCTCCTTCCACATGTTTAGCTTTCTCTATTGTTTATATGGTAGTATCATGTGTATAGAACAACACTTCAGCACCTTTAACTGAAGCTGCTAAGAGCAAAACTTGCTTCAGCTATTGCCTCATTTCTCTTAATAGCACACAAGATCGACTCATTCAGGACTTAAGCCAGAGATGATGACAATTCATCCTTGGTAAACCCATCCAATGTTTCCTCTCCCTGTACTAAAGCTAGCACTTTCTGCCTCACTTGAAACTTATGGGTGATAAACAGCAGCATGATAGAGGGGATGGGAAAGGGAAGCTGTTGCAACTAGCTATACTGTGTAAAAGCAAATTCACAACTGTGTACAAAAGTAATGGGACCGTGCAACAAAACAACAGTGCAAGGCAAGGTCTAACTGCATACTAAAATCAGGAAGCATCACCGGGAAATAATAACTGAAACAAACAGAGCTCTGTAAAAGACACAAAGGGCATGTCTTTGTTTAAATAGCATAATATTTTAATGCACACATTTATTTCCTCTGCAGCCTCACCTGTGATCTTCTCGAGCAGGGACACATCCTGCACCTCCTGTGGCAGCGAGGCAATCTTCTGGCGGACAGCTGCATCCCCAGAGGCCGCGTTCTCCAGGTCCTGCAGGGCCTTGATCAGCTCTTCTGTCTGTGCAGGAGGACAGGGGAATCAGCAGCCAGTACGGACTGAGAAAATGCATCATATTACTTATGGGGGGGGGTAAAAAGATCTTATTAAATCTGCAATATCAACACCTCTAGCCAATAGATTTGCTAGTGATATTTTCTGGTAATCTAGACCAGGAGTCCCAGTGCTGGTCCTTGAGTCCCACATTCCTGCTGGTTTTTGTTCCATCTGAACTTTCAGCTGTACAGTTATCTTAATTAATAGAACTAATTTGAACTGTTTTATCATTTTCAGTGCTTAAACATGTTAAAAGTTGCATTTGAGCTGTTAAGTGCCTTGGGGGCAAACTTGTTGTGAAAGGCGCTATATAAAATAAACTGAATTGAAAACTGAAGCTGCGTGAAACACCAAACTTCACAGTATGTTCCGAGTCAAGTAACTTTCTAGAGCAGCTAAGGTTTCAGTTAAGTAATTAAACTCTGGAAAGCTGGAATGAACACCGTCAGGTGTGTGGGCCTTCTGAACCAGGACTGGGAACCTCTGCTCTGCACTGAAACCCTTCACTCAGCTCCAGAATCGATGTCTGCTGGACCCTTGGCTGACACCTGGTGGTGAAATTGGCAAAGTAACCATGAGATTCTAACGTAAAAAGCAAAAAGTAGTACCAGCAGTGGCCCTGCAGTGTCATTCTCCTGTGGAGAGTAATGGCCTCGGTAATCATCGTCTTCCTCCTCTTCTTCCTCCTGGATTTTCTGATAAGTGCGCTTTGTGGCTTTTCTCTCCTCTACTGCAGACACAGATAGCACAAAGAAAGCAGGGTGAAGCCGAGCCAGCAGTCTGAGCTCAACTTACAAAATTTTCAGGATGCAGAGTCAACTCAAACACAGAATGATACTTAATTCCTTGTAAAACATTCTTCTGTCAAAATAATGCGTCTTGTCAAATGCTGCTTAATTCATAAATAAGTAGTTTTTTTAAGATGAAACTTTTCAACATGTCTCTAATGCAATGTCTAAATGTAGGAGGTTTAAGACAATGTATATAAACAGTAATATTCAAAATGATCCCCTACTTTACCCTAACATCCCCTAATTGGAAACTTTTTTAGGGTAGGATGTTTAAAACCCTAAAAGGTTAAACACCTTCTGTGTTGCAGTTTGATTAATATATTTCACTTTAACTGCTACTGAAGTGTAGCAAACAGTGGCAGACATAGGTAGTAACCAAATCAAAATAGAGCAATAGTGCAAAACAAATACTGAGAATTAGAGATGGAAGGGGACACTGGGATGCCTAAACAGAAGTCACCTCTCATCCACCTTATCCTCGTAGAGGCTCTGGGCTTCATCCTGCATTCTGGGCAGAAGCCTTACGCTAAACAAGACTCTTAAGAAGACAGGTTCTGCACTATGAATTTGTTTAAGTGTGACAATGACACCGATTTAAGTGCATTTGAAGCAAGGAACAGCAGCTGTTTCAACCACGTGATTGAGTTAGTCTTATTAGGAAAAAGCCACCTTGAGCCCAGTACATCCGTTTTAAGTAACGGGTTAGACAACACAGACAGTGCGTTTCCCTACCTTCTTCAACCTTCTTCCGGTTTTGGTTGCGCTGGCTGTTTACTGCCTGTACTGCTGACACACAAACGGGATGACAGGGGAGGGGTGGGGGAGTCAGTGATATTTTGTATTCTATTGTATTTTCTACTTCTGAATCACTTCAGAACATGTCAGTGCAATTCAAAGTATAAATTCAGAACTACTGCACCTTCAATTTTGAAGGCTACAGTTGAAACGGTTACATCTTCTATCTGCTTTATCCAATATGGAGTCCTAGGAGAGTCAGAGAGTCATCCTGGCAACCCATGGGCGCAAGGCAGAATACAGTTGGAACTTAAGTCCACTTCTAGTTGCGTTTATTTTTTCTGATTCATTTTATACTATCCCAATTTCACACAAGCAATTACTAATCATCTCAGCACATCACTATGCCCTCTTGTGGCAGCATTTGGAGAACTGACGACAGTGCACTTTCTTCCAGTATGTTAGAGACTTCGACGTTTTAGCACGGAGTGCATCCCACGGTGCACTGCAGTATGGTTAGCATTGATCAGAGAAGTGCTGGTATCACTGGCTACACTGCAAGCTCACACACCACAAGCACATACCAGGGCTGCCGATGCACAGTAAACCGAATATCCTGGCTAGATTACGGACCCCCAAAAATAACAGCAACTGACCACGTGGGTGCTGCTGTTCATTTGACTTTTATTCAAATCAATCTGACATTTGAGCTCATTTGAACAGCAGGGCACTTTACTGAAGCAAATCAGAGTCAAGTACCTTGGGAAAGGGTGCAACGACAGTGGATTTGAACCCACACACCTCCAGTTTTGAATCCAGAGCCCTGAACACTACTCCACACTGCTGCCTCAAAGCTGCTGTTTGTCGAATCATGGACACAGTTGTCTAATGACATTAATGTGGCTCTTTAACAAAAGATGTGCATTTAACAGATATGCAGATTAAACAATCTGAAGCAATAAGCATCTAATTACGCTATTTCTATTAAGATGTTAAATCATGAATCACTGAAAATTCTGGCAGAGTAAAAATCAAATTAATTTTAGTAGTCAGCTACATCCATTTGGAAATAGCACCCTTGCCACCTGGCAGTTATGCCTTTGTATAGATAAATAAGTAAATTTAGCAGCTATTCTTTATTTAAAACATTAACTTATCCAAATTAAAGACACTGTAAAATTCTTTGTGAAGAAAAGGCAGTCCCCTTATTTCTACCCAGTGCACATAACTGTGCAGTGCAGCAAACAAATAGGATCTTTACTGATACAATGCTTGAGTACTGGGAGATAAAAGGTTAATTATCTTCTACAGTGAGGGACAATCCTTGCAAAAGAAAATCACTTAACTAAACATTACAAAACATCAACACTTACAAGAACAATATTAGCAAATGTTTAGTATTTTGGTAATAGCTCTTAGAAAACCCTGTTATATTATCCCCTTGACTCCTAGCTGCACAATCATCAGCCAACACCATATACCCACAGGCTATGAACAGGCTGTTCACAGTAACAGAGCAATGAGACATCTTTCAATCACGTCTTGCGGTTTCATATGCTTTATATCTTAGATAGATTTGGTGTGTGTGGTTATCGGTATTAATAACCTAAATAACTAAATCACTAAATCTGCCCAGTTTCTGTTCAACACAAGTGCCCATCCTGGCATACCTGGAGAGAACAATGGGTCAGTTGTTAATGGTATGCTCAGTAGGATGATACCAGAAAAATACTGATGGCCAAACAGTTTTTAAGCAAAACAAGTTAGGATTGTGAATCACATAACACTTTCACCACCAAAGAACAAGAAAATGGCAGTCATCTTAGTTCATATGGGAACCCCAATTTAAGATATGTTCATCCTGATGGTCCCACAAATATATCTATCAAGTCTGGCATCAATATAATTTTAGGTAGAAAGGTCAGCACAAATAGCTGCATTTCTTAGAATGGCTTAAAAACTGTCACAGGTATAAAAATTATAACCACAAACAAATTATAACTGCCACTTCACATCAATTAGAGCAGCGGTTCATAAGGAGATTGTAAAGGGGTTTGGAAAGACGCAGGTCAGGCTGCCATCTTGGTTGACATAGGCCACGTATCTCGTCACAGTTTTAATTGCTTATGTATCATCCACCACTGAAATTCATCACCCCCTGGGTCACATCCTGCACTACTGTTTCATTCGCACCAGGTCAGGAGGAGAAGGTGGGAAAACTGTACACCTGCCTAGAAAGAAGCTCTTCAAATACAAGCTGTTGCAGTAGGAAGCAGAAAAACTGCCTAATAACCTGAATAAGCTTCCGCTGTTTGGAAGCCTAAAAGTAAAAAGGGGCTCAGTTCAGTGTAACAGGACATGCAATGCAGCTAATAAACTAGGAATCAAAAACTGTTCATTTAGAAAACTGAACCCTTTGTTAAAAAGTAATAATGACCTTATGTAAATTACTTTAAATAACCACTATATGATATACATTTACTAAAAGCATAAAAGCCTAAACACTTTTAAAAGCACATTTCTGTCTAGTGCAATCACCCGGGACAAGGCCGAGGTGTGCGAAGGGCTGTGGTGGCAGTCGAGAGTATAAGTTGGTTCTGACCTGTGAGAGGACCTGGCTGGGACTGCTGTGCTCGTCTGGCTCCGGCCTGCTTACCCTGAGCTTTGTGTTTCGGGCTGTTGGAGTCCTCGATGGCCAGCTTGAGCTGCTGGATGAAGTCGGCACCATACACGCTGCGCTCCTGCCAGATGTTGAGCAGCCGTTCCAGGTGCTTCTTGCAGCCGTCGTCTGCTTCTCTGTGAGAGAGAGGAGAGGGTCAGGCACAGCCGTGGGCGTCCCAAAGAGACCGGTGCCTGATATTGCAATGGTTGCAAAAGTACAGAGTCCCTGTCCTTGGTTCACACATTTGAATTGGAGCAACTGACACTTAGAGGACACAAACATATCATACATTTTCTGCTTTATCTTCTATAAGCACAATTTGGTTATTGTTAAAACCAATCGGAAGCCAACCTGGAGGACAGATATAGCTACTGCACACACAGGCACATTGGAAAAAACAGCTGACTAGAAAGAGCTGAAACAGGGTACTTACCAATCCTGTCCCTCTAATTTGACATGCTGCAGCAAGACAACAGTTGCTTTGCTAAATTCTTTCATATTAGCACAGAAAGAGGGCCTGTGCTAGAATGTCTTGTATACCTTGCAACATGGGAGCAGGCGTCGACAAGGACAGTCTCAAATTCGCGCGTGAACTCAGGCCCTTTCCTCTTGCTGTTCTGGATAACATCATTAGCCAGGTAGAGGAAGGTCAGCTTTCTGCTACTTTTGGCTGCAAATCAGAGGAGAAATATAGGTCATCTTAAAATGCATTCATTTCACAAGACAAAACAAAGTGAGGAAACAGAAAAACATTTTAACGTAATCCAATTTTATGGACAAAAAGATTACAATCACTGTCCATCTGTGCAAGAGAAATGGGTGTGCAGAATTTTTCTTACTATTCAACCTGAAAAACTGCTGCACACTATCCTTCCATAATGATTCGCAGAATGCTTTTCACCATATATTTTCACTAAAGGGGTGCTGCTTTGAGTGGAAAGCTCAAAGGAATGTTAAAAGAGAGATTACATTGGCTAAATTAAGGTATCAAGTTAAAGACGAGGGTGAAATGAGCAAAGGTAATTCATACTCTGCATGGCAGTGTATCAAGTCAATGGTGGAAAGTCATAGGAAGGAAAGCAGGGGCATTAGTACAGATGGAAATTCAGATACTAGCTTTGTGATGAACTGAATCAATTTTAGATTTGGTGTACATGATTTTACTAGTGAACTCAATGTTTGTAGCAGCAGATCGTTTTATTACATTGAGCACTTTAAGGTTTATAAATTGTTAAGGAGAGGAAGAGTCCAGGTCCTGTTTCTGTTGGGGGTAGAGTACTGAAAAGGTGTGCTAGAGACCTCTGGGGCATTTTTTCCTTCATTTTCCAATTGTTATTAAACCAGCAATCTGGATCCTGGAAAGAATTAGCTGTGGTCTCAGTGGCAAAAGTCAAATCTTCTATTCCACTCAATTATAGACCAGTAGCCCTCACCTCACTGGTGACTGCAACTAAGATATTGTTTAATTTTGGTCTTGATTTTAATCTTGTCAGCTGGGTTACTGATTTCCTTACAGACAAAACTCAGAGGGTAAGACTAACAAGCTGTATTCTTCCACTGTCTTTCCCCAAGGATGTGTATTGTCTCTCTTACTCTTTGCTCTGTATACAAATGACTGTAAGAGTTATAACCACTCAGGACACACAATTACATTTGTGGATGACTCTTATTGTTAGTTTCCATGAGAGGAGAACCAGTGGAAAAGATTGATAAATGTACGTATTTGGGGACTGCTCTGGACTGCAAGTCCAATTTTGTGGCAAATGTTGATTCATTTTCCAAAAGGGCAACAGTGCCTATTTTTTAAGCAAGCTTAAGCGTTTCAGGGGTAATAATTTGTAATTGACAATGTTTTATCATTTTTTTGTAGAATCTTCTTTATGGAATCTGAATCAGGGGACAAACTATGGGAGTATTGTTAAACTATGTCCGAAAGTCTCTGGCGCTGATCTTTCAGCCCTTTGTCACTTCTATTAGTTATGAAATGCATATTCCATACTAGAGGACTTCAGAAAAAAAAAAGATTTCCCAGTTTAAAAACAAACAGGTTTAAGTTCTCATCCATACATAAGCTATGTCCTTGCTCAGCAGATCCTGTTCATGTTTATGTGAAATTGATCGGTTTCTTTATATTGTCTTCTGCTGTAAAATAAATTACCCTTTGGGGATAATAAAGACTCTACATATACACAATATAAGTCACAACATAAACCATTCTCAGGCATTTGCATACATATTTACATATTAGCCATCATAGACAGAGTTTTTCAGCAGGAGTAAAGGGAGCACACTGATGAGATAGGCTTTAAAGAAAAGTGAAAATCACTTTAATTTTTTAAAAAGAGATGTGTTGTGCTTTGTGTAGCTTTGTCCTTAACTTGCACTCATTCTACGCGCATAGAGAATATTTTTTAGTTTACACTTCCTATTCCCTATACAGACACTGAAGACATCCCAAAACGCTGCTGAAAACGCAAACAGGAAAGCAAGTGGAGGACATAATTCAGTGTAACACTACAACGCTTTGCATTTGCCAAACAGGAGGGAGAATTCAACATTGCTTCTGTCCTTATGCAACAAGCACGTTGCTTGAGTGAAAGCAGCTTGGCACGCAGTCCACTGCTCCCCTCAATCTGATAAAATAGTCAACCAGAGAGATACAAAAAGGTTTTTGTATTCAAATATTCGGACTCATTGGCGAGGGGGTTAGAATGAGATGATTAACACTCCACTAGAGAAGATTAATTGATCTGTATACTGAGAAAACCTGTAAAAGAAAATCACGTGTACTTGATCTCTCTTTTAACATTCTTATACACGGACTTTTGTTTCTTTTACATCTACTAATCTATTGGAATATTCTCAAAACGACACGTAACTGTATATTTCTAACACCTCTGAATAACTCAAATTTGGTTCTGAGTGTCCAATATACAATCCCTCACAAACGACCAAGAAAACAGCTTAGATCCCAGGTTAAACTTTACTTAGGCGCTACAGATCTTCAGGAGGATTCGTAAAACGAGGTATGAAATTAACACAACCAGCCTATTTGTTCCACGTAAAACAACTCCTCAGTTTAGATCGGGAGACAGCAGAGTTCCAGTTTTGCCCAACTGCGTCACTATTTCTTCATCTGACTCAGAAAATCAAAGACCCTGGCCGTTACTTCTGATGCGCAATTCAATGTTTGGAGCAGCTCCTCGGTTAACTCTTTCGACACCCGTGGACTGCGGAGGACTGGCAGTATGTCAGCTGTGTATTTGGTTTAAACGGGGTTGAAACGCGCACACATATAGCAGACTCTAACACCCGCCACACGCAGCAACAACACGGCGCCCCGATGTGTGTGACGAGGGTGGCTTTCCCGTACCTTTCTTCATCTCCCGGTGCCAGACGCGCACGATGAGCGGCGAGTGCTTTCGGTGGTGGATTATCCACAGTGACAGGGTCTGCACGCTCTGCTGCGAGTTACTCAGCTCCGACAACTTCTTCTCCAGGGCGGACTCGGAGAAAGACGACATCTCTTCTCCCCAGAACCTGGTACTCCCTTTTCGGCCGTTTTGGTCTTACTTTATTATCAGGCTGCACGAGAGTGCACTGGCATCAGTATCCGGGAAGAGGCATTAAGAACTAGCCGCAGTCCCGACACCCGGGAAAGCAAAATTCCCCGTGTAGCCCAAGTCAAACTGTTGCTATTAGTTTGCTTTCTTTCTAAAACTCCCAACTGAAATTACCCACTCACCCCCCCCGCATGAACTCAACTGACAAACTGTTACAGCGTTACTTTCCTGTCCCTTACAATCCAAAATAGCAACTGCCTTGATCGGACAATCGACAGACTTAAAAAGTGGAAACAGCTAAAAGCCAATACTTTTCATAAATTACTACTGTTACTAAATACACTATACATGCATCCAGACTTGTTTCCCCCTCTTATCTTGCTTCAGCAACTCTTTCCCCGACTCAACGAAAGCTTTACGGGTTCTTGCCTATAGTGCAATTTAGAAAACAAATTAGAAAATGACCTCCCGAACTCAGAACTTCGTTTCGGCTTCAGCAAAATTTCCAATAACAAACCATTATCAATAGGCTAAGGATTCCCCCCTTTCTTACTGTCTCCCCAAGTATAACGCGACAGTTGCTTAACTCTAGCAATATTGCTGTATAGTAAAAACAAACACCTGAATCTGTTGCCAACAAGATGGCCGTGTGACCTTTTACCCAGAGTTCATAGAGCAAACACACACGTGGTTAAAGAGAAACTAGCCACATTAAAGGTTTGGTTTAAACAAAATATGACTTGCTCAATATTACTGACTAGGACAGTAAGCACAACTGACACTGACCAGTAAAGATCCTTGAGGTTGGCGATTTTAGCTATCATTATAGCGATTGTGTCAGAAGAAAATACCATCTAAGTGTACTGCAACGTCAAAAAAACTATTTCATGTTATTATTAGCTTTGCATTATTGAAAGTGCACAGAAAAGAAAACAGAAGCGATGTCACAATATTTGCTCAGGAGATATACGTTTACACATCCTTCACCTGAGCTGTGACATATGGTATTCTATAGAGTCGAGGTGTCGCAGAGAAATGACGTATCTGCAGCAGGACCATGCTCTGGCTGGCTCTTTGCTGTCGTGCTGTGCTCTGTGGAGAAATGTTAGTTAGAACAGGTAAGAAGAACGCAATGTTTATTTATTGGAGAAAAACAGTTATCTTCCACTAGTTTAGAGTAAAAAAACAGACAGAATATTAATATGCATAGCTATACAGTTATTACTGGCTCTTATGAAAGTGGTCTGTTTTTTAACCTAAAATACATCTCCGGTATATTTTCCTATGAAAGGTGTATGTAACGTTGCTTTATTTTATTTTTTTAAGTACCAAGTATATTTTCGAGATCTGATTTTTTTTTGTTTTAGATCTTTCTTTACGTTGTATTTTTATACGATGTAAAACAATTGTTTTACCGTGAAGTACTGAGCATCCATATATCCTACCACGACGTAATTTATTACAATATTCTGTTCTACAAAAATGTAATAGTCTAACTTAGTAGGTTTGGATCATTTAGAATACAACGTAAGACCACACAGGCAGCCATTAAAGGAGACGCTTTATGTAGGAAAAGGGGATTCGGTGAACGAAGGGATGCAGATAAGAGTACCGAGCACTTCTTGTGTTTACTGGCTATCACCACCAGGCGGGCGGATGAACTGGGACATTCAGGGATGAAAAGTACGGAAGCGCATTGTTGCCACCAAGGGAAGAAAATCGCCCCCTTATCCCGTAATTACGAGAAAATTATCTCGTAATTACGAGATATTAATTCTCGCGTACTTCATGTGATCACGCGATAGCACATTTATCATACAATACCTATATCGCTACGTGTGCGGGGTCCGGACTTGCAGTTTTAAGCAGTGGAACTGATCACACTTATAACTGTTCACAACGGAACCATCGTTGATTTTCCCTCTTAATCCCACAGAACTGATCCTCGTGCTTATAATGATTCTGTTCATATGTGCTAAAATTGCAAGATTTTATTATGACTAAACCCCAGTCGAAAGTAAATCTGTACAAATTCTGCAGGGCTGGACATTGTCACAATTAATTAACCGAAAGTGCCAGCCAAGTTCACGGTAGCTTCAACATGCGTTCAGTGCACAACGTAACAGGATGTCCGTACACTGAAGTAATTATTGCTATCTCGTAATTACGAGATAAGGGGGGCGACTTTTTTTTTTCCTTGGTGGCAGCAATGCGCTTCCGCAGAAAAATAGTATAAAAAGCAATATTTACTTTTTCTTGAATTGTATTTTATATACAGATGCGAGATCTTTCACGCATAAGGAGAACATAGGTTTGCAAACTGCAGGACGTTTTCAAGGAAAAATAATTTATAAACCCAAAAGACCTCGAATTTGGTTGTGCCATGATAATATGCAACTGAAGATAAAATAAACATACTTCAAAGCACGATGTGACTTGGCTGGCATCCATGGATTAAGCCAATTAAGTTGCAGATCTTGAGTTCAAGACAGAAGCTGCTTCTTGGAGCTTCCATTGTTTTTGGAAACGGACCTGGATAAACTTACGTCACTCTGGAATCAGGCTTGTTAGAGCACACTTGCTGTTGGACCCTGCTGCACACATGCAGGTTTACATCATCGGCTGAATCCTCTTTCTGTCCACAGGTTGCTCTCGCTGAGCTGGAGGATTGTGCCCACGGATGGCTCTGATCGATGACCCCAAGGTGGCCTTTGCCGCTCTGCGGCCCGTGTGTGTGCCTCTGATGCGGGAGCAGACAGTGGGGAACGTGGAGCGGCTCTGCGGGCAGCTGCGAGGGGTGAGCGATGCGGCCCTGCAGCAGCTGCAGGAGTATGTCCTCTTCCCCCTGCGCTTCATCCTCAAGTCTCCCGGCTCCAAGAAGGAGAGCTTGATCCATGCCGTGGTGGAGTGCGTTGGCTACGTCTTGGCCAACACGTGTGTGCAGAGCTGGGACTTACTCCGGGCCATCTTCTCAGAGCTCTGTCTCTGCCTGTGTTCTCCCACAAACCCTGGCAAGCCGGCTCCCGTATCCGAAGAGCTTAAAATGGCCGTCCTCAAAAGCCTGGACGCTCTGCTGCACGCCGCCTACGGAGACATCCTCCTGCAGCTCTATCAGCCAGCCATGCTGCCTGGCATGGGACTTGCCATTTCCCTGCTGCTTGAACTGGGAGACCGAGAGAAGGCCAGGAATGTCCAGGCAGCTGCGCTGAAGTGTCTGCAGGTTCTGCTCCTGCAGTGTGACTGCCCTGAGGGACACGTGTCGATGACTCAGGATGAGAAACGGATCCTGGGTAGCACCTTTGCCTCTTTTCTACCGGGAATCACTGTTAGCTTGTCTAGAGTTGTTACTGGAGATGTCAAGCAAGGTCATGCAGTGACAGTAAGTGCAATGAGGATCTGGTACAAGACTGTAGGCCTGGTCATGGCTGATGACCAATTCTCTAGGACAAATGACATAGAGAAACCAGCAGTGGAGCTGGGGAGGGCTGCGGAGTTGGTGGTGCAGGTAAATGAGGAATGGGCCAAGGACACTTCAGCAAAACTAGCAATCCTCCTGAAGAAAATTATTGCATGTACTTCTGCTCATCAGCACTGGAAAGTAAGACTGGAGCTGGCAGAGTTTGCGAACCATCTCCTTTCTAGCTGCCGTAGCTACCTGGGGGACTGTATTGGACTACTTCTGGAAGCTCTGGTGGGTCTGGTGAATGATGACAACACAACAGTCCAGGAAAGGTGTAATGAAGCCTTACATGGGATAGCCCAGCGGAACCTGACTGAGCAGAACCAGATGCTCACAGATGTTCTGTCAGAGAACCTGCACTCGCTAGCCACTGTTCTTCCTCGCCTGATGAGGACATCAGATGATCGTCACAAGATCTTCACTTTGAATGTTTTCCTGGGGTACCTGAAGATGCTTGGGCCTCGGGTGGGAGTGGTGCTGAACTCGGCAGCTCACCTCCAGCGTGTCTCCAAAGCTCTGATGCAGGTTCTGGAACTGGATGTGACCGATGTCCACATTGTGGAGGGGAGGAGCTCTCAGGATGTGGAAGAACTAGAATCCAGGCCCTACGAAACCCAGGCTCAGAGAAAATACTTCCAGTGCTTCACGGATGTAAAGATATTCACCTTGCTTCGGCAAATTTGCAGGTCGCTTGGTTACTATGGAGATCTCTATCTGTTGGTGGACCATTTCATAGACCTCTACAGGGAATCTTCTATCTACAGAAAGCAAGCTGCCTTAGTTCTCAATGAAGTCATTGCAGGAGCTGCTGGCATAGATATGGAAGAGACTCAAAAGCAGAATCTAACAAACCAGGAAGATGTAAAAGCAGCAGTGACGTCTATCATTGAGGAATACATCAGCCCAAGCAACTGGTATTTAGCTACCAATAAAGAGGAGTCTCAGGAAGGGGAGAATAACCTCTTTGGCCAGTCCCACATGCTGTCCATTACAAATGAAGCACAAGGGGACTGTCTTCAGTTCTCCTCTGTGAACAAAGTCTCGACTGTTCGCCAAATGAACAGCAATATCTGGCAGATCTGCATCCAGCTGGAAGGGATAGGGTGTTTTGCTGTCGCTATGGGGATGGAATTTCGTTTGCTCCTCTTGACAACCTTGTACCCTGTGCTGGAAAAGGCTGGGGATGCAACTCTGCTGATCAGCCAGTCAGCTCTGGGTGCCATGAGGGATATCTGCAGTGCCTGTAGGTATGAGTCCTTAAAGGACCTCATCAGTGAAAACTCAGACTACCTGGTCAATGATATCTCTCTGAACCTACAGAGGCTGAGCCAGCACCCCCATGCCACCTGTGTTCTTAGTGTAATATTTAGCCACTCAGACATCAACCTGCTGCCATTGGTGGAGGACATCATTCAGGATGTGTTGATGGCCTTGGATCACAGCTACAATGAAAGGGCATTGATGTTCTGCACGGTACTGCTTTCACTTATGAAGGCTATAGGTAAGGTGTAACACTGCAGTCATTGTTACTATGTCTTTGAATGGGTTTCATGTGATACATGTCATTGTCTTCAGGGATTCTAATTGAAAAGGAGGCCAAGGTGCATGACTAAACATCTAAACAGAAAACACAGTTTTGGAGTTGGCGGGATTTCCCTAGCTCTGGTATTTTAGACTGCTCTTGCAACCACCATCCCCTAAGGCAGGGGTTCCCAATCCTGGTCCTAGAGGATTGTTAGTTAAAAGGCTACCTCCAGTAGGTTTTAAAAAGGAAAGCAGTCTCACAGTTCAAACTAATCCTGTTAATTGGCTGGAACAGGTGTGTGGGTTTCCAGGACCAGGACTGGGAACCCCTGTTCTAGGGTATAAAACAATTTATAAGTCAGCGGCCTAGTCCAACAGGTGTAGGAAAAATAATGTCTAGTATGCCAAAAATGGGAGATGAAAGGTTTATAGGTATACAGCAGGCTGATTACCATGATACTGCTCCAATGCTATAATCTGGAAATTGTTCACTGACCTGCAAGGAAGTGACACTAATTCTCTGTCAAGTCAGCAGCCAACAGCCATATCACTCTGCAGCTCACAGCTGGCAACCCACTGAAGCTCAGCAGGTGTGAGCCTGGTCAGTATCTGGATGGGAGACTTCCTGGGAAAAACTAAGGTTGCTGCTTGAAGAGGTGTTAGTGGGGCCAGCAGAGGGCGCTCACCCTGCGGTCCATGTGGGTCCTAATGCCCCAATATAATAACAGGGACACTATACTGTAAACAGGCGCCGTCCTTCGGATGAGACGTAAAACCAAGGTCCTGACTCTCTGTGGTCATTAAAAATCCCAGGGCGTTTCTCGAAAAGAGTAGGGGTGTAACCCTGGCGTCCTGGCCAAATTTCCCATTGGCCCTTACCATGACCTCCTAATAATCCCCATTTATCAGTTGGCTTCATCACTGTTCTACTCCCCACTGATAACTGATGTGTGGAGAGTGTTCTGGCGCACTATGCCTGCCGTCACATCATCCACGTGGGGCTGCACATTAGTGGTGGTGGAGGGGATCCCCATTACCTGTAAAGCGCTTTGAGTGGAGTGTCCAGAAAAATGCTATATAAGTGCAAGCAATTATTATTATTATTAAGACAGAGAGAGACAAACTGTTAGATCTGATAGATCCTGATCCATGAATGAATAACAAGTATTTATCTATAAATAATTAAATTGATACAAAAAAGGTTGTATGCAGTGAGCAAACAGGATATGATTTCTTTAACATTTTACCTTAAAACAAAAGGCAAAATAGGAGTGCAGAAGTATCACCAGCTGTAGTCCTCCTGACAACAGGAGACTGGGAGCAGCTCATGACACACAGAGCTAGTGCTACTGTTGGTGACCAGTACTGATTAATGGCCACCACAGAACACAACATGGTGTAGTTGCTGAGTGACCAGTACTATAGTTTGTACCAAAGTCCTAAAACACTCCCAGACAAAATTATAGAAGTACCAATTGAAATGAAAATAAATTTCAGTTGGTCACTCTCTGATGACAGTTCTTGGTTTACACTGCAGTTGAAGAATTTATTCATAGAAGGAGAGTAGGGAAGCTTGTATATTCTTCACACACTGGAGCTTTCTGTGTATGTTGTAAGTTCTGTTCTGACATAATAATAATGATTATTTGACAAGCACTAAGTTAAAGGTTCAAAAAGTTGTAAGTAGGTATTTTTATTGTTGTGACAGCCAATATTAAATGACTTCTAGTGGGTGTTTTGTGATAGTGGCTCAGTAATGCAGTGGTCAACATTATTGCCTCGCTACGCTGGGGCCCAGGGTTCAATTTTGGACCTGTGGTGCTGTCTACCTGGAGTTTCTATCTCCTGTTTGCGTGGGCTTTCTCCAGGTGCTCCAGTTTCTTCCCATACTGGTAGATTAATTGGCTTCTGGGAAGATGGGCCCTGTTGTGTGTGTCTGTGTGTGTGCCTTGTGATGACTGGCATCCCGCCCAGGGTGTGTCCTGCCTTGTGCCCATTCCTTGCCAGGATAGGCTCTGGCTCCACTGCAACCCTGAATTGAATAAAGCGATTAGAAAATGGATGGATGGTTATTTTGCATTACTGTGGATTGGTACCATTCTAGTAGAATTCAGTAAAAGGTATATTTAGCTCAATTGTTTTGAATGTTTGTTCTTGAATCAGAGCGTATACTCTGTTGTATTATTTTGGCTGTAGTCTATGAAGCGCCCAACAAAATAAATTTAAACATACCATGTTAAAAAAACCAAGTTTGATTAAGTTTTTACTTCCAGAAACATATGTTCATAGAAGAAAACTTTTATATTGGAAGTATGTTTTATTAATTCTTAATTAAATTGTTGATTCTTTGATGGTAAATTTCTCTTTTGCAACTGGTCAGTTGTATGTTGTAAGCCAGCAGCCATATCACCCTGCAACTCACAACTGGCAGCCCCACTGAAGCTCAGCAGGTGGGAGCCTGGTCAGTACCTGGGTGGGAGATCTCCTGGGAAAAACTAAGGTTGCTGCTGGAAGAGGTGTTAGTGGGGCCAGCAGGGGGTGCTCACCCACGGTCCATGTGGGTCCTAATGCCCCAGTATAGTGATGGGGACACTATACTGTAAATAAGCGCCGTCCTTCGGATGAGACGTAAAACCGAGGTCCTGACTCTCTGCGGTCATTAAAAATCCCAGGGCTTTTCTCAAAAAGAGTAGGGGTCCTGGCCAAATTTCCCATTGGCCTTAACCAATCATGGCCTCCTAATAATCCCCATCTATGAATTGGCTACATTACTCTGCTCTCCTCCCCACTGATAGCTGATGTGTGGTGAGCGTTCTGGCACACTATGGCTGCCGTAGCATCATCCAGGTGGGGCTGCACATTGGTGGTGGTGGAGGGGAGTCCCCATTACCTGTAAAGCGCTTTGAGTGGAGTGTCCAGAAAAGCGCTATATAAGTGTAAGCAATTATTATTATGTTACCAGTGTAAAGCTTCTGTTCTGGTTCCAGTGGATGACAAATGTTTTAGGTTTTCTTCATGGTAGCATTTATTCTAGTTGTCCTTTATGTGCCAGGGTGGAGGGAAGAAAGGCAGCGCTGCGCTGGATCAGAAGTTAGTCCTGTAAAACCGCAATAATAACTGCAGTTTCGTCTTGCTGATCAAGGCCACTTTGACACTTGTGTTTTTGAGAACAGCGAGGTGGTTCCCAGCCAAGGGAGGGGGAGAACACACTGGACCAGCCAGCGAGAAGGAGGCAGCAGACCGGGAGGATGTGTTTGATGCGAGGCAGTTTCTGCTGGACTACCGCAGGCAGAAGGAGCTGGCAGAAGGCAACGGTGGGGAAGAGGAGGAGGATATGGAAGATACAGGTTGGGGCTTTTGAGGAGCACAGCATGTAGGAGACAGGTGGCCTTTGCGCTGCTGAAATAGACCCTCTCACTGAGACTTATCACAGTTACACCATCCAGTGTACAACTGCTCGTGTCGTTTGAATGAAAAAAGGGGGTCTGGTCCATCATCATCTTTAATGTGTTTTGGGTCGCCCTGATTTCCAGAACCAGCGCCACCAGCCCCCGAGCCAGAGGTGGATCTGGAGCCCGATGGGAAAGCTGCTCTCCCGCCCCACATTGCCATAGCCAAGGAAGTGATGGAGAGGTGCATCCACCTGCTGTCGGACCCCAGCCTGCAGCTCAGGCTCAAGGTGAAAGAACAGATCTGAGCACGGCCTCCAGGAAGGGCCTTGAGCAGATCATACCAAACATAATATGTTGTGGTATGAGCTGCCTGGCAGAAGAGTAAGCTTTGTTCACTATTGGTGCTTGTGTAAGAGGAAGCCTTGATGCCCCATTTCTAGTGCAAAATATATATTTAAACTAAGAGAAGTTAGTGTTCTTGTTTCACTATCATTTTTAGCCCCTTTTCTCTACCAGTGGAATGTCCACAGCTGAGCGTCTGTTCGCCGGGGTTTAGGAGTGGCTCAGAGCTGTATTGTCTTCAGGGAGCCCCAAGACAGAAGCAGTGCATTAGGACGTGATCACCAGAAAGGTCACGGCAGCCAAGTCTGAAAGTGCTTTAGAATGTCACATTTTCACGGGTAGGGATATAGTTTTGTCACAGTGGGAAATAAGTATCAAGGCACCCTTGACTGAAAATAGCAAATTTCATGGATTTGTCATGGCAACCGAGTAAAACTGGCAAATCTAGAATTACAAGATTCCCTCTGTAGACAACAGAAATGAGTAGGCTTTAGCTGCAAGCGTTCACTGACTTGTGACAGGAACCCAAGTGGCTGTGACTTGGTTCGTATGTTCTAGTGTCCTTTCCTGTCTTACAGGTTTCAAAAGCACACTGTTTCTTCATCGGCAGCAATGCACACAATACCTCCTGTTTTTACAGCAGGAAGCCCAAGTGCACTGTCACTGTGACAGCATCACGACCATATCTCTTTTTGTGAAAAACTAATTAACATTAACAACTAATGGATGGGAATGGACAAGCCTCTGCCAGTCTCAGTGACAACACGGGGGGCGTTGCGCTGTAAGATGAGAGGTGTCGTTCGTGTGGCTGCAGGTCCTGGACGTGCTGGAGCTGAGCGTCGGGGTGCTGCGGAGCCGGGAGCGCGAGCTGCTGCCCATGGCCCACCGCGTCTGGCCGCCCCTCCTGCGCCGGCTGACCGGCGACGACCCGCTGGCTGTGCTGCGGGCCTTCAGGGTGAGTGCCCTCCCATCCCCCAGGGCATGCTGGGAGGGCAGAACGCAAGAGCAGTGCGCCTCGACTTCCCTCTGGCTTCCTTCTGTGTCCACTGCTTTTATAGTGTCTGCTGTTTTTATTCGAAAGTTGGTTTTTTAATCCGTGAACAGATGTCTAATTAAAATGTTCTTCTTGGGGAGCAATTCCATAATAGGAAGTACCGACTTGCTCCGTCTTCTAATTTGCGTTTTTTAGAAAACTAGAATAAGATTGGATGCCGCCTCAATGCACCTTAATTTTTGTACTAAACATGTTCATATTTTTATTCTTTTATACCTCCTCACTATCCACAAGCTTATTTAGAAGCAGACAGAAGCACTTTGCTTTTAATGATGTTAACTCTCTTTTCAAACTTTCTTTTTTACTTTCTCGGTCTGTTGTCACGACAGTCCTGTTTTTATGCTCACGTTTGCTGGTATTCGCCTTTGTGTGTGTGCTCCCCTAGGTGCTGTGCACACTGGGAGAGAGCTGTGGTGATTTCCTGAGGAGCAGAGTGTCCAGAGAGGTGCTGCCACAAGTCACAGGCTCCCTGGTGAAGCAGGCCACAGTAAGCGCCAAGGCTGGGCCCATCTACACCCACACCCTGGCCTACAAACTGCAGCTGGCCGTGCTGGAGGGTCTGGGGGCCCTGTGTCTCCGGCTGGATCTAGGTAACTCAGCAAATACTGTGAAGAGTACCACGAGTCCACACGTACCATGGGATTTAGGGAATCATTATAGAAGACTTCCTGACAAACAAACAAGAATCCTAAGCTTCATACTTTTGAACATTTACATTTCTGCTCATAACAACAACATTTTGATCTGAAGAGGACGTTTTCATTTGCTTATTTAACTCATCTTAAATGTAATCTCTTAACAATTTTCATAGTCTTTTTATAAAGTCCAATTTTGATCATCATTTCTTTTCAATGACTAAAAAGACTGATCTTTCACACTCTGACTGAGGGTGGCAGTTTTAGTTTTACACTTCTCACTCACACACAGAAAACAGATAATTGAACTCTGAAAAGACAAAGGAAACTGGTTTTCAAAGTCAGCTTTAAAGTAAACAAATTGAAAATCTGGGTTTTTTTTTTTGCAAACCCAAAATAGAAATGGCGAAAAGTACCAAGATTAAAGATGCAGATAAACCAAGCACAATGTTTAAAGTAATGATTTAGTCACCATGAGCTTCACGGTTTAAGGCCTCGCTCCTGCACAGACTAGTGGTGTGTCATCATGCAAGAGTTACTGGTGTCCTGTCCTTTGGATGAAACCTAAAACCTGGGTTTGACTATAAGCATCTCAATAGGGGAGGCTTTGAATCAAGGGGTCTGCTCGATGGTTTACTCATTTTGTGAAAGACTGAAAAACAGAGCTCTTGCTGATTTTGTAACTCCTACATTATCAGTAAAAAATCTTTACTTCACAAAACAAGTATTTGTTTAAAGGAGAGGTATGTCTGATTGTATCATTGGCCTTCAAATTGTAAAACAAACCTGAAGAACAAGCTTCAGTCCTTTAGCATCCATTTCTGCACCTTTTTGTATACTGAATCATTTGAAAAAGGCAGCACACTATTTGACCAGATTGGCTGTGATAGTTGAGAGGAATTATTTCAAGAATCAACCACTAGATGTCAGTGTGGGGTTGTAAAACGATTCTGCATCACTCAAATCTTGGCTGTACAGCATTGCCTTCCTTCAAAAGGGATAGATCATGGTTATATTTGACAAAGCAGGAGAAGTTACTGTTTACAGGAGATTTTACAAAGGCTCCCATTGCCTTTCAAGACTTTTTTTGTCTAAAAAAAATCAATTTCAATAAACAAGGAAACTTTTTCTTAAAAGAACACGCTTCTCAAAATCCCCCTCTAGGTTTTAATTGAATAGGCTGGAGCTGAGACAGAAACGCTGCAGTCTGTAAACATGCTGTCTTACTTTACCGTAGGGAGTTCTTCCTGGAACAGTCGGAATGCAATTACAGTCAGCATTATGAAAGCTCGCAATGCAATAACTCTTTGATTTAGCTTTTGCCTAAAAGCTGTGTGGAGCTTCTCTCTTGTTGATTCTCTAAGTCTATTGTTTCTGCTCTGAAATCACCAAGGGAAGTGTATGTGTGGGGGGGTTTGCATGAACATTAAATGTACTTTTTATTGTTATTCTTTTACTTGGGATATTCTGAGACAGCAGGTGGATGCTGATGCTGTGTTCATCCGGTAGGTTGGGTCACATGCATGGAGAACTGTTCTCTGGTTGTATAATGCAGTCGAAATGGGGGTGGATTTTTGACTTGCTTCTTCGATGAAACAAAACTAATTTTACATCTGTGCCATGAGGTCCCAGTTTAACCAAACTGTTGCTGGAATACACATAAATTTGAAATGCAGTGTTGGAGCTGAGCACCATATAATGCCATTGGCACACAGTGAGGCAAACCGCCTGTTCCCTAATGTCACTCTGATTTTTAATTCATACCAGTCCCCTGCTATGCACAGGCGATAGAGCTCTGTAGATACACTGATAAGTACAGGCTGTATTGCAAAGGAGCAGGTAAAGGTTTATTCTGTGCTGAAAGGAAACAAAAAGAGACACAACATTTTGGCTGTGGAGCCTTCTTCAGGCTGTATTGTATGCGGTTTGATGTCATTTTTGTTTTGCTTGAAGAACGGAAATGTGGATTACACAGTAGAAAAAACAGAAGTATCCATTGCTAGCATGTTGAGATTACTAGAGATGTTGCAGGGGAAACGTGTAGCTATTTCTGGGGGGGTGATCATAAGTCTGATTGACAAAGGGCTAATAAGCTAGCAGACAACTGCTCTCTCCATTTGACAGGAAGGAGGGCAGGCTGAATATGGACAAAAATAAAACTGAAATCAAATTATTCACCATCTCTTTCTGTATTAGAAAGAAGGGAGGGTGAGAAGATTGAATTCAGTTTCCCTCAGCTGCTTTCCCAATCCTGGCTTACCTGTGTCCGCTGCTCTGTAGGGGATGCTGACCTGGCTGCTGTTTATGAAGCCTGCCTGCCCTACCTCAGCTGCAGACAGCCTCCCAAGCTGCAAGAAGCCTGCCTCAGGTAAGGCCACACACAACTATACCACTTATATCACTTATATTTCACAACTATATCACTTATCTTTTGGGTTTTTATCAGGAAAAGGAGTTTTCCCATGTGCATGTGAAATCTTATTATAGGGTGAGCCTGTTTGGCTCATTTGCCCTGGAGCGAGTGATGAGTACAACAACCTGGAGACTGCAGGTTCAGACCTAGACTATGCTTTTAAGAACCATGCACAATGACAGTACTGTAACCCTTCGACTGAGTTGGAGAGAATTAGAGGATTTATCTACTGGATACTGACATATACCAGCCAGAGCAGTGTCCACACCCAGCCTGGGCATTGAGTTCCTCCGTGTCCCATACCAGGGGTCCCTAGCAAGTTTGACTCTAATCTGAATGAAAAAAGGGAATTTTTAGTGTGAAACATCCACCCCTTTTCAATGATGCGTTTCTCAATGAATAAAGGGATGTTCCTGAAGTCTTCCTAACCTGGGCCATCTGGAAAAGGACACGCCCACTGCACCGTCTGTTCCGACATGTATGATGTCCCGTTTCAACCCTGCTTAACAACCTGCACTTGATAACAGCTGTTTCAAAAATTCAGTATGCTTTTCCACACGCACCTCACATCGTCTTTATTTTCACAGTGTGTTTCAGCATCTAATCCAGATCGACCCGGATGCCTTGTGGTTCGCTCTGAACGAGCTCCACTGTCCCCATGTGTACGAGCCCGAGTACCCAGAGCTGCACGCCATGAGGCTAACCGGCATGGGCAGACCGAGGAACGAATTCACGGACAACATTGTCAAGCTACTGGCTCAGACGCAGTGACTGCGGAGAGGGGAGGATTCACCCATGAAGGGAGCTGCCTACCCTAGGGAGTTTTCCGCTGCCTGCACTGTTCCGCTGGTGGCTGGCGCAGTTTCTATTCTTAAGTGCATGTAGTTTGGCAGTGAAGGGAGGAGGGATCTGGAAAAGAAGAGGCTGGTCTCTCTGTAGGTACATAAAAGTAGCAGTTTTTTCAAAACAGAATTCAAACTTGCACAGGCACTGAAAGACAGAGCTTTGAGGCTGATGTCCCTTTTTTGGATGAAGGTGGCCAGAACCAGAGTGTTTCTTAATTAATAATGCCAAAGGGGGTTTGATAATTGTGCTGCCTGAAACCGTAATTGGATTTTTCAAATACTCTATAAATTATTTAGATGACCAGCACTGCGCTGCATAATACCAGCGCCTGGGGAATAACAGGCTTCAGTGCAGCAATTAAAGCTGTTTTGGTTGACACCGCAGTTAAAATCGCACCTGGAGAGAAACCTCGAACAGTTCTGTCCTGGCAGGGAGAGGAGGGAGCTCCTGCAGGAGAGAAGCTGTGCACAAACAAGCCAAAGAGTGTCCTAATCACACTCCCTGAGCTGTTCCTTCTGGCATTCAGAGCTGAATTTTTGTTCCTGTTTTTAAAAAAGCCACAGGGGCCAAGAGTTCTTGTCATGTCACCGAACAGTGCTATGCTAAATAAAAGCAGGCAGACTTCAAAGAAGTCTTTAGTCCTGTAATGTCCATCCCAGGTCACTTGAAGCTGTATGTTTTTATGACTTATGTGTTCTCTAATTTGACTTTTTTCGCCATCTGTTTTTGATTAAGTTTTAATATAAATGTTTTGATAGATTTAAATCCTGGCACATTGAACAATAAGCCATATTGGTTAATTGTTTTATTATACTTCTAGATTTAAGCCTCAGATATTATAAAAATGACAATGAAAGTGTAAATTAGTTTTTTCTCTATTAGTTTTTGACAGTGTTGATACTGTAATGATCTCTAATCTAAGTAAACACGCTTTCAACTCCTGTATAACAACCACTTGTTCAAGCAGTAAAGAACCTATTCATTTGCAGATCTTCACAAAGCTGTCATTGGCACAGGCCTTGACTTTTAATTGCAATCAAAAACTCATCCTTGATTCTCGGTGTAGAGAATGATGCTGTGATTGTGACTTTGCAGTCCAAGGTTATTTCTTTTCATGTGAAGAAGGCACGTCAAAGCAGTGTTTACCAGTTTCCTTTGTGTAATTTTCTGCAGTTGTTTTGATTGAGTGTTTGAGCAGATGGGCTGAAAGGCATTCGGTATTTCAGCGTTTTCTGACACTGCTTCTTTGCAGTCAAACTGAAATTCTGAAAATGAAAAGCAAAAGACATCTTCTAAAGCTAGTGAAGGACTAAAAATATGGCAGAATTGTGTGATGCTAAGGGGTGATTTTGATTTATTTTTCATTTTATGTGAAACATATTTACATTTTTTGTTTTTCCCCTTTGATTTAATTTTCGAGTGCACCATGAGGCTTGTAGTGTCATTTTAAGCCCCTTCTACCCATTCTATCTATTTCCTGAACCTCAAGCCCCCTGCTTGTGGGGTCATTCATCTCTCACAGTCTCACAGCACCAGAAATGAAGCCTGAAGTCTTCAGCTCCTGTTTACTGGCTGTAGGTGCAACAGACAAACAAACTGTATTTAAACTGTATTATTTGGCATATATTTTATAGTTATTCAAAATAACCTTCCTCCATAGAGTTTAGGAATGTAGGTGATAAGTAGAATTTAATCCAATATTTTCTTAGATTTGTGCACTGTGAACCTATAGGGTGTGCATTTTGCTGGAAAATATTTTTTAAATAATACCAACTGAAGCACCTGTAGAGGTAGTTTTCCATTATGTCAGTCTGATATGAATGGTACATAAAACTCCTTCAGTTTCTAAGAAATTGAGAGATATTATTTGCCAGCAGACATATCACCCTCCAACTCACAACTGGCTGCCCACTGAAGCTAAGCAGGTGTGAGCCTGGTCAGTACCTGGATGAGAGACCTCCTGGGAAAAACTAAGGGTGCTGCTGAAAGAGGTGGAAGGGGCCAGCATGGGGCGCTCACCCTGCAGTCCATGTGGGTCCTAATGCCCCAGTATAGTGACGGGGACACTGTACTGTAAACAGGCGCTGCCCTTTGGATGAGACGTAAAACCGAGGTCCTGACTCTCTGTGGTCATTAAAAAATCCCAGGGTGTTTCTCGAAAAGAGTAGGGGTGTAACCCAGGTGTCTTGCCCAAATTTCCAATTGGTCCTTACCAATCATGGCCTCTTAATAATCCCCATCTCTGAATTGGCTTCATCACTCTGCTCTCCTCCCCACTGAGAGCCGATGTGTGGTGAGTGTTCTGGTGCACTATAGTTGTTGTTGCATCATCCAGGTGGGGCTGCACACTGGTGGTGGTGGAGGGGATCCCCATAACCGCTTTGAGTGGGGTGTCCAGAAAAGCGCTATATAAGTGTAAGCAATTATTATTATATAACAGCGTGGTTTTTTTGTTTTGTTTTTTTTGTCGCTGCCTGTTCTTCCCAGACCCTTTCTGAAATGTCAGACACAGTGAGCCATGCTGGCCTGTTTATCGATACAATTCTTCTTCTTACAGAGAACTGGCATGCCTAATTTCAAAGGGCAATAGGCAGCTATTTTTAAGGCATCTTGGTTCTGCTGATAACATTGTGCAGATAATCCGTCACCAGCAGAGGGAATAGTTTCAGTACAGCGGCTGGAGAATCCTCACAGTTGCAGTGTGTAGCACACTCGGCAATAAACTATTTTTTGTTTCCCTTTCATGGGTAGAAGTTGTCATTAGCTTAAGGGCATAATTAATTCCTTTTATAGTGACATTTTTGTGGCAGAGCGTTTTGTCTGACCGTGCAGAGGTTACCGGACTTCGGAAGTCGTACGAGGCCGCTGGAAGAATCGCTGACACAATAACGGATGCGGCTGCTGGGCAGATCCAAAGAGCAGGGCCACGTGTTTTCTCCGCGCACAGCAGTAGTTTATCTCTCCCGTACATTATTACTTATTGTGCTGGCAGTACTGACAGCCTAGCTGTTATTTATATGCCACCGAAGCCCGGCAGAAGACGCGTGCTGTAATGGGATTTCCTTCCAAATCACATTCGATAAGCGGGAGGTTTATTATGCTAAATTTCAAGTGAATGTGACAAAAGCATTGTTTGGCAGATTAAACCGTATTTGACGTACACAATACCAAAAATGAAGAAACATCTTTAACAGCTTTCCAAGAGGAAGAGCCTCTTCACTCTCGGGGAGGGAGGATTCCGACTGAACAGGTCTGCTTTTGGGAGCTCGTAGGGTTGCCCTTGTGTGCCCTTGTGTGACTGGGATAACCGCCACCACAGAAAAGGAAAGGGCTTCCAGGCACTTTACAAAAGTGCTGCAGCCAAGTAATTTGTGCTCAATGTTTGGAAGCCACTGGCTTAAGGGGACAGTATTTAGCAAACCGAGAGAATCAGACACCCTCTTGCTTAGACAGTAGACCATTAGAAGTTAACCCAGCAGAAACAATAGTTCCTATTTACTTAGCAAGTTGGAGCAATCAGGTTGAAGTGTGGTAGTGGTGGGGGGAGGAAGGGTCATATCCAGGACTCTCTAATTATTGGTCCCAATCCTCAGCCACTGGCCTCTGTTGCCCACTTCTTTTCCATTCTTAATCCAGTATGTGACCTGAGGGATCCCTCTAACCAGTTCTTCTGGTTTTCATCATTGTGAAACTATCAGTGACTTCATTGATCCAATAATTGGCTTAAGTGTTCGATATTAACGATCTATAGTCGCTAAGAATATCTTACCAGAAGGTCTGGGATCACCGTGTGGTCTAATACTCCCCAATAATGCACCTAAGGAAGCTAGTAGAAAGTACTACATTTCACTTACTTGTAATACATAAATTAAACTCCTTCATATTTACTGTAGCACGATAATACCTAACTAATGACAGTCACTCTCTTAAAACAATATTAAAATATTGGCCGCCTACAGCCACAACCCCCGACGGCTACTCACCCACCCATCCCCCCACAGCTGCCACTCTCCAACACCTCCGCCATTAACACCTGCAGCACTGAAAGCACTATGAGCACCATCCCCCAGGCCAGGCTGACCATCACAGCTGACCAGGTGAAGAAGGAGCTGAAGAGGCTGCACGAGGGTAAGGCCACAGGACCAGATAACATCTGCCCCAGAGTTCTGAGGGCCTGTGCTGATCAGCTGAGCGGAGTGCTCCAGCGACTGTTCAACCTGAGCCTGCGCTTGGAAAGAGTCCCGGTGCTCTGGAAGACATCATGCCTGGTCCCGGTACCAAAGAAAGGGCGCCCCTCTGTCCTCAACGACTACAGACCAGTTGCACTGACTTCTCACATCATGAAGACACTGGAGAGGCTGGTCTTATCCCACCTGAGACCCCTGGTCAGCTCATCACTGGACACCCTACAGTTTGCCTACCAGCCCAGTGTTGGTGTGGAGGATGCGATCATCTACATGCTGCAAAGGGCCTACTCACACCTGGACAGGGCTGGCAACACTGTAAGGATCATGTTTTTCGACTTCTCCAGTGCCTTCAATACCATCCAGCCCTTACTTCTAAGGAGGAAGCTGGAGGAGATGCAAGTCGATGCCTCCACGACCTCGTGGATCACTGACTACCTGACAGGCAGACCACAGTCTGTGAGACTTCAGAACTGTGTGTCTGAACAGGTAGTGAGTAACACAGGGGCACCTCAAGGGACAGTTCTTTCTCCATTCCTCTTCACCCTCTATACTTCGGACTTTAAGTACAACTCAAAGTCATGCCACCTGCAGAAGTTCTCAGATGACTCTGCAATTGTGGGATGTATCAAGGGTGAACAGGAGGAGGAGTACAGAGTACTGGTCAGCAGCTTTATGGAGTGGTGTGGGGTGAACCACTTGGAACTGAATGTTACAAAGACAAAGGAACTGGTGGTAGATTTCAGGAGGAAAAAGGTCAAACCTACTCCTGTCTACATCCATGGGAGTGGCGTGGAGATGGTGGACTCGTACAAGTACCTGGGAGTGCACATCGACGATAGACTGGAATGGTCTAAGAACATCGAGGCCATCTATAAGAAGGGACAGAGCCGACTCTACTTCTTGAGGAGGCTCAGGTCCTTCAATGTGTGTAGTAAGATGCTACACATGTTCTATCAGTCGGTGGTAGCGAGTGCCATTTTCTACGCAGTGGTGTGCTGGGGCTCTGGGATTAGAGCAGTAGATTCCAAAAGGCTGAACAAGCTCATCAGGAGAGCAAGCTCTGTCATTGGGTTTGACCTGGACTCCTTGGAGGTAGTGGCTGAGAGGAGAATGATGTCCAAACTAGAGGCCATCATGGACAACTTCTCCCATCCCCTCTATGACAGGCTTGCAGGAATGAAGAGCACGTTCAGCAATAGACTGATTCATCCACGGTGCGACAGGGAGCGCTACAGGAGGTCATTCTTGCCGTCTGCCATAAGACTGTACAATGCATCCACCTTGCGTCTTGGCAGAGGCAACATCGACAGTGACCTGTTTCTGGACTAAACGCATCTACACATCTACTGCTACATCTGTTCTCTTTCTTTTTCTTTTTCCCGTTTACAACCACTTTTTGTGCAATATATGCCAGGGACCTGTGCAATACATTTATATTTATATCTATAGTTACATCTATATTTATATTCATATGTGTGATACGATTTTCTGTGTACTGTTCTGTTCTAGTTTGTTCTTGTGCGTCCGGACTGTGAGTAACTCTTGTATTGTATTGTATGTACTGTACTATTATTATATAATTCGTTACACTGTGGCTGTGTTGTGTGTGTTAAGCTGCTGTTGCACTGCAATTTCCCTCACGGGATCAATAAAGTATCTATCGATCTATCATCTAAATGTCATTTTGCAGTCCTATGCATTATATTTTCTTTTATATGGTCTCCACAAATATTTCTGCAGTTGGCTCAGATACTTTTTGCAGGTGCCGTATATACAGAAACCTATATGTAGCTTGAACAAAATAAAACTTCAAATTTAAGGACTTTTACAGGACGTTTATAATATGAACACAAAGCAGATGGAGAAAGGAATTACCAGTGTCTCACCCACCACAGTATTCAAGAGAGATGAATTTCAGTTAATCCATCCATAATGACCCAGAAGAGCCTGTTTCTCCATCAGATTAATGTACATATTAATAAGGCAAATGTGTTATGAATTCTAACTCTCTTGCATACTCCACAGCACAGCCTGCAGAATGTAACGAGTGGAGGGGAACTGAAGAAAGTGAAGGGTTCTGTGTTCAAAATGAAGATCCAAGGAATATCAGGGCGTTATTGCAGAATAAAACTACAGGCTGGTTGTATTCAGGCTACGATCATCCATCCATTTTTAAGATGCTTCGTCCAGTGATTGGGGGGAGCTGGAGCCTATCTCGGCAAGCAACAGGCACAAGGCAGGGTACACCCTGGATGGTACACCAGTCCATCACAGGGCACACACAGACACCAGGGCCCATTTTTTCACAGAATCCAATTAACTTTCCCGTATGTCCTGTTTCGTTTTACACCGCTGGGACGCCAGAGCACCCAGAGGAAACCCATGTGAACAAGGGAAGACCATACAAACAGCACCCCAGGAATTGAACCCAGGGTCCCAGTTGTGTGAGACCGCAATGCTAACCAGTGCACCTCCCTCATACCATAATATTGTGCATCAATATACAGTAGATCATTCTCATTTCTCTCTCCATTGACACAACGTTTCCTGTGGATTCTGTTCTTTGGCTGTAATGTTAGCTGGCATGTGCCATGATTGCCATCTGTCATGCCAGGGCACCTATTGCTCAGCTTTTGAGTGCATCAGTTCATATAAATTGGTTAGGTTGCCGAAATCTGCGGCTGAGGAAATCGAGAAGGGTCATGCTGCCTTTCACACATGCAGTTCATTCAGTATCATTACTCAGCTGGCCGGCTCTCAAGCCGTGACTGTACTGGCTGGTATTGCAGCTATGTACAGGTCCTTTAGATAATTATAGCTGCTTGATTTCGTCACAAAGAATCTCAAACACTTCAAACAGCATGGGAGGGGACACAGTCATTATACAGTAGCAGCCTTGCTGTACAGCGGATCAGATAGAGAATTGAGAAATCACATCATCAACTGAATTAAGGGGTAGTTTGAAGCAGGGCTGTTCCTGGGCAGTACTGGAACAGGAGACCTCTAAGGAAAACCAGGCCATGACTGTAAATGAGGTTGATGGACTAGTGGCAGTCATCCCCCGGGAGCAGAATTTATAAACCACTGCTGCCTATTGTGCTATTAGGATTTGTGTGTTCTTGTGCATTTGACGTGTCTGTTGTAACTCAAGGTCCTATCTCAGGATGAGATTCCAATTTCCCAGTAAATTAATGTAGTGAGAATTTAGAGAATTAAATTATGCACAAAAGATAACCTCTTCTGAGATATTGTACCTGAAAAAGTATCCCTCCTTCATTTGCCTGTTTTCTGCTGAATTCACCTGAGCACATCTGTGTATCAACAGTGAAACAAGAACCAGAGGACGCAAGTGGAAACTAAGGTGAAGTACATTTAAAGCTGAGATTAGGAGGCACATCTTTACATAAAGGGTGGTGGGAGTCTGGAACAAGCTGTCCAGCCTTGTTCTCAAAACTGATGCCCAGGTTTCTTTCTGGCAATGGCTTGAAATAGTTTCAATAAACCAACAAGAAAAATGGGTTGAATCCTCTACAATCTAACCTTTGTTAATATTCTTATATTTTACACAACGACCACGGTAGGAGGTTTGACCATAAACCTTTGTTTATAAATACCACAGCTATGAAAGAGTCATTGAACAACTAATACTACAGGCATAACTAGGAAATTAAAAACTGCACATAAGAGCGGTTTTGTTGTAACCAGAAAATTCTTTGTCTTCTCATTTTGTTTTCAGCTTTTTTTATGCAGAATTTTTAAGTTGGCAGCTAGGTAGTAACAGAACTTGTATAATACAGGTCAATTGAACATACATTTTTCTCACAAGTCACAGAATACAAACCTTAAGATGCAAGAATGACTGCACATTTTGGAAAAACAGCTCGGCAAAATATTGTCCAAGCTCAGCTTTTAAAGCAGACGGAAATGTTTGTTGATATCTTAGGCATGCAGTGTCATGGAAACCAGTCAACTCCAGGTGTACGATTCATGTAAGATCCATTTAATGTGTTAAAGGCATAAGTTTCGGGTGAGACCAACATTCTAAAGTAATTTTTGAAAAGGTACAACATCTTTTTTTACAGTAATTTCTTACAAAACATCAAAAGCAAAAAAATAAATAAAAAAGGAGAAACCTCCAAACAATCCTTTTACAAGCTCAATAGATAGTTTGTCCATAGGAAAGCGAAAACATTAAAATACTGTATATATTTTCTTACATATGTTTGATTTTTTTATTTAATTCTTAAGGACCAATGAAAAAATGTGCCATTTAAAAAGTGAGAAATCTCCTCTCTGTGCAGACACTGAGTCGCCCCTTCCATTGACTACAGAATTGACTATTTGGCCTCACCCCTGCGCATTATAAAAACATGGAATATGTAAAAACCATGGCCCGCTCCAGAGCACTGAGGAATGCAAAGTGATTGAATCCGAAATCATCATGCCTACTCCTTAATGCCGTCTCCTACAACAAATCCCAAATGTCCAGGTGTCCTGCCTCTCCCACAGATGAACGACAAACATTCCTATAAAGAAATTTAACATGCACTCCTTTTTATACAATTTACACAGAAGATTGGTTGCCGGGCAGTGGGATGGGGGGGGGGGGGGGATACGCAGTTTGGGGGCACTATGGGATACAGCTGTCAGTGCAGTCATTGTCGCTGTCTGCCGATCGCTTCTTCAGTTCCCGGCCCCCTTTGTGGTGGCTGTGAGGGGGGCCGTGCTTGCCGAGGTCCGAGGGGTGACTGCCCGGCTTCGTGTCCTGGGGGTGAGGGCCGCCTCTGAGGTGGTGCGGTCCCGGGTTCCGCTCGGGCTCCACCTGCAGGTAGGCGCGGACCTTGTGGTGCCTGGCCTTGCTGTCGCTGAAGTCGATCACCCGGCACTCATACGTGCCCTCGTCTGAGGGCTTCACGCTGGACAGGCGCAGCTTGTGCGAGATGTTGCTTCCAGCCACCTTCACCACCTGGATTCAGGGAGCCAACGGGAGAAACCATTATGGCCCTTTTAGTCTGGTACAACTGCGCCAATGAGAAACAAAATAAAATGGCATTTTTTATCAGAAGTTCAGCAGGAAGATTAGAGCCTAATCTTGCACACTTCAGCTCGCATACATATGGAAGTCTCACTCCCAGGTCTTTCCTTCTCTTATCTCTCTTGCATCATCCTATCTATACCCTTGCAGCAAACCCTTTCGCTCAATCCTCGCAATAGTGATGGTTGGGGCAGCTTATCCTCTCAGACAGGCCTCCATTCCCTCAGCTAGGCCAGCCACACAAAATACTTAATACATACAGTATGTCATCCTGCTGTCGCATTCCTTAGAACCTAAATATCGTGGTTAAGGGTGTTATTAATAGCAGGTACGTAGGCTTGCAAGCAAGGTTAGTCAACATCTGCTTTTGAGAAATGTGTTCACCAGTGTTGATACAGTAACTATCACTTGTTGAAAGTTTTAGATCTGGAACCCGAGACTTGCACTGCAGTTCAAGAGTGGTGAGAGTTGGAGTGTGGAGATGGTCCGCAGTAAAAGAGAAAAAGCCTATGCAAGTTCACAGTCATAACGATTCGGTTTGCGCTAAGATACATTTCTATGCATGTTCTACCACCAAAGTGGGCTTCCACGACACAGCCAGGCTTTGCTTATTTCACCAGGAATCTGAGAGTCACCTGAAACCACACAGACTGGATGCCCAGTAATCTCTCTTGTTTACGCGAAAGCCACTGGATTTCTCACGGATCTCTTTGACAAGCCTCTTTTATGTCTGAACTCGGTTTTTATCTGACATTTACTACACTTCCACAGAGCTGTGTTGTGTCCCACCTACTGTACATTTTGACTAATGATTGCAAGAGCAAACAAGCACATAGACATCTCATTAAGTCTGCTGATTTTACTAAATGTTGTGATGAGTTCTCCTTTAAATTTACTCTTTTGAAAACAAAAGGAACTTGTCATTGATTTTAGGAAGAATGCAGCACTCCTCCAACCTACTGTAATTACTGTAACTGTTGAAATTGTCAATGACTACAAGTACTAGGGACTGGACTCAGACAAAAATGTTGTGACCATTTATAAAAAAGGCCCACGGAGACTTTTTTCAGCTATTTTGAGGTCGACAGAACTATTGTAACACTTTTTTATGTCGTTTTTTTTAAAGTGTCTTAACATACTTTTTCCACTTGTTGGTTTGGCAACATCAGTATCGTTAATTGTAATAGGTTGGGGAAAATACAGTAAGTAGCAAAAAATGGGGCAAATCAAATCAGTTTAAATATCCTCTACAAACAGGGGGCTGAAAAGAAGGCCAAGAGCATTATGGAGTTTGTGTCTCATCCCCTCCATTTTGTCTCCATGTGTAACAGTAACAGACGCAGGATTTCTTTCGTCCCTGCAGCAATATCTCTATCAAACAATATAAAGTAACTCTCTTATCTCCCGTAACATTATTGCACTGTTTCTCTGTAAGCAAATTGTTTGTCTTCGTTATTTTGTTGTATTGGACTGTGCCATAAACAAATTTCCCCCAGAGGATAATAAAGCTTGAACTGAATTGAAATCTAGATTTATTGTTAAATCATTTAATTAGACAATGCTGAGCCTCCATGCTTTGGTTTTTAATGATGCTGCACACATTGTCAAAAAAGCATAGACCTGCTTCTCAACTGGAATTCATTAACTGTGAGATAAAAAATCCTCTTAATTAAACTGACAAGAGGAACGCTGAGTGTTTGCGAAGGCATTTTTTGTGTTTTGTTTTTCATGTAGGTGCAGTTAACACCCCAGAAAATTGTATAGAAGGTCTATACAATATACAGGATACTACACCATATACTGTACAAGAAGGTACACACCAATACCATACACAGGACAGGTGAATATCAATTACTGCACCAATACAGAAGTGCTTGTGAAGTTAGAACTGCAGATTTCAGTACTCCTGATTATGAGTCTGCCAGCAACTCTTGGGTCTTATCCAAGGAAGACTGAGAGGAGGATGCTGTTCTGTCTCTGCTTATCTGCTTTTCTCAGGGAAGGTCAGGTGTAGCTTGTTCATCCTCACACTGTCAGGCTGACGCAGGTGTAAACACAGAAGACATGTAGACACTGTACATAGGCAGAGTCATGCAACTGTGAAATAAACATTCCTGTATGAAAAACTGCAGTCTTCCTGTTTTTAGATTATGGATTTCTTTTGCTTTGCCTCTGATTTTTATGTTATACGATAATA
This sequence comes from Atractosteus spatula, assembly GCF_055471065.1. NCBI lineage: Eukaryota > Metazoa > Chordata > Actinopteri > Semionotiformes > Lepisosteidae > Atractosteus > Atractosteus spatula. The sequence goes on from NC_142724.1 coordinate 14,698,796, forward strand.
TATATTGTTGTATATGTATAGTATTTATGGTATGTCCCAAAATGTGTACACATTTTCAACACATTGTTCCTAATGCATGTGAAAATTTCTAGCCCTATGTAGCACATGCTGTCACAGCTCAGACACAGGGATTTATCCGAGTTGATAGCCTGGAATTAGGTCACTTTAACAGGCTCTTCATAAAAACCAAGTCCTGGTACACCTATCTATCAAGCAGCTAGAAAACACAAAGAATGACTTCTAGAAGGTAGTTTTAATGTTGACACAGCTTAAGAGGAAAAGCATCTTTGCTGTTTTGAAAGAGAAAAGGACTCTCATGGAACACCATCCTTCCTTGAGCATTATTAAGCACTCTTTGAAACATGCATCAGAACTGTGTTGTCAATAAACCTTCTCGTGTTAAAGACTAATTAAGCATGCTTGCAGACAGGCGCTCATTAAATTCAACTAACATTTGAAGACTAGGCTCAGCAGGTACTTCTTCTGCTGATTTGATGAAGAACTGGGGTTCTCAGTGCTCTTTAATTTGAACTTTCCTCAGCATTTTCTTTGGGAACTCCATTTTTTAGCTGTCACAAGAACCACACAGAGCTCTTAAGAGACATGATTTGCTAACTTTGCTAAATGCCACATTCTCTCCAAACACAGGAAGCAGAGTTACATACAGGGTGGAGCAAAAGATTTGGGAAAGGGACTCCTGGTGAAATAAATCTAGCCTGGTTCTCTTCAGCTACTAAAATACTATGCATGTTGTTATTTATTTGATGATAAAGCTAGATACATGTAGACAAATATAGTGGGTGACATGATGTTGCGGTGATTGAGTTCAGTCTGACATTCGTTTGAAAATTTGGGTAGCTGTTAGATAACGAACCAGCCTGGTTGAATTTAAAGCCCATAATGAGATATGTGTTATCACATTGTTACTGTATAGCTCAAGTGGTGTTCATTCCCAGATCAAATCTGAGCATACATCCTATGAAACCAGACACTAGATTTTACTTTTCCTCAGATGAAATATTCCAACACAAATCATGTGTAAACTGGAAAAAAAAAACACTAGATCTTCAGCAGACTATATACTTCAATACTTTCAGTTTCAGGATAAACCACGGTGAGATAATCCTATCACTCTGCGCCTTGCCAATGGACATGAGTAACTGTTAGCCCTTTAAGCAGAGGAGACCAGATGGCCCAGTGCTCACTGGGACTGTCTGAGACTGGGCCAAATCAGATGAGAACTTCACATCCTGAACAAAGGACACTCAAGAAGAAAAGGTATAATTGCAAGTCTGCAGTGTCAAATTACAGATCCGAAGACACGTACTGGTGACCGAGACCTGGGATTTTGAAAAGACCTCAGAAAGAAAAAGTCATTTAATTGAAGATGGGATCATTTTAGCTCATCTCATCTGATAGTGTTTACTGCTACTCCCACACCACAGTCCAGCCTGGCTAAAAACTAGTAGCTGGCTTGAGGCCATGCATTAGGGCTGCTCTGCTTCCTCTGCAAAGAGATTCTGGGCACATGAAACAGTGCTGCTTGAATAAAGAAAGACTTGGAAACAAATGATCACCTGTAGCCAGCAGCCAAGGATTCTTGGCACCAGAAGAATAATTACTGGACTGTACACAGAAATGAGTAGTGCCATACTTTCTTTTTAAATGCAAAATGTAATTATTTTCATCTCCTAACCAGATTACTAAATACAATTAGTATTGAACAATTGGCTCCAGTTAAGTGCATGTGCAGAAGGGTGCTGATGTTATTGTGACTGTTCTGTTAATGCCTTCTTTTCTGGCATCACAGCCGGTTGATACTGAAACGGTGTGCAGCGTGACGTCCACCTCATCGTGAGAGAACAGCGAATAGCGAAGCTGCCGAAGCCAACTTCAAATCCGTTTTATCTACTGTAAAGCATTGAACTACACAGCACAGTAGGGTTTTGCCTTAGGTAGGGCTTAATACCCAATGGGTTAGAACCTTTAAAATAGAGTTGTGATATTTATAATAGTGCATTTCTTATTGGTGACCAGAACAATCACAAAGATGGACAATCAGCATTGCAAAAAGATGGATGAGTGAAAAATATTATACACAGTTGTTCCAAGCTCTAGACATTGAAAATAGTTCTGGAATCTGTTGAACTTCAATATTCCTTCTACTTGTTAATTATAAAAAACAAAAAAGAGCTAATATGGGTTCCCACAGATAGCTCATTTGACTGTGCACTGCAGTAAGGCTGATGTATTGGCTTCTGTCCTAGTTCCCACCCTGCGAACCAAACTCAGCAATGTAGTGAGTCTTCACTCTAGTAGAAATGACTATGGTTGCTGATTTATGTACAATTGTGTATTTTGGATAGGAGGTCCCATTCTCTGGTTACAATCTAAAACTCCTCCCAATACATACGACTCCATTTACAGTACAGAGTAATAAAATCAATAATAAAAGTTAAACAGCCTGAAACTAAAGTTTACTGAGGTATAACAGGGAGCAGAGTGAAGTTTGTCATTGGCAAAAGAGTGGAGATCCAACTGAATGATACAAAATGACAAAAATACACATTATTCTGGTAATGTGTCATTATAGCAAGGCCGACCTTAGTCAAGACCTTGGAAAGGGGCCCCTCATGATCATGATCTTTGAATGGAGTGTCCAGAAAAGCGTTATATAAGTGGAAGCAATTATAAATTATTATTATTTGTGCATTATCAGCTCCCAACACAACCTTATTTTACCTTCGAGAACAATTAAATAAATGAATTATATAACTAGAAAACTTATATATCAGCTTTGAAGAACGCATCATAAAGAAGTTAAAAATAAGAACACAAGGCTCACACTTGACAAAGATAACATTTTAACATTAAAAGTAATAAAAAGAGCATTAATAACAATAAATAATGATAAATAAAAACTTCAAAATGATTACAAATCATAACTTAATAAGGACTACACTGAAACCTTTGTAGAAAGGAATTGTAGAAATAAATGTGAAATTAACTAAATTAAAAAGAACTGCACTCAATAACATGGGAGGTGAGATAAGTAAGGCTGAGGAGATCGGAAAGTTGTATAAAAAAAAGTTCTATAAATCAATTTGCCTTTCTTTCCGACCTCAGGTACGTTTTAATCAACTTGAGTTGTGAATAACTCCTCTCTGCTCCTGCCACTGTCACTGGGAGAGTAACTGCAATCTGAACAGCTACAGGTTGAGTTCGCAATACCACCGTTTAAGGAAATACAGGAGAAACCGCAATAAATCCGCAATACAGGGGAAATCAGTTTAATGTCGATTACGTATAATCGCTGAACACTATTTTGTACTGTTCAATTGCTTTCACGCTTTTGTTTGGCCGGAAAGCACTAATTTTTAACCAAGTAACCCACACGGCATGTGTACAATTACAGGAAATTAGAATCTGTTACCTTCTAGTAAAGACACCTCAAGTAGGCTGCGTGTCTAGCCTGAAAATGTCATGTGTAGCGTTCGCTAGTTGCATTGATCTGTCCAAATGAAATGCAAATTACATTATTATGTATATTACAATGACTTGATTTGGCGTACCTCTGTTTTGTGTTCTTTTCTGCTCTTCAGAAAAATATTATGTACTCGATTATAATTGGTCACTTTTTGACTGAAGGGAATTTTTCACTCACATTTGAACATGCCGATTAAAAATATGTTGTGTTGCACATTCAAGGGAGTCCCTGGCGGTCTTGAGGCCCTAGGCAGTTCCCTAGTTCGCTTACGCCTAGGGCCCTGTATGATAGGAAAGTCTTAAAGTGCTTTAAATTCTTTTCTCAATAAATCAGGATGGAGAGACTGAAAAGGATAAGTACCTGTGTTTTTGTGCTCAGAGAAGAGTAGAAATTTAGGTAACTCTCTGCTGCACTGAAGGAGCTTTGCTGTACTGTGTGTCCATTAGAAAGTCATTGACAAGACAGACTGGGTTCAATGGCCCACCCATATTCTAGTCATTACCACAGCTACACTGTCCCTCTGAGCCATGATCTTCCAAGAGCAGTTCAATGTTCAGGAGAAGGTCGAACCCTAGTCTCACCCTCTTCCGCCTATTTGTATATACTGTAAATATCACACTTCCTGCTGCCTTGCCTGCACCCTGTCTCCTCTCCTTGCAGAAGCTCTCTGGCTCTCTGGATTTGTAATCAAAACGGAGGCTTCTGATAGCCCTGTCCTTACAGATGGAGTCTTGATCTCCTCAGGTAGGTGAGTTACTCCAATAATGCTCATTATTCAAATCACACCTCTTCTCCAACTTAATTAGCATTTGATCAAACTACAATACTGGGCTACAGTCACATGATTATTATTGATTATAAACAACGGAAGGGATCACTTCTTGAGATTTCTTTAGGTTTCAGAAAACAAGCAAACTCACACTTATTTTGGTTGCATCTTTTGATATCTCCTCTTGGGGTGTAACCTGGGTTGAAAGGAAAGAAAAAACAAATCAGCTATTCAAAGTAGAAAATGGGGACAGAGGAAGAATTACATTGCTATTCCTGAGATACTGTGTGTGTATGTTCATTCATGCTTTTTAAAATAGTTACTGTTATTCAGTTTAATTAGCTAAAGATTCCTGGAATTGCCCTTGATGGCTTTTTTAATTTAGCAGTTTTTTTTTATCTTAGCATTACACTACCACAACAGATTGTCACATTGACACAATGTTATACTAAATAAAATACCACAAGACATCTTGTATTACACATTATGATAATATGAAATGTTAATTAGTTGTTTTTCCAGAATTCAGTATGGTATTTCATGAATCCTGGTCTTTGACATTACTTCATTTTGGAATCAACGAAACCAGCTGAGGACAATAAGATATGGAAGTGTAGTTTTGCTCAGGGGAATGAGCAATTATTTTTAATTGCTAATTTTATTAGCCACCTAAAATGGGCTGGTCCTGTAGAGCTCACTGTATCTGTGCTGCTTGTATTCAGGAATACTTTAAAAGGAGCAATACAATACAGACCTTGATGGGAAACAATACTTTTGGAATCAAATGGGAAAAGAGATAATTTATGTAGAAATGGAAACAAACAGCGGAAGTTTCTTTAATCTTCTTTTTCATCAAGTTAGAGATTCTGAAGGCACAGTGGGGAGCCAGGATACTTTCCATCTTCTAAAACTCTGCCCTGCTTTTCCATGTTGAAATTTTTATACCCTCTGTTCCAGGGGACTGGTTCTACTTTTAGAGATACAAGGAGAATTTGGAGAAAGATCCCCACTAAACGTCTCTTATATGTACAGTAGGTGAATGCGGTAAAACTGATTTTCCACGCTTTAAAAAATCGTACGGGATTTTGTTTTTCCTTTTGAAAAGAGGGGTTTGTGCAACATTTCCAACATAATCTATAAAAAGTACAACATGTCTAGAGAGCATATTGGTTTCTATTGGCTAAATATGCATCAGACAGAGTTTTGGAATACAGCTCTATGGATTTCTCTAGTGCTGTCTGGATTTCTAGACTTTTGGCCCTGTCACTTTGCAGCTGAAGTTCGAAACAGAGAGATGACCCTTGCTAAAACACAGTAGTTAATTAAGAAAGCACCTGACGAAAAACTAGGCAGTTAATATTTGGGAAAGTGAATTTCATTTAAAAACCTTTAGATAGTCTGTGAATTAGGCAGTAAAGACATAATGTATGTATATGCAAATAAATACACATAACCTGCTATTATGTTAGGGGCTCTATTTTATATTGAAATACTTCATCCTCCATGCTTCCTCAAGAAAAAAAATAGCAATAGCACAATATTTGCTCTGCAATGGGCATATCAAAAGCAATGCGTCAGTGCTTTCCTCTGCCCAAGAATGTGGGTCATGCAAGCCTCTCTCTTTCTGGAAACCAGCTTCCCTGAGCACAGCTGGTTTCCCGTCTTCTCCTCGCTGCTCTCACCTGATTGGTGGTCCAGGCCTGTTTGTCTGTCCAGTCCTTGTGGTTCCTGATGTACCACCACTGGATCTCCAGGGAGTAGGAGGGCGACCCCGCCCCACGGAAAGAGCACGCCATCTCCACATCCTGCCCGCTGCGCGCCGTGATGTCGTGGGGCACCTCGGTGAAGAGCGCTGCAGACGATTTCCATGAAAATTAAAATGGAGAGGAACACCATTTTTATTTCGTGCTTTAGGCTTTCACACAAAACACAGTCATTTCCATGAAGTGGCTTCTGTCATGCTATGCTTATGGAAGTGTTTTTGGCTGAGAAAGCAAACCAGCCCCTTACAAAACCAAACTGAAATGTCGGCAAGGATGCTTCGATTAGCATTCTGAATGATTTTTTGAAATAATTATCAATCATTTAGCAGGCACCATCTAATGGGACTTTAAAATGGGGAGTGAATGAATCCTCTGAACAAGTTCAAAAGCTACTGCAGAAGCTACAGACAGAAAGACCGCACAGTTTACACTTCAATCCAAAGGACAGACCAGAAAACATCCAGGCAAAAAGCTCTTCTTCTGTTAGGTAATACAGCTTTAATATTCTGTTGTTTTCCTCACTTGTACATATTTTATACTTTCTCAAAAATGTAACCATAAAGACCCAACACTCTGGCACAAGGCAAGACTGGCCTTGTACACTGACTCTATACTACCCAAAGGAAAGAGACAGAACTGTTGTTTTACATTCCTACAGTAGCTGTAGCAAGGTGCTAGTCTTCTGTCTGGTTGGTAACACGACATCTTTGGGCATGTAAATACACACTTGGCATTCAGAATGCCAAAAACAGGCTACATTCTCTCATTCTTGTACAGAATGAGAATTAGGAATTTGTTTTTCTCTTTATGCTCCGTAAAACAAGCGGTAGAGACACAGGAACATGCAGCACAAATCGCAGGGAAATGGAGGATTTGGAGACATGTTTTAAACTCCAGCAGTTTGAAATGGTACTGCTGAAGCAAGCCATCCTCCTGCTGCTCTTACAGTGAAAGTCTTCCAGGCCCAGAGAAAAAAGTCCCCAGATGAATAAAAACAATTTTCAGTCTTATCAAAGTAGCAGGGGATAGTAAATGCGTGGGAGGAACATACTTAATGCTGTTGTCTAACCTTTATACTAGATTTTAAAATGATTTACACTCTGACATCCTTAACATTCAAAATAGCATTCTTAATCTATTTTAAAGCATATTTTAAATGTCATCTCATTAATGTAACTTAACTTAAAATGAAACTCTCAGACATTTTGACGTCATTGTTGAACTTTGGACAAAATCTCAGCTTCAACTAGTAAGAGACATACTGTAAGACACATGCAATTGTTTTATGAGGAAAGCCTACAGTTCCCTCTGCTGAAAAAACATCTGCACCTCGGCAAATTTGTCTTTTAAAAGGCTTGGAAATTGTCCCCCAGTGCTAAAAAATGTCATGATGAATGGCTTTTTTAGCTATGCAAAAACACTTCTTAATCAACAAATCTTGAGTAAGACCTGCGTTGCATTTAAACAAGCAGCAGCTCAAGCTGTGCACCTGCGTTGAGAGGTACAGTTATTGGCTCTGCTCAGCGAAGAATATGGTCTTTAATCCTACACTGTAGAAACTAGCCTTTGCAAATGAAGACATCAGTTCAGCTGATCCCAGCACATCCACCTATTAACCACTGAACAGACAGTGCCAAAATCCTCTTAACTGCTCCCTTAAACAGATTTTTAATTTGCAGCTAATCCCCTTTTTGAAGATACAGCCAGAGAGGGAGCTACTGCATCTCGTGACCTCTCTCTCAGGATCACTGCAAAGCACCCTGGGAAATCCTCACAGCTCTAACACTGAGTTGGGACACGAAGAGCTGAGTATCTTAGCTCTGTTGCGAGTTTCTCACAGACAAGTGCTGTTTTAAATATACAACTCTTGTTTTTTTTTCCTTTTCAGGCTGCTAAGTATACAATATATCACAGCTTCACTGTTCCCAAAAATGTTATTTCCCTTGAGATTTAATCTTACTTTATTGAATTATTCTCTAATGGAAGCAGCTACTGTATGAAAACACTAAAACTGGGTAGCACATGTCATTTAAACACAGATTAAACAAGTAAATGAGATGTTTAAAGACAGTGTATTCTATATTGAAATTCAAATATACTGTATCTGCAGCCTCTATATTAAAAAAAAAAGTTTAATCCCTAGAGCAGGAATGGCCAGCTCCAACTGTGGAAAGCAGACGTCCAACAGAAAACCATCAATTTGTATAGACTTGGAACACATGTGACTTGTGATTAGTTTAGGAAAATGTCAAGAATGACCAAGAGTGGTGCTTGTGAACAGGCATTGGAATTTGCATTTCATAATGATCTCTACATTACTTAATTGAATCTCACCTGCGCTAGCAGTCAAAATAAAAATCCTCCAGGTGTTTTGAAATCAGTGGTTTCAGAGTGACCTACAAAACCTGCTGCACTGTGGCTCTCCAGGCTCAGAGCTGACCACTCTCGTATTAACATCTTATCTAAGACTGGTCTGGATGAATTAAGCTTCACCTTGGCACCTAGACACGACTATTGACAGATAACTACAGTTAAAAGTTAAAAGTATTTATTACTCTTAATAAATTAGAAAATTGTGGTCAAGATACAGGGAGAAAATACTGCAATTAAATTGGACCGTTTCCCAAAAAGAGTAGAGGTGTTACCCCGGCATCCAGGCCAGTTTCCCATTGGCCCTTACTAATCATTGCCTGCTAATAATCTTCATCTCTGAACTGGCTTCATCACTCTGTTCTCCCCACTAATAGGTGATGTGTGATGAGCATCCTGGAGCACTATGTCTGCTGTCACATCATCCAGGTAGGGCTGCACATTGGTGTTGGTGGAGGGGAGTCCCCATTACCTGTAAAGCACTTTTAGTGGAGTGTCCAGAAAAGCACTACATCGTAATGAATTCTTCTTATTATTATTAATAGTAATGTGCTTGCACCTTTGGTCAAATACTCCCTCCAGTTTTCTTTTACAACCGCCTTTGTATTAATAGTCAAGGGTGTCACACTAGATTGAAAATGCACTGAACTGTACTGGGATTTGCCCTGGTATGAGTGTGTGCGTCTGCGTCTCTCTGCCCTGTGACGAACTGGCTTCCCTTCCAGGGAGTATCCTGCCTTGTACTCATTGCTTGCTGGGATAGGATCTGGCTCCCCCACGACACTGAATTGGATGAAGCAGTTAGAAAATGAGCGGATGGTGGGAGGGGAAAAGTGTTAAATGGTTTCTGTCCTACTTGTACTAGGGTGAACCCATCACCTGGCTTGTTAAAACTGATCAGTTGTTCAAGACCCACACCAGAATCTTCAGTTAAACATCAGCTCTGCACACTGGAGTAGAAAGCTCATATTTCTCACTTCTCCAGTGTAATTTCAGACTGTCATACACAGGTTCAAAACATATCAACACTAGGACATTTCATCACAAGAAAAAGAACAAATGAAATAAGGACTGGTATCTCTTATACTGCAATGAATATTATCAAATATTCATCATTCTTCTAACTCACAGATCTGACCGCAGAAGCGACAAAACCATCTTTCAGCTCATGGAGGCAAATAAGTTCGTGGATTTCTTCAGTAATCAGTGTAATTAAAATAAATTGAGTGAAATTTAAAAAAAACATAAAAAACTCACACTGGGCCTGTGTGAGCACTGAGTGTGTGGATTTTTATCATTAATCTTTTGCCAGAAAGCTGCTTGTTTCTGGCAAGGGACACAGAACACAAAGCCTATCATGGAAGCACAGGGTGTAAGCAAACTCCACCGAGAAAGTGCCCTAATCTAGAATTGTACCCAGCAGGCCAGAGATGCGAGGCAGCAGCCCCTACCACCACTCTGACACCAGTATTTTTACTAACTGTCTAATTATGTTAATAAAAACATTGGAGACCACATGAAAAAAGGGATGCTGCTTTGCGAGTTGGTGTTATTCACCTAGTTGTTGCTCCTGTGGTAGACTCTTCTCAATGTGGAGGAAAGCAGTTTTAAACAGGAGAATACAAATGAATAAAGCCTTGTGCTAATATCTTCATTTTTAGTCTTTTCCTGGACGTGGCACATTACCGTCCAAAATAATGGTTTAATATGATAGTCTGGATGGGTGGCACAGTGGCACAGTAGCTGGCATTGCTGCCTCCCAGCACTGGAGCCCTGGGTTAATTCAGACCTGAGATGCTCTCTGCATGGAGTTTGTATGTTCTCCTTGTGTTCCAGAGTTTCCTTTGAGTGTTCTGGTTTCTTCCCAGAGGCCAAAGACATACTGGTATGTTTATTAACTTCTGTGAAAAATGGCCCTGTTGTGAGTGTGTGCATGTTTGTCTGTGTGTGCCCAGCAACTAACTGGCGTCCCATCCAGGGTGTATCCTGCCTTGTTCCCATTTCTTCCTAGGATAGACTCCTAGGTAGACTCCTAGGTGTGGCTCCCCCACAACTCTATATTGCAAAAAGTGGAAAGAAATTGGATGGATGATAGTTTGAGGAATTTTCTTTCTGAAAATAACTAAATTAGGAAGAGATGCATTAAACAGAAATAATGAGGTGTCTGTCAAATAACTGGATGCCTGTGAATTTTGTGCAGCTAGAAATGGAAAAACATTAAGCAATGCAAAAAGCACAGACTGTATATGACATTTAGGAGACCAAGCAACACTTGGTGAAGTCTGTCATGTCATGAGAAAATGCCGCCTGTTCACTTAGCAAAAAGAATGCAAATTTAACACAAAATAAAGGGACCAACAGCTGACGTTTCAGTAATGATAAGCACAGTGAACTGAAATGCATTAGAAGAAGTAATTATTGAATTCTTTTCATTCCAAATAAGAACAGTCATCAGTATACAGTGCCTTACATTCTTTCTTCTTCTAAAATTTCTAAATACAGTGGTCATCTTTGATTGAGCTGGAGTGTATTCAGTTTTTACACAATGGAAAACCTTCTTTTGTGCTCTAACAAGTGACTTCTCTCTCTGCTTCAATGAGGGGAAAATTAACTGCTGGATGAATTGAATCCAGTTTTCTATTCCTTTTTATAAAAGAGCTTTCCTGCTGCTCAGCGCATGAATATCATACCTCTGTAATAAGTGAGGCACTTTAAATATTAATTATTTCAACTGACAGAGATGCTTAAACAACTATTTTGTCCACCCGGAATGCAAAAGTTTTATTTTTCTTTTCATGTTTTTTTTTGTCCCTGGCTTTAATTGGAAAATGTCTTCTAATGGAAGAGCAGCTCCCAGAGTAAACACACGGTCTTAATACAAAGTTACACTTGCAGAATTGAAAACAAACAGGGCACACTCATTGTAATCCTCCTGTTTGTGAGGAAGACATGCAGTGCAAATTCACATTCCCTGGGGTGGAAGAGGCTGAGATGTACTTCTTGCTCACAATATAATGCTTCTACTTCACATTTCACCTCAGGTTTTGAGAGAACAAAGGCCACCTAAGCAATTTCTATTTTGGTAGATGTAAGACCTGCGTCCAGTCACCAGCTAGTTGAACTGGTGTCTGTAAAATTTTCCCTGTGGTCTTGTGCAAGCATGCACTTTTTTGATGGACTGTCATCCTATCTAGGGTGTAGTCTTGTCTTGTGCTTACACTTTCTGGATAGGCTCCTTGGATAGGTTAGGCTACCTTGGTCCTTACCAGGAATAAACAAAAGCAGGGAGCTGTGTCAGCATGTGTAGGCTACAAAGGAACAGGTAAAGGTTTATTCCATGCTGAAAGGAAAACAAAAGAGACACCTGGAGCCTCTTCAGGTGTGTCTTTTTTCTTTTCCTTTTAGCATGGAATACACCTTTACCTGTTCCTTTGATAGAAATGGCAGCACAGTAGCATGGAAAGTGAGACCTGTTTCACCTTCCAGATGGTGTAGCTGCTTTAGACGGCCAAGAATGTGCCGTTTCCAGTTCCCTCACCTTGTGTGGTCATGTCGTTCATCAATGGGAACATTCCACACTGCTCTGAGGTCGATGGTGAATAATAAAATCCAGAGGAGGACAATGCTTGCTGTATCATAGTTTCTGTATATTTCACTATAACGTCACTTGTTATCAGGCCCCTGTGGTTTACATATACCACAGGCGATTAATTAATCATTCATTGCCAAAGAGAAATCAAAGTCAATCCAACAGTCCCAACAGTTAATTAGCTTATTATAAAAATTTGTAGCAGCAGAAGTTAATAACAATTATAATAATAACAGCTACAATAATAATAATTGACTAGGAAACTGACAGTATCATATCTTCTTAATTCAAAGTCTCTGGGGGATTTTACTGATGGATTATAAAAAAAGCCTTAAAGTCATCATCCTTCTGCCAATTAAAAACCTATGAGCCTTGCCACAGTGTTAAACAAATAGGATTTATAGCAACACACTGGCAGAAAGCTTGAAAAGTGACAATACACAGGTGACACTTGACCTTCGACCTGCAGATCTACAGTCTTTCAAGTTTCACATCAACATGAATCAATCATTGACTTAATTCTTTCCCTCTGCTATCTGTATCCAGGTGTGGCATAATGAATGATATTAAATGACTAGGAGAGAGGAAAGCTGGTCTACATAATAAGAAAATGTCCCCTCTGTATGTGTTTTTACAGGTTATTTAATTTCTTCTTGAAATGAGCAGTTCAATTAAATAATTAAGATCAATGCTTTGTAACAAGAGGCATATGATCAGAAATCCAGGGTAGGCTCTAACCATGTTTTCTTCTTAATTTTAATAGCTGCTTTCTAAGTGAATGTTGGCACATGGCACCGATTTTTGGGAAAAACCATTACTGATATTGTATCTCCACACAGAATCTGTGACATTTTAAGCATGGAGTGCTTCCAGCCCCCAGAGCCCTGCTGTACTCAGACATTCGGAGAGGGGTGGTGGGGAGACAGGCTGCTACATAAGCAGGCTGCTGCTGTAAAACAGAATTAGTGCTTGGCAGTCCTGTTTTCAGCCATAGCCAGCATCTGGGATGCTTTTTACCCATATGAGCACCTCTATGATCACAGGCCCGCAATTCAGAACGTTCTCAAATCAACCAGGAAAAAAAAAGGTCTCAATTGCTCATTCAACAGATAAGAATAATGTTCACAGAGGAGAAAAAAAAAACATGATACTGAAGTAATCGGATATGAAATGACACTGTGCTTGTGCCGTTTTAGGAACGGGATTGTTGAGTGTGTTTTCACTGCATTTAAAAAATCCTAAACGGACACATACTGTAAGGGTTTTTCAGATTGTCCATAGTCTTTTCTGTTTGTTATTGTTTCTCCGACTTTCATTATCCTTCTATTATTTTTATCACTGTTGACAACAGAACAATTTTTGAGACCAATGAGAAGCAGCAGCTCTGCCTCAGAGGCGCTGAGGTACTGCAGTACAGCTCTCACAGCCCTGCCAGGTGCTTTGTTCATTAGCGCTGTCAAGACAATGGGCTTTGCTGCCGTTATTGTTCACCTCTTCAGCTGCAGCTGCAGGACCATTCTGCCCTGTGCCAGGTACAAGTCCTGCCAGTGAAAATGAGTGGCAAGCCTCCTGCTTCAAAAAGAGCACAGCACTCCAGCAGAGAGAACACAGTGCACACCCCATCACAACACACAATTAGTGGCAAGACAAGAGCAGAGCACAATTAAACTCAGCTGCCTAAAGATGAATGGGCCGACTGATGAGACTTCAGTGCGGTTCTCTCATCTTCTAGAGCACGGCAAGTGATTAAAATGACTGCTCAGTGGATTCTAAATGGATCTCTGACATGCATGGCTGAAATACCCATCTCTTGTTCAGGTAGCGTAGACAGTATTAGCAAAATGCTTCAGTGCATTAGCTGGAGCAGTTAGCTGTCTGGTTCAGAACTGGGCCTGCTGTTCTCCCTGAATAGACTAGCTGCAGCCTGCATGCAGCTTGAGAATCATTCCAATGAAAACAGAATCAGCTCCATTTCCAATTGGCAGGCTCACTTTGTGAAGACCCTCAACATCCACCCCAGGGCTCAACAGTGTTAAATAAATTCTCTCAAGAATTTGCCCACGTTACTCGTATAATGAAATACGAAACTACTTGCCCACGTTATTAGTATATAAATATAACACAATACTAAAGTGCCCCTTTGTAGTACTGAGAATAGCACCCAGTGTGATGGTTTGCATATTGTTAGACAGCCGTTGCACTGTCTCACAGCTGACAGGGCGGTGTAAGACAGTGGAGAGCAGAGACTCCTCTCTGGGGCAGTACTGGACATCTCAAGGGAAAATACACTCAGTAACAGACCAACAAACAGTTTTGTACTAGTTTGTACAAACTGGTGGTTTGTTTGTGATGGTTCATTTCTATAAGTAAACAAAGAATTGCAGGGCTCCTGATCTTGGAGCCTATGGATGCCACATCATAATCAATATGAAGGCATTGTTTGTGCTTTAGTGTAGTGCTAACTTATAAGCATTTGAGTTCTTTTGTAATGCCCTTGACTCGGTGAAGGTGATACTTCTTCCCATTATCAGATTGTGAGAAATAAATGAGAGATTGCATCAACACCATCCAACAGGCACTGTAGAGCCAATTCTTCTTCCTTTACCATGTGCTTCTGAATCCCAGGAAAACTAAAAAGGCAGTAAAAACCATGCGACAATTAACAAAATACCTGAAGGTTAACATCAGTTACATACTTTCTGACATCAAGACGATCAAACCTGAAAAGGAGACGGAGAGCTTTGGGGACTTTGAGGAATTTTGTTTCTGACCTCCTGGGGCTGCCCTCTCTATTTCATACAAGCTGATTACAGACTCCCTGCTTCCAGAGAGCAAGTGCTCTCCCGCCACTGTCACACTCTTATGATGTCTGAGTCCCCGCTGGGTCTGGCAGATGTTCAAAGCCATGAGGAGCTAAATCTGGCCCGCGGTCCTTACGCTTGGCTGTGAGCGCTGACTGCTGCTTTACGTTTCGGAGAAGCAGGAGCCGAAGCTAATTCCTCCATCCCCCCTGGGATACGGCCCTGGTACCGGCTGCCGAACGTGATCCCCCTCCGCCCTGAAAGCCTTCATTAAGTGGGAGCTGCTAGCCAGGCAGAGACCAAAGATGACTGACAGCAGGCAGACAGGAAGGAGACAGTCCACATGGAGGGAAAGGCGCACAGATGAAAGGAGAAGAATGTCAGAGGAGAACTTGTACAATGGACAGCTCCTGCTGGGGAACAGCAAGGAAATTTACTTCCTTCTACCCTTGGAGAAGCAGGAGCTGACTGTTATCCTGAACAGGATTATTCAGGTTTACTTAACAGTTTCTATATCCTTATTTTTTACAGGTTTGTTTGCCTTTCAGTGGGATTTTAACAATCAGCATAGTTTCCAGAGCTGCATACTCTCATTTTCATCACTATTTTCTGTGGTGTCTCATGCTTTTCTTCTCAGACTCCTTCTAGTGGATTTTGAAATCTGCCTGAGACTTCCTTGGGAGGAACCAAGTCAAATCCAGATCTAAAACAGAGAGATTCCCGTCTGCTTTAATAAATAGTTTTTCATCTCAATTGGAGCTGCTTTATGATGACTGCGAGTCATTTATGGTTTTTAACTGAAAATTATTTATTGTTTCTCTACTGACAAGCATACCTCCGATTCCTCAACAGTTCTTCCATGCTATGGATGTAGAAGAACTGTTTTTTTTCCGTGGCTTTACAAAAACTTAAATAGCCTATAGCGACCACTTACATAAAATCTCAAGTAATTTTCATCTACAATAAGAAATGTGTTATGAAAATGTTCCAATCCTACTGTACCTAGAAGACTCACATGACTAGGACAAAATGCAATGATCCACAGACTTGTTTACTATACTTGTTATCATAATTTAACTACAATGCAGACAAACAGCATAAAAATCTGTATATAATAAAAAAAGACATTTGATCACTCTTACAAGATCTATGCTGACGTTATGTAAGCTCACTAATGATGTTAAAATCCTGTGGGAATTCTGAGATAAAGACTCACATTGTTCATTGTTTATAATGAACAGAACTAGCAAGCACAATATCTGACGTAATCATGTCATTTACAAGTTGTTCTGCCTTGAACTGTTTTGAATCCTTCTGTCAATGTCTAAAATAGATCAAGATCAACTACATTGTGCTCCTTCTTGTTGTTATTTGGAGAGCTGCTTGTCAGGGTGTGAGACATGGAACTCTGTTCCCTTGCAGCTGTATACTTACTGTCTAGGTGCTGTCTTCAGATAAGAAGCAGGACACAGCAATTACAGCTTTGCAAATGTCAAAACTCTGTGCTTCAGGGACAGGTTTGAGAGAACTAAACGAAATAATAAAACAGCTCAAAAAGAAAGTGCATTTGAGCAGTCCAGTGAGAATGTATGAAAAGGACAGGGGGGAGAGACACAATGAAAGGAGTATAGAAAGGACATGGGGAGAGAGGAAGAGAGCAGTAGAATAGACAAAGGGAAACCAAGAAAGAATAGGCAGGAGAGAGCAAAAAGTAAAAAGAGAAAGAGAGAAAGAGAGGGGGAGAGAGTGATAGGGAGAGCTGTCATACTGAGAGAATGTCATTTAAAAACAAAAAGTCTTGACTGCTGGCCAAAACACCAGCAGACTAGAGATGACTGTGTATTGCCAGCAGCCATATCACCCTGCAACTCACAACTGGCAACCCATTGAAGCTAAGCAGGTGTGAGCCTGGTCAGTACCTGGATGGGAGACCTCCTGGGAAAGCTAAAGTTGCTGCTGGAAGAGGTGTTAGTGAGGCCAGCAGAGGGTGCTCACCCTGCGGTCTGTGTGGGTCCTAATGCCCCAGTATAGTGACGAGAACAGGCACTGTCCTTCAGATGAGACGTAAAACCGAGGTCTGTTGTCATTAAAAATCCCAGGGTGTTTCTTGAAAAGAGTAGGGGTGTAAAAATTTCCCATTGGCCTTTACCAATCATGGCCTCCTAATAATCCCCGTCTATGAATTGCCTTCATCACTCTGCTCTCCTCCCCACTGATAGCTGATGTGGGGTGAGCGTTCTGGCGCACTATGGCTGCCGTTGCATCATCCAGGTGGATGCTGCACATTGGTGGAGAGGATCCCCATTACCTGTAAAGTGCTTTGAGTGGAGTGTCCATAAAAGTGTTATATAAGTGTAAGCAATTATTAATTATTATTATTAATTGTGGTTATGTCTGTTCAAAATAATGTTAGTGCCTCAGCATCAAAAAATATTTAGTCATTTTTTCTTAACTGTAAATTTCATATGGTTCTAAATGATTCTTTTCACGATCAGTTGGATCTTACACTTTGTACTGCATTGCCGTAAGGAAATGAATTTGACATCACATCTCTCATAGGTGAGATGAGAGCATCAGGGAATATCACAGTCCAGTAGCTCATGTGGCCACGATCAGAAGCAATACAAGCTATACGTCTCTGATGCATTTTTGCTCAAAGAGTTGTGAGGGTCTGGAACAAGTTACCCAGTTAAGTGGTTGGATCAATTAAATACTAAGTACACAATGGGTTAGATGGGCCAAAAATCTCCTTTGTAACATTCTTAAAAAAAACTGTAGGATACTGTCTGGAATTCAGTAAGGGGATTATAGATTAGAAAGATGTCTTAGATTTGCAATGACTATTTAAATACCTAATTGAAACAGTTATTTTGTTTTTTCAGCTCTTTGTTTCACAATCCTTGGAATTCTCTTACTAAATATATTATGGAACAAGTATTAGGTTTATTCCATGCTGAAAAAAAAAGATGATACACCTTATTTACTGTATCTCTTGCAGTAAATGCCCAGCCATCTACATTGAAGAAACAGGAAGGAGACTCAGAGACCGCTTCAGAGAACACGTCAGGGCTGTGAAGATTAAAGATCTCTCCAAGCCCATTGTTTCTCATTTCACCTCTGACGGCCACGACCACTCTAATCTCTCCGTCTGTGTTCTCAAAGACAGTTTTCCAAACTCATACATCAGAAAGACCACCGAAACCAAAATTATTCTGCAGTTAGGATCACACATTCTCCCTTCTCTTAACGACAGACTACTGTTCTTTTAAATTTTCTCCATTCATTGGAAGTTTCATTTCACACCTCTCTGCACCCATTCTGACTTCACACCTCTTGATTGGCCTCTCTTTCTGTCCCTTGCTCCCGCCTCTCACTCCACCTCCCTCCCAACCTTTGTTCTCCCGCTACTTTACCTTTGCCTACTGCCCTGTCTCTCTCACACCTGAAGAAGGCTCCACGGCCGAAACGTTGTGTTCTCTTTCTTCTTTTTTTCAGCATGGAATAAACCTATTACTTGTTCCTTTGCAGCCTACGCATGCTGACGCAGCTACCCACCTGAACTAAATATATTATGACACATAATCAATACATCTCGATCACAAAGAAGTAGATGGTGTATCAGACACTCAGATACTGCCCCATTTCCATTTAAATGCACGGCCTGGCCAGTATCCATCTAGACAGCAGGCTATTTAATGGAGCAGTGTGAGTGAGGTACTTAGCTTAAAGGACCAACAGCAGTCTCACTGAAGAACCTAACTTATTCCCCTGATCTAGTGTTCCAAGCCCTAACCCATTACTCCACACCGCTATCCTAAATGCTATCTTTAAATGATGAAGAAGAGGAAGTTAATGTAGTATATCACACTGCCCATTAACTGCTGGGATCAGATGGAGCAGTACTGTGTCCTGTTGATCCAGATCTCTGCTCTTTGTATCTCAGGTTCACAGTGAATTAACCAATGGGCCTTAACTCACATCCTAGAAGCCTTGACATCTCTGTGGTTTCTACAGACTGCTTGGGGAAGGTGCTGACAAGGTCAAGGTGAAAGCAATTGGCATTTCAACGAAAGCAGGAAGTTGAGAGAACCAAAATGATTCAGAATTTCTAATGGTATAAAAAGGGTACCTGCAAACACAGGGGGCCAGAATCAAACCTTGTCTTGCATAGTTTCTTTCTTACAGTTAGTTAAAGAAGTAGCTTATGAATTAACATCCAACGAACGGGATATATTTCCTATAATAATTCCAATCCAAGTTTCATCTGCTGCTTTTATCGCTCTTGTTGCGCTGAAGTCATTAACTTCAATAAACAATTAAAAAAGTCATGACTGACAAAATAGGTACTGGAAGACACAAACATTTCACAGTTTATAGTTCTCATTGTAGTCAATAATAGTAGTAGGTTCTGTTTCATTGTGTGACATTCTGTTTCCTGGTCTTTCTACAAGCAAAGAAAACACTGAATAAAACAGCTTAGAAACACTGTACATCAAAAGTGGAAGGCTCTTGGACCCAAAAGTATATCAAACAATAAAAGCACTTGTTTGGTCTGACAGCCACTAATCTTTTTAGACACGACTTTGAAATAAAAAGACATTCTCAAACAAATAGGTTCCTTTGATTTTCTGGACGGTTGGCAGTGAACCTACTACTTTAGGACCCCTGCTAACATCCAAACCTGACATCGACGTGGATTTCCTTCCAGAGCATGAGCACAGCAATCCCTAGACAGGATCTGGGCTCTCTCAGTGGCGCTGCCTCTCAGGGAAGTGGAAAACGAACTAAACATAACAGCAACATGACGGAGCTGTCAGTCTGCAACAAGTTAGCACAATGTGCCCGTGTTTGTGCATCTTGATTGCGCTTTGAAGTGTGGCATTGCTGTCTTAACCAATGTACGCAGAGATCCCAGCCACTGCTTCTCGCCTCTCTGCAGTATAAGCTGTTTTGATCCGTTTTATAATAGGCTTAAAACGATGCTCGCCGGTAGGATCAATCTGGAGCAGCAAAGCAACAGGCAAGATGGGAAGGAAACGTCCTTCAGTTTTCTGTATAACAAGAATCTTCAGTACTGTTCATGCTCTTCTATGACAATCCCATGATTGTAACTTGCTTGTTTTTCTTTCACAAAAACACCAAGAGAATTATATAGATGGTGACTGCTAGAATTTGTCACCAGACCACTGTTGCACGGAATGCTGGTCCTCAAGGGCCACAGTTTCCTTTGGGATGTCTTCCTTATTAGATCTAATTACATAATTGGACTGATTAACACCACAGCCCTGTCAGGATGAAACACATACTGAAATGGGATGGCCGGATGGACTGATAAATTGCTTAATTTTGCCACTTTAATCACTTTTACCGAGTTCCAGGAGCTGTGCATCATAAAACCAATAAAGAAGTCCATAAACGTCAACAAATCTGAAAGACATATGGGAAGGACAAAGCAAAAAGTGAGCAAGGGAGACTAATATTAAAATGGGCTCAACCTAAGGTGGACCCTTTGTCTTGTTCTCAGAATACCTTGCCATGCTGTAGGTCTGTCTGAGGCCAGGCTGTGAAACACTACTCATATACCACCATATAGGAACAGAAAAAAAGATTATGAACTCAGTCCTAACTGTGCAATTTGTAGCTGCTATAATAAAGACAGTCATAAAACAGTTCTATGGGTAACGGGCAGTTGCTATAACAAGCAGTAAAAGTACTAAATGGTTTTACCACTGGACTAGATTGCCTTCGACATTTTAAACAGCCTTGTAAAATTGGAAGTCCACGGCACCTTGTGCTATTACAGCACACAGTCTTCACAATCACCCTGCTTTGCAAGATTGCTTTTCACCCCTGCAGCTCCATGTTCTCTTCTCATTCTTCCATTGCACCTCTACTCCGTGAGCCAGAAGCAATGTCTATCCTCCCCTGACGTTTTCCCTTTTAAGCATAAAGATTTAAGTATGGTTATTATATGACTGGATTGAAGAACGATATAATATGAATTTACCACAGTACAACAGAGAGGTAAATTAAAACCTCTGATGAAAGTCTTGACAACCTGCAGCAGTGCTCAGCTTGTGCACAGCATGGGAAAACAGATTGCAACAAATTACTGTGCAGATATTCTCCAGTAAACTATTGTTTAATTGATTTCTGCGGGCTCACAACTTAAATCTGATGAAAAGTGATAAAAACAGCAAGTTTGTGAGACCTCTCAATCTTTGTATGTGGCCCCTATTTGAGTGCATTGGTCACTGCATTTAATTTTTTGTTCTCAAAAATAAATAAGGATAAATTGTGAAAAACAACAAGTTTCTGTGACAGAAGAGGTAGAACCTCCATTGCTTTGTATGCGGTTTCTTCAGGAAAATGTCTAATGAAGCAAAATCACTCTGCACAAAGTGATGTAATGGAGCACACAGATTGGCAGGACTGTGCTCCAGTGTAACCCTCAGCCTCCACTCTACTGGACCAAGTTCAGTAAGTGGGGATAGAGAACAAAGCCAAACCTTACTCAGTTATCATTGAGATCCTCAAGCTCTAGTCAAGTTCTTCTCAAATAACATACATGAACTCACCAACAGGTACACATTCTATACTGTATATAAAATTTCATTTATATAAATCCAGTTTAGAAACTGATGTCAACTGACACCTCATGGGCACCCAGGAAGGTCCCAGTGGTGGTGTTGGGTAGCAAGCAGTAGGGACACCCAGACTACCCCAAGCCCACCCTAACCCAACAGCACCTATGCGGCACACAGGTCATCGAAAAACAAGACTTGAGGGCTGAGCAAAGGGGAAGATGACTAGTCTTCAACACAGACACTGTTTTCACTCTAGGAGAGCCATGGTAGTTCGGATCCAACATAATCTAGGCATGCTGCATGCAAAAAGCAACTTTTCCCAGTTTCCATCACTTTCTAGCAGGGGTGCCCTTTTGTATTTTGTTACATTTAAACCCAACAAAAGAGGAGCAGACGCCTGTTTTATCGCAGAGACTACATGGCAAAGCCAGAAAAATTGTGTGGCTCCTACTGCATATTTTGACTTCAGCTTTCAAATTTATTATGCAATTTCTGTTACAGGAAATATTGCCCCGTTTTTTTTTTGTTAACTAGTCTGGCAGAAGCCTCTACGCGAGCTTGACTTGAAAGGTAGTGTGTAATGTACAGACACCTCCAGCACATTGCAAACCTCTGCACTGTTAAAATGAATATAAACTAGCCCTCCACGATAACACATGCAATAAAACATAACAGGCATCTGTCTGAAAGCATACAAATACAAACCATGCTCCTATATTCTGTAGCCTTGTTCATAACAAGCTGCATGGTAGTGTGACAGGCCCAGACAGGAGCAGGAACATGGAGGTGAGGCTCATAATAAGGCCCAAAACAATGCTTTGATGAAGAAAATAACACCACAATACAGAAGTCAAGAGAATTAGCTCCACACTTAAACACAGACTCCCACCGACAAAAAAAGCTCACCTGAAATGCAATATTTATTTTTCCAGCTGAAGGAATGTTGTATGAGAGGCGAATTGGCCTGATTGAGCATCCGGAGAAGCAGAGCGCAGGAACATGTCTGCACCTCCATGCCATCAGCCTGTCAGTCACCACCCCAGGAGCCTCACACTGCAACTCAGCTCTGTCTAATTAAGGTGCCTGCCACAGGTAGAAAAGATATCGTGGGATTTGGGGGAAAATGCAGAAATTCGGAATGTTGGAATCCTCTTAATTAAAGCTCTCTGCTGATTGCTCCAGTCCAATTTAAATCAGGCAGCTGCTGTGCTTCACTGCTGGAATCAAACATCGGGACGGGTCTGTCCGATAGTCACTCATAATCCACTCCTACCATGTTCATCTGCAAAACTGCACTTTCCTCTTCTTGGTAGGCAATGGACCAAAACGTTGTGCTACTGGAAATGCTAGCAACATTAAGCAATCAAAATGTTTGAATAACTCCTAATTCCAGCAGACGGACTGCAGTGCAATTATTATTCCTAAGAAACCAGCTCTGCATTCATTCTAAAAAAGCAGATGACATCTTCTATCAGGCATGGTCGAATTTTGCACCTTGGCCAGGGGACACTGTCTACTCATTTGGAGCAGCTCCTCCCTTCACATTCCCTCCCTGTGATATTGCAATCTCCCATCTGAAGAAAAAAATAAGACAGTGAAAATGCCAGCTTTTCCATTTCCCCACATTCCAAACTACAAAGACAAAAATCATATGACTGCGGCTGTTGTAAAGGTATCGAACTCTGATATCTAATCTTGCCTCCTAAGCACCAAGGGCTTAGTCTCCAAAACACAAGAGCAGGAGGCCAGAGGCGAAATGCAGGGATTGGAAGTCTGCAGAGAAACAAAAGCACCCTTAATGTCCAGATTGTGTTAGAAATCCTGGTGGGATTGGGCTCATCACAGGGAAAGAGATCTGCTAGCACTGCAAATACACAGACATTGAGTCCAGGGGATTTAATGGAATTACTCTGCTTTTTTTCTCTTCACTTTGAAGGTGATGAAACCAGCCTCCTTGTGTTTATTGCTCATTACAGAAAAAAGCAGTTCCTGGCTGTGGCACAGCTATCGCTGCTGGCGCTGCTTTGCAAGGAGGTTGGAGCCTCTTCATTAAACAGAAGTGAAATTACAAAAGATGCCTTTTATCTTTCCTCTCTCCACCCAATATGTCATAGGTCAGACACGAGGAATGATTATTTACCAGAAAGGGCCTTAGCTTGCCAGTGGTTAAAGTGAGCATCTGTAATGCACAGATAACTGCACGGCAGCCAAGCAACAAGACAATAAAGAAAAATGCGGTGAATGCAGCTGTATCTGGTCACTTCGTCTGGAACCTCTGCAGAGACTGATGCAGACACGCGCTCAAAGCTGACTTCATAGCACAGAAGTGGCAGTAATGATGAGAACACTAGACGGGCAACTTTGATCGGTATTTGAACTAAACAGCCAGTAAAATAATCTAAGCAAGGAATGGGAAACTAAAATGTTTGTGTCTGACCTACAATCACCAGACATAAGATACAATCTCTAGTCCTGGATGCCTATAGTCCTAGAATGTATGAAAGGTAACAACACTCACATAAGAATAAAACTGCTATTAAAATGAAACTTTATCCATTTGGTTCATGCAGCAAATTCCAATTAAATCAAGTAGACTCCGGGATTCTCTCTCTGAGGACAGAGTATAAGTGCAGATCTGCAGGCACCCTGCAAGTCATAGGAGTGGCTGTTCTGCAGAAGCCGAGAGTCCTGCCTGAGTAATCCCAGCCCTTCCCCTCTGACTCTCAGCCACATGGGTCACACAGTCAGCTAGTTTCATGACACAGTCGTTAACTAGCAACACTGAGCCACAGGACTCGTCTTAGTGAAACCACTTATCACTGAAATTTTACCACAGTTTGTCTCCGTTTTTTAAAATATAACATGCCATTACTGTGCTTTAATCCACAAGGGCATGGGTGAACCATCGTGTGCTGTATAGAGCAGGGGTAGGTAACTCCAGTCCTCAAGAGGTGTTCATGAGTTTCATGCATCCCAAGCATCAGCAACTGTACTTGTCAGGACATTGTGACTCCAGCAACACAAGGATGTCAAATTATGGTCTCATTTGTAATATCTGAGCCACAGGAGATTGCAAAAACTGATGAAGCACCAAAATATTTAGTATAATTTAGCTTCATGTATGTTTCCATAAAAACAATAATTCATTGCATTTATAAATATTTTATAGCTTGATACATATAAAAGAGTCAGACTACAAGTCTACACCAAAGGGGGTTCCATTCTCAGCTATAAAATGTTACTTATGTTAGCCAACTCTGTACACCTAAAGCATAATTCCCTAGATACAGTACAGTCTATGTTGTAAACAGCATTAAAAAGCACCATTTTAAAGTAAGGCCTGCAGTTCTGCGTGCATGCCCAAAAGGACTTTTTTTTTCATGCCCACTCTAAAAAAAATAAAGATTTAGAAAATCTGTACGTCATTACACCAGCGTGCACATACAAACTTGCACCCCAGGCATTTCCACAGCAAATGATTACTGATGCAGAAGAGTCTGTCAGTCTAAACGGCTGGTCTGTTCTGTCAGCCTGCCTTTCCATTCAGCCTGTGCTTCACATCGATCTGCGAGCTGTCAGATTCGGTTTAGATCTGGCAGCTCAGGCACCAGCTCGAGCTTTTGTGAACGTGACACTAAGGACAGAGGTATGATCAATCTTTTCCAGCCCATTTCTGTGAGAACCTCGTTGCTAAACCTCAGAACAGGTGTGACACATTTGGATATGTGATACTCATAGGATACCTCCCCTGATTTCCACTTAGACAACAAATACCTCATAGGTAAGGCAACCGATCTCTTGTATAAGAGAGCAGCTAAGGTATTAGCGAGCTAGCAAGTCCATCACTGCATAATACTGTAACGCAACGGGGGCTCAGGCGGGCGCCTTTGCCGCATTAGGTCGGCCCCGCACCGTCCGGGGCTCGAACCCGGGACTCCCGCGTCACTCAGCAGCGACCCAGCCCGGTGAGCCAAAGAGAGATCTCTCCACAGCCCAGTAGCTGTAGTCCTGCTATCACAGGGAAGGGCGGTGACGTCACCTGCACTGGTACACCGGCTCTTACACAGTGCCTGTCGGCCGTAAGCGTTACACTCTCCCCCGCTTAAATCGCCGTCCCCGGCGAAGGGCTATCCCATCCCGCTTCTGACACCAATGTAACGCAACGGGGGCTCAGGCGGGCGCCCTTGCCGCATTAGGTCGGCCCCACACCGTCCGGGGCTTGAACCCGGGACTCCCGCGTCACTCAGCAGCGACCCAGCCCGGTGAGCCAAAGAGAGATCTCTCCACAGCCCAGTAGCTGTAGTCCTGCTATCACAGGGAAGGGCGGTGACGTCACCTGCACTGGTACACCGGCTCTTACACAGTGCCTGTCGGCCGTAAGCGTTACACTCTCCCCCGCTTAAATCGCCGTCCCCGGCGAAGGGCTATCCCATCCCGCTTCTGACACCAATGTAACACAACGGGGGCTCAGGCAGGCGCCCTTGCTGCATCAGGTCGGCCCCGCACCGTCCAGGGCTTGAACCCGGGATTCCCGCATCACTCAGCAGCAACCCAGCCCGGTGAGCCAAAGAGAGATCTCCCTACAGCCCAGTAGCTGTAGTCCAGCTATCACAGGGAAGGGCGGTGACGTCACCTGCTCTGGTACGCCGGCTCTTACACAGTGCCTGTCGGCCGTAAGCGTTACAATACCAAAAGCTCATATGTAACCAAATGTATACTCATGAGCCGATTCAAAACAGGTTCTCCACACCAAAACCTCAGAGCTTGCACTTAATGCAGAGAGAGACCTCCGAGACAGCAAATCAATGGAAAGAACAAGAATCAAAGATGTGGAGTCCACTCCTTCAAGATGGAAAGCATTAGCTACTGTATGGAGCCAGCGCATTCACTAGCAGTTAACTCCTCAATAACATTTGAGCTGCAGCCTGCATGCCAGAAATCAAATCAAGTGCATGAGCTGTTCAGCACTCTGTACCACCCAGAAACCATCAAGAAGCACGACTGAGATGCTGCATCCAAGTGTTTAAATCAATTAAGGAGTAAAAGAGAAAGCTGTGAGGCAGAAAATAAAACATTCCTGGTGCCGAAACTGTGTATTGGTTTTGAAATGGATATTTTACATGTCCAAATGGAAAGAAAGAACAGTGTTTCTAAATAAAACGACCACTGGTTAATAGTTTTAACCCTGCAATTGAAGAAGAGTTACTGAAGAAATTTCCAAAAGTCAGATCATAAGGAAGTTTTATTGACCAAAGTTCCAGTCACATTACAAAGCCTAGAAGGATAGTGAAAATGGACTCAATTTTGAATGAAGCAGATCTGTGAGGACAGTAACAGAGGTGCTCTGTTTGCAAAGTGCAATCTTAATCTTTATTGAGTAATATGTTAACTATTTCATGAGACATTGTTATAAGAATACTTTTAGTCTGCAATAGTGAATTAGAGTATATGATTTTTACATTGTGTTTGCATTGATCAATAACTTAGTGCTAGTAGAAGCTGTAATAGGAGATTAAGTACTTACAAAAAGCAAATTTAATATTTCAGTCAAAACATGCATTTGATTGGCTGTATTAGCACATAGACTGAATATATTAATATAGAATATAGTTGTAATATAGAGAGAACCTCCAGCTCACTCCAGGCCGTGAAAGTCAAGCCAAAGGAGAAGCTTTTGACATAACACTGCCTTTGATATGAGTCTGCCCTGACATATCTTTTCAAATAACTTTAACACTATCAGATATTGTGGTTGCTAAGTTACACAGCGAATCAAAATACATATCAACTGTGCATAGAAACATAGGACAAGGGAATTTAAAGCATGTTTGGACAAATAAAATTGTACTTAACTTTGGAAAAAAATTGAACTGCACAAATAATTTTCCTATTATTATTAGCACAAAAAACAGTTATAACTGCTAAAGTATTACTATTATTGATAGCTGTACTTATGCAAACTGATATGGAACCAAGAACCATGATTGGGTTTTTTTTAATGAATGTGTTTTGCATGAGAATAATAGGTTGTCCAGTGCCTTCCAGCAAATCCTATACCTCTTTTAATCTCACCGAATAGCAGATAGAAGTAATAGCTGAAAACTAAATGTCCTGAGGAAGTCTCAGCCTGACCATCAGTTAGTATAGAGAGACAGAGAAATAGGCCAGTCTGTTTTCTTGCAAAGTGAGAAATCAAACTAAAAGTCTTAACCATTAAGAAGGAAATAGGCAGTCATATTTACTGCTTACACTACGGAAAAGAGACTTAGAATATTAGACCTTCCAAGTATGTGGAGTAAAGGCAATACATGTCCTTTAGAGAAATGGAATCAGTTTTTAGCAGTTTAGTGACACTTTCTATGTTTTTTTTCCTCCTGGGTGCTCCAAGAGTTGTAAGTAATTAGAACAAACAAACTCAGTATCATCATCCTCTAGCCTGATGTCATCAGTTCTCAGGTGCTACATAAGGCCGAGCTACATCACAACTAGACATGCAAGGAAAAGCCGATTTCCACTGTAATTGTAATGATGGACCAGTAAGTGGCGCGCCATTTCAGAGGTGGATGAATTATGCCCCCTCCTAACTATGAAGATCCTACAGTTTTGTTATACTTTAATTGTGCTTTGGGAGCATTAATCCATAAAAGCACTTTATACATTTTTAGCAAACAAAAAAGGATGTTATAAATGGAGTTCTGACAGTATGAAAAGTGAACATAACTGCATCACCCTTTTATTGGTACCCAATTATCTACTTATTTGCAGATGGGGGCATTGGCATTTAATAGAAGAATAAACTTAGATGCAATATTATAATAACAAGAAATTTGATTTTAGCAATTAAAATGTATAATCAATTAGTAAACACTGGTACCTGGGTGGCTCAGTGGTCAGCATTGTTGCCTCACAGGGCTGGGGCCCTGGGTTCAGTTCCTGGAGTACTATCTGCTTGCAATTTATAAGTACAAAGGCATACTGATTTATTAGCCTCTGGGAACATGGGCTGTGGTGTGAGCATGTGCATGTCTGTGTCCGAGTGTGCCCTGTGATGGACTGGCATCCTGTCCAGGGTGTATCCTGCACCAGCTGCCCTATGACCCTGTATTGGATAAAGCAGTTAGAAAATGGATGGTACAGTACATGTAATCTTTTTTTCAGATGATCAGTACATATACCTATATATACTGTACATATTAATCTATATCTCATACATTTAAAATCAAGAGGCATGGAGTTGACCATCAGAAAACTGAAGCAACACTAGTGATTCCATTATTTTTTCGGTAGTCTTGCAAACGCTATTTTGTCTACAAGTATATCAAAAAGCACAACTAAGATTTGCCATTTGAACACAGAAAAATCCTTTTCTTAAAGTAGCAAATGAATATGCACAGTATAAAGATAGTAATGTAAAGGCTGGGCAGTTTCTGTCTCAGCAGACACATCTCTTCAGTAGTTTATGGCATAGGGTAAGTGCCAACCAGAGAGAACACCTGCTCAATAAACAGGCTGGCCACTGAAATGGGATGTACAGTGTGGGCTATCCACACTGTGTGACATAAGTTCATTCTTTTTATAGGCATCACACTAGTCTGACAGACTCAAACAGAAAGCAACCCATGAAACCTTTCCCAGTGTACAATGCAGCCCACTGCTGAGGTGGCAGTTTCAGATAAAGTACCTCATTATCAGTGATTAATATGTTAAATCTGTAGGTTGAAAAGGCAGTGCTTCTCATTTTGCTCTCTACAAGTTCTTAATTGGTTTCTCCTTGTCTGAGAAGTACTATGCAATTATATAAACATCATACACTGGGAGATCCAAATGTCTCCTAGACTAGTGAAGTGGATCATTATATCTTCGACTGCACATGTCCGGCAGAGACCTGCAGACCCTGGCCAGTGTGAAGCAGTATCAGGGGCAGCAACAGTTCCCGAGCAGAGGAGTGTCTCTGTGTGTCTGCAGAGCACGCCCCTCCTCACCAAGCGCACTGCACCCGCTGGGTAATTGAGAGAATCACCAGGGAGTGAAACTAGTAAAGCAATCAAGAAAATGTCTGTAAACACAAAATTAAACACACTGCCCCAGGTCAAACATGAAAGTCCTAAGACTAAATTAATCCATGTCTGAAGTACAGTGCAAGTCACAAATTATATACTAAGTACTGAAAGTATGTTCACTTATACAGTAACGACAACAAATTCACTAAACTACAGTCAGGAAAATGACAATCCTTTTTCCAGCAGGTGCACAGATATTTTATTGAACAGACATGACACAGATTAATGCATTAAGCTCATAAACATTTCTCATCAAAAGGGCTGATCAACAGGGTTTCTACTGTGAAAGTCACAGGTTGGTTGTAGGTATGTGGCCACTGTTGGAAGCAATACAAGCTGTGCATCTGTGACGCATGCTTTGCGCCAGGTTGTAGATGCTGTCCTCTAGGATTCTTTCCTTTTTATCTCTTTCCATTTATCTTATCCCTTTAGAACCTGTTCACAGGTCATAGATGCCACGCATGATGTCTGCTTATCCGACAAATGTTTCATTAAGCTCAAGTTTGGTGAGCAGGGCATCTATGGCATAACTGTTACATTCTCATCTCCCTCTGCATCTTGATGAGGTGTCATGACTAATGGCCTCCCTGATCGTGGCCTATCGTTGATGGATTGTGTTTGAATGTAACATCCTATTGGGATAAAAATGGGTTGCTGGACGAGCAGTGTGCAGTCTTATTCTAGCCTCTAAAACACTGTTGTTTTCTTGGAAGTGTGGTACGTATTGGTTGCTTATTCTTCTTGATTTTTACCAGACTCACATTCAACAGATTAAATCATTCATCACCTGTGAGCAGTCAACACTTTCCCTGATGAGCTGATTTAGTGCTTATGCAACAGTTAAGATCACGCGAACGCTACACAGTCAGTCACAAACAATCAAGGTAATAGCAAAACATGTATAAATTCATGCACACACAGAGTGATCTGATACTCAGTATAGAATCTGAGGAATAGATGCTCAGTATAGAATCTGAGGAATAGATGCTCAGTATAGAATCATCAAAGGATGTGCATTAAACACTTTTCTCCCCTGTAATGTAATTAAGCAGGAATATTTTGAAGGTGGCGTACGTACCTTTAACAAACTGATTAACCCTTTAACACAACTAAGGCACTGGTGCTGCTCCTCATCTGTAGCTCTGATCTAAATGTTATGCTGCTAATTTCTTTGTTAGCTTTGCATCTTTTAAAAGCTGACTGGTAAAAGTGCCTCACATACAGTAGCTGCCTCAGCTGCCTTCTCTGTGTGATGGATGTAGTGCAATGTACACTCACATTGTCTATCCTGTCCATTACATTTTCTTTTCAGCCTTTTTCCTATGGCTTTTGAGCTTCTATTGTCTTTGCGGTTTGGATGCTTCTCTAAGCTGTAGAGTTACTACAATGGTAGTTCATGGGTATTTCAGGTCACTGTTTTCAAGTGACATTAAACTAAATCACTAAACTAATACTAAACAACAAAAACACAATAATAGTAACAAAGAGATATTAAGGCTGTATACATGTATTATATTATAGCCACTATACAGTAACTTTATCACTGTTCAGTTTCTTACAGCTCAGCTTTTCCAGTCAGACCTATATGATACAGGAGTTACTGTCAGGGTGTCTCAGTGGGCAACAGGATGTCTGTGATGGCCACCCATGGAGTCCATCATTAGACCCCAGACAACAACCAGGTCTCCCCATGAGGACACCAAACCTCTCCATGTCACTATGTGATTAAAACATCACCGCTAAGACAAGGTCTGGTTCAGGAAATCCATCAGGTGAAGATTCTCCCTCCCCCTGGGCTCTTCATCACAGGCCAGACTTCCATGCCTTGGTCCTTCTCTGTGTTCAATTTGAATTTAGGTAAAAAGTCTGTCATCTTATAATTGTAGAAATCTTTATTTTATTTTTTGAGGTATCCATTCAGGAAGAGAAATCTTTTTTTGTCATATTTTGGTGGATTATTCATTAAAGAGAAATTGAGTTTCTCTGGTTTAGCATCGATTTAGAGACAACTGTGTCCTGAATGAGTTTTTTATTTTTAAAAACTAGCTTTTTTAAATGTACATTTTCATAAAATTCGATGAGCTATGATGGTAAATCATAGTGTTGCCTAAGCAATAACAATTAGCAAAACATCTACAAATGTTAAGGACACAATATTATTATTTGATGGACTTACGCCCTGTTCCTGAGGCTGTGACAGGACTAGACTACAGCTTCATTTTAATTTCCTCCTCCTCACCCAGTAGTAGTGCTATTTATTTCTGATTTTGGCAGATGCGGAAATTCTTGAATTTGATCTGTTATTTTAGGAAAGATTTTTTTTCCTAATCCTTGCTTATTTCTTGCACAGTAATAGAAAGTGCATCCGTCTATGCTTCTCCCTGCTGGCAGTAGGAGCACAGTCTGTCCTCTGAGAATCCAGGACTGTCTGTGTTGCAGTTTTTATGGCGAGACTGTGGTCACTGAGTCTGTCCTTTCTGGGCAGCCAGGTGTGTCTGTGTTGCACAGTTTCTATGGCCAGGCTGTAGTCACTGAACCTAACTTTGTCAGGGACTGCTTCTCCTTGTTGACTCTTTACTTAATTTCTGTCTCATTAGGATAAAGCTATCTGTGAGTCACCGCTTGGTTTTTGTGAAAGGTTAGGCCCAGACATTCACACTCTATGTAAATAACATAAAACTAATAGCTTGTGTGTTTGGTGTTTAGTTAATTAGTTTTGTAAATAGATTTTTGTCTATTAGTACAGACCATTTAGTTGCTGCCTGCTTATTTACTCTGAAACCATGCTGTGCCAAGGAGCGAAAAACTCATGTGACAACATTTCCTGACTAGAGGGGTATGTTATTAATTACCTTTTATAAACCTGTTTGCTAGGTAAGCTTGTCTCAGGATTGACTTTTAACTGTAATTTTAGCCTAATATATTTACACCCTCTCATATGTGTATTAGAAAATCGATAATGATACTGTCATTTAACAGGTACTCCTATCCAAACTGAGGGAAACTAGTCTCTAACAGCAGTACCTTGGTATGACATCTCACAGAAAGACAGAGAACAAAGATTCAGTAAGATTCAGTAATTCACACAGCAAATGAGTGGCATCAACTAGGGTACTAAAGTTACAACAAAAAGATCAAGTACAACCTCTGGAAAAGAATGATAAAATCTAGCAAAGCACTGCATTGAAAAGGTGTATTTCATAACGTCTTGACATGAGGTCACAAGACAAGGTGAAATACAAATACAAGTGTGGTGATGCTCTATGATTTGGACCTCCAGAGATCTCCCATGGCGCAGGGGGAGAGAGAAAAGCACAGACCACAGTTAGATGATTCGTTTGGTGTGCAGATGCATACAGGGCAGGAGAACGGATTTCAGAAACCTGGTGGTGAGGTTTTTAAGACTGTCAAAGATCTCACTGGAAGCCTTCTAGGTCCACAGGACATAAGAAATTGAGAAAGCCAACAAACAAGGCCAGCCCTTCTAGCTGCACAATGCCAGCAGGTTGCTGCCTATTTTTGACACTGGTTGCAGCAACCTGGAGTCTATCCCAAGAATTCGGTGCCAGAAAGGATCACCACCTGAATAAGATACTAATCCACTACAGGGCATAGAGACAAAAACACCAGGGCAATTTCTTGATGGCGGTTCGCCTAAACAAGATATCTTTGGAAGATAGACGAAAACGTAACCACCCAAAGAAAACCCACAGGGACATGGGGAGAGGGTTTAAACTCCATGAAGAAGGTGCTCACATAGAGGCAGCAGGTGCCATGCCACCCCACCACTACAAACATATAATTAACCGATTGCATTCATATAGTTCGTTTCATCCCAAAGTATCCCAAAGCACTTTACATACAAAGTTAGACACACTTAATCCACCACTGAAGTGCAGCCTGTGAATGGGTGATACACAGACCGAAGCCACTCTGTGCCAGCCCAGCACACCACAGCACATCAAGGGCTGGAGTGAGAAATGACTTCAGCAGTGGAATTAATTGGCAAACTTTAGGTAGACCAGATTGTACAAGCCCTGAGTAGAAGTCAGCCAGTACATTGGGGTTAAAATCATTACTCCTACAAAAAGTGTCATGGAATCTGTAATAACCAAGCAAACAGGACCTTGTTTCACAGTTTGTCTGAAGGGCAGCACCACTTACAGCAACAACCTGATTTTCTAGAGGTGTCACATCCCATTATGTACCAGGCCCAGAGTTCTAAGATCTGATGAGGTAGTAATACTGCTGTCCTACAAGCTATCCTCTATATCCAGTAATATCCAGTTACACTTTTATCTCACAAGTGCTTGTTAAACATTCTGCTGAAGTACTAGAGGATAAGAATTTACTGCGGTATTAATAGCTCTAGAGAGGAAATGGAATTTTCAGTTGATTATTATTTTCCTTTGCCTCAGTGTTCAATGAGATTTTCTGTATGAAACGTCTGTTTTCAAATGTTAATATAAAATCCTGTAGTTTCTGGCACCTCTAGTTTGTCCATAATAGAAACTGACCACAGTGCATAAACATGATATGTATATCATTATTTTCAGGAGCTATAAAAAAAAGTCTGGTTTATAAACTGCACTGGCTCTGCAGATGTTTATTCAAGAAAATATCAAGCCTTAAATCTGTCAACAATATGCCCCCAGAAAACAGGCTGCTGACACAAAACATGCTGTAGAGTGCTCTTAGAGTGTTTGCAGCAGAAATGTATCATCTAATTCAAGCTATGTTCAAGCAAGCCAGAGAAAATGTATTTTAACAAATGTTTTAGTATGATCAAACCGTTGTTGTGATCCAATCATAACACTCCCATCTGACACCCTATGGTATAAAACCTTGCATGGTATTTTAGACTCTTTTACCACACTTGTAACATGCAGTAGCATTGCTCTATTATACCTGTACAATGTTTTCACCTTGCTTTCCAATATTTCTTTGTGTTCTTACACTAGAGTACCTCAGCAAAAGTTAATAAAGGACAAAGGCACCCCACAGCACACTTCTGCTGTGTATTTCTGGCACTAGACTAGGGCTATATTCATGCTTCGAAAACTGCAACCAGAAAGAATGACCATGGAGAGGTCACAGTCTTCACTTACCCAGAAAGAAAGGCTGAATGTCATCATGGCTCATGGTGATAAACTGTCATGCCCCATTCCTTCTCACAATGGTGTTAGTGCCTCTGAGAGTTTAACTACAACATCCTCTGCATCCAGCAATCTCAGCGGGCTTTGACAACAAAGGACAGGTAAACTGTGGTCAAGCTTTGAGGACATTTTTTATTTTGATTATAAAACACTGGCCTTCAATCGCACCTTCCCTCTGTGAAGAGATTTTTTAGGTGGTGCACACCTTGAAAAACTGACAAATAAAAGCTAAACTGATCAATCTTCCTCTTTTTTATCCTGAAATAATTACTGACCTTACCAGATAAGTAAGAACATTAAAAGGTGATAAAAGAGAGGAGGACATTCAGCCCATCTTACATGTTTAGCTTGGCAGCTTAATGATCCAAGAATCACATCAAGTTATTTGTTAAAGGATTCAAATGTTTTAGATTAAGCTACTGTTTGGGCTAAAGAGTTTGTTCCCCCATGACACCCTGGGTAAAGATATGTTTCCTATTTTCTGTGCTTAATCTAGAGAACCCGCTTGTCTATAGGGCTTTGTTGATCCTGAAGATGTTCTCCGGGTTTACTGTGGCTTTCTACTGTACATCATGTCCATGTGCAACTTTCCTTGTTCCTTCACTACAACTAAATCAATTTTCTTATTCCGTCTGAAGTCAACTGTTCCTTCGGACTAGTTCTCACAATGTTCTGATCTATGTCTCATTGCTGCCATCTTGCTCTGTGTGCCCTGTCCCTTCACTGCTCATTCAGCCCAGGCCCATGTCCCCCAAGAGACACTGCCTGGATGTAATTCACTCACAAGGTACTGATTCAGAACAACTCACTCAGGGCACCTGGATTTTTCCTTTATTTTTTGTTTTTCTTGCACCTACTACATCTTGACTTACAGACTAAGGCAGGTATAAATTAGAATTATTCCATTTTTCATTTTCCTAGCAGGTGTAAGAAGAAAGGTTTTCCCAAATTGAGGATGACCAAATCCACGGTCAAAAGCTACCCATATTAAACTACCCAAACCCAGTCAGTGGCCTTCTTGAGTGCCCTGCCCAAATACACCAATGGAACATGGAGTGGTTTGAAGACCTTGATTTGAATCAAACCTCTTCAGCAGCTACACAGATATTCAGCAATGTTTTTTTTTAAGGCAAGGATACTGAAATGTATGCGGTCTTAGTGAAGGCTTGTTTACAGACTGAAATCAAACTTATGTGTTACCATGACTACAACAGCTAAATCGTCAGGAGTAGTGCTGGGAAGCCCACATCTCTCCAGTACTCTGGACTCTTATTTAAGATCATATTAAAACTGAGAAGTGGGGGAAAAAAAGTTTTTGCAGTTTTGGGTTTGTGCAGATATTTGCAATTATATTGGGACATTATAAACTGGAATAATAGACCCAGGGAACCTCAGCTACTTCATTCAGAGAACCTGATGGCAGACCCAGGAGAGCAGGACAGTAGCCCAGGACTTTGAAGATCTATTATGATTAATGTACCTCAAACAAATTGCCTGAAGGGGAGCAACCATTAGGCCTGGGACAACCGGAGATTTATTTTCACCCACTGGGAGTTTTTCTTTTCCTCTCCCCTGTGCCCACTGTCAGCTGTTACTATATTGTTAACTGCTATACTACTGTAATTCTTAAAAGTACTCTATGGAAAACTGTTGTGAAGGTCACTATAGCAAATAAGAGCTTGACTGATTACTGTATATGAAGTATAATAAAAAATAGAAATACTACATAACTTTAAGGTAAGCCACTGTTTTTAAAAGTAATTATGGCTGGATTAAACTGCTCTTGAAGTGTTGCAGATTTTCAGAGTGACTTTTAACAGAAACCACTTTGAATATGTACTGTATGGACGGGGGAATGACTTGATTGTGGGTGGTTCAGACAACTAATCCTCATTCCCACTCTTCTCTGTTGTCTCTGGAGACCTTCAATTAAATCCAGCTCAAGTCACAAGCAAAATGAAATCAGAGCAAAACATTCGACTCTCTAGAATAGCCATATAATTCATCTGCAATTAAAAGCAGGTGCAAGAACCCTACTCTGAGGCTTTTAGCCTGACACTGAATGCAGATCTGTTGCTTCAGTTAACAGCACACACTTTGTTATATAAAAGTGAATATAAACTGTTCATATTGGTAAACTGGTATGAAGGAAAATAAAGGGAACTGCTGAATAGAAGGATTTATTTAATATTCACCAGCACTTCATTATGGTTCTTATAATATGAGGTGATACGGCTATTTAAGCAGAAAGAAGGGAATTGCACCATAATGCAAAGTGTTTTTTTTTGTAAAAGCTGCATTTTCTGGAGACATTAAAGAAGTACTATTTTGGGGAGTGCAGGGAATGGACAGAACCTTCTATGATTACCAAACACCCATGTCTCTCCTGTTGTTCTCATTTCTAAAGACACCAGTAACCTCAATCCTCTTTTTTTAAAAAAAGCCATATGTAAAATTCGAAACATAGGAAGACATGGACACCCTCATACAGTTTGTTTTTTAGACTTGATCCTTTCGAAGGTTTGCCAGTCTTGCTCTTAGCAATATCCAGACAAACCTAATTAAAAGATTATCATTATCTGTGGTGGCTGGCTTTTACAGTAGATTTAGGATGTTGAGAATTACTTTGTGCCTCATAGTATCAAATGCATCAAACATGAATAAGCACTATCAGCTATAAGAGACAAAAGAGAAAACAGAACTCCCGTGAATAGGGTTTAGACAAGCTCATTAGCATGGTCTGCACAACATTGTCAGAAGTAAGATGCCCAGGTTGTGCTTTTTTACACCAAACGATTCTGTACCATCTGGAGTCTTGTTGGTGATGGCAGGCAGGTGTCACCAGGTAGGTGGGCTACAGCCTGCTGCCCACAGCCAGTCTTACACTCTCAGTTACAGCACAGTGTGAAAGTATCAATACTCCCTTGACTCAAACTGACGACCGTGTGACTCTTCACAGCACTGATACATTTATACCAGAGGTAAGGCTGGTGTTTAGAGATGGCATTCTGAAAGGCAGGTTAGATAATCCTGAAGGTTTTTCTCCACCATCACAAAGGGTTTTGAAATAGATCTTATCCTGATAACTACTACTGTTTCTCTTTCAGTGCTGACACTACGAGATACATACCCAGAAAAGGGTATTAACCTTTTTGTCACTGAGACTAAGTACAGAAACTACTGTGGGTTTGGCTACGTTTATTCTACTTCTAATTCACTGGGAAAAACATTAAAGAAAAAAAAATAAAACAGAGTTGCACATTTTAAATAATACAATATTTACAACTTAACTATGCCTTTCAGCAAAACTGCATATTCGTATAGCAGTGCTGTTACAGTATATATTAACGACAAATCTTAGAAAAACAATTAAATTGATGTTATTAAAACATCAAACCTATCGTAAGTGACACTAGACATAATCAGTATCTATAGCTCTGGTTTCCAAGCCCTGGAAGAGCTACACCAACAGAGTGACAGTTTAGAAAGAAGCAATAACCAGTTCAATCTTGATTTGTTCATACTCATTAATTCATAGTGATGGAAAAACAACTCAGGCAACATGACAAACAAACAAAAAATCAAAACAATATGCACAACATTTAAACAATAATGGAAATCCTTTTTTCATTTTGATATGAGGCATTAATGGCTAATCCATTCACCTCCACATCACTTATTGTGTAACATAGATGAAAACAAAAGAACATATTCCTTTGCTTCTTTTACAATCACTGCATTAAATGCTCACAGCTGGACTGAAAGATTAATTGATTTTTTCGTTTCTGAGTTACTGGCTCATTTTTCCCCTTTGCTTTCTGCCATCTGCGATTAGCACACAGGGGCATTTCAGAAGTGCTGCACTGCCTGCTCTCACTTGTCTGCAAGGAGATGCCAACTTGCTCTGTGCATTATTCCCTAGCAGAGGTGAAACCAAGATACTCTGCTTCCTACACTCATAACCCCAGCTTACAACTAGCAGAGCGTGGATCGTTTTGACAGGTATGAAATGGTTGGCGAGCTGTGGTGATTAACTCTTTACTTAACAGCAGGAGTAGTTTTGGACACATTTTTGTCTCAGTAAAAATGCCCATCAGAGGCATTTACAGTTTTCTCCATGACTTTGCAAGGGAAAAATTGGCAGTATCACATTAACCCTTTGTGCAAGAATGACATTATAGAAAAAGTACAGAACTTGCCATTTTAGAGTACAAAACTCTTTCAAAGCTAAATATATTTTAGCTAAATATAGTTTTTGTGTAATCTTCTCTATTCTCATGCAGGTTTTGACTTCACACCTTTCTTCACCCCTCTCCACTTTGCACTTCTTGAGTGGCCTCTCTGCCCCTCCTGCCTCCTCCCCCTCTCCCAGCTTTTGTTCTTCTGTGCTATTTAATCTTTGCTGCCTGTTCTGTCTTTCTCACAACTGAAGAAGGCTCCACCTCCGAAACGTTGTGTTCTCTCTCCTCTTTTCAGCATGGAATAAACCTATTGTTCCTTTACAGACGACGCATGTCGACGCAGCTACCCAACTGAATATAATTTAGGTGCTTCACAACATATACAGTCCTACTCTCCAAAATATGTAGAGCACAACTCTTAGAAAAAAATGTTTGAGTTATTGGGTTATAAATTACAGGAGGTGGTAAGTCTTCGTATGACATTCCAGTGCATGAAGGCGCTAAAAAGCCGGACTTCCCTCAAGTGTTCCCGTGCGTAAATAGTACATTCACTTTCTATGTATTTGCATAAACCCAACTGTCTTCGAATCTGACCTTTTCGTTTAAGGAGAAGACCTTGAACCTGACTTCTATACAGTTAATTGAGTCGAACCTAACCCCCACTACTCCCACAAGACAACGAAGCTCGACAGTGCAGTTTACGCTCTGCAGCGGTAAATGAGCTAAGTCATTCAATAAACAATGCACATTTCCTGCAGGTGTTGACCTCTGGCAGTCTCGTTAAACACAAAATTCAGTAGCGCTGCAGTCGTTTTCTACTACAGTATTCATTTACCTTAGTAAAGTACACATCGTTACATAGAAAACGTAGCTCGGTGCTTGTAGAGTCTGGACGTTCTTGCTGCTGGGTCTGGGACTGGATTCTCCAAAAACGTCTTTTCATGTTACTTGTTAATCATGTTAATTGTTTCACTTTCCAGGTTCAGTTGCCCCAGGGCAATTATTGTACTTTGATTTACCCGCCGGTCCTTCATCAATCCCAGATAGTTTAGAGTCTCATATTCAAACTGCAGTTCAAACTCGGACATAAAAAACAATCCCACAAACAGTATGTGAAAAGAGGGAACAGCTGCATCATGCGGCGTTCAAATAAAATAGATTTTTAAAGGGGAATGGGGACACAGCATGGTTAATTGCCTACGGAGGTATCTGAACCTTCGTCTCCAATCTCTGCGTTTAAATGTATCCACGCGTCAGAGCAAGATCCCAGTTCATATTGATAAAAATGTAGCGCTTTAAGGTTACCGCACAATATGTGTCCTGGTCTCCTGAAAACACTCATCTTGGATTTTCTGAGAATCCACTCTTCAGTCTGGGTTTACTGACACTTCACCCCAGGGGAAAACAAATATATCATTCCTTTTTTATTAGTGCATTCCTCAATTTAAAGCAACGGAATTCGCTAAATCCGCCACTTTAACAAATTAAATTAAATACGAATGGAAACACTCAAATGTATCTTGAATACAACAACATTATGCTCTAATTACAATGCCTCCGCCACACACTTTTCACGCAGTAATCATAAATCGACAACTCATGAAATTAGCTGAAGATTTTTAGAGAAAACAGAAAAACATAACTTAAAGACCGTCTCAATCTGCGAAAAAGTCGGATGAGAAAGAAAAAAAATACATTTTTGTCTCATCATAAATGACAGCCCCGCCAATATCTGCAATGATATTTGATTTTATTACACAGAATTTTGTTACCATTGGCATGAAACTAGGTATTATACTCTCAACAACTGCTTTTATAAGATGCATGATTGTAGTATTGTTAGATGTTTTTTAAAAATAAATACATTTTGGAGACCTTAGATGAAGCGGAAAGGTCAGTTTCTACACTCCTGTACTTCTCCATGCTAGAGGTTTTGTCATAATTAATATTATTACACAAATGACAGCTATGTCCGGAATTCATCGTTGACAGTAGGACGCCGTAGCTCCAAGCCAACAGCTACTGGAGTAATGTGACAAGGTGAGTCATACATTGGTAAAACTACAGTATTTACATATCTCGGCGGCATTTTTATTTATTTACGCTCAGGTGTTAATTCAGCACTATCCATCACCCCACCTCAAGGCTTAACGCCTTGTAAAGATTAGGTACAGTATAACACCAGTCGCCCGCCCCGCTAGGATCGTCACCTCCTTTGGTTTCATTCAACATCTGGAGCTCTTTTTGCGCAATGATTGTTTCCAAGCTACGAGTTGTCTGCTTTAGAGTAAATCGCACTTACCGTTTCCAGTGATGTGGTTCTCTACCTCGGCGTGTCCAGCTTGCCTGGAAGAAGCACTAAGTTGGATGTAGAGTCCCATGTAATGTAAAATCCCTATTATCGCTCCAAAGGCTCCCATCTCTTTTGTTTGAGGTGCCAGGACTCTTTGCCACTCTCTCACATCAGGGGCTGGGGGATCAGCAATCCAGGGAACTATACTCCTGGGTTCGAAAAGAAATCACTCCCGATTCAGGTCGCAGGAAAGTGCCTTTCTGGAGATTCTGCAAACGCCCGCTGTCGACAGCCACTGCCTTCTCTCGCGGCTGCTCGCTCGACTCTGCGGGCCTCCCAGCTGCGGCGGAAGGAGATGCGTTCTAAAAGAGAAAAAGGGGGAGTGCCCAGGCTTGCAAAGGGGATATCAATTAGGCGGAGGGATCCTATCCACTGATTTATTCATTAAACTTTTACAAGGCAGTAATTCTTAAAGCTGTACGGGTACATTATACAACCTGATTAAAATTGGCGGAAAGGTTATCGGTGGAAAAACTGTAAAAATAATTACAAGTAAATGCTTCAAATATAGAAGGTGACAACAACATCAGCAAATATGGATTTTATGAACAGTATGTCATTAGTGATCAACAAGTGCATTACAAAGATAAACTATGAATAGACATAGTTTAAACAATAGACACTTTAAACAAAGAAGCCCACTGTCCAAATAAAGAAAGTATGGCACTTTACTAATTGTCTATCTGTTGCCAGTCAATAATTACAGATAAAAGCCTCAATTGTCTCAAATATACAGTAATTATACATTTGCAGAAACTGCTTCTTATTGTGACCATCGTCAGCAAGACTGTTATGCTTCTTATTTTGGTCAGAAATTCTCCAACCCCTATTCTTTACGAGAAATTGTCTCGGGAATGGGACCGCCGGACGGCTGCAGCCACAAATTGTTTATCATAATTATTACGATATAGAAAGAAATCGATTCAGGTTGAGTTACGGAGAGAATCCGATGCGAATATAGAAGGCTGTTGTACTGTCAAAGAGCAAGTCTTTTAAGTGTCTGCAAACATATTTCTTTTTAATGGCCGGCTGACGGCTTAATAGATTTTATATGTACAACCTAGAATAAATCTCTGAAGGTTTGGTAGCAGGCTCTACTTTGATAGCATATATAATATAATATAATATAAAAGTTCTCAAATTTAACGCAAAGTTAAAGGCCTTCTTAACAGAGCGCCAAACGCAGGACTAAAATTGTGCATGAAGGCAAGCTTTGAAACGTTTTTAACAAAACTCACTGTACGCAGCGGTGTCACGCGCCGTTAATGACGGCTATTCCACTAGATGGCTGTGATGACATTTGAGAAAAAAAGGTAAGCAGCAAAACTAGCAAGAAAAAAATACATCCGTCATACGCTGTGCTACATATAATCCAATAGTGAATTATTCAGAGCATTGTACTCATTCCGATGTACTATATCGTATTCTTTCATTTTCTTAAAAATGACTAACGCTTCAAAGCTCTCAGTTCATGAAAAATAAGCAATTGGATGCAACTCAGGTTCTGCGTGAACAAATTCAAGGGATCTTAAACAATTGCACCTTCATTTTTACAATACTTACATACTATCTTGATTAGAAAATGGTGGGCTTTTTTAATTGATTTTACTGATGGAATTAAAACGAATTAAAAGTCATTTGCCACATTACAGTAACGGAAAATGTGAGGTGCGTCAAGGATGCGCCGGTCACTCTAAGTTTCAGCACCACAGCGCCGGACAGCTCCCGGGAAGCTTAGGAGGAGAGTGGGCGAGAAGAAGGAGGCTGTCGGCCTCACAGGACTTCATCATCGGGTTTAGCAACTGTCTATGCATTACGGCATTATTTTTCCAACGTCGAATATGAAAAGATTTAAAAATCAATAGGGAATTGGTTTAAGAAAGTCACATAACTGAAAGACTGGCCTTGAAAAGACATAGATGTCAAACATACAGAAGTAAGTTACAATCGGATCTCCCGCAATAAAAGTTCCTGCTGTGTAGCGAAACCTACGTAAAATTAAAATATAATTTTGAAATATATAAATAAAACATAGCATATTTAGTTTGTAGAATTGTCTAGGTCTCTTGACTTAAGCAATGTCACTACTAGACTAACATGAAACACCTTTCAGTGTCACGGTGTGTTATGAGCGTGCAGATGCTATGAATTATGGGAATGAATATTAATCATCTCTTGCAGTTACAGAAAGCTTTGAAGCAGAACCGTCTAAAAAGACTTTTAATTCCAGTTCGCCTATACGATGTCTGTGACTGCGTTCTTTTAAAACATCCTTTGAGCCCTGAAAGATGTTACTGGTAGGATACGCGTACACGGCCGTTTCACTAGTTAAAAATAACAATGTGCTGCTAATGGACTTGAATAAGTGTGGACTCTGATTGCTAACTAGGACTTCATACAAGCGAAGCCCAATTAGAAGTCCCCTCAGACTGTTTCGATTCGTAAAACCGAGAGTGCTAATTGGTTCATTATTTGTCTAAAAAATAACCTCCACACAATAAGTGGTCGCATCTTCTAAGTTTTTAGCTAGTGCGTTTGTTGGTAAGGCAGATTGTGAGGAAATGCATCAATGCCGACGGCGAACTGATGAGAAACGTCTCTCCTGATGTTGTTTCACCAATGTAGTTTAGCCTTGATTTAACAGTCGAGCTTCGCCATAAGCATTTCCACGCATGCATTTCGCGTGTTTAGTCCGTGTTATTCCAGCGTGGTAAAAACTATGGAAGCTCACATGAATATTTATTGTAAGTGTTAACAAATTAAACAACACCATAAAAATTGAAAGGAGATACCTTTGTTCTGAACTAATTACAAGCTTGTATTCGCTTCGGATAGTACCTTCGTGTTTCAAATTTGTTCTCCTCCGTCTAATTGTACTTGCAAATTAGAGCTCGGAAGAAAGATGCCAGGGTGGGGAATACCTAGACTTTTCGTTAGCAGGCTGGTAAGTTTTTTTTTTTCATCTGGTAAAATGGTCAAATGATTTATGGAACAAAACAACAGGACAACAATCCCTGAAAGCTATAGCTACTGCAAAGTCACAAATTACATATAGAGGCGTTAAGATAAAGTCTCACATTAACGCTTTTTATTTTGCAAAACATGTACCTTAAAATGCTTTAATCTATGAAGACAAACATAAATCTCTTTTAAGGAAAGGTGAGGTTCACATAAAATATTATATTGAAAACCACTATATACACTCAATGTTGAAGGAAGAGTTGGTTATTCATTTTTAAGAAAGCTAACATTTCCACAATAAGATGCTAAATATTCAGATGGCCTTCACTGCAAATGTATTAAATAAAGTGCTTTTTGGGCTTTTACCGAGGGCTGTGCACTGCAGTGAATTCCTCAGGCAATATGAAAAGCAAAGGGTCATGTACTGGTCATGCCTGCTGTCCTACATTGTCCTGGAGGCAACACCATATTGCTTTCTTAATTTTCATCTTGCTAATCAAAATGTAGGATCAATATGCTGCTTTCAATTTACATAGAAATCCGTGTTAACTTTCCCAT
This sequence comes from Atractosteus spatula, assembly GCF_055471065.1. Classification (NCBI taxonomy): domain Eukaryota; kingdom Metazoa; phylum Chordata; class Actinopteri; order Semionotiformes; family Lepisosteidae; genus Atractosteus; species Atractosteus spatula. The sequence goes on from NC_142724.1 coordinate 14,743,431, forward strand.
CCCTGAGATGGAAAATATCACCCTGATTAGTAATATTAAATTTGCATTTGACCTTTTAAAAGGAGCGGTCATTTCAAACTAAAAGCTGGAAATACAATTAACCTGCAATGAAACTTTTCCTGGCACTCTACACTTCTCTATGAAACAGGATAGTTCACAAATTCCAATTATGATGATCACATTTCAAACTGTAATGTTGTTTATAAGATCGTTAGATGCATTTAATTAATAACCTTATGTCAAATAATCTCTTTCCTAGCGTTAATCCAGCATCAGCAGGGTCCGCTTGTCGGCACTCCCGTCTCCATTTGGTGGTTTGAACCAGATCTTTGAGCTGACGTTGCCATTAACTGCGACCGAGAATACTCCAACTGGCGCGTCGCTCTGCCTGCCGTCGGAGTTGGGGGGAGGAGAACAAAGTAATGTAGCTAATTCATAGAGGGGGATTATTAGGAGGCATGGGAAATTAGGACACCCCTACTCTTTTTGAGAAACACCCTGGGATTTTTAGTGACCACAGAGAGTCAGGACCTCCGTTTTACGTCTCATCCGAAGGACGGCGCTTATTTGCAGTATAGTGTCCCCGTCACTATACTGGGGCATTAGGACCCACCTGGACCGCAGGGTGAGCGCCCCCTGCTGGCCCCACTAACACCTCTTCCAGCAGCAACCTTAGTTTTTCCCAGGAGGTCTCCCATCCAGGTACTGACCAGGCTTACACCTACTTAGCTTCAGCGGAACCTTATGTCAAATAATACAAACTATAAAACATGTAACAAAATGACAAACGTTTGTAACTCTGATTAGAACATGTTGACTGTTCTGACAGTGTCAATATGTACAGTAGAGTCCACAAGGGAACACAGCTGTAAACCAAACCATCAAGGGACAAGAAAGTTAGTGGCTGAACATAAATGCCAAGAGAATTAGGAACAACATTTAAGAATTAGAACCTATTTCATCAGCATGAAAATCTGAAGTAATGTAGAAACATGGCTAACAGAGAGCTAGTGAGGAAAACAGCATTAATGGATATTCATTATTCTGGACAGACAGTAAAGATGGAAGAGGTGGAGATATAGCACTATAAATCATAAAAGAAGATTTGGTTTTTAATTAAGATAGAGTAACAAAAAGAGAGATGAGAGGACTAATACAGAACCAATATTGTAAGCACATGATATGTTTTAAAGTATATTTTGAAACTCTATGGCTGGAGTCCACAAGCGTTTTTCGAGAAAGCAGACCTTAAGACAAGTAGAATACGGAGATAGATATGAAATCCACAAGGAGCAAATGGCAACAGTTTAAAGATTCCGCTTTAAAGGCAAAATATTCACTAATTAAATCCAAGGCAAGAAAACACTGGTTGAAATGGCTTAATAAATCAAAAAGCAAACTAAAAGGAGCAGGAAAGCTAAAACCATTTTAGAAGAGTAGGATCTATTTAAACAAATAAAGTACAATAACTTGCAAACACAGGTAGAAAAAGCAAAAGGAAAGAGAAGTGAATATTGCAATGAAAGCTAAAATAAATGTTTTTCCTCCCATTATGGCATACTGGAATTTACCATTTCTAAAAGAGCTGTAAACAATTAAGTTTCTGCGAGATAGTAATGGAAACCTTTAGACCATGAAAGGTAAAGGGTAATATAATACTCACGTGTTAACCAAGGAAGAAATTGAAAAAAATTCCTTAGGCTGAGCAAAGATGAAGTTTGATATTAAACTGTATTAGCATGGAAAAGAGCAAGGTGTCACAGGTATTAATAACAATAAATGCAGAAATCACCAGAGCCTGATGATATTCTACTTAAGGAAACAAAAGATATTAGTCACTGACTGTTAACAGTCTTTCCCCACAGTAACTCAAGATGGTTAATATCCATTGACAGGATAAGTGCTAATGTAGTGGGCATAAAAAGAGTGACAAGTGGACATCCTGTGTGACTCCATCAGGGAACTGGTGCCTGAGGACTGTCTGAGCTGGATGGCTATGGGTTCCAGCCTGGGTCAACACCACTCTTCAGCTGCCTGGGATTACCTACCTTTTGCATAAAGGGAATTGAAACATCTCACACCCGAGTGACAGGGCGCCATGGACCAGAAACCAAGTGCCGGTGTCAATCATTTTCATCACACCGGAGACAGCAGAGGTATTTCTTTACTGCCATTGTTTGCATGATTAATACAATTCATCCAATTACATTAAAGATGTTTATCTGGAACTGATTGCCACATTAGTCTCATCCTGGAAACTAATGAATATTCATGCAGCGAATATTAAAAATGTCTTTGTTGCCTTGTGGAGCGAGAAGGCCAGCAGCAAAAAGACATTAGCTAGATAATTATCTTAATCATTAGAAGAGGCACTCCCAATATCACAAAGTCATGGAACACTTTACTGCCCAGGTTGTTGGAGACCTTGTGTATTCTGTTTTTCCACTGTTTATACAGACTGTTAAAGGTCACATTGAATATATATTCATCCACCCATTTTCAAACTGCTTTATCCAATACATGGTTGCTGGAGAGCCAGAGCCTATCCCGACAAGCAATGGGCCCAAGGCAGGATACTGCCTGGATAGCATGCCAGTCCATCACAGGGCACACACTGACATGCACACACTCACACCAGGGCCAGTTTTACTAGAGGCCAATTACCTTACCAGCATCTCTTTGGACTATGGGAGAAAACTGCAGCACCAGGAGGAAAGCCATGTGAACACAGGGAGAACATGCAAACTCCACACAGATATTGCCCAGTTCTAGAATTGAACCTGGGGCCTCAGCACAGCAAGTCAGCAGTGTTTAGATATAAGACAATTATTTTTTTTACCTAATCCCAATTTTAAGATGTCAGTTCCTCATAATATCCAACGATCCAGTATGTTGTGGGCTTTCCGATTCTTATATATGTTGGGAAACTTATAACATAAGTCAGGAATTAGTGTATTTCATCGACCTAGCAAAACAATACAACTTTTTTTTCCCCGAATACATTAAGGTGGCTTAAAAAATTAAACGGCACTGAAAGCATCAGTTTCTACTAATGAATTCTACTGGCATCAGAGCAGATTTGTAAAAAAGTCCTAGGTCAGATAATAATATAGTTTAACAACCTTAGTTTTATTACTGTTCAAACATCAAATAAAATGCAATGATTTTAAAGAACATGAATTGCAACTTTAACAAAAGGGCCACATCTTTTGCCCAAAACTATCCCCCAAGACAAGGAAAAGCAGCAACTGGGTTGACTAATTAAAACAGGCTTTCTAAATCAGCAGAGAATTAGAACTCTGGCTGATTTGATCATCTTGCCAATTAACATCCTTAATCACCTCCTCGCAGTTTATACTCTGCAGTCCGGCACATCATCACAGTAACTTATCAACATCGTAGCATCATTTCTACTGTTATTCTGCTGAGAAATTCTTCACTCACTAATGCAAAAGCCACTGCCTTGTCTGCATTAGAAAACCTCTGAAATCGCTTAATGCTGTGCCTGATTCAATCATTTTCAAAGATATGTGTTCCATGACTGCTCTGCTGTGAAATTGCTGTACAACTGCTGTTAATGCAATAATCAGTGATCATGGGCGTGTACTGTGAGAGCTTCAGAAAAGGAATGAGTGTGCAACAAGACCCATTTGTTGTTTATGAGCGTTATTATAACGGAATGCAGGATGTTCATACGGCAGCTGTTGGGATACACATGGCAGTGGCTTCCACCTGATTCTGACAAATGCCAGAATGGCAACCAAGCATGACTGTTAAGCAGACTACTTGCAAGCATGATGGGCATCTTTAGATAACAACCCCCTGGAACACACGCACAGACAAGCAACGACCCCCAGTTCTGCATCCAGGGTTTGCTTTGTGATTATTCAGAGATGAATAAGAGCAACATCTACTTACACTGTGCCTCTGCTTCACAATCAGATAACAGTACACCTCAGAGAATAATGTAGCTCACCCTTTATATTATAGAGATTGCCAGGGAGATACAATCTGGACCTAAAGTCACATAAGAACTGCAACAAATCACACAACTACCACACATTACACTATGAAACATATGGCTTTTGTATGTAATTGAAAATTGCTTTTGGATTGCAATTTAATTTTACCTTGCAGAATATAAAATAGTTGACAACCATGTTGTTACTGACAGAAATCTGTTCCTTAATGTGCAAATGCAGAATAGATTCTAGGAGTACAGTGCTCGTACATGTCCTTGGTCTTTGTTGTCTTTTTCCTATTAATCATGTGCTCTATTAAATCTCTATCAATACATCTCAAACTCCCACGACTGCCACCACTTCCTGCAGATAAAATAAAAGGACTTTGAAAATCTCAGAAGCATGCCAAAGCTGACTTTACACATAGAAAAGCATCTGGTTTGTGCAGGATGATCAGTAACGTGTACTGTATTATTCTGTTTGGAGATAAAGATAAGTGATACCTGGAAAGATCTGAGTATGAAGATGTAATCTATACTTTTATTCTGAAATGAAGTCCCATACACAGCAGCTACATTTATCAGATCTTCGAATATTTTAGAGACACGTATAGATACTGTACAGAAACTATAGGCCTCTCATTTAGAAATCAAATTCTGTTTGCTGTTTCATCTCCATTATACGGATTGACAGCTTTCTCCCTTCTCATCTTCAGCTTCAAAGGTTACAAAGAAAGCTCAAAAGTAAATGTCACTAAGGCATTAACACTATACAACCTGAAGAAATGGGTCTACTTTGCTTTCATATGTCCTTGTGCAGGACTGGAGGCTGTAATGCACAGGTCCCTCAGGGGAGATTAATTTTAGTTTGCTGTGCATTTCTCATACAATTGCTATTTTTTTTTCATTCTTTTCACTCAGGGACAGGCATGAGAAATTATCCAGAGGCTCCAAATCAGAAGCTCATTTGCTTTGTATTTTCTCATATGGAAATGTCCATTAACAGTAAGGAACATATTGCCCAAACTAAAGAAACCCACCTGGAAAGTGTACCTGCTTGTGCAGGTTGCCAGGGTAATGTTATTAGTTTTCTAATATCACTTCCATGTGCTTTCATCAGCCTTTTCACTTCTAGATCACAAACCTTTTTAAAGAGGGGCCAATTGATTTTTAATTCATGTTTTACCAGGCTAATATTTGCCAGTACTGTATACAAATGAGCAGTAATGGCAGATCAAGATCTTTGCTACCACATGCCAAAACTTTTACAGATACTTGTGTATCTACAGTTACTCTTCTGCAAGTGGCACCCAGCACCATTGCTCTACCAATATGGTGTTGCAAAACCAAATATGGACCAAATCCTTTTGCAGATTTTGAGAAAGCTTACTTTGCATTTTAAAGAGAGAAATTGAATTCTACTTCATGAAAAGTTTTCACTCCATATGCTGAAGCTGTGCAGTTTATTTTGTAAAATGTGTGCTCCTTGGTACACATTTTTGTACACAATCGGTATACATTTTTTTTCCTGAATGTAACTGAGCTTTAATTAAAAATAGTAATTCCTTATACTTGTATAGCATTTTTCTGGACACTCCACTCAAAGTGCTTTACTCCCCTTCACCACCACCAATGAGCAGCCCCACCTGGATGATGTGACAGTAGCCAGGGTGTGCCAGTCTGCTCAGCACTGAGTGATGAAGTGAGGTCATAGATGGGGATTATTAGGAGGCCATGACTGGAAATGGGAAAATTTGGCCAGGACACTGGGGTAACACCCCACAGAGAAAAACCCTGGGATTTTTAACGAACACAGAGTTTTACATCTCATCTGAAGCATGGTGCCTATTTACAGTATAGTGTCCCCGTCACTATACTGGGGCATCAGGACACACTCAGATCACAGGGTGAGCACCCCCTGCTGGCCCCACTAACACCTCTTCCAGCAGCAACCTTAGCTTTCCCAGGAGTCTCCCCTCCAGGTACTGACCAGGCTCACACCTGCTGAGCTTCAGAGGGATGCCAACTGTGAGTTGCAGGCTGCTGGCTATGGCTTTAATAGACAATAGCTGGGCTAGTGTTGCCATTCTGCTGCATGCGGTAGTAAGCTTTATCCTGTTAACTTTATACACTGAAGATGGCCTGAAATGTAGGCAATACATGGCAATGTTTAGCCACAAATTGGAGGAATTGCTTTGATATTTGTTAGTTTTGTTTATTATTTTGTACAATATCATCTCTCCTGGAAAATACAGGAAGAAATCATGTTAATCTCATTGCTTTTTTCCTTTTATTAAAAAAGTGATACATCTATGAGCTGAGAAAGAAAAGAAAGAGGGGCACATTAACACTAGAAAAATCTAAAACCATAAAACATAAAATAGAGAAAAACAATCTGACCTTCTGTGTCTTAAGAGATCTTAGAGGCAATTTCTCACTTTGTCTCTCTACTTTGAGAGAAAAGTTGCTGGGAAACCTAATGCACTTTTCACCATTTTCCTGAAAAGCCTTTTCTTCCTGATGTGTCAGCACTTAGTCTGCAGCGATGTGGGTTAAATTGAAGCTGATGTCTGGGAAGAGAAAGGGACACGACACCTGCAGGTTTCCTGCTTCCCCCAGCTAAGTGCTGGAGACAGCTTGTTAGCAAGGAACTTGATCATTTCTACTCAGAGACTCGGTTAATGGGAAAGCTGAAACCAGTGCTTCAGTAAGCATTTGATATGAAGAGGCAAACCTGTGATAAGACTTAAAAGCAAGGCAGTGCAGTAAGTCATTTGTTGCATTTTAACTTCTCTAAGACTCCTGTCCTGTTTAGGACATGCAGGAAAATCAAAATTTAGCAAGCCTAGATTTACCTAGATTTAATATATAACATTTAATAATTTTCAACTGGCTGTTTTATCGCTAGTTATGATTTGGGACATAATGCACTAAAATCATACAAAGAACTAATACCTTAAGGCTATTTCTAGTTATTCTACTGTGCACAATCCATGCAAGAAACAGAGGACTTTTCATTTACCAGTTCAAAATGATCGCTCTGTGAATAAATGAGTCTTTTTGCCATTGCAAATGCCATTACAGGAAGAAATTACTGATGAATAGTGCTACAATTACAGTTAAGACAGAACCACATGAAGAAAGAAACACCTCAATTAAAAGGACTAGCAGGCAGTTGTGCACAATTATAGCCTTAGTGTTCCACTGAAAAACACTGCTCTAAATGGAATGTAAGGAGACCAAACTGGCTCATGTCTGCACTAACAGTTCCCAAAAACTGTCAAGGGTAGAAGAAAGGTCATGAATCTGAAACAAGGTGCACTTCCTTCTAACTTCATAGCTTTCAAATATTCCCATGAGATGTAGTACATTCAGCTGTGAAAATGCCATTCATAAATACCATTAAATAAAATAAAACATTTCTTTGCATTTTAACATTGCTCCTATTTCTAGCTTTTTTTGCACACTGCCATTGCATGGATAATTTTTTTAAAAGATAAAAGCATGCAGGATACCCCACGTTCTGCCAAGGTTTGTTTGTGATTTTAAATGTAAACCCCTGTGGGACGGGAACTCTTAACTGTGTTTTTGGTAGCATTTTTAAATCTCTATTTAAATCTCTCAGTCTCTAAATCTGTTTAAGAATTCTTGGTGCCCAGACTGGGCTATAATGAACCTGGTCTTGTGCCTATTCCAGGGTGCATCACTCCATGCAGAACTTTAAAGTTCATGGTGCTTCAGGAACTGCAAGAATGAAACTGCAAATTCTAAGACCTGAGCTTTGTGATTTGTGGTTTTTATCAATTGATTGTCCAAAACACAAATATTCCATTATAAAAAAATACGGATAATAAAAATACAAACGCTGATACAGTGGTTAAAGACAAGGACTAGCGGGAAGAACAACAAAAAAAAAAGCAATTTTAAGCATTTTTAATTTCACACATCACTGCTTTTTACCTGTACAGTGTAATAGTCTCCTGTCTGCTTATAAACATTTTTATTTAAAAAAATCATTTACATTCTAAGAAAAAAAAGAGCAACTCAGTTCACTAAGTTTTTTGGAAGATGGGTTGCATTAAAAAAATGGCTGCCTGAAACAATTACACAAATTCTGTTCTGAAATTCCTGGTTCAGCACTGTCCCTTGTCATGGTTTAAAATCATCACGGATCTGGTGACTCAGAGGTCACTCATCAGTGGTGTGGGATCAAAAGTCTTCAAGAAGGTCGAGAATCCTCTTCTGCTCGTTCTCTTTAAATTCTGCACTTTTTCCATCTCCAAGGTTTTCCACATACTCTGCAAAACACAAGTTCTCTAGATTAGGGACTGAATGCCATGGCATCATCACCACTTTCACCTTAAGCACAGCCTGAATCTTTCTTTTATCCTGTAGTCAGAGGGACACAGCTCGCTACAAGCTTCCTCCTGAATTAAAATCCATTTCGAGCACTTCCTTCTCAATCCTTAGTTCCTTCTTTATGTGTAAAACATACCACGCCCTGGGGGAGAGGGGACAGGACTACATAATGACAAGCATGCTAGGAGAAATACACTGTCCTGTCTCTCACCTATCTTAACAACTAGCAGCTGAACAGGTATATGAACATTTTCACATTCGCACTCTGCCTGTGGAGATTCTAATGAACAACCAAATGACAACAGGATGTGTTAAATCTCTGCTTTCTTTCTCACAAATTCACCGTCTTGGTCACCAGAGAGTTGTATCATATCACATGTGCGACCTGAAAAAAGAAATGCTATAAAAAGCAACTTCCTATTTAAAAAAATTATAGTGTAGATTGTAGAAGCATTGTCTACTACCTTATTGGCTTTGTATAATATAGTCTGCTGTGAATTTGGTAATATTAGATACCAAGGTATCAAACAAGTTTGAAAACAGCTCTTTTCCATTTTCAAGTTGATGTTTACTGTCCTGATGAGTAAGCTATTAGCTATTAGCCCAAGACAGCCAAGCCAGAACAAAAAGCAGAATACAGAATGCAGAAAGCATTATTTTTATTTCCTCAGTGATATAGTCTTCATAACCTGATTTATCATGTTGTAGTTAAAAGATTGGGAGATCTGTAAATATGCTATAAGAAAAATACATGACTGCTTTGAAATGACAAATCTAAAAGCTTACTATGCATTTACATAACTGAGAGTCCTTAGCAATATAACAGTTTTAAAATAAAACATCTTGTTTAGGTAAATCTTGTTTTCTTTAACCCGAAAATCATCATAAAATCCCTATGTGTAACAATTGTATTTATACATTTAATTGTTTTTTTATTTATTTATTGAATAACAGAAGCATATACAATGTAAAGTGCCTCCTCAAAATACCCCTTTCTATGTTAGAAAATCTAGGTATTATTCAGGCTCTTTAATACACCTTTTTCCACAGCTGCACTGTAGAACTGCATCCAATTAAACCTACAGGAACCTGCCTGCTACTCTGGGTGCTCATAAATATTAAAACCATAATGCTCCAAGCCTCAGAAAATGAAGCAACATGAGCTTTGCCTGTATGAGAAAAAAGCTCATCTATCTGAAAGCCTTGTGTTTATACAGTTCCAGTTCTGATGCATTTTTAATGCCGTCATCATTGGCCCCATACAGAAGGCTTTAATTTCAAACTTTCCCCCTCAGTGGCATCAGTCGTTTTGACTATGTAAACCACAGAGGTTTTAAGCCTGAAAGCTCGGGGGATTTGTGAAACACATGCAGGAAGGGCACTGCAGCTATGCCAAGGTAACAATCTCGAAGGATTACTCTTAACACCTTACACTCCAGCCTCCTCCACCTTACTGCGAGAAATAAAATGGCAAAAAAGTAAAGGAAGAAAAATAATTTGAAGTCTTTTCTATTCCTTAGAGCACCTAATTGCCTCATGTTTAGTACAGTAGCAGAGAGGTGGGACCTTGAGGAATTCAAATGAGAAATACCGGAAGCTATTTTTCATGCATCTTGGAATAAGACTGAGATAATCTCTCTGGAGTAATCCAAGAACAGAACTCTGTCATTCTTCCTTTGGCCTAAATCACTGAGCTAGTTGAAGTCTGAACCATCTTAAACCCTTCCTTGTCTTTGACGTTTTAGTAGCTCCACAAAACCTGTGGAAACAGAACCTTGCAGACGAGTGAACTAGAGCTCACTCTGCTTGACACTGACCAGGCTTCCCCTGGAACACAATGAAAATGATCTTTGTGATAAAGCACCATTATACTCTGCAGGAGAAGCACAGGCTATTGTAACTTCTGAGGATATTTTGGCAAAAATACTTAAAAAGTTAATATATATAAAGGATCTGATCTTGGAAAAGTAGGTTGGTAACATGCTCTTTTTCACCTGGGAGGGACACCACACACATATTGATCACTGCCAACAACAAAATACAGCTCTGCTTACAGCACTAGTTTAAGATGATATTAGCAATGTTTTGTGTGAAGCATTTTCTAGGGAGTGTTGTTGATAGAAAAGTGTTTCTTTCCAGCAATGGGCACTGCACTAGCTGTGTGGCAAGAAGTCTCACCAGGACCTCCTTCAGAAATGGCTAAATATCGGTATTCTCCTAATGTGTTTAGTTCTCAGAGCAGCATGGCTAAACACAATCTTCTTTCCTAGAAGGAGAGATGCTCACTCTGTGACCTGCCTGACAGCTTCTAAGTAAATAATTGCTAAAATGCAGTATGTCTGATGTCAGTTCTGGATATGTATTTCTGTTTAATATGTTTTTGAGAATATAGTAATAAATTAGGATTATCATCCCTTTTGGTCTGGAAACCACAGCAAAGGTTTAAGGGCAATTATATCACCATCACTGTCAGGTCTTCACTCCTATATTAACTGAGAGGTCTGAAACTAAGAAGGTTTTCAGCTATGCTGAAATATGTTGCACCTATTTCTGAGTCGCCCCTAGGTGAAATATGTGTTGATATAAAGGTGGGTACATTTTAATTTGCACAAACATTGACATAAAAGTGCAAGACACTGGCATTTCACTACAGTTGACATGCATGTCTATGTTCCTCTAATTGGAATAACTAGGCATTTTATTTTTGCTTTAAATTGAGGCCTTTCATATTTTTTATATTTAATTTGTCTAAACTGGCATTTCTCCCTTTTCTATTAAAACTGTCCCTGGCTAGAAATGACGTCAAGAGATTCAGGACAATGACTTTCTCTGCAGATTATATTGGCTCCAAGTCCTAGCATGGGGTGGATGACATGGTAACAAAAAATACTGAGCTACATTAGCATGAAAATCAGGACTTTATGTGCCTAGCATCGACTGCTCAGCACTCACATCTTGAGCAATTCATTCTCCTCCCAGCAAGATTTCTGGATGGTGCTGTAGTGGGCAGGGGGTGATATGAAAGCAAGCAAGCAGTGTTAAAAAAGACAACTGTGTGAGCCCATTAATGCTGCTGGGACAGTACAATCTCCTTATGGATATGCTGTTTGTTATTAAGCATTCTGGTATTGGCTTTAGCAGTGCACTGCTAATGGTGGTCAAAGAAAAGAGGTTTTTAATTTGCCATCTACTTTGTTAATATGTTTCGTCTACCCTGCCCCGCCTGGCTGTTCACTTCTCAATGTACCATCTGTTGGGAGACGTGGCACTGAAACAATTAGCAGCCTCCCAAGCCACTTGCTCTCCACACTGCCTGCTATCTGTTTCAGAACGAAAAGATCTCAGAACACAAGAGGCTTTCTTGGCAAGCACACTTCCAGGTCTTTTTCTTTTTAAATACACCCCTAAATAACCTCTCTCCCCCACCTCACTGTATGTGTTTCTATCTCACAGTGCAATACTAATTGAAGCCCAATTAAAACTTTTTTTGGGGACTGGAGGGAATTCTTTAATTGCAATTCAGAAAGCACTGAACACCCCAGTTAAATAAATAAATGATCAATATTGCAGTAATTATATTTCAAGCGTTAGATGTGCTAAACTAAGTGCAAGAGGCAAGCAAATCCTCTTTGTTTTTCTTGAGGCTTCAAGGCCAAGAGCTGCCAAACTACTGCATTTCTTCCGAGTTGTAATTTGCATCATGCCTGTTCTGTGGTCCTGCAGAACATTAAGGAAGCATAGCTACATTGAAGAGAAAATGATAATGATAGCAATTATGAAATTACAATGTGAATTTTTCTATGCAAATAGAAAATACAAAGGTTTACAGAAGAGAGCTCCTTGTTATGAATCCTTCGTAATTTACTTATCATTTGTTTTCAAAATTTAACAGGCAAGATTTTAAAGGGCAAAATACTATTTACTCTTTATCTATTATTTACAATTTGAGTTCCATCTATATTATATTCTTCTTTGGTTGAGGTCATTTCATCTGGTATGGTCAGCTAATGCCACAATCTAGAGAACTTACTGTGTGTCACTCAGTCCCTGACATTATCAGGTCAAGGAAATGTTTGTAGTACCTATAAAAATATCTATCAACTATCTGTGTCACAGTAAAGAAAAAACAGGACTGTGGTAGAACTGGGGGAAAGAGCTTTACTGCTGATAACTGGAGGACAGCAATAAGAAACTAAACTCCTTTAGTATATAGTTGCACAAGCCAGGCACCTAATTCAAAGCATAGTATCAATAGTACAGGAAAAAACATAATACATTATTGTTAATTTCTCTGTCTTGAACCAGCTGTTTTTGATTGCTTGCTGGAGCATGGGCTGTTTAAATGTTTCCTCCAGTGTAACACACAGAGAATTCCATATTGTATGTCTGCAGTCAGAGTACTGAAAGCAAACAGCTACCATGGTTGAACTGGGGGGAGGACACATGTGGTTTGATTGTGAATTTTATCCCATTTAAACTAGCTCAGCCATTATACCAGCAGTACACTGTGTGGCTCTTCTCCTGTTGGTCTCTCCAGAACTGATCAGCTCTAACCTGCACAGGACCTCTTCAGATAGCAGTACATTCTACTGTGACAAAAAGCTGGTCTTCACAGGCGATCAGACAGTACTGCACTGCACATATACTAAGCATCATAAAAACACTTGAATATTCAACATTCTCAAAGCTATCATCAGCAAAATGAGAATCTTCTTCATCGCAAGTGGACTGACATTTTATTGAATAGACATGACAGGTAAATTCATTATTCTGATTACCAACATTATCAACAGGCTGATTAATAACAAATATCATCAGACATATAACAACAGGTTGATCAATCAGGAGTTTGCTGTGAACGTCACAGTTAGCATTGTGTGTGGCCATCACTGGAGGCAATATGAGCTGCACACATGTTGAACCAGGCTGCAGTTTTACTAACAGCTGCCTGAGGACATGGGTGGTCCTGTAGAAATGCTGGAAATCGGGCTGGAAATAGTGATTCTGGGACCCTAGGATAAAAGTCAAGGATAAAGCCCCCACATCCCCTTTATTCCTACTTATCACAGTCTCAACAAAATAAAGTTCCCACTTTACAATAGGAAGGTTCCGGGTTCAAATTCCAGACAAAACACTGCTGATGTACCCTTGAGCAAGATACTTCACCTGAATTGCTCCAATAAAATACCCAACTTCATGTCAGCCAAATAAATAAACATCAATTTAATCTCATATTTTTATTTTTTCAAATTTTTTGGACCCATTTTATTTCATTGCTTCTGGCTATCTTTGCTAAGGAAGGCTATAACAAAACGTCAGGTAGACTGGGGATGTGTGCGTGTCATTATTGGAAAGAGAATAATTGTAACCTAAAAATATTCCCTGTTCAAATGGGAGTCATTACAATAATACCACCTACGAGCATACAACAGGAAACAATCACTGGAATTTTCTTCCGGGGAGAAATTAGTATTTGCATCAATTTATATTTGTATAAAATTGACAATTGAAAAAGATGAAAACACTTCAAATTTATCATTCTTTACACTGGGTGATGTAATTGAGGAATACTTCAATAGGTCATATACTGTAGGATCACTGTTTCAGCCGCTCAGTGTGGGGCCCAGGGCATTATCCTGGCTGCCCCATAAGTAAGACCACCCCTGCTGATACTGCATCTGGATGGGCACACAGGAAGGGCAGCAAGTAAGGTCCCAAATTCCCATTTTGCAAGAAAGCCTTTGTTAAATTCAGCAGCATGAGCCTGTGTGTTGTTCTGCAGGAATGTGGTCACAGAGTGAGCAGCACGTGAATTCCTAGGACTTGATCATTGTAGTATTGTGCAGTCAGGTTGGCATTGATCACTGCAAATGGACTTCTGTAGTGGTCCTGGACAGGTCATCACAATCGTACTCCCCCCTTACTAACTGGTCTGCTTCACACAACCACTAACATGTTGTTCTGCATGCTAATGTCACACTAGCCATGATGGTATTCAGAGTGGTCTATACAAACCCTCAATTCATTGCTAACAAGGAACTGCTAGCAGGTCCACCTGAGGTGACTAAGTCTAGCCTCCAACATACAGACGAAACAATTCACTTTTTATTTTCTTGATTTACACCAGGCTTGACATTAAATAGATTAAATCACTTTATCACCTCCATCAAATCAGCTCTCACTAATGAGGTGATTTCGACCTTGTGCAACAGTCTGACACAGCTGCATTGCAGTTAGTCATGAATGATCAATTAAACAAAATCAATTAATCAAAATGGAAAGCAAAAATGTAATCAATATCTGAAATCCTTAAGCAAACTATAGAACATGTAGAGTCACAGATTATTCTTATGCTCAGCACATATAAACAGACCATGCCACAAGGATTTTTACATTCCAAGAGACTACTTATAACAGAATTGGCTTTATAGAACTGGGTAGACTTTGAACTTATACATAGTGCCCATTGCAGATTTAAAGCTGTTTTTGGAAATGAAAATAATTCTACTCAGTCTTTGTTTTGTCCCCTGCAACACAACACTCTGGCAAGACATAGTTTAGCAAGACCTATTGGTGTTTCCACAGAGAAGTAAAAATTATAGGGCGTATGTCTGATGGTCGACTGGGCAGGACTCACTACACAGTGCTACCAAGGGCAGGTCTGTAGGCTGACAGTGAAGCTTCATGCAGCTGTTTTGAAACCGACTACAATACAATAAAGTAAGCACAATAAAATAGGTTGTCGTATGTGTTCATTTCAAAGTAGTTGAAATTAAAAGTATGTGCCTTTTAATTGTCTGAATATTTGATTTGGATCACTGCTCACTGTGGCTGCAGTGTAGCACCCTTGACAGGCTTCACATCAAACTGCCTCTGTAAGGCCACAAGAAAAATTCTGCCTGCTGTTTCGTGATCTGATACAGATCTAGTCAAGGCAGAAGAATGAATGAGAGTGTCTGTGGTATTGTGTCCCAAGTATTTGCTCTTGAATAATAGCAGTGACACCATGTTTCTGTGAAGCAAAGTAAAATTTGGTGGCTCTTTCCACAGTCAAATTTTTCAGTGCATGTGCAGTCGGCAATGAGGTGCTGCAAGATAGTTTCTGACCACGAAAGAATACTGTTTCCCTTTACGAAAAATAATTAAATAGAAAATTAAAAAAGGATAGTGTGTTATTGTCAGCCAACAAATATGCAACAGCTAAGTTGGCTATGCTTCAGTCTTTCAGCAGATGGGTTTTTATTACACTGTTTCATGTTCAACAGTGCCAACTCGCAGAATGAACTGGCACAGATCTGCTAGTTATATTAATGTGCCTTTTGAAAAACAAGTGGCTGGGTGAGATGCCAGGCTGTAAAACATTATCACACAGGCTGAGTGGGCGTGTGGGCATAGTCCTGCCTTCCAAAAGAAAAAAAATGAACAACCTAAAAAAAAGAGATCACAAATGCTGAATTGTTATAGACTTGTTATATAACATTTCAAGATACTTTACAGCTTTATTATTTGAAAAAGAACAGAAGAGTCATACCTATGGTCCCCTACTTTGGATCATGCACAACAAATGAATTCTCCTGTGCAACAGAGACAGTTTTACAAAGGACTGATAAAGCCGCCAGCCACAGAGCCTCATCTTCAGTTCTTCCCACATTTCAAAAACCGAAAACTAACTTGTGTAACGGCAGGGCTGTGGTCCGGTCTAAAATTACTCTCAAGCTTTGGAAACAAATCCAGGACCTGATCAACATCTCTAAACGTAGATGTTCTGGTATTGCAACACCCAAACAGGGCAACCATAATTAGATCCATCCTAACATTCACAAATCTGAGCCTCTCAATTCAAAGGTCCAAGAGGAAGACACATCTGGACTTGCCCCCTGACTAGATGTCAGCCATCACAAATCCTCTGCCAGGGCTGGAGTAATGTCACATGGGTTTGCCACTACACCTGGTGATGTCATAACCAAACACCATCAGCGGCAATGTAACTTAAAAACTGTTGCACCACATTGTGCGCTGCTCTCTGATATCCTGGCAGCTTGACAGCAAACACCACTTTCCATTCAAGCTGCTCCTATGAGGTCTGCGCTCCTCCAGGCAGCCTGAGGGGAGCATGAGGACTCACCTCTCATGATGTGGCGGACCACCTTGACAGAGCCTCCCCGCAGGTTCAGAATCTGATGGACCCTTTGTTGCAGCTGAAAGACAAACACCAGCTTTAGACACTTCAGAAGTACTAGCTATTAATTTGGTTGTGGGCCTGTGCTGTAAGTGGTTTTACATGACATTAAGTACATAGAGGGACAATTCAGAATATCCAATCAAGCATGGTACGCTTCAGTCTGTGGGCTGGTGAAGAAAATCAGAGCATCTGAGGAAAACCCACACAATTCCCACGCAGAGAGAAGCTCAAATTGAACCCATAACCCTGAAGCTGTGAAGCACAAGTACTAACCACCATACCACCGTGCCACCCCTTGTAAAATATTGCAAAAAAATACAAGCAGTCAGTCAATCCATCATGAAGTTTGTTCAAGTTAGTTCACTGGGGACTCCAAATGTATTCTCCAGGAGCAATGGGTCAGTCTGAGAAACGTATACTCACCGTGATAAACCCACCTACCTGCCTTGGGCCATTTACCACTGTGACACAATAAAACAATATGCAGAAGAGAATCCATTCAAAAGCCAAGGGAATCTTATCCTGGCAAAAATGCAATGTGTCAAATTCTATACTGTGTAACCTTACAGCAATCACGTTTTATAACCATGCTAAAACAACATATTGTTCTTGCATTTTCTGCCTATCATTTTTCAGTCAGTGTCAAACTGTTCTTGCTAGGACATTCTTCTGCATATAATTCTGGGATGAAAAGCTCAATGCGCCTGGTGTCACCTGCCTGTGACCAAGCTTAATGAAAACTAAGTAGCTGGTCCGTAGCTTATTAATCACTATTGCTGTGTGCAGGGGAGTGACAGAGTGAGTGAGAAACGTGCATGGTTAGAACAGGCTCTCCAGGCCCCCTGGGAGCGCCTGGCTGCTTTCTCTAATTACCTGGGGGATGCCAGCACTGCTAATCTCCACCATGATGTAGCAGAGCAACTGAAGGACAAAGAGCCCGGCATCCAAGCGACGCAAATAGAATTCATCTTCCATGGTGTCGTCGATAATCTCCCCGCGTCGCACCATGTCCTAGGAAAAGGATAGAAACCCAAGCGGTTTATTCTTGTTCTGCATCTTGTCAACCAATCTAGTTACCCAGCCATCCGTCAGGAGGACAATTTTTCTATTGATCCATCTATGAATCAATATTTTTACACGATTTAGTCATGCAGAGAGATCAACATCTGTATATTCTGTACATGCATCCCTCAAGCTTGAATATAGTACGTCCTTGACTGTCTAAATCCACGATCACTGCTTATCCATACAGTACATATATTGTACATATACGCATTTATATAGATGGTTTTCAATGTTTTGTTTTAGATGCATTGTGTTCAAGTTTGAGGTTTAATACAGGTAAGTGTAAATGAGGCTATTTTAATAGCATGGCTTCTACACAATCCTTTATGGTTCCCCCACATCAGCTGCAACCTTTTCCTCATGATGAGTTCAGTAAGCTTGATGCTGTGCATCAGCCCTTTCATTCATCATAAATGTCAGATGTCACAGTGTTTCCAGTGACACTGCCAGCTTTTGGATTAGGCTATGCAAATAATTTTTAATAACTTCTGCTAAGAAATGGTTGCAAAACATGCATTAAATTTAATACTGGAGAAGAGCTGTAGGCTGATATTGACAGCAAATACATTTTTCTTTGAAAAAGGCTTATTGACTTTAAGTGTAAGTTAATTTATGTTTATTTCTTTTCTGCCAAATTTCCCAAAGATGGGAAAATTTGGCTTAGGTGTCTAATGTCTTAGATTTTAGATATATTTGCGCATCTGTCCATTTTCCCATTAATGTGAATGTCTTTTCAATCAGAGGAATCCTCATTTTCACAGGTAAACTTCCAGACCTATGGGAGTCCAGCTCTCAGCTGCAGAACCTGGTGTTATGAGACCTTGTCACTATCCAGTTATTTTTTCCTTATTGCCTGATTTCACGGAGTGGGACAGCTCCTTTTAACGTCAAGCTGTCCCAGAAAGTACGTGACAGTTGACATTTTTGCAAGAAATAATTGATCCTGTAGAAACAGGTTTTTCCCCTTTGGGTTACAGCTTTCTGGCAGAAACTGGCAAGTCCATCAGACGAATGGATTTCTACAAAATGCATCGCTGACACGTCCAAACTGAGCTATAAAATACAGTGCCTGAAGACCATAAGAAAAAGGCAATTATAAAAAAACAGCCTTAATCTTAGCATTGTAAAAATAAACTAGCAATATGTACAATATTGTGTTTGGTATTAATATTTTGTTTTTCTCTGTTGTACCTGTCATTAGATTTAGGTTTAAGTTTTGATTGGTACAGCCAAAATCACACTTCTACATAGAACCTGGAATCAGATAAATTATACCCTTCTTTTCCTTTCCATTTCATTTCAAAAGATTTTTCAGAAGCAGAGTTTGTTTACAAAGCATCCATTAATAGTAGTCAATGCGTACAATCTGATTAAAGGTTAAAAAAATGCTACACGAGTCATTCAGAGCTACACACAAGGCTGAAGTGACCAAGATCCTTTGGCTCCAGCAGTAAAGGCGCTTGCTCTGAGCGAAGGTTGAGCTCTATGACTCAGATGCCACCAGTCATGTTGCCAGATCACCCTGACCAGGATTCCCAAAGTGACACATCTGGCTGAGTGCTAACAGGGGTAGGGCTAGGATTAGTCAGGAAGGGCAGCCTTTACTCCTGGCACAACAATGACAGTTCTGTGGAGGATTAAGCTCTTCTGCACATAGCCTGCAATGTGTCTAAAGATGGACGATTCAGTGGAACAGGTGGGTAAAAGGAGCCTGTCTATACTTCCACATTCTTGCCGTTTGCACTCCAGGGCTGTTGCTGTGAGCCGAGACAAAGACAACTGATGCTTCCAATTGGCTGAGTTGATAAAGAATCATCAGTTATTAATTTATATAAAAATGACTACACTTTCAAACTTCTTGCACTTTATGTACTTTTTTTGTAGCCTGGCAGTCGTTGAAAGCTCAAAAAGTTTTCTAACCCTGTGACAAAAAAATTGTTTGAAGAGTTCTTTGTGAGTTTCTCTGGAGGGAACACGACCACAAGGACAAAAAACTAAACAAGAGTATAATGAATCCCTGAGTTGGAGATTTACATAATAAAAACAAGATGTAGGCTTGCTTACAGCTTCATCACAGTAAAGCAAAATCATTTCCACAGAGAATTATGTAACATGGTATTTTCTGCAGACTGGGGAAACAACTAGCTCTTTAAAAAATTCTGAAAAAAAAGTCACTTTAATTAGTAACTGCATCTAACCACCTCAGTAAGGACAAAACTGGTTATGCACTCTTGATTGGATTATGCCACGGAGACCAAGGAACTGCAGAGCTATCAGATGTGCTATCCTCATTAAACTCCAAACGCATGCAAACAAACATTTTCGAAGGAAATTCATGACAGAACAGCAGCATTTAATGCATATCAGCCCAATTAAGACATGTAAGATAGCAATATTCAATATTGGAGAATGATGCCAGGGACCAATTTTAAGGCTCCTTACAACTGCCGACTTCATAGAAACTCAGCAATGTGTATTAAATGGCTAGAAGCACAAGAATATGAAGCTGCTGGGTGTTTTTCCTCTAGAGCGATGAAAGCTAGCTACATTCCTCTGACTGACTTTAGCAGAACCTTCCCCTGTGCTTAGCACTGTGTGTTTACAAGGCCTGTCACATCTGTTTATCTGTGAGGCTTCTGCATTTCCAGGAGATAAAAAAGGAAAAAATGTATTAAACCACAGCAGAAGACATTTCTTCAGGTGCTATGAAACTGCTGAGATAGGCAGAGACTTTCATTTGTGTGGTTATGATTGGAGCTATTAGCTGATTTATGAACACTGAACTGTGAGTAGAAAACATGAGGTTAATTCAAGGAATTTAAAACATGCTGACTGATCTGATTGTGTCTCAACATGATACACTAAAAACTGTTTTTTTAAAAAAAAACAGCATTACACCCCTTTTCTACTTTAATAACCACTATGAACTACAGACATTTTGCAAGACAGAGTGTAAAAAAAAAAGTGAAACAATGCAAATACAAATAAAAATTTAAAACATTTTCTACAAGCACTGCCAATTACTTTTTTATAAACCCACCCAATACACCCAATTTGAAATGAGCAATTCCAATCCCATTTTCTTGTCCTGACTCACAGCAACAATTCCCGCTTCCACACACAGGCACAATGAGAAAGTGCAGGCAGACCCCTCCCTCCAGTCTTTGAATCACCTGGATATGTGATGAGTTACAGGCTTCTCAGCTACACACAGGAGGGTCAACGCTGACTGGAAGGGGAGCACGTCCCTCACTAACAGCATCACAAGTACCTGGATTCACAGTTTTACTGGGAGCCGAAGGAGCCCTGGCTCACAGATCCCAGATGTCCCCTAAGCAGCACTTAGCCAGCTGTGCACCACTGCTTGGGGAATCCTGACAGAAGCTCGAACCCTCAACATCTGGATCATAGAGCTCAGCCTGCACTTGAGCAAGGTCCTTTTGCAGTTGAGTGACTCAGGACCCACCTAGCGCTCCCAACAATTCAAGAAAACAGTCTTCCAAGGCCCCCCTAAAATAATACCTATTGTTTTTTCTTATTAAATTGCAGTGTAATAAATAAGGCAAATATTAAGTTACACCATGTCAGTCTTCCGTGGTTGGTAATCAAAAGTAGCTGGCTCAATCCCCCTGTACACAAAGAGAAATGCTCAACTACACAGGGATTGTGATGATCAAGTTCCCAGTCACATCATGGTCAGCTCAGTCCAATCTCAAGCACACAGCTAATTAAACCCACAATTAGCACCACTACCCATAACAAAGGGCATGAGAGAATGACAAAGCTATGAAAATTGCAGTATCATGATTTAGTGATTTTGATTTCAGGTTCAGTTTTTTAAGGGAAGAATGTGAAATTCAGGGTTAAACATGATGCATGTTTCACATTGCCTTAAAGGCAGCTCTGAAGACATCATGGGTTTGTGGAATATTCATTGAAATGATAATGCACCAAAAAGAGATTGGCACAAAAATGCTTTCTTCAGCCTGCTCTAATTTCTGTTTGAATATCGACACCAAGTTTTCACATTTTAAAAAGCAATTTACACCCTTTTTTTTACTGCTGTGCCATAAAACCCCTGAGTTATAGATACCACTCTCAATGTTTGCATTCAAAATGTGCCAATACCCATAAAAATGCCAGAGCTATGACAACACTATTAGGAGTACAGATGTTCAGACTGCTGGTGGTACTTACTCAGAGCCCGCGGCCCTGCAGAAATCCTTATTAACTTGACAGTGCTGCGGCAGTAATTACTCGCCATTGGTGCTAATCAATTTCACACAACCTCAGCACTGTCCTTTTGCAGATAGTGTCTGTGTTGCGAGACTCACTCAGTGATAGCCTCCATGTGGCTACAGCTCACACCACGGTGTACGCACAAGGTTTGTGATGGCCCTAGGTTCAACCACTCTTTACAATACATACTGTAACACCTACAAACAGAAACAAGACTGCATAATGTGCAGACACATGTCACTGTGCAAGTCTTAACATTTTGTTTTGTTGTACTGCTTCCACTAAGGGTTTTTCTTTCTTGCAGAAATAAATCTATAGTGATCTGCTACTGGAACTGTTGCCTTTTTCTTTAAGGTACCAGCTAACCTGATTAAAAGAATACAGAATGTAGCACGTAGAACATTGAATGAGTTCCTTAGATTTAACTGGTAAATGAGATGGATTAAGAATAACTATATATGGATAAGAATAACTATAGCTGGGACAGGAGTGGAATACAGGCATTCCTGAATCTTCCTCGCTCTGTCTTCTCAGTCAAGCCAGGACTGTTGCTTCTGTGTGGAGAAAGGAACAGTGGATAGTACAGGTGATGTGTGAGGTCATTTCTGGGACCAATTTTGTGTCTGTCCGGCTGACACAGCTGACTGGTACTCCTAAATCACTGGGTGTTTAATGGCAGCAGTGCCCGGCAATAAAGTCCAGATTCACAATGCAGATTCCTAGGCTACAAAGACTGCCTGGATCAGAAGAGCAATTTCTTATCATCATCATACCTCCAACTTGACAACCCCACTACTCTTCTAGAGGTCATCCAAGGTCACCTTTTGATCTACATGTTGACTTATTTCACTTGCCCAGCACTTCCTTTGTTGAAAGTTTTGATTTTAATGAGATCAAAACCTTCTCGGAACCTCATCTTTAAATTATCTCTTTAACATTATATCTGAAAGCCGCTTTTATTATTTTCTGCTTTGATAGTAGTACCCTTCAATATTTTTAAGCTAACCAACTACTTACAAAATAAAATAAAAATAAAAAGCTGAATAATAAACATCACGACATAAAAAAAAATACTTAGAAAGTTTGATGTGTACCTGTGTACTCAACATTAATTTTACACTAGTAAATCTTATTACTCATATTCTTTTCTTCATCTGGCATACAGAAATGTCTTCGAGAGATATGTGACTCTGTAAAAGGAATGCTCTTTAATTATTCATGTTAAGAGATGAGCCATGTGTCTTAAATATGAGTTTTCAAAATAGGCTGCCAGCATAACTGGCTTTTCATTTTAAGAAATACAGCTCTCCATCTCACCTCACACTGAAAGCTAGCTATTTACAAATCCTCATGAGCACTGAAATAACCTTAGTTTAAAGGAAATGGTTTTGAGAAAACATGAAAAGGTAGAGGTCTATGTAAATGACAAAAAAGATGATGATTTTAATGGTCAAAGCTCGACTGTCCAAAACTGAGACAAGTAATCGTTTTTTTTAAATGATATAGACTTCTAGTTATAAGCAGCCTTTCTTTCGAGCTACCACATCAGTAATATTGTGAACTCATGAACACACTCAAATGCTCAGAGCTGCTTCCATGTATAGACTTGTCATACATGTGCATTTAATGTCTCCACACACAATGGGTTAAGAAATAGGAGTTCAGATACAACTAATATAAAAAATAACAGTATGACAAAACAGCTTCCCATTATCACCTCTAATGTTAAGACTCCAGCCTGACACTGGAGTTACATGCTAAACTGATAAGCTACCTTTAAAAAGCTTTTTTTTTAATACTAAAACGGCAATAGACTCATTACAGCAGTTTTTATATTAATATCAAATATTATAATTCCTGTTATTATACTATCTTCAGAAAATGTCTAACTGTAGAGTGAAAAGTTGTTCTTGCTCACAGCCCTCTTAACCAGCTCCTAATGATTTAAAAAAAAAAATTATAATGCTACACTCTGGCAGCTTGTGTTCTGTTATGCTTTCGATGACCTGCGGTTTCTCAAAATAAACAGCAGCAAGTGATGCAGTTTTGCCCCCATTAAACACCTGTTTGAATTAACATTCAGGAAAGTTTTTAGTTTTTCTCTTTGGATAAAATAGGAATTCTTATTTAATGCAACCTTCTCTTTTCCCTTGGCCAAGAAAAATACAATTGTGGGGGAACACAGAGCAAGGTAGCAAGATACATACACTTGCACCAGTCTCTGTCACAGGTCTCTGTGCAAAGTTCAGCGTTACAGCATCTTCCGAATGTAGTTTTAGCTTCAAATAAGACTTCTGACCCAGCAACTCTACCTCAGAAAACATGACCTGGTGGGATTCCTTCAAAAATGAATCTCATATCATTTAATGATCTTTTAAGCTACATGCCTCAACCAACTCTATTACCTTCTCCTTCTTTTTCTGCTGTGTAGACCCTTATCTCTATCCTTCCATCTGTCTGACTGTGCACTATCTGCACACCTATATTCAGGGCTTAAGACATTCTCGGCTGCTACAGGCCACAATAAGCTCTTTAAATCCTCGTTTGCCTGGAAGCAATTTAATTACATGATTATTCTTTTTTGGCAGCGGGCAGGGTTTTCAAATCTTTTTGAAGAGTCTTCTGCAACAACTTGGCTACTGTCTAATAACAATTCTGAAGGTCAACAGACAGCTACATAAAAAGTGTTAAAACACCTCTGTGGCTGTAGAGCCTCTCGGAAAGAAAACAGCTTCCAGCAAAATCACCGCCTGAGGTTCGCATCTAATTACTCCCGACAGCACTGAGCAACCCAGCTTCCCACAGCCTGGTGTGACTTGGCCTTGAACTTGCCTGCGCAAAATACGATCCTTTTTTTCTACGTTTGTAGTCCTTTTTCTATGGTGTGCTTGCAACCTCTCTAATTTAATCTAAACGACGGTGTGGATGCAGACAGGTACAGAATTTGAAGACCATTAATTCAGAGATTGCGGCACAATGATTAATACCAGCTAAGCAAATAAATCAAACAGGGAATAGTGAAACACACACTGTGCTTTTGTTGTGCTTCATTTTAGATGCCTGACTACTTGTGGTTTCACAGTTCATCATTTATCACCACATTTAACTCAGCAAACTGAGGTATAAATGTAAAACATTATAAGGGCTATAGGTATAAAAGTATGTCATCTTTTACCTTTTCTACATACAGTGGAAAACCTCATTTACTCAGCGAAAAACAGTTCTACTTACAATTATATTTAAACAGGTACCATATAAAATCGTACAAGCCTTTTAGTTTGCCCAGGAATAACCACATAAAATACTGCAATACGCAATAAATAAGAACTACAGTATATATAAACAACATTTCAAAATAAGCTAATTTCAAATTAAAAAAACGTGTCAAATACTAGTTTAGCTACATGTTTCTTGGTTTGAAACACTGTGCACAACAGATCTTCATGGTTTAACTCAAAACTTAATACTCAAAACTTTCATACATGTTACCATATTTCCCAACATATACTGTGAATTTCAGTATAAAACAGCATTCTGGGCTTACAAGGCAGGGGTGGGTAGGGAAGCTCATCCGCCGATGCTGACCAAAGTAAGGCAGCCTTTTGATTAAACACCTTGGCAAGCAGAGACTGTGCATGCATGCTGTGCTTGCCAGTATCATTAAAGGGTCATGCATTTCATTTTTCAGGTCACCTTGATATAGGCCGCAGTCAGAGGACAAACCTGGACTAATGATTCTTCAATGTTTCTACAAGGCTGTTATGGATATCTATAGGGCTGGGACAATAGCAGCTTCTAAACCATCCATGCACCATGTCTTATAGGTAACTTAAAGTTTGCACACATAATCTATGATCTATACATTGTTTTATGATGTAAAAAAGACAATGGACACGTCAATTATAACAAACTCTTAATCTTAGCATTTTTTTAAGTCTTAGGTCATATTTTTCATTAAGTATTAAATATAAACATTGTTTAACTAGTGTCTTGACAGCAGAATTTGGCAAAAGAATTATTCATATTATTATCATACATTATAATATTCTTCATCGGAACAGTGGAAAACACTGTCAAACTAACAACTAAGATACTCTTTATAATGAGTAAAATGATAAAATGAAGACGTGGGTTGCAGTCCAAACTGAACACTTAAAGTGTTATTGTTGGCAGTTATTCTCAGTTTTCATCTTAATACCTAGCAAACTCAAAACGGGGAGGAAATGTTTTTGTTGATGTTGAATATAACCAAATTCTGTGAGCGGTGCATGTCAGCTTTTATTTGACAAATTTAGAGTCACTAACTCTTTTTTTTAACTTCTCAGCTTGCAATCACAACCCCTACAACTGCACGCAAAGAGAGGAAGGGTAGGCATACAAGTCTGACCTGCCCACCTTCAAATCACATCACAGGCAACACAACCCCATATAAGGGGAACAGCGCCAACTAGAGGAGAAGCTTGTTTCTGTCCGAGAGAACCACATGCCCTCCTTTACCAATTGAGCCACTAGGGAGGCCCATGAGAACCTAGTTTGTGAAAAGAGCAAAATAGTTGTCCTGTTGATCCTAGACATAAAGACTGGGACTTTTAAAAGCTATAGCTGTCTGTAGGCTGAAATCAACCCGCTTAGTGACGAGGGGCTGGCTGCTGAAGGCTGAGCTCCAGCCTCCTGAAAGGGAGCCCAGATCTTACGTGCTTCTCTCCTTCGATCTTCTTGTCTGCCAACTGCACCGCTTCCAGGTACTTGAAATGCAGCTCCATGAGCCTGTCGACCTGTGAGTGAGAGAGAGTCGGGCACAGACATCAGAGACACACCACTGACGGGAGGCTTACAAGGACCCACTGCTGTTGAAACAGCAGGGGCAAAGACAGCCGTCCACAGCCCACGGCTCTTCACAGCAGAGGCTGGGGATGACAGGACAGGCTCACACACAAGCACCTTTCTCACAGGGCAGAGGCTGCTGCTGCAACTTTCACCAGGTAAAGTAAAGCAGCTGCCGCCGCAGGGTCCAGCGCTATCCACGGCTCCTCTTATTACTGCATACACAACAAATGAACGATCATTTAAGTTAAACACAAAAAAATTCTTTTTAATTATTCACATTCCCTGTGTGCATTAATTTAAAAAGTCGACAGCAAAGCTGTAAAGTATCATCAATACTAATCAATCCTTCTC
This sequence comes from Atractosteus spatula, assembly GCF_055471065.1. NCBI lineage: Eukaryota > Metazoa > Chordata > Actinopteri > Semionotiformes > Lepisosteidae > Atractosteus > Atractosteus spatula. The sequence continues at coordinate 14,770,415 of NC_142724.1, forward strand.
AGTAGTGAGAATCTCCAATTACTCATGTCTCCCTGAAGCCCACTTCTCATCCACTCTGGTCATCTTTTGTGAGGTGCTTAGCTAGCCTCTTGAGTTACACCTTCTCCAATCACCTACAGGCCCCTCAAAGCCCACCTCTTCAGACACTGCCTTTGGATTGCAGGAGTTCCCTTTACTTCTCTGCCTTAAATTGCAGTGCATTTGCTTCAGCTAATGCACACTGTACATCCACATTATGCATTTTACCCTTTATGTTTTTAGTTCACTGATTGTTTTGAATTTAGATTTCAATAGTGTAGTCAATAATCTAAACAATAATAATCTAATAATCTAAAACTCTGATGTACTGTATAAGTGTGCTTGCTCATTCAAACTTTCTGGTGCACTATGGGTGCCGCTGCATCATCCAGGTGGGGCTGCACACTGGTGGTGGTGGAGGGTGCTTTGAGTGGAGTGTCCAGAAAAGCACAATATAACTATAAGGAATTATCCTGAGCAGAGAAAGAGAGAAGTTGTAAGGAAAGTGTCTTAGGATTCTACACTGTCCTTGGCAAATGCAAGGGCTCTGGGAATCTGGATAAACTACAGAGTCAAGTAGTTGAAGCCAAAACCCTGGTTTCATTGAAGAAACCACTGGATGTGATCCCTGGATCAATTAGCTGCTAAATACTAAGCAGGCTATATGGGGCAAAAGGCCTATTCTCGTTTGTAACTTTTCTGATGATCTTATGTCCATATAGTCAAATAGAGTTGCACACTTCATTCTAAAAATGATGATGTAAGAAGCCCCTTTAAACCAGTGGAGAACAGCAGTGAGTCTTTCTGGCCATACGTCAAACCACAGAGGAATTCCCCTCAGTGTTGCAAACAAGACTTACTCAAGGGATCAATGAGAAAGCCATTATTCCTAACTGATCGCAGGACAATCAATACCTGCAGCACTTCACACTTCTGCCTGCTGTGAAGAGATTTCAATGCGCCCAGTCTGCACTAGGGAACTTCAGGGGAACTCTGCACAATAACCTGTCTGGACTTCACAGGCAGCCTGCAGAGACTGCAGACACAACAGCTTCTAATCCACTCTTCTTGGGATTAAGATCTATTTCAGGACTCCACTTCCCTGAATTGCCTTTTTAAACCACACCTGTCAAAACGTCACTACAGGATGGACAAAAGGTTCCTCGGTTAATGAAGCACATTAAAATAATACAGATTAACCTGAAATAAGAAGGTTATTTAGAGCATCCAAAATGGGATAGCAAGCACTTAGGTTTTAATCAACTTATAGATACGATGCTGTAAAATGTTTTAATGAATGTCAGCTTTCTCAACATAAGAAAAAATGTGTATGAATTCCTTTTTTCAGCCCTCACAAAAGCACAGAAAAAAACAATGGCCTCGAATGGTAATCTAACAGGCTGCAGTAATTACCATTAAACAATGGATTTGCTGCTGCAATCCATTTTACTGGAGACCACTGATTTATTTTTCTTGAAGTTTCCTGAAGTTTTACTTTCATAAGTTTGAAAAGGGTGAACTGGCAGGGCCACACACAATATCCCCATTTAGAATGGGGGCGGAGCAGTGGCACTGTGGCTAAGGAGTTGCGCCTGTGGCTGGAAGGTTGCCAGTTCAAATCCCACGGCCAGCAGAGGAATCCTACTCCGTTGGGCCCCTGAGCAAGGCCCTTAAACCCAACTGCTCCAGGGGTGCTGTACAATGGCTGACTCTGCGCTCTGACCCCAAGCTTCTCTCCCCGTCTGTGTGTCTCATAGAGAGTAAGCTGGGGTATGCGAAAAGAAATTTATATAATAATATAATATAAAAAATTGTATATGGTTAATAAAGTGATCTTATCTTATCTTAGAATACAGCCACTATAATGTTTTTCCCCAAAGTCCTGAATGAACAGTATATCTGTATGCTAAGGATAAAGTGTTGTAGCGGCGAGGCTTAATAATAAGGCAGAATTAAGTGTTTCTGAGCTTCCCAAATGAGGCCCCATTTCTCTGTTCATCTCTGTGGTGCAGCCACAGAGAAACTATTCATGCAAGATGATTTAAGGTTTCCTAGGACAGCTCCCAAAGGGGGATGCACTTAGCTAAGTCTGGCTATCATGATCAATGGTCATCCACTGGCGCCTATCAGTCTAGGGAGTGCCGGATGGACATCTGGACTGCATTACTAAGTGTCAGGACTAAGTGACTCATATCTCACCTTGATCAACCAATCAGGGACTGGTAGGGCTGAGTAACCCACGTGGGACTCTGATGCCCATGGAACTTTCAGCCAATCAACGAGCTGAAGTTCCTCCAGGTAAAAACAGGCAACACAGAGAGCCTGAAAGATTCAACAAGATTCAGATTCGGGAGATTCAGTAAGATTCTGGAGAGGATTCTGTGGACTGTTCTAAAGGGAATTCAAAGGAGAATTCCAGGGCAGGACGGCCCAGGAGCAGAAGGCTCCCAAGGGCAGGACATTCTCGCAGCGCGCCTCCTGACCATCCTGAGACTCAGCCCGGACCACCACGGAACGGCCAGTGTGTCCGAGTGCCAGAACTTTCCTTTGTTCTAAGAGTCTAGAGTGGAGGTTGCCAGAGAGTAACCAGCAGCAGGCCTCGTGAACAGGTCGGAACTGTGGACAGCTGAATCATTATTCAGAACTAGCGCTTCATCAGGAACGAACCGGTCCTCTTCCTGACTTGCTGGGACCCACAGTCATCTTTTCTCCTGTGCACAAACTTTGCTAGTTAAAACCAACACTAACTAGCCGGCCAGTGAGCATCTGCAGCGCACCGTCGCAAGCCGCACAGCACAGCCTGGCACCGAGCCAGAGAGCGCGGATTGGACAGCAACAGCCTGCAGCTGATTGTTTGTGCCTGCAGGAGATCTGAATCCCCAGAAATTGGATGAGTATTCAACTTCAATGCATTACAGCTCGAGAATTCAATTGTTATCCCAACCAGTTGATATCAATTTAATTCCTAAGAGTTATGTACTTGTTTTGAGTATCTAATGTAGAAGTTGTAACCAAGTTCACTTTACGAAACGGTCTTAATGAATGATATACTGAACGTATGTCCTCTTGATATATGTAACACTTCGTAACTGATTGAATATATATCTTTTGTATTCTGATAACCTTCTCGATAAGATCTGTTAGGTTTACATGCATATTCTATGTATTAATAAATGTATCCTCGTGTATTAGTACCTGTGTGTGTGCGTTGTTTGAGTTATGTCGCATGGTTGGATTCTAAAGCCATCAAAAGAATCAACTTTGTGATTTACTGCTACAATTAATAATTGTCTCAGTAAATGCCCAAACCCTACAGAACTGGTGCCTTCAGAGAGCCACTATGATTACATATTTGGCGTCCCTGAACGGCTATGAAACACTACAGTGTCATGACCAAAGGTCTGTTTTTTATTCCGTTTTCTTAAATTTTATACATGGTTGTGAACCTGATAAATGTTACGTCTTCCTGTTTTTCTATAAATGTAAATGTGACCTGGGGCACACAGCATCTAATTCATCTGCAGACTTGGGCGGCACTGGAATTAAGAGAGCTGACGTTCTCAGCATTGTAACACTGCAGTATTGTGCTTTAAAGCTGCTGCCACTTTTAAATGAGAAAACACTTCAGCAAAATTAGCAAAAACAAAACATTTACATTGATAAATTATATGGTATGCAGAGGATATTATAATTTATGACAGAAAATATGAAGAGCTCCTCCCATTTTCTAAAAGAGGTTGCTAAACCAGTGGAGTAGTGCTTTTTATCAAACCCTCCATAGGGAGCCTCAACTTAAAAATTAAATAAATATGCAGTACAGGTTAGTCTAAGCAATGCAACTCTTCATTATTTGTTATTTAAACAGAACATCTGGTTCGCAGTTCCACTAAGCACTATGTAAGCAGATCCCCTGTGTAAGAGGGGGATACTATATAATACTAAACTGAGGTGAAACATTTTCCTGTGCTTATGAGGAGCTCTCAAAAAACACTCATGAACCTTGGTTGTGAGCCACACTTCTGGGTTAGATTAAGGATCAGAAGTCAGGCAAAGATATCACCACTATGTATTTGAAACATTTAGTTTTAAGATTGACGCGTGGTCCTCGACAAATATTCAGTCACAAAAAATAATCGAAGGGCCAGGTTATAGATGGTTAGAGGAGAGTCCTTACCTTCTCACAGTCGTTCTCGGTGAATTTGCTGAGGAGCCGGGTTCGCTGCTGGCCCTTCAGGTTTCTTAGCATAGAGGCAATAATGGAGCACACATGCTCTGCAGAAAGTAACACATGACAGATGTTAGTGATGTAAACTGCAGAGTTTTACAATACTGGAAGTCAATTACCCGATCAACTAACAATTTTATGCAGATTTCACCTTTTCATCATATTGTCAGCTTGAAGTAGGAAAGGCCACCATCACTACTATAACTAATCTGCTTTTCGTCTTGGAAAAAAAATAGTTGGGAAGGGAATGAAAGGCCAGCTTCATAAAATCATTTTAAAATCTTAACAGGCAGTTTACATTAGTGTCTTTCATTTCTTAAAAACAATGTTTGCTCTGATCAAGCAATGACAAAAAAAAAATCAAAAGCACACCGGGTCAGTTAAATCTTTGGTGCTTATGGATTCATTTCCATTACTTCAACACCCTCTACCTGGGCAGGGAGCTTATCTTCAGTGTATCCAGGGTGCAGGTCTAGTCCCACATATCTTTTAGTCATGGCATAGCACAGCCATGATGAGCTACAACTCAGCAGATATGACTGGTTGACATTAACAGAATTTCAGGTATTCCCTTTGCTCCTCAATTTAATATTTGCTCGTACAATTTCACAAACCTTAGTAAATTGAAAGGACAATGATATTTAAGTCTAGAAGGACTTACAGTTTTTTGGGAAAAAAACACAAAAAACACTAAAGAGACCTTTAAACACCTGCTTTCGAATACAGAAAGACAATTTCCTTTGTCCAGGTTTTACCAGCATTGTGAGGCCACAGTCATTACTCCAGACACTTACTTTATTAAGATTGGTGGCATATGACAAGCGAGAAAAAAAAGCCATGTCAGTTTTCAATAAACCAAGGTGGTTAAAGTCAGCATTTATCTCTATCAGTTTGTCTTTGAATTATATCCTTCATAGTAGTAAAATGATACTTTATAGATGTGAACATGAAAGTGAGAGCCAGTCTGTGGTAATGGATAATATCTGCGGCAACAATGAGCAGTAGACGAGTTTGCAATTATTTACCTAATGAATTAATTTCCTCACAGTGTGAAATTTAAACACACTTAATAAAGCATGCCACTACGCTTCCAGAAAATGGCTGGATTTACAAAGGAAAATGGAAGAATTTGTACATTTTGAGTTGATAAAATACAATATTCTGCCTCACAAAGGCTTATTCTCCACACATCAGGCTGCACGTTTGACTCCAAAATTCAAGTAAATGGAAAATACAAACGACTAGGATATGTGGATTGTTCTAATTCCATCCTTATCACCTTAAATCTCAAAATTACACTTCAAACAACTAGAAAGGACTGGACTGGAAAGAACTAGAGTTATAATTTTCAGACTTTTTTTTAGGAATTTAATTTCACAAAATGCAGAAACCACAGTTCTTGACCTCTCTCTGCATTCACTGCATGAACACTTAAAAACCAGACTGGTAAACTGCCTCTCCCAGGAAAATGTGTTAGACTTCTTCTCACAAAGACAGTTTGCTAGTCAACACAACAGAAAAGCAACAGTCTACGGCACGTATGACACATGAGTGACATACACTCTGCAAGTGTAGGCAGCAAAGAAACAGAAAAAAAAAATCATAAATTATGCTTGACTGCTCTGTCAATCTCTAAATCATGCTACCCTTTGTAAGTACTTTGGCGCAGAAAGAAAAACAATTTAATTAGTTTATTTACTGCATAATGTTTTGTGGTGCCATCTTGCTTCACAGGAACGCATGCGATGAATACCACTGAATATATTTTTACACAAGTAGAAAGTCATGATGGATGAAATGGCAGTTGCTAAGAAAGAAAAGTTAAATGATTACTCGTTTCAGCCCTCTTGGAGAGACAAAAACACTCCCCCCCCCAACATGAAAACCATGCTGTTCATGCTCTGTATTGATGGTATTTTTGGTCATCCATCAAGCAAAGACATTTGCAGACAAAGCTGGAGAAACAACTTAAGGATGAGACTGACTGAGTCAATCAAATGGACCACAGTGAGGTAAAGAAAGCAAAGCAGTGACTTTACTCAAAGGACTTAATTGCATCTGCTAGATCAGTGGAGTGACGCATAATAGCACAAAACTTTAACAAGCACTAGACTGTGGCGTTAAATGGTGCAGTGGTATTTACTGATGCGCTTGAGGAGTGTATGAATCTAAATGATGTACTGAGGTTAGCAGTTCTTGCAAGATACTGTGACTTCAACAAAATCTGAAAAGAGTTATGCTGCTTAAAACCCATGCATCGCAGAACAACAGAAGACACAGCAAATACGTTTGTTAATCATTTTGAGTAAAGAGGGGTCACTGAAAATAATTATCCTAGATGACATCATACATCTAAATGAACTCAACCCCCACCTTGGGTTAGGATGCTGTCAAAACTGTTATGCATCTTTTTGAAACATGGAGGGCATGTTGGAAACAGTGCCCAGTTTTTGGTGGAATACTGACACCTTAATTTCCAGAATCTTGAAAAATTATTAACCATCAGTGTTGCAAAGTTCATGCAAGAACTTGCTTCAGAACTTTGCTAGATTTCAGGAATTCCAACATTCTGGCCCAATGTTTTCTGATCAAACCTGATAACTTTGATACCACCAACCTAGATTTGACAGCGTTTCAGTTGATGGACGTTGAGGATTTTGAAATGCAGCTCAACAAATTATAATTCTCAGACTTATGGGTCTCATTGTGTTGGGAGGAAAAAGCAAGGGAACACAAGGGCAAGGAACACACTACACAGTTAGATCTGCACCTTAATCGACTAATATATACATGTTCATATTACAATCTTTTAGTTACCAAAATGCAAGGAAGACTATTATTGATGATAAAATGCATCAAAGGCATGCAGAACTGTAAACAGAAAAGAATGCATTAACTCTTGGCACACCCTTCCAGAAAGGTTACTGGCTCCTGCAACAGCGTGATACTGACAACACTTCTTGTCCCCCAAGAAAGGCAATATCTAGAAAGACCATAAAAGAAATCAGATACTAAAGGCTAGATTGTAAGAGGTGGTTTAAAAATATTAATTTATATATACACAGAGTCCCTACATGATTCCTTTTAGGGCTCAAAGCAGCTTAAAGCAGGGAACCATACAGCAGGTTCATTACGACAAAGGAACTGTGTCTCTGTATTCCAGGGGCTTTTCCGCATACTGACTGCCAGCCAGACAGGTTTGGAAACGAGGAGTCTATGCGTCTAAATTTAATCCACTGACACTTAATAGAAAGTCAGGGCAATGGAAACCTTTGCACACAGATTTTTCTTCATTAGAACTAATAACTGGCACTGAGCTGCAAATAAGTTTCTTTACATGTGCTTGTACTGAACGGGCTGTGGACATGTTCTCTGGCTCTAGTCAATCAAGTGTGAGCCGGCATATACTGAATTCACAGCCGTTAGGGTTAAATGGCTGTACAAGTTGTTTTTTTTGCACCAGAATAACAATGAAGGCACCAGAATTGCTATGTTGTTGGATGTTTTCCTTTACACGTGGGGTTATTCAGCCAGGGCTGTCTTGGTAAAACACAGTTACACCTGTAGGCCCGTGAGGGACACCTCTTCCCCAGTCAGCACCTTGCGCTGTATAGGACTATCTGAGCTATCTGTACTATCTACAAAGCCATGTGCCTCAAAGGTGTGTGTGCCAGAACGGTCAGACAACACTTCCTCATTCTCCCCCTGAATAAGATTCCAGGGTTCATAACCACGAGCCCACACGGAAAAACACAGAACTGACGATTTGATATTGGGTGGGCATAGCAAAATATAATTGGTGAAAATAGACTTTTTAATAACAAAAAAATCTCTTACAAATCTTTGTAAGCCCAATTTAGATGTGCAAAAATCATGAAATTATACCTTACACACTTAAGTATATTACACTGCATTTGCAGATGTATTAAAACCTTTTACAATATATCATGTTGCATTGGACAACTTTCTATACTAAGTAAAGGCAATGTTTTTACCGTCACCGAGTGAGGCTTCTAAATGTAAAGTGAATATTTAAATAACTAAATATAATCAAACTTATTCTAAGTTCAAAACCGGCACGTCTACAATAAATGTATGCATGACCAAAGGAAAATTACATATTTACACTTGAATGGTATCTTTAACTTTTACACCTGACTTTCTGTGTATAAATATGTAGAGTACTTTATATAGCCATGGAAAAACACTTTTCTGCACTTCACTTCTGCCTCTTCTGTGTTGTAGTGAGAGTAAGAGTTAGTGACAGAAAGGGCAAGCGGTCCATGCTGGCTTTTATCAGCACTTTGCAGTTAGTGAGTAACTGTGATCTCTGCCATACACAGATTGCTCCCTTCAGTGTCTCTAACTTGCTGTTAATCCATTCAGGCATGTTGCCTTCTTGAACATAACATTTACAGTGACAATTTTGTTTTTTAATTTTAATGTGATTTATGGAAAACATGACTCTTTCATTGCATAAAAAAATAATTTGGACAATTCTGCAAAGATTTAAAAAGGTGATGCTTCAAATCAAGAAGCTGTTCATATTGCACCTTGGAAATGTTGCTCTCTCTCTCTCTCTAAAGGTAAGTACAATTCAGTTGTAAGAATCTTTATCAGATTTCCCAAGGCTTACCTTTAATAAATAAAAAGGGGAAGGCAAGAGATTACACTTAAAGACAGCAGCCTTCGACTTTGGTATCTAATCACTACTCCAGGTTCCGGCAAACATCTCTCAGCTTTGCTAGTATGTGCTTCACCTCTAGCAAGGTGCTAGAGCACACAGCAGAGCTGTGTGATGCAGCTGCTGTTTTAACGAGCTTGAAGTGGATGCAGCAATACAGACAAATATTTAAACTACAGATTAACTGTAATGTTACTTTTGTATTCACCCTTTGCATCTTAACTGGTTGGGATTGTAGATCTGCCATAGGAATAAATGTGAAGTTTGCATTTAGATCACTTGCCAACAAGGAGGTTTCTGAGCAAAATTAAGTTAGATACCATCCAAACTAATTCAGCACCTAAAACAATCCAATGCAGCAGTGAAAGAAAGAAATGCAGGTTTGTGAAAGAAAGCATTTAAACTAGAAGGAATAACCACTAATTTGCTGTTACTGAATATTATAGGCTTGTTGTGAAAAGCATTCTGTTCATGCATTCATTATGAGTTATCAACTAACCTACAGTATACAGATATTAGTGAAAAGTATTTTGGCTGTAATTAATTATAAAAATAAATATTTATAAAAGTAATTTGTAAGGAATACTAAAGGAACTGGTCCACATCATACTGAGATTGAAATGAGATAGTCCTTAATTGGAAACAGTTGATTTTCCAACAGTTAATGCACCACTGCTTGAATAACTATTCAAGCAGTGATGCATTAAGAAAAAAATGTATTATAAAAATATATTAAGTGATCATGCAACAAACTCTAACCATTTGTATACAGATATTTGTACAGTATCTTCAGGAGACATTGAATAACCTTTGTTCTTTCTATAAATTACATAGACAAATATGTGTTTTAAATAATTACATCTGGCAGAAGCAGATCATTAGTGTAATTATTTAATTCAGAATTTAAGAAAATTTTACTTTCCCAGCTTTAAATTCCAATTCCCTTGCTCATTTCTTGTTAAAGGACAAGATGAGAAACAATCACAGTCCCCAGATTTTAAAAGGTGAGCCCTTTCTGTTTCAATGGGGTGCTGACAGATGTCACTAATTGCTCTTCGGAAACTCAAATCTTCCTCCTCCCCTCTAAGCTAATATGCATCTGGACAAACTCGACAAAAAAAGATCAATGTGGGCAAAGAGCTTCTGCTGATTTTCTTTCCAATTATGTTGAAGGAGGACTTCTTTCCCAGCAATGCAATCCATTTCTTGAAATCTCATTTAATTTTGTGTAATGTCATCTGTATTTAAAATGATATTATCTGTACTCTAAAAATTTTTTTAAAAGGAAATCTCATTTTACTGTTGACCTAACGCCTCCCCTGCGAAAGCTATTCAGGTTCTAAAGGTTGTCAAAAAAAAAGCTGTGTTGTATAAAAAATGTTTAAAACATTTCAACAAGTGAATTATAAGTTGTACTTATTGGTATATATTGACCCACGGTGGTGCAGCATTACTTGCTCTCAGTGATGGGGTTCTGTGTTCAATTCCAGACCTAGGGTACTATCTGTGTGGAGTCAGTATGTTCTCCCCATGTTCACGGGGGCATCCTCCTGGCGCTGCTCCTTCCTCCCACAGTCCAGAGACATGCCGGTGTGAGTGTGTGTGTCTGTGTTTGTGTGTGCCCCCGCAATGAATGGGCACCCTGTCCAGGGTGTACTCTGCCTTGCCAGGATTGGCTCCAGCTCCCCCGTAACCTTTTATTGGATAAAGTGGTCAGAAAATAGAAGGATGGATAAGAAACTCCATATCCACAACCTTTGCCAAAAAGTAGTTAATTCATAACGTCCACTTGCCAAGATAAACCTGGAAGAATTATGATTATTAAAGACATACAGTTAAACGCTTATGATATCTGATAAGCACATATTGTTTGAAAAGGAGATGAAGAGTGGTAACAGTGACTTCTAACTAATTATACTGAGGCAAAATAAGACTTCATAGTTCATCCTCACAAATATTACTGGTTCTCTTAATAAGTTTTCATCATACTCCTGGGTTTCAATTTATATTTTGAGACCACCTCCACCAGGCTATTCATCTTGTCAGTCACTAAACAAACAGAAAGAGGGGGAAAAAAAAGCTTCTTTGTATTAGAAGCCCATGTCATCACTGCAGGATCTCACAGATAAATTAGAAACCAGTGCCTTCATTAGCTCTTGAATAAATTTGGTCTCTGATGCAGGACTTTGTCTCTGAGCATCTATCACACGCACAAGGACCAGTGCAGATAAGTGCATTATCTCTCAGCCTGACCTGTGTTGCTGCTCTATCATCCCAGCACCAGTAAGCCTGGTGAAATGACTAACTAATGCACCTGTCATCAGAGACCGCTCCAATGAAATAATGGGACCCATTAGATGGGACAACGCTTATAATGTGACCTTCAAACACACAGCGATTCTCATACATTGATAAAAGGAAGTAGACAGAGGAGAAATCAATGATTTTTTGTGTTTTTTTGTTATAATTAATGTCATATTTTCCAATAATATTTATATACATACAGGGATTTTATTTTTTCAATTTTTATTGCGAATATACTGGCTGTCAGATCTTATGGTTTAACTGAATAAGTTACTGTCTGATAAAGCACATCTTTAAAAAAAGCTTTTGGGGCAGAAATACTTCAGTTCCGGCTTTTTTATTCTCCTATAAGTATGAATTACAAGACGGGGAATTCACAGATCTTGAACAACCCTAACAAGAGGAAAAAGCTGCATAGTATTTTTTTTAAATGTCTTGCATTAAAGCAGTTAGCCGGCTGCACGTGAACACCTACAGAACCCTCATTAAGGGATAGATAATTTATTGGATGACTGAAGTCACCATGTGTTGTAATACACCATGAAGAGGACAATTAAAATAAAGGAACTGAACAGCAGAAACCACTGTTAATAAATTATACACACCGCCTCTTCAGTATCTGCTTATTAAAAAAAGCAATGCTCTATTGTTCCGCTTCATCTCAATCATCAGTGCCCCCTGATGGAAAAGAACTGTTTTTATGTAAATCTCAATTTAATGCAAACTCAGATTTAATTACAACTCTGTGCCCCGGGACAGAGTGCTGGTCTGAAATACTGTGTACCATTACACCCATTTATAGACTAAAATAATTTCATTTGACTAAACCACATAACACCTTTCTTTCTATTTTATGTTATAGGGCCACAATGATATTAAATTCAGGAGCAGTAAAATGATCACACCTGAAACCCCTGCGCAGTAGTGGATCTTGAAGAACCTCATATATAAAGACATGTTTATAAATGTTATGAATACATTTGAAAAATTGGCAACTAAACAATTTGTTCTGTTCCAAAGTGCTACAACAAGGTATCTGGTTGACTGAAAACAGAAATGACATGCATAAAGCAGAACATTACATGAAAAGTAAAGATATTTGAAAAATGCATTTCATTTATCAACCTTCCAACAAGAAGAAAAAAAAGTCAAAGTAAAACTAAGTGAAATTTAAAAAAGAATACAGAAGAATCAAACATTAAACCAGTCATTTAATAAAATAAAAACTGGTGCCTGGAAAGACATTTTTCCATGGAATGGACATTACTTTTCATTTATGTTGACTAGATAAACTTTTAACAAACCAATACTTTTACACACTGGTTAAATGGCTTATCAATTTCTCACATCTGGTTCAAAATTGGTGCCATAAATAGCCTGCATTCCTCACTTTCACTAATTAGCTAAATAGATTTATGTAGATTAATCAAAATTAATTTGTTCCAAATACACTGCTTTGCTGTTTTCCCAGAGTTTACACAAAAAAAATTCTATGGCAGGTTTTCACAAGAGATGAATGAGGACAGATATAGAACAATGTGCTTAATGAGTGTAAATGACTCCATTATATTCCCGTTGCTGTTATTTTCCAGTCTTGTGGGAGATGAGCAGCAAACCGACACCTAAAACCAAGAGCTTTCTAAAAATAAGTCTTTCACTGGGAAAAATAAAAACTCCTGAGCGAAAAAAGAAAGAAAAAAATCACTACACTGTGCAAGACTGCTGTGGCTTAAATAATACATATGATTTGGAAACATTTAACTCTGAAGGAAACACAGCAAGAAAAAGAAAAACTCTGCCCTGTGCTGTCTGTGGTTCTGCACCCTGATGAAAATGTCACCAACCACTGCCAGCACTTCAAAGGAAGCCATCTACCACCGATGTGTCTTATAGATATTTTATGTTTCTTATAATTTAGACAGAGCTCCACCATGCCATCTGATCAATACAGAGAGGCTTGAAAAAGAGTTATTACTTTTCTCCTGAATTGCAAGTGACAGGGATGCATGTGTAGTGTGTTTACGTGTATATCTCTCTACAACCCAGCAGGAAACTAAGGACAAATTCTTTTGCAATTAGTACTGACGGACAGGCCTTCAAAAGAGGAAACAGGTCTCCATTCCAAGTTTAAGCCTCCTTAAAATAATAATTTCCTACACTTTTCAGGACATTCCACTCAAAAAGCTTTACAGGTAATGGGGACTCCCCTCCACCACCACCAGTGTGCAGCCCCACCTGGATGATGCGATGGCAGCCATAGTGCAGCAGTACACTCCTCACACACCAGCTATCAGTGGGGAGGAAAATAGAGTGATGAAGCCAGTTCATAAATGGGTATTATTAGGAGGCCATGATTGGCAAAGGCCAATGGGAAGTTAGCCCAGGACTCCAGGGTAACACCCCTACACTTTTCGAGAAACGCTGTGGGATTTTTAATGACCAAAGAGAGTCAGGACCTTGGTTTTACGTCCCATCCAAAGGATGGTGCCTTTTTACAGCTTAGTGTTCCAGTTGCGAGTTGTAGCTGCTGGTACAAGGCAAGAATTAACATTGGACAGGACGTCAGCCCATCACAGGGCCAAGAAGAAATGGGCATCTTTAGATTTACAATTACAACTTTCCCAGAAACCAATTAACCTGCCTGCACCCGAAAGAAACCCAAGTGAACATGGGTTAACAGACAAACTCAACACAAACACGCAGATAGCACCCCAGGTCTGGAAATGAACTCAGAGTCTCAGCACTGCAGGGCAGCAATGCTCACCACCCTGTGCCCACTTAATTTATAATTATAGTGACTAACAGCAGCTTTTAACTGCTTTTTAAAAAATATTTTGTGTTGCATTTTGGAAATCATAATTAATGCTCATACAGGAAAAAAAAATTGAGACTGGACACATTAAAAAGTTTGTAACTCACTGGAAAAATACAAAAAATAGTTATCAAAGCTGCTTTAGAAGATACTGCACAGGTCCATAAATACTTTAAATAATTTAAGCAAAACTTTGTAAATCAATCAACACTCAGTTTAACAATAACTAAATTAGTTGTCTGACACTTTTATCAAAAGCAACATTTACATATGCACCCATTTTTACAACTGGGTATGTTACTGTGGGTGAATTATTATGTTAATGGCAAGATCTTTCAGCACTGGCGAAGTATCTTACTCAAAGGTACGGCAGCAGTGTCTTATCTGGGATTTTAACCTGAAACCTTCCAGTTATGAGCTCAGAACCTTAACCAGTGCTCCACAGCTGCATTAATTTAGCAGTTTTCAAAATTCAACACCACTCTTAACTGTTAAACTGCTAGCATGCTTTTCCAAATACAAATGCAAATTGTTCCGCCTGGTAACAGAGTGCAGAGATCTCTGCTTTTCTTCAGATATCGCAAGAATAAAAGAGAAAGCAGTGGACAGTTAATGATGAGGTAAGTCTTTTGTTCAGATAATTAAAAACCAGAATCCTCTGTCCACCCCAAGGGGGCTATTAGAAAGTAACACTACACACACAGCATTCATCAGAGGCACTTCCTTTAGACCTCAGCATCTTTAATGTCCTCATGCAAATTATCTCAAGGACTGCCTCTAAAGCAGCAAAGCAATTATCTTTTATAGTGTTGTGAAGTGCAGGGTGGCAGGGTCCTGACAGGTCTCCTCCAGAGAAGAAATTGAACAAGTGCCCTTCCAGCCCTAAGGGAAGCAGTCAAAACCCACCCAAAGGCAGCACACAGGAGGACGTGCAAATGGCAGTGGACAAAACTGCAAAAATCCCATCTTGGAAAAGAGACTTGCATAGCAGCCCAATTTGATGATCCACGCCACAGTGTTCAGAGGGACTGAACCACAGCCACAGCGCCAGGCCTCATCATGTATTCAGAGGAGAATTTCTCCCAGAACCCAATTAACCCTCTGCCTCTTGGAAGCCTTCAGAAAAAAGCAAGGAGGCTTTCTATGTTATAATGAAACCTTCTTGTACTACTGTTACGCACTGGCGAGTCAAGGCTTTCATTCCCCATCATCTGTTTATATAGCATGTGTGGCATTAAACTCAATTTACCTCCTATTGAATTTAGAAGGACCTGAAAAATCTATGACCTTCTGGTCATGTAATGAAACCTAGCGCTCTTTATCTTATTTCAGATTCTATTTTTTTATCCAGACTGTAAGCATTTAACATATATGAGAAAGGCATGCAGCAATCACAGACACTGCACACATGATGTTATTAATAAGACATATAATGTTTTTTAATAACTTCACACTTCGGTTTTGTGACTCCACTTCCCCAGCTAATGCAGGGGATACGTTTACATGCATGCTGCATTTTTAATGAAACCTGGCTTAATTGGTTCATTCTGTATGCAAATGTAGTTTGACTATTCCCAGTCATTCCATTCTCTAAATTTCAGAAGGGATTTGGTGGAAATCAAACTCATTGTTTATAATCTATGAGAGTGGTTTGCTTCCTAATTATTTTAATACTCATTTGCAGCTGCTGATAATTAATTAATCCGTATGAGTACAATGTGTTTTCATAAGTACCACTTTTTCTCCCTTTTCAATTAATACAGCACAGACAAAACAATGTACAGTAATATTTTTAAGCTGCATCTTCAGGAAATCTGTGCCAGAAATTAAGCCGGCCATTCATTTTTGTTCAAGAAATCACCCCTTGAACAATATAAGGTTCCCCATCAGGCTTTGGCATGATTTTAATTTGAAGGTAGTAAATGGCTTGCTGTATCCTTTTTTGACCTTCAGTAGATTCCCACAATTTTCACATTCAGGTCAAACCCCAACTGTGCCCATCGCCAGTGGCAACTCCTGCCCGCCGGCAGCCATGCCCCTCAGTGCATCAATGGAAAACTACAGCACGGTGCTTTGAGGCCGCCAGTGCTGCGTCCAGTTCTGCTGTTTCTGCAGGTCTGAGGTTAATTAATTTTGTTCAAGAGATGAGAAGAGAGACAACAGGAGCCAATCTGTTCACCTTGGGTGGGCAGGAACATACAAAAACCATTAAGGTGGTGGACAGGAGGGAGGGGAGGGATATTTCTTCCTGAATTTAGTCTGCTGAGACAGGCAGTCTCACTTAACAGTCTTTTGAACTTATTATTGGAAAAGATGTTCATTGCAAAATACTCTCTGCAGCTTTTCAAGAGCAAGGATAATACAGAAGAATAACTGTGACGGTCTGACAAAGCAGCATATAACCCGATCATATTTCCTTTATGAAATCGGATTTCCCTGTGGAGACGCATTTTAACGCATTTAGACACATAAGAATTCAGATTTGTGAAACCACACGTTGTGCAGAATACTAAAACCCCCCTTGCAATTACACTACATATTTAATTTAATATGTGTCAGATTTAGATGATAACCCCGTCTTCTTTAAAGCTAACAGAGAACGTAAAGAGACACTAGTGCTTCCAGAACCACAGGCACATTACAAACCTGCCTGCCTTCCAATTCTGAAAGAATATATTTCTTCTGAACTGGAATCATCAGTACTTTAAGACTGAACTGATGTTTACAACCCTTGTACTGCACACCAAAATGAGGACCTGAAGACCTTACTGGCCCTCTAACATGCCTACCTGTAAAGCTTTGCTACTTTGACATGCTGCAAGCTCCATGCTGCATTACAGGAAAGTTAGTGCTTAATGGAGGGGCAGTCCGCCTCCCACTGAGCTTACTGCACACTTGGAGCTAGGTGTTGTCGTTTCACCAAAAGCCAAGAGATTTCTAGCAAACTAATGCAGCACATTGCCATCTGCATGCCTAGGCAATCCCAGTTACAGTCGGCTACTACCATTATGCAGGCTCCACCCTGTGAAAAATGTACATTGAATAATCAAAGCCACAGCTGTGAAGTTCGCACAGCCTCGCTCACCTTCGTGCTCCTTGTCCGACAGACCAGCCTTCTTCATTCTCTTTGGGGTTTTCATGAACAAGGGAAAGATGGTCCTGAGCCCCAGGATGTCCACAAACTTGTGGCAGTTGTCAGAGCCCTCTGGGCCAATGACGGCATGGTTGAGTACCTTCAGAGCACTCATCCGAGACATCTTCTTCTCCCTGCGTGGGGGAAAAGGACCAGCAATGCAATGAAGTGCAGTCGGCTGGGCAGCTACTTCACCGGACACAGAAAGAGGGGCTGCAAAATTATCAAACCATGTAAACGATTCTTTAATGGCAAGATCTCTTAGCACTGGCAAAGAATCGGAACATTTTCCAAGTCCTTACAAAACTATGGCAGATGAAAAAAGGAAATGTGTGCTACTAATTCACAGAAAAATGACAATTCAATTATTACAGAAATGTATATGGAAAATAAATATTAAATTCTTGTTGAATCCACTTTCACGAAAAACTGTAATCTAAGGCTTTCTTTTGTTAATTAGAAAAATGCAAAATGAACACCTGGCATTATTAGACATTGCCCTGCACAGCTGTCAGGTCACATACAAGATAATTAGAGTAATGTAACTTCAAAGGTTACACCTGCTGGTGTTAAGGGAGGAAAAGCATTCAGTTGTGAAGAGTCAGATTTCATACAATCACCTATCTTACCTGATCACAAAATTACAGGGCAACATCCAGGATAAAAGAATATTTTAATTACAGAAGTAAAAGTACTTTCCAAATAGAAAAACTGGACTTTAAAGTTACAAATGTTTAAATGCTGTAATAACAATTTATTTTAAACAGATCACCCAGGCAAGTTTAGATTCCCTGCATCTTACAATTCCAGCAACCTCTTCAATGTCTAGGAGGACAGAATAACACATGCAAACCTTCTGCTCAAGGGACTTGTAATAAAGTGAATGGAAAAAAAAACAGGTTAAAGGTCATCGCCCATATAAAAATAAAGAAGGACAACTACAAGGGAGCACTATAGAGACACAGGAGGTGCCATGCATATACAAGACAAACTATAAACTATGCATTTCAACTGCATGGAAATTATCTCAAAGTGTGACTAAGATTACATTGTAATTACCTTAATCACTGCAACACCAAACAGATTTTAGTATAAATTAAAATCTGCTACTTGTGTGCTAACTAAAACTGCTCTACACCCTTATGTAACTCCTAACAGACTGTATTTTAAATAACACTGGCAACCTATCACATTTAGAGTGGAGTTTAAGGTTCGCCTGCCCACGTTAGGCTCTGACTGGTCTTTCTCTAGAAACCTTAACAACTGAATGCACAAGTATAGTCCATCTTTTAATCTTTAACTATTCAGGTATTTTACACAACAAATGATAGAGTCTTTCCTAAATTTGTGCTACTAACTGCCCAAAATAACTAACTACCCAGGCGTCCTGGCCAAATTTCCCATTGGCCCTTACCAATCATGGCCTCCTAATAATCCCCATCTATGAATTGGCTTCATTACTCTGCTCTCCTCCCCACTAATAGCTGATGTGTGGTGAGCGTTCTGTCCCACTATGGCTGCCGTCGCATCATCCAGGTGGGGCTGCACATTGGTGGTGGTGGAGGGGAGTCCCCATTACCTGTAAAGCGCTTTGAGTGGAGTGTCCAGAAAAGCGCTATATAAGTGTAAGCAATAATTATTAATTATTAAATTATTAATTAAAATCATTAGAAACTATGACTATAGTCTATATTTTTATAACTTGCTTAAAGACCTTTTTGCCTTAAATGTATAATTTAGTCTTACCCTTAAAGGCGTGACAGTTTGAGCTGTACAGAAGACCATTATAAAAGAGACCGAAGAAAAGAGAAGGCCCTGCAGGTTACAGCTATCTCTTCGAAAAGAGAAAATGAAAGTAAAACTAGCCACCTACAGAAGGAGATACAAAATCCATGCACGGCTAAGCAGCTTTTAAAATCAAACTGAAATACTGTCACAGAGCCAACACTTAAAAAGATGGAAATTCTGTCACGGCAACAGCATCTAAAAAGATGACATCCAGCCTTGTGGTTGAGAGGAGCAAGTGATGACTGTAAGAAATAAATGCTAGACTGAAACTTTAATTGCAAAAGAGACTGATTTAATATAATATTTTTTTTCCAAATGGAATGTCCTCACAGTACTAATTATAATGTTACATTTACACACAAAAATATACTACACCTTATGCAGTTGTTCAAATAAAATAATTGCATTAGCTATTTTACATACCAAAAGACCATTAAGGCCATTTATTGGTACAGATTTTGTTGCAGAGAATGTTTCAAATCTACAACTAATTTATATATTAGTTTAATTAGGTAATCATAATACATACAATGCACTTCTGCCAATAATTTGGTTTTAGTTTCAGTTTGATGATTTATTTTCTCAAAGTTTTAAAATATTCAAAATTATAATAGCACTATGCTCCTCTGAAATTAAATGAATTTATAAAAATGCATGTGTGAAATTAAGTAGCAATTCTCTTGCTATGGTTCTACACAGTAGTACATATGGTTGTACAAAACAACAAAAATACAACACTTTCAGATTTGTAAATCTTGTATTAAAAATAAAACGTATCTTCCAATTGGAACAGACAAAACAAATACCACAATAGTTTAAAAACTGCAACAAAGCTTTAGAACATGAAAAGCACATTTTAAAGGTCTTGGTTGCTACCTGCTCTTTTTTTCAAGGTTTTCACAATTTAAAATTGGTTTCCTTCTCATGCCCATTCAGTCTGGCATTGCTACCTGTTAAGCCAAAGCCAACACTTATACAGTACCAGTGCAAACCAGGATTCAATCCACTGCCCCAGACATTTCCCACATCACAAGCCAGACAACATGTAGGCAGGAGAAATAAACCAAGAAGTAATTCACCGAGTGCAGCTAAACTGTACCTACGAGACCTGTCAGTTCACCAGATCTTCAGTCTGTCAAAAACCATGTGCCAAACATGATGATCTTTTACATGTGCAAAGACAGTAATCGCAGATACACTGTCAGATGTTTTGATTTTGTTTTTGTGCAAATCAGCTGTATGCAGTACATCTTTTCTCAGCTAGCTGGATGTAGGAATTGCCTAACTTATTACGTTTGTTGAAAAATGCACATATCTTGGGATGGATGAGCTTTCCTAGTGGAATATTAGCGGAGATCAATAACTGTCAAATCCTAAATAACTGCATACTAGCTAGCTTTCTTTTTCCTACTTTTTTTATAGGACACTTCCAATAAATAGTGTCTGCTTCTGTCTTTTTATTTTATGCAGTTTATTGTCATTTTTGAGTGTATGGATTATAAATTTCAGGTTTTGCAAAAACAAATTACACTCATTGCTGCACCAGACTCATTCACTCAATGAATTTATTCTCAATGTTGCAGGATCAACATATGAATTAAGGAGCTGCTCATGTCAAAATTAAGGACTGGAGTACACTGGAAGGGCCACAAGTTGAGTAGCCCAGCAACAAAGAGCAAAGGTTACTAGCTTGCATTGTCAAGCAAATAACTCAAGAGTGTTATTGTGCATGATAAGGAAACCCTGCAAGTATGCAGATTTCTCAACCGCATTCAGTTGTACATTTGTTATTTCAGTATAAACGTTTTTACCCCACCCACTACATCATTCAGGTGCTGGCAAACAACTGCTGTAACAATCTAGTTTTTCTGCCTTTTTTAATTTGCTATGAATGAATGCCAAAATCCCCACACTGAATAGTTAAGGGCTAAAAACAAACTGTAGGCCATAAACAGAACAGGATCTAGCTACGATAATGCCACTGCAGTCATTCTCCATGGAATAAGAAATCCCAAGTTATGCATTTGGCTTGGCATGATTTAATCCAACAAAAACTCACTTGACACATTAGGCCCTCCTCCTTTTCCTCATACAATTGTTTTAAAATACATTTGTATACGAGGCACTGACAGTACAGAGCAGAGATGAAATGTGATTCAAACTGAGGAATCCTTGGTTGGCAATTAGGCAGGGGGACTCTGCTTATACAGAGGATTTAAAGAATGTTTAGCATTACTATAATTGTGTATTGATTTTAAGGCCCAGAGGCTTGCATGGTCAAAAATATTTAATAAAGCACATTTCAAAATATATAATAAGCACTATGGATTGATTCAACTGCAAGGAGGCATTTTAGTCTGTTTTTTACCCTATTTTAAGGTCAAGTAGCTGATTTCTGTCAGCCTGTACCTGATTAAACTGCCAGTTCTGTAATCCCTGTCTGAAAGCAGAGCTCTGTCCTTTGAATCAGGAAAAGAATTGGTTCTACAGAAAGCTCACCTCTCTTGGCTGCTACAGTGTAAGTACATAGGCTTTCTTATCATGGAGAGATTTCACTTTATTTTAACTATCATGTCAATGTATGATGAATACCATGGCCTGTCTCTCAACACTACAAATACATATTCTGATGCAAAATGAAAACACAGCTTTTATAAATGTATGAAAAACATTTATAACAAGTAGGCATAGAATCCAAAGTCACACGATCAGAAAAGGTAATTTCCACAGCCGCTTATATTGCAGTGGGATGTGTATTAAGGCCCACAAGAAAAAGCCATGATTTTCACTCATATAAAAATGAGGACAAGATGCCTCATTCGAGTGACACTGATTAATTGATTACTCCTGGCACAATAAAAAAAGTCTCTTGTCTTTGCAAGAAAAAACTAACAGAGTAGGATGAGTGGCAACATCAATCTGCAAATTTGTCCAGAGAGCACAAGAAACAGGCTCTGCTCGAGACAGGCCTTGTTCAGGAAGGCAGAGTGTGACCACCTCTGACCAAGATCTAAATAACTCACATAAGTGTTAGAAATTCCCGGAAGAAACAATCTGAGAATCGGCAGAGCGATAGCGATTCGTCATCTATGCAAAACTTAATGTCATTCTTAGAGAGCATTTCAGGCCTTATGGATTACTTTATTCGTGGATGAGTGTCATATTTTGCCCTTGTCAACATATTGGAAGACCTCATGCCTGCTGGTGTAATGGCAAGAGTCACCAGCTGTGCCCAAGCAAACTGTTTGGGCGATGAAAGCATAAAGTGTGGAGGTACCTTACTTCAAAGCCTTGATACTTCTGGAAGCAACTGAGAACAGTCATAAAAGACCCAGTATATTGCTGTTTGTTTTCATACTGACAGCAATTATACTTCCTGAGGGAATTACGGTGAACCAACCTGATAAAATGAAAAATGTCTAGTATTGCACTGCAATACATCAGTACATGAAACCAAGGAGAAACTGCTTCAGTAATTTGCATGACAGCTTCTGACAAGGACTGTATTACAGGGTTCTGGCCTTTCAATAAACAGACTTTGACTTTACACACACAAAAAGTAATTGAATAGAAATGCAGCAATAATTTGGTTTCCTTGCATGTTCTATTCTATACTTTTTGGGAAAAAAAGAGATTATGCTGCAGCTAATGAGTAAAATATTCTGATATGCTGTGATTTCTGACAGGTTATGACTCAGGGAAACAGACAAGGATGTATATTTCCACCTACCAGGCTACGTCCAGACTATCTTGTAAAGGTTGTACTCTCTGTGTGCTGTAATTAAATATGCACAATGCATCAAATATGTGGCGTCAATATGAACTTGTTACAGTTATGGAGTGGATTGCTGATATGTGGCTACCAACCAATCTGGCAGCCAGTTCTGTAATCCCTGGCTGAAAGCTGAGCTCTGTCCTTTGAATCAGGAGAAGAATTGCTTCTACAGAAAGTTCACCTCTTACAATGTAAGAGAGATTTCACCTTATTTTAACATCTCGTCAACGCATGGTGAACGGACACCACTGAAAGAAACTGAGCTCTCCACACGGACTCTGACCTTAGCATGAGGTTCATCAGCTGCAGCCCCTCCCCCTTGAGGAAGCGGTCTCGATTGGCTGCCAACATGAGGCAGGAGCACAGCGAGTCGAACAGATTCTCCATCATCTCCTGCTCCTCCGCAGTGCTGGGGTTGTGTCGCTTGAACACCTGCCAGACACAACAGTCAGGATTTACTGAAGTGTCCAGGGACCAGCTCTGTCCACAATGAGATCACCAACACATGGTTAAGTTAAAACCTTAAGACTAGTAGAGTAGTCAGTAGTAAGGCCAATTGTTCAATCATTTGTTAAAACAATGCAAAGCGCATTCCAAATATAATCCACTATTTTTTTAAATCAGAAAACATTTGCAACATTTTTGCCAATGCAGAACCTACAAGTTGGATCAAAAATGAAACACCTAAATAAGTAAACAGTAACTTGAACCAAACAGGATATCTTAACTACAGTAACTCTCAGCACAGA
This sequence comes from Atractosteus spatula, assembly GCF_055471065.1. Classification (NCBI taxonomy): domain Eukaryota; kingdom Metazoa; phylum Chordata; class Actinopteri; order Semionotiformes; family Lepisosteidae; genus Atractosteus; species Atractosteus spatula. Next base: position 14,793,903 of record NC_142724.1, read on the forward strand.
TGGTTTTCACAGTGCACTAAACATCGTCAATGTAGCCCTTGTAATCACAGTTAAGACCAGCAATTCCCTTTCACTGATCATTTACACAGCATCAAGCTCTAAGGAGTATTTCAATCAGCCCCCAGGCAAGATAAAATGTGATCATAACAATTTGAGATGGCTCATTATAGCTGAGAATACAATATTTAAGAAAAGGCAAAACTCTGAGGCTCTGAGATAGATCCTTTTGCTCCAAGACATCCTTGGCATATTTAGCAATAAGCATTAGCTAAAAAATTAGCTATTGCAGACCTTACTAGATTCAAACAAAAAGCCACTTTATCTTGTTTAAAGCTGACTCACTAATTTAATGTATTTTAATTTAATTCAAATTTCTGCTTTTACAAATGTTGCTTTTACTGCCAAAAAAATTGGTATCTCTTGGCTGAACAGATCTTTTTTCTAACTAATGCTACTATATACATTTCTGACTGTTACGAACTGACAGAAATGGGTTATCCCTTAATACAATTCATATAATGCCACTGTAACAAGACAAACATAAAAATAACATTGGTACAATTTAAACCACAGCTATATGTACAATTACATTTATAACAGTTTTGAAAAATGCATTAAAATGAGCAAAGAAAATACAAACAATAATGAAATACAAACTTCAGGCTGACAGTGCTAATGGGAGGTGTTTATTCCTTAAACTATATTTAAACCTTATAAAGATCTGCTTAGAACTTGCTCTGTGTGATCAGAGATTAAGGAGCTGCACTATGCCATAAACAATATAATAACAATGGATTCTAAATAGTACAGAGTAAACAAAGGAAAAATAAGATAAGAGATACAGATCTTTCACTACTTCTAATACTCAGGCATTCAAACTTATTTTCACTGTGGGTGTTATGACGTCCCACTTATACACACAAGATTAAGATAATGATTTGGATCTCATCCCAGATATTAAGTATCTGCATTTAATATTTTAATTTAAATTACTGCTGAGTGCCTTTACATTTTTAACATATTCTAGAAATTTTAAGACTATTTAAAATAACTATTTCTATAACTATATCGGGATCTTCCTTATCTCTTCTGGGTTTACTCCCAGTTGGTTTCTTTCTTCAAGCTGTGATCATTTAAGTAATTGAATCAATTATTGCCTTAATTAGTCAACATTAACTTGATCTTTAGCTACTGATTGAAATTGCCTATTAACTCTTGAAAGATCAGTTATCTGGACCGGTGTTGGTCTATTCACATGCCCTAAATGGGAGAAAGAAGCAACAAACCCACTAAAGGCAAACAGCATTGGACCACTGCAAATGGCTGGATAAAGATCCCTCATGGCTGCTTACAAGAAAAGCTTCCACTGGAGAGCAACAAGATGGGGAAGTCTGTGCTCCAGCAACAGGAACACTGATTATGCAACTGAGTTCAAGGACTGGCAGAAGGTTCTCAGCTGGGTTTTATTACAGATTTTCACAGCATCAGTTTACCTGGATTCCACCTGCTTCTTTTAAACAGCATCACATTAAGGCACAGACTTGAAATATAATCCATTGGGATTAAAATGCACTAATATATACCAGATGTGGATTAAAGGTCCATCAGTATTGTGAAGGATAGTATCTGGGATGCAGACAGATTGCATTAGTCCCTTAAGGAGAGATTAATGTAGTAATTCCTCAATTGAACAGGCCAAGGCAGAGCTGACCTGAAAGCAGTGCAAAGATGTGATAAAATGTGTACGTATTTTATATCATAATGCACAATAATTCAAAATATGAAAAACAGAACAAACATAATAAAGGTAAAAGCTAACATTACTAAAAACCTGGTAGGTGGATTAATAAAAAAGGGACTCTGAGAAATGTGATCAAATACCAATGGAGTTCTCCACAGGAACCCTTGAGCCTTATCCAGTCTTCTAGACTGACAGACGTTTGCAGAGATGTTGCAGAAGCACACATGACCCCATGGCCCTGTCAGATCAGAATTCATGATCAGCAATCCCTTATCAACTGTGCTGGAGCTGCAGCACTTAATTTCCTTTTTTCTCTTTATTACACAGCACTTCCTTGCAGTGTTGGATCCTAGCAGGCCTCAAAGGGGTTTAAAATGGTGTTTGAAGCCTTATCCTTATTTCAGACTGGACAGCAAGGCAGAAGTAACATGCATAAAGGAAGCAATACACTTTAATTGAGCTAGAAAGATGTGGTTCTGCATCTCATTTTAATTAAATTTCATTTATTTTTATATAGCGCCTTTCACAACAAGTTTGCCTCATGGCGCTTAACAAAGCAAGTGATAATACAATTGTGAATACAGGTGCAATTTTAATTTTAATTGCATTTTGATTCTTGCCATCTTTCTCAGTACTTTAATCAAGCACACCAGTTCAATTTCAGCACCCGTGTGCTATATGCAAACTGTGAAACATTCACTCACAAAAACACATGGGATATTGCCAACTAATTCTACAGAAGATCAGAAATGCCAATGAAATATATTTGCATTAACACTTCATAGTGATTCATTGCAATCCTTCCAGGAAAGGCCTGAGGAGATTCAAGGATCACCAAAAAACAAATAAGCAAGATGAATCCCTACTCACTCGCAAGAACATCAGTCTTTGAAGATGTTGAAAATAATCACAATAATCTAATTAAACCTAATTTAAAAATCAAAGCTCTGTTTTTATTTTATTTGAATTGCAAATCGATCAATTGAGACATTTCTGAGAAAGACTTGTTTTTTACCATAATGCCATATAGGTTATAGTCTGTGAATAGTGCTCAGCTGGGGACAAAAAGACAATTATCATACAACCAAATCCTCACTGGCTTTGGTCCTGTTCTGACTAAAGAGAATCAAATTCAGCTTGTTGAGCGCACTTGAGAGCAGCGTGCTGAAAAGAGGCTAAAGGGTCAGACAATTATCAGAGAAAAAGATTAGTAATGGCAGAATGTGAGTAATCAACAGGTTCTTACAGAGAGCTGCTGCAGTAACACATCGATCCCATCCAGCTCTCCCAGGAGCTCTCTGGTACCTGGAAAAAGAGAGACGGGGTGAGCAAAGGTCCGCTGAAACAGCACACAAACTTCGACTCAAACACTGAACCCACATGGCATCCACAGCCAATTCTATATTTGCTCTTTGCAGGGAGATAAACAGCTGTTGTGTGACATTTCAGAATAATTAAACAGTAGGGATAGCTGTTGTTAAAAATACCATTCTGCGAAAATGTTTATGTAGGTTCTAATGCATATGGATTATCACTCCTAAAAACCTATTCATGATAACATGAGTGACCGGGGCCGTACGTAGATTATAAAAACCCTCTGAGAATGGTTCAATGCAGAGTATTACACTTTGTGTGTGTTTCTGTGTGTTTTCTGGAAAATGGCATTTTTTGTAACAAATTAAAATTAATTTTAAACCTTCACTGAAGTATACTGTGATGTTTTGCATTCCCTATACAGTACTGGCAGCACCTCTGGCTGATCAGTGTCCCCGGTATGGAGAAGAAATCGAATGGAAAGCAGACAGAACATTAACACTGCACTATCGAAGCTTCAGGAAAAAACAAAGCACAGTGCCCATACCTCCAAAACACATCTCAGACTGAGATAATTTCCTCCATCTGAGAATGTGTGTATTACCTACGGCTCTCCATCTGTAAACCTCTCCTTGGCAAGAACATTTTAAATTGGAAAAGGGTACTTGGATAGTCACTCTGACAATATTTATATTTGAAGGACATGTGTAAAGAAAGGTAGTTATTGAAATGAATAGCAGCCCAGGGACATTATTTAACCAACCACAGCAGCAACTGTTTGATGAGAACATTAAAAACAAAGACCAGGGCTCCAGCAGTATCCAGCAAGGTGGTTGTTCCTGATTAAAACCCTGGTCTGCATTTAATATCTTTAAAACAGGTATCTGTTGAGGATTTCAAGTCAACATCTTTATCATAAGAATTTTATGATAAAACTACCACATGAGGCCAGAGGTAAAGAAAAACCAGGCATGTTGTCTAACACTTGTTTATTTAAGCACTTTATTCTACCACATAACACAAAGAGTAAGGTACATTCCTACTCATTTAGAAAAATGACTAAGTTCCTCTATGGTTTTGTTTTAAGTTAAACAACTTTAATTTATGTAGCATTTCAGATCTAGAAAAATGTCTCCCATCAACTTACTGTCATTGTTCTGGAGTAAGATGGCCAGAATTTCACTGCAGTACAACTTGTTGGCATCAAATGGCATCTTTGCCTATACAAAAGAAATAATCACAATTTTCATGGAAGGCAAAACTTGAAAAGAGTTAAAGGTACAATTTCACGAGAACTGCATTACTAGTTCTAGCAAATGACCCCTATTGATTAAACAAAAACAACAGGACCAAGTTAAAGAAAAGAATTATGATGAACTGCAAGCGCAGGTTATAAAGGATATTAGACCAAGAGAGACAAAGGAATATTGTTTAATAACAATAAAGAACAAATAAGTTCTTTTAGTACTACAATGGTGAAATAATCAATAAGAATGAAGCAAAATGTATCCAAGAAAACAAAGGTAAATTTCTAGATGATGAAAGGGAAATGGCAGACGTTATAAAAAAGAATTTCACTGAGGCATTCACTAAGGATGCAACAGGCAACATGCCTCAGGCAGCAGAAGGAAGTCCTTTATTTAAAACATGATTAGCCTTACAGAGGCAGAAGTGTTTCCAGGTACTGGAATGACTAAAGATTAATCTCCAGGGTATGGGTATGGTATTTTACCAATTGTACTGTAGGAAACAAAGAAATGCCATTCAGAAGCCATTGAGCTACAACAACATGGCTAGGTAGCTTCTCCCATACTTCCAAACCCTTTGTGTAAAACAAGAGTCACTTGTTTTCCCTGGTTTGGGTTTCATTGTTTACTCTGAAGAACCACATTAGGTTGACTTTGTCAATACTTTTGAAGATTTTTAATGCTAGAATCAGGTACTTATTCTTTTTTGTTCAGGAGTGAAAAGGTTCAGTGCCTTCAGCTTGTCAGTGTAGGACATTCCTGTAAGCCCCATATATATCTGATTGCTCTTCTCTGCACTGATTCCAGTTATTATAACTGATGAATTTTCTTCTTCTTATATATTCTGTATGTATATCCATTGCTGTTTAAAAAAATTAAAAAAGATCAATCCCACATTTAAAAAAAAAAAACAAGAAAGTGAGAAGTCAAGTCCTACAGTCAAGATGACAGATTACAACTGACCAAACAGACTTCTGTCAGGACTGGGTCATCTATCAGAGTCACGTGAAACACAGACAGCACACCTTTATTCTCTTCAGCAGCCACTGCATCAGCCCCTGCTGCGCGGCCTCTGTGCACAGCCCGGGCCTGAACTCTGCCATGTTCTCAGTTATAGCTGAAAAACAGACATCACAAATGAGAGAGATTTAATGTATTTAAAAGCGCAACTAATGGTTCGTTTATAGAATACTGGGCTGTGAAATACCTTAATGACCGAAGAACTAATTGCCAAAATGTAGTCTACAGTAATCCTAAAGCTGCCCTTCAGTCCCTAGCCAGCCCAGTACAGTGGTCCAGAAAATACCCAATCGGGTATTCTGACCTCTTCATTGCAAAACAAATGTTACAATTTAGATTGTTGTGCATGAGATAAAATACAGAAGATTATGCTCACTCAGAAATACAAGTTTCAGGTATTAGTAGGTTTTGGCAGTGCTTTCAATATTAAATATCCACGAACAGGTACCAATTGGATCACACTGTACTGGCAATGAAGCATGAGGGAGAACTGATGACACTGTTGCACACAATAAACACTTTCCCACCAGCCACGGGTATTTTCCCACAGCCATTCCTCAAACAATAGAGCCCGCACGTTAAAACCTAATCCGTCACGCAGCGGGGCTGAGCCACCACTCAATCCAAACACAGGGTCGAGGCAAATATGAAACCCAAGTCAAGGCAATATGCAGCTGCAAAAACATTAAATAAAGTTTAATCAACCCTGCAGAGTGACCTCAATAAAGAACAAAACAGGTCGACAACAGTCTTTATTGGTTTTTAAAGCCTTGCTTCCCATAGCGAGCAGGATATTTTAAGTGCAGTGGAGGGCCAACAGCTACAGCTAAATCAGGCAAGCCTGCTGCTGCTTATACAATCGAGTCAGGCACATGAAGCTGTCAGCAACCTCCACTGTAGCTGTAGCCATGCGACAGCTCTGACAAAAAACATCACTCATGCAATATCTTTACAGAATATATTGTTCATTCCGGCTGTGCTTCACCAGGACTCCAGCTCAAAGGTTCGGAGAAGGACTGTCATTTAAATACTAAATTTAATCCTAAAGGATGGGCATTGTTTGTTGCATTTCAAATCAAGGGAAAAAGCCCAATTGAGTTAAATTAGAAACATACAAGCACGAAAAGAGAATGAGTGAGAGAGTGAGATGTGAAAGTACCTGTTTTGGTGAAGCAAGAGAAAGAAAAGCAGATACCAGGGTTTCAGCCACAGCTTTCTCGTCATTATCATTACAAAGCTGTCCCTGCCACTTGATATCTCAATCAGACAGAGGACATGAGGTAAGAACCCTGAGGAGAGGCCTGCGAGCTGCCACACAGAAGAGTGAGCTTTTATCATTGACTGAAGCCGAGCAGAGACAGTCCTTCAGGGCTGCAGGTTCAAACAGCACAGGGAATATATCCATCCAGTCCTCACTGGTCCTTTTGTGTACGGAAGGGTTCATGACTATCAGCATCATCATTACACACATGGCCGAATGATTTGCAATGCAAAAATAACATTAAAAGTATAAAACCCATCACTTAGCACTTTGAAAGAATGCTTTAATTTTTCAAGCATTTTTCTAGTTTTTAAAAGGAATGCACATTCTAGGATGTCACTTTTCCCCTCAATCATCTAAATTGAGAAATGTGAATGCTTTTAGGAAGATTTTTTTTTTCTGACCGATGGAAATCAGAGCCAGAACAACATCGCTTGAACTTCAGATAAAACTAAATCCCAAAGACACTCCCTCTCAATACCATGATTCCCAGACTGCTCTCCAGGAGCTGCTCAATCAATCCAAGTGTTCCCAAAGGAGCCGACTGTAGGAGCAAAATTTAAATTGTGTTTGGTTTTGGGGGATTTTGAAAAGCACAAGAGCACACTAAAGCCTTCACTGATGCTCCAGATTGGGCTACAGCCATCCATCCTTATCTGTTATGTCCAGATTTAAACCTTTAATTCTTTAAGAATGTGGTCATGGTTTGAAGCCCAATTTGATTTATTCATTACAAAATATGCCTTCAGTAGCTGTACCAGCTCTTAGCAATTGACTTCTACAACAAATTAAAAAGCAGACAGATGCCTTAAATTACAGTAAAAGCTTATGGTGATATGATGATATCAAAAAGCACCATAAGCCTGGGTATTTTCATAATAAGGTTATTCTTAACTGTAGAGATGCTGCTCCTACACTTCAGTATTGCTCGATTATGTTAGCCCAAGGCAAGTGCACTGTATCTACCACTCCCACTCCTCACTGATCTCCTGTGAATGAGGATCAAATAAAATCCTTGCAATTGTGCATCAATGATTTCTTAAAGCAGAGAAGTCTAACGTTCATTCAGACCTCATTTATCCAAGGATACTTAAGCATTTAAACTCTGAAACAAATCAGGAACTGAAACATCAGATTATAGCAGAAGAGTTTTTTTTCTGGGCAAAAGAAAACTAGAACACTTTAACGCTGTCTTCAGAGGTTTAGATTTGCTCCATCTTCTGCCACTGTTTCTTCCTTACCAAGTGTGTTGTAGACTCCGTCTGCTTCTTCTTTCACCTGCTCATCCAGGCGCTCCATGTTCTGTACCAGCAGCGCTACCACTTGTCCCTCCAGCTAGAGCACAGAAACATAAAGCATTACAGTGTCCAGTGTCTAGTCCCAGCAGTGTGGTACCACTGTCCAGAGTACTGATAGATTTACAGCTATCTGTGCTACAGGACAGACATGGAAGCATCTTCCAACTACTAATACAGCTGCTCTAAACTCGGGCTGGCTGGAAACGTTCTTATATAATCAATAAACACTTTATATGGTTATTTTCATAAGAAATCTCAATTTGTATTGTAGGTAAGATATAGCATCATCTTAATTGTTTTTAACTTGATCTAAAACTATCCTTTTTTAACCTATTTTAGATCAATAGATGTATTAGTAATTGGCTTGGCTTTACAGAATGGAATTGCAGAAGAATAACCTGACGTGACCTGGAGAGAATTCTAAACTAAATTTTGCAAAGTGACAATACTTGAACATCTTTCAGATTCCAGACTATCCAACCAGTATTGCCTACAGCAGTTCGGTTCAGCATAATTTATATTTCAAAACCAAAAACAGATACAAAGAAAAAAATACTTTAAAAAATAAATCCGCATTCCAGCACATGGGATAGAAAATATTTGCAATTTGCAGCTGAGCAGTAGGAACATAGTTGGAGCACAGAAAGAGTCATGACTGCAGACTCACAAAATATAGAACATTGCAGGGGGTGATGAATACTTTTGTAAGGCACTACATATGTGAGTGTTCAGATTCAACATTTTTCTATTTTTTTCTATGCTTCAAATGTTATTTGCCTCATAAATAAAACAACATATTTAATGTTCATAGGTCTTGAGACCAAATTAACCTTAACAGAAAAAACGAACTAGAATATCTGACCTTCATTAGCTACAAATACACAATTATTTTGATAAGGAACAAGCAAAGGTTAATTCCAGACTAAAAAGCATAAGAAGAAAGTGCGCTGTATTGCAGCTCTGGAGCCTCCTTCAGGTGTGTTAATTTTGATAAGCTACCTCAAATCATGGTGGTTTAAACCTTGCCATCTGTAGCTTTTTCTAAATGTCATCTGAATCAAAAAGCATTTACACTGAAGTCATTTTTTTCTTCCAATGGGTAGCGTCTTGTGCTGAGCGCTATGGCAGACGAAAGTCAGCCACAGAGGAGGAAAAAGTTCTGAAGCGTCTGAAAATGAAATGTTAAGGGCAATGCAGCTCCTGATGGCTTGAGAGCATCTGAACAGCAGCTCCATGCGATTCAAGCAAATTAAAATGCTGAGATCACTGAAGCGTCTGAAAAAGAAAATAGAATCTATATGCCGAGGTACGGGGAGAGGAAGGCTCCCAAAAGCAAAGACTAAGACAGCAGATGGATCAAAATATCAAAAAGAGGACTGGATAGAGCCATCAAACCCCACTGTCATGTGGCTGCCCACTGTGGGACAATTAAATATAACTCTGATGCAGATTTAAAAAAAATATTCCACTGCTTAAGAAAGGGCATCTTAACTTACTGATTATTCTCTCAATAACACAAAGAAAGCCTTTTCTTTTCTTATTTATACCATAAAAAATCAGTCTGCAGTGTCATGTGTGTCACTGCATATGATACAGAAATGCTTAAAAGCAGCAGTGATCTCCCATTCAGCGTGAGCAGCATGCAAATGTCCAATTCTACACGGGGACTCCAGATCACAGAGCGGAGAATCATTTGGAAAACAGATTTTCTAAATTCTGAACACTAAGCATTCATCTTTGTGGTGTTACAGGAAAGAAGAGGGCTGCTGTCCCTTGTGAAATTAAAAACAAGTACACGCATGATGAGATATATTTCCACATATATTCATACCATATTTCTTCTTGTGTTCTCTATAAAGACAACAGAGCTCAGTTGCTACAATACAATAATCCAAAAGGGCACAGATACAACTGGTTTCTCTTTTTTTATTTAACAGCTTCTGAATGTACAGTCCTGCAGTACTTAAAATCACTGGAGAAAGCTACTGACATGCGTGTCTTGTCGGTAGCATTGCTTTAGGTTTATGCAGCCTCGCCAACTTGAAAATACTCTCAGTAATCAATCAGCAATAGTCTGATCTGTGTAGCGCAGATAAAAGATGGCAACAGAACTCACCAGGGCATCTATAAGCACTTCTGCACCTTCCTCACTCTCATGAAGCGTGTCAATGTCTGTCAGCTCCTGTAACAGATCCACCACTGCTATGGCTACATTTACAACAGGCTAAGGAAAACCTGGAAGTGAAAGTGGGTGAACAAAGAAGACATTTCAACTCATCTCTTATTTCATGCCTTGAAGCTGTATAGTTCCACTGTACAGACCATTCAATGATTTTATTGCATTATAGCAGCATTTCCTAAATAATCTTGCCCCCACTGATAATGCATTAACAATTGATTAAAAATAATTAATTTGTTATTGACTGTCTCTAAACTTTAAAAATCCATTGATATGTCTGATAAAATCTATTACAAGCTGCTCCCAAGATCACATAAAATATAAACAGATACCATAGTTGCATAAGATTACATATACATGTGAAAAGCAGCTAAGACCCTTTTATAATTATAGCATGTACTTGACCTCTCTGCAGCTTTTTATGTGGAAACTGTAAAAGCAGTTTTCAGATGACAGAAAGGATATCAGTGTTTTCATGGCTAAGCAGCCCAAGCAAGGAGTGCACAGCATTCAGCTCCACGAGTAAGTGATAGAGGTCAGGCATGGTGGCTATTACATGCATCTCCTGAATAATGTCATTCAGGTCGAGCTCAGACTCCATGAACCTGAAAAGGAATTATAGAAACAATTATTGGAATAATAAATATTTACTGTGCAAGACAAGAAAGAACCACAGGTTTCAAAACCATGAACAAAACATTCACAAATTTCAAAATATATCCTGACAATCATCCTACTAACTTTACATATAAGGAAGGATATAAAGAAAGACGCTATAAAGGCAGAGGCCATTGGGAAATGGTCCCATGCTTAAACACCACTCAACCACTCGCCCAACAGTTGCATCTCTTGTCCCCACATTACAATATTGAAATACATGTAAGGACTCACACACTTCCCTTATCAATCACATTCAAGAAGCAATTTTCACCTACCCATTTTCAGCAAGTCAACCTTAATTAACTCCAGAACAGATAAGGAAAGTTAAAACTTTTTTGCGTTTTTCTTTCCAAGCTATTGAGGCCCACTGAACAAACCAAAGAATTAAACTATAGCGGTGCCATGCTGAGCGCTGAGGGTGTGCTCCAGAAAAAAGAGTGCTGTGGGATTCAGTAATAACAGAGGCAATTATAGTCTGGGTTCAGTGGGGATGCTATCCCAGAAGTGCTATTTCTTAGATACAAACAACTCATGAGGGCTTCATCGAGGTATCGGTAATGGCTCATCCAGGAGGGCTTGAGACTTCTGTATGATGAGTGATCACAAGTGGCTCTGGCTGGAGCACAAACACATGCATCATGCCACATTCTTTCACTGCCTGCGAGCTTGTGCAGATGGTTTTGATTACACAGTCGAAGAATTAGTTTAGCTGCAGTCAGTTACAGACTTGGCATGAAACTGCTGGAAAAGCTAGTTGGGATTCACTGTCATTACTTTTTCAACTTTGCATACCTGAGCAGATGGACTGGAATAAATCTGAACACTTAATAATCCAGTATTACTGATTAAATACTGTTTTTATTGGAAAATCCTACTTATTATTATTGTCAAATCATAAGATTGTAGGAAAAGAGGAAGAGGGATGTAGTTTCATCTACCATACAAAAAGGTACTATAACTGAAATCTGACACACATTTAGCCCAGAATATACCAGAAATCGGGAGATACAGATGTGAAATGCTCCAGCTTCAGAGGGAAGTCTGGAAAAAAAAACAAGCTACACTGCAAATCTCAGCACATGATAGCCGTGAAATAAAAAAGACATTGTCATTGTAATTTACAGAGCAACAAACTGTTGTAGAAGTCTAATATTGCAGGATCCACCTATTCTGCAATTTTATATTTTATTGCAATTTTTATAAGGTCCTAATAACAGGTAGATTGCACCAGGTGCAATCAACTAGTAGCTTGAGAGAGCTTTTGAGCAAATATCCTAGCACTTCCAAAAATAAAACTTTCATACCCACTCTTTCTACCAACAAGCAAATGTACAGTGAAGTACAAAGAAAGACAAACTTGAATTCCTTGAAGATTTTGTTTACCATGGGTCTTTGGTTTTAACCAATTATAAACTCACAAAACCTCAGACTGCACAATTGCTAAATGCCTCTGCAAATCACAATTTTACAGCCTTGTAGAAATGCTGTTGTTTTACTCACAAAGATCAATTGCAGTACTCACTGTTTTTTTCATGTAAGGAGTTCTAATACAATTTAAATCACGGGGAATTGGTACTGCACACAGATAATGGAAGACAAATCAAGCTAATAATTCAGATGCGACAATAATGTGGTTGTGAGACTTATTATTCTGCTGTAACTCAAATTTCTAAATTGTTACTTCTTTACTGATACATTCTCTAAAAAAAGGATGAAAATTTTATGACTACCAACAATTACACATTAAACACAAATTTCCTACAGGTTATTAAAAAAGGAGAGGAGGGAGAAAACTTAAATCAGATGCCCCTTTCACTTACTTTTCAGGACTGTCGGGGAATTTAATCCGTAGCTCTTGATTTTTATAAGATCTTTTTTCAAATGTCAGGATCATCTTCTTCACTGAGCTCTCATCGAGAGGTTCGGCCTTTTAACATGTAAAAGGGACAATTGTTTTAGTGTATTTGCAATTACAGGCACTTTATTATAACACAAAAACCTTTCTGAATTAAAATTATACAGTGGCCTTGCCAAAAAAAATCAATCAAAAACAACATTAGACAGGAAATTTACCAGCATGTGCTTTGAGTAGTTTTTACACTGCCTGATCATGCCCTGCACTGAATGGACAGCCTACTGCCGCAATTAAAAGAAAAGCAACTGATTTAATAATGTGTTGTTGGTGCTGCTCCCAGTATCAGCTGCACAGAATCCCAAACAATGAAGAACGCTTATGTGATGAAGTGCTTCAATAATAACTGCTCCGCACAAAACTGAAAAAAAAACCCATTAAGTATAACGCTTACCAAGACTCTCAAATCAAAGCTAAACCAGCTGTGATAATGTGAAATCAGTGGGTAGGTCTCTGAGCTGCCTGGTATATTCTTTTGTGAGCAAAATAATGTTATTAGTATTTGTTTTTCAAAAAAGAACAAAACAGCCCCTCCTCTCCAACCACTATCTGTACTCTTGTTAAAACCTGTAAAATCACAAATATGATATTAATGATGACAGCAAAACTCCTTTCATTAATAAGGAATTAGACAAAATGTCACCTTATCAAAAACGAATTGCCGCTCTCCAAAACACAGCGACGTTTCACATCCATCCTCACAATGCTACAAGGTAACGAAATTTGACAACATCATCCGTTAACGTATCCTGAGCCCTGAGCTGTGCTTCTCCGGTATTTCATCACAGAACTCATTTATATTACCCACCTCCTGATCCTCTTGATCCTCATTCTCCATGAGCTCCTGGAGCTTCTTCTTGTCGTGAACCAGGTCCTCACTTTTCGGGTCATCTGCCTCTGGGAATCGGCCGGCATCTCTGCCCACCGGCAGCCTCTGGCGCCCCCTGTGCTCCTCCTCTGGGTCATCGTCTCGCAGCCGCTTGGCGCCCTTGTCCGGCTAGGGAACCAGAGCCAGAGCTCGTTACCACACCCCGAGACGAACAGGGGGATCTGCACTCTCACAAAGTAGCTTACTCTTCAGTCTGGGGTCTTATACAGCATTACAAAACTGCACAGATATTTTACTGCTCAAACACTCACCCCCCCACCAAAATCACAATTTGATCAATTACAAGCCACGCATTTTTTTCAACCGAACTTGGCAAGTTGCATTTTAAACCACAACAAAAGTAAAATGTACACAGTAACTTGTAAACCTCCAATTCACATCACAAATAGATGAAGTTTTCTGATATGAACAGCGTCATATTCTGCAATTCAGAATGAGGCAACAAAACTGTCGGTGAGGTGAACTAACCTTATTACATTCAGGTGGATGCTGCACATTGGTGGTGGTGGAGGGGAGTCCCCACTACCTGTAAAGCGCTTTGAGTGGAGTGTCCAGAAAAGCGCTATATAAGTGTAAGAAACTAACTAACAAAGCAGACTTGCAAATACATCGCTTTTAATCCAACAGAAACATTGACTTTGACTTTGTTTTGCCAACAAATACTACTAACTCTGCACACAGATCATATTGGAAACTTTCTGTGGTAAATATCTGGTGCACGACCTGTACTTGATTCGCTCTGCATCTCATTAGTTATAACAGTGGCTAGTTAGCAGGAAAGGCCGCCTCACATCACAATTCAAGACCAACATAGCGACTGTCCAGTACTTTCACAAAGTTCACGATTTTGTGCTTAAATCAGAATTTATCAAATTTTGCGACACCAATTAATTTGTTACCAAGATTCAGTCTGAGAAACTGAACTATGATGTGTGAAGGAGGCTGACTGTTGGCAAAACATACAAAGAACAAAGTGACATTTACCGACGACATATGCATGCAGTCCTATAGGTCACTGCTTGGTAGAAACACCGCTGACAGCAATTACTGCTGTCACTGTTTCTGGACAAGTCTCTACCAGCTTTGCACAGTGGGACGGTGTTATTTTTTCCATTCTCCCTTGCAAAATTGCTCTTGTTCTGATAAGCTCATTGGGGATAGTTGTCAAGACTTACTGTAAAATTTCAGTCAGGTTCAAGTCAGGAATTTGTATTAGATTTGTGTTTTTCAACTGGGCTGCTCCAAGACATTCACCCTCTTCTTATCAGACCACTTCGCTGTGGATTTGTCATTCCGGTGACTGTCCACTGAAATGTGAATTTTTGACCAGGTTTCAGGTTCTTGGATAACTGAAGCAGGTTTTCATCTAGAATTCACCTGTACTTTGATTCATCCACTTTTTCCTCAGCCCAGGAAGCTTCTCATTAGTCCCCGCTAATTAGAAACTGCTCCAAACACAATGCTTGAAAGCTGGAATAGAGCTGACTGGCTGATGTGCTATGTTGAGTTTGTTTGCAGTAGTATATCTCTATATGACATTTAAGACTAGCTCTTTTCAGTAAAATGTCTTTTTTACCTCTCACCCATATAGGCCAGTTTTCTGTAATAATAATTAATCCCTTACACTTATATAGCACTTTTCTAGACACACCACTCAAAGCGCTGTACAGGTAATGGGGACTCCCCTCCACTACCACCAATGTGCAGCCCCACCTGGATGATGTGAAGGCAGCCATAGTGCGGCAGTACTCTCCCCACACACCAGGTCTCAGTGGGGAGGAAAACAGAGTGATAAAGCCATTGCATAGATGGGGATTATTAAGTGGCCATGATTGGTAAAGGCCAATGGGAAATTTGTCCAGGATGCCAGGGTAACACCCCTACTCTTTTCGAGAAACGTCCTGGGATTTTTAATGACCACAGAGAGTCAGGACCTCGGTTTTACGTCTCATCCGAAGGACAGCGCCTTTTTACAGTATAGTGTCCCCGTCACTCTACTGGGGCATTAGGACCCACACAGGCCACAGGGTGAGCACCCCCTACTGGTCCCACTAACACCTCTTCCAGCATCAGTTTTAGCTTTCCCAGGAAGTCTTCCATCCAGGTACTAACCAGGCTGACTTCAGTGGGATGCCAGTTGTGAGTTGAAGGGTGATATGACTGCTGGCAACAAATCTGATCTGTAGGGACCAGGATATTGTTGAATCAACAGTGATTTTGATCTGTGACATATAACATTGCTAATCTGTCAAAGTTACTGTTGGCTTCACAGTGGCATCTCTAACCTGTCTCCTGCTTACCCAGCTGCTTCCAGCTGTGAAAGGGTGGCCTTTTCTAGGTAGTCAATGGACTTTACTATATTCAAAGGGACATGTAACCTTCTGCTGATCTGAGCCTCTCTAATACTTAATCCCTGACTTGTTTTAAAAGCTCCTTGGTATTCAATGTTGATTTGTCATATTCGTATATGGGTTGTGGCTTGAAATTCAATATCTATCTGGGGAAATAGAATGAGACAGGTGCATTTACTCTGAAGTAGAATCACTTTGATGACACATTTGATTACACTAGCATTGTGACTGTTTACACTATTCTTTTGCACTTAAACTGATTTATAGTGTAGAAAAGTGACTGAATGCTTAAGCAAATGAGAATAGTTAAGTTTCTTTAAAAAACTATTTGCATACTAGTTGCCAGTATTTGACAATGTGTTTGGAGTAGATTTGTTTGGTGTAAATATAAAGTCCTATTTGAAATTGGTAAGATTGCACGCTCAAACAGCAACAAAACAAGGAAACTGCAGGAGGTGAATAATTTTGCAAGGCACTGTAGTAGTTACTATTTAATATACTAGAATTATTCTGTAGCTTATCATGAAAACGTGCTTCACCGGTTAGTTTTGCTTCAAGTTAATAACAATGCGAAAGTAAATTGAAATTATAACTACATTAAAATGAAACTGAACATCAAGAAGACGGAGTACCTGGAATGCGGTGATCAAACCGATGGCACAACCGCAGCTGGTGGGGTCCAACTGAACAAAGTGACCCAGTTCAAGTACCTAGGCTCATGTGTCAACTCCAACTGCACTACCCTCCAAGACGTCAAGACGCGAGTCAGCGCCGCTTGGATGAAATGGCGGCAGGTCACTGGAGTACTGTGCAACAAGAAGACCCATTTGCGCCTAAAATCCAAAGTCTACCGCTCAGTGGTCGGACCAGTGGCCCTATACGGAACTGAATGCTGGCCACCGACAAAGAAACACGAACAGGCACTCCATACGATGGAAATGAAGATGCTGCGATGGACCCTCGGCTTGACAAGACTAGACCACGTCACGGATGAAGAAGTGCGAAAAACACTCAAAGTCGCCCCAAATCACTGAGAAAATGAGGGAATCGCGCCTGCGATGGTATGGACACGTGCTCCGCAGCAATGACACGTCAATGGCAAAGACCGCCCTCGAATTGAATGCGGAAGGACGCCGGCCCCGTAGACGAGCATTTACGCGCTGGCCGGATCCGTACGAAGTGGAAAAATCGGTGCAAACAAGCAGACCCCACATAAGTGGGAAAATGGGAAGAAGAAGAAGAGAAGAAATGCCATAAGGTGGCACTCTGCAGTGGTAAGCATTTGCTGCCTCTGGGCCCTGGGACAATTCTGGAGCTGGGGTGCAATCTGCATGGATATCTGTGTGGAGTCTGTATGTCCTCCCAGTGCTTGTGTGGGTTTTCTCTGGGAGCTCTGGTTTCCTCCCACAGTCTATAGACAGGCAGGTAAGTAAACTGCCTTCAGGGAAAACTGGCCCTGGTGTGAGTGTGTGACTGGTGCCCCTTCCAGGGTGTGCCCTGGGTTACACCCACTGCTTGTCAGGATAGGCTCCTGCTCCCTCATGACCCTGAACTGGAAAAAGCAGTTGAAACACGAATTGATGGATTAAATGCAATAACTACTTCACATGTCCAAAAAAAGCCTGACTTTAGCTTTTTTTCTGCATCTTAGGTTTAACTGCCAGAGATTATACACTACCTCCACTGGATAAGTGGAAATTTTGACAGTTAATTCAGTGATTTGGTAACCATTTACTGTTTGATTTGGCACAATGGTTTTGTAAATCCAAATTTTTAAAGCCCTCTTACACACAAGAGTGTTGAATTTCAAGCACTTTTCTACATTGCATGCAGCTGGAAATACAGAGGAAATCAGCACAAAGACAGTTGCGAAGGGCACGCTATGCTGCCGGCCATCGCACTGTAACGTAAAGATGCCCAATGAATGCCTTGCACAACACTAAGCAAATGCCAAACTCTTATCACAAAAAGAGAAAGGACAAGCAAAATAGGAAGCAAGCTTAAGTCACAAAGTTAGGAAGCAAGCAGCCAACTCATTAGAAAGCAATTTTACATTCAATTTTCATTTTAATATGTCTGCAAACAGTGCAATCAAGGTTTCATTTCCAAATGGTATTGCAGCTCAGACAAAGCCTGGAGGCCCAAGATAGCACGCTCATGACTGCCGACATTATTTAGGAACCATTAATAACACGGTTACATTTGAAGGAAAATGGACTTTTAGAACAATATGTTCCAGCGAAGAATAAAAATTTAAAACAGAGGGGAAAAAAGTAAATACTGCACATCTATAGACACTGCAGCCATTCTTAGTTCATACTTAATTTGCATATTTAAGAAATGTCACTTTATCGACTCTTTGTCTTTGAGGGCTTTATTATTGAAAATGCCATTGTAACTGTCCCCTTCCCTTATGTCCCCCACGTTTTTCATAAGTAGAGATGGACCGATTAGCGTTTTGTGAGGCCCATACCGATCGTCACTTTTCTGTCAGGTGGTTGGTGTGTTACTATCCAGCCAAGGACACAAAAGATGGTATAAACTAAAATTGTTTTACTAACAAGTAAGACAACGATTGTTGCAACCTCCCACATGAAGTGACAAGCTGCAGTCTAACAGTTCTTTTATCTAATGAAGATGACCAAAGGCCAAAATCTGAAAAGTATTTCCGACCTAGATAGTGTGGCTCTAGGTGAGATATCAAGCGGTAGAATCCTACATCTTCAATAACCGAAAATGGTTGGTTATCTAGCGCAATAAATTCCATTATTTTGGTCGTGATTCCTTTTGCTTTCCGGCTATTGCTGCTGTACTTTTGGGATCTCTCAAGTGTCGCTTGCACTGACGGTTGTCTTAATG
Source organism: Atractosteus spatula (assembly GCF_055471065.1). Lineage (NCBI taxonomy): Eukaryota > Metazoa > Chordata > Actinopteri > Semionotiformes > Lepisosteidae > Atractosteus > Atractosteus spatula. The sequence continues at coordinate 14,812,634 of NC_142724.1, forward strand.
TCGGTGTAGCTTTATCCGTCTTTGCTAGCTCTGCTAGTTTCCGATACTCACTGTACTTGGGCAGGTGATGTGCTCTCAAGTGTTGTATCAGGTTAGTTGTATTAAAATTCTTTGTGTTGCTCCTGCCACAAGAAACATTAGTTTTACAAACATTGCAAATAGCATTGGCTTGATCTGGATCAGATTTTTTTAAAAACTGCCAGACGGATGACATCTTTTCATTCCAAGGCACACACCGATCACATATTTAGAACGGAAATCAACTGATTCCGATCTATAGCTGATCGATCCTTCCACCCCTGTTCATAAGCTTCCAAGATCTTTTATTTTAAGGCCTTAAACAAGTATAGTTTAGAACTATCAATGCTAACTTGATAAAACAGCCCATTAGCAATTAGGAACCTGAAAAGAAAGTCTACAGAAAGAAAACCACTATTGCGCAACAATCAGTTACAATATTTTGGTGAACACATATAGAGATTACACAGAAAACCTAATCTTTCTTTTTATTCAGTTTATCTATAGCCCAAATGATCCCAAAGCCTTATCAAGTATTTTATTGACAAATTCTAATGAGGCAACATGCACACAATACAACAGCAAATTCCAGCAGCCACAGCTCTTTGTAAAGAGATTCATACTATATATTCTGAATCTAATCTAATTTCCACTCATTCCTTGGTTTTAGCAATGAGATTCATGTTTGGTGTCACTTTATCAAGTATTCAGAATATCATATCTTACTAAGATTTTTCACCACATGCTAAGATGACTGTAACTCTCTTCATCTTACCTTCTATTTCGATTACTTTTAATTTCAAATATTTGTCTCTAGACCAGTGTATCTCAAACCACAGTCCGTGGATGCCACACATCCTTAGAGGCTACAAGGCTTCAAGTGGGGTCTACAAAATAAAGACAAAGTATAAAGAATCCCACCTCGTCTGAGTGGCCAAACAAAAGTGACTAAGCTGCTATTTCTGTTTACATGGTGGTGTAGATGGTCCGTAGTGCCCAACCATCAACATAATAAAATCTCACTGCTTTGTGGCATGAAACAAGCACTGAACATAGATTTTGGCAGGGGAATACTGAAGAATTTTTTTACAGCAAGTGAGTCAATGGCATACAAAACGAACAGGTTTTTAAAACATCCTCAAACTAATGCATAAGCACAGAGCATAGAGTCTTCCCATGCACAGGACATCAATCCAGAACGTAGTCAACGAGAAAAAACAAAGACCACAATTCCAGAAAACGCTCTGAAAGCATCTATGAAAGCAAGTTCTCTGGGCTGCTAAAAGTTAAAAAAAAATCCCACACCATTGGAGAAAAATACTCTTCCAGCTGCTGTGAAAATGTGTGAAGTAAAGGTAAGCAAAGTAAACTGAGGCTATAGCACTTTCTGACGACAGTAGGTAAGCAAACTGAAGAGCTGTCAAATGATGCAAAATGCCAGCTCACTAAAAGACTGAAACGTGAACAGTTTACACTTCAGTCTGATGAGGCAACGGATGGTGGTGATGCAGTGAAATGACTAGTTTATATTTGACTGGGGGGTAAAAAAGAAAATCCTCCAAGACTGTCAGATGTTACCAGAACAGACTGCTGAGGAAATGCTGAAATCGCTGGATGATGTTGTGAAAGCTGAATCACTGAAAGGGAGACATGCTGCTGTTTACACTGACAGTGCCACTGCTGTAACAAGCAATATATAGGAGTGGTGTTACAGGAGGAACAGCAGCCATCAGCCACTGGCGATGTAACTGTGTGAACACCTCCAGTCTCTTGCATGAAAGGAAAACATGCCCCAAATGACATGACATGACACATGAAAAGCTGCTGTCCATCTGGGACTCTCGGGGGTTCCTCTGGGGTAAAGTCGCCTGGCTAGTCTTTTTCTGAAACCCACGATTTTGTCATGATCACTTTTGTAATCCTCATCCTCAGGTGATCAAGTCTCCTCTTTTTCTCTTTCAGAATTTGACTCACTTTCAAAAAATGGGCAATTTAAATGCATCATGAAGACCCTATATTTCAAATCCTAATTGAAAAGCAACTCTTTACACTACCCATGAAACTTTTAAAATACAGCTAAGGTCTCAGCCATCAAGTTTGGTCTGTCTGACACTGGGAGGGGTTGTTTTCTCATTTATTCTTCATTACACGTGTTTTACAGGTATGTTCAATATCTGTTAATGTGATCTACTATTTCACATTTATCGAAAGTTCCCAGACTCTCTGCCACCATTATGTGTTACTGTAATGCACTGATATGCAAAACTGATATTCTTTTTTGGTGCAGAACTGGAAATAGGTTAAAAGCCAAATATGTCTCCAACATAAATCTTAAAATAACTATTGGAATTTAGCTTATCCTCATAACACATCTATGCACTACAATGGGTCTTTCGGCTCTTTATTCGACCTTCTCTAATGCTTCCTGATCTCTTTCCTAAAGTGGTGAACAGGACTGTATGCAGTAAAACAATGGGGACCTCACTAATGCATTGCAGAGTTTCTACATAACTGCTTTTGACTTGCTAAGTAGCCAAGCATTCTGTTTGCCTTTTGTTAAGTGCTTATGTGCAAAGATTAGACACAATAATTTTACAAATTTATGAGGTGCTTTTCTAATTCTGCACCTCTCACGGTAGAATGAAGTCATATACTCTTCTTAGGTATACACAACACTCTATGCTGACTAATAATGAATTTGATTCTTTATTTGATGATCTGATGAGACATCTGCCTTCATCTGATTTTACAAAGCCCTTCCTATTATCACCTGATCATCTTTGTGAATTATATGACTGATCTCTAAGAACCCTTGGGTTTACACAATCTGGATTCATTCCATTATGATTTTTTACTAATACTTCAGTTTCTAATACTTCCAATTTATATTATAAAGTTATGAATGTGTATATTGTGTTTTGTGATAATGAGTATAACTGCAAAACCTTCATTAGAGGAGCAGAGCGGTGGCTCTGCAGCTAAGGATCTGCACCTGTGGCTGGAAGGTTGCTGGTTCAAATCCTGCAGCCGGCAGAGGAATCCTACTTACTCTGTTGGGCCCCTGAGCAAGGCCCTTAACCCAAACTGCTACAGGGGCTCTGACCCCAAGCTTCTCTCTCCCTGTCTGTGTGTTTGTATCTCATGGAGAGCAAGCTGGGGTATGTGAAACAAATTCCTAATGCAAGAAATTGTATAGGACTAATAAAGTGATATTATGTTAAACATTTCTTTTACTACTAACAACAGACCGAAAAAGTGCTTGGGTTTTGTTTTTGTTTGGATGAACTCATCCTTTCAAGTTGGCCATTCAGGTTTCCTTTTTCAAGGCAGATGGCATTTTACAATATTTCTTTATTTATAATCTCCAAGCTGTTATTAATCGCATTTAACAGATACGTAATTAATGTTGGGGATGCTTCAGTGATTTTGTTTATCTTTGAAATATTCTCTTACCACGTTATTATTAATAATAATTATTTAAAATCTGTCCTAATTACTCCCCACTGTCAAAGTAATAGGTATGTCCAATTTATGTTCTGAAGACCCTGTTTTATTTGGTCTTGGTGTTCGATGGTTGTGAACAAATCATACCATTGAAGCACAAAGAAACTCTTCTTTACTTTATATTCTTACACTTTTTCTCTCCCTCACTCCTGAAGGCTCCTCAATAACCGAAATGAGATTTCAAAGACTTCAACTGATTATAATTGATCATCTCTGACAATTCTTATAATGTATGTATACTACCAGAAATAACTACCGGGGACAGAGTCAAGACCACGTACACCCAGTGTCGGTAAATGAGAAATCGGGTAACACTCGCTCTGTGCTAGCTTTCAGCCACATCAACATTTTCCTTTGCTCAAGAGAAGAGAGACGAAAAACAGTTAATTGAGAAAATATGCTAGAATCTTCTCGTCCCTTTAATGACGATCTTAACAGTGTGTGGAGCAAAGCACTTAAACGCAAACAACAAAACAGAACTAGTTTAAGCACCACATATAGCATCACAGAATTCCAATACCTTAATTTAAAAACAAAGAAGCTGCATTTTTTCCTAAACACACTGAAAATGGACCTTTTCTCAAAATACGTACACACAAATTGTTCTTCCACAATGTATTTATTTACACTCAAGAAACGGTTCTACTCAGGTCCGAGACCCGTACAAACCACGGCCTAGCGCTGTAAGTTCATTTCCGAACACCCGTAAACAAGTTATATATTATATATTTACCTGATAACTCAAAAGTTCACCTACATCCATGGTGAATACTAAAAACCGAATAAGTTAACGTTCTTCTAAATAAACAAGTTTTAAATCCCACCAGCAAACTGAACCATCGATGCTCTAAGAAATTTTAAAAAGTACCACGCTGCCGTAAATCAAATTATCCCACTGACGCAAAATGCGTTTGTTGTGCGACAGACAGCGTTTGTGCCGTGAGTCAAAATGTACAGTACGGTAGTTTTACTTGTACCGCTGAAAGGTTGATTTTTAACCTTTTATTTACTAACGTTCTTGCGAAATTTTGGATTCTTATTTTTTGAAGAAAATTTCGGTAGTTTTTCGTACTTGTGCTCACTTAATAAATGCTTACACTATTAGCAATTAAGAGGCAAATTAGGGTCCAGATTCACTAATTCTTTTGTACGAAGCAAATTGGCATCGTTATCATTTTTTCTTATTTGGTGCGATCTTATACCCAATTTAAACCTATTAGAGTAGCGATACGATCATTTTAAAAACATATAAAATGCCTTGATAAAAAGTGAAGGGATTAACATTTCTTCCTAAATTTGCTTAACCTGCTTCTGGACAATTAAATTATATGTCCTGCTTCAAAATACAATGATAAAAATGGAAGTAAAGCTGTCTTTTAATGCTGAAAAATAATTTATATTTTACTTTACAGCAACAAATGGGGTTCTATAACTGATCATGCAATTTCTCACTCCGAATGAAACATTTCCCTTCATAATCATCTTGTATAACAGTCGGGTGTACGCATCGGTACTCTGCCTGTCTTCCAGGATTTCATGGAGAAAAACATTACTAACATTAGTAACAGAACATTACTAACATGTTTAATCGTTCTCCATCCAGAAGGAGGTTTAAATTAAAAAAATAGATGATTGTTTTAACTTTGTTTCTGTTTGAACTGGTTCTGAAAGACACCACACAATCCTCCTGCTTAGTTCTCTCTGCCTCACATTTTCTAAATCCCATTTGTACTGCACCTTTTAAAGATGGTTCCAAGATCAGCACAATCTCTGGAAAGAGTGGATACAGAAGAAGCCTATATGCTGTCCTGCCATCCAAAATAAACCACAGCACCCTTATACAGTAACTCATGCAGTGAAAATGAACAAGCTATTAGGACAAATGTTATGGCCTGGGTGTCAGATCTATAGCAAGCAAATTCTATAGGTTTTTCCTCTCTAGTTTATTCTCTGTTTGTGGAATGTGCACTTTCTGCACATATTTCTGGTCATAGCAAATTCATGCCCTTATTTGAATGCAAAGTATTTTTATAAAAACCTTCAATTTTGTTAATAATACCAAATTACTATTCTGGTAGATAGAACTTGAATGGAGAACTGTAAATATCACAGTGACTAACAACACTTAGAAGGAAATTTTATAAAACTCCTGAAACCCAGTACTACAGTACTGTATGTACTTCAGACCAATGTCTAAACTCAGTTTAATCCTCCATCTCATTTATATAATGAATACATCCCCAGGACTTAAAATGCAAGGAGCCTTGCTGTGCACTATGGAAACAAACTAGTTTTTTTGTTTTCGATTCTTGTATCTCCTGCCTGTTGTCAGTGTAAGAACACTGTGCCAACACCGTGGCCTTACAGAAAGCACGAGAGGAAGGACGCATCCTCTGGGGAACACAGATTCAAGGACACTCAGCATTATGCTGTGAATTACAATAGCAAGCTACCGGCTTATCACCTCGAACAATTAAATTGTTTCTAGTTTTTTTCTCCTTTTTGTTTTTCTTTGAAAAGGCCTCTCCATTCACCACTCAATCCTGGACCCATGAAATGTTTAGTCTCGCTCTGCGTTTAGAAAACACAGGCACATTGTTGACCTGATGACTTTGAGATCTATAGAAAAGCATGTTGTGTATGAAAAAACTCCCCCGTCAGCTTCCTTTCAGGTGCTCCTTCTGAAATATTGTCGCAATAGGTGTATTATTACAAGTAATGTGTGATTGCACCCCACTAAAACTCATACATTCTCATAAAGTCTGGTTCACAATATATCCAAGGGTATCAATGAAGCTAATGACTAATCTCCCACTCAACCAAAACTAATATTATATTTTTGGTCATCATATTATATGAAAATGCCTGCTCCCTGGAAAAAGTTTAAAGAAGGGAGACCACAATTCTTCTCAATCTGAAAGTAAATTGAATATATTTAATTCAACAAAAATTTTAAATTTCCTAAGTCTTGAATAAAGAAGATAGTATGGTGGATTGGACTCAGATATTTAAAATTAAATAAAGGCTTTGATAAAATGTTAGTGACAATTGCTCTATGTCACAATCAAAACTGAAATGATAAGGAGGGCTCAGTGTAAATTGATGACAGACAGACACATTTTTAACGTGAAAGAGCAGAAGTGATCTACAGAAAACTATCACGCTGACGTGTTTTGTAACCAGCACTCAGAGAACTAGATAGCAATCATGCTATCTAGGCAAAGTACCTTATGCTTTTTTAAATGCTTTATAACGAGTAACAAAAAACATACAACAATAAGTAACATTAAATTAAATAAAGCATGCATATATTATACGAATTGACAGGGATAATCAATTACTTTCTAAAAATAATTTCACATAACTTTGGTTATCTTTCTTATTTTTAATGTTCTGAATGGTTTTAATGTAAAATCCCATTTCTATTTTAAACAGATTATGTATCCCCCCATAATCAGTATTAGCTTTCTTATTAATATACAATTTTGATCCATATGTGTGAGTGTAAAATAAAGCAGAGTGTAAGATTTTCTTAAATAAAATATTGATCATCTAATTTGAGTTTAAATATTGGATAATATTTGTTCAACAGGATAAATTTTAAGAATAATTTTGACCCTTCTTTAATTTCATTGGTAAGACAATACATATTTTCCATACTTTTTGCTATTTTATATTATAATTTGAGATCCAATTAGTCTTTGCAGGTGGAATGTACAGTATGTGTCACGATCGCTAACAACGCCTCTTAAGGGCGCTCCAGCCCTTCCTTGTTCTGCCCCATTGTCTGCACCTAGTCCCTAATCCCGCTCCCCCTTAAAAGCCAGACGCGGACCTTACTCCTAGTTCCTCATTGATTTCCACATCAGGAGAGCCCGTGGTCTTGCTGCGTCTGGCTCCGTTATGCTTTTAACTTTCTGTTCCTAGTTCCTGGTTCCCCTCGCCGGTTCCGACCCGGTTCCTGTTCCCCCCCCTCCGGATGGATCGCCTGGCTATGGACTTCAGCCCTTGTTTCTGATTTCCCGTTTGGATTTCCTACATGGATTGCTCGCCTGGATTCACTTCCCCTGGACACCTGCACTGCATGGACACGCCCCCCGTCTCCAGACCCTTTTCCTGCATGACCATTTTTCCCCTTGTGTCTTCACTATTCTGGATCGCGTCGTCCGCATAGGGCCCGGAAAGAACTGTTCGTGACAGTATGTTGGTAAACGTATGTTCCTTATATAATTGTTACATTTCTTTTCTAAAATGTTAACACCTAGCGTTTTGTTGGGTGGTGTTAATTCATTGGTTTAGTAATTATAGGTTCTGCAGTAGCCAGTAAAGAGAGTATCCCCCTAAGGATAGCATCAAATACTATTGTAAATTCTTTTGGTATAACTGACATTTTAAAGATCTCCTGGCCATTTATTCATAAAAGTAATAATTGCTTACACTTATATAGCCCTTTTCTGGACACTCCACTCAAAGTGCTTTACAGGTAATGGGGAGTCCCCTCCACCACCACCAATGTGCAGCCCCACCTGGATGATGTGACGGCAGCCATAGTGTGCCAGAACGCTCACCACACATCAGCTATCAGTGGGGAGGAGAGCAGAGTAATGAAGTCAATTCACAGATGGGGATTATTAGGAGGCCATGATTGGTAAGGGCTAATGGGAAATTAGGCTAATGGGGGGGAAAAAAGGACCTTGGTTTTACGTCTCATTTGAAGGACAGCACCTGTTTACAGTATAGTGTACTCGTCACTATACTGGGGCATTAGGACCCACACCGACTGCCCCACTAACACCTCTTCCAGCAGCAACCTTTCCCATTAGGTCTCCCATCCAGGTACTGACCAGGCTCACACCTGCTGAGCTTCAGTGGGTTGCCAGTTGTGAGTTGTAGGGTGATGTGGCTGTTGGCATAGGGTAGAGTAGTAAGAGTAGGGAGCTATCGTGGTGTCCGGGCCAAATTTCCCTCCTTCTCTCTTAACCATGGCCTCCCAATTGTCCCCATGTATGGCTTGCTCTTGCCCTGTGATGGACTGGCGCCCCATCCAGGGTGTACCCTGCCTTGTGCTCGTTGCTTACAGGGTAAGGCTCCAGCTTCCCGTGCCACCCTGTGGTATAAAGCAGTTTGGTAAATGACATGACATTGTCACGCGGGCTTGCGTGCTTGCGAGACACACCAGAAAAATAATAGAACCTAATCATAACGGGAAAGGGTAGGAGCGCCCTCTAGAGGAGGGATGTGGAATGTAACAGAGATGATGACATGAAGTCTTAAAGGTCTTCAAAAATTCTCATTTAGTAATTGTCACACCAATATAATACAATTGTCATATCATCTTTGAAAAAATATTTATTTTTAAAATGTATCCTTTTTATTCCAAATACTATGTATTTGGGGAGAAATTGTGCTCATAAACCGATGCCCAAGATAAGAGTACCTGTTTATGATAATTTGATAACTTAATAGGGATCTTGTTAGCCTCAAAATTCTGAAATACATTCACACTCTGAAATACAAATTTAGGGATGCCATTCCAAACACTGTCTGTATTTTTAGTTTTTTATCAGCAATTAAGTTTCCAATTAAGTTTAGAAATCATATGTGATGTTTTACAATCACAAAATGTGGGCTTCCTTGATCCTGTTTATTCTATTGGTTTTAAATAATATATTTATTATATCAAATAACAATATTTATTTTTCCAGATAAAATTATATAGGAGCTTATCAAGGTTATTTTTTACAAATGAGAGTATCTAATGCAAGTGCACTCTGTAGTAATCAAGATATTCCATCTGCTTTTGAGAGAAGCACATGTTCTGTTAATGCTAGGCCATTAACCAAGCATGTTTTTTTTTTATTTTCTTCCATATTGGGAGTAAAATGAATTTACTTCTTTCTGTCTGATCTTTACATATTTTAATTCCTGAATAAGTTACAATTTGCTTCACCGGAATGTCACATACTGTTTCAAAATAACATTCTTTTAAAGGAAAACGTTTATCAGTATTCAGAGCTAAACCTGATACAGACAAAAATATTAATGCTTTTTTTTAACTTCTTTCTCATTTCAGTTCAATCATCAGCTAATTGACAAATTTTAATTCCTGTTCCCAATAGATTTATACCATGGGAATGGTCTGTATTGATACAAAGGGACATTATTTACATTACCAATAGAAATAATAGGGGTGTAACGGACAGCCTTACCTAATGCCTATTAATTTAAAATCTTAGTGATGTACCACTAGAGAGTTTGATTGAACTATTGTATCCATTGTATAGCATCTGAACAATCCATCGTGGCCAACAGCCATATCACACTGCAACTCACAACTCACACCTGGCAACCCAATGAAGCCCAGCAGGTGTAAGCTTGGCCAGTACCTGCATGGGAGATCTCCTGGGAAAAACTAAGGTTGCTCCTGGAAGAGGCGTTAGTGAGGTCAGCAGGGGTCGCTCTCCCTGCAGTCTGTGTGGGTCCTAATGCCCCAGTATAGTGACAGGGACACTATACTGTAAAAAGGTGCTGTCCTTTGGATGAGACGTAAAACTGAGGTCCTGACTCTCTGTGTTTATTAAAAATCCCAGCGTATTTCTCAAAAAGAGTAGGAGTGTAACCCCGGCGTCCTGGCCAAATTTCCCATTGGCCCTTACTAATCATGGCCTCCTAATAATCCCCATCACTCTGTTCTCCTCTCCGATAATAGCTGGTGTGTTGTGAGCATACTGGTGCACTATTGCTGCAGTCGCATCATCCAGGTGGGGCTGTACACTGGTGGTGGTGGAGGGGAGTCTCCATTATCTGTAAAGTGTCCAGAAAAGCTATCTAAGTGTAAGGAATTATTATTATTATTATTATTATTATTATTAACAACATTCTGAAAGAGTCAATCAAAACCAAAAACTCATAATGCTTTACAGAGAAAGTTGTGTTCCAACTTTAAAAAAAGCTTTATAAAAATTGTAAAATAATATCAAGCTGTCATCCTTAACAAAGTCATTGTAATATATCAGTTCCAAATTAAAAAGAATATTATTACAATATGTCTACCTTTCAATAAATCTGACTGTGATTCATTAATGATCTAAATGCCCTTTAAGTCTGTTAGCAAATATTATGGCAGGTACTTTTACATCATTATTAAATAAAGTTATGGGCCTTCAGTTTTTTCTAATACCAGAGTCCTTATTAGGTTTGGGTATAAGTGATATTAGTCCTTGATTCATTGAATGGGGCATTTATTTTGCTTCTACAGCTTCATTAAACAGAAGTAAAAGAAATTTATCTCATCTTGAGAATATATATAGAATTCACTGTTCATCATTCTCAACACATTTGTTGTCAGTTTATTAATCAGTTTTGACATCTGTTATAGTTATTAAAAGTATCCCATGCGCTCTTCTTCTCTAAAGCTTCATGTAATTAAAACAGCAGCTACTCCATATGAGCAAGCCACACAACACCAGGATATTGTAATTGCTGATAATTACCTCTTTAGCCAAGGTACAACTTCAAAACGCATCACAAAGAGCACTGATCTTTATCACCATGTAGAGGATGACGGTGCATATTTAACTCGCAAGTGTTGGTTTATAGAGTCTCCTGCTATAATGAAGTTTTCCACTGAAGCTAAGCAGGTGTGAGCCTGGTCAGTACCTGAATGGGAGACCTCCTGGGAAAAACTAAGGCTGCTGCTGCTGCTGCTGCTGGAAGAGGTGGGGGGGCAGCAGGGGGTGCTCACCCTGCAGTCTGTGTGGGTCCTAATGCCCCAGTATAGTGATGGGGACACTACAGTGTAAAAGGTGCCGTCCTTCGGATGAAACGTAAAACTGAGGTCCTGACTCTCTGTGGTCACTAAAAATCCCTGGGCGTTTCTCGAAAAGAGTAGGGTTGTAACCCCAGTGTCCTGACCAAATTTCCCATTGGCCACCAGTCATCTATAATAATCCCCATCTATAAAATTGGCTTCATCACTCTGTTTTCCGCTCCACTGGTAGCTGATGTGTGGGGAGCATTCTGGTGCACTATGGCTGCCGTCGCATCATCCAGGTGGGGCTGCACACTGGTGGTGGTGGACGGGAGTCTCCATTACCTGTAAAGCGCTTGGAGTGGAGTGTCCAGAAATGCGCTATATAAGTGTAAGCAATTATTATTCTTAATGAGTTTCCCGGACGCAATTTTCCTTAAACGCCATATTTGTTTTAGCAATAGTATTGTTAATACAGGTGCCGTCGTGCCACGGTACTTGGCATTATAGCCTCGCCGTGCTTGGACCCTGAGTTCCATTCCTAGGGTGCACTCTATGAGGAGTTTGTATGTTTTCTTGGTTATTTAATGCGGGTGTGTTGGTTAAAATGTTTACTGTTTCTTCCTAAAAAAGGTTAAAATGGGTTTAGCGTACTGTATCATACTTGTACTTTATTATCCACTCTTTCATGTTTCTCATCAGGAAATAAAGGGAACTTCTGTTGCTTTTAGTTTTCGTTTCGGATACAAAATAATTTTTATTTAGGAAATTCCTTTTACATAACTTTAAATAGAAAATTCAATGGTTAAAATCTGTTTTGCCGTGATTTTTACACGTCGCCAATAGAATGTGGTTCATACTGTAACGCAACGGGGCTCAGGCGGGCGCCCTTGCCGCATCAGGTCGGCCCCACACCGTCCGGGGCTCGAACCCGGGAGTTCCGCGTCTCTCTGCAGTGACCTAGCCCCGTGAGCTAAAGAGAGATCTTTTCGCAGCCCACTAGCTATAGTCCTGCTATCACAGGGAAGGGCGGTGACGTCACCTGCTCTGGTACGCCGGCTCTTACACAGTACCTGTCGGCCGTAAGCGTTACAATACTAACCAAACCTCAGCTAAACGACGGAGAATTAACACGCGTAGTAAAAAAAAAAATGGTTAGGGCAAAGTTTTTACTATTTTCATTCTTTATACATGTAATCAAAATTCTTAGCACACTAAAAAACTAATAATAAATGAACTCATATTTTCTAACCGCTTCTTCCAAATTCAGTTCTCGGGGGAGACGAAGCCTATCTCGGCAAGCAACATTGAACTTTGGTCGGGACGTCTGGGAGTTTACAATGAGTTACACAGGAGAAGCAGTAGGTCGTGTTAAAAAGCGCCTGTGGTCGTGCAGGGTGTGTCTAACAGTAAAGAAGACAGCAAATCACCCGTGTTCACATGTGCAATGTACACAGTTTCTTAGATACTACCTATCATTACTCCCTCTTTCAAAGTGAAAACCACCAGCCTCTGTACACTCCGGCTTCTTAGAATCGTTCAGCAATGTTGCTGTAATGAAGGAGCCGTCTGAAAGCATTCCGTATAACAGAAAGCCATATGGAGATGTGAAAAAGTGACAGAAACGGGAAAGATGAGAGATGAAAGGAGAGGGAGCAGAGAAGAGATCTCTCCAACTGTTTCAGTGGCTTTGAAATACCAGCCCTAGCGCGGAGCACAGGTGGCGTTTTCGTTTTTTAAAATAGACTTTAAAAATCTGACTTTTTACTCAGTCGATCTCTTGTTTTGTTCCGAAATAAAAAAAAACTAGTCGCATCGCCATAATTGTGTCACTAAAATTCAAATATTGTAAATTTAACATTCTATAGGTGCTGCAAATGGAGATGTGTGAATATTCTACATACTGTAGCAAACCAAAAACTCAGAATCTTGTTAATGATTGGTTTGTTATTTACGAAACTATTAAATATTAATTCCATAGATTAGCTATTTCTCTTTTTTTCTCTGACACACCTTGCTTCATCCTTTACTCTCTTCTGCTGTTGTACTACTGAACAATGGCCCAACAGCCATAACACTCCTAAACTTCAACTCTTAAATCCTCCCCCACTTACACCCCTCTCTTTTCGCACTGAACTTTTTGTGCACACAGCTGCTACCCTGTACTTGTCTCCAAGAATTGTGATGTCATTTGTCATATCATTTTCTAAGTTAATGTTAAGTAATCTTTTATGACTTATGTTATGTCATTTGTCATGTGATGTAAACATCTCATTGTACTCAGGTACAGTACATATGACAATAAATTTGATCTGTAATATAGCACTGATTGCAATAGTAATTTCTCTCTCTTTTTGGTCTTTCTTACATTCACCTTTCACCACTACTTGCAACATATTTGTTTCACAAATACTGTAGTGGTTTGCTAAAAACAATTCAGAAACAAAATATTGCTTAATTCCCCATTCAATATATTAGAAGAGCATCTTCTGAGCATTACATTTGCCTCATTTGACACAGGCTTGTCTTCCTTCTTTGCGATGCATGAAATCCAAATAACTTCATGTTTAATTTTTAGACCTCAGACATAGATAAATCATGCTAATAAAACATTTATGAGCAACTATAATAAAACAGAACAATGTAAATCAGTGATTTATATTGACATTACTGACCTAATGTCAATCATCTATCAATGATGCAGGGTCCTGCAGTTTGTAAAAATTATTTCAGAAGTTGTTCTTTTCTAACTTTAAGCCACTTGAAGATCCCAGAAGATGCATACAGAAGCTTGGTTATTACTCAGAAGAGGGGGGAACAGAACAAAGAAAGAAACGGAGAAAAATGAGGATTCTGTGAGAAGAAAAAGATTGACAGTCCTAAAGAAAACAGAGCCCTTTCACAGTCAGCTGGGATCAGGGACAGAGCACCGCTGGAACCTGAGATTGAGTGTAATGATTGTAAAGAGAGGCAAGCAAATGCATTATTAATGAGGATAAAGAGAAGGGACTTGAAAAGATCTACAGTTCCAATATGAGCCTGTTTCAGCCCGCAGTGGTAGGGGAGGAGAGAGAAAGAAACCTTTCCACACAGTGTGCCACAGATAATAAGCTTCAGGGAAGGTCAGAGAGCAAGCTCAGACATCTGCTTCAAAGACTGTTAAGTATAAATGGATCCTACTCCATTTTGTCATTTTCAATTACCAATTCAGAGGCACAGTGCAGAGATCAGAAATTTGAACGACATCTTTAATTTTTAAACATTTGATGAGAGTGGCTGAGATGATAGTCCAAATAAAATTATCCAAGTAAGGAGCAACATAGCTCATAAACTAGTTTTTATTTAAAAGATTATTACATATTGTGAGGGGATGGCAGGTTCAAACATGATGGAAGCTCTGGTCTGGACTACATTCAGCTGGGACAAGACATTCAGCCAGGTGATAATTTAAATAACTAGGAGGCTGAGGCTTCTATATCATTACATGTTTGGAACAGATGTCTATTCAGTAGCTAAAAGAGTAGCTTAGGTTTATGTATTGTTGTGGCTTTTCTTATCACTGTAATTAACGAGCACTGCATTTATATCTAATGGCTGTGCTTGGATGTCTTTTTACCTACAATTGCCTATTAAAAGATTACTTCTATAGCACATCACCCTGGGAGTGTTATAAGGTGGAGGTTGTGGTCAAAGATTGTACTCTTGGGAGCTCTGTGGCCATTTAATGGAAGTGAGTCTTTTTAGTTTTTAGAAGTTATTTTTTCTGGGAAGGAAAAAGCACTACAACAAAATGATAGATTTAGAATGGGTGAAGCATCCCAGAACTCCATTATTGTCACATCCTCCACATCTAGAGGGCGCTCCTGCTCTGTCCTGTTCCTAGTTTCCCTGTGCTTTACTTATTCTTCCGGTGTGTCTTGTTGTTTGGGGCTTTATATTTCCGGGTCTCCCTATCCTCCTCGCTTGGCATTGGGATCGGTTGTCGAGAGGTTCGCCTCACCAGGTCGCCCCATGTCTGCTACCTGAGGGCTTATCATTCTGACTCCGCCCGATACCTTGAGCCTGGACCGAACCCTCTCATTTGCTATGTTCCTACCGCTACACATAGGGTCCTCCCATCTCGCCAGTCTCTCTCCACGGCTAGCCCCTGGCTTCCGTGACAATTATGGCTGAAGATGGAAGCACTTTTTTTCTGCCTGGATCATGTTAAGATGATCCTGGAGCTTTTGGAGGCAGATAAGAGTTTTCAGAGGGAAGCTGTACAGTGACAGCCTCTGTACTTCGTGAAAGCCTTCAATGCGATGACAGATATAGTCTGCACACAAAGACCCAGGAGACAGGACAGATACCGCTTCCACTAGAGTGTGCTCCACTGTGTTTGCATTGTAATGAGTACGGCCACTGTGCTCCCAACTGCTCTCTTAAAGAAGAAAAGAAGAAAGTCGAGGAGATACTAGATGAGGCCCCAAAAGGTGTGAAATGGGGAAGATGAAATGCCCTCAGGCAGGAAGCCTGAGGAGAAGGAAAAGATTTGCCAGGAACAGGAGAGCTGCAGCACATGAACATGAAACAGGTAGTGATGCCTGAGGCTCTTGAATCCTTTGCCAAACTGAAAAGGGAAAATAAGAAAAGTCATACAGCACCAAAGTCTGAAGAGGCAAAGAATTTCCCCTCTGGTTAAGTGTGCGAGTGGGGAGGAGAAAACAAATCCCTTTCCCATCAAACTGTGAAAGAGGGGAAAAGGGAGATCCTCCCCAGACCTACCAGAATGGGAGGAGCAGAAGAATGGAAATGACCTGCTGTACTCCAAGCTGGCACTGCTAGAGGGGAGAGGTTGAGGAGGTCTGCTGGTAATTGATTGGGATACCAGCCAGAGTGAGAGCAAGCAGAATGCTGATTCGAAGAAACTGCTTCAGGACTGCACTAATTGGCCTAATGTGCTTAAGGAGAAGAGTAAGTTTCTGCTGACTGAACAGCTGCAACAGAAAAGCCTGGAAACTAAGATGTCCAACTGACTATGTAAAGCACAGAATAGCCAGTCTAAGAGTGAATGAACACTACAAAAGCGAAGCAAATGAAGTTATTGAAGTGCTAAATAAGTCCCTGACCAACCATGGCTGCCTCCAGACTGAGCTGGAAAAGGCCAAGCAAGAGATGATGTCCTGTGTTGAGCTCTAGTGGAGAGTGCCCTGTACAGGAGTGCACAGGTGGCAAGTCTGCTTAGCCGGGACTTGGTGAGAATAAATAACAGCAGGACAGGATTTTCTCTGTAGATGCCATGCTGGAGGCCAACCTGAAGACCAGGGAAGGAAAAAAGTGGCAACCAGATTTTAACACTGGAGAAAGAGATTATCCAACTAAATGTAGATTTTGAACAACAAAAGACTGAAAAATATTTTTGTGTTAAAAACTGGTACGCTCTTGAAGAACTGGGGTCTACTAAAGAAATGCACAAAGAGAAATTGAGTTCTACTCAAATGTCTAGGGAAGCTGCAAAGCAGCAGCTAAGATGGTGGCAGACAGAGATGAGGGAGACTTCAGATACGTTCCCACACATCCCCATAGATACAGAACAAAACAAATGATTGCAGAAATTCAAGCTTAAAGTAAAGCAGACAAATTAAACCTAACAGTGAAACTAAAAGGGAACTGCAGAGCACATTACAGGGAGTGTGTGAACACTATATAACAGATCTAGCTGAAAAAAAAGACATGGTTAAGGGCCCTTAGACAAGTGTGAAGCTAATATGGAAAGCCAGAACAGCTGTCTGAAAAAGAGGCAAACCTAAACCTTTGGTCAGGCACCAGCTGATCAAAGCAAAGAAGACACAGGATACATAAGGATGTACTGTATACGCAGCTGAGACTTGGAGAGGGACAGTTCAACCAGTTACACTGTCAGCTGAATTAAAACCGTAACAGACCTGAAGGACAGGAGGAGCTGGTCACAGGGAAGGAAATGTTGTTACCTGTTTCCCATGGATTTGAGGAAGAAGAAGCACAAGAGGCAGATAACAACGTGCTCTGACCTGACCGTCTGAACACTATGGTTGGCCATTGCTGCCTAGGCCTGGACCTTCAGCAGGGGAGGAGGATGAATTCCCTGTGCTGTCATGGCCTGAGCTTGAGGAAGAAGTCAGGCCAGAGAAGGGGTCCCTGGAGACTAGGGGAGAAGGAGGACCAGATAGTCTAGTTACAGGGAAACTCAGGGAGAGTGAACTACTACCATGGCCCGAAATTGAGAAAGATGGCTATGTATCTAAAGAGGATGGAGGAAAGGAAAGTGATCACTACCAGCTTGGATAGAGCCTGGACTCTGCATGCAAGTTAAGAAAGGAAAGGTGGACATACCACATCTTCCTAAAACAGACAAAAGTGAGGATAAGGGTGAAGCCATAGCTTCTGCTAAGATCTGGAAATACAATGGCTGCATGATGCGGAGGGGAATAGATTTGGTAGTTTTGTCCCACTTACCCTCCCCTGTTTTCTGTTAACAAATCCAGAAGGAAAGGTGGCCATCGAATTGACAGTCTTTGGTCAGCCAATGGCTCCTTGAGGAAGGTAGGATGTGTGAGGGGACAACAAGTTGAGACAGGAAACCTTGGTCTGAACCTCATTCCAGAGTAAACTATAGGAAGTGCACCAGTGTCCTCAGTCACTTGACCAGATTGGAGAAGACAGTTGGTTAGGAGACAAAAAAACAGGAAGCTGATAATTCTACATTGTTCTGCATCGGCCTTGTGGAGCCAGAGGAAACCTCTACCACACTGCATCAT
The DNA here is from genome assembly GCF_055471065.1 of Atractosteus spatula. Classification (NCBI taxonomy): domain Eukaryota; kingdom Metazoa; phylum Chordata; class Actinopteri; order Semionotiformes; family Lepisosteidae; genus Atractosteus; species Atractosteus spatula. Next base: position 14,830,682 of record NC_142724.1, read on the forward strand.
AGCATTTGGAAAAGACAAAAAGACAAGTAAATGACTAGTGGGAAGGAACCCAGTGAAGTGTGAGGTTTGAGTTATGAGTTTTTGGGAGAGTCTGAGATACTGCATGTTTACAGAAAAGGGTCTCAAAGACCGAGTGTGATTGTGAAGCAGTTTATCTGCCCAGTCTGTGTAGTGAGATTACAGAGGACGTACCTAAAAGAAGAGCTTAGGCTGTTGTTTTGTTGCTTCTTTTTGTGTCTGTTTATCTAGACCACCTATTAAGAATTCTTGCTACAGCTCACCACTCTTGGGTGTGTCAGCTTTAATTTTAGGAGTTTCTCAAGAGTTGGATTGTTTTACCCCAATACAACAGATGTCTCACAATGAAAACATGGTGCTAAAGTGCACATGAAATGAAGTAAATTAATCTACAGAAGGTCATTTATCAAGAGGTCCTCAAGAGACTCATACTATTTTCAGTGTAAGGCAACATGAAATTGCCTATATGACAGTTAAGAACTGGCACTTATTATCCATATACAGAATACAGAAGGAGAAGAGAAGATTCCATTAACAATCAGATTTCTTTTATTTTTGTAATATTCTAGCCTCTTCTCTCACAAGAATTCAAACACCTGCTTGGCTTTGAGTATTCTGCTATAAAAGGCCTTTACTGACAGAAAAACTGAGCTGTATCATCTCTAGGGAGGGCTTTTCTTATTTTTATGCCTTTTTTTAACAGAAGTACTGTTTCAAAGCTCCAAGCCAGTAGCTAGAAATATTCAGGAAGAATGTGCCTGGCAGTTTAATTATGTGTCGATGAAAACTCCTCCACTGAGGAGATATAACTGACAAAGCACTGATGTATTAATCCGAGACGGTCCCTTCCTCTTATACACCGATCTACAGAGTATAACAGAGTACTATTACAGAGTTTGAATGTTCAGTTAATAGGGGACCGTGGTCATCAAACTGTGTGTTTTGTACCACACAGAGACAGACAGAGTTTGAATTAAGTGTGTACACTTTCAGGAAAGCAGACTTTGAAGTAATGATAACTTAAGAGTTAGTAGAATGGGAAGAATAGGTATGGAAATAATGAAGAATGGTTGACAACTATTTAAAAAGAGTCAGCTTGTAGGGCAGAGCAAATATATTCCAGGAACAAGGAAATCAGAGAAATCAGTGACACAAATGGTTTTATAAATTAATTGGGAAAATACATAGAGAAAATGATTTTATTATAAAGGTTTACAAATAACAGAATATAATTATATAAAAGGAGTATAATTAATTGCAAGCTCAAGTAAAAATAGAAATGATAGAGAGTCTCATAGAGATTGAAAAGGAATATTGCTGTGCAGGCTTAAATTAATACTTAAAGCTTCCTTCTGTGTTAGAACAGTAAAAAAGATATAAAATATATCCAGTATGATAAAAGGAAATTTTCTGGGCCATGAAAAGGAAACTGCAGATGTATTAAATGAAAATTACAGTCAGATGTTCACAAAGGAAAGATTCGACAACATGCCTCAGGCTGTAGAAGGACTCACTTAATCATTAGTTTTATCATGGAATAGAAATATGGTACTAGAAGCAGTTAGCATGAACAAATCACCAGGCCCTGATCATACTCTACCACTCTTACTTAGGAAAATAAGACATAATAAAGACAAAATAAGACATAGTTCGATAACACATCTCTTCCAACAGTTGCTCAAGACAGAGGTAATACCCATTAACTAAAATATGACTAATGTAATAACCTTCTATAAAATGAATGGTACTGTATAACTGATAATATGGACATTACTGTAGACCAATAAGACTTACTATTACATATAAGCTTATGGAAGCAAAAATTAAGTTAAGAGAAATGTCATTATGTCAGCAATTTTGGTCTTGGGCTAACATCATTAGAATTAAACTAGAGGATCATCGGTATGGAAACAAGATCCTAAGGGATAGGAAATAAGATCCTGGGGTTTCAGAAGATATTGGTCTTGCTTAACTAATGCTTAGTGGCAGTCTGGGGTTTTCTGGGCAACCAGAATGTTAGGCCTCTGAAATGCCTTGTTTGTAAATACTGTACATACTGTGTATTGTATGTTTTGTTGTGTGTAGTGTAGGTTGTGTCTTGTCATTGTAATAAATATAATAAACAAAGCTGTGCCAGAGAACAAAGAATTTGCATGCATTTAATTATACCAACTACTAGGATATATTCTGGAAAGGTCATTTAGAAGTTGGGTAAATGACAAGTTTCACAATTTTCATAACCCCCATTTGTAACTATATATTCCCCAGGCTTAAATGAATGTCTCACACTGACTAAAAGACTGTTTATGTCTTGAGCAGGAAAGATTACAAGGCTACCTGATTCAAGTATTATAATTCCTCAAAGGCACTTAAACAGTTAATCCTGTGATTTTACTCAGAATTTGCAGTGAAACACAGAACACGAGTGGAAACTACTTGGAAAAGCATTTAAACTTTGAACAAAAGCACTACCTTACATAAGAACGTAAAAATGGTTACAAATGAGAGAAGGACTTTTGGCCCATCTTGGCTGTTTACGTTTTAGTGCTTAATTGTTCAGAAGATAAAAGCCATTGTGTCAGTTTCAACAATATTGCTGGGTTTCATATATGTCTGATATCATGGTTCAACCGGGTTTGACAAAGTACATCCTTTGATCTACACATCTTAACATTTTGGGGTAGTGGGTGTCATTTCACAGTACTTGGAAGACTCAACCTTCATCTATCTTTTTCACACAGCAAGAGCTCATGAATATGCATACCCCACATTTATAGACCTCCATACAAAGATAACACAACCCTGAAAATTGTTCCTATTTAGTTCATTATACTGAAAGCTGATCCATACTTTTCAGATCAATGGTCTGGGGCTATCATCATTTCCCTGGACCCCAAAACAGATCTAAATAAGACACATGATATAGCATCAAGACATTATAGTTAATGAAATTAGTTTATTAATAGGTTAACTTTATTTTGCTATTTGCATTATTATTTTTGAAAATATCAATGTTACCTTCTTTCAAGAAGTCTTATTCTACAGATACTGTATAATAAAGCCATGCCTGACGAATGACATTGTCTCAATATCTCTCATGCCAGCTCCCATGATTATTGCTATGTGTCACAATGCAATTGAAGTTTCCCATTAGCCACAGTTATTATTGTTCAGCGTCTCGGCCACTAATGGTGAACAATGCTGTAATTTCACATGCTGTTAACAAGGCTTAGTACCATTAGTGGAAATGTAAGGCTTAAAAGTGAACCGAGAATGGAAAATGGGTAATTCTTCCTTAATGATTTTATTAAGAACAAATATTGCAGTTTTAATCCTTATGGCTATTATTTTTGATTTGGCCATGATCAGGGTATTGAGCACAAGAGACAGACGAAGATAAATCCTTGATTTAAAAAAAGCACAATAGGAACATGCAATGCGTAAGAATATAAGGAGAGTTTCTGTACAAAGAGGGGAGACTATTAGGCTTATCTGGCTAACTAGGTTGCTAACAGTGGATTGATCCAGGGATCTCACTCACATGCTTTTGAAAGAATTCTGGATACTAGCATCAAAATCATGGATGGGTAGCTTTTTCTAGACTCCCTCAACCATCTGTGTGAAGAAGTGCCTCACGTTTACTATCTTAACTGCACTTCCCCTGAGTTTCCACTTGTGTCCTTCGGTTCGTTTCACTGTTGATCTCCTCTAAGACTTGGAGTTGTCTTGTCCTCCATTTCCAAGCTGTCTAGTGGTGAATTGTACCAGTAGTTCTCTGACAAGACTCCTGTGTGTGTATATATTAAACAGCCTCCAGCCTGCCGTGTCAGACAAGCAGAAAATCTGTTTTAAACTGTATCGTTTTGAATTTATGAGCTTTGTCATCGAGCTGCAGTGGTCCTGTCACAGTCTGCGACACCATCACTGTGCAACAACGCTGCAGCCCATAACATCCAAACAGGATGCTATTGTAAAGCAGTCAGCCTTGACGCCACTCGAGTATGAGGCTATAGAGAAAAAAGGAGAAAACTCAAAAGCCAGGATGTAAAAAAGAAATAAATCAGTCATGATACAGATAAACCAGAGCAATCTCCAGCAGCAAAGGCAAACAAGGCTGAATATAAGAAGCTGTTGAATACGGAGAGCTCCGCAGCACAATCGCCAGATTGGATGCGATGAAGTCAAAAGGTGAAACAACACGAGATCCATTCCCCTTGATGTAAATGACCTTCCCTGAGGTGAGCTCACTGCTATAGACAGAGGATCCACACAAGATGCAGTAGGTGAAGGGCAAATTAAATTACATCATCTAAATATTATTTATACTTGGATGTATCAGGGCTTAACATTAGTAGAGGAGGAAAACGAGAATGGAACATTCTACTGCAATCAACAGAAATAACACTCTATCTTGTATACCAGTATTTAAGTATTCTTTTATATTGTACCTATGATATTGTTTCACTGTTATACTTTGTACACCACTATTAGTCTCCCCACAGAAACTCTGTTTTACTGCAGATTTGGAGTGAGTTAAACATTCCCATATACCATGCAAAATAACACTTCAAATGGATGAGATTCAGATATGTCTAGGAAGACATTTGTCACTCTCTGGCTAGTTGAATGGGCAGATAGATTGGAAGATCAAAAGGTTAGGTCATAAGAATTTGGTCTTCCAGTGTTGTCATACAGCAAGAGCTAATATTCTTACCCATAATTCATAGTGATTCTGTGCTCTTAAAAAACTACCATAATCCATAAATAAAGCACAGGGAGTTGCTTAAAAGATAGAAAGATGTACAAAAAGAGTTTATTTACTGTGCCAGAACAAACTGTGGAAATAGGGGAGAAGAATATGTAGAAACTAAAGGGGAAAACAGTGAATCAACTGAGAATGTCTAAGATTCTCATTTTCTTCATAATTTACACGCCTGTACAAAGAACAATATTAGTAAGTCCTGAAGCCATCTTGCAAAAGTCATGTTCTGCACCTTCATGAAGCTATATAGTTTCGTGAGAACAGCAGCCACTGGGTTTCAGAAATTAAAAAGTAAAATCTAACCTGTCACCTGGAAAAGTAGGAAAATTAATAGGAATATAAACATGTATACAAAGTAGAAAAGTAGCTTCAGATGATATAGAATTATTTTTAAATTTAAGATCAGTCACAGTTTGGGCGTTCAAAATCTATGATGAATGTGCACAAAAATTATACTCTTCTAAACAGCATTATTTAATCATTATATCTTAGATTAATCCAGATCATTTTTGGCATGGAGCAAGGTACCAGAAATTACAGCATACCATTTTCACTTTACATTACCGAACTGTCAGTGATAAAGATTTCTGCCTTTCTAGATTAGATTTGGCTTTACTGCCAGAAATTTAGAGAGTGGTTGGTACAATAGACAATAAATGACCCATAAATGAAATATTATCAAGGGCTGTGTTTATCCTTTGAAGGAGAATATGAATGACTAAATCACTTTAAGTGAAAAACAATTTACAGTTCAGTTCTGCAAAGAAGAGTTATAACTTAGGCTTGTCAGATTGCTGCAGTACACAGGGGATTCTGTTTTCCATGAAGCTCCATGAAAGTGAGCAGTTTTACTTCAACATTAATTAGCACGCCTGTGAAAACCCAAAACATTCTACATAAATTCTGTTAGATGTGCAAGTCATATAAATTAGATAAATTAGAATAAATTTGAACAAAAACCCAAAATGCATGCAGATGTTTGGTGTCATCTGATCATCATGCTGAGACTGAAGTGGAAACACCTATTGCACCAGAGGGCTGCTGTGATACCAAAATCAAGTGAAAGCAAAACATATCTGTATAATTATGAAAGTGAGATACAGCTGTGCTTGAAACTCTAACCTGTTTGAATAATGCATCACTTGCTGGTAACCAAAATCATCCACAAGCTGTTCATGAAGTACACTTGATATTTTCTACCATAATATTATGGCAACAAGGCTTGTACAGTAAAACTGCAACCGACTCAAATATGTTATTTCAAGAGTGTACACAACAACAAGCCCTGTTATTGTTTTTTTTTATTTTGAATGGTATTGTGATGCCACTGGGGTAGTGTCTGCCCTTCTCCTGCCTGCTGGGGAACTTTTTAGCTCTTATTTTCTCATGACACGCACTCTCCTATGAGAGTGGTGATGTGTGTTGCCCCCTCATCAGGGCAACCTCTCCAGCCCGCTCACACCAGTCTCCTCTAGCTCGTCACTTGCAGTTACCTGGGCTCAACGAGCTTCACTGGATGACACTCTTAGGCTAGAAGCCCTCCACTCCCTAACCCTGCTCTGGAGCCTCCTGCTCTCCGATGATGCACACATAGTCATCAGACTTTCAAGGTCATTGATGTCCTAATCAGAGGCCACCAGGCTGGGCTTCACACTCCCTACACACTCGTCTCTATATAGCACTCCACCTCATGCTGAGACTCAACCCATTTTCCCTGATTCGAATCCATAGACATACAACCTCACTGGTGCCTCACTCTTGTCCCTGTGTCCAGTCACCACTATGTCATTACTGCATGCTCACCACCAGAGGTCTGCAACCAGACGGACCCCACTCTCTCCCCAATACCCTTTATCACCTGGGGGAGGGTTCCTCTGCTGTCTCTCACACTCTCGCACACACTAACACACTAGACTAACTCAGATTAACTATAACTCTCACATTCATGTAGCGGACTCACTGTGCTAATATCAAAACAGACTGCTGTCCCTTTAAATCTCTAATTTCTACTAAGGTTCCAACTGTACAATCCCCTCCGAGATCATTTCTCTTCCAAGTCCATTCCAAGTTCCACTATACCCATCTTTTCCCACAGCCTCCACTGAGGCTGTTGCTCTCAATTCACCCTCTTTTTGGGGGTCAGCTGCAGCGGCTAGTCTGCTTTCTTCCTCCTAAGGCAGACGCTCGCCTAAAGCGCTCATCAGCAGGGCTATCGTGCTCCAGTCCCGCTCTCTCGCTGCCGTGGGAGATATCATGCTTCTTCATTCGTCTGTAGCTAGCACGCGACGGAGGTTGTGGCTTGGTCTCCACTCGGGGAAGAATTCGGCCTGCTCTTAAGGCCCTCCCACTGCTGAGGGTCATCAACGCTCGCTCCTCTCAGCTTCGGTTGCCAAGGTAATGCCTCGCTCTCTAGACAGAGCTCCACCTCCTGTGTAATACCACAATATCTTTAAAAAGTCTGAAATTCACAACCACCTTGACTTTGTCAGTGCTTTTCAGGGGTAAGAGAACCTGAATCTAGTCTCCCCCTTGTCTTCTTCATTTGAGACTAAAGAGATTCAGTTCTCTTAAACTGTCAGTGAAGGATAAAAGTAAGCGTTGTAACTGGTCGCTCTGGTAGCCATATCTTTTTGCAGGAAGTGCCGTCATGTGCCTGTTGCACTACTGCTTTGCAGTAACATCACAGAACAGCAATGCACTCAGTGCCATAGGGGACAAATGCAGTACAGGAGCATAGATCCAGTAAACAGTTCAACAGTGAGTAAACGTGCGTTTTAAGCCCCATTCTGAGTGGGTCAGATTTTAGGAGGGACTAGAAAGAGAGAAACTTCAGTGCATTCTCTTTCCTGAGCAACAGTGTTACATTTTAAAAGTCTTGTTGACTTCATCAAACTACCGCCTCCACAAATTACGTCAAACACACCATTACATGTGCACCTCAGTGTTGGGTTCAGTCGCAATGAACAGAGAAAAGAACAAAGAAAGGCGGAAGGAAGGAACACCAGCTCTTGCCCTAACTCATCAAGTCATATTAGCCACACTGAAATGTGAAGAAACTACACCCACTTGCTCTCATTCAAATGGACTAAGCTCCAAAATGGATTGGCACCCACCAGCTGCAGTGTGGGCAGAGAGCCGGGTGATCATACATTAATGGCACAAAAGAAATGGGTCCAGCAACGAGGCACAACACACTGCCGCTTCATTAAAGCACATCTTCCAGAGAATCACCCTTAACACTAAAACGACCTGGCAGTCGCTGGCCAGTTGCTGCCAACTTGGCATGTGATTCTGAGCTTCTGTTCACCTGCCAAATTCAAAAATTAGATTTTTTCTCTCTCCGAACAAACGCTCCATCTCTCAGCAACAGCGCAATAATGGGGATATGTTAATTTATTGCACACAATTATGCAAATGTGAATTGCTAAAAAAACATGAAGAAAACAAGAAAGTATAACTTCATACGTGTTTTGCTGAACTTTAATAGAAACTCATTGTATGAATATCATGTGGACTAATGAGAGGACTGGTCCTAATGAGATTTTTTTCTTTTTTTCCTAGAACAAAAACCTAATTAATATGCATGATAAATGAGGTTTCTGGCATTTTTTATTATGAACACCAAAGAAGCAGTCCACCTCTTTGTGAAACTTTGTGGCTACATTTTCTGATTTTTAAGTGAATGTCTGAGGAATATTGTAAAATTGGGACAGTTCTCTCCTACCTCTGGTACATCTTTTTTTCACAGAAATCTCTCCTGAATGGAAAACAGCCCTTAACATGGAAGTATTGTAAGCGTAGAATCATCACAGCTGAAAAGTACCACCTTAATGCTTTTGAAAGGGTACAGCTACAAAAAGGATGATGTCAGAGGTCAGAAGGGATTCAGACGAAACTGAGCCATACTGCACCACTCACTATAAGGTGTGTTCTGTAAAGATTTTGCTAGACAACGACATGTAAAAAATGTAAATGTGAATATTAATAATCAACAATGACAATAATAGGTTTCTGCTCCTATTATGCTCACAGTAAAATAAAACATGCAACCAGCATAGTCTTACATTTCCAGCTTGAGATTTACATGAAAACAACACTGAAACCACAGATGGAACCTGCTGTCCTTCACTGTAGGAGCTGTTGCTTGTTCTGGACTTGGTCATAAAGTCTGCAAGAATTAAACTGGGTTAGATATCAGCGATAACCTCCTCCAACACAGACAGACACACTTAGAGTGGGGGAGCACAGTGGATGTTTCAGTTTATTCATTGTGGTGCTGCAGGACTCTGCATAAATATGACCAGGTTTTCTTCTTGTCACCTGCTGTTTCTGGAATCCCAAATGGGTTGTTACCATAGCAGCATATTAAAAATAACATATGGGGATATTGTAGATCAGAATACAACTTGGAAATCTAAATAGTAGGTCACTTATTTTCTCTTTGTCTTTCTGAATCTGAAAATCGAGCAGTAACATACCTACTGTTTCAATTTATTTAGACATTCAGGATCCATAAGTAAGAAAATTGATTACATTGAAACAGCCCAGATTACTTCATTGTATTCCAGTACAAAAAAATAAACCACAAATTATCTCTGCTATCCAAGAAATGAACACCTTGCATGTCAGTAGAGCATTCAGTATCTTGGGATTGTGTTGTAAAAGAGCTAGATTTTTTTTTGTTTCTTTGGAGCTTTCAGGTACAGATGTGCTGGAATGGGAAAGGGCACGAGAAAACATTCATCCTTCATTCAATAATGTTGAAAATGGCATACAATGAAAAATCAAAGTTTGTCACTGATCTCATGCAAAGACTATACTGGAACAGAAGAAACCTAAGAATGCATGGACACAATGTGTAAACTATTGTAAATCAAATTGTTTGCACGGAGTCAAGTTCAGCATGGTGTGGCCCGTGAAAGATTGTGACTGTGCAAAACTAAAAAGAATTGTTTTGAAACTTGTATACAACTACTTTAGTCCTTACTACTGATAGACAATCTCACAAAAACTCAGTTTAATGGCAGGTTTCCCACTTCAGCACAGAATCTGTTAGTAACACAACAAAGGCAGGTGTCTTGCTGAAACTTCTGTTCTGTAATCCTCTCTATTGTACTCATTAAATAATTATTTTGATATAAGAAGCTTCTTTTAATGAATTTCACTTTATTAAACATCCTGAGTAAAATAGGTTTCTTGTCAGTTTTAAAAGACATTTAGAGTACACTACAAGACAGTGTTGGTTATAGCATTCAAGCATTCTGACTTTAAAAGTACTTCTACCTGCAACACAAAACCACTCAGTACACTATGATAAGAAAATCATTTTTACAAGACTTTACTGCAAAGTGAAAAATTACACTGTAGCACCTAGGTATTTATTCTCACCTTCCACAGGGGAGCACGTTACAAGGTTTTTGCTACTAATCGAAATTTGCAACCCGTTTCCCAGAAAGCGACCATGAAACTCTAACGATGCCACAGGAGACAATTTAAGATAAACCGACGATCGTGCTCTTAAAAAGGAACTTTGTCCAGCACTCCAGTTAGGGATTGCAAAAGCACTAGCCAGTGTTTCTTTGCCTGAGCACTCTTCCTTCTCCCCAGTGAAATCTTGCCACCTGGTGGTGGGCTTGGAACAGAATTTGATTAGCAGTGGGATTTTCACTTCTTTGTACCTTGAATCATACACATGGAAAATTAGGTAGAATGTATTGAGAGCTGGACAACATGGTGTCAGTTTTGCATGGTAGCGAAAAACTTTGCTAGTCAAATCTTTCTAGCATAGCCAGAATGTTGATTAAACTAAAGTGTTGCACTAACGTAACACCCATTGTTATCAGCTATCACCTTTTCACACTGGTGAATTTAATGTTCTGACATGTACTACTCAGGAGTCCTTGCAACAGGATCCCAACTGTACAGCTGTGCTTGTATTGGTTCTGTTGATTTTTCCATCTGGATTTTAACTTCCCTTTTTTCCCATGTAAATCTGTGGAGAGACACTATAGAAGCATCCTGAACAGTAAGGATTTGGAAACCAAGTGCTCTACATATCTTTCCATGGAAAAAAAACAGGACATACGGAGTTATCTGGGCCTTGAGGGGAGTTTTGATGGCTATTTGTATTCTTCACAATGGGGGTATGTTCAGCAAGTACATCAAGAATCAAGATGAAAGTCTGGAATGCAGCATAACTCTACTGGGTGTGCTTGATGTTGCAGTGGGGGTAATTTTTCAAAATAACCTCACTACCCCAAGTGATTAACTGCAACACTGATTGAACCAAAATGAAATTAGATGGAAGATTTTTCTATTAGCCTTTAGTCCATATGAATATGAATGAGCATGCATGTAAATGGCATCTCCTGGGTGCTCAGTTTTAGAGCTGTACGCAAAGGAGACTACTCTGCTTAATGAATCGACACAACAACACAGGGCTAATCTGCATCACCCCTGCTTACCCTACAAAGGGGCTTTAAACAACTGCTTTTCAAAACAGAATTACAAACAAGCAGCGCCACAGTATTCCTGGAAATGACCACACTGACCCCATCAGTCTATCTGCAAATATTAGTCCGTCTGATTAGTAAATAATTGATCACTTCAGAGTCTTTATCAATGAAGTGGAAATTACAGTAAGTATTTTAGAAAAGGCTGTTTATGTTTTGGCTGTATTGTAATTTAATGTTGATGAAAGAGCAGGGCAGCTCAATGTCTTATCTTTAGAATACCAAACATATATTTCCATCAATCCATTTTTTTATTAGCTTCATCCAATCCAGGGTCACGGTGGAGCTGGAAACTATCCTGGAAAGCAGGATACACATTGGATGGGACACCAGTCCATTGCAGGGCACAGACACAGACACAGACACATACACATACACTCGAACCAGGGTTAGTTTACCCTGAAACCAATTAACCTGCCAGTATGTCTTTGGACTGTAGGAGGAAACTAAAGCACCTAGAGGAAACCCATGTGAACACAGGGAAAACATACAAACTCCACACAGACAGCAGCCCAGGTCCAGAACTGAAAACAGGGCCCCAGCTCTGTGGGAGAGCAATGCTAACCACTGCACCATCCTGCCACCCCAAACATTTTCATTGCTTTGCAAAAGTAATCTCCGCTTTCAGATTATGTCTTATTTTATTGAATTAGAATTGATGTATACACATTTTAAAATGCAACAAACCAAACTGAATTTACAGTAGGAGCACAGAATTACTTTGAGATGATACACAGTTAGTTGAATGGCCTCGGGTCTGTGTTCATGTGATTGCAGAATAAATACACCTGTGCCCGTAAGGTCCCTCCTTAAAGTACTGAAGTTTAAGCAGAAATTCAACCTTGAAGACCAAGGCAGTTACAGAAAAGCTCGGGAATAAACTTTCAACGACAATATCCCTTTGAGCAAGGTGAAGTCCATCATTAAGAAGTGGAAGGGGGATTGCACCACACAGACATGACCTAGATTAGGCTGTTCCTCCAAATAGAGCATCTGGGTGAGAAACAAAATCACCATGGCTTGAGAAACCCCCATGAGACTAATGGTAGCTTTGAAAGATAGAGTTTGATGACTGAGAAGAGGCAGAATATACCTGTTCTACAATATAGTGACCACTTCACAAAGCTGGCTTGTATGTCAGAGTGAAAAACACATTTCAAATCCCACATGGAGTTTGTCCTTGAGAAGCCCAGTCAAAGTCCTGACTTCATTCTGATAGAAAACCTGCAGTAAAACCTGAAAGTTGTTATCCGTCAATCCCCTCCAAACCTGACAGATCCTGAGCAAGATTGCAAAGAAGAATGGGCAAACATTGAATCTCCTTGGTCTGCAGTTTTGGTAGTGTCTTTTACAAAAAGGCTTGCAGCTGTAATTTCATCAAAGTTTGAGTGTGGAGGGTGAATATCAAAATACAACAGTATGTTTTCATTGCAGTTTTGGTGCCAATATTTAACATCTTTTACCCATTTTGGTCTGAACACACAAGTTTTATTTTAAAATATTCGCTTAAACGTAACATGCATTCAATGAAATGGGACATCTCTGGAAGGGGCGAATACTTCTGTAAGGCACCATATTTAACAACCTGTTTTCAGTATTACAGGGAACAAAACAGTGTATATAGTGGATGTTTGTTGCTCTTTCCCAGTCAGTGCTTGCAGAGTATTTTAAAAAATAATTTCTGCAGTTACAGTTCATTAGTAGAGAAAATGTATGAAGAGGGAAATAAGGAGAAATGCAGAGATGCAGAAAACTGGGTTTCAGTATCAGACAAGAATCAAAGCAATAGAGATAAACTTTATATGAAACATTCTCTCTCAGTTCTTCATTCAAGCTGACATTTAATTACAAAGGCCAGTCTAAACCTTATTTCCATATACATTTAATTTATTTTCTAAACTCGATCCCACTTTTTTTAAAGTGCACTTTACCCCAAATCTTCTCAAACCCAGTCCCCCTCCCTTTAAAGTTTAGACTTCCTCATTATTTCTGTCATACACACCCAGAGTGGAATCAACATTTGTGCATTTTTCAGGTCTTGGGTCTCTGCAACAAACTTTGCAACCACAGATGGCAGATATAGGAAGAGTATACTTCTCATCTTGATATCTTGTGCAGTTCAGTAGCAATTGTAGGGTATGTTTAAAGCAGTTCGTTTTTGGAACTATTTTATTAAAGTTATAAAAAGCCTTCTGCAAAACAATGGTAGGACATCCTGACAGAAGGGTGTCATAAAAGAAAGCATAAGCTGCTTTTTGAGCTGCTAACAGACATTTTCATAGTCTTTAACTATTGCTGCTGGGTACTTAAGCTGCTTACCAGCCTCAAAACATAACCAGGCCTTCCTCTAAGACCTCTAAGTGGCTTTCCTCCCTCGCCCTCTACCCCCTCGCCCCTCTCCCTTTGCCCCCTCAACCCGTCAACCCTTTGCCCCTGTACCCAGATAGTGACTGCCAATTTGAAGCCTCAGCTTCTTGCTTTTTCAATTATCACCTGACCAATTGTCATGCTAATTCCCCACAGCATTCTGGGGAATGTGGTCTAGACTAGAATATCCATTTTGTCTGGTGTCTTAACAGACACCACTAATGGGAATAGCTTAATGAAGCTGAAGCATGCTACTTCAGTGCAGATTCAGTATAAAGCTTCATATTTGACAGGCCTGTCCAATATCCCATTATCTATTCTTGCTCACAATGCAGTGCTTGGTAATTCATTTTAATAGATGTATTTTACAAGGATTTTCAATTGTAGGAAGGCAAGTAATTATTAACCAATTAGCAAATGATAGAACTCCTTTTTTAAAGGAAAATCACAAGAGCCTGTAGCTTTTAGAGATTCTTTTGGAGACTACTAGCTTTAAATCTTAGAAATTGTGAACCATTACCAATAAAAGACTAATGATTTTTGTAATGATTACTCAATTTGTAATACCACACCCCTTTTAAACAACACTGAAGTGTCTTCATTTGCATTTAATAATGCAATTGAGGCATTATTGAGGCAACAAATGTTCGGGTTGCAGGCTGAGAGAGTTGTTGCCTATTCACAAACTGCATTAAGTACTCTGTATTGAGCACTATCAGTTCCTATCCCAGGGATGACAATACCACTTTGAATTGATCTACCCTGAAGATGACTCAAGGGCATGCTTGAACTTCTTTGCACTAAGCACACAGATTTTTAAAGGCTTGCTGAATTTTGCCATTCTACTTTACCCAAGATCTCCAAGGGAGATTGTTTTGTGGGCCATTAAAAGTTAATGGCTTGCAAATGTCAACTATAAGCAACTTCTTGTTTCCCCAAACAGAAAAGAAAGTAAATGCTGTCAAGGTTGACCCTGCCTCCCCATAAATCTCTCTGTTTAACAGAATTATTAACTTGTACAGCAATCCCTAAAGGTGATTATACTAGCAAAGCCTATTTTTATTTAATGACATCCTTTCCCCAATTGTATTTGGCTGCGTGCAAAATCATTTTAATTTAATTCTGCAGCTTTCCTTTCAAATGGAACAATATAATTTCACACGAGCCCAGAGAGCTGATTACACTAATCCACAAAGGCCGCCAGTGATTAGATCAAACTGGAGCGCAGTGATGTCTGCACCAGGCTACAGCGCTCTGCATCTCTGTCTGAAACACTTTATTACACATTTCAGGAGAATGACAGCAGACTGAAGCGCAGTGTGTTTATGGAAACTGTCCTGAAAGCCCAGGAGTCACGTTAGCTACTAGCCCACTGATCTCTTTGAACTGGTAAGGTATGCCACAACTAAATACACACAGACATCTTCCATGAAAATTATGCTTGTAAAAATGTGTGGCCTTACTCTTCCATTTTAAAAGTTTCTGTTCATTGCTGAACATGACAACTGCCTCAAATGGAAAATTATAGCAATCAAATGCTTCAACACCTTTTACAGTGTGTGATCTGTGAATAATGCTGCTTATGGCACCTAGCATGTAGAATGCCCTCCTCTGAAAATTTCCAATACCACAGTATTGTGTGACCATGTGTAAATTTCTCCCTTTTATGCAAATGCCTTTCCACTCATCACTATGAAGAGAACGCACATCCTTATTTTCTACCTTGGGCTATCTTTCCAATCCACAATAAAAATCAGTTTGAGAGGCAGTGTGCCCATAGCAGAATACAGGACACATGCATCATGTTAACCAATTCTAGAGCTACTATACAGAGTTAAGGTGATGATAATGATGACCATGAATCCTCTCCATAGGGTTGTCACAATTGTTATCCCTCCTCCTTAAGGGTGCTCTGGCTCGTTCACTTTTAGTTGATTTTGTGCACCTGCTCCCTATTCCAGCCCACCTTTAAAAGCCAGATGCTCACTCTGTTCCGGGCTCTGCATTAGAACACGGACGCCTGGAGGCTCACCTATCACAGAGTCGCCCTACGTCTGTGGCTCGGGTGGCATTCGCCTCCTAGGTGTCCTGAAGCAGCTGAACCCGGGACCTGGAGCACCTGGTTCCATTCCCCCTTTTTCCCCCTGACCCTCGCTGGATCCCGCTCCGGTTTTTAACTTTTTCATGTCTGTCTACAACCCCTGTCCGGATTCCGCTTTAGCTTTTAGCTTTGTTTTGTTCATCTTGGATTGATCATCCGGCTTTGGAGCTTTGCCTGCACTGGACTTCCCTTTGGACTCCCTTTTGGACTGTTCGCCTGGACCACCCCCCCGGAGCACATTCACCTCTACCAGCCCAGTTCCTCGTCTCTCCCCCTGTGTGTGTTCATTCCCTTCCGGATTGTGTTGTCTGCATAGGGTCATGAAAGACGCTTCGTAACAAGGGTGACCATTTGCAGGAACATCATAGCAGCACCAGGCTCATTAAGCTGCCAGTAAGTTGCCCCTCTAAAAAGAAATAATTGTATCCTGTGAAGACATGATCGTGAGATAGCTTGAGAATGGGTACTTAGGGTGATTCATTCACAAAATGACCCTGCACTTTTGATAATGGCCCTTTCTTTATAATAATAAAAGAAAAATGCTACTGAAATCTGGCCAGCTGTACACTTTTGTTAATATTAAAAACATTGCAGAAAAATCAATTCAGCTCATAATGTGCTGTCATTATGTGTCGCCATATGGCTCTAATGCATACAAATGAACCATCATAAGTCATGTTCTTGTATCAGTAGTAAAAAGGAGAAGCACCAGAACTTTCAGCACAGAGGCAGCTGTTAGTGAACAATCACTGTGCCGGTGAGTTCCATTATTTCTCACTGAATGAGAAGGAACAACCAGGGATCGCAGAAATATATATATGGATCGAAATGTAGAACTTCACCCTTGACGCCTTGCGGCTTTGTGTTCCTAATGGCTTGTGTCTTTCTGATGTGTCTTCATTACTCTCATTGCGACCCCGCGCAGCTTTTTAACTGCAGGGTTTCCGTGTTTAACAAAACCGAGGAACATGGGGAGGGGGTGAGGGGGTTGAGAGAGCGAGAGAGAAAGTGTGCCGGAGAGCTGGAGCCGAGGAATGCTAATGACTTTGACTCGCATTATGTTTCTTGTCTCTGCGGCAGCGGCTGGGGGGTGAGGCTCGCTCGATGGCTGCAGCAGCAGGTGCAGTGCTAGAGGCAGTCCCGGGCGACACCCTGCAGGTCAGGGGGACGGGCCTGCTGTTGGTAAATTTCCACAGCCGGGGCCAAGTGAGCGGATCGCCCTCGGCCTCACTGTGAACACTATCAAACCTGCGACGGCTGTTTTCTGATCTACTTGCTCCTCATTCATTCTAAACATCTTTTACTTTCATTTAATAACAACCTTCAATTTTGTTGCTTATTTATTTGCAGGTCTCAAAGCGAGAAATAGTTATGTTCAGGCTCTCTCCTTATTCAATGTTGCCTGGAGCTTTTATTACAATTTTCAACCATTTTTCTTTTTTATTAAGAAAAAAGTTATTTTCCTTTCCTAAAAAAATATGGAAAGTGCAAATTAACACAGCTGGTCGTCTACCGGATGAAAGATCACAATGTTCTTGTTAATGTAATCTGTCTTTGGAATGTCTTGGGTCTTTGACAGAGCTCATCCCAGAACATGTTTTTAAAAAGATTACAGATTTTCCTTCTACTGAATTTCATAGGTTCCTCCTTTCCCTTGTAATGAAACATTAAGCATTTCCTGACGCTTTCTGTACTGTGGTATCCACTGCACAGCTGACCAATTGAGCAGGGTCTGGCAGTCAGCAGTGTGTGACTTAGTAGGGGAGCAGTTTTTCATTTCCTTTGTTGTGTGCAGCCAATGCACTGCTTCCACTGAGGCGCTGATCTGTATCATTTTGCTTACTTATATATTAAAGATGGTGATAAAGACACAGAATATAAACCAGGAAACACCTGATGAGTTAATTATTCCTCCAATTATGAAACAAAATTGTCTTTTTTTTCTCTATCCAAAATGTGAAGCATCCTGACCCACCTGCCTTGATGGCAGGTTGTCCTGGAAAGCACAAGGGAACTACATCATGATCCAGGACCAGGACCATACCTAGACCCTTTGGAAAACAGAATTGGAGGAATCTGGACACACCTCTCCCCCACCACAACCTCAGTGGGCTGCAATCCTGCTGGAGGAACAGGACAGGACCAAGCATCAACTACTTCAGAGCTAAAGGGAGCACATCTTGCTTAAACAACTCTTGCAGCTCACAGAGGCCCCAACATGTTGTATGGGGAGGGTTCCTAATGTTTTGGCCAGTGCTCGTATCTTCCATGCCATGTCACCGTGTGTGCAAAGATGTGCCTGCTCCAGTCTGCTCTGCTGAAGCTGTAGAAACAGAAGCCCTCCCCACCATCCAAGCTAGACCTGTCCTCAGTGAATTTCAACCCCCTCCAGCAATTTCCTCGCAGTGCCACTTCAATCAGTGAACGAGCCAGGGCAAACTAGATGTGATAAAACTCATACATTTTAACGAGCTCTTGACAACCCCCCTCTCCCACCACCTGCACCAGACACAGATCCTCCCCATCCAGCTCCATCAAATAAAGGCCAGCAGATGCAGGAGGGCTGATCAGAGTGGATAATAGAAGGTGTAGGGATGACACTGAGGTAGATTACCAGGGGAAGGAAGCACCAGGGAGCACGCAGAGTAGCCGTCATAAATAATTTACATCACTAGGCCTGGGAGCTTCTCTGTATTCCCAAACTGAAACAAAACACAACACTGGCACACGGGGAGTGGAGAGAGGCAGTGTGATAACAGCTCATGAGGCAGTAAATGCTCAATGCACTTATGAAATTAGTTGGCCCATTTCAGAAACAATATCATCACAACTGTTCATTGTGGAGCAATGACACTTGGTAAACACATACTCCTATGGGCAGTACTCACCAGTGGATGAGTGCTTGCAATTGTATTCCTTACTAGTGCACAATCTCGGATGGACGCTGATGACCTTAGTGCACTTGGGGTGGACCCATTTTTATGTGCAGTAATTTTCAAAAATCTGCAAAACACATAGAGGGAGTATGGTATGTGCTGAGTGTTAAGACACCTCTACTTCTCTAATCAGACTCACTGAGGTTTGGACTCCTTCCTACGTAACATGGGCAGAGACTATATTTTCCAGAAGGCAACTGGAAGAAAACTTGGGTCCCCTACTATGAGGCCCCAACTTTGTTTTTTACTTCAGGTCAGAATGAAAGGATGTTCACGGACTATGACATTATAACAAACCTTTGAGTCTTTTTGTGCTATGTCAGTTTTGTACTTTTTGACATACAAAAGTTTGGCATGCAGGGGCATGAGCTCTGGGTGGAAAAAGCACTTGTCAAAAGCTTAAGAAAATCATAATAAAAGGTGAAGACTGTCTAAGAGGTTTGCATGGTGTCTTTATGTTCTCCTTGTGTTAGTATGTGTTTTCACCAGGTGCTCCAGTTTCCTCCCACAATCCGAAGATATTTTTTTTCTAACAAAATAAACTTTATTTCACAATAAACATCTTACAATGAGTACACACTATAACATGTCATGCAATCTCTACTATATTACAAAAGTTCTTGAAAAGGTTATTGTCCATTTTAAAAAAGGGATGTTGGGGCTGGATTTGCACAATGGAGGAGTCCCTCCAAACCCTACCACTTGCAGTTCTCCAAGCCTTTCTCCCTGTCCCGACTCTGAAACTGTGGTCGTCTAGTTCTCCGCAAGAGCTCCGAGTATCATGGATTTCCTCCTTAGTCCCTGTACAGGGCCCACAGTCCCTTCCAGCACTCCTTTGCCATTGAGAAGCCCCATTTGGCGATGCCATGCTTCATCCTTCCTCTGAGGTTTGCAAGGATCTTCTAATCCAGTTCCCTCGCTCCCCACTCTGTGCTGTGCTAGATGAGAGTGTTCCTCACATTCCACGGTACTTGTTTTATTTGGGACACCAGCAGCCAAAGCAAGTACTGTGTCCCTTTGTCCAGTACGGTCGGTGCTAGCCCCAGCAGAATACTGTCACGATCATCATCCCTTCTCTTAAAGGTGCTTTTTATATTTTGTTGATTACGTACACCTGCCCCCTGTTTAGTCTGCCAATATTTAAGTTTGGCGCTCCCGCTATTCCTGGCTCAGCCTTGGGAGATGGACGCCTGGAAGGACGTCCAGGAGAGACCCGACGGCATAGGCTTCATCACAGTGTCCTGACCATCTGAGTCTGGGGCTCAGAGCGCCTGGCCTCGTTACCCTGGTTTTATTCCCTGTTCCAGTTCTGGATCCCGTTCCAGATTTTAATCTTGTTTTTCTCATCTTGGATGGATCCCCTGGTTCCTGGACTCTGGACTGCGCCCCGGATTTTCCCTTTGGACTGTGGACTGTTTGGACTCATTTGCCTTTGCCACACCCCCCGAGCACTGGATCACCGTTGTCACGCCTCCCTGTCTGTCAACCTGTCCTGATCCTCTACGTCTCTTCCCTGTTGTCCTTCTCCACTTACTTCTCCACGAAATTTCCGGATTATATGTCTGCAGAGGGTCCTGAACTACGCTTTACAGATACACTGATAACTGAGCACATCTCCTGCTCCCAAGAGTTGCACAGTGTTGGTGTCTCTTCACATTGGTGAAGGGACAGCTCTGGCAGGTTACGTGCTTACTGGGAAAACTGGCCAGTGTGAGTGTGTGTATTTGTATCTCTGTGTGCCCTGTGATGGACTGGCATCCCACCCTAGGTGTATCCTGCCTTGCGCCCGTTGCTTGGTGGGACAGGCTCCCTCATGGCCCTGAATTGGATAAAGCAGTTAGGAGATGGATGGATATGTAAGAGGAGCTGGTTTGAAATTAACAGGTGGTAAATGGTTTGGACACCCAACCATTTAGATGGACCCAAGGTGCGAAAATTTAGTCAAGGCTCCAGAAAATTATGTTTGTTTTTTTCCAGCTTAGCAACAGTCTTGAACTTTGTGAAATATGTTTGCATGGAGAGCAATCTTTTTAAAATGAAGCATCACATCACATAAAATAAACTGACTATTGCTTAAGTCCTTATTTTAGAGGACTAGGCTAAAAGACCTCAGCTGTGACCTGGCACTCAAAATTGGCACACTTGATGAAACTCTTGAAAAGCTCCTCATGTCTGAAAAGCTCATAAAACAACCTTAAGATAAGCATGACTTATATAGGTGATAATAATAATTTATCCTTACACTCATATAGCGCTTTTCACTAAACAAAGTGCCTTACAAGTAATGGGGACACCTCCTCCACCACCACCAGTGTGCAGCCACACCTGGATGATGCAATGGCAGTCAGAGTGCACCAGTACACTCACCACACACCAGCTCTTAGTGGGGAGGAGAACAGAGGGATGAAGCCTATTCATAGATGGGGATTATAAGGAGACCATGACTGGTAACAGCCAGGGGGAAATTTAACCAGAACACTGGAATTAAAACCCCTACTTTTTTCGAGAAACACCCAAGGATTTTTGACAACCATAAATAGTCAGGAACTCAGTTTGACTTCTCATCCAAAGGATGTGGAGTATTAGGTCTTCCATCATGTCCTTCTGTGTGCCAGCACTCCATGCAGTTCTCTGTAGACCAGCAAATCCTCCGAACAATAGCTGTATTCGCGATGTCCCTCTTGGATCCATGGCAGTGATGCAGCATCCAACTCATTTGGTGCCCAGCCCAGGCACCATCCGGACATGTGGGGAGGAGAATAGGATAGTTCGGTCAGGACAGGTGTATCTACCTGGAAGGCCAACAGTAAGACACAACGGCATGTACAGCAGCACCAGCAGTCATAGTTGCAACGAGCTACGATGTAAGGTGTGAGTAGGCTAGGCTGAAGTAATAGGTTTTCAGTCTAGATTTAAATCCTGAGATTGACTCGGCATCCCATACGTAGGCTGGCAGACTATTCCATAAACTAGGGGCCCTGTAGCTAAATGCTTTACCGCCAACTGTTTTTTTTTATTAATATGTGGAATAAGAAGAAGACCTGCGTTCTGTGATCTAAGTGGGCGACTTGGATTGTATACTGTACATTAATCAGTTCCATTAAATAGACAGGTGCCTGACCTCTGAGAGCCTTTTAAGTAAGTAGAAAGATTTTGAAGTCTGCTCTGTGTCTAACAGAAAGCCAATGGAGAGAGCTACAGTAAGTGTAGGTGTTATGTGGTCATACTTTCTACTCCTGGTAACAATTCTAGCTGTCGTGTTTTGAATTCACTGTAAGGTGCTGAAGGTGTGATAGGTGATTCCTGATAGTAGGGCATTACAGTAATCTATATACAAAAGCATATATTAGTTTCTCTGTGTCTTGAGTGGAAAGAAAATACCTTAGTTTTGCAATTTTTCTTAACTATAGGAAGCACACCTTCGATACTGCATTAACATAAGACTTAAATGAGAGCCTTGTGTCTAAGATTACGCCTAAGTTAGGTGCCAAATCTTTGAGGCAAAATTTTAAACTCTCGGAGTTGAGTGCTGAGGTTATAGCAGTCCTATCCACACTGTTGCCTCCAAACAACAGAACCTAAGTTTTATCAGAGTTGAGTGACAAAGTTTTCACACCCAAGACTTTACTTCATTAATGCAATTAACTAAAGTGACAATTGACGAGTTTGTTGCTAGGTGTAAAGGCAATGTATATTTGAGTGTCATCAGCATAGTTAATATTAATTAACTTAATTAATTATAGTTAATAGTTAAAAATATTAATATTAACATCAGAAAGTTAATATTATGCTTTCGTATTATCCTACCTAGTGGCAACATGTACAGAGAGAACAATACTGGTCTGAGCACTGATCCCTGTGGTACCCCAAATTTGACTGGTGACAGTGATGAAGCAGTACAAATATTAGATGTTTGAACATAGTGAAAATGTTTAGTGAAATAGGTGGTAAGCCATTTAAGAACAGTTTCACATAGGCCAACCTCAGACTCAAGCCTGTGTAAATTTCAACTATGTCAAAGGCAGCACTAAGATCTAGGAGCAAAAACACAGTTGCATGCAGTGTTATAGCATGTTGAGCACTCCCTACTGGTCCCATTAACACATCTTCCAGCAGAAACATTAGTCTTTCCAGGAGGTCTACCATCCAGGTACTGGCTAGTTGTGAGTTTCAAAGTAATATCATACTATATGATAGTTGAGTGCAGACATTAAACTATACTTTTCATAAGCTTCGTTACAGACTTTCTGAGTTTTTCTAAACCTATTTTAATTATTTCAGGGATAAAATAAAGTGCTAACAACTGCAAAGGTCACACAAAGATCTGGCTTTTGCTAGTGGTGAGTAGGATGTTAAATGAACTGCCTGTGGAGGCGATAAGGCCCACAGAAAATTCAATTAAAATGCAAAGTGCTGTTGACAGACCCAAATTAAAAAGATCCCCCTCTACCTGTATCTGTCAGGAGAGAATGAGATGTGGATGTGCTCCTTCGACATAAATGACTCCAAAGGCGTTCTTCACTTGACATGTTGAGTGCTGTACAACTGTCTGATGAGATGGTGCCAGTTGGAGGAGTAGTGTCTCACTGGTCCTTTTATACTGGAGGAGCCTGGGATAACTAATCGTCAACCTGCCCTTACAGTCTTCATCTGATTCTGTGCTGCTGCTGAAGGAGTCCAGGTCACAGTTGGCTAGTGATTTCTGGACCTGAGGGCTCAACCTGCACTCTGTAGTGGTAGTAACCCATAATGGTTAAGACAATCAGAAGCCACTACTATTATTTAACATAAAGAATAGTAGCTAATTTCTGATTAATGTAAATCTAGAGTGTATGTCTCCATACTGGAGGGACATACAGCCATCAGGTTTTCATTCCACCTAAACTTTTTGTATATTTACTTCATTATTGGGACAATTACATTTATATATTAAAAACCTAAATTTACTGACAGTCTTGCTGATATATTAGTGATCCCTGTTACAGTTGAAATTACATATGCCATTCCACTATAATACAAGGGGGCAAATCTCATGTTTAGATAATGGGAAAGACATCTCAGAGCTGCTGTTAGGAAAAGTGAACTGTCATTTTAATCTTTCTCTGCAAGATATTACTGTCTTTTGTGGTCAAACAAAAGCTCAGATGGACATGTATTTAATTACTAGCAGGAGTGTGGTGGCAGAGAGATATAGTGTTAATTACATGAAAGCTAACAGACTGCCACTTTTACACTCTAAGGATGGAGAGTGTGGAGAAGTATAATGTTACAGATCTCCTGATAATAATTATATTTAAAAGAAATTAAATAAAATGTTTTGAAACAGCAATGAAGTCAGTAGTTAAACCTTTTTTGTAATTTGCTATTCTCTTCACATATTGCGTAGATTTGGAATTAAAGTTATTGTGGAAGGCAGGACCCTTGATTGTGCTATGTCAATTCAGCTATGACCCATTATAATTAATGAGCCACATACCCATTGATTGGACAGGGGGCAACCACGGGGCTTGGGACCCTCAGAGGTTTGTTTTCCCACTGGGAGTTTTGGTTTCTTCCTCTCCATGCCCTCCATTGTTAACTGCAATAGAAATCTGTAACAGTTTCTGTAGCAAAGTGTTGTGAAAAGTGCTATTCCTGATAAAATGAAATACATGCTTGTTTGCCTGCTTGCTTGATTGATTGAAGCAACTTATTTGGACATGCAAATTAATTCTAATTGTTCTAAGTTCTAAGAGGTGCTGTGCTTTGGATGAGATGTTAAACTAAAATCTTAATAACCTTTACATTAATGAGCTCATGGAACTGTTCTAAAAGTAGGGATATTAACCCTGGTGTCCTGTCTAAATTCCACTATCCAAGCCCAACATTTTCAAGATTCCCCTTAATTCAAATAGTGAAGTCATTTCTTATTCCTCCACCAGATCTGTTGAAAAGTGTGACTGCTGGTGCAAAATTATTATATTTTAGACACTTTGTGATCCTGCAAGAATTTTGTAATGTACAATATATGTTATAGAATGGTGACCCCTAAATTCAGAAACTACGTGTGGTTTGTGCATGACTACATTACCATTCAATTAAAGAGTGCTAGGACTCATCTGGGTTTTCCTTCACTCTCTGAAGTTTTCCTTCTACCACAGGTTGGTCCCCAGAACCACCACTGCATCCACAGACCAGACAAGACAGTTATCATAAATAATATCCCACTTATTTACAGCAATCAATCTTCCTGTCACATAAAGGTACCCCCCCCACACACACACACAGTATTCCTCTGACAACTCACCTAATACACAGAACATATGACAAGACTTATTCATAATTCAGTCCCAGAACCTGATGCAGCTACCTGCTTGAACTAATGTAATTGTATTTTTCACTTGTTATACTAAATTATTTTAAAATATTATCATGATACACGTTTGAAGTCGATGTAAAGAACTACAGAAGTTGTGAAAGCTCTAACAGAATCTGTGAGAAGGGAAAGGGTAAATGGTGAAATGGTACAGCCTTCAGTACTCTTTGGAAAGTGAAAAGCAAACATGTAAATGCACCTAGTCTCTCTTTGGGAATTTCTAAATATTCTGTTCTATTTTCTCTTTTCTTATAATTTGCATACGACCATGATTTAGAGCAGAGGGACTTAGTCCCAAGCCCTTATCCGTTTCATCTTGGCTGGAGTGGGCAGGTTAAATTGACTTTTCAAGCAAAATACAGAAATAATGGTAGGCCTTTCTGGCTGCAGAAGGGTCTCCATGGCAACCCATGTAATGAAGCCCTCACTGGACATGGAGGAAGGCCTGTGCTTACATACCACCCTGTCTCCTGGAGCGATTTAAAGAAAGCACAACCAGCAGAATAAACTAAGGTACAGACAAGCCATTCATTAAAAATAATTAGACCATGTTTCCATAAAAATAAGTCAGGGGTTTTTATCTTCCAGTGTAAAACTGTATATTATGAATTAATCTGGAACAGAAAAAGTAGTGAAGGACAATGGAAAGGTGAAGCTGTTTACAGAAACACCAACAACAGCAGCATCTGGTGTATCTCAATTAATTATTCAAATTGCACTTAATTATGAAGCTGGATAGTAAACGGTAGTGGGACAGGCATGAAATGTTGACAGCTTTGCGATAAGATGGCACGCTAATTGGAAGACACCCCACATGTTTTTTTACTTACAGGGCTTAATAATTTATTTCCTAATGGCAACCACTTCTCACAGTTTATATCCTATGCTTTAAAGTGGTTTAATAAAAAATTACTAGTAATAATGCACAGTTGCAACTAATAGAAACTTTACTACTGTACAACCTACATAATTCACACCCAATGTATACATAACCATGATAAACTTCATTCTTTTGTTCTGTGGCAAAATAGTATATACAGAGAATTTACAAGTATACTTATTAAAAACAATATTTCTGGGGGTTATTCTCATTTTTGATACCCTAAAATAATCTAGTAGCGTTTGTAAATTAAATATAACAAATGAAGGGAAATGGATAGACTGAACTACAAACTCAACCTAAGCCGTAAACTGGCAACTAACTTTAATCACAGTTCTTAACTCCTAACTACATCCTTAATCATAACTAAACCCAGTTCTACCCAAATGCAAAATTCACCCTCAATTCAGAGCCCATACCTAACCTTAAATAAACCCATTACTTTACTATTTTGATCTTAATTTAACCTTAATCCTAACTTTAAATGCCAACTTTAATGCTCACGTTAGCCTCAAACTTAACTCAAACCTTAACTTTAATGCAACATTAATACTTAAATATGTCCAGGTATGTAGTTAGGTGTTCTAACCTACTAAATGTGTAATGCTGTTTCAAAGTCATTACAGAAAACTAATAAAATGAAACAGAACACAAACGGAATAGTACTTCAAAGACAAGGTCCTGGGTGCAGTTTTGTTCTAGTTGATATTCATATTCTAATATGCAATGGGAATAAATAAATACATTTCAAAGACAGTGTCTGGAATGCCTGGAAATAGAAGACTGGCTGAGCCCCTTTGCCACCACTCTGCCCCCAGACTGCCTTTAAGATCTTCACAACTTTAATTTCTAATGAGGACAGCAGGATTTCTTTAAAAAAAAACAAGTCAAGCTTTATTACTAGGAATACATTTCACATCTTTCCATACGGTGAGGTTTAAAGATATCACAACAGGGTGTTTTGTCCATCCTGTAGTTCACTGGGTCATTTGTGGTTTCCTGAGTTCTGCAGGGGGCAGTTAGACACAGACCTCAGGTTCTGCATATGTCATTTTTAAAGGAAGACCAGAATATTAAAGAGCACACTTTCCTTATTAAAATTAGTTTTGGAAGATATACATAATGGGCTCCTATTTATGTGTGTAGACAGGCTTTAAGTAATTATCCACACATGAACGTATTAGTGCGTCCAAGCATTTACTGAGACAGCTCAATGTCAATTCATGTGGTCCCAAAGGTAACAGCATGCTCCTCGTTAGTGTAGAGCAAGAGAAAACAGCTTATTCTCGTTAATCACCTCTCCGTTTCTCTTTTATCGAGTATGGAGTTCCTTTTTTCTGATACTATATTGTTATGAAGAATGGCTATAATATTTAATACAGTGTACTTTTCCAATGAAACTTCTTTAGGCTTGAGGCAATAGGTACTGTATATACAGTATATACTGTGCATTCACATATTTAGAGTACCATTTCATATTGCTATCAAATGTATTCTACAGCATTTATTCCTGTCCAGAAATGGCTATGTAAATGTTAATGATTCGGGTGAAATGTGTCTCTTTATAAATCCAGTACATCTGATCGGAATCTGATGCTCCAGAACATTTGACCCTGATCAGAGAAGGCATTGTAAATGGCCTACATTCGACCAAACAACAGCCTACTTGCCAACTGTAAAATTAGAACCCCAATACTTGATATTTTTCTGCCAGTGACTTCTTTTAATTTAATTCAGAAATGTTCATTTGCTTACTGATGGATGTATAGCACAGAAATGTGCTGTGTGTCACGATTGCTAACCCCTCTTCTTAAGGGCGCTCCAGCCCTTCCCTGTTTTTCTCCCATTACCTGCACCTGTTCCCTATTTTCGTTCCCCCTTAAAAGCCAGACGCAGACTCCACTCCTGGTTCCTCATTGAATCCCGTTTCGTGAGAACCTGGGGTCCTGCTGCGTCTGGCTCCGTTATGGTTTTAACCTTCTGTTCCTGATTCCCCTCCCTTCGCCGGTCCCGACCCGGTTCATGGTTTTATTCCCTGAATGGATCTCCTGGCTTTGGACTCTACTCTTCGGTTTTGGATTCTCCGTTTGGACTTTGTCTTTGTTTGTTCGCTTCCCCAGGACACCTGCTCACCTTGGACATGCCCCCCTGTCTCCACCCTCTCCTGCATGACTTTTTCCCCAGTGTTTCTTCACTATTCCTGATTGTGTCATCTGCATAGGTCCCGGAAAGAACTGTTTCATGACACTGTATGCACTGTATGGTTGATATGGCAATAAACCACAGTGAATGTTTTCATATAGAATTCACTCCACACAGTTTTAAAATTTGCACACAACCTATGGTATCAGAGCAAAGGCCCTTTTGTAACCCTTCAAGAAGTGTATTGCAGCATACCATCATTAAAATAAAGCACAGCCTAAAGAAGCTGTAATTAAAGCAGAGTAAATTGTCTAGATATCAGGATTAAACTTGGTATGATGTTTCGGCATGGTAAAAATTCGATGGACAAACAACCGTAAATACTTGATATAACTGAAGCAGAACATTGAATCTTCCCTTTCCAAGGATTAGTCTTCAGAGTAAAATGAGCCAGTTGGGTAAGTTTCCCTCCAAGGCTTAAACAATTCATTTTCAATTTGGCATCTCCACTGGAAGCAGAGCTCAGCAGCTCAGTCTACCATTGTAATCGATGGATAAGCCAAGGCAGTTGTTCGTCCATTAGAAACACTTAAACTGCTCAAGTGCTACTCCTTTAAACAGACAAAGCAGCTCAACAATATCTATCCTTCAAATGCCACTGACCAGCTTACTGCTCCCAGATAAGATCTTTTGTGACGTTTTCACATTTTTTCCCTTACCACCAGAACCTTTCCTTGGGCTGTGTGATGCTGTTTGTAATGTTTACCATGCTACATGTGTACTGTACTGCATATTTGCCGATGTCTACTGGTTTCACTGCATGAATAGACATTCTTAAATTTGGAGGCTGTTCAAGGGAATTATTTTCTTCCTAAAAAACCTTAGGGGAATAAATATACTTATCTATATAAAAATAAATGTACATAGTACACCCTACCAACATTGCCTAATAGAAATGTAAGAACCTGTGTTGTAATGTTGCCTGTGTAGCATGTAGGAAGCATGCTTCAGCAGGTTTTTCATACTGGAAATTTATTTTTATTGTATTAATTCTGAAAATTTGGAGGTACGTCTCTGTGTGCCTCTAGCAGACTTTCTCTGGTCTCTCTTCAATCTAGTCTTCTTCTAACACCTGAACCTGGTAGTATTATCAATATCTCTGTATTGTCTCTAATTTTCTTGTTTTCTCCTTTTCTTGTTTTAGGAATTCTGATTGGTGCTCACCTACAGGCAGGACATGGGTGATGTCGTGAAAGTGAGGTATGCTGAGATCGGTTTCATAGCTCTTCTACCTGGGTTTTGTGTATTTGGAGACTGACAGTGTATTACTTATATCTGTTTCTTTAAATAAAAAAACATTACCAAAACCCGCATTCACTACTGTAGGTTTTGGCTTTGGTTAAAATGCACTATTGTTTTGCATTTTAAGATTGACCCTTTAATTCATGCTACAGATCATATACAGTTCAGGTGTCAGAGCTAGGAGAGTAATTGTATATATTGAGCAAAAGAAACATAACTGCAACAGATTTTTTATGAAATAACAACCTTGTGGGTAGCTGTGTCGGCATGCGTAGGCTGCAAAGGAACAAGTAATGGTTTATTCCATGCTGAAAAGAAAAGAAAAAAAAAAGAAAAGAAACACAACATCTTGGCTGTGGAGCCTTCTTCGGGTGTGAAGCTTCCTCACACCTGAAGAAGGCTCTGTAGCCAAATCTTTTTTATAGCAGGTATACCAGGTGTACAGATATTTTATTGAACATACATGAAATAGGTAATTTCATTTTGCTGATGAATGCGGTCAATCAGTAGAGGGTCTACAAGGACAGTGGCATGTGTGGCTACCACTGGAAGTACTACCAGCTGTACACCTTGATTAATGATTTGCACCTGATTGCAAAGGTTATCTTATGAGATTCTGTCCCATTTCTCACTTACAGGCTCGTCAGGTATGTACAGTACTTATTCTATGGTCTCCTGGGTGCCAAACATCATCATACAGTAGCTTAATGCACAAAGGTTTACTGTGGCTCACATTTGGCAAGTTGGCTCACATTTATCCACAATATAACCATTACATTCTCATCTCAGCTTGAAGGAAAGCAATTACGCACCATGAGGAGTTACGTTGAATGCTGGAATGTCATCACATCAGGACAAGCCAATGGCAAGACCAGAAAATAAGGTCCCAAGACTTGATCAATAAAGCACTGAGCAGTCAGGTTGCCATCAATTACTACAAGTAGAGTTCTCTTCTTCCCTAACTATCTCACAGGAACATGTAAACTCCCAGATGATGGTCTGTGTTTGGCTGTAACATCTTGCCAAGTTAGAAATTGTGTGCTGTGGACACCCCAGACAAATGACAGTGCACTAAATCCAGTGTTCAAGAGAACATGAAGATGTTTTCATGATAAGCAGAGCATATTTAGTCTTTCTAGCATTTTTCATTCTCATCTTTCACTAGGCTTAACTTTCAACAGGTTAAATCTCCCCATCAACTGTGTCCAATCAATTTTCTAACAAAATCAGGTGATTTAGTGTTAATGCTACAATGTCACTCAAGTGAATAATGGTATGAATAATAAATTAGTAAAATGATACCAAGCACTACCATCTATATCCAAAAGCTATACTTGTTATTTTTCTAACAACATATATGTATGAATAGAGTGATATGTTTCTACAAGGGGACAAGTGAAAGAGACATGGATGAGAATTAAATTTGTATAGACTTTGAGAATTAATTCACTTTTAAAATACTGAAATAATTATATATGTAATTAGGAGGAAAAAGTTCTAAATATACCTCTTGGATGATTGATTTTATTTTGACACAGTTGATAATGTAGAGAAGGTTGCAGATTGCTTGTTAATGTTTTCTTTGTTTTCTTGTTAATGTTTCTGAGTCTTCAGTGACAAAATCTATATCAAATCTGAAGCCAGAAATACAATATGTCCAACCTGATTGTAGTCAATATTCCTTATTTTTTTATTTTACCTGGTACTGTATGTCAATGAAGAACAAATTTTCATGTAAAATTATTATATGAACTTCGAGCTCTCAGGTTTGGAGTCAAAGTCCTAATCACAACTCCATGCTACTCATCGGTTGATATAATAGAATGGCTTATTAAGACTGGTGCTGCAAACTGCTTGTATTGGTGGCCTTTTTATTTTTTCCGGTTGCTACCTTATACAGTGGTACAGATGACATGGCATCAGATGCAGTAACCATGGGGTTGTCACTGACCTAGCCAC
This sequence comes from Atractosteus spatula, assembly GCF_055471065.1. Classification (NCBI taxonomy): domain Eukaryota; kingdom Metazoa; phylum Chordata; class Actinopteri; order Semionotiformes; family Lepisosteidae; genus Atractosteus; species Atractosteus spatula. The sequence goes on from NC_142724.1 coordinate 14,862,016, forward strand.
AGAGACTACACATCACATCTAAATAGCTCTTCAGCTGATGATGAATGAGTTCTCATTAAGTGCGGTGTAAATTCCTCAAGCAGGTTAGAGGTATTTAGGATTTTGTTAGCAAGGCAAAGAGGGCTGGAGGTAGTCTGAATCTAACCCTCCAAGAAGTGTAACATCAACAAGCTCAGTTTGAATGACAAGGGTTTACAGTAGCCCATAAACGTTAGTGAATGTAACACTCATAGTTAACAGTAGAGGGCAATGGTAGCTGACCTCATTCTACTAATGTTTAGATTCCAGAGTAATAGAAGAACAGTACAAACACATACATGGTTTGTTTGTATTTGAGCCACTGACAACAAAGTCAGAAAGTTCCTGGACCTTCACTTTGTGTCAGGATGTGGAACAATTTATATGTGAAGGTACTGTACCTTGAACCAAGCTACCAGTAGTCCAGATATTTCTCAGTGGCCACACTGTGGTTTTAATAATTTCAGAAATGTAGATCAAGGAGTAAAACAACAAACAAAATTAAGGGAGCACATCAGTGCTGAAATGAGAATAAAACTACTGGGACAGATTTACATTGATCATGTTATAGATGAGGGTGCACAAATCTGACATTTAAACACAATTAGACAATGAAAAGAAACTGAATTATTCTGAAACCTCATAGATCAAGCATGTCAAATTCAGATCTTCAAGGACCCAGTGTCTGGTTTCGTTGCAACCCGAGCCACCTACTAAATATTTAATCTAATTATTTTCTTCGACAAATCTAGGGTTTTTCCTGAGGTCTTTTGCAGTTGATGGCTCAAAACATTCAATTAAGGTACCATTGCTCAAAAAACTCCTCAGTACCTGATTGGAAGCAGATAATTGCAAAATTAGACAAACTGCATAACTGAAAGCGCAGGTGGAACGAAAACCAGAAGACACTAGCCCCTGTAGGGATCCAGTTTAAGACCCCTGTCACAGATGCAACAGCTATGTTCTGTACATTAACATAAGAACAGTGAGATGTTCATTACACATCAATGTTAATTGTATATATTCAGTCATAACCGTAATAATATTATAGTGTATCAATTAATTATATTCCAAATTATAACATCCTTCCCCGGAGATACAGTTTTAAGGAGATGGATGTGAAGCCAGCCCTTATATGCCAGCTTGTGTGTTTCTTCTATTTTTTTATGTATTTATATTTATTTTTTTAAATAAATATTGCATTATTATGTTTAATTTTGTAAGCAGTACTGAGTGACAATGACTTGGTTAGAAAATGGAGTGAGACCAGAAAGAAAAAGACTGTCTTTCTTGAGCTCCCTGGGACGCTGAGCTGCCCACTGACTCTGCCTATCCACCTGGCACCGCAGGGTGTCATGGTCTTGTATGAGAAACAGAATTTGTGATTTTCTCATTAACAATGAAATGTTGTTGAAGCAATATATAGTTTTTTTATCAGTTGCAGAGTGATAGTTGAAAGGTCAGGAATTTAACCTTCCTTCTAACATCCTAATGATAATGTAGTCTCCTTTTGCAAATACCAGCATGTGTAAGAATGCTAACTTTTTAATTGGACCTTTTTTTGATGGCTCACATTTTTAAAATCCATTCTTTCCGGTTGATGGATATGATGAGGAATTTACAAGCTCCAGCTTGAGGCATCGATGCTCTTTCATGGGAAATACTGTAAGTGGGATTCTCTTTTAATTAATAAGCTCAAAAGTCAAGCTGTACCAGTCTTTAGTATGTTGTAAAATTGCACTTGTCGACAGTGAGTATAATGAGCAAAGTGACCTTTGCAATAACAGAACTTTAGAATGTGTGAGAAATGCAGTCCTGGAGGAGTGTCCGAACTAATGCAGACTCCACGTAAATAAGGGAGAGCTGACAGGTGTGATATTCTTAATAACCACGAGTGTCTTTATATCATCAGACCAGTCGAGCGTGTAAAACTAAATGTTTACAAAGAGATTGGAGAATTCATTAACATGAAGGGATTGAAGGGCTTAGCCATCGATACAGTTGTCGCTCGCTGCTGCTATTTGCAGAGCATGGTTTTAATCTAAATCAGTTTGCATCTAATTACCCTTCTGAATGCATAATAAGTCTAAGTTGACGATTCAGAATTTAGAGCGGAGGGAAGTTAATGAGCTCCCATGGAATGATTCCCTTCTGTGTATTTTTTCTCAGATGTTATCTGAAATCAAGGGGCACGCGAAAGTATTTTTTCTCATTTGCATAACAATCTTATTTCCTGCTGGCAACACTAAGAAATAACTTTTGTTTTCCATCCTTGATTCTTCATCATACACTTATATAATGTATTATTCTATGTGAATTGTTTACTCAAACAACAGGGTGAAATAGTTTTAATCAGTAAACAATATTATGACATTAAACTGCAATAGTATTTCCTCATACGATGTAGTGAGATTATTTAACTGTTGCCTTTAAAGCTCCTGGATCACCTCTCCCCTAATCTGAAGGGTAAAGAAGAACTTTGGTCAATAAGAACACACAATCCCTAATTAGCTGCAATTAGATTTAACCTTCGATCCTCCAAGAACACTGAGGACAAAATTAATCCTAATATTAGATATAACGAATTCTGAGACTCTATTTCCGGTCCATCTAGACGCTTTGACTGACAACACAACCTAAATTCAGATTTAAAGAGATCTGAATTGAAAAGAAAATGAGCAACTGCTCCAACTCTCTGAAAGCCTCACCCCAGTCTCCCATGTGCTGTGAAAATTCATTTGGATGTTTTCTAATCAGCAGTTACAGCAGCCTACAGCCATGCTAAAGCTGATCGGCGCAGAATAGATGGGGTGGAACTGGTCACAGGCAGAGGGAGCAAATGGCAACATCACATTACCAGCTGACCTCTGCAATACTGCAATGAGAGCTCCTTTCTTTGGCATAATGAGTAATTGTGCCTGTATGTGAACCCCAGTTCCACCCTCCTCCCCTTCTGTGCCCTTTAGCTTCAAAGATCCTGTTTGTTTGCGGATACGCAGACTGAAATAAGTATCTTGCTGATGAAGTGAACAGATAGATTAGAAAATGTAAGGTTAATGAGATTTTTATAAAGCGTCAGTCTTGCAGTTTAAACAGCAATGAAATTAAGGCTCCTGATAATTAAAATGAATTGACCTGTGAAATGAAAGTGTCCTTCCAAGAGTTCAGGATTGATATGCAGAGAGAGTGGGAGAGAGAGACAAATGGTGAGAGAGATAAAGACATAGAGAAGGTTAGAGAGAATGAGGGAGAAAGATGGGGAGACAAAATAATGGAGAAAAAATAAAAGCCAGCTATGACTGAGTTACATTGCAGAAATGATAAATAGCTGAGAGCAGAACAATAGAATAAACAGAAGTTTTATGTTAACTCATGCTTAGCTTCCCTTATGCTCCCCTATAAATTTTACATATTAGAATAATAAATCCTGAAGCCAGGTGGATTGTGTCTAAAGGTGACCCATTTTAATGACGGTTATAACATAATGATGTTACTGTCCAATCATAGCAGGTAACTGTGCTATTTTATGCCAGACAATACCTTGCTGTGAATTAGCCTTTTGTAAAACCTGAACAGATACTATTTCACTTCAATTCAGAATCTGTTTCTGTAGAATTTTATTCGGATGTTTTAAAACCCCTCTCCCCAAAAGCAATGTTACTGTAAGAACAGAAGAAGACCCACATAGAGCATTTAGAAAACAGGGTTCTGTGTGCCATCAGATGTTTGCCAGGTTCCTTAGAGAGAATAGGTATCTCCAGCTCCACTGACCCCATTTTGTCAATGAACCAAGGTTCAGCATTACCAATTGACATGGAGACATGAAGCCAGCACTTACATTATGAAAGGAAGCACCAGACACATCTTCCACAAAATATATGTTCTCTAATAATCTGCTTTCACATTGTAGTTTACAGATTTAGACTTTGATATTTTAAAGCAGTCAAAGTGGACTTTGATAACATTTTTTTTTAAAAAGAACATTATCTATGATTCCGCTTCTACAGAATACTCTCAACTTTTGTTTTGTTCTTAATTTCTTTTGGCTTTGCAATTTCTAATGTCAGAAATCAAGTAATGGTGCAGTGTTTAACACCATTCACTGTGATCAATATTTAGGAGCAAAAAATCAATATTGCAAGTGTTATGGTCATGAATAATCAAAATGGACTACAGGTAGGCTAACAAGAATGGGATTTGGAGTTTCCTCAAACATTAACATCAGAACAGTGTACAGTATTTAGAGCCACGCATAGAGGGAAGTGGTCAGAAGCAATAAGTTACCCAAAACCAACTGACTAACAAAACTGGTACAGTTATATTTTTTATTTATAATATTTTTCCTAAATAATACAAACTGCTCTGTGTATTTGTTTTGATTGACTCTTGATATTACTCTTACATTACGTTTTTAATGAATAGAATGGCGTGGAACCTTTACTTAACTGTTGAAGTTAAAACCTTAACAGATTATCATTTATAAACTTCCTTGTTGTCTTAATAGAACAATAGTACAATATTTGTAATGGCATCTTACCCATGGAAATTAAAGGCTGTATTAGAAGACTTGACAGTAAAACACAGAGAATGCAGCCTTTGGCTGTGAGCCATCAGTAGGAGTCATTAAATGTTTTACAACTACCTAACCGCCTGTGCAATATTTTATGAAAGAATCACTTTGCTAGAAATATGTTTCTCGAGAAACTATGTCAGGTGTGCAATAAGCTAGCGATGCCACTTGAGCAGAATGACTAACCTCAGTTTGACCACCAGATTGCACTTTGGGAAGCAGGCAATTGTAAATAAACTGGTAAATATTGATCTTCAGCATGTTATTAAGTAAAACAGAGGAATGGAACTGAGATACACTCATGGAAATTTGCATGCAGTAAAGATTTTCAGATTTCTCCAGTTTGGTAGTTGAACCTCAGGTTAGCATTGCTGTCTCTACCAATCTGCTCCCATTTATTAAGATTCTGCCTCATCCTCATTGAGGATGAAACTCAAGTCAAGCTGAAGGGACCACGGCGAAGGGACATGGGTGGGAAAGATTTAAAGGTTGCAACAAATGGAGCATCTTTAACATGGTGAGGTAGCTCATTCCACAGTTTTTGGTCCCTGTGACTGAAAGATTTGGCATCTGCATATTGTTTTTATTATAGTAGCAATCCTATAACACTGTAAAGAATACATCTCTTTTAATCCAATCGAAATATTGCTTTCGATTTTGAGACAGTTTTGTCAACAAATACTGCTTGTTAAGTCTGCATGCAGATCATGTTGAAACATTTCTGCAGTGAAATATCTGCTGCACGACCTGTACTTATTTGCTCATACATCATATTACATTAGTCATTACAATGACTAGTAAGCAGGAAGGGCTGCTTCATATCGAAATTCACGCAAACCGCCGACCATACAGTACTTCAAGATTTTGTGTTTAATTCAGAATTTATAACATTTTATGATACTATCAATTAATTTATTTTGTTACGAAGCTTTTCTGAGAAATTGGAACTGTAGTTCTCCTTTAAGATATTGTATCTAAGTAGAAGAACTTTGAAATCTACTCAATACCATACAGGAAGCCAGTGGAGTGCTGAAAGGACTGGGGTCATGTGATTGTACTGTATTGCCTTATTCTAGTTAAAACACTTACAGCAGTATGAGCTGAAGGGTAGACAAAGTGATCTGGGCAATCTGATAAAATTGCATTATAGTAGTTGAGCCTCGTTGCTTTAAAGGTATGTTATCCTGCATATTAACATCTTAACTAAAGAAAGCATCTTAACTAAAAAACAAAAAACAAACAAAACAAAAACCTCTAGACTTTAAGTGTAAAGAAAAGTGTTAAGAAATAAAGTTAAGGTTGGGGTTGAAAATTTCTCCTGGATTACACACTAGTTAGGGCCTTGGACCCTTTGCATGAGGATTGTAGGTTCGAGACCCCAGTAAGGACATTGTGATTATATCCTAGAGCAAGACACTTAACCATAATTTCTTAAACCTCTCTTCTTTAGTATTGGCCAGAATTATTGGTGGGAGGTTTAACTGCAGTAGCCTGGCAGACCATCCAGCAAGAGCGTTATGCTCTAATTTCATCTGGCTCTGCAGAAGCCTGTATCTCTCTGTGACCCTGTGAGATGTTTAGTTTCATTAAGGTTTTTAACCTTTGGTAGAAGCCATTGATTTTCCTTGTATAACAGAGTGCTTTCTATTCTCATTTCAAGGCTCCAAAATGAACAGTTCAATTATTTCAGATTGATTCTGTTTGTTGATTGTTCAATCCGCCTGAGTCAATAACTGCATGTTAGGATCAAAATGACAAGAGCCTTAGTATCCATACGGTATCTCTATACAGGCAACAATTTGTTCTTGCTTACTGCTCTTCTTGCAAGCATCCCGGGTGGCTAAACAGCAGAAATGATGAACCAGAGCCTACATGGCCTACATGTAATGCAGTTAGAAATAAACCACCTCAAATAGGTTCTCACGCTGGGTTTTAAAATATCAGTTTCACTGGTGTTTCCTGAGTTAGAGTCAGGTTGCTAAGAAATGAGGATGGAACAACTGAATGCATGTGTCCTGACAGAGGAGAAAGGGATATTTCAAACTAAAGATTTGTGTTTCTGGATTTTAATGACAGATACTACACATTAACCCAAAGCTATTCACCGAGCATGTGGAAAATGCAAACACAAGTTCACTTTTTGATCTTGTGCACATGAGAGTAGAAAAGTCTATTGACTGTTTTCATGTGGGCCACTGAAGCTGCAGCAGGCACTCTGCTAAGTGAATCAAGGATCAAATTGTTTTCGATGAAATAAAACCCGGCAGCAGGCAGGCGGCACCAAGTATTAAAAGCAACCTTGTTATTGCAGCCCAAAGGAAATGGATTTTTCTCCCTCTCCCTTTAGTTACTGTGCTTTTTGCTCATTTGTGAAGGAACATTTTGTGTGTAATGGATGAAGAAGACAGCAGCATCTCAGACAAATGGGAGCTGACAGCTCATTCAGTGCCTGCTGTATTTGTTTATTCCGGACTGCGCTCCCATCATTCCTCTGGGAAGGTGATGCTGTAGGAGTGGGGGCTGTGAGTCGAACAATCCCAGTGAAATGTGCAGGTGTGTGTTCTGCAAGGCAACGTGGTGTGAAATGAGATCCAGGGAAGGAGACAGATACAATCGCGGCCATTTCCTCAGTACCGAGAGGAACGAGAATGCAGAGCACAGGAAGGACACTTAATAAGGAAATAGTGGAAGACACTCACTCCCTCTCCACATCCACAACTGCACACCTTTCACAGACTAAAGCTAACAGAATACACACAACCTCTCCCAGCATGGCTCACACACATAGTATACCGTCACTCTAGTATTGCCTCTCTACACATAGCTAGTGCCTGGACCCCCAGAGATTTATTTCTCTCCTCATGGAGGTGTTGTAATACACTCTATTAGTTATAGAGACACACTCTATAAGTGTTGTAATACACTTTCTCTCTCTCTAAGTCCTTGGGTTCCGAAAAATGCTTTAAGAAAATAAGTTAATATTGACCACTACTTTACATCCCAATATAATAATTGTATGGTAATTGTATTGTACTAACCTGCTTTTACAAAAATATAATTTAACTCTTACTGTTCTATTTAAGACTGCTACAGAACAGACATGGCAAACTGAAATCTAGACATCTAGAAATCTAGAAATCTATTACCTGAATTTTTCATTGTATCACATTGAAAGTGTTTCCCCAAACCTTGGCTGATAGCTTCAGCTATGTGTGTTCATTTTGTTCTGAGACCAAGTCAAGGGATGAAGTGAAAGGAGAACATTTTAATAGAGACCATACAAAAAACATTTAAAGAATTAATTCTGAAAATAGTCTGCATTTTATAGTCACTATAATAATGACAATAGTCACTATGGATTTTATACAAACAAATAGGGATCAAACAAGTCTTTTTTGGAACAAACTCATTGATTTTGTGGTCATAATCCACAACCCCTTAAAAGGAGGAAATGAAAACATTTAAGCCTAGGTGAATATCTGAAAAAAATGAAGGAGGGCATACATTAATTATAGATGTGCCCAGTTTTCGGCTAGGCTTTACTGCCACTTGAAATGCAATAAAATGTTTTATAATACAGATGTAATACTGCTCAGAGAAATTCCCAGGACACAGTCATATCTTAAAGCATGTCATTTTTTTACTGGAAGGTCTAACTGCAGCAAAAAATCAATTTTCAGGACTGGATGGAGGGTACGCTTGGTTGTATTCATCTACAGAAATTGTTCTTATACCAATGAGTTCAGCCAGGTCGCACTGTACTAATGGCCTAGACTTGCCCGTATCTGTTTCCAGAATCTGTATAATTAGTGTCTTCGTTTTTTCCTTCTTTCCCCATTACCCCCTGTGTCCACAGCATTTATGGTATAGATTTGTATTTTGTTTCTTTTTCGTAGTCTGTATTTCCTCTCATAAGGTTTTAAAGAAATGGATGTTCTGTGCCACTGATCAGACAGCACTATCTGCATTGTCATTTAGTTCACAGAAAGAATGAAAGCAATATAGACAGCAGTAAAGCTGTGTATTCAAATTTGCTGGAAGTGATAACTGTATTGTATTGCTACTGTAAAAAAAAAGCAGAAACAGACTTGAATGGACCAGGCAAAAACTGCAATTTAGGAACTTTTTATTTTTAAGAAAGATCAATTTAAAAGTGCCTAAGTGAGATGACTTGCCATGATGAAAAAAATGAAAGGAAGGAGAAAATCTACTTTTCAAGTAGAGATAGGATCAAGTGGGAAAGACTGGGAAAGATTCTAAGCATTTTGTTTTAAGATTCCAGCTATGCCTGGTACTCCATGTGTTCCCTTACCAGACAATGCATCTCGACCCTAAACATGCCCTTTTTCGGCCTGGAGGCAGTAAATAGTAGTGTGCGAACTGAAGCCTCCCAGAGGGCCTCCTTAGGTGCCTGAACCCCCTTAACTGGCTCTGCTTGATCTGGAGGAACAGAGTCTCTCCTCTGAGCTTCTCCTTGAGCCTCAATCCCCAATCTAACTGAGCTTCTCATTCTGTCACAAAGAGTATATCATGGCCATATGGGAAGGTGGGTGGGGGTAGTAGATTGAATTGTAAAAATAAGAGCTTTGCCTGAGAATTCAGCTCCCACAGCACCATCGGCCAGTGTAGCACCTGCACCATTGCCAGTGCTGTACAGGTATGCTGACTGGCCTCACACTCCCTCTTGCCTCTTGTTGCATAGTGGGGAACATAGCCAGACAAGGCAAGAAGGACAACATAATATGGAAAGAGCAGGGGTGGCATCTCCATGCACCCAAATCAGATATCCTCCATTCCTCAGCTGCTTCCCTCAGCTGTACATGGACAGATATTCTCAGCCAGAGTGGAGGTGGTCACTCAGAGTGGCTGCTGCTCCTCAGACCAGTTGTCATGACAGTTCTAGGGTCTAGAAGGCCATTGTCTTTGGCCACCTCCCTGCTGGCCTTAACATTGGAGTGGAGAGGTGGTTGTTCAGCATAAAATTCTGCCCGCTCATCCTCAGGTGGACACTCTACACAACAACTAAGATTTGATCATTTTTATGTTATAGTGCTTTAAATCCAGACCCTCGAAGAAGCACTCCGTGGCATCGACACTGACATGTGTGGACTTTTGAAGGCCATTACCGGTGTCTGCTCATCTACTCTGAAGAAAGCACCACTTCCAGGCCAACTGTTCTGGTGCAGCAGCCACTGCACTTTCTCCCCAGATCACTGAATCCTTTACTTTCACTTTGTGAGGGGACAAGACCTTTGTTTTGTTTCCCTTCATTGGTGCACCAGTATGGAGACCTTGGCCACCTGGTACTGCTTACCTTACACTTCAGCCAGCAGTGTCATCAAACCAAATGTTTTTTGGCATCTCAGGATGAGCTAGGCTATGAGTGCTAGCAGTATCTCCCAAATCTCTAGACATAAAAATCAGAAACAAGAAAACAAGGAGAGAGTATTTAACATGCACTAGTTGTCACGACCACTAACCTGCCCAGACCAGCCCCCAAGAGGACTAATCAGTTCCAGCAGCAGGGTGATAATTACAAACGCCGCCGCACGTGTTAATTTCACATTAGACGCCTTACTGTGCAGCAGGCTGCATTATTTAAGCCTCCCTTACCCGCATATTGCTGCTCGGTATTGAGTTCACTTCTTGTTGCTCTACCTAGCATTTCTTTACCTTTTGCCTTACTGGATTTCTGACTACACCTTTTGCCTTCGGACTTCGGATCTCGTCTCGTCCCTTGGATCGTTTGCTATCTGTGTCTATTTTTTCTGATTTGACCCTGCCGCTCTCTTTTCGACCACGAATCTGTCTTACGTTCTGGATTGTTCGCCACCAGTGCCTTTACCGGATCTCGACCTACTGTACCATACGCCTTCGGACTACAACTCAGCTCCTGGTTTTGCTCTGTTCGCTTACTTACCTCCCAACGACTCCTGCATCTGCATCAGATCCTTTTCACCTCTACCAAGCCTCGTTACACTAGTGATGCAGATCCACAACCCTGCCTATGGACGTTTTGGATAAATGACATGAGCAAGGGATGCCTCCGCTTCTATAAAGAAGCACCTCTTCTGCCATCCTGCACAGGTCAAACTCTAAAAACACAACCATCTTCACATGGAATGCATTCACAGCTGCTTTTAAGCATTTAAAGGCATTGTAATTGAGGCACTTATATGACTCCAAATGCTGAAACCTGCATTTTTATTTTAAAATATGCAAAGAAGGCTAACATTTGATAATTTGACCATCTGATACAAAAGCAGGAAAATGTTTGATATTTAATGGAGTTTTTAATGAAAGTTCGGGAGGAATGAAAGCAACCGAGCTCATTCGACACAGCTGCTGCAATTCTCACTAATCCTGACGTAAGCAACCGGTTTCCATATATATCAAACGTCACCCTCTCCTCTTCCTCGTTCATTTTCTGCATCCCTCCTCCACCCCCTCTCCACCTTTGCAGCTACCCAGTTGGTTGCAGGGGGGTCCTATCCTCCCCATCCAACAGCCAGGAGGTTGGCCCTCAGCCAAGCGGGTTAAGCCAAATCTCCACATCTCAATAAACGATTCTAATTTCTCCCAAGCTTTCGGCTGCCGTCATTCCTCGTGAACATATGTTTGGAAATAAATTACAAACTTTCCCACTTTGTATAGACAAGTAGCAAAATCAGATGGAAGGTACCAACCTTTAAGAAGCTCCTCATGGAATGATATAAGTGTTTGTTTAGGCACATCGTTCTTCTGTTTTAAACAATTTGAGGGAGAAATACAAATGGCTAACAAAATGCTTAGATATGTAGTTAAAAGTTTTTTTTTAATTTTAAATACTACTCAAAATTTAATTTTGTAGGCCGGATGGTATAAAAAAAACCAAAACATTATTTTTTCCTCCTGTTTGTTTTCATCCATTTTTCTAAGCTCAAAGAAAGCTTGGCTCCTGATATGTGTTCTGAGGAGCAGCCAGTCACCAATCTCTATTACCTCTTCAGAGGGTTAATTTAAGAAGTTGAGGAATTATTCCTGGTTCCTAACACAATTCCGGCCAGACACAAGCTGCCATCCCCCGAGGGAGAGAGGAGCAATTATTTCTGTTTCACTGTAGACCTCCGTGGGAGATGAATCAGGGGCTGTCCTGGCTCTCTGCTGGAGGACAATGACAGATGATCCGTCCTGAAGAAGAACAAATGAACATGTCAGGTGTGAGGGAGCTGCGGCACATTTTCAGCTCAGGAGAAGCAGCATAACAGTAGCTGTTTTGGTGTAATGTATTGCCAGGCATGCAGCTTCCTCAGTTTTGGCAATGATATCCTCCTGCTTACAGAAATTCAGACCTGATCTATCCTTTCTCAGGGAGCTTTCAATCATTCCCTGCTCGGAGTAAAGCATTTGCAGTTAGTTTGCTCCAAGCAAAGGTGACGCCTGCTTGACAGGAAAGAGAAAGGAGTGTTTAGTAATACAAACGACTTTGTCTGATCAGCACAACTGCTTACTTTTCCTTGAGCTTCCAAGAGCAGAGGAATTTCAGCTGGGAAGATTTTTTAAAAGAGGTATTAAAAACCTTGGTGCGTACAGAATTAAAGACATTCTCTTTAGTAGATGCCAGTTGTATTACATATTAAGATTGTTTATTTAAACAATCTTATTTATGCTCAACATGCAGTAATTTCAATAAGAATAGAATAACAGAAAAAATTAAAATATATACACTGTATATATTGTAACACTTCAGGGTTCAGGGAAGGGCGGTGACATCACCGCTCTGGTAAGCCGGCTCTTACACACCACTGATGGCCATATGCATTACACTCTCCCCCGCTTAACTCGCCGTCCTCGCCAAAGGGCTATCCCACCCCGCTTCTGACACCAATGTAACGCTTCGGGGTTCTGGCGGGCGCCCTTCCCTGTAATAGTGTAATAGCCGGACTACAGCCACTGGGCTGTAGAGAGATCTCTCTTTAGCTCAACAAGCTGGGTCCCTGTTGAGTGATGCCGGAGGCCCGAGTTCGCATTCCCCACGGTGCGCGGCCGACCTGTGTAGGCAGAAGGCAAGGGTGCCCGCCAGAACCCCGAAGTGTTACAATATATATTTTTTAAATTTAATTTTATATGGACAAAAAACAAGACTTTTCAGGTCACAAACTGGAAGCACCCAACTTAAGGGTTTATTTGATGTTTTAAGACTGCTCTGTTTAAACAAATTTTCAGAACCTATAATCACTGAGTAAGTTGTTTTCTTTTTTATGTCAAATTGTCCTCAGCTTTTTCAACTGAGTTTATTATTTTAAATCTGTATGTTTTAGATTTATTTAAAGTTAGTAATCATATAATAAATAAATAATATTTTTGCTGACATGTTGGACCAATACATCATAACATTGGAAATATGCATATTTTATTGCATTACAACATTTTTTAAAATCTTTTCACAAAGCATTACACATGCTTCATTACAAATGATCTCCAATATGCTCTAAATCCAACAATCAAATGTGTCTTCACAGTAGCAAAACTATTTTTAAAAAACAAATTTATGACCCAGTGCTGAATAAAGAAAGATACACTTACCAAAGCACAGAACCACAGACTATATATCATATGAAACAAGACAGTCTCTCCTTCAAAATAGTGTGCTTCAAAATCAAATCCAGCACCAATTTGTTTTATAAGACTACATCACATAGAAAAGAGGCACTCTTTATTAAAGCCCCAAACCTGCTTATTTGCCATTTTTACCTTTAAATATAATATACTGTGACATAACCAAAAGTTTGACAAATAATTTAAAATACTGTGAAGCAAAGGTTTCATGTCAGTATCCTAAGCAATATCCACAGAAAAAAACGTGTGGGTCATTTCAAATAAATTTGAAAGGAGTGCTTTTTTAAGTTCTCTGATAAGCAGAAATAGTTGCCACCCATTGAAATCTGAACATTTAGAGATTTAGTGGAGGTTTATAGGTGGTCAGAGCAAGGCCAGAGTTTTTTATCGGTTTCTGCTAATTTGTTTGCCCGTCATTCAAGTTATGATCCAACAAACTGTTTGTTGTAGTAGGCTCCCACAGCCTAAAAAAGTGTATTTGTATATTCTTAACAGTCTGTACAGCATTGAATAATAGTAATAATAAAAACAGAAACCAAGAACTTGAAAAAATGACTTTTGAAGAAAGAAAATACAATGTTTGTTGTTTCTGTTTTTGTTTGGATATTTTTTTCTTGTGTGTAAACTGAATAAGACATATAACCTGCTGACTTGGATTTGATGCCCAATGGGCTACCTTGAATTCAAGCCCTGAATCAGGCCTGTACTATCTATACTTTCTAAGACAATCCCAGATGTTCAAGGGAACATCTATCCAGGTGGAAATAGCCTTTGGGGGGCTGTAGGGTTTTAAATAAAGGATAGATTAATGGCCTCGCAAAGATCAAGAATTTAAAAAATACTCCACTGTTTTTAAGTTTTTGTTTTTTAAAGAGTTGTTCTGCAGCTAGTTATTTACCTTGTTGAAAGTAATTTGTGGGCTATAAGGATTTTTATTCAGGACTGAACAATCACACAGCATGGATAACTGCATTTGTCATTTACATCTAGTTATTATGCAGATCAGTTTCTTTTTAAGTCTGTGACATTTCAGAAATTGAAGAAACTGCATGGAAATATTATTAATATGTAAATAACTGTTGTAAAAAAAGGCCTTACGTTCAGAGGCTGTGTCACTGTGATGCATTTTAGAGATTTTTAAAAACCATGAAATTATTACCATATTTTCAGGCCAATATTGGCATGGAATAAACTTTGTAAAAATTGATTGTTTTCCAAGTCATTGAGGCAAAAGCAATGAATACAAATGCATTAATTACTAATCGTGTCTGCCAGTCTCTGATCTTGACAAAAATCCATGAACACGAATTTTAAACTTTACTTTTATTACTTCCTTTGCCAATTATCGCAGGTTGTTTAATGAAGCTTCTTTTTTTTCCAACAGTCTGTTTCTAGCGATTGGTTAACAAAACGTTTCCTGTCCAAATGCTTCAGAAGCAATGTGCTCAAACACTTCATACAAAGTGGATGTTTACAAATGATGCCCTAAACAGATAAACCAATATATTATTTATTCATCCAGTAAAGATATGAATTTGGCACTATCATAACCTGATCCACGGCATTTGTTACCAAAAAGTCTTCTTATTAGTATGCAAAGGAAAAAGTAAAGGTTTATTCCATGCTGAAAAGAGAAGAAACGAAACAACGTTTCGGCTGTGGAGTCTTATTCGGGTGTGAAGGCTCCACAGCTGAAAAGTTGTGTTTCTTTTCTTCTCTTTTCAGGATGGAATAAACCTTTACTTGTTTCGTTGCATACTGTTACGCATTCCACTCGCGTCTCTGTCCCTTCTTGCATTCCCATGCGCACACACTCTAACAAACGCTCACGCCGCAAGTAATACGCCAATCACCGTTCACTCCCGTCCCTATTTTAGTTCTGCTTTTTCCTCACTTCCCTGCTCATTATTGCGGATACTCTTAGAGTTCCCAAGTGCGTGTTATACTCTTCTACTCTTTCGGTATTGATCTTCTAGCCTGCTCTCCGTTTTCGACCTAGCCTTACGTTTTGGATTGTTGCCCTCTCGTTGTCTCTCCCGTGATCTGATCCACTCGCTTGCTTCCTGGTTTCGTTATTTGCCTTGTGATTTGGATTGTCTCTCCCCTGTACAGACCTACTCGCTCGCTTCCTCCTATTCGTTTTTGTTTCGTGATTCGGCTTGGTGTTTCTCTTTCCTGAGTCCTGCACAGGATCCATTCACCCTACCTGCCTGTCCTGACACATACTACCTACTTGAACTACTTCTCATTAGAATTATTTAGAACACAGAGTAAGCTAACAGAGGGCGGCACACAGCCTCACAGCTCTGGGGCTCTGGGGCCCTGGATCCAATTCCTGGGCTCATACCTGCAAGGAGTTTGTATGTTCCCCCGATGCTTGTGTAGGTTTCCTCCAAATGCTCTGGTTTCCTGTCACAGTCCAAAGACATCCTGATAGGATAATTGGCTTCTGGGAAAACTGGCCCTTGTGAGAGTGTGTGTTATTGTCTCTGTCTGTGCCCTGTGACAAACAAGTTGTCCTTCTAGGGTGCATCCTGATTTGCACCCATTGCTTGCCTGGGATAAGCTCCAGCTCCCCTGCAGAGGGATAATATTTTCTATCCATTAATTTATCCTGTATTGGATAAATTAATTGATAGAAAATAAAAGGATGGAAGCTCAGAGATACTAGGGGTTATCCCTGTGATATTCCCTCAAAATTCATGTCTTTGCACAGCTTCTCTTATACCAGTTCCTACAGTAAATCTGCATGAGGTTTTTGTAGTTATCTTACCTTGCCCGTATCATACATTTATTGTGCTGTGTTCTCTATAGTTTGTGTTCTGCTTCACATTTTTTCTGCCCTTCACTGTGTTTTTACCAGGATCTCACTGCATTTTAATCACCTTTACTCTGCCTTTTCTACAGCATTAAGAGCTGTTGGGAGCAAGTCCTGTTAGGACTGTAGTTTTTTTTATATATTCAGTTGTGCCTGGTTACAAAAACCCAATGAGCCAAAGTGATATTTTTCAACAAGTAGAAGTACCCTTTCACACCAACAAGAAGTATTCAAGCATATATTTGCCCCAGAGCGTTTTGCTACTGGGTTATTGATGGGCTCCATTCATCATCCCCTGTTCTGCTGTGCAAGGTCAGTGGTGTGCTGCTGGGTGCGGGGCAATAGAAGGGAAAGACAGCAAAAACAAGCCCATGAATGGAGAGACTGTTCTTTTCCTCTTGTGTCCTACCCCATTTTCTACTGCTCAGCCCTCCTCTACTCTCCCTGTTATGTGTCACTACATAGCACAACCTGTGTGATATTGCATATGCAAGATGAGTGGAAGCTTTTAATGGGATGCGTGCGTGTTTGACTGAGAGAGGTCATGGGGGGATCTTTTATTTTCATTTTTTCTTGTTTCCCCCCCAGTGTTCCAATTTAATAGAGGCAATCATTTATCCCTGATGGGTTCACCCTTGCTATTGCACCGCCGCCTTTGGGAATGATTCTGCTGCTGACACTTTTGTAGATGGCGCAATGAAATTATTTTCTACTCCAGCGGTTTTCAATTTAGATTAAGAAAAATTTGTGTTCTTTTTAACGGCCGATGAGTAAATCACACGGCAACGGCTGAGGCCCTGGCGGTCGTTCCTTATCGGGCTGATGGCTTTTTAATCGGGACAAGGTCAGCCAGGGCAACGGTGCAGGGGTGAGGGAGGCAAGTGGTGCCACAGTAGTTGAGCCCGAGGATTTTGCGGAAACCAACGGCACCCTGTGTGGAAGCTCCCTCACAACTGCAGAGACCTCCGCCTCCCTGGTTAACACATTACTGTTGAGGGATGTGTTAACTGTGTCTCAGGTTAACTCTATGGGCCCTAAACCAAATCCACTATCATAGGATCACTGTTTTACTTAAATGCTACAGGGCATTCCCTGAAGCTCTTGCAGAAAGTGGAGCAAATTTTGTATTAATCAGTTTAAAGGTTGTGCAGAAAAATCATGAAGCATCAATGAGAAAAGAAAACATTTTACTAACATTTTAGAATTGAAATCAAAGGCTGAGGGCAGCACAATGGAGCCATGGTTAGCATTGCTGGCTTGTAGCACAGGGGTCTTGGGTTCAATTCCTGGGATGAACTATTTGCAAAGAGTTTTATGTTCTCCCCGTGCTTACATCCCAGGTGCTCTGATTTCCTCCCACAGTCCTGTTTCTATGTATGAGCTATGATGGACTGGTGTCCCATGCAGGGTGTATTCTGCCTTGCGCCTGCTGCTTGTAGGGGTAGATTCTGGCTTTCCTTGTGACCCTGTACCAGATGAGCGGATTAGAAAATGGATGGCTAAAATCATAGGCTTATATGCTAAAATTGTACAATGCACTATTAAAGACCTCATTTAAAATCTTAAGAATATTGTTTATAATATCAGTCACCTTGTAACAAGATGATACTGTTGCTCTAGAATTAGTCCAGACTGGAGTACTTAAGATATATTACTAGGCTTATCCTGACCTAGACTGAAAGGCTATCAGGACTGCTCCTTTTCAGACTTGAACAGACAACTAAGATGGGACCAGATTCAAGTATTTCACAAACATTGTAAAAGTAAAATCTGTGGAATTCAGAATCAGCAGCGAAGCACTAACAAAAGGATGCTAATGCAAACAAAAGGGAAGCTATAGTAAAATCAAAGAGGCATCATTTCTTCCTGGCTTCTTTCAAAACTATTGGATAAGATCCACACATCTCTCCTCAAATTTGTTATCTTGCTTGTGTTCTTAGATTCTCATTCTTGAGCAGAAAACAGAAAGGATCATCATCACAAGGGATTTTAACATCAAGATCCCAGAAGACTATTTCAGAAACAAAAAAGAAACCCAGAAACAAGAAAAAAAAAGGAGGCAGTTTTTACAGCAAGTATTGTGTAAGTCTGATATAATTTTACTTGGCTATGTTATCACAATTCAGTTCCTACTCTTCAACATTCTAGAAAGGGTACTCAAGATGTATTTCCGGAAGCAGTAATGTTATTCAATGAAAGGCTTTGATAATTACCCTCCATTGTACTCCACTGAGAGACTCAGAAAGGGTTTCCTTGTTCACATTAGCTAATTAGCAGGTATCCTTTTGAAATCTGCAGTGTTTGTAAAACAGGCAGTTCTGAGGAAACACTCAATTTGATATTAGTATTTTAAATCCTAATTATTTTGGAATTCTTCATCCTCAATGCTAATTGGGACTTCATTAAGAAAACAAAAAAAGGATCTTGTTAGACTGTACAAGCTGACATGCCACTGCATTTCTTATCGGCAGGATTTTGCAAGATGTAGAGCTTCACACAAGGCCTGAAGCAGTCCATAGGGACAGCAGAAGATGATCACACAAAATAGAATTGGTTACAGATCATTGATGTTTCATTTTGGCTTTTCTGCTTTTAACCAAACTTTCCAATTTCAAATAAATCATCTGTAATAAAAGTCATGCTGTATCATTTGGGTTAAATACACCAGCCTTTCTGCTCTTGCACACTCGGAAAGAGGATTAACGACAAGTGAAGGAATGCTATATGAACCTCTGCATTGCAGCATGGCTGTGAATTAGAAGCAGGTCTGCCGGAGTCTCCTCAGCTCACATTCGTAGCAAACTGGAGGGGAGACACTGAATGGACAGGAGGTCTCCTGGTCCCCGTTCTGCAAAAACTATCATAGAACAAAGGATCTGTCAGATATAGTTTTTCCAATAAATTAGTACCTATTAAAATGACTGAATTGTTTTTTTTCTCAGAATACTGATTTTGTAAACTATTGTAAATCAGTCCATCCTTAGGGAGCTCATTGATTGCTACTCACGCCAACTGAGTTCCATGTCCCTGCATTGACCCTAGAGAAGCCAATACACATTCATACATTTATGCATCCTAGGAGTCACATGCTACCTTGTTTAATTAAGCTATTTGCCTAGACCCAAATCAAGGTTTTTGCAACATCTGGAGAGACAGAGCCAACTCTCGCTCATAGTATTGAGCCCAGTGGGGGCCAAGACAAATCTTGGTGATTCACAGACCTGCTGTTCTTCCAGTACTTTAACCTTAGAATGAATCATAGACAATTGACAAAATAATTAGTTTATTCAAGAAACTGAAACTATAGTTGAGGTAAGAAGCAGAAGCACCGGAAATATTTAAAGAAATAACAATCCTTACACTTATACTGTATATACAGCAGTTATGCACTTTTCTAGATATTCCACTTAAAGTGCTTCACAGATAATGGGGACTCCCCATATGCTCACCACACACCAGCTATCAGTGAGTAAGAGAACATAGTAATGAAGCCAGTTCATAGATTAAATTATCAGTTCGTGATTGTTAAAGGCCAGGGGGAATTTTTGGCCAGGACACCAGGGTAACACCCCTAGTATTTTTGTGAAACATCCTGGGACCACAGAGTCAGGACCTTGGTTTCACGTCTCATCTGAAGGATGACGTCTTTTTTAGAGTACAGTGTGATATTGAAATATCTGATGACTGTCTCAAGTAATGGATTCACTGGCAGCAACACATAGAATTTAGGATTATTTTATCTACTGGTAGTTTTTACTCTAATAATGTCAGACCGAAGGCAAACCCTCCTGCTCTGAGCATCTCATTGGCCAGTACCGCTCTAACACATTCAACCCTGTCCAATCCTAGCAGCCACTAAGGACTCCTAATCATGGTTTGAGATGCGCAGCCTCAAGTACACCACCTCCAGGATGAGCCCATTCTGTACTTCAGACTCTTCCCAGCTGAGGCTAGAAGTGGGCGCTGTGAAGGAAAGTTATTACAGAGAACTGAGCAAAAATCTGAATCATTTTTCCACCAGAAATACAGTGCCTATAAAAAGTATTCACCCCCTTTGGGCTTTTCCATATTTAATTGTGTTACAGCATGGAAGCATAGATAGATAGATACTTTATTGATCCCGTGAGGGAAATTGCAGTGCAACAGCAGCTTAACACAGACAACACAGCCACAGTGTAACGAATGATACAATAATAATAATAATAATACAATACATATAATACAATTAGTACAGTGAGGGGTGCACTAAAAGAGTTCCTCACAGCCCAGGACACTCAAAGAACAAACTAGAACAGAACAGTACGCAGAAAAATCATATTGCACATATGAATATATAGATGTAAATATAGATATAAATATAAATATAAATGTATTGCACGGGTCCCTGGCATATATTGCACAAAAAACGGTTGTAAACGGGAAAAGAAAGAACAGATGTAGCAGTAGATGTGTAGATGTGTTCAGTCCAGAAACAGGTCACTGTCAATGTTGCCTCTGCCCAGACGCAAGATGGATGCGTTGTACAGTCTTATGGCAGAAGGCAAGAATGACCTCCTGTAGCGCTCCCTGTCGCACCGTGGATGAATCATTCTATTGCTGAACGTGCTCTTCATTTCTACAAGCCTGTCATAGAGGGGATGGGAGATGTTGTCCATGATGGCCTCTAGTTTGGACACCATTCTCCTCTCAGCCACTACCTCCAAGGGGTCCAGGTCAGACCCAATGACAGAGCTTGCTCTCCTGATGATCTTGTTCAGCCTTTTAGAATCCACTGCTCTAATCCCAGGGCCCCAGCATACCACTGCGTAGAAAATGGCGCTCGCTACCACCGACTGATAGAACATATGTAGCATCTTACTACATACATTGAAGGATTTGAACCTCCTCAAGAAGTAAAGTCGGCTCTGTCCCTTCTTACAGATGGCCTCGTTGTTCTTAGACCATTCCAGTCTATCGTCGATGTGCACTCCCAGGTACTTGTATGAGTCCACCAACTCCACGCCACTCCCATGGATGTAGACAGGAGTAGGTTTGACCTTTTTCCTCCTGAAATCTACCACCAGTTCCTTTGTCTTTGTTACATTCAGTTCCAAGTGGTTCTCCCCACACCACTCCACAAAGCTGCTGACCAGTACTCTGTACTCCTCCTCCTGCCCACCCTTGATGCATCCCACAATTGCAGAGTCATCTGAGAACTTCTGCAGGTGGCATGACTTTGAGTTGTACTTAAAGTCTGAAGTATAGAGGGTGAAGAGGAATGGAGAAAGAACCATCCCCTGAGGAACCCCTGTGTTACTCACTATCTGTTCAGACACACAGTTCTGAAGTCTCACAGACTGTGGTCTGCCTGTCAGGTAGTCAGTGATCCATGAGGTCATGGAGGCATCGACTTGCATCTCCTCCAGCTTCCTCCTTAGAAGTAAGGGCTGGATGGTATTGAAGGCACTGGAGAAGTCGAAAAACATGATCCTTACGGTGTTGCCAGCCCTGTCCAGGTGTGAGTAGGCCCTTTGCAGCATGTAGATGATTGCATCCTCCACACCAACATTGGGCTGGTAGGCGAACTGTAGGGTGTCCAGTGATGAGCTAACCAGGGGTCTCAGGTGGGATAAGACCAGCCTCTCCAGTGTCTTCATGACATGAGAAGTCAGCGCAACTGGTCTGTAGTCGTTGAGGACAGAGGGGCGCCCTTTCTTTGGTACCGGAACCAGACATGATGTCTTCAAGAGCACAGGGACTCTCTCCAAGCACAGGCTCAAGTTGAACAGTCACTGGAGCACTCCGCTCAGCTGATTAGCACAGGCCCTCAGAACTCTGGGACAGACGTTGTCTGGTCCTGTGGCCTTACCCTGGTGCAGCCTCTCCAGCTCCTTCTTCACTTGGTCAGCCGTGATGGTCAGCCTGGCCTGGGGGATGGTGCTCATAGCGCTGTCAGTGCTGCAGGTGTTAATGATAGAGGTGTTGGAGAATGGTAGCTGTGGGGGATGGGGGGGTGAGTAGCTGTTGGGGGTCGTAGCTGTAGGTGGCCATGATTGTGGGGGGATGGAGGAGGTGTTGGGCAGTCGCAGCTGTGAAGGGTTAGGGAGCGTGTGGCTGTGGGGGGATGGGTGTTGAGCCACAGAGGGCCCTGAATCAAACCTGTTAAAAAACTGGTTCAACTCGTTGGCCATCTCCAGGTTCACCTCCGTTGCACCCCCAGCCTGTTTGAAGCCAGTGATCTCTCTCATGCTGCTCCATACATCCCTCACCCTATTCCTTTGCAGCTTGTCCTCTACCTTCCTCCTGTAGGTGAGGAGTGCTCTTGCATGATGTATTTAACTGAGAATTTTTGCCACTCATCAACACAAAGTACTCTATAATGTCAAAGTGAAAAAAAATCCAGACATTTTTCTAAATTAATTAAAAATAAAAAACCCTCCAGAGTTATTACTTGGTAGGATCACCTTTGGCAGCAAGTACAGCTGTGAGTCTCTTTGGGTAAGTCTCTATCAGTGTTGCACATCTTGACACTGGAATTCTTACCCATTCTTCGTGGAAAAATTGCTCAGGCTCCATCAAGTTAGATGGGGACCGATTGTGAACAGCAATTTTTAAGTCATTCCACAGATGCTCAATTGGATTGAGGTCTGGGCTTTGACTGGGCTACTCCAGGAGATTAAGCTTTTTGGTTTTAAGCCACTCCAGTGTGGCTTTTGCTGTATGTTTCAGGTCATTGTCCTGTTGGAAGATGAATAGTCTTGCAGATCGCAGCACATTTTCCTCCAGGATTTTTCTGTACTTAGCTCCATCCATTTTTCCTTCTATCTTTATTGGGTTTTTCGGTCCCTGTCGCAGACAAGCATCCCCAAAACATGATGCTGATACCATCATGCTTCACTGTAGGAATGGTGTTCTCTGTGTGATGTGCTGTGTTACAGTAGGTATGTGCCAAACAAAGTTCAATTTTGGTCTCATCAGACCATTCAATCTTCCTCCAAATTGTTGAGTCAAGTTGTGATATGAGTTTTCAACAAAGGCTTTCTTCTTGCCACCCTTCCATACAATCCAGATTTATGAAGTGTGCGTGCTATTGTTGTCTCATGCTCATTTCTCCCATTTGTAATGGAAGACTGAAACTCCTTTAGAGTTGCCGTAGGCCTCTTGGTGGCCTCCCTTACTACAGCTCTTCTTGCCCGAACACTCAGTTTTGGAGGAAGGCCAGTTCTGGGCAGATTCACAGATGTTCCATATTTTCTCACCTTTTTATGATGATATTCAATGCCTTGGAAATGTTCTTATATCCTTGCCCTGACTAGTATTTTTCAAGAACCTTGTCTCAGATGTGCTTGGAATGTTCCTTGGTCTATATGGTGTAGTGTTTCCTTGGAAATGCAGTAACTAAGTGGGGAAGCTCCCAGACTCAGGTATATTTATTCTGAAATCTTGTGAAACACCTCAGCTGCACAAAGGTGGACTCCAAACAAGTAATTATGTGACTTGGAGAAGTGAGTTGGTTACTTCAGAGGTAATTTACAGTAGGTGTGTCAAAGCAAGGGGGGTGAATACTTATGCATTCAATTATTTTCTGTTTTTTTATTTTTAATTCATTTAGTAAAATGTCTGTATTTTTTAGAGTACTTTGTGTTGATGAGTGGCAAAAATTTTTAGTTAAATACATCATGGGTCCATGCTGTAACACAATAAAATGTGAAACAGTTCAAGGGGGTGAATACTTTTTATAGGCACTGTAAGTCACTTTGTTGGAGTGTCTGTGTTTATCGGCATGTGACTTTATTTCTGAACTTAAACTGTAAGTGGCAGCTTCCCTGCTTATATGTAACCAATATAAACTGAAAACATGGGACTCCTGTTGAAATACTTTGAGATCTAACAAAACACCTTACAGTTAAATGTGCATGTTGAGATACAAAGGTGAAATAAGAGCAAATAATTTGAGTAATTATTCAAGATTAATTACATATCACAAGTTTTAAATTAAATTATTGCCATGTGGAAACAATGCTTATCCCCTTGTGACAGTTTGCTAAAAATGTAATAATGAACCATCACACGTGCTTAAATAAGCACAGTTGATCAAAATAAACTACTTGTGTGAGGCCTCAAAAGATGCAAAACATTTGTTTTTTAATGGTAGTTTTTGAGACTTTATAGTACCACTCACAAACCTTTAACACTTGGGATCTCAGATTACATGGCATGGGGCATGGGGTCTTCTAGAGTTTGTTCCACCAGAATAAAATTTAGTAAATTAAATAATTAACTTAGCTATTTTCTTAGGTCTGCCAATATAGAATATTTTCTTCTATATTGAGTCATACATCCATTTTGTTAAAGGTACAGTTACCTATAAACCACCTTGAATCCTGGTTATAAGTGTTACAATCTTAAATGCATAGCTGAGAGTTTGGAGGGACACAACCACAAGAACCACTCCTTCCAGGAAGTCATTGTGACCCTCCATCTGTAACATGTAGCCAATTAGTGCGAGAAAAGTTATTTTCTGAAAACATGTATTGGAGTTGTAATTATTTGAATGGTGTTATATTTAAAATTAAGAGCACTACTGCATTAAACAAAGTATCTCTTGCCTGCACCAAGAGAGTGTTCCCTTTTATTAACTTTTGTTTGTTTTGCTGTCCAGCTAAATACAACAATCTTCGAAAAGAAAATTCACTAGGGTGCCCTCCCTCCTGACGAGACAATATGGATTTCATTTAATTGCCTATTGCCCAGTTATCGATGAGACAATGAGGGGCAGCTCTGGAATTAAATGGTTATCGAAGATTCCCCAGTCGGTTGAGAGCGAAGCAGCTCTTTCTCATAGAGGGAGAACAAAATGAGAAACACGCGAGTTGCATCCATTATCTGTGTTTTTAACAAGCAAATATTGATTGCATCATAAGAACAAGCCCCACTGGGCAGTGTGGATTAGCACGGTGACACTTTGTGAAATGATGCTTGACAGAGAGCGACTGCTGGAGAGCAAGAACTGAAAATGTTACACCAGGCGCACTGGGTTCATTGTAGCCTGGGGAAGAAAAATGATTTTAGGCGAGAGTTTGTGCATTAGTAGCATTCATTTTTGCACTATGTTTGTGCAGGTTCTTATTCACTCTGAAATGATGACAGTACTCTCAAGTGAACAAACATATAAAAACTGCAGATCAGGATCTATCCATGGCATTTTTTCTAGTGGATTGTTCACATGAAATCTAAGAAGCAGGTATGACAGGGTCTTGAAGAATTTAACAAAACTTTACTAAACTAGAAGCCCAGTTGTATCACAATAGGATTTTAGGACACAGTAAAAATGAATTTTGAAAAAGTAGGTCTTGGGAAACTAACATGTTATACAGTACTTATTAAAACTAACTACAGAACTGACGTGTACAAGATATATGTATACTTTTGCTGACTTTTATTTTTTCCCAACTCCCAGTGGATTTTTTTCTGACAGGTCCAACTACCAGCCAGTGGGCTAATCACCTAAACTAAACAGTTTTTCACTTCAATCCACGTTTGTGTTCCTCCAGTCTTTTGGTCTCCAAATATCACTTTCACAAATCTTTTATCAATCACTTTTCTACTCTAGCTGGGCTTCAGCTGCCCCAAAGCTTCCTGGTAGTTCCAACCTGTAGGCAGTACCTGAGAACTACAAGTTACCACTAAAAACCTTTCCATAACCTGGATCCACAGTTCACCCCTTCAGTCCTCTTGCCCCTTAGGTTGTTACTATATATACAGCTATACATACATAAATAGATTTTGTCATATCAAATTTATAAACATTAAAAAACAAATTAAGACATTAAAATATAATCAATTGATCTATTTGGGTGGAGCGGTGGCTAAGGATCTGTGCCTAGAAGGCTGTTGGTACAAATCCCGTGGCCAGCAAAGGAATCCTACTCCGTTGGGCCCCTGAGCAAGGCCCTTAACCCTAACTGCTCCAGGGGAGCTGTACAATGGCTGACCCTGTGCTCTGACCCCAGGCTTCTCTTCCTGTCTGTGTGTCTGTGTCTCATGGAGAGCAAGCTGGGGTATGAGAAAAGACGAATTCCTAATGCAAGAAAGTGTATGTGGCTAATAAAGTGATCTTATCTTATCTTATTCAACAAGACAGGATGGCCAACATAAACCTTGCCCTGAGTTTATATATGACCTCAGTGTGTTAATAACCCAGAGTAAGGTTTATATACACAGTGAGGGCATATAAAGGCAGTGCTCCGCTCAGGTGCAGCTCTAGCTAATTGAGATGCCATACTCTGCTTTACCTGCACTGTAACTGTGCAATTACTGTAGCTCCCACAGTGCACTACACCCAGGAGAACATGGCTACAGTACATAATGAGGACAGAGTAGCTTCCGAGCTTTCGATGCTTAATCAACACTGAATAACTTGGCTATGAGGGAGAAATTGTTGCTTGCTAATTTTAATAGCTTTTTCCTTTTTGAATAGGACAACAAAGAGACCTAGAATAATCAGAAACTCTAAAACTGCTGCTAACCTTTCATACATCTACTGTATAAGGGGAAGTAACACCAATCAGACAGTGGGACTTTCAGAATCAACGTGAGGCTTATTAAGAGGTGGGAGCTGTGCTTGATAGTTAGAAATCAGAGGACAGTTTTGTCTTTTCAGTGTCCTATTGTTTGGTTTGTTACATACTGCTCACAATAAAAAGTGTCCTTTCTGTGATATCCTTAGACATTCATCACATCAGACATCAGCCCTACTGGAAAAAAAACAAAACATCCTTTTCTCAAGCCTCAAACCTCAAGGTCTTCATCATGACTCCTCATGGTAGCTGACCAGCACCAGGCCTCAGCTCCAACGGGGCTGATGTCCAAATGGTGAAGCAGTAATGGGGGATGCCAAAATGTTACACAGTGCCTTACAGAATAAATTAACAGGATTCACCACCAAACACTTGGTCCTCAAGTGATGTGTAGGTGCCCATCATGCACCAGCATACTGCTGTGTCAATACTGTCAACTCCTGGGGTTCCAATGCTTTTTTCTGTCTTGATTCTAATGTGGTCCTCCTCATCATACAAGTGAGAATCATTCTGGGAAAATCCTATTACACTGCAGTTTATTATATTTTATGTTACTACAAGCTATGGACTCTTACATAGACTATTGTAGAGCTAGCACAAGGTGCTCAATATTTCAACCTGTTACCTTATTTTTAATAAATTTGTGAAGACAGACACATAAAATGAAAATTAAATCCATTACTTTGCAGCCTTTAAGTGGAATAATATCTACAAGGCTATTGCAATGTATGACTCATAGATGACAAATTTGCATCCAAATATTTCTGACAGTTTCCTAGTAACACTTTAAAATAAGCGTTGGTATTGTTATGGTTGGGGAGGGGGTAGCAAAAAATTAGCAACATTTGCATTTCCCAGCGAGATGGGACCTATTCAGAAAGCTTAGAACAAAGGATATTGTTTCCCATTGTTTTCTTTCCTGTCTGTGGTCTAAGAAGTAAATGTAAAGTAAGATACAAATGATAAAAAGGTCTTCCTAAGGATTTATTTTAGTGAACCAACTTCTCTGTGAATCATTAGGCTTACCATAATAAACTATCAACAGTGACAGACAGTGACTGACCATTCCTAGGAATGTTTTTAGCCAGTTTCCACAAACTAACTACAGAGAGAAAACAAAGAAATGTTTACACCTGGGTTCACCTCATGACCTTAGGACACTGCTCTCATTATAGTAAGAGGAACAGTTATTATACCCATATTGTAGGAAGGAAGACTTAGCTCTAAAAAGGATCCCTTTTTTATCAGGACACAAATTGTTCCTCTCTTTGGCCAGTGTAAGGTGTTCTAAACTGGCCAAATTTGGAGTATATGGATAACAGGGGCAGAATTCTTGGTTTCTACGCCTATGAAAGGTAGGATTCTGGAACACACAGTTTTACATATTTACCATAGTATAATTGTTGTATAGTTGATTTATTTTATTGTTCATTAGTATATGTTTTGTACATGTTTGGACCTGATGTTTTACGCTATCTCCTGATCTGTGTCAGAGAATAAAACAGAAAACGTGCTTTTTTTAATTTTGTAACAGTATTTGTAATTAAATAATATATGTAATGTAATTAATTAAAGAAGCAATGTATGATTTCTCTTTGAATCATTATGAAATACACTGTTCTAAGTATTAGGAGCTGACAGAATGTTTCTCTTTAAGCCAGTAAAGGTGCTCAGTCTTTTAATATGTTGACCTCTCTATAACATACTGTACATGACAGAAAAATAAAGATTGCAGATTAAAAAAATCAAAGGATATTCAAATTATTTCCCATTTTGCTCAAGAATTAAACAGATTGACTGTTGCTGATTGATTCTAATCATCAGAGCTGATGAACTTATGACACCTCCTCCCTGCACATTTAAGTGGCTGTGATACTCTCTGCACTGACCTGGTAGAAGCAGCAGTCTGGAAGCAGGAGGCTGAATTCAAAAGCAAGTATTGAGTAGAGCAGGTGAAGTGAAACCAATTCCAGGCACAATCCAGAGAATAAGAAAGGGTCAAGCTAAACAGAAATTGAGCAAACCACAAGGGGAAAACAGCAGCAGAGTCGAGAAACAGGCCAGTTTCAAAGCACAAGAGTCAGTCCAAGATAAAGTTGAACAGGCAGGGTCAGAACACTGAGAAAGTAGACTAATACAAGGGATACTCAAAGTTGTGGTCAAAGAAGAAATTAATTCAGGCCAAGGGAATATGACTAAACATTCATGACTAAACAGAGAACACAGAGGTACGAGACAGAACTGAGTGAAAGGCACTGTCATCTCTGGACTTAAATACCCACTGGGAAAAAGATAAGTACCTATTTAATTGTACACTGGTGGTATAGATAATCATTCTGATCTTGTTGTCACAGCAGTTGATGATTTGGCAGGCGGAGTGGAGTCTTGGCCAGTTGCCATGGTGGTTTGGGTGCACAAACCAGTATTCCCATAGGAGTGGGAGTTACATTTAATGGTTCATAACAGTGCAGCAGTCTATTTAGGAAAATAAGCGCTATAGGTAGGATTTTCCCTACAATCCTAGACATGTGTCTCACATTTTCAGAGAAGAGGAGCAACCAGACACCATCGTGGTCTGTGTAAATTTCCTATTCTTACACTAGGGATGAAATCCTGAAGTTTGTCTGCATAAACAATACAAATTACTCCTGCTCGCTGATCCAAATACAGAAAATTTTACATGTTCAAATGCAATCATACCCCATAGATGATGTACGTTTTTTTCCATTCAGGAGAATTGCAAAGATGAGGCAAACTGATAGTTCAAGCAGGAAACTCATGCCATCCTCCGGAATGATATGGGCTATAGTGCATACCTGGTACTTCACTTCCTCTGTATACAATGCACACTATTGATGAAATAACAAATGTGTTAATAAAAATTAACCCTCCTGGGATTGTAAACCTGTCATGGTGGAGGAACTTGAGTGCCCAAGAGGGTTACAATTGATCTAAGGCAAAAAAAATAAGCAGGCAAAACAAAAGACAAAAAGAGATCCAAATTAGACACCCATGATGGTTCCATTAAAAAAGAGAAGCCTGCTTAGATCAAGGACACCTGGACCCACCCCTGAACCTATGCCGGTGTGTGGTGGTACACGCCATCCATGTAACCCAGCCAGGCTCAGCTCGAAATGGCTCCCGGTGTTTGTTCTCCCATGCTTTATCTACTGTCGGTTTTCCTCTCTCTCATACACCCGAAGAAGGCTCCACAGCCAAAACCTTTCTTGTCTTTTCAGCATGGAGAAAACCTTTACATGTTTAAAGAGGCGAGCCAAACTCCCATGTCTCCTCAAATATTAGTTAGAGGGCAAAGAGTTGGTCTACTATTCCACGACCAGGACTGAATTTGCATTGCTCCTCATGAATCTGAGGTTCAACTATCAACTATCTCCTTTCCTGACATAGGCTTGGGGTCTTGTTTATTATTAAGGGTAGAAGGGATCATGAGATTGTCCAACAATCTCATGATCCCATAGGCTGTAGTAATGTGGGCACTGTACTGAACTGTGATGATGAATCAGGAGTTGAGTTTTCAGACAAAGCTTTCAGTTTTCTAGTCAATCTGTGTCCCTATCCTCACTTATGGTCATGAGCTTTGGGTAGTGTCCAAAAGAATGTGATCACTGGTTCAAGTGGAGGAAGTAAAGTTTCTTTGTAAGGTTGCTGTGCTTGCTCTTCGTGATAAGGTGAGAAGCTTGGCAATCTGGGATAGCCTTGGAGTAGAGTCACTGCTATTCTGGATCAAGAGGAGCCACTTGCTGTGGTTTGGGATGACTCATGCTTGCACTCACACATGGTACACAGTGGTCAGCCTGCTTACAGACTGAACAAAGAGGTAGAATAACAATATTTAATATTTAACAATGTTCATACCTGGGGACTGTCCTAGCATGGAAGAAGTAGAACTATTTGAGGTTCATAAAACAACCTCCTAATCCTCTCCCAAAACAATATCTGTACCTCCGAAGTGTCTTAAACAGTAAATGTGTTCACCTGATTGCAGGTGGAGCTGTATGATTAGGGGTTTGAGCCTGGGCCATGTGACTAGCTGACTGGCTGGGATTCCCCAGTTGGTGTAACTGTCTTAACTTTACACAGAGATACCTCCAATCTCCTGGGTTCTGGCAAACATGCTCTGGTTTCGGTGAGGGACACACCTCTCCTATAATCAGTGATAATCTCCAGTACAGGGATATGTGTCCTATGACATCTTAAAAAACTAGTGGATTGAAGAAAAGTGGGTCTGAGAAGTCGGCCTATATCTCATTTTCCCCCTGTGTTGCTGTGGAGTTTGTAGCTTCACATGGAGAATGAAAAGCACAGTTGGCTGTTCCAGATCAGGTGCATATACTGTAACTAAAATAACTGGAGATTCAAAATTTCTGAAAAATACAGTGTATTGTAATACCACACCACAAAAACCTCCTATATAGAATGCTCATGGCAATGTAGTTTATGATGAGAAAAAATTGGAATGGTTTTCCTGCATCTCTCTTGTGTCCTGACATGTTTAGTGATGAATTTTGCTTTCAGCTGTTTAAAAACAGTCAGAAAATAAAACAATATTAAAATCAAAACAAAATTGCTAATTCTTGGCTTTATTACAGAAAATGCCAAGAGAGAGCCGCTGGGTTTGTTTTTCCTGCTGTAAAACATTGATATTTCTGACAAGCAATTAATTTCTCTGGAGCAGGTTTTCATTTTGGTTGATGCTATCTGTTTTTGCATCTGAAGTGCCGCAGTACAAGATCAATAATCTGAGGTTAGTAATTGATGAGGTTCAATAAATCCAGTGGTAATGAATCACTCCATAATGAAATAAACTTGGTGTTTATGCATTTAGAAATAGAAGGAGTTTAGTAGAGATTCAAAAATCATCTAAACAGCTGAGTTAACTCATTGAGGCCATTTTATCACCATGACAAGATTAGGAACATATTTCCACCGTTAATCTTAAAGAAATTTGAAATGCTGTTTGAAAAGAGATTCCAAATGGTTTATATAACTTTTTCATTTTCCTTTCAGCTTAAGGCTGGTGTTGATAACTTCAATCAGAATATCAGAGAGGGAGAATACCTTTGCAAATGTATCAGCTGTTCTGTTTGACAGTCTGAGCCTAGGCAGCTATGCTGAGTGTTGTATTGGCAGTTTTTCCCCCAGGTTATACCCATCGAAAACACGGGGAAGGAAAATAAAACTGTGGTGACAATGAGGCTGGTTTTCAAAATGTCCATTATTCAGCCAACATTTCCCCAAATGCTTAGTGAACCTTGCTCTTCAGTCTGTTTACTAACATATATTAAACAAGAGAATACTTTATTTGAGTAAAGCACTATAGGGGCTTGATCTTTCTTGCATCAGGGACCAGCTCCCTAAAGTCATGCTCCTTTGAGGACCTGCCTAGGTTAAAAACACAACAATGGGAGCAAAACATGTCTTGTTATGCTTGTCTCTCTCTTCTGTCACCCTGTCCAGACTTCCTCATTGTGCTGTGTTTCTGTTGTATCCATTTTGTGCTGTCTCTCTGTAGTATCTCCCTCCGTGTCTCATTATATTACTTATTTTTATCTGCTTGAAGTGTCTCCATGGAATACATACAGAATTGCTCCCCATTGATACTTTTTAATGTCAATAATAACAAATAACAAATTTGATTTTATAATTGATTTGAAAATCTAATAATAATATCTCAAATTAATGGAGTTCGTAACGAAAGTTCGGGAGGCATGGTAAAAACCAAGTTCAATCAGACCCGGCTGTCAGTGATTAGCAATCACTCCTTACTCATTTCCTCTCCTAAAAACACTATACATACCGTACGTGATCCCCTTCTCTCCATCTCATACATCTTTTGCATCCCTCCTCCACCCCATCTGCACCTCTGCAGCTGACCCTTGGTCACTCCTCAATCTACAGGGGGGTCCCAGCCTCCTCGTCCTGTGGCCTGGAGATCAGCTCTCAGCCAAGAAGGTTAAGCCAAATTTTGACTAAAACACCCCATAATCTTTTCAGGATACATTATTCTTGGGATTTGTTATTCCTAGTGAAATAAATGAATATACACATCTTTCAATTTAGTATGATCCATGCCCTTGCTTTCCCTTGCTGAGTTCTCCAGCAGGTGTAGTGTTTGACATCGTTTGAGTGTTCAGTTGTTAATCAGCTACTAAGGAACAAAGAACCAACCTTAAGTGTGAAAATAACAGGTATGTTGATCCAAAAGCAGAGAGCAGTGAAAATGACACTTTTCCCAAACGCCATCGACATCCAACAGGTCATGATAGAGATGCTGTGATCACTTTCATTACTTTCAAGTGTTTTTCAGAAATCCTGGAACTTTGATATGCAATATGCTTTCAAAATCTACAACACCCATCCACTGAAACACTGAAAAATCCAAGTAACTGGTATCAGATCTGTCTGTTGTAGTCAGAAAAGAATACATATAAAAAGACTACAAGAATACAAACATTGCAAATCCTAAAAATTCCAATGCAACGTGTTTCAGTCCAAATTCAGCAATATTTTTCAATTTGTTGAAAATCTTTAAGATCGCAGTAGATCATTTCTATCCAAGCACTCATCAAGAGCAACACTAAATAATTTAACATCTGTTAACATCAATGTCTGTTGTTTGTTAAGATTTTTCACAAATTTGTATTTATCTTTCCAAAAGGACAAAAACATCAAACATTGCTTTCTTAGCAGCCACTATTTTGTCCAAAATGTTTGACTTTACACTTAAGTGTGAAAAATTCAAGGAGCAGCACAGGTTATGAACTTTCCTTTTAGCCCCACTAAAAATAATGCAGTAAATAAACCAAATGAATCATTTTTTTCTACGGGTGGGTAGATGCGTCAGCATGCGTAGGCTGCAAAGGAACATGTAATAGGTTTATTCCATGCTGAAAAGAGAAGAGAGAAAACAACGTTTCGGATGTGGAGACTTCTTCAGGTGTGAGAAAGACAGGGCAGTAAGCAAAGATAATAAAGCATAGGAGAACAAAAGCTGGGAGAGAGGGGGAGTGGGAGGCGGGACCAGGGGACAGACAGAGTGGCCAATCAGATAGTGTGAAGTCACGATAGACTAAGAGAGGTGTAAAATGAAACCTACAATGAATAGAGAGAATTTAGAAGAAAATTGTTGAGAGAAGGAGGAAGGTGTGATCCTAGTTGCAGGATAATTTTAGTTTCTGTAGTCTTTCTGATGTAGGAGTTAAGAAAACCATCTTTGAGAACACAGATTAGTGTGATCATGGCCATCAGAGAAACAATAGGCTTGGAGAAAACGTGTCCTTAATAGTCCTGGAGATAGAAAGTATGTTGGGGTGGTAGGGAAGCACCTTAGGAATGCGGTTGTTATTGTAGGAGTTCCTGCTCGAGTTGATAGTCCGAGGGGTGTTTTTGGCTCGGACAAGGGTCCTGTATCCTCTGTTGATAAAAAAGAGTACATTTTGAGGCCTTGGTTCTGGAAATCGATGTTGGCGCTGCAGAGTCATCATAGCCGAAGGAACTGTGAAAAAGGGAGAGAGTTTTTAGTGTGTTTGGGGTGAAATGAGCTATACAGGAGTTAGTTGTGTGAATCAGTGGGCTTGTAATAGACCAAAGTAGACAGTCGGTGTAGTTAATGGAGAAGTTGATGTCTAGAAACAGAAGAGTAGTGGAAGATATGTTAACTGTATATTTGAGGGATGGGTGGAAGTTGGTGAAGTGATGTAGATGCTGGTCATCAGAGCATGTGGCGGCACCGATGCAGTCATCAATGTATCGCTTGTAGAGGTCAGGGACAAAGCCAGTGTAGGAAGCGAAGAAGCCTTCTTCTACCCAGAAAACAAAAAAAATTGGCATACCTGGGTCCCATTCTGGTGCCCATGGCGACTCCACTAACCTGTTGGTAAAAAAGGTTATTGAAAGAGAATGAATTCAGTATGAGAACCAGTTCTGCAAGGTGTATCAGGGTGTGGGTGGGTGGTTCAAGCACTGTGTGTCTGTCCAGCATGTGCTTGAGGGCTGTAAGACTGTAAAAATGTAGCACGCGGGGCCCTGAAATTGGAAATAATTAAAAAGTCGAAGCGCATGGTTGGTGTATGAGGGAAGACCTTCAACCAGCGGCCTCATAAGGCTGTCGAGAAAGGCTGTCATGTAAGTCGTTGGACAGTTTCATGCTGATATGATGGGGCATCAGGGGTGTCTGGTTTGTGGATTTTGGGGAGGAGTTAAAATTGAGATGCCTGGGGATGTTCAATGATTAACTCATTCAATTAGATCTATAACAGAATGGTTGAAGGAGAAGAAAATTTGCATTTTGGATCAATCAAGTCAGATTCTGCACTGCAATCGATATGTTATGACTGCAGAGAGCTGTTCATGCAAGGTCAATTATTTAACCCAGTGGTTCTCAAACTGTGGTACGCGTACCAGGAGTGGTACGCGGAGCGCCACCAGCTGGTACGCCATATGACCCTGGATCTTTGTTGTGTGCACTGAAAAATCGGGATGGGTTTTCATATTTTCTATTTTAAGACGTGTTGAATATGCAGCCTACTTACTACGATACAGCGCACTCTAATACTTGAGTGGACACAGAGCTAATTCTATACCACTTTATAGGAATGCATGCTACGGACTAAGTGACCAATTGTATTTGCTCCAGCTAATAGAGAGTTAGGAGAAAGTGCGTGATTTTGGAACAATGCCAATGTTGTAAACACAGGAATGCATAGAAATGCATGCTAGGAACGCTGGTAATCTTATTAGCACAGGAAAGCATGATAGATAACAGAAAAATATTTAAGAACTGTTCTAGGTTATTTTGAGAAAAATACACCAAGCGTCTCTGTGTTTCACTCCCATGCGCATGAAATAAAAACTTTTTTTAACTTCTGAGACAGACTCCTGAAACGGAAACGGGGAAAAATGCAAATGTAAGCCCCACACTATTTTTGAAGAACCTTACCGTTGGCAAAAAATCTGACACGTATTATGTGTGGAGAAAAAGCTGCTAAACAGCTCGACCTGCTGCCCCCTCTGAAAGACACAGTCACTCATAGAATTATTGAAATGGCTGATGATATCAAAAGTACACGTAGCGCGTTAAGATGAGCAGATGCTTTTCACTGCAATTAGATGAGTCTATAGTCGATTTGGCCAGTTTGCTCGTTTACATTAGATACGAGTTTGAGGGTACGTCCCATGAGGACTTTCTGTTCTGTAAGCCGCTACCAACAGGAGCTACAGGAGAGCACATATTTCAGCTTCTGAATGAATTTATTGAAGAGGAAGTAAGACATAAGATGTGAAAAGAGTTAACTTAAGTCAGTTCTGCCTGAAGATTAGACTTCTAAGCAACAGGAGTTTATGGCAGGAAAGGGGGTTAACTGATAAGGATTCCAGATGCCAGCTAGGAAAACCCCTGGGGACTTAATCCCTGACCATTTGGCCAAAAGGCTGTAAACTAGCGAAACACGTGACCTCCCCCCTTTACCATAATAACGAATGACATCTGAAGCAGCAAGGAAGGACTATATAAACCTAAAGTTTGTACCGGCACCTTGAACAATACTTCGGTTTTGTTGCTTCTTGCGGGAAACAAGACTTTGGCTTTATTGTTCCTTGCATGCAATAAACTCATCTGTTTAACTTCATCTCGGGATCCAGAACCTTATTCTTTCCGTTACAACAAAAAGAATGGCATCGACTGCATAAAATGCGTCAGAGTTTGTACAGACGGTGCTAGAGCAATGACAAGCCGACACAGTGGTGTAGTTGCACGAATTAGAGAGGTTGCTCCAGAAATGAATGGACGCATTGCAACATCCACCGCAAGACCTTTGCCGTCAAGAAAATGCCTGATGATTTAAAATCTGTTAGACTCTGTTGTGAATTGTATCAAGGCTCAAAAAACGAATTCACATCTGCTTTCCTCGACTAAACAGGCTCACCCCTCTCACTGAAATGGTGCTTTTTTATTGTTTATTTTTATTTGGTGTTGTTCCTGTTTTTTTTCTGTAGAGCGCTTTGAGAAGCCACCTTTAAAGGCGCTATATCAAATAAAGTTTATTATTATCATATTTATTATAGAGTATATGTGTGTGAGTATGTGCGCACACGCGCTCATGTTAGTCATTGAGAATTTCTGGGGTTCCTATGAGAAGATGACTTATAGGTGGTACTTGGATGCTTTGGTTTGATCAGGGGTGGTACTTGGTCCAAAAAGTTTGAGAACCACTGATTTAGCCAAATGTCACCAACCTGTCAGTTCCGTAAGGAATAATGGAAAAAAACTCATGAAAATCATACTTACATCAATTTTTTAATTAAACAATCCAAATTTATCTAGTATTTTCCATGTATTTGGGTCATCTTCATCTCCTACCAAGACTTTCATTTAGAATTAATTACATTTTAGATCTAAAATATAACCTATGGGCTTCACAAATGCGTTAAGCATTTGCTAACTTGGTGATCCAAGCACTGTCTAAAGAATACGCAACTAATCTGGGTTCTCTTTGCTCGAGAAATGGATGTGACAATTGTAGGCATCCTCTCATGAGGCACCAGTAAATGTAGGGGTTTGTGCATAACTGGGACAATTATTAATTGTGGCAGTAAGTCACAAAATGATTCTTTTGATGGTATTAGAATCCAACCTTGCGGGATAACTCAAACAACGCACACACACGGATACTAATACACGAAAATACATTTATTAATACATAAAATGTGCATATAAACATAATAAATCTTATCGTGAGGGTTAGCAGAATACAACAGGTATATATTCAGTCACGAAGAGTTACAAATACCAAGAGGGACATACGTTCAGTATATCATTCATTTAGACCGTTTCATAAATGAACTTGGTTACAACTTCTACACTAGATACTCAAAAGCAAATACATCACTCATAGGAATTAAATTGATATCAACTTAAGTTGAGGTAACAATTGAATTCTCGAGTTGTAATGCAGAATTTTGAATACTCATCCAATCTGTGGGGATTCAGATCTCCTGCAGGCACAAAGAAGCAGTGGCAGGCTGTTGCTGTGTCCAATCGCGCTCTCTGGCTCTATGCCAGGCAGTGCTGTTGGCTTGCGACGTGGTGGGAGAAATTCCTGCGACGTGCTGCTGATGCTCTTTGAAGACCAGCTAGTTAGTGTTGTCTGAAACTAGCAAAGTTTGTGCACAGGAGAAAAGTGACTGTGGGTCCCAGCAGGTCAGGAAGAGGACCGGTTCGTTCCTGATGAAGCGCTAGTCCTGAATCCTTAGCTTCAGATTGGGTTCACGAGGCTTGCTGCTGGCTAACCTCGGGTGGATCCTTTGGTTACTCGCTGGCAACCATGTTTTCGACTCTTAGAACAAAGGAAAGTCCTGCTACTCGGACACACTGGCCATTACGTGGTGGTCTGGGCTGAGTCTGAGGATGTTCTAGAGGAGCCCTGAGGCTGAATGTCCAGCAGGCGCGCTGCGAGAATGTCCTGCTCCTGAGAACTGTTCTACAGGCGCTCTGTGTTGCCTGTTTTACCTGGAGGAAATGCAGGTCATTCATTGGTTGAAAGTTTCATGGGCATCAGAGACCCACGTGGGGTTAACCTGCTCTACCGGTTCCTGATTGGCTGATGATGAGTAACCATGCCCTCTGACCTTAGAGTTGTAAACAAACTTTGAATCAGACTCTCCCTTGGAATCTCAGACTTTAAGGCGCCAGAGATGACCATTTGTCATCTCAGCTTTGGGAGTTGTTCCTTATCAGGACACTCTTATCAGCTAGAAAAACACCTTAATTGTGAACTAAATGGAATGGCCTCTCTGTATCAAGCACCACTGAGATGAAGAAGAGAGGGACTGGCAAGGGAGCAGAAAACTTAATTCCTGTACTTTAATAAGCCTCGCTGCTACACAATTTTGATCAGATCAGGACAAAGTCATTTTAAGGCAACCATATGCGCATGTAGACCCTTATGAATCATACACGCAAATTTCCTCATGCTTGCAACAACACTGAAGTGACTGCCTGTTAAATACTGTAGCAGTTGCTCCATTGGTGTCATACCGAATGTAACAACTCAATTGCAATCTTTGCCCTGTAGTCTAGATATTAAAAACATCAAATATTTTGCCTATTATGTTTTGAAGCAGCTCTTTGCAACAAAGAAATCTACAAGCTAAGAAAAGTTCCCTCATGCATGTAGTGAGCATACACAAGATGGCTGATACACTCGATTCAGCCATTCAGTATGGCTGAATTTGATATGTTAATGCTATTGACTAATTGGGTTGCAAACCACTCTGGTGCTCAGACTCTGCCTCAAACATAGGAATTGATGTCATCTTCCATGCCACTAACCCTGCTTGAAACTATGTCATTGAAAAGGAGGCGCTCGTTAACTTCTGATTATTTATTACAGTAATAAATTTAGGGGACAGAATGCCTTGCAGGTTTTAAACTCAGCTCAAGTGTCTCAGGCACCAGAGATGAATTTCAAAATCCATGTAAAAATGTACGAAGTGCTGTGCACTCCAAAAACATATATATATATATGTATGTATAGGGGAGAAACTGGGGAAACCATTTATGCTCAGGGTATGGACAAAATGGTCCACACACTATGGGGTGCACTGGTAAAGGACACTCTCAGGACAACAGAAATAAAACGTGCTCTGTTTTATTTGTAACATCTTCGTTTCTGAGACACACAGATATATTTTACATCTGAATCTCTTCACAGAGTCATGGTGACAGACCGGAATTCATAAATCACACAGGTTAGAAACTTTTAATACTGTTACACATGTTTTTTAGAAATAAAAGCTCTGAAAACAACAGCACACAGCTTTTGAATGTTGGTGTGGAAAATGAGCTTGTTAGATGTACCTAAAATTCCAATACTGGCAAACAAGTGCAAAGCATTCATTCCTTTTTGTTCTTCAGCTCTATATCCATAGACAAAGAGCTGAATGATTCTGTCAAGCAGAGTAAAAAAATTAGCTTGAATAATCAGAGGTATGGTTTTGCTGCAGGTTAAATGCAAAATATGTTGCATTGTAGCGCTGGGCTTCAATTTTTTATCTGAATACAGTAGATTTGTAATAATGACATTACAGTTCCGGTTGAGGGCGAATGCTGTCACAATTGACTACTTCTTCTTTCACCAGTTTCAGTTTTCTTTTTTTTATTTGGTTCAGATGTTTATTTTCTTCCTCAGTTTGCTACTCCTAAACCTTTAAATTCACCACTAACAATTGCCGTGTTAATTACTGCTCTTTCCCTGCTCTCAGACTACCACTGTGATTTTGATTCTACTACCAGCTGCCTATCTGCTCTCTGAATTGAAGTGCTCTGCAAAACCACCTGCTATCCCCTGATTCAGGATGTTTTTCCTGATTTCTCTTCTCTTCTATCCCAGATTCCACCACACTTCAGTGCAATTCCTACATCTAAAACGGAATTATTTCCTTGAAAAATCTACCTTTAAATATTGCTGGGATATTGGGTTGTTGCAAACAGTCAGATCTATCCACTTCAACTGCAGACACAGATTTCTACCTAATGTCCACCTGTAGTGTTACAGTGCCTGATTTTGGGAGCCAGGCTGCTAGAACATCCTGTTTTCACAGTGCTCTTTACAATCTATGCTGCCCTTTGCGTCTGGAATGCACTTTGCTTTTCAACAAAGCCTCTGTCTCACCATGACCAGCCAAATCTGCATTATTCAACAACCAATCCATGAATAACAAGGTGGTGTTATTAAATGACTTCATCACAGACAAAAAAATCGATTTGCTGTGCTTGACTGAAACCTGGTACAGACATGATAGTCTCTTGTTTAACAAGAGGTTATGTCCATGTTATGGAATATTCAAGCAATCTTCACCTCATAGCCATGGCAGGGTCATAATTGTTATTTATAATCTCATTTTCTGTGTGAGTCCTGTTATTGTACCTTCTTCATTTGACTGCCTTGTTTTAAAAATCTCTCTTCCTCATACTACCATCATAGTTACAGTTTACAGACCCCCAAGCCTAACGATGCATTTTTAGGTGAGTTTGCAGCTTTGATTTCTGTTTTATGCTTCAGATTTTATAAGATTTTTTTATTCTAGGTAATTTTAATATCCATGTTGATTCATAACCTTCTATTTTAGCTAAGGATTTTCTAGCTCTGTTGGAATGCTTTACTCTAACACAGCTTGTTCTGATACCAACTCACAACCAAGGTCACACCTTGGACCTAGTAATTGCAGATGACTCTATCTTTAATTGGGCCTTTCTGATCACCTAGCTCTACTTTTTGACTTAGAATTTCCTGGCTCACACTCTTCACCCTCATGATCTGTATGTTTTCTGCCAACTGCCAAGATTTGCTGGTTCCCTCCTTTCTAGTTTCTCTCAACTTGATGCTGCATGCCTCAGTAAATTGGTATGAATTGTATGAAATCAACCACTTGTTTATTAGATCTAATTTCCACTGTTTGATTTCTACCCTGTTTATCTGCTCTCTGTTCTACCAATGGCCTAACAATCTTCTCATGGCTTCTGGTTCTCTATCTATTCTTGTTCTCCTAGACCTCAATACTGCTTTTCAACCTGTCAAGACTGATTGCAAACACTTGGACTCTTTGGGGGGTGTCAGTTCTGAAGTTGGGTTAGTTAAATCTGGTGTTCTTCAGGACATGATACTGGGACCCCTACTATTCAGCATTTACATGTTCCAACCTGGTCAGGTATTGAGATCACATGATCTGAAACATAATTTCTATGCTGATGATACTCACATCTATGTCCATACTAAACCTGACACTGAAGTGGCTCTCCCTGCACTCTCTAATTGTGTCTCTGGTCTACAGAAGCTAATGTTTTCCATTTTTGTTCGCTCTCTGGTGTCAAGGTTCTTCAAAAGAATTAGCCTAAGGATCACAGGATGCAGACATGATTCAACTACTGAGACTGCTTGTGGAAAGTGGGCAGCAATGTGGGCGGTGGTTGTTATGCACCATATCACCAACCTCAGACACACCCTTCTCTTGTGGTTGCTACGGTGACATGATAATTGCAGCTCACATTTCAGACAGACCACCTCCCTTTCCCCCTTTCTCATGTCCCACACATTCCTTGAACTGAAAACTGAAAAAAGATGTTCACTTACTATATGTTAGCCTTACTATGGGTTGTGTAACCAAAACTCTAGTTCACAGGAACATGCTCCTCATGCTGAGAATGTCTTTACTGCCTAAATGTGAAGATAAGCCTGCATTACTGATGTTTTGGGTTTTGGGATTGCGCAAAGTGTGTTTCAGGTTAATCCTTTAATGAGGATGTGCTTCCATATTACTGTTAAAATCTAAATGACGTTTTTTTTCATGCAGATGCTAAAATCAGTAAAGAACTGTCTGTCCACAGTAAGGAGGCACAGAAAGTCCAGGCTCCATTTGATGAACAGACAATCAAACGGGATAAACAAGCTTTGGGACACCCCAGATACACACTTGTTTTACTGTATATGGATAAGTTACGCAACCCCCAAACTTCTGTAGCTCTTTGGTATAAAAGAAACTTTTAATACCCTCTCTGGCATAATCTTGTAGTTTGTAAGAGGTTATTGGAGCTGAACTTTAAAAATTAAAATTTCATCCGTAAAGGTTTGTTCAAACCCCTTTTCACACCTCCCCTTTATTTTGGACACTCCCAATTCATTGCAATTATTAAACGCAGACTTTGACAGTTTACTCTTGAAATGCTCCACTTTTCCAGTCAGTGAATTGGCAGGAGTGACAGAACATACCGTAGGATTAGTTTAATTGTTCTGCGGTAGCTGTGATTATAAAAGTAAAACAGGTCTGGCAGGACATGACATCCACATACCAAAATGTGTTTTTGAGTGTAAGGCACCTTCACATTTTAGTTTAAGCTCTGTTGAACGCTAGCCTTTACATTGTTGGAGGTCATAAAATGCGTAATGTTTTCATATTTAGATTGGTCATGGCTGTCAGATGGTTTCTATTACAAACCCACAGATTCACACAGCTCTCTCCTGTATAGCTCATTTCACCCCAAACACACTAAAAACTCTCTCCCTTTTTCACAGTTCCTTCAGCTATGATGATTATGCAGCGACGACACCGAGCTGCAGAACCAAGCCCTCACAATGTACTCCTTTTTCATTGACAGAGGATACCCTAGCAGTGTTATTGACAGGGCCCTTGCCCAAGCCAAAAACACCCCTTGAACCATCAACTCAATCAGGAACTGATCAGGGACTGACTTGTCATAACAACCACATTCCTTTGGTGCTTCCCTACCACCCCAACACACTTCCTTTCCCCAGGACTATTAATGACAACTTTTCCATCCTACAGGATGATCCCTCCATTGGGGCCCTCTTTTCTGACCACCCCATCATCTCATATCGCCGACCTAATCTGCGTAACTTTCTTGTTCACAGCTCCCTTGACCACCCTCAGCAACCATCCACACCAGGCACTTTCCCTTGCAACAGAGCTTGCTGTATCACCTGCAAGTACACATCTAACACTACACTCATTCAAGGCCCCTCAGGACAATTCCGGATCACCCAGATGGCATCTTGTACCTCCAGCAACCTTATTCTTTATCTCTTGCAGTAAATGCCCAGCCATCTACATTGGAGAAACAGGAAGGAGACTCGGAGACCGCTTCAGAGAACATGTTAGGGCTGTGAAGATTAAAGATCTCTCCAAGCCCATTGTTTCTCATTTCACTTCTGACGGCCATGACCACTCTAATCTCTCTGTCTGTGTTCTCAAAGATGGTTTTCCGAACTCAAACATCAGAAAGACTACAGAAACCAAAATTGTCCTGCAGCTAGGATCACCCCTTCTCTTAACGACAGACTACTTTTCTTCTAAAGTCTCTCTATTCATTGTAGGTTTCATTTCACACTTCTCTTCACCTATCCTGACTTCACATCTCCTGACTGGCCTCTCTTTCTGTCCCCTACTCCCACCCCTCATTTGTGAAAATATTTGATGATCTGTGTACCTACTTACTACTAATGTATTCTAATCCTGGCATTGGCTCAGTGGCCCCTGTCATTGCCACAACTGAAAGCCTAAGTTATAACTGGAGATCTTGATAAATTTCAGGAACAATACCGTGACACTGGGAGCCAATATCATGTAGAAGTTTCAATATCTTCCTTTGTACCCTAGGGAAGACAGAAATATTAAGGGCAGATATTAATGCACTGCTCTAGTATCCCCCAGTCACCTTTTAAAGACACCTTAATCAGCTTCTTTAAAGCACAACCCAGGGCCTTTGACTGGGGAAAAAATGAGACACAGAATAACCCAAATTCATCATAAAATCGG
Source organism: Atractosteus spatula (assembly GCF_055471065.1). Lineage (NCBI taxonomy): Eukaryota > Metazoa > Chordata > Actinopteri > Semionotiformes > Lepisosteidae > Atractosteus > Atractosteus spatula. The sequence continues at coordinate 14,905,928 of NC_142724.1, forward strand.
TCTGAATAGAATTTAAGCGGAGTAAAAAAGTTTTAATAGTAATGTACTGGAGATTTTAATTCATTTTTGGATATGTCTTTATGTCATACATTTATCATTTTAAGTAAAGCAATAGCTCATTAAAACATTCCTCCAAGTGCTTTATTATACTATAACAGAAGGGCACAGCTCCATTTTGTAAGGCAGCAGAACCAAAGTTGTAAAATATTTTTTAAAAACCTGTGTAGGAGTTTTGCCTCCCCCTGCTCCTTCCCCAGCCATGCAGTCAACCGTAGGAAAAGGTAAGAATAGAATTGTCTGGTTGAATTGATGTTTTAAAATATTTTCTGTCACTTATTATTTCTTCTTTTTAGAAAAGGTTTTTTTTGTGGGCAGCACAAACCGTTTCCCCAAAAGGTTAATTAGCTCACATCTCTTCCTTGGCTGGAGTAAGATGCTTTCGAGTCCTGGCACCATTAGGGCTCTCATTAGCGAGCAGATGCTAATGAAATCTAATCAGCATGACAAAGGTTAAAGTGCCACCTGGGAGCAGAGCACGACTCAGGCGACTGGACCTCCTGATTGAACAACAGTGCACGACTGTGCAGTCCAGGCAGTCTTTCACTAACTCAAACCCACACCGACTCCTGAAGGTTAATTGAATTGGCCTTTTCAAAACTGGCAGGGCTGTCCTGGCCCACTTAACAACTGACAGTACATGGGGAGCTAAACACAGACTTTAGAGGTTAACTATGTTCACCTGTCTTGTTCTCCTAAGTATGGTATCAACAGCCTTGTAGCAACAGCTTTTAGTCCTGAAACAGAAGCTCTCGTTAGACTACAGTCCATGAAATGGCATATATGCTTTTACAATTAGATAACCATCCTTGCTGATAAAAATTATAATTAAAACAAACAAAACGTGATCCTTGTATTAGTAAGATAATTGTTATAGCAAATAATTGTTTTTATTCTAAAAACTGTCAAGACAGCAACTGCACTACAGCTGCATCTTTAAGTCCACACATAGAGGGAATTATAAACTCAGTCAAAAAAAGTCAAAACAAAATGGAAATGTAAGATAAATAACCATTACATTTTGTGTACAGTACAGTATATATACAATATTTCCATTGGTTAAAAAAAAGTTAAAATTGGTGTTAGTGTTTGTTTACTTCCTTTATTTTCCCAGATGATCCCCCAGAAAATAAAGAAATTGGGTCATCAGTGTACAAGATAGATAATATAGTACAAACTGTAGAGAAGGCCATTAAGTACATGTTTGGTAGTTAATAGCTATTTGATTGGAAGATCACATCCAGCTGTTTCTTGAATGAAGTCTGGGTATCATCTTCAAAAACATGGCTGGGTAGCTTGTTCCACATTCTCAAAGCTTTCTAAAACAGAAATGCTTCCTTCCATCTTTTTTTTTAATGCACTCCCATGTAGTTTTCACAGGCGTTCTCCACTTTGTTCCAAATCCACTGGGATATCTTTGAAGTTTTCAAAACTTTCAAACGCATTTTCAATCTGGTCCCCTCATAGTCTTTTCTGTTTAGCAATAAAAAGGTTCAATTTTTAGGCCATCAGTGCAGGACCTTCCTTTGAGCCAAGAATTTATCTGAATGCTCTTCTCTGGGATTTCCAGAGCAGCAATATATTTTTATGAAATGGTGATGTACAAAGATGTACACAATATGCAAAATGAGATCCTACTAGTTACTAATGCATTGCTCAATTTCATTATAACATGCTTTTTTAGCTGTAAATCCCAATATTGTTTGCTTGTTTCAATTTGTTCTCATGCTATTTCATGTTACATCAATCAGTAAGTATATCTAGAATATACTTACTGGTTCTAGAATCTAGAATAGAATATAATATAGCATCTAGAATATAAATAAATTGATTAGAACATAAATACAGCAATATTTTTTTAAGTAACCTCTTCAAGCTCAGTAAATTCTATTTTTGATCTAAAGTGTATGTTTTTACTAACTGCAGATAATAGTCTACACTTGTCTACATTAAACGCCTGCCATCTGGCAGGTGTTTACCCAGTTTTGAATTCAGATATATTAGAAATTAATTTGCAGTTTCTGTAGTGTTTGTTAATCCTACTAATTTTGGAATCTTCTATGAATGTAACTCCTTTATCAAATGTTGCTGGGTGATAAACCACTGTAGTGTACACTAAGCACAATTGCTTACAGAAGTATAATTCAAATCTCACCTCTAACTTTATAAGACCTTGTTTACCACCTATACCAGAATCTTTTATCATTGATATTGTGTCCCCTAGGGGTACTGGTCACCACTGTAGGGCTTTGTTTGGCTTATGCTTTAACACAAGGAAGACTGTTTATTACTGTTGTTTAAAATGAAGGTTCAATTTTGTTTACACATACCAGGACAAATTTTTCTAGAAGCCAGATAACCTTTCACTTTTAGGACTCTGGGAGGAAACTGTAGCACCCAGAGGAAATCCACACAAACACGGATTCAAATATCAAACCCCTTTAATTCAAGGTTTTCTTAAACCTTTCAACTGTCTCAGGTTAGAACCAAGGTTCTGAGATGCCTCACTTCCAACATCTTGCTCAATTCTCTCATTACTCTAGACTACATGGGGATCCTAGCTGCCAGCTTAGTGAGAGGTTTCAGGGGAATGTGTTCTGCAAGGGAATCGCTTCTGGTTAGTGGTTGCAATAGACTTTTATTACCAGAACGTGCTGTTATCTTTGGAGCTAAAGTGTATATAAACTAATCCTTTACTTAGTTTTCTTTATACCAAGGTGACCACATAAAACATGGCTATGTGCAAACTTTAGTACAGTGTGTCTATATTGCTGGGGTACTAATAACTGTGCAACCTCTTGTTTAAAAAAAAAAGATATGTCAGAGATCTGTCAGGTTTTACATATTTTCCATTAATAACATTCACATTGGATCACACACTGGCTAGTGTAGTGTCTCCTAGCTCAGTTATACTGCATTTTTCTTTGGTTATGCCTAAATCTAGGAATTTTGGCCTTTCTCCTTTGGTACTGGGATCAACACATTCATCATGCTGCTCATCAGCTGCTTAAATAGGCACTATTGTCAAAACAGGAGTATTGTCTGTGTTCTCCTAAAGAGCTCCACTACATCGGTTTTTATACCTTTTGTCATGTGAGACATACTGTAGGTGCACATTCAAAGCTGAAAGACCAGGTGTGGAATCTCTGGACAGAAAAAACCAAGGTCACCACAAATTATAATGGAGCAACACTGATCTGACTGAGTGCAGCAGTCTGAGGTAGGGGGATGAATCCAAGTGTGAGCAAAGACAGGCAAGCAAGCTGATGAAAGCAGGAAAACAGATAAGTGAAGCAAGCAGTCAGAGAAACACTTCAGTCCAAAGCTATAGTAAAAAATGATGCAGGGTCCAGACTAAGACAGGGCAACAGCTCAACGGAAAATCCACTTACATAGTGAAACAAGTCAAGTTCACAACACAGAAAGTCTCTGAAGCAAGATCAAGATAGTCAAAGCCAAAGCACAGGAGAGCACAGGTAAAGCACTGGGGTGACATAGAGACATAGTTGAGAGCACAAGCATAGAACAAAGCCGGTAGAAACAATCAAGCAAGCACGAGAAAAATGACCACCGAGACTAGAGATGAAACTTTACGACTGAACAGAGTTGTACCAATGAGACCGGTCTTAAATATCCTGCCTGTTTAGATTAGTCTCCTTCCAGATTGTGTCATCATGGCAAACAGCAGATTGCCTTGTCAAGTAGAGGCTTGACCGATTGTGGTAGTGTTTCCTACAGGAATGACACAAATGGGCCAGGCCATTTTCTTTTTTTATAATCTTTAGTATTAACTGGCTCCAGATCATAATAGGTACTGTGCCTTCAGCCTTCCCAGTTTCTAAGAGTCAAGCCCAAAGGTTTGAAGGCCTACCCTTTCTCTCTACTATCCATTCAAAAGCCAGCAAGTAAGCTGTAGAACTCTTCCAGTTCTATAAATAGTGGTTGGCCCAAATAGGATGGAGGCTGGGGTCATTAGCATGTTAATCTCTTTTAACAAACATCTCATTAAACTGTATCTCTTGTACTAAGTCTGGTTGGTGCACCTGTATTCCACTCCGTACAGCAAGTTTTGTTCAAACTATCTAGCAGCTATTTGCTCTAGTGCAGTAGTAGCTTGCATCATGACCTTGAGAGATTTCTCCATCTTTCCCCAGTTTCCAGCACTCAGTCTACTTCCAAGATAGACAGACAATAAAAAGCAACCCCCACATTCTCCATCACTTGTGTTGCCTTGGGGTTCTGGATACTGTTGTGGGATTCTTTCTAGCTTGTCTTCTGGTGTGTGGAAGAAGCTATTGTTTCAGGAATAATTCCTTCTGTTATTTAAAATAAATAACCTTTGTTTTAATTACTGGAGGAATTATTCCTGAATGTGTCTTTCCATAAAATATATTTTTTTAAAATGGCAATAATTTCAGCAAAGCAACAGAAGCTGTGAAAACAAAGGATAGTCAATGCATAAAAACTAAGGAAAAAGCTATTCTTTAATAAATGTTTTTTACCGTTTTCTCATTCCACATCAGAATGAGAAAAAGAAACAGTATTTGCCCTTCAATCCAACATTCACATACTGTATACCAGGTTTCTTTTCCCTTTTTGTTTTTAAAGTAGTAATAAAATATAGGCCTTCGGTACACCTGTATTGTCTCAATACAGAAGAAAAAACATTCTGCTTTGCTGCACCTGTGTATACACTGAGCTGACATAACTCAGAGAAATGTGTCCCTAATTATCCTGTTAGCGGCTGACAAATATAGTTCTTCTTGGACTACACAAACAAAATGCTGAAAGTTAAAACAGGTGATGATTATGCCATATCCTTGGCCTGTAATTGATGCCCTTTATAGCTTTACTACATATTCTGTCACATTGTATGTCAGGGATGAGCAGTAGTTCTACTATAGATTCCTCTTGTATTTGAATAATTACATCACCCCAGTTGTAGCTTTCAGCTCTTAACTGAACTCTTATCTTATCTGTTTTCTATTAACCAGTTCTAAATCCAAATATCTGCATTTCTCCAAATGCCTACTGCATATAATTTGAAAATTAACCTTTCATGAGGAGTTTTATCAAAAGCCTTCTGAAAATCGAAATGCCTGTGTCATTGAGGATTTAAAGAAATATAGTAAAACATCACATGAGGAGTCTCAAGATGCAGTAAAAAGAAATTATATGGGGCTTATGTTAGATCTCCTAAAGAGTTATCCTTCCTCACCTGTTCACCAAACTATTCCCCAGGTTATATCCACTACAGGAATGTAGTATATCCCTTAACTCTCCAACTATTTCTTCCCCAGTAATCAACACACAACACTGATGTGCACTTAAGCACAATGCTCCTCCCACTGGTTCAGGTCCTGTCAATTATAGATTTACTGTTTGCAATTTAATCCTGATGCATTAGGAGGTCTGTGATGCTGAAACACATACTGTAAGACTCACATATTCTTGATCAAGATATCACAGATAAAACAAAACATGACAATTACGATATTTACACTGGATTTGTTTTCATGAAAGAATGGATGTGTCAGTTTTTTTTATTTTTATGTTTGTTGCTGTGTCCCTCCTCCTTTATCCACGTGCTTTTGTCTGCCAGGGATGAATCATTGAGTCTGTGTCTGTCTGGTTTGTGTGACCTCTGTGTCTCCATCATCACAATACCATAACTAAGTGTGTCCATTATTTCTGAAGGAAGACCTACCTTTTTATATGCATGTGGACTATCTCCTAGGATCTTATTTCCATATAGTGGATCTTCTAGTTTAATTCTGATTATTGTTTCCTTAACCTTACATGTAATATAAGTCAGATTAAGGTTCTTTAATTACAGTTCAGTTTTGTCTCCCTTTGGATGGGCAATACCATCAAAAATCATACAATCAGCCATTCTACAGTTCATGGGTACTTGAGTGACTGTTTGAAAATTTGTGTTAATGTCTATAAACAGCATCTCAAATTTGCTCAAATCCTCAGTCCCTGGAGATTTATCTTAAGTGCTTCTAGTACCTGATACAAGCCTCTTCTATTCTAATACTATTAAAAACAAAACTTTACTCTTTTTTTTACTGTGCTTGTAGTTCATTATACTCTTTTCCTTAAAGTTTAAACTTTAACATGAGGAATAATTAATTATGATTACAGTAAGATATTGACCGATTATAAAGCTAATAAATTGGTAAATCTTGTGTGCAGTTGAATAAACTTGATTAACTTTACATAGAGTTTTATACTCTGCAAAATCCTGCACTGACATGACAGTGGAGCAAGCTGTTAATGAGCAGAATCAGTAAAATCAGTGCATCTGACAATCAAGCCCACAGATCTGTGGCTCTTAGGGAAACCATTTTCAGGAGTTTGTCAAAGGCTGTGTGGGTGAAAATGAAAAAGTGAGTCTCAATTGGGCCTGAAATGAAATAATAATAAAAGGTGTACAGTTTGTCGCACACACTCAGGCTTCAGGCTCACGAAAGCCAGCTGCCCAGCCTGATCTATTGGGCATTGCTTTTGTTCTTGTGAAATGGAGATTTTTTTGCCTTTGTTTAAATGCATCCCGTTCTGAGCAATTCACCAAGGCAGATATTCCCGATGCCAGGTGGCCTTTGTTGAGCCCATCATCTGTGAGAGCCCAGGAGGACCAGTGCACAGAGATGTACCTCAGCTGTCAGTTTAGGGTCACTTAGTAGCCGCAATGCTCAATTTGCAGGCAGATTACTGATAGTACCAGCAGGGCAGGCAGCACCACTGTGGGCGCTCATGCAGAGGATTATACCATATCTGCTTCCACAAAAGATGACCTCTATACAAGAGAGAGATTTGTGCTCAGACTTTCAGTTATAAAGGCACTGTGAATCAAACCCAAAGAATCCAAAAAACCATAGCTTTTGACCATATTGTAACAGTTGAGAAACAGGAAAAAAAACAGCAACAAACCCCTGTAGTCACTTATCACAGCAACACAGTAAAACACACTTTGTGCACTAGTCTGGATACAAGTAACTCTTCTGCTGGATTAATCTCTTTGTAATGCACCGTATAATTAGAAACTACTCCTGTGCCCTTCTGGAGTAGTTTGTTGTTACATTATACATGCCATACAACATTTTGAGCAATGAGTCTTGCTCTAAAACAACCAAGTGCATGTATTTGCATCAATCAAAGCTCCATTTAAGTATGATTTACAGCTTTCAAATCCAAGAACGAATTGACAATTAAGTGGCAATAAAATATACAGAGGACACAGTAGGCATGGTCATATTACTGCTATTACTTGTAGAGTCTTGTGAGTGACATCACATGATCTCTGATGAGTTATTTGTTGTGTGATAGTTGTGTAATTTGCTGTGTGGTGGTTTATCGTTACTGTGCTTGAAGCTCTTTTCATCACAAAGAACCCCAAAGCACATCCACCACAGAATTGCAGAAGTGCAGTACTCCTTTGACAGTTCTGTGGCGGCCATTATGCACCAGCAGACCTGCTACACAACAGAAAAGATAGAAAAGGGACAAATTACTTTGTCAATTGAATTTAAGGGTTGAACTTTAGGTCAACTAGATAGAGCAAGCCCAGAATGGAATTTAGTTGGGACACCTAGGTTAATACCCTTATAGTTATGAACAGTGCCATGGATCTTTACTGAACAATACTGGGGCACCGATTTGCAAATTCTCATGCAGAGGGAAAAGAGCCACTTACTGGGCAATGAACATTGCTAACAGCGGCAATCTGTATTTCCTTAGGCCACCTATCCTAGCACTGCCCACACCCAACTCAGCATCTGAAATCTAGATCAGGCTGTTCTTAAGAATAGTGCCATGTGAGTTTTAATGACCCCACTAACAAGTCAGAATTCTGCTGCCACAAAAAAATATCATTTGGTTTGCGGTTTGAGTCACACACATCTGCACACGTTTGGTCTTAAGTGTGAAGAAATACTTTTGAACTCAGAAAAGGCACAAACAAGATCATGTGCACGACAAGGATCTTTTATGTTCAACATTAAGCTGTTTTGGTTATTTTAGACAAGCTTTCTTATTAGGTTCCTGTGATTCATTGCAGTCATAGCTCACAATAATGGACTAACACTTTTACAACCCCCTTTCCTCTAAAAGCAATGCATAAAGCCTTTAAATAAGATTTAAAAGAAAAATATGTCAAAAACACCATCATACCACAGGCAGTAGTAAGTTTCAAAAGTTAGGACAGAAGAAGTCAACGCAATGTGAGTCTACAGAATAAGCAGTGAAACTTAAAGACAGGAGACACAAGTGTAAAAAATAAAAAACAAGATGCGCATCTTTACACAAAGGTTATGGGAGTCTGGAACAAATGACCTACTCAAGCTATTGATGTTTATGCCCTGGCTTCCTTCATGAAACATTTACCCTTGGATCAATTATCTACTAATCAGCAAAGAAACCAGATGGACCAAATGGCCTCCTCATGTTTCTTGTATATTATAGCGCCATGCGGGGAGCTTTAGCCATGCACACGCAAGGCGGGCTGGGAACAGCGCCAGGGGGCAGGACTACGGTGCTGTATATAGTGGGGCGGAGGCTGGGAGACAGCCTCTTCCTTTCGTGTCCGTGTTAGTGTAGTTGCAGCGCTGTAATCCCTGTCCCTGCGTGTGTACCTTTTCCTGTTACCCCCTTTTCCTAAATTCTACGCCTGCTCCATTCCGTACTGAACTCATTACAATATGTCCTTTTATAGAGAAACATGCAGATTAAAAGCTGTTGTTCTGAATGCAGCTCAGGTGGGCTCATTCTTTGTAGCAGTATAGGCCCTGTCGAAATGATGACCCTAGAGAAGTCTTTTGTACACAGTACAGAGCATTCTGCAGAAAGAGAGTTGTAATTATCCAATGTGTACTACAGGACATCCATTACTTGATAAGCTCTCTATTCATTTATCTCTCTTAAAAATCAGTTTACCTTCAGAAAGTGTACTTGAGGGCCTGGCATCTTCTTGTTACAGCTGTATTTGACAGATGAGGTACATCCACTCTCTGAACCAGGCTTGTGCATTATCAGCGAACACAGAGAAAACCCTCCATCATGCAGACAGCTACAACTACACAACTAGAGTCATTTTCGCAAACTCTCTTTGTTAGTTTTCCTTTCGTCAAGTGAAATGACTTAATCGTGGACCAGGATTCCCTGACGACTGCCAGAGCAGGGAATTCTATATGTCTGAAAACGTCAAGGGTGCTTCCATGAGACGTACACATTTCTCCACAGAGCCATATAGTGAGCACAATACCAATAAGCCTACAGGTGGCGATAAGACTAACTGCAATCTTGTCTCTGACCCCAGCCCAATCCCTAACCATAAACTACAGGAGATAAGCACAGACTTTAAAAGCCAAGGATATTCTTAAGACCAAAAGAAAGGTTACAAATGAGAAGAGGTTATTTAGTCCACCTTGCTTGTTTGGTAGATTAGCTGCTAAAAAAAATAAAATTTCATTCAGTGATTTCCTGAAACAGCCAAGAACTTACAGTAGGCCTCAATCATTTGGCTGGGAAACCTGATCCAGATATGATCTATAATTGTGACACATGTGCTTATTTGACTAATTTAATTTCCACAATATTTGGTGCTAATCAAACTATTCTGTTTGCTTTCTCTATTGATTCCCCACATGGTCTTAATTAAGACAAGGAATATTTTACATAAACATCCATGTCCCTTTCATGCATTACTTATAGCTCCTCAAAATCATGTGATATGTATTGTATTGAGCATGTTCTTACTCCCTACATACAGTAGACAGCACAAATTCCAATGTTTATTTTAATTTGCCAAGTGTCTGCCCAATCTACAATTATGTCAAGTTCCTTTAGTAATTCTCCTGCTTCAGTTTCTGAATCATCCACTCTCTTATTTTTTTTGTGTGATCTTCAAATTTAACTACTGCATTTTTCTCTGTTAGAATCTAATTGGTTGGTATAAAGAGTAATGGATCCCTGTAGTACATCACTTCTGACATTTGCCCAACTGTTTGTTAACCAGTTCTCAGTCCATTGCAGCCATTACTGAGAATTAACCTTTTATAAGGGTGCACTTCAAAAGCTCTGTAGAAATGTAAATATATCCTTCAGTATCATATGCTTTACTATTATCTAATTCCTTTGTTGCTTGTTGGACAACTTCAATGAAGTTAGTTACAAAACATCTTCTCATTCCAAATTCATATTAGTTTCTCTCATTTAATGTAATTACTTTGTGACTACTTAATGTTGCTTTGTATTTTTTATATATTTTTTTGTTTCTTTGTGATTTTTTTTATTGTGCATGTAGATAACTATTCTTATTATTTTAGGATTTTTTACTTAAATTATTGGTATATTTTTCACTAAACAATTCCTTCTATTTCCTCCCCTTATTTGTTTCAAGAATTAATTTATTTTGAGCCTTTAACATCACATTTTTAAGTCAAACTATCCTTCTTCTCTTAATTACATGTTTATAAATCAAAATATTTATACTTAAAAATTATTGTAGAAATTCTAAAATTATAAAACCCCAAATTTAGACCTTAGCTTCGGAGATTTAGGGTATCCTGTACATCACACTGCCATATTGTGGCAATAAAAACTAGATTTTCATTTCCTAGTGACTCCATCTCAATCATCCTTCCCACAGGGATATCCTGATTGTCTGAAAAGACTAAATAAAGGATTCTTCCTACGTAATTTGTGCCTCTGCAAATTGGGATATAAAGCAATCATTAATAATCTCTAAAATGTCAATTTCATCTTCTGTATTCTCCATCATGGCATCTCAATTTATGTATACAAAATTGCAATCTTCCATACATAGAACATCACCTTGCTCCAATCTTTCATGATCTCATCATATAGTACTACTTGTCTGAGGTATGTATTTTACAGTAGACAGCATCTCAGAATTCGTATTTTCTTACTCAGGTTACAGTCTCTATGTGTACAGCTATGCAGATTAGTATGACTCACATTCATTTTGCCTCTCAAATTGCAACGTTTACCATGTTCTATGTACACTTTTTATTTCATATTGGGGAAAGCAAGACTTATCCTTTTCATTGCTTTGATCCACTGGTACACCTTACTCACAGTTGAGGACTCAGAGCTCATTACTGTCAACAACTTAAATGTTATTGTTGTCTCTGTATCCTTTTTCTGGAGTTGCAAGCTCAACTAAATAATGATATGTGATATGATATGAGAAAGCATTCATGCATATTGTCAGCATTGATGAAGCCCAGCACATTCTAGTAACTCAGAGTTAAACTGGAACAGGTCTCTGGGGAGTCTACACAAAGTCTTGTCCAAGAATGTGATTTACAGCGCCTCTGGGAAACTGGGTCCTGTTTATTGGTAGAACACAAGCAATTTGGAGCATTCACAAAGGAAATATCAGTATCATATAAAGACAGTGTTCAAACCCACATTATCGCTGCTCTGTCCTTGTAAAAGCATTTGTAATTATTTGTTACTATTGCATTTATTTCCTGATTGTACTTTTCAACAGAATTAATAAACTGAGCTGCTGTCTTTTTCAATGTACACATCCTCCTACAAAACGCATTAATTTAAAAACTATTACCTAACAAAACTGCTTTAGAAGAGGATAGAAGAATACCTTGACTGACATTGTTTTTTCCAAGCTCTCTGTAAAGGACACTGCTTTCATTCTTTAAATAGGTAATAAGAGGAAATCAAATAAATTTCCATTTTCAATGAGATTATTATTCCTAGTAAAGGTTGCAACAAACCACAGCCTTTCTGGAAGCACAGGGCACAAGGCAGAACCATACACCTCACAAGACACCAGTCCATCACAGAGCACAAGGCTGGACCACACTCCGGACAGGACACCAGTCCATCATAGGGCACAAGGAAAGATACACCCTGGACAGGACATCAGTCCATCAAAGGGCGCAAGACAAGACCACACCCTGAACAGGACACCAGTCCATGACAGGGAACAAGGCAGAACCATACACCGGACAAGACACCAGTCCATCACAGGGCATGTACACACAAGAGGCACTGGTTAAACTAACCACATTTGGGAAGAAACAGAACACAAGATCCCACACAAACACAAGTAGAACATACAAGCTCTACACAGAACTCTACAAGTCTCCTCTCAAAAGCCAAAAGTTTGATCTCAAGCAAGTGGTCAGGCACTTCTGGCTTCCTTTCTGAGAAGAGTATTTTGTTGTCAATTTCATAGAACTGACTATACACTCAGAGGCAATGTTCAAGGACATGCCTATTGCTTTAAATGATGAATAAACACAGAGGGACCAAACCACGCCAATTTAGTATAACTGAGAGAGGACTCATAGTGGGCAGGTATGTAGTGATGCGTATGATGGGACAGGATGCAGTGTGATTTGAAATTCCATGCGTGGATACTCCAAACTCCATATTGCAGCTAATTGAGTGGTATATGTGGGAATGTGATATACATTGGTATACAGTATACATGGAACTATGATATACATATCAGAAAACCATGGATACATGAGTGTTGTGGCTGGTAAGGGATCTTTTGCATATATTTTTTATGAGCTAAAGTGCTGTGCATTGCATATAATACTCCAACTGATCCACATTTGAATTTGAAAATATGTCTGCACGTTTTTTGTGTGGTATACAGGAAATATAGATTAACAGGATCTATCAAAAATCTGGACTATTGGGATGGAGGGCAGGACATGTTTGGGAAGCACTGATTGACAAAGTACAGTACTGTATATTATACTCGTATTCCTGTTGATCTAATTCTGCATATTTTGTGTGATGCTTTGCCTTTGAACTTGTTCTGATTACCATTCACAGTTCTGCCAAACTAAGCAATTGCTCTTGTCTTAACTTATAAAAAGACTCCTTGAAGCTGATGAACAGGACAGAGGGAAGAGAATCAGCCTCATACCCTCATCAGAGCTAAAGCAGACATATAGAAATCAGAAAACAGGTCTTGCCCCCACTGGCCCGTCCTGTGTCATGATGGCAGTTAGATAGAAATGGAAGTGGCTGGAAGATTATCTTCTCCCTTCTGCAGGACATATTCACTCGTCCCGTGACTGCTGCTCTAGAGGAGTCCTTGTACCGCAGTTGAAGTTTGATTGAGAAGTGCCGTTCAGAGAATACATACCACCTGCCAACACTGCAACTGGAAGCTGCCAAGAGCAGCTGTGCATGAAGTTGGCTGTTGAGCATGGGGCTGTTGAGGGAAATCATGTGAAAAAAGTTTCTGTAGCCACTGAAACACTGAGGTATTCAAATTTCGTCATGTGCTCATTAGAAGATGAAGTCTAACAAATACAAAAATGCCATTCTGATTTTGGATGTGGGTGTTACCACACAATCTGTGAAAGGATGGGTCGTCTTTTTTATTTTATTTTTGGGTTTTTTTCAGAAGCAGGTCAGCTTAAGTTGTGTGTGCTACATGTTCGCCCTTCCTGCACACTTGCAGAAAACGATTCCTGACAAGCCTGATGGCAATCGAATGATCCAGCTGCTGGCAGCAGGGTGAAAAATGTTGCTGTCACCTGCCCAAACACTTGTTGATTGATCTGTGAGACAGGTCCATTACAAAATGTCTTTGGCACCAACTGCTGCTATTTCTGAGATGTATTGTTTACAGAAGAATAAATCCTTCAGGAGAAATCTGCAGTGACAGGCTATGTGAGTTATAGCATCTACCAATAATTCTGACTTTTCAAAAGGACAAAAGTCCTTGCTAACTCCTCTACAGAAGTAAAGAGGTGAGCAGGAATACAAATTCCTGTGTGCACACAGATAGGACTGCTTTCGGTCAAAGCTGAATCAAATAGATTATTAGTCATTGACTGTTTCCTAATATTTGTACTGTAGGTTATAGCTCCAGTTTGAAGATAATTTGAAGCTGCATTTCAATAGCTTTACTTCATTGTTCATTGGTTCTGTATGACATTAATCAATGCCATAATGCTACAACAAACTGTTTTATTAATAAGAAGATTAAGAAACAATTTGATGGTTTAGGGTCCCTAAGATGTTTCTGGAGTCTAATCCCTGTTGTGGGAGAAATAGAAAAATAATGTGTATAAGATATTACTAAAGGGTCAGATAATGGGCAGCACAGTGGTCATCATTGGTGCCTCACAGCGCTGGGGCCCTGGGTTTAATTCCAGACCTGGGGTGCTATCTGTGTTCTGAGTTCTCTCTGTGTTTGAATGTGCTTCCTCCGGACACACCAGTTTCCTCCCACAGCCAAAAGACCTACTGGTAATTTAATTGGCTTGTGAGATAACTGGCCCTCATGTGAGTGTGAGCATATCTGTGTCTGTGAGTACCCTGTGATGGACAGGGTGTATCCTGCCTGGCACCCATTACTCCCCCATGACCCTGTAAGTTAGAAAATATTTAGAATATGGACATGGTATACATTGGTAAAAGCAGAAAAGTAAAGTTTAGTAACTCACATTAAAAATACGGTAAATGTGTAGCAAAATATACTAAAGGTTTCACTTCTTGGGCAGCCACATTGAAAGCAAGTAAATACATGGAACAATCAAGAGAAAGTAACAAAAATATCATACTGTAACAAACTTTCAGAAGGAAATAATAGATTTTTTTTACAAAATTGCAGCCCTGGAAGACAAACCAATTTTTTTGTTAATCCATCTGACATTTGTTTTTCACTGCAAAAAATAATTCAGCAAGACCTTCAAGCAATCATTCAGAAAGTGTGTAATGTTGTATTAGACTGCAATGTGTTTGAAAGTAGAATTTGAAAGTACAGTAGAATCTCTAATAATTAAAAAAACAAACACAGGGAAGTTGGATTCTACCTGTGGCATTAATATAAATACATTGGCACATTGATTCATTCATTCTTAATAATATGGTACTGGCAGAACACTCTTTCAAAATCACTGGAAATCTAATAAATTTGATGTTGAGACCATCCTCTCACAAGTCACCCAATCCAGAAAGTGGAAGGCCCCAAGGCATAAATATCCACTGGTCTGGTGAGGTCATATTTAATTTAGTACTTCAATAATAAATGTTTGTTTTATCTGGAACAGTGGAGTGCTCCAGTTCTTATGTTTGTTTCCATGTATTCATTTGTATATTCTAATATGTACAGCATTTTAAATTTCACAGTTTTCTATGTTCTGTATTTAGTTTTCCTGAGAGAACCGTATTAGCAGAAGATGTGCTGGTTTATCAGATTAGATTGGCCTTTGTTAATAATCTACCACATAAAGTCATGAAGGAAAATAGTTGCTAATGCCTGAAAACAATTAAATAGACTTGTTAGGGAAAAAAGTCTTCAACTCAGGTTTTAAAACAAAATACTATATTTTTTATAAGGTCTTAGGACAGATTGAAAATGTGCTACGAAAACTTTATATGCAGTTCCATATTGCTTTCTGGACATTTACATTTCCTGATACATTTCAAAGTAAATCACAGGGAATCAGGCACATCACTGAAACACTGTTTGACAAAGTATCTGGGTTCACCAACATGATGATGGTCAAAGACTATTTTTTTTTAATTTTCTGATCCAGTGCAAATAATCTTCTTCTTCATCCTAGCGTTAATCCTGCATCAGCAGGGTCCGCTTGTCGGCACGCCAGTCTCCATTTGGTGGTTTGAACCAAATCTTTGAGATGACGTTGCCATTAAAAACGACCGAGAATACTTCAACCGGCGCGTCACTCCACCTGCTGTCAGAGTGGGGGAGGAGATTGTAGCCAATTCATAGAGGGGGATTATTAGGAGGAATGGGAGATTTGGCCAGGACGCCAGGGTTACACCCCTACTCTTTTCAAGAAACATCCTGGGATTTTTAATGACCACAGAGAGTCAGGACCTCGGTTTTACATCTCATCTGAAGGACAGTGCTTGTTTACAGTATAGGTCCCCATCACTATACTGGGGCATTAAGACCCACATGGACCACAGGGTGAGCGCCCCCTGCTGGCCTCACTAACACCTCTTCCAGCAGCAGCCTTAGTTTTTCTCAGGAGGTCTCCCATCCAGGTACTGACCAGGCTCACACCTGCTTAGCTTTAGTGGGTTGCTAGTTGTAAGTTGCAGGGTGACATGGCTGCTGGCTTTTATCCAGTGCAAATAATAACAACTTTTATTTAAAGCACCTTTCCAAACTCAAGAATGCTGTACATAGTGATAAAGAATAAAACACAAAAATCAAGTAAAAGAAAAAAAATCAAACAAGAACATGCAATAACTGCAGGGAAATTAGACATAGGTCCTAATAAAAGGTGAGTTTGAAAAGAGTCAAAGAATTTGTCAGAGAAAGGGCAGTCCATAAGAATGGTGCAGCAATAGGAAGAAACACAGTCACCAAAGGTCCCAGATTTAGTCCTGGGTACAGTGATCAAAAGACCAGCCTCAACTGAATGGAGCCTGATGGAGGGAGTGTAAACATGAGGGACTAAAGAGATATACTATATGATGGACCCAGATTATTTAATGCCTTGAATGTCAGTAAAAAGATCTCATATTAAATATATGACTTTATATGCAACAGATGTAGAGATTTAAGTATAGGAGTTATACAGTATGCTGCCAATGTCTGGTGTGAATTAGAAGTCTAGCTGCAGAATTTGGGGCATATTGCAACTTACCAAGAGGAGTGTTAAAGAGTCAAAGAATAAAGAGGTGCAGAAATCAAGCATTGATGTTATAAATGCTTTAATCAAGCACTCCGCATTCTACATTGTTAAAAAGTACTTAATGCAGGCAATATGTTTTATGTGAAGCTCAAAAGACAGGAGGGGATAAAGTGTGACTCCATATTCTTGATTACAGTTGATGCCTGAATAGAGAAACCATCCACCGTTACTGTCAAG
This sequence comes from Atractosteus spatula, assembly GCF_055471065.1. Lineage (NCBI taxonomy): Eukaryota > Metazoa > Chordata > Actinopteri > Semionotiformes > Lepisosteidae > Atractosteus > Atractosteus spatula. Next base: position 14,922,853 of record NC_142724.1, read on the forward strand.
CTCTCCTCTTTTTCCAGATGACATTTGCTGCTCACCAGTAAAATTTCTGTTTTGTTCCTACTGTAACTTCAGGGAATATGATGTCAACCAAACCCTGATCTAATAAATTTAGATGATTGAATGATTTATTATATCAAAAGATTTACTGTATCTTAGGAACACTATGATTGGCCATGAAGGTAGAAGCTTTGCAGTCTTTTACCATTGCAATGAAGTGGAGAGGCACTCAACAAGGCAAACAGAATGGCACATTGCACAGCACAACATGTGGGATTGAAGAGAGATCACTCTCTTAGCTATATTCAATTTCTTGCATTAGGAATTTGTCTTTTCGCATACCCCAGCTTGCTCTCCATGAGACACACAGGCTGGAAGAGAGAAGCTTGGGGTCAGAGCGCAAGGCCAGCCATTTATATGGCACCCCGGGGGCAGTGGGGGTTAAAGGCCTTGCTCAGGGGCCCAACAGGGTAGGATTCCTCTGCCAGCCATTGGATTTGAACCAGCAGCTATCCAGCCACAGGTGCAGATCCTTCCGCCCATAATGAATAAATTCCGTCAGATACTAATATCAAGGAACATAAAAATACTTATAGCCCCTGAGTCAGACGCAATAATTAAATCATTCACAAAGCTGACAAGATTAGTTTTTGTGCTGTGATGATATTAAAAACAAGACTGGAATTGATGTGCAATGACATATTCTAAAACCTGAAATAGAAATGATAAATTAGAAATAGTTTTGTAGATCATCATTTTATCACAATCCAAGTCAGATTTGTTTGTTGATTGGTGCAGTGTTTAAAGCTTTGGAGATCATACCAGGAACTATTGATAATATGGATAATCAAAGAGGATTAAAGTAAATGTCTTGGCGTGTAAACTGTCATCAGTACAAATCCTTTACTGAAGGAAATTAAAGTGATCATTAACAAATCATTAATCTTTTAAAAAGATTTTACAGACCTAGCAGCCTGGAAGCACAAGGGATACCAAGTGATGTCACACAATGAGGTCACTTAGTAATGTTACAGTGCTCTTAGCCCCAGTGGAGTTTGTGTGACACTGATTTGCTGTTCTACTTCACATCAACTTTCTGAATCCTTTCAGAAGCCACTCCCCCACCAAAAAAAGATAACACATTCAGCAATGAATAAATTAACAAGACATTCTCTCCAAATAATTTATTATGGGTGATGTCAAGTTATGGCAAAGTCAAGATGTGTATTGATTTTGGTACCGCAGACTGAGAGGTGCTGTTTTGGGTGTTGGAATGATAGGGCATCCCCTTTATCAGACATTCAGAGGAGCTGACCACTTCTTGAATTTATTTCCAAGGCAAGAGATCATAATATATTATATATATAAAGGGACTGATACTCTGCCCCAACCACTTAGTTAACGGATCAGACAAAGCAAAAGCAGAGAACACAAATGGAAAGCTTCTTTATCGAGATGGCTCAGGAAGAGATCAAATAAACTTGCAAGGTGTATTGTGGGAGACAATTGGATGAGATGAGTCAGGACTGAGCGTGATTCTTATCAATAAGCTTCAAGCATCCCAAGCAGCAGCCTGATAGTCAGGATGATCTCATCATCCTTTGTAAGACAAGCCATGATCTTTGCTGCTTTCTTTAGTGTATTTTCCCACATGAGTTGCTTGCAGGAAGCTTTTCATCATTTCAAGAGGAGGTGCAGAAATAACAAACTTTGAATTTTGAGAAAACTTTGCTAATGAAGGTTTTCGGAGGGCTACAAATGTTTCTATATATAAAATATGAACAAAGAATGTCTGAACATTTATTACACTGTCCCTCAGAAGTTAAAAACAGATGTTTTAAATATTTTTCAATGAAAAGAGTTCCTTCATAGGATTGTAAGATATGTCTTATAGCTGTAGGCTGTAATTCTCATTCTCATTGATGTCACTACCATGAAAATGACTCTCCTGAAAGTATTATAAAGCACATTTAAACTACAACAACACTAAGTAATAAAAAATAAAAGAAAATAAAATGACAGAGGATTTATTATTGAAAGCTAACCTTGAATCAGGTATGCAGTGTTTACATTTTCAGGGTAAATGTATTTTATCCACTCACTATTTTAAAGGTGATATTTACATATGAGGGCAGCATGTTGGCACTGTAGCTAGCAATGCTATCTCACAGCATAAGGTCTCTGGATTCAATTTCATTCTTGGGTGCTATCTGTGTGGAATTTGTATGTTCTCCCAGCGTTCATGTGGGTGTCCTTTGGGTGCTCCAACTTTTTCCTACCGTCCAAATACATACTGGTAGGTTAATTAGCCCTGGCGTGAGTGTGTGCATGTTTGTGTGAAGGACTGGCATCCCTCCCAGGGTGTATCCTGCCTTGCATCCATTTCTTGTCTGGAAATGCTTCAGCTTCCCTGCTACCCTGAACTGGATGAAGTGATTAGAAAATGGAAGGGTGGATGGATGAATAGATTAATATATGATCTACCTTAGTAGGTCTTTGGATGTATAACATTCACGGAGCTGCTGAGTGGCTCTAATGGTTAACACTACTTGGTCCCAAAACTGGTTAGCTATGTGATCCAGATGTGACACAGATCCTTGGTTTCTCACTAGCCGATTGTGGCCACTGGGTACAAGGTTAGGAAAGGGTGGACAGTGCCTCCGTGGCTTGGACCAAAACAGTGACTCCAGGAACTGCCTGGGCACCTGCACGCTTGCTGTGAAGCCAACTAGACATGCAACACTATAAATGGTTTTCTGAATATTTAAGTTAATTTTTTTAGAAAATGTACAAAAGTACTCAAATCAGACTTGTCTTGTAATATTATCAGTGACTTACTTCACAATGGCAAACAATTTGAGCTTTCACTAACGAGTGGGTTTTCTGTGTAGTCCTTCTTAATCTTTTAACCAAAACAAAATGTTCCTTTTAAATACAGGATACAGAAGCTGGGAAGTTCATTTCAGGTCTGCATTATTTGCATTTCAAAGTAGGACAAGAACTTAATAGATTTTGCACCTTTCTCTTCTTTTTTAATAACTTTGAAATTGTCAATGTTTAAATTACATATAATCAATACACTTCTGAAAGCATTGCAGAGCTCAGTTTCCTTCTCATGCCCCGTGGTAATACAGACAACTGAAGTTCTGCAAAATTCCTTTGCATGGTGAATTGATCTGAAGACCTCATGAAATTTAAATATCGCTTTTAAAATGTTTCACAGTAACAGTAACAAAAATATAGAACCTGGCAAAACACGGAAGGTAATGAGATAGCAAGCAGTCAGCCACTGCCAAAATGTATCCCCTTTGATCTCTCGACAGCAGATTGTTTTATAATTCATCGGGTATCTTCCAAGTCAATCTCATCGATTCTGTGTCAGCAAATAAAGTGAAACAGATAGCACTTCACCCAAAGTATCCATTAGTTATCAGCAATCTTAGTCACAGCTAATTGTACACAGGTGGTCTAAATGTCACTTAAGCACCTTACACAAATTCTAGGGAAAACTATAGAACATAGAATAAGGAAACCCATCAGGCAGCACAAAGAAATGGTCAAGCATGTAGAAAGTAAGCCTCAAAACGTAACATTACAGCAGATGCAGGAACTCTTGTCTATGATTGTCTATGCAAGGGGAAGCTACTGCAGGGTTTCATCATTTAAAGAAGTGAAGAAGCACTCAACAAGGCAAATGAAATAGAAGATTGCACAGAGCAACATGTGGACTAGATGTCTATAGTCCTGCACTCCAGTCAGACCCCACTTAGAATACAGCTTGAGGTCATTGCATCTGCATTTCATAACACTTGATTGCAGTTGAGGGGACACTGAAGGATACTAAAGCTAATCCCAGGACAAAGCATCAGAGCTGCCAGATTTCTCACCACAATATGATGAACATTTTAGTTGAGACAAACTCCTTGTGTATACAAAAAAATCAGCATCTCAACCAATCTGGCTCTGATGAACACTCTCTCTCTTAGTCACCCTTCCTGCTACAAACAGTACAGTGTTAAAAACATTCTCCTCAGAATAAAGCCAAGCACATGCTTTCAATTAATGAGCAGAGAAGAATTAAAGAGAAGCTGTTTTCCAAATCCATATTGCTGTAGCTTTAATCTAATTGAACATGAAGAGTGAATCAATATTGAATCATGTTGTTAGGCATCTTTATATCCATTGGGTTGTTACAATTGTGATTTTAGTCTTGGAGTTTGCAGAAAAAATGTAAAGATCAAAAATAAAAAGGAAACAAAAACAAGATAGTACAAGAACAAAATTATTAAACTGCCCACAGTTTGTTTAATAATAAGTCATGTTTTAAATGCCCCAGACATAGGAGAAACTGCATGATTAATTCTTCTTAAGCATTAAAAGACTGGTAGCAGAACATGTGCTGCCAACACTAAATCCTGTTGTTTACTAAAGTACAGGAAGTTGTGATAATAAAAGATCCCTGGCCATTTATCCAGTGCTGGTGGTAGAAAGTCAAAAAAACAGGATAATCTATTAGGATGGGTTTTCTCTACAGATTTACAGATTTTCCTCAATAGAAAATCTGCAAACTGCTGTTCTGGCTGATAAAAGCATCCGCGAGATCAAAATGGACATATCAATTGAGTTGGACTACACAATTCTGAATGCTGCTGAAAAAATCTGTCAAGGTCTTTATTTATTCGACAAAATTGTGCTCTGAAGTTATTCTTCAAAAACAATTTGAACGTTTTTCCAGATTAATGACGCATTGATTTGGTAAAATGTGTTATACAGTAATAATAATGAAAGAGAGAGAGAAGCCCAAAGATATTTAGTACTGGAATTCTTTCTTTATTTGTGATTAAATAAGATTTTTAAAAGATTAGAGCACTGGAACTAAAAATATCAAACTGAGTTCCAATGAAACTATTACTAATTATGTACAGCAAATTCACCTCTATACAGCATGACACTGATTTAGTTTAATATTGCAGAGGTTTAAAACAAGTTTGACATTGTGTTGTGGATCATAATTACATTTATGCATACCACTACTGCTACATAGAAATAGTAGTAGTAATAAAGTAATTTAATTGTATTTAAATTTCTTTCTTGAAAATATCTAAATGTTTTACAAGTTAGATAAGCTAATGTCTAACGGCCAGTCCAATGTTTGAAGTGGAAATGAAACACTGTTCACTTACATCTGGAAATTAATTATGGCCAGCAGTCATATCACCCTGCAATTCACTACTGTCAACCCAATGAAGCTCACCAGGTGTGAGCCTGGTCAGTACCTGGGAAAACTAAGGCTGCTGCTGGAAAAGGTGTTATTGGGGCCAGCAGGGGCTGGTCACCCCGCGGTCTGTGTGGGTCCTAGTGCCCCAGTATAGTGATGGGGACAATATACTGAAAAAAAGGCCATCCTTTGTATGAGACATAAAACGGAGATTGACTCTCTGTGTTCATTAAAAATCCCAGGGCGTTTCTCAAAAAGAGTAGGGGTGTTACCCCGGTGTCCTAGCCAAATATCTCATTGGCCTTTACCAATCATGGTAAAGGCTCATCTATGAACTGACTTTATCACTTTGTTTTCTTCTTCACTGATATCTGGTGTGTGGTGAGCGTACTGGCACACTATGGCTGCCGTTGTGTCATCCAGGTGGGGCTGCACACTGGTGGTGGTGGAGGGGAGACCCCATTACCTGTAAAGCGCTTTGAGTGGAGTATCCAGAAAAGTGCTTAAAAAGTGTAAGGAATTATTATTATTAGTTGGCACAATCTGGATATAATCCAGCAATCCAGCACAGCTTCTACATTTTGTTGATTGAAAGCTTACAGTTATGACACTTTGAAGCAGCAATTAATATTTGTGATATACACCACCTACTCTACACATCCAAAGCAAACAGCAAAGATATGTATATTATTAATAAAGGAAAGAAAAACTGAGATATTAAAAACCCTTTGCTGTAGCAAATTTATATGAATTTATGTGCACAAAATAAAATCCTTACAATTATTTGAGGGGGCCTCTGTCTGTGTGCAATAATAGTTCTTCAAATGATTCACTTCAGTCAGGTAGTGAATTTAGATAAATAAGGCTTTATTGATAAGACTTTATTGATCCCGAAGGGAAATTGAGGTGTTACAGCAGCCCAGCCCAAGAAAATGTGCATAGGTATATATAGATTGAGTGTCCAAAAAGTACAATAGTGCAACATGCTGTCCATAGACGAGCAGATGAAGGGCTAACAGTCCTAGCCTAGGGCAGTGTTATACACCCTGACAGCCGCCGGGAGGAAGGTCTTGCGGAAACGTTCCCTTGAACACCGTAGCTGGAGCAGTCTGTTGCTAAAAGTGCTCCGCTGCCCAGTAACAGTCCCATGAAGCGGATGAGAGGCGTTGTTCATGATGGCTATGAGCTTGGTCAGCATTCTCCTTTCCGCCACCACCTCCAGGGGGTTGAGGCTCAGCCCCAACACAGAGCCAGCCTTCTTGATGAGTTTATTGAGCCTATTTACATCTCTTGTCATGACCTGAGCCTCCTAAGAAAATAGAGTCGGCTCTGATTTTTCTTGTACAGATTGTCAGTGTTAACAGACCACTCCAGCATATCTTCCAAGTGTACCCCTAAATACTTGTAGGACTGCACCACCTCTATGTCCTCAACCTGGATGGAAACAGGGTTCAGCGGAGACGTATTCCTTCGAAAGTCCATGACCATTTCTTTAGTCTTGCTGGTGTTTAGCTGGAGATGGTCAAGATGACACCACTCCACAAAGTCAGTAATCAAGCTTCTATATTCCTCCTGCCTCCCCTAACTAATTTCAAGCAACTTGAGTCATTAAGACCAAGGAGCTTTCAAAACAAATGATAAATCTGCAGAAAGGCACAGATCAGGGGAAAGACATAAATATCTTTGAGCATGAAACGTGAAGTTGATCATTAAGAGGTGGGAGGCATCCAGAGTGCCTATCCCAGGCTGTCCGTCCAAACTGAACAGCTGGGCAAGGATGAAGGGCTGGTTCTGGGTGCCACCATGAGGCCAATAGTGACTTTGAAAGTCATAGAGTTCAGTGGCTGACATGGGAGATGGCAGAAAATGTCCATGGATTAACAGTGTCCCAGTCTCATCTCTAAGTCAATAATAAATCTGCACCCACACATACTACAGTATATACATCTATGATTTGATAGAACTGGCTCAAGTCATTTTACTCACAGTACTTGCGGCAAGATGTATTCCAAAATGAAAATAATGTGCCATCTGAGTTATATTAGGATACTATATGACGATAAAAAAATCTCGTAACCCCTTATTGTACTTTACTTACCATAGCTCTTCTCCCTTCCACGCAAGTACCTTCTGTAAATCTGCAGTTGATCTGTATCAGATGTCATGGGTCGTTTTGAAGACTGATCCTATTAAAACACATGCAAACATAATGGAGATGAGACTTTCCTCTTCTGTATTTTTATTTGCTCTGCATGGGTCCACCAGTGCAGTGAAGCTACCGGTCTTGGAGTTATGACTATATTATTATTTATTATCGCTTTAAATAAATATAACACATAAAGGATCCAATGAATCTGTAAAAGTTTAGAACACTAACACGGCTTTATACCGATGTTATGCTACCTGTATTTCTTGTACCACATTCTAGGATGCTTTACGAATACTGAACAGTAAACAAAAATACTTTCAGCATGGTCTAGTGCTAGAATTTGTACCAAGCATGTTTAATTCCTCCCGCGCAGGCTGTGTGCTCAAGTATCTCTCTCCGACATATTGTCGAGCCACTCAGAGGCATTCAATTGCTGGTATCCAGCAATGTAGAGCGAGAGGATGCACACTGAAAACCCACTATACAGCTTAGTTTGTAGTAACAATCACCTCAGAATGGTATTACTTAACCTTCTGCAAATTGCCTGGCTTTGATACCATAGAACACTATCATATTGCAAGAGCCATCTAGTGGGACGCCATATCTCACAAATCTAGTTTCTAAAGGTTTTGTGTGAATCCTGAAAATACTATTTGTTGTAAGGATAAGGCTAGCCTTTAAAAATCTCAGTGGAGATCAAGGCTAGAGCAAGGGCAGGGGTTACTGCCCAATTACTCCACTGATTAGCTAGGTACAGTTTGTAAAATGGCTTCCTCTCATTTTATGTACCCTTTCTTATGAGGAAGAATATCTGAGCAACTCATTACTTACAACTCTACAACTCTAAACTCTAACATTTTACAACTCTAAAATGTTAGAGCAAGGAAGTAAGGGAAGCTCACCATGACCAGATATCTCAACCTGCTCAACCTGCAGGAGTGTGTGGATACCATGTTGGTCCTGTTGGTCATTTTCAGGTTTGTGGGAGACAGTGAATTTTCTAATGGGCTCAGCTAAGTGTAGAAAAAAGTGGTAACTTTGGGATTGGCCCAGAAATTTAAAACAAAATTTGTGTCTATGTAAACATATTTGAGCCAGGTTAGTTTTGCATGCTGAAAGAATTTCCAAATGACATGTCAGGGCTTGGACTTGCGCATGGGTGCTGATGTCTTTATCAATTCAGAAAGAATTGTGCTTCCTACAGTGTTTGCTTCACTTACTGTACATAATGACCTCACCATTCCAAACATTTTGCCTCATGTAAAGAAACATAATTAGATTAGATCCACTGTGTACAGGACACAGCTTGTTTATCTTCAGGGGAGAAATGAAAGCTAGAGTCACCCATGGAGAAGGATTCTTTGGTTGGTTTGGTCTGTCATTTTAAGATGACCTCATTATAAATGTGCTGAATACTTGGTCAGGGAACTAATGAATAGCAATCTCCTAATAAGAACATACAATTCTTTCAAAAAGTCATCTGCCTTAACAGAATGCTGAAATCCCTTGCACTGTGCTGTTCTCAAGAGCAAAGCTATTGCCGTTTAAGGAAATTCGTCAAGGACGTGTAGGCTGAGAAAATTGAAGAAAATTGTACCTGATTAAAACAATAATATATACTTTCCTTCTACTCTCTGGCTAACACTTATGATGATGTGTTATTCTTTATATGAGCTGAACAAAAAAATAAAATAAACAGGCAGAATGTCTCCCAGTAATAGAATTCTGGATCTAACTGTAGCAAAGTGGTACAGTGACCTTCATTTAACTGTAACTACATAAAGAAAAATGTGCACAGACTCACACAGAGCCATTTTTCCTAGAAGATCACTAACATGTATGTCTTAGGTATCCTAAGTATGTCTTAGGATTGTGGGAGGGAACTGGAGAATCTGGAGGAAACCAACATGAACACAGGGAGAACATGCAAATTCCACACAGAGAGCAAGCCACCCAGGGCCCCAGCACTGTGTCATTGCTACCCAAATATTTCCCATAAATCTCTTTTTCTGCTACAATGTAACTTTGTATTTGTTCTGAAAATAAAGTTCATATGCTTGTGAGTCAATAATTTGAATTCTGAATTCAAACGTTTACAATAGCAACAATAAATAGCAAAACAAATCAGCAACTAGATGCACAAATGGGTGTCTGTAAGCCCTTTAAAACCTTTTTTCTTTTATAAGAAGCAAACACAAAATTTTGCAGCTGACAGTAGATATCATAAGGTTAACATTCCCAATGCAGAGCTCATGTTCATTGTGTAGTTTTAGGTAAGGAGCTTTAATTGACTCCAGTATCCTGTGGGCTAATGATCACTGCATAAAAGACTCTTCTTACAATCAGAAGAGGATGATTACTGTCTGCCTGCAGTTTTAAGAACTGTCAAGCAGACATCATGATTTTAGAAGCCTAAGTCTTCATTTGCTTTTAACTCTCCAGTCTTGCAGAGAGTTAGATTTGCAATCCAGCAAATCAACAGAGGTCTTCCATTGTTTCATTTTTAATGTGATGAGCAGAAGGTCACCAGTGACTAGAGGATAAGACTTATTAGGGTTTTCCAGCCATTATTCAAGTTTTTTTGTAGTTCTTGGCAGGTAAGCCTTTGGGGAAGAGTCTTCCTTACCTACAAAGATCATTTACAACCCCTCCACCCCAAATTAGACTGCCTTTTTTGGAAAGAAATCCAGGTTGCATTGTAATACTGTATACGGAATGGGTGTAAAAGACTTAAGTAAATGTTGTATCTCATTGTTATTCAGAGACAAACATTTATGAATCATACAGGGTTCTATGACTTGCACAAATTAGGCAGTGGACTAATTAATTGCAATAATGAATTTCTCATTTTGAATGAATTAATTAAAAATTCAATAAATTAATTTAGAATTAATTCCTGTAATTATTAATAAAGACAATACTTTAATCATAATACAAATTTTATAGAGCATTCTGCAGTTAATTAATGGTTGCTGCCTTCTGTGTTTTTTCTGAACAAGCACCTACTACTTGACCCTGCTAACAAGCAAGTACTGTACACTGGGAAACCATCCGCAGGAAGGTTTGCCCCAGAACAACTGGACAAGGGCAGAAATGTGTCTCTGCAGTACTCCTATCATAGAAAAAATTAAATCACTTCTCTTACTTGCAAAGTGAAAACCCCAGAGCAGGTCAGGGATAAGGACTCTGTTTTCTTGGATATGGTTGCTTTTTGAGCGGCAGATTAAGGGGATTTTTTCATTTATACATTCGTAATAAATGTGTATGTTATACCGGGATTTGTCATGTCATGCATTGAACCATCTTTTTAAATTCTTTCCTGCAGGGAGGGGAGTTACAAAGACAACTGATATTTATTGATCTATTTCATGACTGCAACAGACACACAACCCTTGGCTATGCTACATTGACAGTAGGAGGAGCAAAATGGTAAAAGAGGGGTGCTGGTGCTGCACAGAGGACAGAGATGGGAGAAGGAGCACAGAGGCGGAGACGGAGAAAAGCTCCCCAGTCTCATTAACTGCACAGCCAAACAGCTTTCTAGGACCCCAGAAAACACATTACTTGTCCTTCACTGCATAAAGCTGAAGCTGAATCTTCTATAGCTTTGAATTAGAACTCAATGACTCATTTCTGCAGTGCCCAGAAGGTCCTTCTGTCACCACTACAGCTGCCATCCATCTCTGCACTTCCACATCTCTTTTTATCAGCTGTTCTGCTACTGATCTATAACCTTCTCCAGCACTTATATCATTAAAACTGCCAATCGTTCATCATCCTGCTTGTTAAGTAAAGTCTGCTTAATTCGAACACCTCCAGGGAATACACCGTATGCTGACTTTTATGCCTGCAATGTACCTACAGTAAATTGGTAGTGCATAATAGTCTTCATAATTTGTCAAGAAAATGGACACGCAGCCTGCCAGACGTGACCTTTCTGCAATGCTTGACTGTGCAAGAGTCTTGTAAAATATACCTGCTGAAAGCATTTACTAATTAATAGACTTTTCCCAACAATCACTGCTTAGAGGCCAAAGCCGTACTTGTTCATTTTGCTAATCCCCAGAACTATAAAAAACTGGTTTGCTCCAGCCGTAACCAGCATTTCAAGAAACAAAAAATGCAATCAATATAGCACAAGATTATATTCATTATTTACAGTTATCATGTAACATATTCAATGTACTAAAGGACATGATATTACTTATGTTGTTACAAATGATCTTTTATAAATGCTTAATTACAAGTTAATATACATGTATACTTGTACTACTTGCATTTGTATACTCGTTAATATACTTACACCTGATCTGCTGTGTAGCAGTGGTCCTGGCTGCAGGAGGTGCTGAAGTTCAGTGATGAATAATTTTGGGTCCCTTCCTACATGTGAAGCTCTTTGGGATCCTTTAAGATGAAAGCATTATATCAATTTAAGGAATTATTATTGTTATTTTTACCATGCCGGAGGTCTAGTCCTGCTCATGCCTGTTCAAGATCTAGTCCAGCTCATGCCTGACACCATACTGGCATCACTCCCCATCCTTCACCTTGTAGGTGGTGAACCCATTTCGGGTTGGGCCCAGCTGTGTTACACCGATGGCCTGTGTGACAGGGTTAGGAGCTCTGCAGTCCAGAAAACCTTAGAGTATGGTCGCTGTTCCTAGAGATTGAAAGGAGCCATTTGAGGTGGCTCGGGCATTTGGTGAGGATGCCCCCCAGGCACCTCCCACTGAAGGTGTAGCAGGCACAAGCTACTGGAAAGAGATCCAGGACACACTGGGAGGAATAATATTTCTCACCTGGCCTGGGAATCCTTCAGGAGGAGCTGGAGACTATTTCTTGGGAAAAAGTGTGTAATACCATACTCAGGTCAGTACCGCAACCCTCACCAAGAATAGGCTGTTAGGAAATGATAATGATGATGATCTTTACTGTTATTATAATTAATAATTCAATAGTTAGGTCAAGTTCTAATTACAACATAACCATCCAATTACAACCAACTAATAGAGATATAATACTTAATACTTTGGTATTAACTCATCTGGCTAAGGAAATTATATCTCCAGCCAAGAATTCTATTTGGAGATCATTTTGGAGATCCAATTTGGAGATGGTTTTGGGGGGTATGGTCACAATCCTATTTAGAATTCACTGATGCAGATTTCCTCAAATATGAAGCTAGTCTGTCCAGCTACAGTTTCCCACTTCCGTGGAATGGAAAAGGACATATAGAGTACATAGCACAGAATAAATAAGAAGCCTATAGGATACAGGTTTGAGTTTGTTTGATCAAGTAGATTTGCTTATGCAATACACAACATACAGAGAAACACTGACAGAGAATGATCTGAATGAGAAGCATGTATGAAGTGGAATGGGGGACATCGTGGATATAGCTATCGTTTAGGAGGAATTTATTGGTCTACAGAGATCTGCACACAGAAGTAATGATGGCTGGATGGATTAATACCCTCATCATTCCTTTTGTAAATTATATAATGTTAGCATGCCCAAAGGGGTTGGGCAACCAGTTGACCTTGGACCCCTAGAGGTTTTTTCTCTCCTTACTAAGGAGTTTCTGGTTCCTCTCCTCCATTGTCTTCTGGTATTCTGTTCTGTATTGACTAAATGTATTGTCAATTGTATTGTTAAGCGGCTTGGGGCAACCTTGTTGTGAAAGGTGCTATATAAAAATAAATTGAATTGAATGGAAATCAGCGAACAAGTGGCAGCGCTAGGACTAGCGTCATCTATCTTGGAATTCTGTGAGAGGCAATACTGCATTGACCTGGAAGACCAGCCTGATGCAGAAGCATCAAGAAACATGAAGAGTTTCATGCTTGCTGAAATTTGCTAAAATTGAATGAATGAATGAAGATTGGTGCTTTTGGAGGGGATTGAGTGGAGGGCCGACACCGCATAAGTTGGACATCAACATTAAGGGGGTGAAGGTGGAGGGGATGCATCATGTAGCAGTCAGGGCTGCTTCATGTGGACACCAGGGACTGTGAGGGCTGTGACTGAGGAGTTACAGACCGGATGCAGCAGGTGACCAGGGGGACTGCTGGATTGGAGGATTGAGGATTGTGAGAGGCGAAACACTGAATACTGCCTGCGGCTGTACAGTAGGTGCTGTGGGTTGGACATTTGACCAGAAACAAACAGAAAATGGAACGGAGGTGGGATAAGAGAGCAACTCAAGTGAAATTTGGAGAAAAAGGAAGTGGGGGAAAAGGGAGACAGGCTGCAGTTGTGCAGAGCTTCAGGGAGGATTGATGACATTGTTAGAACTGAAAGAAAAGATGGAAGGTGTAGAAATCATTGGTTTCTGTTATGCATAGAATGCAGAACTGCAACATTAGAATTTGACCTTGTTTTATGTTAAATAACACCATTATGAGACTAATTTATCGTTTATTAATACAATACATTTTTAGTGCAGCTCAATTAGTTCTATGCTATTGGCACTACATTACCTGTGGTAATATATTCCAGATTATGAAAAAAATCATTCTAATTTTCAATTTCTAATCTTAAGTGTCACTGATTAGAGATGCTGTTTATTTAAATATTCATGGTGCTGCTGGCTTAATTAAGATTTCATTTTAAAAAAACGTTTAAACACTCACAGAAATGGCACCTAGATGTTCTATAATTTGACTCATCCATAATTTAATTCAGACAGTGGATAACTCCACCACCCCAAAATACCAGATCCTCTGCCACTGCAGAGTTTAACACTGTCTACATTTCAGAAAGGAATGACATACGGTATCTGTAACTTATTCAGTTTCCATTTTTGTGTATATAGTCAAAGTTAACAACTGTCTGGTAAGACAGTTCTACTTTCTATTCTATTATATTATTTCTAGTAGTAATCTCTCGCCATTGTACAGCACAAGAAAGTAGAATAGTACAATATAAATAATAATAGCAGTAGATAATAAGTATATATAATAAGTACAGTATAGTAATTATTATTATTATTATTATCATTATTATTATTATTATTATTTCTAATAATAATTATATTATTATAGGCAATGGCAGACTTATTATTATACTGTACTTATTATATATACTTATTATCTACTGCTATTATTATTTCTATTCTACTGTTCTATTTTCTTGTGCTGTACAATGGCGAGAGTAAATTAATAATATTCCTGTTCCCACAATTCATTGTGTTTGCTTGCTTATGTTTCTTGTTAGATTGTTTTTATGAATCAACTGTATTTAGAAGTCAGGTCAATAAACTAGAAACCAAATAGAGTTGGTGGGCTGTTGTTGAAGTCTTTCATTAAGTTAGTAAGTACGAATTTTACATCTGTATCTCCCACAGAAGTGAACTCCGTTGGCTTATCGCAATTTATTTCAATGATAGGACAGCAGTAATACGTCTAACTGCTCAGCCACCATTTCTACAATTCAGTACTTTTATCCTATTTCTTATAGAGGGGTGCAAAAACATACTTCAATGCTCCCATTCTAATGTAGGGTAATAAAAATTGCTTGCTTACAAATTCATTGGCAAAATAATACACTACATAATAACAATGTCACTGATTGAAGCCATAAATATGTTTAAATAAGTCTAGGCACAAATCAACAGGTGACATCTGACTTTTAAATGTATAGAGACAATTTCTGATCTTCAGTTTGCTGAATCCTGTTTTTTTAATGACATGAATGAGTTTTTGTCAGGGCTAAAGCCATGCTGGTTGTCTGCTCGACAGAAAGATAATGTGGACAACATCTTTATCCCCACTGTCCTTTTCTTTCCTATTTCTCAGATTCTTTTCTGTTGTGTCTATAAGGTTCGGGGGATGAGCTGAGAAATGTAATGGTAAAGATCACATGGCATGGGTACATAATTGAAGAGTCAGAGAGTTTGAAAATTTAATGATGGCTGTGGGCTCGATTATGCATTCCACACACTGCAGCAGTGATTGGAATGGCAGACAAGTCTTACAGTAACGGGATTCTCTGGCCTTTAAAAGAGAAAAAGGCAAGCCGCACCACATTCTGATTAGGGCTTAGAGCCACTGCAGCAATCTCCCCCCCTTTTTTCCAGAACCTCTTAAATGTGATAAATTGCAGCTGTGGAAAAAGCAAAATGTTAAACTGTTTTTTTTTTACTAAACAAATCACAAAAGGATTCCTTTCTCTGTGAGGGTATGGTTATTTTCCTTGGACAAAATCATGGCTTTTGTTTAATTGCAGACTTGAAAGATACATTGATTTCCTTCCTTTCATTTGCAAATTTAGTTATGGTTATTTACCAAAACAAAACTCAATTTCCCTTTCCACGCGGCTTTCGTTATTCCCTTTTAAAGCCCACACCCCCTATTTTCCACATGTAGGTACTTGTGGGGGAATACAGTATATTTTCCCACTTGTAAAACATGCACATGCTCTGAAAAAGACTAGCAAGCTATCAAGACGAAGTTGGATGGCTTCCTCTCATTTTATTACCTCAGCTTTGAAATCAAATTTACTTTATATCCAAAATGAATTCACAAATCAGATAATGCAGCACATGCTAATAACTTGAAAATATGGCATGGATGCTGTCAAGAAATACATGGCAGGCTGCGTTCTATTTTATGTATTTTAAACAACATTTTCATGATTTCAGATCACATCACAAATGAATAATGTACCAGTCATATAAACTAAATTATTGTGGGCAAATACTACAAATTTGGCATGGGCAAATGTACATATCAGCCTTTTTATCAAATGTTACAGTTCCAAATGACTAAAGGTTGCTTATGAAATCTTTTATAATTTATAACCACATTTTAGATTTTCAGTAAAAAAAAACAAGGATGTACCAACTGGCTGATATTTAACTCTCTCTTTTAGAAAGCTTTTTGACTAGAAATCCAATCTTTTAGGAACCTATGCTGTTAACATATCATAACATAACATATATAACAAAACACAGGCTAAGCATCTCTTGGCAGGAAAAAAGCAAAACAAAACTGCAAACACTTCATTTCTCTTTCATCAGCGATGCACCCCAGCCTTCTAATTCAGATGCACAGGCTTGCTTTCCGCTGTCGAAACAACGGCCCACGAGGACTTGCTGAAATCAATTACAGCCCAAGTGCACAACCACTGATCAACAACTTGCAGCAGATTGATTTCAGAAGGAAAAGAAGAATAAAACAGTGCGGTTTAACTTGGTTTGTAAAGAGGCAACAGAAAAATGTTCAATACCTTAAATATCTGGAGTTTCGATTATAAAGTACTCCCAGATGCCAGGCTGCAGGCATAACATTTATCTGCCTGTTCCTCCTGCCACAGTAGAAAATTATCTGAGGCATTTGCACATTGCATTTGAGGACCATACTGTATGCATGCTTGTGCAGTATGAAATTCAGAGGTATACATCGTATCAGTGTGTAACGGAGCAGCGGGATCTGGAGTGTTAACAGGGTTTGGTTGCTAGAAGGCAGCGTAGGAACATTTCAGAGACCGAGAAAGAGCTGATTATGGGTTTGCATTCTTCATGAGGTTATTAGAGAAATCAGAGAGACATGGAGACGTGCGTCCCACTCTTCCACCAAATGTATTGTAGCTCCTCCACACCTGGTACCATGGTGACATAACCTACATACATAAAGCCCTTGTTTAAGGGCTTGTTAAGGGGCTGAAGCTGGACTGCCTTGATGTTTTCACCCTTTCCAGCTCTTGTGTGGTCTGTAATATACTGGCCTTTACATTCCCCATTTTACTAACGTCCAGATCTAACCAACTGATCCTTTTTTTCCAGGGACACATATCAAGCCTGCTACATTAGTGCCTCTGATGCAGCAAGTTACTCTATTATTTTAAACCTCACGAATTTCAGTCTTACACCCATGACTGTACTGTTTTACCAACGTATTATCTGTTCTTGAGACTTCACAAATCTATTCTGAGCTTAGAAGAGACAACCCCTGTGTGTTTTAACAGCTTTCAGAGAAAGAAATCAGCTTGCAGACTAATAACCTCGAATGCAAACCCTTACTTAGCTTTCTCTCATCCCTGGAATGTTCCTACATCGCCTTCTAGCGTCCAAACCCAGTATTTACACTTCAGATCCAGCTGCTCCGTCACAGTCTTTCAGCCTTGTATTTGATGTGTTGGGGTTTATTGCCAGGATAAACCACACTAAGACAGCAGGAGCACTCAAGACTAAAAATAAGAAGCACTTCTTTACAGCAGAAGCAACTATAACAACATTTCCAGTTTTAGTGGAAGGAAGCAGTTTAGGTTTTGGTGATAGACATTCTTGCATACCGTTACAGACATTATGTTTTTTTTTTAAAGATTTATTGTGGAAGATTATTGCAGGAGCATTGTGTTAACATTATTTTTTTGCTGTGTTAAGATTGTGAAGTTTGACAGTTTTCTCAACAATCTAATGCTGCTCTGCTTTGACCTTTTTGGGATTTGATCCCAGTCACTCACAGGCTCCAAGTAACATTGCACTCTGGACCCTTTGACACACACTGTATATTTGCATTGCCACACAATTTCTGCACCAAGCTGAAGCATGTTTATGATGTTGTCAGAGTCTTATTTGTTGATTATCTGGGTAGCTACTAGCAACCAGATGGTTAACATCACAAACCCTTACAATGTACTTCTGAGGTCAGAAATGACAGATGGATACTGTAGTAGAATATTTTCTTTGGATTAAAATAGTATCAGAGGCTGTCCCAGTCTCTGTGCACAGAGAACCAACTCAAGTGTCGATGCATTAGTATGTGAATGTGACAGCATGAAAATAGCCACCCCAACTGACCAAAAACACCTCTGATCAAGTTAGAAAGCATGCAGATCTGAGAATTTCCAGTTCTGCTTCAAGAACCAATTGCAAAAAGAAAAAAAAATAATTTAATTGATTTGATTCAAAATTAAGAAATCCTGGAGTGTTTTAAACAGCATGTTCTTGCTGTATTGTGTTTACCCTCCCTGGTAGTTCAAATGTAGAAACTTTTGTATTAAACCCCCTCACTTTTTTTTTTCTTGTTGAGCTTCACAAATCCTATACTAGTGCACTAACTCCTTTTAGCGCAAATATACTGGGAAGATTCCTTTTTAGAATCTGCAGTCTGTTTGCAGGCAGCTACACCTCTCACCCATAACTGATTTGACCAGTTAATCCTATCTGCCTGCAGGGGTTGCTATGCAACAGTCTCACCTTGTAGCTGTACACCTTGAGGCCCATTAGTGTTGCTAGGCAACAATCACGCCTTGCCACCACCTGATTCAGTTTGATTTGATCAAGGCATCAGCTGCAATAAATCACTGCAGAAATTGTTGCTCTTTAAACTGCTCACTTTTAGGGATCACTATTCTAAGAAAAAAATGGGAATGAGCTGTAATTATATAAAACAGTGTACATTTAAATGTCTTTATGTAATGCACAGACATCAAAAACCTCCAAAACCTGAAACAGTACTTTCTCAGCCACAATGTCAATGCAGGACACATACTTGTAACTGCAAGTGTGCTGCTGCAGTTACTAAGCTAAATATCTACTAGGTTCTCTGGGGACGCATTGAGAATTCTGAACTGAACGCTTAAAATTAGGGATGTTTCTACCATTCTAGGCTTGAGGAGGGGGGTTAAGGCAACTCACCTTACAAAATCATCTGACGAACTGTACAGATGAAAATCTGTGTTGGCTCTTCCTCAAAAACACTAACATGCTCAGTATACAGAATCAGCTGCATAAGCGGCTTCAGTGATAACTCCTACAAAAGCAAACATCAGAGCAAGTTGGCCCAAAACCTTCACATTGACCAAAAACATTCACTCACACACTAAGCTCCACTAAACTTTAATCTAAAGCCACCACTGTTTCAAAACTGTTTTTTAAATAATTCTCACCAAGAGAATTCTATGCATCTTCAATTGGCATTTTGATCATGTTAATATTTTATAATATTTATGACATGTTTATGTAGCATGCCTAAAATACATTTATAGCTATTTCTAACAGAAGGTTGAGTGACACACAACAGGAGGTTCTTAAAGACAATATAGATCTAGCTAGCATTTCTTTAGAAGGAATTAAATCAAAGCACATCCACGCCAGCGTGGGATGAAATTCGATGAAGGAGGCACCTCCAGTCAGAACTCCAAGTCAGCCCAAGACCCAAGAGCAGTGAGGTAGCAACACTCACCAACCTGCCACCACACCGCCTTCTTAAAATACACAAGATATGACAAAGTAACTGCTTTGCCTCATGGCTTCCCTCTTGGAGTCAGTGAAGAAAGAGAGTGCTCATAGCAAGCAGGATCAAGAGGAGCAAGATGGTTCTTCTGACAGGACGGCAGCAACACTCTAGGGTGTCGATCAGATGCATCTGCAACTGGAGTCTTGCCAACACAACTTAACTTGCTGCAGCTGTGCCAGGCCTTTTAAATTCTCCCTGTGGTCCAGCTAGGTGAAGGGCTTGTCCATATGGTAAGTGGACAAATTAAGAAAGAATACAAGTAAAAAACCTTTGATGTACCTTTTTTTATACCTCCTTCCTTGGGCAATCCCTACCCATTGTTAAAACTGAAGGAGTTTCCAGACTGAGAGTAGATTGTCATTATTTCATTACTTCCCTCTTGGAAAAGTCACTCTTGCTGGTATTCTATTGACATAACAGGCAACACATCCAGACTTGTAATCAGTGATTTTTTATGATGTTTTATTGTTTTTATTAGTGTAATAGACAATCACAAATTATACATAGTAAATATATATACTGTATAGTTATGAATGCCTATTTTCCTAAACACTTATATGAATATTATATTTTTTCCATTTGTACAAATCATACCTTACAATTACTGCAATTTGTTGCGAGAGACAGTATACTGTCATATAAATCAAATAAATAAAATGCTTGTAGTATGCATTTATATAGTTATGGGGAACTTTGCTTTTAAAAAGTAAAAAGTTAGGATTACTTTTAAAAAGTAATCCATTATAGTTATAAGCAGAATTAGTTTTTAAAACTAACAAAAAGTTAAATAATTTTAAAAAGTAATCTGTTACAATGTTTGGACATAAACCAGACAAGAAGGCTATTGAACACAAGCAGGTGTATTAAACAGACAGCAGCCAGAGAAGCACAATTCAAGCTGTAAGTGCTCAAATCGGTTTTCAAGCCACAGAGACAAGACATACTGTAAGCACAAAATAAACCCAGGAGAGTAGACAAATGAGGTAAGTTAGTTTGTAGCATGGGAGAGAATCCAAAAATATGGTCAAGACATTCTGGGTCAAATATGCAAAAACACAAATGAGTCACAAGGGAAGTCCAAAGACAAGTGTCACGCCCAGTACACCTAGAGGGCGCTCTACTTCTCTCCTGTTCCTAGTTCCTTTTGATTATTCATGTCTTTCTGGTGTGTCTTGTTGTGTAGCCTATTTACTTCCTGCTTCTGCTCTGCTCCTCGCTCAGCATTGAAGTTCAGATGTCCTGAAACCCGCCTAGCACCAGGTCACCACACGTCCGCTACCTGAGGGCATTTCCTGAACAGCTGAACCCGGGCTAACCCCCATCTCACCGCTACGCATAGGGTCTTTTTCGCTCTCCTGCCATTCCACAGTTCATCCCTTCCGAAATCCGTGATAACAAGGTTAAGAAAGCAGGCACCGAAGGAAGCTAGGAAAGTCAAGTAAGCACTTGAGAAGGAACGCTGAGATTTAGAACCTCTGAGACAGCACGGAGGTAATAATAATAATAATAATTGCATACACTTATATAGTGTTATTCTGGACATCCACTCAAAGCGCTTTACAAGTAATGGGGACTCCCCTCCACCACCACCAATGTGCAGCATCCACCTGGATGATGCGACGGCAGCCATAGAATGCTCACCACACATCAGCTATCAGTGGGGAGGAGAGCAGAGTAAGGAAGCCAATTCATAGATGGGGATTATTAGTGGGAATGGGAAATTTGGCCAGGACACCGGGGTAACACTCCTACTCTTTTTGAGAAATGCCCTGGGATTTTTAATGACCACAGAGAGTCAGGACCTCGGTTTTACGTCTCATCTTAAGGACGGCACCTGTTTACAGTATAGTGTCCCCGTCACTATAATGGGGCATTAGAACCCACATGGACTGCAGGGTGCGCACCCCCTGCTGGCCCCACTAACACCTCTTCTAGCAGGAACCTTAGTTTTTCCCAGGAGGTCTCCCATCCAGGTACTGACCAGGCTCACACCTACTTAGCTTCAGTGGGTTGCCAGTTGTGAGTTGCAGGGTGATATGGCTGCTGGGGTTAGGTACCCCATTAGGTAAAGACGAATCAGGGAAGTGCTGATTTAATTATGGTGGGATTTATAATCTGCCTGATCTTGTTGTCAAGGGAAAGAGTTGATTAGCAGATTGATTTGAATGCCGACTTCTGGCCGTGGTGTTTTGGTGTGACACTTACACAAGAAACTTGTAATTGTAATTGCTTTGCTTTTTAAATTGCCTTTTAAATTTACTGTAACTTTCAACAACACTACATACAAGTGTTCATCAAAGTTCATCATGTGCCATGATAAAAGCAAACTCAATTAACACTTCAAGCCATCACAAGCCATGGTGTTTTATGTAATAAAGTCTAAGTTTTGTTTTGTTTTGATTGCATGTCTTTATTGAATGTAATAATATATGAGGCTTTTGTGTATACGTTATGCAGTATACACAAAAGACAGAGTTAGAACTGTCTCACCTCTGCCACACATAGCACAGCATGTTACGCTCTTAATTTACGATTTATATACATTTTATACACAGTCACTCAGAGCCACTCCATACTCTGTGGTCATGTCCCAATATTACTACTCCAGGTCCCCAGCTGCAGGGGATGTTTTATAAAATAATGAACATGGAGAATGACCAAACTTCAGCAAACTGAATGACAAAATTGAATACAAAGAAAAGAAATTGAAGAAAAATGCAACATTACATAAACAATAAAATGTACATCAAGAGAGACAATAAGTGAATTATAATCAGTTGAATAACACATTTGTATTAGCATTCATCCATCCACCATTTATTCATCTAAACGCTTTATCCGATACACAGTCGTTGGGAAGCCAGAGCCAAAGCGACTACACGACAAGTGTGGGGAACTCAAAAGAATGGTGGAGGATCAAAGTCAGAGATGGAGAATTGGAAGATAAAAAAGAGTGAATGCCAAGCGGGGGAGAAGATGCTTGAAGAGTGCTCAGTAAGTGAGATATTTACAGTATGTGTAGGAGAGCAGAATGTGGTGAGACTAGAGCTTAATCTCCTACTGAACCGCTGTTTAAAAGCTGCAGCAATTTCACTGTTACATTTACAATATTGGAAAAAATGTCATAATGCAAAGCTGTTAAGACTTTCCAAAGCACAAGTTTTGGCACAAGAAAGTTTTGGCACCATTTTCTGACTGCACAGCTTCAGAACAGATGCTACATTGCAAGAAACAAACAACTTTAAAATCATGTTAATTGTTTTCAAGAAGTTGTTATTAGTAATATCTATACATATTTTTATATATTTCCCTAGCTTTCTTAGTTAAGAAGCACTTGTCTGATAAAGTCCAAGATATTTTTGCACACATCCTAGTATTTGATAATATAAGGAACGGATTCTAATTCTAGTCCTTAGACTAAAGTCTAAGGAAACAGGAAAGCTTTTATTAGAAAGAGAATATTTTTCTATTGTGTTAATTTATCAGAAGTTCAGGTGTAAATCAAATTTTAATCTCTCACTTCTGCTATCCCATGTCTTCCCTGGCTGCACACAGTGTTACATCTAGGTTTTCCTTAGCTGTGCTCTGCGTTTCACTTGTTCACAAACAGACAGTGTCACACTTGGGAAATTCATCACTTTTGTCTCCAGAAAGCCTGGACCAGAGTCAGTTTCTCACCTCTCTAACATCAGCTTATTCACCAAAAACAAGTGGGCTTGCCTGATGCCATGCTGTCTGCACTTTTCTTTTGGTTCTCCTGTTATTGTCAACCCTTCTAGACAGCTGAAGAAGGCTCCACAGCCAAGATGTTGTGATTCTTTTCTTCTCATTTCAGCATGGAATAAACCTTTACTTGTTCCTTTCAGACATTCCTGACAACTGCAACAGTTTTGACTCCCTTCCCCTTTACTCTTTTCTTAATGCCATTCTTTCTGCTCTTCCTCTTTCCCTCCATTTCACAATTTCTGTTTGAGCATCCAGCCCATATGTGTTGTTTCACCTCTTCCCCTCTTTCCAGTCCTTATTTTTTCTGTCCCCAACAGACCCCAGAGGTTGCTAACTTCCACTTCAACCTACAGGGATAAACGCATAGCATCAGTCTCCATAGGATCTGGGTCTTTCCATTTTACAGCCCTGCCGTCCCTGGGCTGGTAGCCTAGGCTGCTACAGCATTGGGATCCCCGCTCTCTTTTAAGGCCTCCTCACCCGGTGTCTAACTGGTGCAGTATTAGCCCTCAACACTTACCTCTCCCAGAGTTTCCAGCTGCAAATGTAGCTCAAGCCTGCTTCATACGTGCTTCTTCAAACAAGCCTGTTTCTTTCTTTTTATTGTACGTGTGGTTCCTGGTCAGTTTCCACAAAGCTGCAGCTGAACCAACATGCTTTTGGCTCTGTGTTCAAAAACTGTGTCAGTGTTTTGGGGGGATGTGACAGCATTTCCAACCAGTGCTGTCATTTCCTCAGTGAGGTGAGTTAACACAAATGTGTTAAACACACTGTCCATCTAAATTCCTTGTTTAGTTTCATCATCATTAGAATGTGACCAAACAAATGGATATAAAATAGTTTTTTGAAAACTCCCCTCTAACAGCTGTGTCAGATGGGTCCATAGAAGGAAATGAACAAGATTTCAGATCGGTTTAATATAAGTTAATTACCCAACTAAAAGGAGCATGAAAACAATGTAAGTTTTCTTTGCTGTAATAGGAATCTTAAAAAAAATATAGGAATATCACACAAGTGAATTAATAGCCTTTAAAGTAAATAACTGAGAGGCCAGTATGAGTTTTAAACTTTTTCAAGACCATTATACATTTATTTGTATAACAATTATCCTCAAATTCAAAATAAAATATTTATGCAAAGAAACAGTTGTGCTTGCAAACAATTTCTATGCTATCTGGTACATTATCTAATATTTTCCATAAAGAAAGAGAGGAGGATTATAGTTTTACAAAAAAAATAAAATTCTTTTTATAAACCAAAAATATGACTTAAGTGTTTTATATGAAAAATAATTAAATGTCTTGAAGAACTGCCTGTCTAGATCTAGCTTTGATCGCTGAATAGTAAGGGAAATCTCTGTCACATTTCTCAAGAAATAAGACAAGAAATGATAATGTATACAGAAGATCTCACTCCCCCGTCTTCTAAACCACTAAATAGAAAAATATAATAACACAATATTCTATTAAATAATGTTGTTTTTATAATAATATAAAAAAACATTAACATTAGGAACACAAAAATATGAAAATGGAAAAGCATAAGCTAAAATAAAAAACAAAGCACCACAAGCAAATTACGTTTTAATGTTCTACCTTAATATTTCCTATAACCGTTGGGGAAACTTAAAATTGCAAATTTTTCATGTGGCAGTGACAGATGGTGACAAGATTTATTAATCATTCTTCGCTATTTTTACATTCTTTTCACTATATCTCTATCCTTTACAAGGAGACACATTGCAACAATACACAGGGCAAGCTCCATCAAGGACCTTTGACATGAGTACAGTTGATTTATGAAATTTCTAAAACAAATTTTTAAGACACATAATGTTACAAAACAGGGAGGCAGAAAAATAAAGAGAGGTTAAATAAAAATGTAAAGGTATCCCGGTAGTAGGTAACAGATATAGTAGTATTTGATGTGTGTGAGAAATGGCACATGAGTTCTTTAAATTCTCTAGCTTTCTCACATGAAAAAGACCTATACAAATATTGACAACAGAAAACTAAATGCTAAACATTTAATTTAGGCTCATAACAGCTGTCTTAACCGATTAGTCTGGGTACCTACATGAGCAAATGCTTGTCTTTTAAAAAAAATCAAGACAGGGAAACATTTCAGAATTGTGATCATAATCTGTTGTAGCTTTGAAGTATGTTTTGAAACTGTACAGACTGAGTCTGCAACAAAAGGTTACAATTCCTGGAACCAGCCTTTGAAAGAATGAGAAAAATCAGAATTAAATCTGTGAAAAATTGATGGCAACAATTTAGATTATCCTTGAAGTAAAGAACACATTTAACCTGAACGTGTAAAAAGCTAGAAATAAGTATTTCAAATGTATCAGCAAATCAATTATATAAGGGAAAGTGAAGGCCTTAGAAAATTATTTTAAAAAACCAACAGGACCAAGTTAAAGAAAAAAGAGTACAATGAATTGTAAAAAATAAAATACTGTAGGTAAAAAAATTATATTAGAAAGGCCAGGATTCGAATTGAAAGGAATATTGCAATGGGGGCTAAAATAAATAATAAAAACTTTCAGAATGACACCAGAGAACAACCATCAAGGATGAAATAAAATATATCTGTGAAAAGATGGGAACTTTCTAGGTAATACAAGGGATATATTGTAGGAAGAAATCAACAATATGCCTCAGGCAGCAGAAAGTTCTGTATTGGATAGTATTAGTCTAGGAGGAAGAAGTATTTGAGGTAGCAGAAGCACTCAAGATAATTCCCAAAGGGCCAATGTATCTGACCAATTGTATGAAAAGAAAGAAGTGATGTTATTTAGAAGCTTATTGACACTACTCTTCCAACACTTGCTTACGACAGGGGTTATACCCAGGGGTTGGAGAATTGCTTTTTGTAACACTCTACTCTAAAAAGAGGGAGAAAACTTAATTAAAGGTTAATTACAGACCTATAAGTCTGATTTTTATTACATGTAAGATAATATAATTGAATTAAGAAGTTTTGAGTAGGTAGCTACAGTATATGCGTAGGCTGCCAAGGAACAGGTAAGGTTGATTCCATCCTGAAAAGGTAAAGAAATGAAACACAACATTTTGGCTGTGGAGCCTTCTTCAGATGTGAGAGAGAGAGGGAAGCTGGCAGATAAATAAAGATTTGGCTTTTCAGACCTCTCCTCCTGTTGTCCTTGAATTTGGATGCTCAGTCTCACCTGCTCCATGACAATGTGTTCCCTGCTCCCTGCTGTAACTACTCTGTCTTTAGTTCTCCTATGCTTTAGTTTTCAGCTACTTTCCCTGTCTTCCTCACACGCGAAGAAGGCTTCACAGCCAAAACGTTGTTACAATTCTTTTCCTTTCAGCATGGAGTAAACCTTTAACTGTTCAAATTAAATGTGAGAACTATGGTAAAAGATCACCTATATGGATATAATCTCCTAGAAAATAGGCTGCATGGATTGAGAAGAAACTTGCCTAACAAGCCAAAAGAATTTGTTAGAGCTGTTTGCAAAAGTAATGGATGCACATAGGGCATTGGTGTATTTAGAGTTTCAAAATGCTGTTCATAAAGTTTTGATAAAGTTAAACAATTAATTCTCAGATTGCAGACAGTGAGCATTTAGGGAAATGCACATCTGGGTCTAGAATTTGTTATTAAATATAAAATAAAGTATACAGATGAGGGATGAACACACATAATCGGGTTATATAATCAGTGCAGTGTTCAGTGTACTAGGACCACTGGTCTTCTTAATTTCTATCAATGATCTACACTCTTGTATAGTTAGTAAACTAGTCATGTAAGCTGATGTTACCAAAATAACATCCATTGATTTGGCTCCATATTTTACACATTTCTAAGCAGCCATCTGCTCACACAGCTGCCCAACAGCAACATGGGAACCATCAAGTCTGTTACAGACCTCAAATACCAAGCTGTACTGCCACTTGTTTGCTGTCTTAAGTATCATTGCTTGAATCACCTGCAACTCTTAGTCTTATTCATCACTACAGTCCTCACACCCCTCTTGATAAATGATAAATTAATTGGCTGCTTTCTTCACATCTACAGCTTTTGCAGAGGTGCTCCTGATCACTCCCCAAAAAATGACTATTGCATTTCCTCTCGTTATCCATGTCCAAACAGGATTTGGAGCTGTTTTTGCACCTAATTCCTCCTTCATTCATTTTCTTTTAGATGACATCTGTTTTGGATTTCCTCCACCATTGATTACTCAGCTCCACTTATTTCTTCATTCCTATCATCAACAGCTAAATCCCTAGTTGCAATTTTTCCTTGCACTAATTAAACAATTATCGAACACAATATCAAAGCAATGGGCAGAAATGCTTTGGCTTGCAAAAGTCTATTTCTATTGAGTTTAAGTTTATGCCCATCAATCCAAATTTCTGGTACATTCTCAGGGTGAGTTGGTGAAATAAATTTTACTTAACTGTTTGTCTTTGTTTTGGGAGCCACAGAACTCCATACTTTTTACAATAATCTTGCTTGAATCAATTCTTCTTTATATCTATACACAACCCTTATTTCTTCATCTTTTGGATGACTTTTTTATTGATTTCTGACACCCATCTCCTGAGTCACTAAACCAGTAAATACGGGAGACAAAAAATGCATCATTTCACACAGGCGCTCTTTGTCTCCCTTTTCCTTACTGAAATCATTGAGACACCCCGCCTGGATTTGCTTGTGTAACCAATTCATAATTCACACTGCCCATATCACTGGGGACTTAAACAAGACTGCTGACTCTCTTGTTCTTAGTTCCAGAAATTACTACTCATAATCCATATTCCCATCCTTCTTTCAGCACTCTCTCTTGGGAAACTATTCCCTAGAGAATTGCTCCCCACACCACGATCCTCACAGAATAGGTCTAGAGAAACCTTTCAGATTTTAACACCCCCTTCCGATATTTTATTTCTCACAACTATACAGGAATCTCTACCATCTCTTTGGTACTTCAGTTACCTCAATGACTTATGGATGTCAGGTCAGTTAAAAGTACTCTTGCTAAATGACTGAACAGCAATTCATTTTAGAGTGAGTTCAAAATTAGTTTAAGCTTTTGACTATCTTTAATGGTTCAGGGGTGTGTTCAAGGATTCCCATTGTTTAACTTGTTTTATAACAGCGTGCTTTGATGTGAACTTCCATTACCTGCTACACATATACAATATTAATATCTTTTAATATCTTAGTATGTTGATATTGATTGATCTATGTAGTTTAGGTGGGTAGCTGCGTCAGCATGCGTAGGCTGCAATGAAACAAGTAAGAGGTTTATTCCATGCTGAAAAAGAAGAAAGAACACACAACGTTTCAGCCATGGAGCCTTCCTCAGGTGTGAGAAAGACAGGGCAGTAAGCAAAGGTAATGTAGCGGGAGAACAAAAGCTGGGACAGAGGAGGAGCGACGGGTGGGAGCAGGGGACAGAAAGAGAGGCCAATCAAGAGGTGTTAAGTCAGGATAGGTGTAGAGAGGTGTGAAATGAAACTATTAACGACAACTTTTCCATCCTACAGGATGATCCCTCCATTGGGGCCCTCTTTTCTGACCACCCCATCATCTCCCATGGATATGATTATCCATGTACACCTGAATTTCCTGTGTCTTGGATATCCACCATTCATTTTAGACGTGTCGCAGAACATTCTTTACATTCCTCCCCTGGTCTTGCCAGTGTTTTTTGAGAAACTCAGAAGTGGTGTGGTTGAGGGTGGCTTTGTAGGCCATGTGCATGGTATATAGTATGTTGGAGATTTCTTTTGAGTTCTCATCAAACCAGTCTTAATGTTTCTTCCTGCAACTGCCAACTGCCAATGTAGTGCAGTTTTTTCTTGGAAGTCATTTTTGGTGAACAGCTGGATAAACCTTCATTATTAATATTATCCTGTTGTCTGTCCAGCACTCTGACCCTCTTAATGGCTTAATAAACATAAATAATATCAAGAGTGTAAAACAATGACATAATCTATGAGGTGCCAGTGTTTTGACCGTGGGTCATCCCGGAGACCTTGTATTTATTTTTTATCTGGAAGAAGGTATTTGTAATAGTGAGACTATGCACATCACAGACTTAGCAGCCTCAATGCTTTTAGGTTGGCATATCCAATGCCATAGTTTCCAAAGATCACACTCCAAAGGCTCCCTACTCTACCTTTGAACTCTGCCAGTAAAAGGATCTTATTGTTTTTTTGGGACTCAGCAGAGGGTTTCATCCAACATTTGATTAAAGCAATTTTTTGCTTCACTCGCTGATGGAAGAGTTGGTGCATAGGCACTAAGGAGCGTGGCAAGCTGCTTACGAATGAGAGGGTTGCAAAGTGACATAAGCTTTTTGCTTACACCAGTTGGTGATTCTGTGAAATTTGGGAGGAGGCAGTTTTGTATTGCAAAGCTGACACCATGCAAATGTTGTCCTCAGGGATTTCCCATTCCAAAAAAATACAGCCCCCTGCAAGCTCCCTGAGAGACCCTTCACCCAGACGTCTGGTCTCACTTAGAGTGGTGATATCAATATTGTAACGTTTCAACTCTGCCACAATGAATAGGCCTGTCAGTGCCATAGCAATAAGGAGATTCCTTATGTTCATTGTTAATGATAATAATAATTGCTTACACTTATATAGCGCTTTTCTGGTCACTCCACTCAAAGCAGTTTACAGGTAATGGGGACTCCCCTCCACCACCACCAATGTGCAGTCCCACCTGAATGATGCGACAGCAGCCATAGTGCTTCGGTACACTCCCCACACATCAGCTATTAGTGGGGAGGAGAGCAGAGTAATGAAGCCAATTCATAGATGGGGATTATTAGGAGGCCATGATAAAGGCCAGGGGGAAATTTGGCCGGGATGCCGGGGTTACATCCCTATTCTTTTCAAGAAACGCCCGGGGATTTTTAATGACCACAGGGAGTCAGGACCTCGGTTTTGTGTCTCATCCGAAGGACGGCACATTTTTACAGTATAGTGTCCCCGTCACTATACTCTGGCATTAGGACCCACACAGACTGCAGGGTAAGCGCCCCCTGCTGGCCCCACTAACACCTCTTCCAGCAGCAGCCTTAGCTTTCCCAGGAGGTCTCCCATCCAGGTTCTGATCAGGCTCACACCTGCTGAGCTTCAGTGGGTTGCCAGTTGTGAGTTGCAGGGTGATATGGCTGCTGGCCGAAGGGAGTGTTGCTAGTCACAGGGAGACATTCCTGCTGTGAAGGTTTCGACCATTGGACAGAATGTCCCAGTGTGTGTGTAGCAACTTATCCAGGAAAGTTTGAGTGGACAGTGCTTGAAGTCTGCCGGGAGCAGCTTCAACTCATTAACTAGCTGCTGATGGCCAATAGTCCTTTGCCGCTACAATACAGGGCCCTGACTGGGGGCTTCCAGATCATTTAGTCCTGATACTGTCACCAGGTTCCACATCACTAGTGGACTTTAGTAATAATAGAAGTCCAGTTGGGAGCTCACTGAATGGCAGCAGTGAATACCTGTGTGATGAAATTATTTAGAATGATGTAAGGGTTGCACTCACCCTGACACCACTTTTTTGCTAAGGGGGGATGGACTATAGTTACATGGAACATATCCAAGATGACCAGGACCTCCACACAGCTTCAGGAGGCTGCTGGAACTCCAGTCTTTTGGATGACCGCCTATAGTGCGCAGCAGGCATATGCTTTCTGAGGGTATGCTCCCCAGGCCTTTGTCTTCGCTGACTTACCCACAAGGCAGAGGTGCAGGATAGTGATTTGCAGAAGCCATGACATATCTGTGTATTGTGGGCCTGCATATCTGCTCTGGGAACTACTGCAGCTCCAAGATCCTCTGCCGATTGATACTGTATACTATCTTAATATAAGCACAATCTACAATGAGAAGGATTACAGAATGCAGCTCTTGTGAGAGACATGCAGCCAAAGGGAATGTGTATGTTTCTATGAAACGCATATCATAAGAAGACATGATTGGTTAAAACAAGAAGAGGCCAATAGGGCCCATCTAGCCTCATTTGGTTTCTGGTAGCTAACTGATCTGAGTATCTCAGCTAATATCACATTCTTGAATGCAGTGATGGTATCAGCTTTGCCAGCAAGGCTGAGTAGTTCGTCCCACAAGCTTTTGTATAAAAAAGTGCCCCATGTTTTCACTTTTCAATGCACTGTTCATAGTTTCCACCTGTGTCACCTTGTTCATGTTTCAATGTTCTAAAAGTTGTTGATGTGATGACTTTGTCATTGACTCTGAAGTTTTTAATACTTGAAAAGTGCTCCTTTGCAATTTTCATTCCCCAAGACTTATTATACAAGACTTCGTTCTTTCATGCTCACATAAACCTGGAAATGTATTTCGTTGCTCAGTTCTTTGAAGGTC
This sequence comes from Atractosteus spatula, assembly GCF_055471065.1. Taxonomy (NCBI): domain Eukaryota; kingdom Metazoa; phylum Chordata; class Actinopteri; order Semionotiformes; family Lepisosteidae; genus Atractosteus; species Atractosteus spatula. The sequence continues at coordinate 14,954,560 of NC_142724.1, forward strand.
ACCTCCCTTCAAACAGCAGAAACAATGACTCATAACCTATTCTTTTGCATTATGTTTGAATTTATTGGAGGTGTTGTTTGTGCTGTTTTTAGGAGGAGAAGCTTCATAAAGCCAGGTTGTTCTTACCTGGACTGTTTCCAGAGCAGTAATATCTTTTTTGCAACATAGTGACTACAATTGCACAGAACATTCTAAATAAAGTCTCTCCAAAGGATTATACAACTTTAACAATAAGTTTCCCTTATCCCATTCTACATCTGTTAAACTCCTGAACAGAAGCCATAGCATGTTATGACTGTGGTTTCTTAATATTATCAAACTGTTCCAAGGGACTAGATCAGTAAAGGAGTCTGAATCTCTTCTTGCTATAAAGACATGAACCTCAAACTCATCCATTTTTGCCATTTCTCCAGAACAATGTGTATCCACTAATGTTGTAACACTATATTTTACTGTTAGACATGTTTCTGTGGCTCCTTTTGCTTCAGAATTTCATACTGATGCAGGAGTTTCTATTTCTTGCTTTTTGCTCCTAATTCTCCTGACATTTAGTTATAAGCACTTACTTACCTGATCCCTTGAGGTTTTGCTTTTCTTGGGAGTTCTCATTGTGACTCTTCTATCAGTGTATCTCTCTCTCGCAGGTTTTCTTTAGGAATTCTATTCTAGTTTAAATGTCTTTTTCCTAGCTCACTGGTGCCCATCAGATGTAATCCATTTTACCTGTACAGATGACTTTGCCACAGGAAGGTTTCAGTGGCAAAGTAAGCTTCAGCACACTGTGTCCTCAGCATTTCTGTCATATTTAGCATTTGAAGCTGCTCACATTACCATGGTAGAAGCAGGATCCTTGAGAAATCCCCTGATTCAGTGCTACTCTCCAGTTTGTTTGCAATGTCTAGGAGTTTGTTTCCTATACAGTAAATAAGTGTACTGTGTGCTCAGGTTACTAATGTAGTAAATGCACTCTCCCAATGCAGACTGAGTATTATGATCGTGGGTTCGAGGTTGTTTTATGTCACTAGCCATCTGTGATAGGGATTACCCAAGAGGTGACATATACCGTGATTTATGGAGTGCCACTGGTGGGAGGTTGGAAATAATCAGTCAGGGCTCTACAAGATCTAAGAAACACAGTGACCCCTGCAGGTTCCCAGGCACTTTTGCAAAGCTGTCACTGAACTACATGCACCTCCAATCACTGCCGACCCTGTGGTACAGGGCTGTGCTGTTTGTGATGTGTTAAAAGACGAGTGGCTTGAAGGTGCCTGACTGTTCAACTTCATTCTCCCCTGTGTCGAGGAGTTTATAGCAGCAAACAGAAGTAAAGAAGCACACAAAATAATAGTAAAAAAATGAATAATTGACAATTCTAAATAAAAACATATTGAAAACAGAAAGTACTTATTTTCACAAAGCATTGTGGGAGTCTGAAAAGCACTATCTGACCATGTTGTTGAAAGTGAGCCGAATAGCCTCTCTCATTTGCAGCCTTGTTTATACAGTATCTAACTAGTTTCTAAATGAAGGATCTTCAGAGTCACAGTACCACTGACAATTTACAAGAGCCCAGGAACAAACAGATGAAACAAGGTATTATGGAAGTGAATCCAGGAGAAGAGTACTCAAAATCTGACAGGTAACAAGTGAACGCGCTTGAGATGAGGTGTAAATCCCCTTGTGTATTTTGGTATCAGCTACAGTTCTGGCTGTTCTGGCTATATTCTGTTCTAGCAGGGGCCAGTTGATGGAGTGTGACTCTGCAAAAGTTTTGGACATATGCTGCAAAAAACCGAGCATATGCATAAAACCGAGCATAAAAAACGTTTTTGTATAGAGCAATTGATGTTTGGTTGAAGTTTTATTTTATTACCTTTTTACTGTACTTTTGAGATTTGTTTCTTGCTCATAGGTTTCTTTTTCATTTTCAGCTCACCTTTCTCTTTAAGACTTTCCTTCCTATTTCATTGAGCGCTTTAGACATGATGTACTACTTTACCTTCCATTGTGTAGGCCTGACAGATGAAAAGAGCCAGCAGAAAAAAAATCTCTTATCTTGCCCCCTCAACCCCTGCACACAGACAGCTTCCCATTTTATCATTATTTTTTATATTTGTATGCAGACTCAATTCAGAGCAGGAGATTTATACCGTTTAAATAACCTTCGTAGCTAAATGGAGTCGAACACAAAGATCTTTATCACTGACTGCTAGCAATCATCCTTGCTTTAACTTCTACAGCTGAGTTAAGAAAAAGAGTCAGGGACTGGTCTATAATCAATGGAGGATTCTGGTCTGAAAGAGACAGTTTATCTTGTCGCTGGGCCCCTGGGAATGAATCTAGCCTGTGGCATCACCCAGAGCCACAGACCCAACCACATAAAAGGAATTCCAAGGCTGGATTTGAATACTTTTTTTAAAATGTCTGAGTGTCAGAGAGAAAACCAAGGCAACAAAAACCCTTTTTCAACACAACAGATTCTATACATTAAAACCCTTATTTTTTACTGGTGTATTTTTTTGTTAGTTCTCTTACAGTATGTGGTGCAAATTGAGTATTGAGTCAAATACAGTCTTACATTTACTGTATTTTCACAAATTCAAGTAGACATCTAGCTTATGCACAATAATAATAATAATTGCTTACACTTACAGTATGTAGCACTTTTCTGGACACTCCACTCAATGCGTTTTACAGGTAATGGGGCTCCCATCTACCACCACGAGTGCAGCCTCACCTGGATGTGCCCTAGTGCTCCAGTACTCTCACCACACATCAGCTATCAGTGGGGTGGAGAACAGATTGATGAAGCCAGTTCATAGATGGTGACTATTATGAGGCCACGATTGGTAAAGCCCAATGGGAAATTTGGCCAGGACACTGGGGTAACTCCCCTACTCTTTTCAAGAAAAGCCCTGGGATTTTAAATGACCACAGTGAGTCAGGACTTCGGTTTTACATCTTATCTGAAGGACAGCATCTTTTTACACTACACATTACACTGGGGCATTAGTACCCACATAGACTGCAGGGTGAGCACTCCCTGCTGGCCCCATTAACACCTCTTACAGCAGCAACCTTAGTTTTTCCCAGGAGGTCTCCCATCTAGGTACTGGCAGGGTTCACACCTGCTGAGCTTCAGTTGTGAGTAATACTCACTCGTTCAGCTGTACCCAGTAACCGTAGAGAAAAAAAAAATAGGCACAAATGACAAACAGACATGGACAATCAATACTCAAGCATATTACAGTATTTCTTAATATATACTGTTTATTGATTTGAGGAGAAGGATGCTATTTTAAATGCTTTATGGTGTCTAAATGCCATAGAATTCATGAATACAATGCAGCCATACACATCTAAATGCAGAAACATTAACTCAGTTGGTATCTAAATAAGCAAAGCCCATTTTCAAGGTTTTATCTCTGCAACCACATAACAGCATGTTAGGGGGTCGAACTCCTTCCTCCAAACCCTGCATCAGAGGCATCTCTTATTTTCACACTGGGAATCCTATAGTGGAAACAACATAGTGGAAACATTCATTTGGAATGACATTGCCCAGACATCAGAAGGTATACCAAATAAAGATTCAATAGTTGTCTCACACATTGTTTGATCATAATGATTGAATACATTAGACATTGGAAGGGCTGTTGCATACTTCCATTACACTGAACTTGAGGAGTTACCAAATCAGAATATCCTGTGTTTAATGATGCACTGAGATTGGTTTCATAACATAAAATATTTTTGCTAATTAAAAAATCTCTTTAATCCAATAAGTTTGCAATTTCTTTATTTGTAAAAGTCATTAAATACTTGTCAGCACAGCCACTCCTGTCTTCTATTTTAAATCTTTCATGTCTTCTCATAGATTAACAGGCCACATGGGTCTATTTCAGCTGCTTTTGCATTCTTGCTGTATAATTCAATAGAACAGATTGCATTGGATATTAAATTTGTGGTAGGAGTCATGCCAACAAAAAAGTAAGCTGGAAAGTCAAAATTACTTAAGGGTTATGATCACTTTATGGAGAAAAAAACTGCCTATATTTTCCTGAAAATTCAATGTCTAGCCTCCTCGTATTGATTTTTCAATCCTTTTGCATTCTGTCATTTTCTTGAATAGCAAAATCTTTTTGGCAGCCAATAAGACTGCCCCAGCCTCCATATATAAAATTTCTTTTTCTAGAAAAAAAAAGTTCTGTATTTCTGAAGGTAAATAGTTGCTTCAAATTAAGCTTGAAACTTTTACACAGTAAACTTTGACCATGATTCACTACAATTTTTCTGTTAATAAATATAACATGAATCTGGAGAGCGGGCATATTGTAACTTCTTAATTGCTTAGATTTTATGTACAAAGATGAATGTGTACAGTGCATTATTGTTACCTATGAACAATTATAATTTAGAAGTTGTCTAGAGTGGAGCTCCAAAGGAACAAGCAGAGATTAATTTTGCACAGAAAAATAGAAAGAAAGAAAAAACACAGCATTTCAAATGAAGAACCTGTCTATGAATAAAGCTCCAGAGCTCCTTCTTCTCCGGTCTCGTCTCTCGTCCATCTGTGTGTCTCTGTGTCTCGTCTTTGTGTTCACTTTTTTCAAAATAAAATTAACTTTTACTTGTTACAAATTCTCATAATGAGAAGCATTTTGGTCAGTCTTGGTCATTTGGCTGTTACAGTAGTAGCTTATTTGTCTTACAATTTCAGCTAGTTATTTCTAGATTCAAGAGATTCAAGATTTTTTATTTGCCATATACAACAAGTGTATTGGAATGCTTACTCGTTCAGCTGTACCCAGTAACAGTAGAGAACAAAGATAGGCACAAATGACAAACAGACATGGACAATCAATTAAGACAATAGACGTTATAATACAGCCAAGACAGGACATAGTGCAAACAGTGCAGTACCTTAAAGTGCAGGTGCTAATATGTGCAGGTGGTAATTTGAGCTATTTATGATACAGACTGCTTAGGGGAAGAAACTGTTTTTGAATCTATTGGTCGTCTGATACTGTGATACCTCCTACCAGAACCCAGGGGTGAAAACCGATCGTGGCCAGGGCGAATTGGGTCCAGAAACATAGTTCGAGCCCGGTTGTGGCACTGGTCGAGATATATCCTGTTGATAGTGGGTGGCTCAGTCCCAGTGATTTTCTGCGCGGACCTCACAACCCTCTGTATGGCTTTTCTATCCTGTACTGTGGCTCCACCATGCCACACCATAATACCACCGGTCAGGACACTCTTAATGGTATTACTGTAAAAATTAGTGAGTGTTGTCTTGCTCATCCCCCACTTCCTTAAATGTCTCAGGAAGTGAAGGCGCTGGAGGGCTTAAACAAACCCACGATCATGTTGAACAACATGCCAGAGCAGTTTCTTTCAGACATCTACAGTATACTTTACATGAAGAATGAATTCTGTTTCCTGTTCAAAATGCACATCTTGATTACGTTTTTTATATCATGTTATAGATTAGCAGGCAATGTGACTGGCATTTCCAGAAAGGAGCAACCTGATACATTGCTGGGGTCAAAGTAATATCCTACCCTGAGAGACTTAAACAGTTGAACCATTTTAATTTTGAACAGAGGAGACTAAAATGGGACCTGGTGTAAATATTCAAAATCCTCATAGGCATGAACAAAATCAACCCAGTGCACTTCTCTAGAATCAATCATGACAAAAATAAACAGAGAAAAAAAGAGAACCAGAGAACACAAATGTGAATTATGTATAAGTGAATTTAAATTGAAAGCAGAAGACACTTTTTGTGCAAAGGGTTATAGTAGTCTGAGACAAGCTACCCAACGTGCTGTTATTGAAGCTGTTTACATGTCTTTCAAGAAGAGGCTGAATCAATTGGTTATAAGAAACCACAGGGACTAAACAGCCTCCACTTGTTTGTAACCTTGGAGAATGTTCTGATGTTTTTTATGAGGAACAGGAGATGTGTTTCACAGATAGGAAATCTCTTAAAGAGAACAACCCTGTAGTAAAGTTTGGAGTTTTTAAAGCCTTTTCCTAACTTTTAAAGAAGTTTTAACCATGCTTGTACCTTAATGCTAGAAATTCCAATATCAGAATCTTTGGTTGGTAGAATAATGAGCTTAACTGGTTTTCCACTGCAGAAACTGAACAAAAATGAAGAAATAGCTTCTGCTTGCATTGCTACTTTTTTATTATGTAAAATTAAAATTCTAACAATTAAAAGTCTTTTAAAATTGTGTTTAATTTATTTTGATTTAGTTATGAAACTTTAGAAATACCTTATGTTAATTTAAAATGTGTGGCACACTTAGATGATTATATTGTGCATTTTCTGACAGGTGTTATTGTCTAGCTTTAAAGAAATCAATAAAGGTACTATGAATGCACAATTCACAATTCACAAGTGAGAATGCTTATCTGTGGATAAATATGAATGTTAGTTCCTTACATCTTTAAAATTACATCTTTAATCTTTAAAATTCGCATCACAGACCCCTATAACACTATGTCATCTATTGGATGACTGTAATACTGACCTGAAACCCACCATGATATACAAAACAAATATATCTGTGCCTCCCTCACCTACAGCACCTACACCCTCAATCCATGAAACTACACCACTTCTCAGGTGTCTCCAGGGGTAGGGCTTAAACATCACACACAAAAACAAAATTGACAAAATGGAAGAAAGAAATGCTGAATAGGTAAGAATACACCCAATGTGAATGTATTTCCCCCTCAGTAACATTAATCATTAATTTTTCATCATTTTTTAAGTAACATTCTGAATGCACAGGTGACTGCACACCTTATCTGAACCTAACAGCTGTGTCCTAGTTACTGCACGGAGCATCTGTCTCCAGGAATTTAGTCCAGGGTGTTTAAAATTAGATTTAACATCTATCATTTCCCAGAGCTGAATGGTTTTGTGTCAGAGCTTGGCAGGGGTAATCCGTCACCGAGTGCCCGTCCGTCCTAGCTCAATACCCCATCAGTCAGCCGTGTGGCTCTGTCAGGGTGACAAAGAGAGCCCGCGGGGAGAATTATCACTGCAGGACAACCAGAATGCTTTCAAAATAAAATCTAAAGGGAAAAAATAAAATAACTACACTGGTGTCACCTTTTGCAAACGTTCTTTAAACCTTTCGACGGATATAAAAAGGAGACAAATAAACAACAACGCGAAAATCACAGAGGACTGTAAAGAAGACAGTTTTGAAAAAGACAGCCTGTTTTCGTTGTTTAAAAGTGTGTTGTGTGAATTTATCATTCCTGGGGTTTGAGTGATGGTAGTGATGTCCTGCGCAGAGGCAGAGCATGGATAGTTCCTCAAAGGAAAGAAAACAATAAGGACTATTGATACATTTCTGAGAAGCACCATCTTTACCAGTGCTGCACATTGACCTTCAGCAATTATCCTTACATGGTGGACCTTTTAGGTAATGGGCATGCACAAAACTTGCAGATATTTGGAACAGATGAGTGTTTACTTTATTGGTAAACTCAGATCACCTGGGCTTTTCCCCTTAATTAGTACATTAATGCCAATTCAGTGGCAATTTTTTTGCCTTAAATCTGACAATTCTCATTAACTTCTGAACTACACTACTGTCCAGAAGTGAAAGTTCAGTATGAACTAAAACATTAAATAAAATACAATATGAAAAAATCTCAGATCAAAGTTCCTTCTACTGTATATTCTTGGAACCAATGTGTCTTCAATGTTTATCAGTCATGGAAAAACTATAACAAGGTTTACTCTGCAGTCTACAATTAACCTTAATTTCAAACCTCACATTTTGATTTCATGTGTCTTCAAACAGCCAGTTAGAGTTCTCAATACTTTTGAAGCGGGAGAGTACAGTTTCTTCAAACTTATTCAACTATACTAATTGGACATGTAAAAAGAAAAAACATACACATTTTGATGCCATTTGTGGTGTAATATAACAGGGGTGGTACTTTTGTAGGCAGGTTGTGGATTTTATTTGAGGTTTTTGATCATACCAAGATGGCCAGGGAAGGAAGGTGGCACAGTGTCATCCCTGGAACAGAGCACAGGTGTGCACCCTGTGCCAGGCAATATAAGCTGACTGCTGAACCGTAAGAATAAATATCATAAGAGAAGGACTCATGAGCCTTATTAAACTGCACCACTGCACTGTGTTAAAAAAGGTTAAAAACCTGAGAAGTCAGAAGAGAAATGCTCAGAATTCAGATCAGGTTGGAATCCTATATATAGTGTAGCAAACAGACTGTTGGAAGGTTGTTTGGCTAACCTAGCTTGTTTTGTTAAACTTGAGGAGAACTGCAGTAGAAAATAATTGGGAACTGAAAGGAGCTGAGAGACTCCTTGAAAGACAAATTGCATCAACTGACAACCCACCAAGACTGAGGGACAGAAAAGAAACCAATGAACTCCAAGCCAAAGAAGGATGGATGAACGAAGGAAACCAGATTGGAAACTGCTAAGGAAATACAGACTTGGAGATTTATTTTTATTTTGCTAAAAAAACTAAAAGAATAACAGTGAAGGGTTTTCACTGCTTGGAGGCAGAGAAGCTTCCACTAAAATTTAGTCAGAATAACTTTAGTGAGTATGTTCAGCCCACAAGCAAGGTTTATTTTAGTTTATTACATCTTTCATTGTATTCACAAATAAATACCATATTAATTATATGCCTGTCTTGGGTACTTTCCTGTCTTCATTCCCACACATTTTTTACAACCCCTTGGATGTAGGCATGTGCCGTGGCACTTGAGGCAATGCCCTTCGGTTGAAGTTATACACAGAACAACAGAAAAGGGAATGGGATTTTTTTTCTTTAACATTTTTCTGGAAGTGATTTTTTTGTATTCTCTCTCTGGAAAAATGGAGCACATAACTCAGGCCATTGACCACTCAGGTGCAGCAGTTGTTGGTAACTGTGATTGTTGTGGGCAGAGCAGGCAATGAATCAGCTACAAATGGAGGAACAGCACCTCATTATCAACAGCTGCAGACTGAACTGTAAAAATTAAACATGAAGCTCGCTGGCCAATCTGCCAACAATCAGACTCAACTCATGAGAGGAAATTGACTACAGATGACAATACAGTATTGACAATACTAAATGATGTAGAAGCAGATTTGAAGACTTTTGAGAGGACAACAAGAAATAAGTGACCCAAGGACCAATGGGCTGGAATATGAACACCTTTACTGCTGCTAATTTTCCAGCCCATTGCTCCTTTGGCCACTTATTTTGAGCATTTTTATTCATGGGAGAAGCCCAGAGGGCATATTATGATCCACAGCAACATGATGCTGAGAATTATGAAACCCTTAAAAAAGAGATACTCACAAAATCAGGTGGCACCACAGTACGTGCTCAGAGATTCCACAAGTGTCCACTATCGATCTGATAAACCCCACATTCACCAACTTGATATAGTTTGCCAAAAAATGGCTTCAGCCAGAGGAACTGCCTGCTACTAATATTGTTAAGCAAACCATTTTCTTCATAGCTTCCCTGTGGAATTAAGGACATTTGTCAGTCATGGAAATACAGAAACGGTGGATCAGATGGTGAACCCGGTAGAATGACACCGGACCACCACATTATGGCTATAAAAAGATAGGGAGAAAACACCAAGCAACAAGGGTATCTCATTCTTGGAAGATCTTCATGAAAGGAGATTTAAGAACAAGACTGCCACTCAGTCCAGCTTCCTGCAGGTGAAAGAGTCTGGAAGACAGACAAAGCCACAGATGTCAACAAATAGTCCAAAGCGTCCAACTTTCAAAGAAACTGTGCCCAATGTCATGACTGTCAAAAATGGGACATCACACGGAATGGTGCCTATCATGATTGAAACCTTAAACCAGGTTAAAGAAAAAAAATGGTAAATGTTGCAATTTTAATTTCACTATGGGCGTTAGTAGTCCAAAATTTACTCAAACTATTACATCAAAAGTAGAATATTGCACAGACAAAGGTTTGTTGGATTCCTGGAGTGACTTTGGTCGCCTGGGTGATACCTAAACAAATAAAAGTTCAAGGAATACAATTGCCGTTACTTGCGCTTATCTCACCATCTGACTGCAGTTTAAAGCTCCCAGACAGGATTATAATGCTGTAGCCAGGGTTATTCCTCATTTGCCATATGCAGTTCTGCTGAAGCCAAGGAGGCTGAGGTCAGAGGTGCCGACACAACCTCTGAAAATGATTATGGGGCTACAGGAGATGTCCTGCCTGGTTGTGGATAATTCATTTGCTGAATACTCTGTCTTGTGGTTTGGTGCCCTTGTGAGTTCAGTAAAACAAAGGAAGGTAGCCATAGAGCTAGATAACAGAGACAACTGGCATTGTCACCCAAAAAACAGCATACTTATTGTTAACATGTTCTCCCAGTGCTTAAGAACTCTAAAGACTGTTGTGGCATAGACACTGGATAAAAATAATAGTATTTTCTATAAGTTTTATCAGTTACTTTAACGTAACTGGGACATCTTATTGTATGGCTGCGGGACTTCAGTGCTATCAAGGGAATTTCAAGGGAAGGAAACTACAACATTTGGTGATAGTACTCCAAATGAACTTCCACATACTGTAGGTGACTCATGATACACATATTTCAGCGTACTACACAATGCTATCAAACGCTGTAGATACTGGTCAAGTTAATGGTGCCTTTGCAACTTGTGTCACTCGCACAATTTGACCCCACCCACTTAGAGTCCAGTCACTGAAACTTCAGACTTCTACATTAGTGATAAAAAGGACATAACCAAGCTCTGAACAGAATATATTTCCAAGTTTGCAGCTCTCCATCATCCTCTGCTACGGACGAGCTAATCTCAATGGCAGTTATAGCCCTTTGGTCATACTTGGAGCTTTCTGAGGATGAAGGAGCCAAAGATGAATTGATGGTACTATAAAGAGCAGAGCACTTGGCATTTGTAACACTGTTGCAAAAAAACAGTTGCTCCACAGTGCTGACTGCCTTTTAAAAATCCTTCAATCAATATGAAATACAGGCAATATTTAAGAAAAAGTGGAATAATCCTGCCAGTCCAGAGAAAACGAAGCATGAAAGTTCAATCTATGATCTCACACCTGTGAAAGGTGCATGCTCCTGTTATACTAGGAAGAATAAACAACTCTACTAGAGAAAAGAATGAAACAAACAAATATGACAGGTATTCAAATTGTCATATAGCTGCATTAAACTTCCTGCCGCAAAGAAGGGTGCATTCAGCTCAGTAGCTAAGAGAGAGCTTCTACAGACATGGCATCCCTTATTATGTTGTGTTTTTGCAGAAGGGAAGATCAATAATATTTTTATTATTTTATATTTTATTCTAAGATTTCTATTCATATTATTTTAAGTTTTTTGCAATGTTTTAAAATATGTAATGACCATCACAACATTTTTATTTAAATGTAATCTGTGTTCCTTTAAACTGTTTGTGATGTCTTATAGATTGCAGGGCAAATGTGCTAAAAGTCATCAGTGAAATATGGTGTACGGCAACTGAGCATTTTTCTGTCGAGGTACCACACAGAAATAATACAGCACACATAGTGTACAGTACAGGACAAAGACCAAGAGTGAACATATGCACTAAAACGTCTCATTTGCTTGGACAGTTCATTTACTTATGATGTATAATGGGCCAAAAAACATTATTAATATATTCAGAGTACCCAGTGTACTGATTGGAAAAAATATAATAATTATGCTTCAAAATAGGCATTTTATATTTTAAATTATGACCTTGGTAATTAGCAATGAAAATGTACAGCCTTGCCCACTTGCGTACAATGGGTTGATCTGTGTAATAGACATGATGGATTCTGCAATTAGTATGTTGAGCTGCATGGTTGCATGTTTGTTACTCTGAAATGCTTATATGTCTAAATTTTCAGCATCATGAACATACATTATTCATTTCCATTTATAAGGCATTGACTTCCTTACTTTCAAAACTAATATCTGTGCATTCTTATAATTTTTAGTGATATGTTTAACATCAACAATTTAAGTGATTTGCACATTTGAACAATTTCCTGGCATGTTATTTTGTGTGAATAATATATTAGTCTGTAGGTTTAATAATTTAGTATGCATGCATAATGCAGTACATATTGTAAGGCTGATACACTGTTTCTATTTTTTTTTACCATGTGGGTTTATGTATGGAAACTATCACTGTGCTAGAGCTGCTGGAATGCCTGGCAGATGCAGTGTTTTTTTATTTAGGTTAAATGCATGCTGCAATTCTTGCCATTTTTGTAATACAGTGGCTTTCATGATAAATTTATTGGTTTGTCACATCTGCAGTGTACTGATGTGCATGTGTAATACAATGATGCACTAGGAATGTGAAATTCTGTGAATATTTGATATTAGGTTATTATAAATAATTTAGAGGTAAGCTTTGAATTAGTTTATTGGTTTAACTTACCTGACTGAGGAGGATGAGGCTTGGACCCCTCTCTTTATGAGGAATGAGCCTGGAAGATGCTGCAAGGGCAAAAATGGGTTGGAGGGAGTGTTGCAAAATGAAATGCACAAGATAATAAGTTAGAATGATGATATTTATATGTAGGAAGGCATATCTGTATATATATATATGTATGTACAGTATATACATATCTGGGTTTGACTTATTCCCATTTATATAGTATATACACTATATACAGTACATCCACATAGCTACAGTGTGTAAATAATACAAACTAACCATTTGCATTTTAAACAGTGCACTAAGTATCAGAAGATTTGAATTATGGGCTGATTTGCTCCTCATAATTAAAGCACGCTTAAACTGCCTTCAGCTCCCAGGTGAATACTGAAGATGATACTGCTGCAAGCATAAATTATTATGCTAGTGCTACTCACTGTTATTCCACATTTAATCTCAATGCAAAAATATATCAATCTATATGCAAATAAAATGTTTAAATGTGGGTCATTCTTGCAACCAAGTTTAATTCACACCCAGCGAACCACAAAGTGAACACCTGTCGGTCACTGATAAAAGATAGAATAGGAAAAGTTTATTGTTCATTGTTTTTTTTTCCTTTTTCTGCTCTTTCTTTTTGTTGTTGGTACTGCAGTAAGAACATTTCTCAGCAGCTGTTAATGTTACACATGAAACGGTTTGATGTCTGAATAAATCATAGTTGTTTACAGGCAAGATGGCTTCTGAACTGTGTGGAAGGTGCTGATGATGACACAGGCGGGTGGAAAACAGAGATGTCAGGAGAGTGAAGTGGGTCATTTGTTTTCAGCAGCTGTTGAGAGTGATGCAGGGAGGTGACATCCTAGTATCTTTTTTCTCTCTGTCAGAACATGGAAATTATTATTTAACTACCTGTACCAGGAGAGGCTGTTAAACTGAAATATACAGCATCTGATTATGTACCAGCAGTCACTCCTGAGTTGCCAGTGGTAGCAAATAATTTTTATCCTGGTAGCTTCTGCAGTGGAGAAATGTGCAATCACAGTTCATTTACACACTGAAACACAACAAACTCTATTGAATCTGGTTTGTTGCATTTTTAATTCCTCTCTGTACTGTACGTTATACTCTAACATATAACTCTATAAAAAGCCCTATGCAAAAAAGCCATATGCTGTGATTACAGGTGGACTGATCTCCTAAGCAGTGGTAATCTGGACATAACAGTGCATGGAAAATGGATATTTCATTAATTAACACTCAGTATCTAATGCCCCTTTTAAACAAATGCATTCGCTCCAAACTATAATTATCATATATATAACATTAAGATGGTCAAAGGTTTCAGCCAGCATTGTTTCTTCCTTCTTCAAATACAGAACCAAGCTTTCAGTTTTCAATTTCAGTATTTCATGTGTATATTTGTATATTCACCAAGCTGTTCAACTATGAAATGATATAGAACTGAAATGATGGTAATATTACTTGAAAATAAACATAAAGTTTAATGTAAGATTTGTAATTTAATTTGCATATGCTGTAAAATAAGACACGAGAAAATCATAGTGGGTACCTTCACAATAGCTGCAAACAAATTGTTTGCCGTACGTCATGTCTCCATTGTAAAGTTCCCCTCTACTTCATCCTGTCTGTTTAGCATGCCAATATCTTAAAAGCAAACACTGAGAGAGCTTTGTTACCTAGCTAAACAGAGGTTCTGATCCCTGCTGCATCAAAGTGCAGAGAAGCACTGAAGACTTTTCACCTTGTATGACATCATTGACAGTTGTATGATATGCGGCACTTACAGTACTCTTCCTGATGTTGTTATTTCTGTCCATCAATATTCAATATTTTTTTCTTTGTGATTCTTGTAATAAGAAACAAGAAAAGTACCAATAAGTATCACCTTCTAATATTTTGATGTGGAGAATGTTGAATTGTTAAGGCATTCTCTTGCAAGCTTGGTTTGCTAAACTGCTGGAAAGACACACCAGGAAACAAACACTCTGACTTTCACTATCAGGGGTTAATAACATCATGGTAAATTGCTGGACGGTATTGCAGTTTTCTTCAGTACAGGTAATTCAACTAATTCAATTGTTTTGAGATCTAATTTTAGATTCTTAGCTTGTGCTTGACCTTTATATTAGACTATTATAGCCTCACAAGTGGTTTGGTAATTCTCACTGATCAATCACTGTAACAAAGGCAGACTCGACCACAGATAAAATTAGAGTGAAGTTCACAAGGTCTATGCCAATTTCAAATAATGGGAAGGCTGAAATGGCAGGTAGGGTGACAGGCAGATTTTTAACTGACTTACAAGTTATCATCTAGAGGAGGTTAATAGATTCACCTAGAAATGTGGGAAAACTGGTGACATGACATTGTTGTTCTGTCTCATCACTGCTTAGTGTTAAATACTGACTATGTATGTTATTGTATCTACTTCCTAAAGCTACCATCTGTCAATAAATGCTGAACATACAAAGAGCAACACACTGAATAGTTTTATCTATATTTGTTTAAATCCAGCATTGATTGTTTTACTCTACAGTAAATACAATAAATATTTAAAAATAATTTTAGTTTGACCATTGCACGAGGGTGGACTGGCGTACCGTTCCTTGCACTCGTTGCTTGCTGGGATAGGCTGGGGCTCCTATGCAACCCTGTATTAGGGTTAGAAAACGGACGGATGAATCTTTAAGGAAAGAAAAAAAGAGCACCGAGGAAATGCAGAATTTCCCATTTGTTCTTAGACAACAACACAGACAAATTTCAGATCAAATATTCTCTTGACGTTCAAAGCCCAGAAGTGAGAGTTACGTTATGTACAATTTTATTTCAGGCACCTTGCTTGGCTTTCCACAACAAACAAAGCACCAAAAACCGGTGCTGTGAATACGAATTTGATTTTCCGCTGCTTCCTTGTAAACTGTCAAGATAAGGCAACGCAGGAGTCACCTGCACGATAACCTGTAATTGTGAGCCCATTGTCTTTATCAAGTGGCTCTGGGAAGGCAGCTGGTTGGTAGATTAATCTGTCATCCTGTCAGCTCGACACTCTGTGCTACCCTGGGTCATAGCGGCTCATTGGGGACTTCATGCTGGAAGGCTTTTGGAAGCTCATTAATTCCATATGCAAAGCATGGGTGGCAAGGTCTATTCAGGATATTAACCTCTTCGCTGCTGTGCCCTTCAGTCTCAGTGCGACCTTACTTTTTTCAAAGACAAAAACACAGATTCAAAGTAAACAAATCAACTCAATGAATGAAACAGCAAGGGCTAGGGTGTTAATAGCTTACTACTGTAGTTACAGTAAAGCTTTGTGATAGAAACTGCAATAGAGAAGTTACAAACAAAAAGGACGCAATTCAGTCTTTCTAGCTCTTTTGGTTAAGAGTAGCTAGTTGATCCAAGGGTCTCATCCGGCAGGGTCTTGAAAGAGACCACATAGTCTGCTTCAACAACATGGCAGCTTTTGTGTTAAAACATTCCCCTAGTCTGTCTTCCAAATGCACTCTACATAAAAGCTTCTAATACCTTTTCCTGGGTCTCTGTGCCAATGTTATTTAATAGGTAATAGGTTTATTCCATGCTGAAAATAGAAGAAAGAAAACACAACATTTCGGCTGTGGAGCCTTGTTCGAGTGTTTATTGTAGAACTTTGTCTTTGCTCATCCTGAGGCATGTTGTGAATGTCTTTGTTGGTAAACACCTCACTGAAGAACTGTACACATTTAAGATATTAACCATTTTGCCCTCATTGTCTATATGTGTCCTCTTACTATATCTGATAAAACAAGATTAGCATGTAAACTGATGCTGTTCATTTACGACAGTATTTTTCATTAGTTTAATCTACATTTACAAACAGGATTTAAACTGTTTTAATTTCCCTTGGCAAGAAAGGTGAATTAATTAAACAATTAATTATATACCATCTAACAAATTACAATATACACAAATTGATACAATGTATTTCTATAGGAATTTATTTTTATCTTATAATCAACAAATCGACAAACAAAAGACTTATCGATGTGTGAGCTTACATACTGTCCGCAGAACCCCTCTCTCTCCCCATGCACTTCTTGCTCAGTCACAAAAAGAGCTTGTTTAATTTACTCCTCAAATACCACATCGCTGAAGGCATCTGTCTCAAATACCAGTCTAAAGCCATCTACTTTCTGGTTTGTGTCAACAATCTGTAAGCATGAGTGATGTAGAGTGAAATTAAATTCAGGGGCAAACCTGGGCATGATTGATGATTAACACATGTGACTGAATTCCAGAATCCCTTCCACAGCACCCCCCTCAATCTAGAGGTTTAAAACCAAAATGGGGCGCAGACTGGACTGCCACATTGTGGATATCTGTAAGAAAGGCTCTAAACTTTGTCATATTAAAATGAGCATGTCTAAAAACAAATATTGAAATTCTCCAGTTCTCCTCACAGTACTTCCACACTTGTGGTATAAATGTCAACCATCTGCTCAAATGCCTGCATCTGGCCCTGCGTGACTAAACAGACTATTCTTAATTGTTCTCATGCTCATCAGTTGTCACTAATTTTTGGTTGCAGAAGTTGCAAATTGGAATGGATTATAACAGAATATAGAATAAATCAATTGCTTTGTGAGGATGCCTTTTGTCTCAGTTTTGATTCAATGCCGAATGACAGGTTAGTTCAGGTTGGTTATGTTGTCACAATACAATTTGTCTTTTTGTATAAGAATATTCAGCTTCTTGTTTTACCTTTTAATTCTGAATAAACATGTTTATTACATACCCACACGATTTGGAATTGCAAATTGCAAAGACTCAGCTTTATTTTGTAGGGGCAACAACATCAGGAATGTTTGGAATATTTGATGATATACAGTAGGTTTGGCTTAAAAAAGTTGATAAATGGGATCACACCTCATTCAGTGAACCGAGGGGTAGCTTCAAGGTGGAGATGGGGTAAAGGAGGCATGTTTGAGACAAATACTGTAGAAAGGCAGTTGTTTGTGTTCTATATTTATATTGCTAATTCCTGTAATTCTGGTGATTAGGAACATCTGTGTGAGACTGACTTGATGTTGTTTTTCCTTCAGAACTTCAGTTAATAATATAACTTCAGTTCCATATGAGAACATAGGGAAGTTTAGAAATCTAAGGATCTCATCTAGTCTATTCTAAGAAGTGATGGTATCAGCTTTCACAACACGACTGAGTAACTTTTTTTACAGAATTTCCAGACAATTCCTTTCAGTAGTTCAGTCAAATTCTAATTACAATGAGACAGAATGACAAATATAAAGGGAAAATATCCCTGGCAGAGCAAATGACCTTACAGCCAGGACTGCCAAAACCCCCTTCTAAGTGCGTTTTTATATGTAAGAGAGCAGAAGTGTGAGATTACAATTTCCTCCTAATGAACTTCTGTTTAATAATTCCATTCAGTTGAGTCAAATTCTAATTAATTGCAAATTACATTACGATGGGATAACAAATAAAGAAAAATATGTACAGTATGATTTTTTGTGTTTACCATTAACCACCGATTGACCACACACCGATTTCTTCAATTACAGAGTTATTGGTGAGTGAGCTATGTTTGATTGAGTTGGTGTGGATATGTACAGGTTCATGGGAACGCTGATCTGAGAATGTGTGCTGTGGTTTTGAGTTAATGAGAGCCATGTGTGGTGCAGACGATAGAACACAAGTCAGTAAACAGAAGGCAGTAGAGAGAATAAAGAAGAGGTGAGAAAATTACCCCTTATCCTGGCTTGGAGGAGGCAAATAGTTGGACCACCAAACTAGAAAAGCTAGAGAGCATGAGGAGATGATGAGGTGCAGGAGCAACAATGATCTAGCAACCTTGAATGCAGGAGATGTCTGACTGAGACCGAAATACTAGAGTGCTAGATAAGATGCACACAATAGGTGCATAGCAGCCAACTATTTATACATAAGAGAGTTGAAATGCAAGATTGGAATCTAACCTTCTCCTGAACTTCGATATAACAGCTCCATTAGTGTGAAGAAGTACCACAGTTTTAAAAACACTTACTATTAGACTAAATTTGTGTCCTCTAATTGATGTTTTACTACTTAGTGCCTTTGAGGATTTTAAATACTTTTTTTCTGTTCAAGACCAAACAGGTTTAGTTCCTTCAGCCTGTTAGTGTGGGACTTTCCTTTAAGCCTTGGAATGTATTTGGTTGATCTCCGCTGAATTGATCCCAGTACAGTTATATCTTTTTGGAGTGTGGTGACCAAAATTGTACACATTATTCTAAATGCTTTAAGACTACATCTCTGTACTGTACAGGGGAACGAGGGCCTACAGACATGCTTCTCCAATACGTCTCCCTCTCAAATCTTTTTATGTCCTACAAGCTGTATGATACCATAGAAGAAAGTAGGCACTGATTGGATTAGCTGTGTTTCTTGCAGGGGCCAGAATGTCTCTGGTGCAGACTGCTAACTGGATTTCATACAGTACCTTGCAAACTCCCTTCTAACCTTGTTGGCCTCTTTAATTTCTGCACTACAGCTTGGAGAATCTTGGTCACAGCTGACTAGTGACATGACTAAGTCATGCACAGTCTGCGCAGTCTGGACCACAAAGTTCTGCAATCTTTCGAAGTAATGGCTTTATAAACATAACCACTGAGGAGCACTAATAGTTTTCACATTTCCTAAGATATCATAAGATGGTGGTGTGACGGTGACCCACTCATCTATTATTCAATGTAGTTTAGAGTCTCAGAGGATTAAATAACAGTTTCCATGGTATGTATGGCTGAGCCTCCAGATATTGGGGTGTTTTCCATTTTGTGTTAGCAATTTGGTCTGTTTTTCTGTCATCCTAATGGCTTGATGTAGTGTCACATACCCTTTATTTTCTCAATGCAAATTTTATGATAATGAAAGGCTCACTCTTCAATACTAGAACTCTTCTAGCAAATTCATTTCACCATGTTCAGGCACATGTATTACACTAACTATGTCTGACGACATTGTCCTATGCTTCTTATTTGTCTACGGACAGAGGGGCTCCCAGGAGAAAAACTCTGAGGTTGTCATTACTCAAAATAATGAGCCCAAAGACTCGCTGTCAATCCACAGCTTGTTGATGAGTATGACTGTTAAATAGATGTTTGCTGCTCTGGTTATTGATTTATTTTGCACAGGGCATGGAAAAAATAGCAATAATGAGGTGAGTGATGGAGCCATTTGCTTTCACTCCCCTGCAGATTGCTCTCGGCCTGTTTTGATAACACTGTCAATATCACATTAATTTTGCTGTCGCTACATTAGTTGTGCTGTTTTGCGCCATTAAGGTATATTGTTCTTGAATAAAAAGAAGATTTCATTTTAACAAAGCACATAATTTTTTTAGGTGGGGAAGACTGCATTCATGTGACTGTCAATATAGCTCTGTTGAGATTTCCTTGAATGAAACTGATGCTGCAACAGCATCCGAGCAAAACTGCAAAGTTAAAGAAGGAAAGTAAGATTATTTAAGGGTATAGCATTTGATCAATATGCAAATTGTTGAAATATCTTGGGTGCGTTCAATGCATAATACTGAACATTACAATAAATTTAATTTAGTTAAGTGATTAGTCCTTCATGAAAAATTTGATTAAACTATTTCCAAAGAAAAAGCTGTTTATTTAAGATCATTTGTCTTTTTTGTACTGATTTGAAGAGAAACGAAAGCAGTTATAAATTTTTAAGAGACCTTCTGAGTGATGATTTTTGTTGGAAATATTTGTAGGTAAACAAGATTTTAACTTTGTGTTTTGTGAAGTCACAGGTCACAGAAAGTTGAAGATCAAACGTGAGGTAAAGGTTTTCTTGGAATGCTCATGCTGCTCATTCGCTGAATCTCATAGACATGCTGGATTGTGTGTGTATTTGCCTGCCTTACTCGCTGTGCTTTCAGGATAGTCCTATTAATGGTTCATACTGTACATAGGACATTTTGAACATAAGTTCTGTAAGATCACTTAATATTTTAATACTTATATTGTCTATTTTGGAAGCTACAGTTTTGGTAAAATGAATCACAAATACCAAAATAAAGTGTTGAGGTAGGACTTTAATTCTCAGACAAAGAAAATATTTTTCACAGTGAGTATGTCAGTGCGTTTTTTTTTCCTGTCCAGAAACAGTCCCTTAACCCTGTAAACTGCATAGCTCTCTTTGAGCCAAACTGCAGACCTAAAGAAATACTTGTGTTTTACACTCACCTCTATGGAGACACAGAGCCTGTAACCAGGCTTGTTACACGTTTATGTTGAGTTAGCAGATTCAGACTGAGTACTGCTGCAAACAAGCTCTGGGCACTAAGTCTTTCAAGAGCAGGGTTTTGAAAAGAAAAGGAAAAAAAACTGCTGACATTTTACCTTGGTATAAATCCCTAGATTTGTTACTTCCAATAGTAGAATAACCACAGCCTCAGTGCTGTCAGCCTTTGGCATGTATCACACACTGATGCAAAAGTTGGAGCAGTATTTTCTTTTCCTACAACCTGGACTTTTCTCTTACTTTTAAATGTCTGTTTCAAGGATTGAAAGCTGCAGGTCACAGGATAATTGGTTGCTGATATATCCAATACACATTTTAACAATAACATTTTAAAACTAACAAAAACTGCAAAAAAATTCCTTAAAGACATTCACTGTAGTATACACAATGTCTTTTTATTGGTGAGTTTGACTTTTTGTCGCTTTTGTCCAAACTCAAAATTATATTTGTTATAGCCTAAGCTGACTTTATTCGACAGCTTTTCAAATGAGACCCGAGATATTGAGAGAAGAAGGCATTTCTAAAACATCAAAAAGATATTAGTAGAAATTTCACAGCTGCCACGGATTAACATAATAGATGTGTAAAGCAGAGCTACTGCACCAGAAAATTCTTCATTGCGTTTGCCTGCCTCTGACAGTGGCACACATCAGAACTTCTGAAGTAGAGAGGTGTGTTCAACACACCACCTGCCAGGGACCACTCAGTGGGGTTAGTGCTGAGAACAGCTTACTCCTGCCTCTAGTGGGAAGTTTCAGATTTGTTTATAGGTCCTGCTACAGCATCTCAGCCTTCTGTTTGTCAAATTTCACTGTGAGGTTCTCTTTGCTTTGGTTTCCATGGAAATCAGGACATGTTAACTATGAATCTGTACATATAGCTTTCAAAATTAATTAGCCACTTGGGAAGGCTTTTATATTTTATGATTTTGGAATCCAGGATCAGTTCGAACATTATTTTCCAGCAGATTCACAATTTAACCAATATAGTTTGATTTCAACTTTTGCATCAAATGGCTAAAATCTTTCCTAGTTTATTCTTTACTTTATTTGTTTCACCTGTCACAGTCATTCCTTCCTGGAGCAGCATGCAACAGAGCAGAGAGGGGAAAAAAACAGTACTGTACTAACAAACATAACAATAAAGAAATTCACCCTGGAAAAAACAAGCCAGAGATTGGCTTGCGGAAACGTTGCTTCCATAACTTTTTATACAGAAAGCAAAGTCCCTAGAGCATTGCTGGTTTTGACTGCCAAAGTGCCACAGCTGATTGGAATTCTCCAGGCATTATAATTCAGAGAATATTCAGAGAGTCATAGCCACTACAAATTGTTGTAGGTAATGCCTAAGGCAGAAGTATCACCATATCTGGGTTTTTTTATTTCACCTATCTCCCCTGAAAGGCATTTTAATGTCCAGTTCACATGCCCTTTTAGCAACACTGTTCGGTCAAGATAAAGCTGAATGCATTTATTTTATTTAAAAAGTCAAACCTGAAAAAGACAGCTAAGGATCATGGTAAAAAGATGCTCATTTAACTGTTAGGACTGGATGAGTTACTCCTGCCCTTTAGGAAGCTGATATCATACAGTATGTACTTTCAGACACTACAAGATAGATTGAGAATGTTATAACATTTGTTACCCAGGTAAGATTTTGATTTACTGTTTCTAATTTAATCTGTCCCCCAATTTTGATGTCTGCCAAACGAAGTGATGGACACACTCCGCCTTATAGTCACGACCTGCTTGACAAACATTTCACCGTCAGAAACATTCTCATATTTTGTCATCTTGGTTTCATCATAGTTCTGAAACTCATATAGCATGGAATAGGAAAGCCTCAAGCAATGCTTAAATAATATTTTCACTTACAGTATGAATATATGAATTTTGATTGTCTGAACTTTTTTTATCTCAGTAGTTGGCCTTCCTCACTGACACCATTTAATTTTCACAGAGGAAAACTGTCTTTCAGACTTCCAGAGTAACATCCAACTGATATTTTTAAATGGCTTCACAGGGTTCATTTGTGGAGAGTCTCAAGCCAGACAGTGTCAAGTACTATAAAATTATGCATCATCTAACATTATCCACATATCACTTGCTTTGTATAAACATAGGTTCTGTTAAAGAGGTATCCTTTACCATATCCAATGTAGAGATATACTTACTGGCTAAAATACCAGCAGCCTTTACTGAATATATTAATATACTTGTGAATGGCTTATGTGGCACGATATCCTTCAGCTGAGGTTAAGAACATGAGAGGAAGCCATTCAGCCCTCTATCCCATTTGGCAGCTAATTAATCTGAGGATTTCACCCAGCCTTTTTTTTAGCTTGTTCCATACTACCACAGCCCTTCATGCAAAGATGTGCCTTCTCCTCTCAGTATTAAGTGAATTTCCATGTACTTTTCACTTGTGTCACTCTGAGCTGTGGTTTTGTTGAGGGTAAAAAAAAGTGTGGGGATTGAACTGCACAATTCACTGGTTCTACTGTTTTCCAATGGGATTGAAATCTGGGGATTGTTCTGATCTAGGAAAGTGATGGAATTCTGTCTCCAGCTCCTCAAGCCAAACACATGCTGTCTGCCCTTAAGAGAGACTGGTCATATGACTGGTGAATGGCTGACATTGTGGGAAGTCAATGTATACAATGTCTTAATCCTTTCTGGTTGATAGGAAGTCTGAAGTGATTTGCTGATGTTAATCTAAGATACCAAACAAGGTTTTCTGCCAAATCTTCTCAGATTCTCAAAGTTGATTGCCTCCACATACTGTATGCAGAGGTCATGCAGTCCTGGAAAGAGCACAAGAGCACAAGTGTCTCTTAAATCCCCCTGCCTTACTCTGCCAGTAAGTCATCTTGAAGAGGGAGGTCCTACTTTCATCATTTTATTAAAAGAAGATCAAATACAGGAATCAGTAACTGCATGATTCCAAATGTCTGTGATTTTCAGAACAAAATTAAACCTGCTGCTCACCTCCTGATGACATCTGCAAAGGTATTGTTCTGTACCTGTGCCTGTTCACACTTTCTAGACTCTGACTTTCTGTCAGTTTCCAAAATCAGGCTCCGAGTCCTGGGACACCTTGTTTCTCTCAAGCTGTTCTAAGCTGTAGACCTCTTAGACCACATTAGATCTGGCACACCATTTAGCAGTTTTAAATCCTGCCCGAAAACATAGAGTCCATCTTTTAATTTGGTTTTATTGTATTAATAATCATTATATGTTGTCTATTTGTATCATATTAAAATATGTATAAATGTGTTGAATATATTTTTGTAACATGCCTTGAGGTGAGTACATGCTACTAAACAAGTTTATTATTGGATTATTTGTAAAGCAGTGGGCTGAAAGCGTGAAGCAGATCATGGAACAGCACTAAAGAGTTCCCATCTATTAAAGCAGGTATTTAAGTGATAACACATCCCTGTGATAGAACCTCCATCTAATTGCATTCTGGCCCCATTAGAGGGTAATTGCAGTGATAAGAGCTGCCCTGTATTGACCTTTTCAATTCAACTGAACAAACTGAATAAACATCTTCAGGAAAAAAAATGACCTGATGCTGGATTAAATCAAACTTTTTAGCCCTCGGCCTTGAGCAGAAATTACAAAAGCAGTATCTGATGGCATGTTTTCATTGAGTGTGGAACATGAATTTGAAATGAGTATTAAATAATGTGGTATTTAAAAGCTTCTAACATTGTAGAGAAAGCCTTATTACATGCTCACATTTGCATGACTTGAATGTGACTTTTACCAAAAATACCCATGCCAAAATTGAGCATGTATTTTTGTTATCTGATAACACAACTTTCTTTATCATATCATATCCTGGTCATATCTTTTGACCAGCCTGAAACTGATTGACTAACTCGCAACAGAAAGCATTTGTATATAAACTAGCAATCTAAATCCGCACACTGACCTGGAGCTGTTTCACTTCCTGTTTTAAAGCAGGGCCAATTCAATCACCTCTTACAGCATAGCTTCCACGTGGCTCTGACACTGACACTCCTAGAAATCAAAAGGGTTTCATATCAATGGCATATGAAGCAAGCCATTGGACCACTGAAAAAGGAGTTAATTGTGCTACAGAGAATTCTAATACTCTCAGTATCTCACTCCAAGTGGAAAAACCCTTAACCCTCACCATGCCTCCAACTTGTGTTTAATTACAGTAATTAGTAAGAAATTAAAGGAAAGAACCCATCCCATCTATCCATCCATTTTCAAACCACTTTATCTAATGCAGGGTCGTTATCCTGGCAAGCAATGTGAGTAAGGCAGGATACACCCTGGACAGGACACCAGTCTATCACAGGGCAGACATACATACATACAGTAGATGCAAACACACTCACTCCAGGTCCAATTTTTCCAGAAGCTAATTAATTAATAATTAAGCTAATTAATTGCATGTATGTCTTTTTCGACAATGTGAGGAAACTTGAGTACCCAGTCGGAACCTATGTGAAAACAAGGAGAGCATACAAACTCCATGCAGATAGCACCCCAGCACCCCAGGCTGTAATTCTAACCAAGGAGCCACTGTGCTGCCCAAAGTAACAATCCTTTATAATTTGCTTATATTGCTCATTTGTCATTCAAATCTCATTTTTGCTCCCATTAAAAGCATGCTGTTTCTGAAACTAAGGAAAATCTCTTAGATATGAAAGAATAATCAATGCCAGCAGAGGAAGTAATGAGCTCATTTCAGAATGACTTCCCATGCAAAACAAAATGTAAACACATCACTTTAATCATAATGAACTCACTAATGATTATTAAACCAAAAAATTTAATCAGTTTAGCTTATTTCCTGTTTTGGAAAATGACAACATAGTGGTAGATAAAGGCTATCGGAAATTGTCTCGGTTTCTACATTTCTGGGACTGGGACGTACATCACCAGTTTATTCAAATTTCAGTGTCAGTGTGAATCTTTGAATCCCATTTTCTTTTCTCTCTCTGTCCTTTTTAACACAGTTTCTAGTATGATGCTCTATTTACATTCCTATTGGTGCAAGAGGACTATTAATCCCAATAAGCTATACATACCATAAGTATTTCTCAAAGCAATGCATTGTTTTGTAAATGCTGTATACTGAACACTTTTTGTCAGGGAAGCTATCGGTAGAATAGGAGGATCCTTCTCAATAGTGAACACGGGTTGGTGTGTGAGGGAACTTTAAATACTGAAGGGAAAGGGACATGGTTGGATAATAGGTCTGGGAGTGAGACTTTGTGGAATCTGGTGTGATGGGTTCAATTAGGAATGAGATTGTGAAACAGTGGGTTTGGGAATGTAACGGCATTTGCGAGGGACAGTGTGGGGCGTGACATTTTAACATCAAGATATTATGGAGAAATATCATAAGGTGGTTAAGGTCTTTAGGTATTCATGGTACACTGTACATACATTACATCACAAAATGCTTCCAGTCAGATCTGCCCTTCATCACAAACATTTCTATTGTTACGACCACGCACAGCATCTGTCATTAATTTAGCCTCATTAATTCACTAACTCAGCATACTCGTTTCCCTACCTACTTAAACCCTCAATTCCCTCACTTCCACGCTTGCTATTTGGAGTCTCCGGCTAGAGCTTGCTCTGTCTCGGCTGCCATCTGCTCTCTTTCGGAAACGTCTTTCTCGGCCTGCTGATCTTAACCTAGATCTCTGACTTCGCTCTTCTAGATTTCCCTTGACGGATTAGTTTGCCATTGGATTTTGGACACACACCGCACAGGGTCGTGCTATTTGGACTGCATCTCGTCCTAACATCTTTAGCCTCATGATCTCACACAATAAATACTTCTACCATCCATATAGTAAAAATGTTTCACTATAACATTGACATCTACTTCACTGAGGCCAAAACTAGGAATTTTCCAGCTGGCAATCTTTGTTGCTCCATTCTGTGTTGTCTGTTTAATTTCTAACTATATCTCAGTCTGGGACAGCACTGCATAGAAAAAGAAGTCTGACAAATCTAAACAACATTGAATGAAGACTGCTACAGTGCTTCAACAGGGAGACAAACTTAACTTTACATGGTAAAAGCCTTTGATTTCTACCTTCAGTCCCATATCATTTAAGCTTTATGTGCTTATGCAAAATCATGTGAAACACACATCAGGAGCAGAGTGTTCACCAAAAGATTGGTCCTTATTGTTTGCCTTATCCAGTTTACACAGCAAGTACTATTGTAAGGTTAGCTGCAGAAATAAAAGTCAGGTGTAATTAATCTCCATGCTGAAGCAGTAAGCACCACAGCAATGTGATTCCAGCATGGTAAGTTGTCGTCTGTGCTAACTGGCTTTATGCTTATCGCTCCCCGTGCTGTTTTTGATCTGTTGGGAGAGCGGATGATTTTTGTCGGGATCGATTTTGGTGTCAAGGTTTATGGAAGGTGTAATGTCTATTGATCCCAGTCATGGCTGGGGTTAAGGGCAGGGTCACATTTTTCAGTCACTCCAGAGGATTTCCTTTGGCCCCTGCAAGGAATATAATCAATATCTCATTACTTGTGTTTTCTCCCAAAACCCAGGGAAATGAAAACAACCCTCTTCTTTAACCTCCTTCTGACTGCCAGCCTACAATCACACATCGTGAGAAAACAGGAGTGCTACACTTCACTACAAGGCAATGAACCTAAGGATCATTCGTACACTGAGTATAAATTATCACAATGCTAAAGTGACATTACAGAATAATGAAAAACATTCTAACAGCATTTCCCGGCATTTCCAAATTTTAATAACATTTGAAGCAACAAGACAACAGACACATATAGAAATTAACAAAAACATCAGTATATAAAGACACAGGGAAATTACACCTGCACTTCTCTCTTGCCAGTTTATTTTTTAAAAGGACACTAAATACAATTAGCTGTACTTAATAAAAGTAGCAATTGGCTAAAAGGGGATTTACTACTGTCCAGTTCAATATGCTAGAGAACTGTTTCTGTTAAGACAAATCTCAAGTGTGCATACATTTTCCATAGTTTCATCTCATGAGAACTCAGGAGTTAAGCTGGGCTGTGCCTGGACTGATGGGATATTGAAAAGAAAACTCAGGTTTCTACTGTATCCAGTGGTTGGAGTTCTTTCCTCTAGACAAGAGTTTCTTTAGTTGGTTTAGGAGGTGAAATCCACTGGATCATTACAGATCCCATGGTACTGTTTGAAGGAGTAGGAGTGTTAACCCCAGTGCACTGGCTAAAATACACTGTACTTGTACAATCTGGACTCCATAGAATGCCCTCTTCAATCATTAATTAAATCGACTGAAGGCTCTTCAGTTACAGATTTAGATAAGATAGATAAAGTTAGATGAAATTCAAGACTAGGGCCAACACCTAGCAGATGACATTTAAGACACGTGGAGTATATTATATGCAGGCACAGGGCCGGCCCAGCTTTTTGGGGGTCCTAGGCAAGATTTTGGAAAGGAGACCCTCCAGATCACAATTTGTGCGTACACTTCTATTATCAGCCCCCAACTTTATTTTACTATTTAGAGGAGTTAAATAAATTAATTATATAACTAGAAAACTTATATGAACTATTTTATTAACCAACTTTCAAACAAGAACAAAATACACACATTTTACAGAGATGACATGTATTTTAACATTGAAAGTAATGAACAGGAAATAGGAATAAATAGGAGTCTTCAATGCAGACTCCTCTTGAGCTCAAGAATGGGAATCATTGGATTTAACAAGCACCTCATCACCTTCGAAGAAGAGTGTGGTCCACTTTAAACTGCTTTAGGACTGGTCCATGTCTTGTCAGCCTTTATAGATTGAGAATCAGTGCAGCCTTCTTCGCTCCTGTGGGATCGAGCAAACTATGCAGCCCGCCCTAGAGGCCTACCCACTCCACAGACACAGAACTACACAACCTCAAAACCGCTGGACTAGAAGCTATTGCTGGGCTCAGGGACTTGGCATTACCTAAATAAAAAAAGCTCAAAAATATAGATCTTTGAAATCCATGCCTCATTGTTCTTCATGGTTAAATCTTTGCTTGAAATTCACTACCTGACTGAGGAACCTTAGGGTATTCTGAAATCTTTGAACCACTATTATTGCATACACAGAGGCCACTGAACTAATTGTGTGGCTAATTAAGGTAATTGTGTGCACCTAAATTAATTTTGATTTGTCACGGCAAAGGATTTGAATACTAATGCAATCATGACTTTTCCACTTTTTTCATATTAATTAATAATTTGCTTTTAATGCCTGGAGTAAGTTGTCTATTTAATATATTAATTTTGACTTCAAACTGTGCTGTAAGATTTGAAACTGGACAATGTGCAGACAAATTAAGAAAGGCAAACAAAATGTAAGACTAAATCACAACATAGAATTTAAATCTGTCCATCCTTTTAAACCGTTTTATCCACTCTAGGATCACAGCGGAGCTAGAACCTATCTGGGCAAGCAATAGGAACAAGGCAGGATGCCAATACAGTGCGCACACAGCCACAGACATGTACACACCAGGACCAATCTTCCCAGAAGCCAATTAACCTACCAGCATGTTTGGACTGAGGGAGCAAATTGAAGAATTGAATTGAATTGAAAAACCCACCTGAACATGGGACAAATACACAAAGCAATGCTGACCATAGTGCCACTATGCCACCTAGAATTAAAATCTATCTATCATCTATGTGATGTAAAAATGCACAATGCACTAGCAGACCTCATTAAGAATACTGTGTACAATGTTTGGCATTGCCAGCAGCCATATCACCCTGCATCTCACAACTGGCAACCCACTGTGGTGTGAGCCTGGTCAGTACCTGGATGGGAGACCTCCAGGTTGCTGCTGGAAGAGGTGTTAGTGGGGCCAGCAGGGGGCGCTCACAGAGTAGCCTTTGTGGGTCCTAATGCCTCAGTACAGTGACAAGGACACTATACAGTAAAAAGGCACCATCCTTCAGATGAGACGTAAAACCGAGGCCCTGACTCTCTGTAGTCATTAAAATCCCAGGGCATTTCTAAAAAAGAGTAGGGGTTTTGCCCCAGAGTCCTGGCCAAATTTCCTCCCAACTGATAGCTGGTGTGTGGGGAGTGTACTGGTGCACTATGGCTGCTGTCACATCATCCAGGTGGGGCTGCACACGCTTTGAGTGGAGTGTCCAGTATAAGGAATTATTATCATAATTATTATAATTTTACAAAAAAAGATTTTGCTGCTCTGGAATCAGTCCAGAGAAGAGTAATCAGATGCATTCCCAAGCTAATAAAGAAGGTGAAAAGTAGTGATTAAAATATTCAAAATCCTCAGAGGTATTGAAAAAATCAACCCAGTGGACTTAATCACAATAAATGGTGACACACAAACCAGAGGACACTTGTGGCAAGCCTCATTACTGATGTTGACATCCAGGCTTCTTTCAAGAAACAATTGGAATAGAGCCTTAGCTCTGTGAGCCACAGACCTTTAAAAAAGCTTGTTGGCCAAATGGCCACCTTTCTTTTATTACATTTCATATGTTGCTTTGCTTGTTCGGGGACTGTTGGATGTTGTATATTCTATTATACAGTATATATACAACATGCAGTAACTGTAAGTAGAAAGATCTGTAAGTCTTCACAATAACAGGTATGACTCCCATTGTTTTAAATGAATGAGTCAGATGAATTAATAATTAAATTAATGTTTTAAATTTTAAGAAGAGAAGATATATTTTCTCGTGTACAGTATGTTTCATTCTCCCACCGACACGCAACAAAACAACAGATACAGTATAGGCTGGGACCATACATGCAGTGGGTTGGACACCTGAACAGAGAAAAAGCAGGATTAGGAAGAGAGAGAAGGATAGGGATAAGGGAAGCCAGAAAGTTTCTGGAAGATGAAATCAGGAGAAAAGAACGAAGAGTGCAGATGGCGTGGCAGCAGCAGAGCCACTTGTTTTCAGTGGATGGTGAGACTGAAGAGGTGAGAAAGCAAATCCAGTCCTGGCTTGTGACAAAGTCAATCCTTTTATACAGTATACTGTATATATATAGTATATCGAGGACATTCTAAAACAAATTTATTAAAATGCAAAGATATCATGGATGATACTAATACTCCAAACAGATTAACACTGTAATAACTACAAGTATATTAAATATTTATTTTCCTTTTATATGCTCATCTGATTTTTACACAGTCTGAATTGAAAAAAAAACTGGTTTAGTATTATGGATCTGTCCTGTTTTCTTAATTTAATTCCAGCCACTTTCCACACAATCCTCCTCCCTGCCCCCGCCCATGACTAAATGTGTGAGTACTGTAAATGTCAGCCCTGCCTCTAGGAGAGAACCTTCAAAGTCGGTCTAAATGACTAAACTGTGCAGGTGAGGATTTCAGTTTTCCCTCTGCTTTGCATGATGGCAAGGTCACCTTCTACCCACAAATGATATTCAGCTCTTATTAATAAAACAAGTGTCTTTCACAGAGGATTGGGAACAGTATACATTATTCATTCCTTTCACTAAGACGATCATAAAGGAATACATACATTTTTTGTGGAAACATATACTGTAGATAAATAATGCACAAATCTTGTAGCAGGATTTCTTAGCAGGATGATGAATCTTTGTCAGTGCTTTTGAAGTCAACTGAGGCAGAGAATCTTATTATCTTTAATCTTTTTAAATTAAAAAAATCACTTTGGGAAATATCACCATTTCATCCTCGGGCTGTTCACATTTCAGAAAGTTGAATATTCTTCTTTGCTTGTTTTTCCTTCATTGCCTTCATTGATAATTACAAGCTTTTTAAAATCTTTTTTTAAGGTATATTAAAAGTATATTTCTAATCTTAAAGGACTTAAAGGACTGTCTTAAAGGACAGGCATCATTATTAAAACAAAAAAAAAAAAGAAATCTTTTAAACAAACGTGTTGCTCAAATTACACTCTGAGAACAGTTGCTAAATTGTAAGCTCAGCAGAACCACCTCTAGACTAGTTCAACACCCTGCAACTGAACAATATCTTTTGAGTATTGATGCCAACTCTAGTAGGCATTGTTTAAATATATCTATAGCTGTTCCTATTTTAATAAGTAACATGGTGGATAAGCACTACAGGATTTTGAGCCTTAGATCACCTGACACAGCTCAATGCAAGGTATTACAGTCGGCTAGAGGCCAGAAGAACACATCACAAGGCCTTCCACAGAAAAACAAGCCAGCAGGTTTGGCACAATTTGACATGGAAGCCAGCTCACATCCCTTTCTGGCAATGCTTGGCTTCCTCCCAGATGCTCCCGGGTCACTTCAAATAAGGAGTGAAAAGGGGAAATTAGCCAATTACTAGTGTTTCATCTCATAAATATTCACATTCCTCAGTGAAAATTTCAAAGCAAGTTCCTCCTCTACTGCTTTTGAGATGCCAGGAGAGCACCTTCCCATCTCAAAAATGCAATGACGCACTCAAGAGAAAAAAAGATTGTGAAACTATAAACCTATTCGCCCACAGAGACTGGAAAACATGAAACAGCAAACTCTTGCTGTGAACATCTTCCCAAAGGCAGCGTAAATGCAAATTTTTTAACAGAATTTTTTGTCACATCAATTGGTAATTGTTTTTAAGATGGTACTGTATAATAATCACCTTTGCTTATGTTTTCCTAAGCAGTATCGGTAACACAGAAAGGAAAAAGTGTATTTTATTTGCACCAAATGTCGATTAGGTTAAATGACGGTTACACTAAATCTGTTTAAAAAGGGAAACTGTCCTGAGGAGTTAATGACTGTGATAAAATTCCAAATGATGCATGAAAACCAAAAGAATATTTAAGCATCTATTAAGAAATGTATTTTTCTTAGCTAAATATATGAAGGAAGCAGTAACAAAGCACATTTAAGTTGAGTTATGATTTTTAATTGATAGTTATTTATTAAGCAGAAATATTAAGTTGCAGTGCTTTATACTGAAGTACAGATTTGTCTTGAAGGCCCAGAAAACCCACAAGTCACATTCTGAGAGCACATCTCACACAGACGGCAGACCCAGGAAACAGCTCTCAACAGTCCCAGCACACCTCTCACATGTAATGGCTCACAACACTCCCATCAGACACCACACAGCCAACAGACCAGTGAAACAACTGATAGCAAGAGGGAAGAGATGAGAATCCAGACTATGGCATTACATGGGCGTGTGTTAAGTGTAGAGGTGGAGCCCTGGATTAAGAGCAACATGTGGCCTTAGCAACCACAGATGTCCTTGTCACGGACGTCGGAAAGGACGAACCATACAATGGCAGGAGAAAATAGACCCAATGCGTAGCGGTGAGACGGGGGATTAGCCTGGGCTCAGCAGTTCAGGAGTCGTATAGAAACCTACGCCCTCAGGCAGCGACGTGGGGCGACCTGGTGCTAGGCAGGTCTCAGGACATCCAAACGTCAGTGCTGAGCGAAGGAGAATAAGGGACCCGGAAATATATAGCCCCAGAGAGAGAGACACCGGAAGGAGAGCAAAGCACAGGAAACTAGGGACAGGGCAGAGTAGGAGCACCCTCTGGCTGCAGAGGGCGTGACAGTCCTGGCTAATTAACGACAAGCCACAGCTGTAGGGGCCCTTTATGAGCACACTGAACACCTTCATGGAGGGATGAACAAACCCCCACAAGGGGAGAACCTTCCACTGACAGTCCCGGAGGGGTTTGTGAAGGGAGCATTAAGGCCGCATTTTTGCTTCTTTTTAATGTCTTTTTCTTTTCACTTGTCCCGCTGTGAGGATTCACCAGGGCAGGTTGAGTTTATGGCCTCATTCCTTTTCTTCCAGTCTGGGCCCCACTAAATAGGAATAGTCCAATCTGGATACCATAACGCCCCGCGTGATGCCACAAGACACATTCTGAGATCACTAACTTAAATAATAGAATGTGAATTAATCTTATAAATATGTTTGCAAATGATAAATTAAAAATGAAAAACAAAAATGTCTGAATAATATGTTTCATAGTGACTTTATCTGAACTATCATTGTAGTTGTATGTAGTGAGTTAGGGTACCTGATGCTAATTCGACTTGTGTCACTGCTTGAAAGAGATACTTCAGCTTCAATAAATTTCCTGCTTAAGGTCATCATTGTGAATGAGAACTTCTGATTTTACCTGGGCAAAAGGAATAAAAAATAAAATCATAAAAGGGTGAAATTATCAGCTTATTATGAAAATTCAGAACTCGGAAAAGCACAGAAGCAGTGCCCCCTGTAGTGCTTTTTAATGAAAAAGGTTACATACCAAAAACCCCAGACCAAATGAATTAGCACATTTAAGAAAGTCGGAACACAGAACAATACTTCTGTTCTATGTCTGCAAATGCCTGCATTCAACTAACAATGCATTTCAGAAAGATTCATTCTGTTACAAAGCCCATCCAAAATGAGTGGCTGAGGGCTGTAACTTAGCAGATGCTGGTGGCCCAGGCGAAAAGAGATTTTCATAGCGAACAGAATGTTTAATGGGCCTGCGGGAGAGGTTGGAGTGTGGCTTTGTGTGAGTCGCATTTTAAAACCTAAATCTAATCTTGCAAGTAATAAAGTTGTACAATGGCTCACAGTCCTGTATCTTTAATAGGATACCAGCAG
This sequence comes from Atractosteus spatula, assembly GCF_055471065.1. NCBI lineage: Eukaryota > Metazoa > Chordata > Actinopteri > Semionotiformes > Lepisosteidae > Atractosteus > Atractosteus spatula. The sequence continues at coordinate 14,988,965 of NC_142724.1, forward strand.
CAAGTGAAAAGGGTTTTTTTGAAGATCAGTGTTGTACCAGATTTGATTGTCTCTGAAAGGCTATAAACATTACAATGCATTCAAAGAAACAGTTGTATTACACAATCTTGGAGAAGAGAGTAGCTTAAACTCAAAGAAGTTGTGCCGAGACATTAGGAGACCTGTCCAACTTTAATAACACTGCCTTTCATACGTTAATCAGATAAATCGCTTTGCAGTTGGATTACCAGTCTGAAAAGCTATACATCCAGGAACAAAGCTGAATATCTACTGCAAAATGGATTTAATTAAAAAAACATATTGATTGTTCTGAATTTCAAAGGCTCACATAAAGGAGACATTTTTCCAGTTATCTTCACCCAATCATAGATAAAATTATTTCTTTTAGAACTCAGAAATAATACTTCAATGAAGAAACAACTCATGAGATCACAGAATCAATTACCTACTGAAAACCAAATAAGCTAGACAGGTCTTTTCTCTGTTGCAAACTTTCTTGTGTTCCTATGTTATTTCAGTCACTACAAAACCGATGTCACACAGGTGGGTATGATTTCTGGATAAATTGAATTTGTTAGACAATGAGTTTTGTTTTGATTTTTGCAGCTTCAGTTATAATCTGTTTATAGATTCAAACAATACAATAACTGCTGGTCATAATAGCCAGAGAAAGTTTATTATAACACAAAGGGCCACAAGACACTCCTCAGGACAGTTTCACTTTTTAAACTCACTTAATGACTTATTGCTTATTCACATTTTTAACAATTTTTAACAATTGTTGTCTTGCTACTCCTCAACCAAGACTTTATTCAAGAAATTAAGTAAATGTCTTTCTCATACAGTATCTATCATATAAATGTTAAATTGGTTATTAATGACATCCATGAAATATGGAATATTACAGAAAAGTGGAATATTGAGCACCTCAGATTTTATCTAGTGTTTTTGGCCTTTAAAGCGTCATGAAAGGATTGGAGGATGGCTGACCTCGTGGCCATAGGAAGAGGAGGCCAGGATCCCCATGCAGGGTAACCAAGGGGTAGCTGCAGAGATGGAGATGGGGTGGAGGTGGGTTGCAAAAGACATGCGTGAGGGAGAGATAGGGATCACGCAGGTATTTTTAATGTTTTGAGAGAGAGGAAAGGACGTCGGGAGCGATTGCTAATTACTGACTGCTGTGTCTGATTGAACTTGGTTGTCATCCCTCCCAATTTCGTTATAAACCCCACTTCACTAGGAATGACAACACCCAAGATTAGTGTGAAAGGATTATGGAGTGCAAATTTGGTTTAACCCGCTTGGCCGAAGGCTGACATCCTGGCCATAGGACAAGGAGGCCAGGACACCCAAAAGAACCATTTATTTGTATGGTGATTAGAAGGAGAGACAACAACTGGGCCATTTATAACTGTTGACTTTGATGAGAGTCTCCTGGGTAAACAGAGCAGCTGGCTCAAAGGAAATGCTGAGGTGTGTAAACCTGTTGATGTGTAACCTCTTGTTATCAGACAAAGAGTTAAGTATTAGGAACTAACTGCTGGGATTCTTACAGATTCTGGAACAGGACTGAAAGCATTGTTGACCACTCAACAAATCCTTGTGGGCACTGTGGAGAGGAAAACAAAATCTCCTGTTGGGAGAGAATAAACTTCTGGGGGTCCCGGCCCAAATGGATGCACCCCCTCCAGGCAGCTAGGCATTTTATTGAGTATGGCTCCAGACTCCGGCTATAGTACTGTAACTAAGAAGATGATGGACTGACCGAGAAACAGAAGTGACTTGGTATTTACCTGTTCGAATATTAAGTGAACTAAGAGCAGAACTGGAGCCGATAAGGTGGCATCAGTAGCAGCGCAGAACGAGAGGAATGAACTCGAGGTCAAATTGAACTCCGGGGATAGAGACTTAAGTCACAGGATGACTGCTGAGTAGCCAAAGCTAGGACACCGGATAGACCCGGGTCCGAGGAGATGGCGTCAGTAGCAGTAGAGGACAAGACAAATGAACCTGGGGCCCGATTGGATGCCGGGGATAGGGACACAAACAAGACAGGAACAAATTGGACACGGAGGATAAGGACGCAGACAAGACAGGGATATGAAACATAGGACTTACCTGTACAAATATTAAGAAGATAGCACCGGTAGCAGCAGTGGATGAGGAATTGCAGTGATGGTGGCTTTGGTTTTTTTTTATATAGGTGCATTTACCTATATGATTAAACAGGTTTTTGTGGAGCCGGGGGAACTGCGTGTTTCTTTTCCTTCGTTATGTACTTTTCTCTTCCCTGCTCATCGTCGGAAGCACTGTCCAGACGTGGAAAATTAATGCGACTAACTTGAGTAATCTGGGTGGAAAAATAAGCAGCATTTTTTTTTAATCCAGAGCATAGTCCTATTAACTCGAGGGTAGGCTCAGAGGGTCAGTTACATTGGCAGCTCAGGGTTTGCGCTGGACTGGAGTATAGCATTTTTGATTACATCACCTGGAGATGTGGAAGTTTACTGGGAGCCCAGGATACATTAAGTATAACAAGAACACCAACCATGCCTTCCAACTTTTTAATGATTTTCAGTTTCAGGGTCCAGAATGCTACATTTGTACCATGGACATTACATCTCTCTACACCATCATTCCCCAGTCCCCAGTCCTTAAGCACACGCTGGAAAAATGCACAGTGCTTGATCCACCCACACCCTTGTACGCCTTGCAGAATTGGTACTCACACATAATGCTTTCTCATCAAAAAACTTTTTTACCAGCAAGTTAGTGGAGTTGCCATGGGCACCAGAATGGCCAGCTTTGCCAATATTTTTGTCGGCTGGGTAGAAGAACGCTTCTTTGCTTCCTACACTGGCTTTGTCCCTGACCTCTACAAATGATACATTGATGACTGTGTCGGTGCTGCCACATGCTCTAATGACCAGCTAGAGCACTTCATCAACTTCCACCCGTCCTTCAAATATACAGTTAACATATCCTCTGCTACTCTTCCGTTTCTAGACATAAACCTATCCATCAACCATTCCCGACTCTCTACTTCAGTCTAATACAAACCAACAGATTCACACAGTTATCTCCTATACAGCTCATTCCACCCCAAACAGACTAAAAACTCTATCCTTTTTTCACAGTTCCTTCGACTACGACGACTCTGCAGTGATGACATAAATTTCCAGAGCCAAGCACTCAAAATGCACTCTTTTTTATCAACAGAGGATACCACACCCATGTTATGACAGGGCCCTCACCTGAACCAAAAACAGCCCTCAGACCATCAACTCGATCAGGAACTCCTGGCCTAACAATTGCATTCCTTTGGTGCTTCCATACCACCCTAACACACTTGCTGTCCCCAGGACCAAGAATGATAACTTTCCTATCCTACAGGATGATCCCTCCATTGGGACCCTCTTTTCTGACAGCCCTATCATCTCATATTGCAGACCACCTAATCTGTGTAACCTTTTTGTTCACAGATCTCTTGACTGCCCTCAGCAATCATCCACATTGCTGTATCACCTGCAAGTACATATCTAACACCACACTCATTCAAGGCGACACTCATTCTCAGACAACATCTTGTACCTCCAGCAACCTTATTTACTGTATCTCTTGCAGTAAATGCCCAGCCATCTACATTGGGGATACAGGAAGAAGACTCTGAGACAGCTTCAGAGAACACGTTAGGGCTGTGAAGATTAAGGATTTCTCCCAACCCATAGTTTCTCATTTCACCTCTGACAGCCATGACCACACTGATCTCTCCGTGTGCATTCTCAAAATAGGGTTTCTTAACTCCTATAGCAGAAAGACATCAGAAACTAAATTTATCCTGAAACTTGGTTCACACCTTCCACCTTCTCTCAATGATGGACTCTTTTTATTTGTAGGTTTCGTTTCAGACCTCTCCTAACCTCTCTCGACCTCACACCACTTGATTGGCCACTCTGCCTCAGCCCTGCTCCCGCCTCCTTCTCTCTCCTGGCTTTTGTTTTCCCATGCTATATTGTCTTTGCTGACTGCCATATCTTCTCTTTTCAGTATGGAATAAGCCTATTACGTGTTCTTTTACATTAAGTATATCTTTGAGAGGAAAATTAGTAATATTCCTAGATATACATCCTGAATGGATGTTGTTTTAACGAAGTTTGATGACATGCTTCTATCTAGTTGATAATGGGAGGAGAGGTTTTGAATGGATGGGAGATTTGTGAATGTGGTGGCGAATGTACATTTGCAAGAGCAGCCCATTTTTGTTTTAAAACAGGAGAAGTAACTGGATGGTTAAACGCTAGCTGTTTTGAAAAGACGGGTTGACAACGGCAGGTCTTGGTTTTGGGTCTCGGTTTTGGGAAAGGCATGGAATCATGATAAGACCTGTAGATGAGGCTGGCAGAGATTAAAAAGCGAGTAACTGAGGCGACGAAGGTTCAGATGAATCGCTTGCTGGTACGCAGAGAACAAGGAAATCTGCGGTTCCTGGCTGAGATCCAACTATGTGTAATGTTTCATAGCCGTTCAGGGACGCCAAATATGTAAGAAAACCGGTTCAGGGACGCCAAATATGTAATCATTGTGGCTCTCTGAAGGCACCAGTTCTGTAGGGTTTGGGCATTTACTGAGACAATTATCAATTGTAGCAGTAAATCACAAAGTTGATTCTTTTGATGGCTTTAGAATCCAACCATGCGACATAACTCAAACAACGCACACACACAGGTACTAATACACGAGGATACATTTATTAATACATAGAATATGCATGTAAACCTAACAGATCTTATCGAGAGGGTTATCAGAATACAAAAGGTATATATTCAATCAGTTACGAAGTGTTACACATAACAAGAGGACATACGTTCAGTATATCATTCATTTAGACCGTTTCGTAAATGAACTTGGTTATAACTTCTACATTAGATACTCAAAACAAGTACATAAGTCTTAGGAATTAAATTGATATCAACTTGTTGGGATAACAATTGAATTCTCGAGCTGTAATGCATTGAAGTTGAATACTCATCCAATCTTTGGGGATTCAGATCTCCTGCGGGCACAAAGAAACAGTTGCAGGCTGTTGCTGTCCAATCCGCGCTCTCTGGCTCCGTGCCAGGCTGTGCTGTGCGGCTTGCGACGGTGCGCTGCAGATGTTCTGAATTCTGAGTTCAACAGTTCTGAATAGTGATTCAGCTGTCCACAGTTCCGACCTGTTCACGAGGCCTGCTGCTGTTGCTAACCTCGGGTGGGTCCTCTGGTTACTCTCTGGCATCCTCCGCTCTAGACTCTTAGAACAAAGGAAAGTTCTGGCACTCGGACACACTGGCCGTTCCGTGGTTGTCCGGGCTGAGTCTCAGGATGGTCAGGGGGCGCGCTGCGAGAATGTCCTGCCCTTGGGAGCCTTCTGCTCCTGGGCTGTCCTGCCCTGGAATTCTCCTTTGAATTCCCTTTAGAACAGTCCACAGAATCCTCTCCAGAATCTTACTGAATCTCTCAGGCTCTCATTGAATCTGAATCTCTCAGGCTCTCTGTGTTGCCTGTTTTTACCTGGAGGAACTTCAGCTCATTCATTGGCTGAAAGTTCCATGGGCATCAGAGTCCCACGTGGGTTACTCAGCCCTACCAGTCCCTGATTGGTTGATCAAGGTGAGATGTGAGTCACTTAGTCCTGACACTTAGTAATGCAGTCCAGATGTCCATCTGGCACTCCCTAGACAGATAGGCGCCAATGGATGACCATTGATCATGATAGCCAGACTTAGCTAAGTGCATCCCCCTTTGGGAGCTGTCCTAGGAAACCTTAAATCACCCTGCACTAATGTTCTCTCTGTGGCTGCACCACAGAGATGAACAGAGAAATGGGGCCTCATTTGGGAAGCTCAGAAACACTTAATTCTGCCTTATTATTAAGCCTCGCCGCTACATATCCCCCCTTTTTGAAGGTCACGAGGTCCTGAGGCGTTGTTGCCTTCAAAACAAAACAGAGTTAAGTGATGTCCCTTGCCATTAGAACATTAATCTTAAATGTCCACATTACTCCTCGAGAATTCATACCAGAACCAGCATTGGATACAAACAGGATGAATAACATCTGGAGTATGTATAAACACGGTAGGAGACATTATCTAAGTCTAGGAATTACACATCAGGAAGCTCACTGTCAATATCTGATACCTCTGTAGTAGATATTTGGGGAGAAGTCACTTCCTTTCTTTTGACATGCTACCTTTGACTCATTCATGCTACCCGGAGTACATCTTGATGTAAGAGTACAGGATTCAGAGTACATCCAGTCATGATCCAGCTACCTGGCAGTAGTGTTACAATAACAACAGTTCCTGTTCCCAGCCCCCCGATAAACCACAACACCTGTGTTGGGTATCTGCTAGGGTGGTTTGGAGGTTTGTTCCAAACTCAACTACCTGTACCTCTTCAGGCTTACTGTTTCTTGGATTTCTATCCAATTCCTTAGTGTGGCATCTGAAGGCATCCACGACCTCAAGTTTGGTCTTATGTTGTCTGGTTCCAGACCGTACAGTGTTAAGTTACCATGCTGTACTATGGCCTCCTCAGGAACTTGCAGGAAAACTATTTGGTTAGGTAGCTGCATTGTGGTAGCTGTATCATGCCTGTCACAAGTCATAGTGTCAGTTAAATGTGGTGTTTTGACCAGCCATTTACGTCCCACCTGCTCTTCATGGGGTTCATTAACCTCCCTCTGCTCGTTAGTAGCTTTACACCCTTCATTGGTGAATCGTTTAGACACAGCCAATGGATAGCTTTGGTAGCCATACCCATCTCAAGATTTGGAACCAAATTCAATCTTGGATTGCCTTCTGGGTGAGCTATGAGCGATGGGGTTAATGTCACATACTCCTCTACTGAGAAGAGTGGAATCAAGTGGGTTGGGATTTGTGCCATGGCTAGACTGGCTACAGTGGCACTAAACTCCCTTAACAGGTCTTGTGTCAACATTCTGGCCTGTTGCACACAAGCATAAACCCACTGTATAACACCAACAATCATGTCCACTGGTTGGGGAATAAGGTTTACCTCTATTGCATAGGAAGTTGCCTGTAGGGTTTTCCCTAGGCTTTCCAGCTTTTGCTGCTGTTGATACAGTCTGTCACTACCCTCTGGCATCTCCTTCACCTGCCTTCTTGGGGCAGTCAGGGTGAGAGTGCCAGTAACAAACAAACCTACCAAAAAGAGCAAATGCACAACAGTGGTGGCAGCGATCAGTCCTCCCAAAAGTCTTTTCGGGTGGCTGACCCCAGTCATCTCCTTCTGAGTGACTGTTGTCTTTCTAAGCTGGCGCAGCGTGTACATGGTGTCTTTCTCAGTATGCCATGTGGCATCTTGGGCACCAACATCCTGGAAATCTGGGGAGATCTGACGCAGCTGCTGATGCTGCTCCTCCTTTTCCAGGGCATCTGCTTTTTCGATTTGTTCATGCCTGTGCTCTAGGAAACCTGCAGGGGGCGGTGCAGCGGTGGAGCATGCCTGACCCTCAGCTGAGTGGTCATCTGGAGCACCTGAGTGATCTGGGATTGTTACCCCATTCTCACTGTTCAGGTCCACCCTGCACACTTCTTGATTGAGGAATCCCTCTATTGGCATGTTTACAATCGTTCGCTGGGGGTAGGTGTAGGACACCTGCTCGCTCCCCCCTTCCCTCGCTAGGGGTTCAGGGAGCTGCTCCAGCACTGGGATAGCTAGTTCATTGTCTTTGAACTTACTATCACCCACCAGGCCCATGTCAGTGCAGGCGGGGATTCTGACACCCCTCTTTGCGATGTCCTGCACTGGCAGGCGGGTGACTTGACCATCCAGCTCCAGTCTGGCTGAACCACTGTTGGTCAGACTCAGACTGACAGACTGAGCTGGTGGCTGTAAGAAAACCGGCTCGGCTTTCATTCCTTGTCCCTTCTGGGGGACTGGGTGTGTTGGCAACCCTGCCGTTGAGGCAGGAACAATCAGGTCAGTCTCACTCACTACCTGGTAGTTGTGAGAAATAATGTTACCTGACTGCAGGTTCCCTGGGTCACAGCAGAGGGAATCGGCATCTGGGATCAGGTGTGTCCACAGCGCAGTAGTCTCAGCGTCCAGCTGGACCTCCTGTCTAACCTGTGAATGTTGCACCAGGGGCACCTGGTGGTGGCCCTGTGACAGCTGCTCAAGCAGATCCTCACTAATAGAGGACCTGTCAGGGCTAAGGGTGAGGGCTACATCACCAACCTGCTCTCCTGCCATCTGGATCCCTTCCACCACTGCAGGGTGGTGTTCCTGACCCCTCTTGGGTGCCAGGGTGCACAGGGAAAGCTCCTTTTCATCGCCAGGTGGGGAGATCTGCTCCTCTTTAGGGATGTAAAAGGTGTGTGCTTTACCTGGTGGATCAGGCGGCTGCTCGGAGCACCGCTCCTGTGGCAGGGAGGCTGTTGTGACCTCAGCCGGGACACGACTTCCCTGTATATCCGGGGAACAAGAAAATATTTTTATTTCTTGTCCAGAGGGAACAGAAGGAATCTCCACATAGGCTTCTGTGTTCGGTGGGCACTGTGTGAGCACAGTCTGCCTCTTGGCCCCCCTTTCCTTCTGTACAGAAGGCTTAGGAGCCTTGACCTGTTTCCACACTTTGCCTTTCTGGTGATCCACCAAAGGTTCCTCTCTGAGTCGCATGCCCTTTTCTTTTTCTACCCGTTTGAGCTTGCTGTGTGACATCAAACACCTTTCAACCTCAGTGTCAATCAGTGTCTCACTGGGTAAGACATCTCCCATGGCAGCCTTGAGGTAAAAGCTTCCTGCTTTTCCTCTGTGTTTTACTGCCTGCTCTGTGACTTCAGGGGTGGAGTCAGCACTCACTTGGGAGTGGCTGACCTCATCCAGGCAGGAACCCTTCCGCTCAATCAGATAGACTGAGGGAGGGAGAGGGGGCGGGTCTCCGCCTCCTCCAGTGGAGAGTATCAGCTCATTCACGCTTCCGGCAGCCTTGGGGAGCGGCTGTCCCTGTCCTAATAAAACTTGTTCAAGCCTGGCCAGGCGGGCGGCTACTGAATCCTTTTGTTCAGCTTTATCTAGCCCTTTCCCTCCCCCGGTGTTCTCATGGCACTTAGGACGCTGGGTGCGGTCCTGTGTGCCTGCTTTGGAACGGGGCTTAGCCAGCTCAGGAGCCTGTGCTCCTTCGAGCAGGAGGGAGTTAACCCTGCTGGCTCTGACGGCGAACACAGTCGCTTTAACAGCTTTTTGCTCAGAGCGACTTTGGACATCATACTCCCAGGCTTTCTGCACGAATCTCTTAATATCAGTCATTTTCATGGTCTGTGCATCTGTATGCATTAAAATCATCTTTCTGACTGATGGGTGGAGATTCGCAATGAATAAACCCTTGAAATGTGTGTTCTCTTCGCAACCCTCTTCATTCCGCCCTGCAAAATAAGTGCGCCTAAGCCTCTCATAATAGTCGCGAGGGGCTTCAGCTTTTTCATGCTTAATATGGTGCGCAGCGGCCACGGCAGCTATGGGATCGATAAAAGCCGAAAATTCTCCGATCATTGCCTGACACAGCTCCTCAAAGCTATTACAGACCTCCGGTCCTTGTCTAGACATCCACTCGTGGACCGCTCGGCTAGTAGTTTTCCTTACTAACATAGCCTTTTCCTGTTCGGACGCTCCGGGCATAAACTGCAAAGTATGTCTCAGCTCATCGATGTAGGTTTCCACATTATTCCCTGACACTGACGGGTCAAACCTTTCTACATCTTTGGCTAACTGCCTCAGGGAGTGGAGGTTAATTTTTACGGTTTCTCCGCGGGCAGGGGGACGGCCGTGATCAGGAGCAGGGGGTCTATGCCTGAATTGCATCGCCCTTGCGTCTCGCGCAGGACTCGGCGATCTCCCCCATGCCGATCCGACCACAGACCCTGGCCGGGAGAAACCTCCTCCCGGCGCGCTGGGTGAGCGCTCCGGGCTGCTAGGTGGGCTGGCATGCAAGTGGGATCTAGCCTGTTTTGCTTCCAGTACGGCAGCATCTAACTCCTTTTGCCTTTCCTGGCTGAGCTCATTTAAACGCTCAATTTCTTTTTCTTTTTCTTTCAAGCTCGCTTCCAGGTCTCTCCTAGCTACCTCAGCCGCAGTTTCTCTAGCAGACAGGTCATCTAATTTACCTAAAACTTCCCTGAGTCTGTCTTCACTTTCCTCATTTTTCACTCTCTTTTCTCTGATTATATCCAACAGCTCAACTCGCTCCGCCTTATATCTTTCTAGCTTTCCCTGAAGCTTTTGAAACTTTGTCAGCTCGGACAAAGACAGTTCCAGCTGTTTAGCTAGATTTAAGGCGAAACTCGATAGGACCTGAACTGCGTTCACGGACCCTCCTGTGTTAAGCTGGTTCGCTACCTTAGCTACTAAATCTATTTGCAGCTTCTCAATATCATCAAAGTTCAACTTTTCGATACCGCTCCAGTAACCAGGATTGTCGTCGCTAGAAATAGTACTTATGAGCGACTCCACTTCAGACATTTTAGCAGCCATTGTCATTACGTCAGAGACTTTAAGAGTATTACTTTTTTTCTTTTACCAAAATACAGTATGGAATCTAAACACCCGGGCAGATGGATTTCCAATCAGCACACGTTACACTAAACGCTAGAAAACAGGGGGATTTCTTTACGCAGTTATCAGCACACCCGGTATTCGCGTATAGAAGCCGCGGTGCTGTGCTGAACTTCAACTCACAGCAATATCAGTTATTCTGTGCGATTGATTTTCATTTCATTCTAAACTCGCCCACCCAGGGACGCCAAATATGTAATGTTTCATAGCCGGTCAGGGACGCCAAATATGTAAGAAAACCGGTTCAGGGACGCCAAATATGTAATCATTGTGGCTCTCTGAAGGCACCAGTTCTGTAGGGTTTGGGCATTTACTGAGACAATTATCAATTGTAGCAGTAAATCACAAAGTTGATTCTTTTGATGGCTTTAGAATCCAACCATGCGACATAACTCAAACAACGCACACACACAGGTACTAATACACGAGGATACATTTATTAATACATAGAATATGCATGTAAACCTAACAGATCTTATCGAGAGGGCTATCAGAATACAAAAGGTATATATTCAATCAGTTACGAAGTGTTACACATAACAAGAGGACATACGTTCAGTATATCATTCATTTAGACCGTTTCGTAAATGAACTTGGTTATAACTTCTACATTAGATACTCAAAACAAGTACATAAGTCTTAGGAATTAAATTGATATCAACTTGTTGGGATAACAATTGAATTCTCGAGCTGTAATGCATTGAAGTTGAAAACTCATCCAATCTTTGGGGATTCAGATCTCCTGCGGGCACAAAGAAACAGTTGCAGGCTGTTGCTGTCCAATCCGCGCTCTCTGGCTCCGTGCCAGGCTGTGCTGTGCGGCTTGCGACGGTGCGCTGCAGATGTTCTGAATTCTGAGTTCAACAGTTCTGAATAGTGATTCAGCTGTCCACAGTTCCGACCTGTTCACGAGGCCTGCTGCTGTTGCTAACCTCGGGTGGGTCCTCTGGTTACTCTCTGGCATCCTCCGCTCTAGACTCTTAGAACAAAGGAAAGTTCTGGCACTCGGACACACTGGCCGTTCCGTGGTTGTCCGGGCTGAGTCTCAGGATGGTCAGGGGGCGCGCTGCGAGAATGTCCTGCCCTTGGGAGCCTTCTGCTCCTGGGCTGTCCTGCCCTGGAATTCTCCTTTGAATTCCCTTTAGAACAGTCCACAGAATCCTCTCCAGAATCTTACTGAATCTCTCAGGCTCTCATTGAATCTGAATCTCTCAGGCTCTCTGTGTTGCCTGTTTTTACCTGGAGGAACTTCAGCTCATTCATTGGCTGAAAGTTCCATGGGCATCAGAGTCCCACGTGGGTTACTCAGCCCTACCAGTCCCTGATTGGTTGATCAAGGTGAGATGTGAGTCACTTAGTCCTGACACTTAGTAATGCAGTCCAGATGTCCATCTGGCACTCCCTAGACAGATAGGCGCCAATGGATGACCATTGATCATGATAGCCAGACTTAGCTAAGTGCATCCCCCTTTGGGAGCTGTCCTAGGAAACCTTAAATCACCCTGCACTAATGGTCTCTCTGTGGCTGCACCACAGAGATGAACAGAGAAATGGGGCCTCATTTGGGAAGCTCAGAAACACTTAATTCTGCCTTATTATTAAGCCTCGCCGCTACATATGCATTGGAACAGCAAAGAGGAATATTGATTGTATGGTGGAGACAGCATCGTAGTACAGTCCATGCAAAGACACGTGCAAGTGGGACTGTCATGGTTCTGCGTGGGCTCATGCCCCCGCCAGTTCATCCCGCAACACCTGGGCGCGAACCCAAATCTCCAGCATAATACAACAGGGAAACAGCCGAATGAGCTAAAGGAGACCTCCCTCAGGCCAGCCGGCTGAGGTCCCTGCTACTGTACATGCAGGGAGGACGATGACATCACTGTGCCCATACTAGCTCTGCTACACGAGGTGGGGCGAAGAGATCCATTGCGAGTGGAGACAGCAAGGCAGTGAGGTTCATACAAAAGACATACGTGAAGGAGAGATAGGGATCACGCAGGTATTTATAGGATTTTGAGAGAGAGGAAAGGACGTTGGGAGCAACTGCTAATTACTGATGGCTGAGTCTGATTGTACTTGGTTGTCATCCCTCCTGAACTTTAGTTATGAACTCCATTTGAATACCGAATCTTTTGGAAGGAGGAGCCAGCTCATATATTTCTACTTTCAAAAGCAATCCTGAAGGGTCAAGCTACACATTTTCAAGAACAAATAAGTTGGCAGTTGTAGTAGCTGTGTTAGCTAAGAGCACTAGACTTGACATTGCATGTTTTTCACTCCTAGTCTTGTGCTTTGACTCCTGTAGGTCATCTCTCGCACTAGACAACAGAGTTAGTGATGTAATCAGATTTGGGGTGCTAATCTTTCCACAGACCTCCTGCAGAAATGCTTTAGATCTGCTGAAATCAAGGGTTAGAACATGCAGGGCAGGATTTGAGGTAGCAGGATCATAGTGATGCAGGACCACCGTGCACAGTGATCAAGGACCACAGTGCTGCCAGTGATGAGTTAGCTGCACTTAGAAAGGGCCGTCTTTGTTTTCGGTGAAAAGGGGAGGTCCTGTGACCTACCTACTTTAGCTCCTGCAGGCTTGTAGCAATAGCAGTAAATGATATGCCACTTCAGTCAGTTCTCACTCTCCTCTAAGGCACAGCAGACCTCACAGCATGTCTAATGATAAAGAGCTCTGACAGCTAGGCATGTTGTAGGGATGTGTCCACAGGTCCTCACTGCCCCTGCACACTGCATGAGCTGTAGTTTTACAGTCAAGATATAAAATGATTGCTAGCAAGCCGACACAATAACATATTGATAGTTAAACATTCCAAATAACTGACTGATGAAATTTACATATCTTTACACATAAGAATGTTAACTAATTTTATGACTATGGTTAGGTAAATTGAGATCTCTCCCATGTGCTCTTCCCATGTGTCAGTGGGTACATTCCATTCGTGTCATAGACATGGAGCTGTCCATTACTTGCGTGCACGGGGCCGGGGAAGGGACTGCTGAAGGTTGCACATCAAGTTGTGGAAGCTCTACAAATGCTATTGAACTCCTGCTCCATGATGAGCTGGGATCTTGTTCCATGAGGATGGTTTTAGCAATGGGCAAAAGGTCTATGACGGACAATTGAATTGTTTTCAAATGTTATATAACTGTTCACTATTATTAGTTGTCTGGTATAAAAATAAAACTCCTGGTAACAAAAAATTAAATTATTTCAAACATTTAAAATTGCTTGTTCTAAACTGAGTTGTTATATGCAGTGAATAGAATAAGAGAAAATAAATGGTCTTTCCATTCATATGAAGTATCTGAATCATTAGTACTAATATTAAAAGTTTATCATAAATATTTATTGTGTATATACAGTACAGTTCCTTACGAACATATTCAGACCCTTGCACAATTTTCATGTTTTTCTGCTTTAAAGCTTGCAGTCATGGCAGTTTGAAATTGTAATATCTGTTTTTTACACAACATACTCTACACATTCAAAGCAAAAAACAAAATGAACTAAATAGATTAATGCATATTCAAGTATTCAAATCCTTTGCTGCAGCAGATTTAAAATATTTTATGTGCACAAATTATCTTAACAAGCTACACAATTAGTTGAGTGACCTCTGTCTGTGTGCAATAATAGTGACTCCCATGATGCCAAAATAATCAATAAATAAATAATTTTGCCGCACACTATGCTTGCTTTCTGAAATACATTACTTCCAAGGCACCATAGTAAGTGAATGCAAAATGTATTCATTGCTAATTCAAAAAGTAACAGAAATAAGCCTTTTTGCATTTATTTTGTGAAAAAAAACAGTTTCAGTTTCACAAACAAGAATTGCTAGCAAAAAATGAATTTATTTTTTCCAGCTCATATCAGTGCGCTCAGCGTGAAATTAAGTATGCATGTTCCAAGTCAAAAATAAATGCAATCCTCTGACAAGGTTGGAGTTATTCCAGGACCCTACATGCTCAGATGTGTATAAGCTCTGCCTTTCCATGAGCAAATGCTGTTGGGGTTCATTATCATTTGGATTCAGAATCACGTTTTAGAGGCCCAAGTCACCTCTCTTTAAACCGCTCATTTTATCAACTTGAAAAGGCTGAAGTCTAAGACCTTTGTTATCAAATTCATTGTTCATGATTTCAATGTGTGTCAGTCAGATTATTACAGTGCTTGGCTCATTAACCTTTCTGATTCTTAACTGTCAGCATCTCTTTGTTTAGAAAGCCAGCTAGCCTGTGTACTCACTGCTCACAGCTTTCCTCTCCTGCATTTTCTTTGGTGGACTTCATGATGGATTCTGTAAAGTTTGTATTCAAACTTTACCAAGTCCTTCACTGTTCTCAGTCTTTTTACACTTTTTCACACATGTAATATTCCAAATCATATTAGGAATGCTAGCTCTATTGAAAAGTTTAAAAATGTTCTGGCAGTGTGAACACTGCCAGCTCCAAAGCAGAGAGGATGTTTGCTGAGAAGCAGGAGGTCCCAATCCTGTGATCAAAGACAATTCTGAAGATTACCTTTTTTTACCTAGTGAAGCACATTGTGGGTAAATGATTCTCAATAAGCAGTCCTGAAACCATATAAAACCAAGACCACAGAGCGGGAAGAAGAAGGGAAGAAAAGACAAAAAGAAGAGAAAGAAGGCGAGACCACATGAGAGGAGTCAGGAGAAACTGGAACTTGAAGCTTGCAGCAAACAAGAGCCCCTACTTCATGATCATCCAAAGAAACCCAGATTGGAGCTCATTATCTGAACCTTGCTAGAGAGAGCTTGAGATTCTGTGTTTTTAAGGAAATTTGATTTCCTGAGTAAAATATACATCAGAGCTACAAGCAGGAAACTTCATGAACCTGTAGATCAGAAGAACCTTTAAATAGTTCAATGGGTGATAACGATTCTTAGGAGTATTTCACAAAACATTGTCTTTCATTGAGGTGAATTGCCTGAAATGAGAATGTTAGGATGAAAGACAGAAAGCTTGAAGAGCAAGAAGAATATGTCGATGTGCCATTGAACAGATTTTATTTTCCATCATTTTACTTTCTATCGAATACAGCAAAAATTGCACCTTTAAGCCCGTCTTGACATTTGTGAAACAAAAACTTTGAAAAATTACCTATTCATGTTTTTAACAATAGCATTGATTGACATTGAGCATGTTGTCAAAAACAGTACTAACAGACTTTATCACAGTGTGTTCTTATAATTACAGATGTATTGTTAGAATTATGTGACCACACACAGCAGCAGCAAGCAATTATGAGTGTTTATCAGTCTTTACAAATGATAGAATGTTGTGAAAACTGGCTCTTAGAGCATAGAATTAATCATCCAGAGAGACAGACCCCAGCAAAAACATTAAGAAGAGAAAAACATAAGAAAAAATGAAGGAGCTGCAGTATTTGGGAGAATGACTTTCCAGCAAGAGTCCTTGACAAATTATAGCAAGTGAAAGGCAAATTTCCTGAATGGAGTCAAACCAATCTTACTGTAGACTTCGCAGGGCACGCTTCATTTGTAGAAATGTTTTATGTGCACCACTGAAATGGGTTATTAGACTTTGAAATCTTACATTAGTATATTGTAATAGATGGCCATCTGACCAGCTTGCACTGCTTGAGCAAACTTGCTCCATTAAGGAAAAGAAGTGTAATAAAATATAGAAAGATAGATGCCTTGGAACCCAATTCTTTTATATTTCAAATTACCCAGTGCCAAAAATCAAATCAGAACAGACCTGATCACATACCATTAACATCATTTTTTATGTTGTTTTTTTTCTTGTATGAAAGGCACAGTTCTTCGGAAAAAATGATTTTAACAGCAATACAAAATGAAATGTTTTGTTCTTTACAGCCTTTCTATTGACCCTGGCTCTCCATCAGCTTCTTTCATGAGGTTCACACAAAATCACAATTCACTATTTTTATGTCACTCCAGTGTGGAGTTACCAATTGGAAATGAATTGTACACAAAGATACAGCCCTCTAAAAACATGAATCTGTCTCATCTGTCTCTTTCATAGTCTCAGCCCAGAGCTCCTGCAACAATGAGAATGGAATAGAGGACATTCTGGCCTTTACAAATTCTCCTGCTTGGGAAGCCAAGCTTGGTACCACCACAAGTTGCCAGTTCAAATCCTGTGGCTGGTGGAGGGATCCTACTTTGTTGGGCCCCTGAGCAAAGCCCTTAACACCAATTGCTCCAGGGGTGCTGTATAAATGGCTGATCCTGCGCTCTGACCACAAGCTTCTCTCTCCCTGTCTGTGTGTCTCATGGAGAGCAAGCTGGGTTATGCAAAAAGACAAATTCCTAATGCAAGAAATTGTATACGGCTAATAAAGTGGTGTTCTTCTTATTAGTTGTATTTAATGCTCAGTTTGATAGTCTTGTTTTTTCTCTTCGAAGATATAATGAAACATTTAGGTAAATGTTTTCTAGGTGGTGTAACACAGCTCTGCTACTGGAAAGCTTTGGTCCTGCGTTGACAGCAGTCTTAGATCAATACCTCCTCCGGGAGCTCACCAGTTGAGGGATCTGTTCCTTAATTTTAGAGAGAATAACAAACCAATTATTTACTGGTTGTAAGAAGGGAAAAATATTACTATAAGCTTTTCCTTTCCTACAAAAATAGAAATTACGCCTGTGCCCAAAGGTTGGAAGTGCGTTTATTTACCGAACGTTCAAGTAGCCAGGTGAGCATCTGTTATAGTTGTTCCTATTAGAAGGCGCAGATGCTGATCATCTCATTAATACAGAATTTCCACACGGCTATCAGTGCACTGGGGTTTGAGTGAGAACCTTGGTCCTTTTGTGCGCTCTACTTGCTCTAGTGGCAACTGGTGAATCTACAGGTTAAAAAAGATGACCACTGTGCCACAGTGGTTGTCACGATTGTAATCCCTCCCCCTTAAGGGCGCTTTCACATTTTAGTTGATTTTGTGCACCTGCCTCCTATTCAGCACACCTTAAGCCAGACGCTCACTCTATTCTGGGCTCTGCATTAGAACACGGACGCCCGGAGCCCTACATCCGCGGCTCGAGGGCATAGGCCTCCTATTGGCATCCCGAACCAGCCGTGTCCAGGACCTGGAGCACCTGGTCCCATTACCCCTTTTTTGTCCCTCGTCCTTGCACCAGATCCCGCTCCAGTTTTTAACTTTTGTCGTGTTGTCTCTTCTGGATATCCTGGTTTTTGGACTTTTGGACTTCGCCCTGGTTTTCCCCCTGGACTCCTTCGGATCTGTTCGCCTGGACCACACACCCCCCCCGAGCACCAGTGCACACTCGTCATGCCCCCCTGTTCGTTGACCAGCCCAGTTCCTCGTCTCCTCCCCGTGTCTGTTCACTCCCTTCCGGATTGTGCTGTCTGCATAGGGTCCTGAAAGACGCTTCGTAACAGTGGTCATTTATTATCCTTGGGTATATGTTTTGCTTGAGTGTTTAGTCCACATATACCAGTTCCCTATCTAACTTATCCCAGTACTAGGATCTGTTTCATTCCCTCATCATCCTTCTTTATAAAATTAGAAACCATTCCTTTAGCTTTAGTTTACAATGTGTGACAACAGTGATCCTGTGTGATCATGTTTGGTATGCTAAAACAATTCAGGGTTTGAGATCCTCTTGTCTGGAGCCAGGTTTTTACCCATTTTTTTAGCCCTCTCATATTTTATTTGTGTTTGTGATCAATCATAAATGATTGGTATGACAGAGCGTCAGCTAGTGCTCACTTGGTAGGCCACAGCTTCTGCTAGTTGGTACCTTAATAGGGGGCAGCTGTGAGTCAACTTATCTAACTAAAACTCTCATCAGATGAAGAAGGAAAGAGCAGAGGGCAAGCTGCATGCAATGGTTCTGTGAGAAATCTCAGAAACCAGCCAAGCATGGCTGAGAGGCAGAGACGCTGACTGCTGCAGCTGCTGTGGAGGTGTTGATGAGTAGTAAATATTAGGAGTACTCAGATGGCAGCTTTGCTAAACATACACATATGCATACATGTAACAGCCTTGTGGGGTGGCAGATAAGCCAACAACACATGATCGTGGAGGTAGAAGTATTGGATATCTGGGTGATGCAATTGTGGGAAACAAAGAGAACACCGACAGCTGGAGAGGATCGTGAAATCTTGGGATCAGACTATGATGAGATCAGAGTTTGTTGCATGGTGGTGCCACGGCTTGTGATGTGCATTCCCTAGGGCTTTGTCAGACTGCAGCGAGATTATCTTGTATGTGGTCATCCACGGTGCTGAGGGGTTGAGTGAAAACGTGAGATACTGCCTGACTGTTCCGACTCTGATAAAATGGGTGAAAGTCTGGTGTTTGTATTATAGGGCCATTGTAGACAGTGTGTAGGGTGTTAGTGTTGATGTGAGAAGGCCCCAAACAATTCACCCAGAGAGATATTTTAAGTCTTCAGCCAGATGGTTATTAACCTCCACAAGCTGGGATGATCATAAAAGAATCCACAAAAAACTGAATCTACCACTCTCTACTTATTTAGTGGTAACATTGGGAAGCTGGAGATCTCCAACAGACACTGGCATTTTCAGGTTACAAAGTGTTTGAAAATGCTTTTTAAAGTCACCTGTATGAATTTGGCATTTGAAACAATGTTTGTTAATGTAAAATTCAAATTGAGAATTTTGGATCTGCTTATTAGTGTTATGCGTGGTACACAAATATGAAGCTCATATTGAGAAAAGTTCCCACTGTGAGATATTGGTGGATTCCATTATGACTTGGTTTCTTTGGCAACTAAGAATCCTGCATTCTTTGTAAGGATATGGGAAATAGAGAACTCCAACACAAATTAGGAAATTTTGGCCAGGAACAACTGGAACATACATTTAAAACTGAGAACAGGAGACACAAAAGGAGTTTGTGGGAGCCTGTGTGTGAGTCTAGAACTTAGGCATCTGTTTGATCAAGATCCTCTGATCGCACAAGCAAACAGATGACGGGATAGAGCAAAAGGCCTCTTCCTTTTTAACATTTTTATCATTATAACTATCTCTAATAAATTGCTGTCCACTGCTCTTTTTGATCTTGGCTGTTTCTCCTGACCATGCTGTACCCAGTGATACTAAATCTAGCTCAATTTCTCTGGAAGTCATGCTTCTGGAACTTCTCTATATATCATACTTGCTACTTACTACTTTTGTTTTTAAATTCAGTACATTTTTAATGTTTGCAATGCTCCTTGGAATTTAGACACAGACCTGTAACTACATGATTGATTGGCATCAGCACAGAATTACCCAAATGCAGGTATGCAACCTGAGTAACCAACTGGACCTCTGCAGAAAAAAACATTGTGTGACTCATACTGTTTTACTCCCACCTGTGTCTGTTCATCATCAAATGATTAACTAATAAGAGTTATGTAGTAGCAAGTCATATTATTACACAAATAATTTAATGTTATTAAAGATATTTAATATTTTTTTCTTCACCAGATAATACCTTAGGCATCTGTATTAAGCTCTAGGAAACCCGTTAAAAGAGGCCTTTGTGCTAAGCCCATGTCACCAATACAAACCAGGAAATCATATGGGGAGTCCCTGTTGGCAATGATTAATGTCCACAACTCAGCCTTCTCCACCAAAGGAGGCCATCTTGGCTCAGACCCTGGGTCAGAGGTCACAGTCAATCATTTAAAAGACAACCAACCAATAAGGAAGCTGCAGGGTGGAAAATTACTCTATATTGTACCTGATGACGTAACAATTAAGCACCAACAGAGATTTCCAGGTTTAAAAGGCTGAGTTGTGGACATTTATCATTGCCAACAGGGACTCCAATACTGGTACCATTTCAAATAAAGTCAATAGAATGTATTGACTTTATCCAAAACAGGATAAATCTTGAGTCTTACAAACTAATTTTAAATTTAGCTTTAACAGTGAGATTAATACAACTGGACCTTTTTGTCAACTGTTTGAATATCAGAGCATATTTAGGGATAACACTAAAACCCAAGATAAACCAAGTTTTCCCCACCTGTCTCACTTGGTGCTGAACCCAAGGTAGATACTGTGCACAGACAGCTTGAAAAGCAAAGTTCAGCCTAATGCAATCTTCCCTGAGGAGCCACCTTCACACCTTCGCATCCAAGCTAAATAACCCTCTTTCTGTATGCCAAGAGTACAGTTAAACAGAACCAGCAGAAAACTGGACAGCAGTGACATTCCCAGCCCATCTTTGTCTTCAAAAGGTCTTTTGAATAGTACCTACTCTGTGAACAGGCAGGCCGTTTTGAGTAGTATAAATGTCAATGTTGGTTTATTCCATGCTGAAAAGAGAAGAAAGGAAAAACAATGTTTCAGCTGTGGAGCCTGCTTCGGGTGTCATTTAACATTGACACCTGAATTGTCATTGATACCCAAAGAAGGCTCCACAGCCGAAATGTTGTGTTTCCTTTCTTCTTTACTTGTTCCTTTGCAGCCTATGCATGCTGACGTAGCTCCCTACTTGGACTAAATGTCAATGTTTACATTGTGATCTTGAGAGTTATTAGTTGTATTCCAAACATGTTTGATAAAGTTTAGTTCACAACATCAAATTAATGTTTACTTGTCTTTGAGAGAAAATTATTTTGTTTAATTATGAGTTATTTACAGAAAGGCGTTGCTGCCATCAAGGGAAAACAAAATTCACCCACAAAAGTTTTTTTTCCCCTTTATGGCAGCAATGTGCTTTCATACTTATTTAACTTATGTGTTAGACAATAATGGGTGGCACAGTGGTTACCATTGCCAGTCCTGGGGTGCTATCAGCATGGAATTTGCGTGTTCCCCCCGTGTTCACATGGGTTTACCCTGGTTTCATCCCACAATTCAAAGACATACTAGTAAGTTAACTGGTTTCTGGGAAAATTCACCCTGGTTGAGGGTGAGTGCGCTTGTGCCCTTTGATGGACTGGTGACCCATCCAGGATGTATCCTGCCTTGTGCTTGTTTCTTGCTTCGACTTCCCTGTGACCCCATATTGGATAAAGCGATTGAAAAAACATATGGGTGGGTAGACAATCATAAATGTTAAAGTCGATGTATGTTTGACCCTGATGTTATTAATTTCTTTATAATCCCTTAGTGAATGATCAGCTGTTTGCATCAAAGCAGATTAATTCAAATATATACACTATTGCTTTTGTAGGTTTGTTATGCATGTTTTGGTATTGTATATTTCTGATCTGTATGCAGAAACTGCTTGTTATTCTGACTGATTGATTCCTAATAGCTTTAAAAGCACTCTTGGAACTTACTGTTGCAATTTCTAATTGTTTCAGTAAATTAAAAGGCTCACATCACTACAGCCGTGTAGCCACAAAATAACAAATTACAGCTGGCATGTTGAGGAGAGGCTGTGTCAAGTTCTTTGTGCTGAAGCTGCTGGAAACTGTACCCTTGAAGTATGGTGTTTCTGAGACTCAGGATTGTCCAAAGAAACAAGTTAAAGTTTAATTAAGCAAGCCGATAGAATAAGCCATCAATTAGCACTGGAGATATACAGCTCAGCTAGAATGAAATCCAGCACACAGTGGCCTTCCAGGACCAGGGTTGGGAACTGCTGTCCTACAACAGTGGTGGCCAGTCTCTGGCCTGAGGAATAAGCACACTGTTGGCCATGTGAATGAGCCTAGAGTAATGCACAAGACCTCTGGGTTAGAAGGAGGGACCCGATTGTCGGGTGAAACATTTGCAGGGGTCTGCTTGGTTTCTGGCAAAACACCACTGGCAGTCAAAGGTGATGGATACTAATAATCTGGTAAATTGAATAAAATCCTTATTTTCTTTTTATATGGTATTTGCATCTTTCTAGTTATTCAAGGCACTGAGAGTTTCCTTTTCTTCAACTTGAATTTTTTGTTTTTACCTGGACTTTTCTCCTCCCAAAAGACATGAGAATGTCGGCCATTCAGTCAGCGTGTCAAGCAACAGCGCAAGGCAAGATATACTGTACCAGTGCCAGTCCCTCGCAGAGCACACACAGACACAGACCAGCACATACTCCCACCAAGACCAGTTTTATAGAAGGCAATTAACCTATCAGTATGTCTGTGAAAGGAAACCTATGTGTATACAGGGAGAACATGCAAACTCCACACAGAAAGCACCTAGGAATTGCACCCAAGCCCCTTGCACTGCAAGGCTGCAATGTTAGCCACTGTGCCACCCCATTAGGTTCAACAACAAATTATGAGTTAATTAGTAAAAGGCTCAAAAAAAGGCCTCAAAATATTTATATTTCTAAGGAAGTCCTCCAGAATCGCACCCTTCATTTTTATTTTAGGATTGGGAGGGCAAAAAATCGAAACACATTGTAGTGTAGCAAGAAAAAGATCTAAAAGTTTGGATATACTGAACTGTCAAATCACTGCAGGAGAACTAGATTGAAACAGTGTGTTGCTTTTCAAATCTGAGAGAGTTCTAAAAAAGAAGTCCATACTTCATAGAAGTATTAAGATTATTAACATCAAGCTTTCACTTTCGAAACAAGTCATTTTTTTGCCCCTATTCTGAAACACAGATCAAGACTAATCCCATGTTCCATTAGTTACATGGTCATTTCATGCTGAATTGATTGAAATTATGATGTGGATCCTTACAAATGGGACATGCTATGATGAATCTGGGTTGAAGTACAATATTGTCAGTAAGCTCAAGGGCTTAACTGAAATAGACCTTGAAAAGACATGGAGAGAGAGACAGATAAAGAAGAAAGGTTAAATAGAAACACTTAAAAGAAAACGAGGTGGGGGCACAGAACATTGGTTTGAGTGAATAGAGACTGGGCAGCAAAGTAGTCTGTTGCCATGGAGAAATGAGGCCTATAATTTCAAGAAAACAAGGCAGAGGTGACAGTTTGAAATATGTCATTCTCCGCTGGTGTGGGAGTGCTGATATTGCTTTGTGTAAATGCCTGCCTAATGTCGCATGAAGATAATGGCCTTCCTGACAGGTGGTGCCCTAATATTGATTACAGCACAGGGTGCCAATCAGTACTTGAATCATTATCCAGCTCTTGGGGGCTTAAAACCATGGCTGTCACTGTTGAAATTAATGTCATAACCTTAGGAAAGAGACTGCTTGTATAAACCAATCAGAGACAGGTCAGCTCGCATGTAAATTTACTTCAGCTCTTAATTCGTGATCTATCTATATTAAAACAGAAGACTCTCAAAATTAATCAAAGCACCGAGCTTCAGCTGTCCTGGATCTGTCTTGCCTGACACTGTGGCCTCTGTACTAACACAGACACCCTCTTTAGCAGACAGGGGAATACTTCTGAACAAACAAGTAGTTTCTTTTCTTTCAGATCAGCACACCATAAGGCCATAGAAAAGTTAGAAAGTGAGCTATAGAATGTCCTCCTCTCATTTTTATGTTGTTATGGGGTCCGGGTGCGGAGCAGTGTTAGAGTGAGTAAGCAGCAAAGGAACAAGTAAAAGGTTAAATAAAAATAAGAAAAAAACAAATTTCATCTCTTGAGCCTTCTTCAAAGTGTGACATTTCATTAATCCCAAATGTGTGGAAAATATTGTATTGTCAACACATCTCCTTGCGGTGTTAACAAGGAGGCACAGGACAGAGATGAAGTTTAAACATTTCTCTCTTTAATGGCCCACAACAAATGGACACACATGTGTGCACACGCACAAACACACACCAAACACAACAAACAAGTTATTGCTGCAGTGTCACCACACAGTTTCTGCATCTTAATCCCTTCTCCTCAAGGGGGAAGCAAAAAGGCTTGGAAGTGACACGGTAATCTTATATTCCGAGTTGGATACTGGTGTGAGATCAACACAGCGTCCTTCTCATCAATGGCAAAGGGAGTTCCAAGTAAAGGGCTGACAAGATGCCTACTTATTTTTTTAAATTCCCTCTTTTTATTTTTTTTGGACTGAACAGTTGTCACTATTGAACGCAGCCAATCACCTTGAAGTACAAGTGTGCATCTGCCCCC
This sequence comes from Atractosteus spatula, assembly GCF_055471065.1. Taxonomy (NCBI): domain Eukaryota; kingdom Metazoa; phylum Chordata; class Actinopteri; order Semionotiformes; family Lepisosteidae; genus Atractosteus; species Atractosteus spatula. Next base: position 15,013,581 of record NC_142724.1, read on the forward strand.
CGCCCCCCAGTGGCCACGGACCAATAAGCTCTCTCCTCTTCCAGGCAGATTGCTGGCACTCGGCGATGACATTGCAGGTGGAATCGATGTGCCACACTCAGGATCAGACATCTGCTCCACCCCCAGTCCCCATATAAGCAGCCAGAAGGACACAGTGCAGGACAACATGGAGGTCTTGCAGTTGGAGTTGCACTTTGCAGACCATTTCTCCCATCCTCTCCAACATCTTACACTGGCCCATCCATTTGCTATGAAGCTTGACATTCCTCAATGCCTCCTGTGGCTGTGCACCCAGATGGACTCACAAAGTTGAAAATAGTGCCCTCTAACCCTTGTATTGTAGTGCAGAGTGTCTCATCTATCTCAATTATCTTCTGGTTAATGGTCACACATTTGTTTCTGCCCTGCAAACCTTCAGTTGCATCCTCCATTGTATCATGCAAGCAGGGTTAAAACTTCATCCAAATACCAGTTTCTATGGAGTGAGGTCAGCTTCCTGGGACACTTCGTGGGAGCTGAGGGCGTCAAGACTGTACCAGAGAAGGTGGAGACATTGAGGAGCTGGATTATCCCTGTTGATGTCTGGCAACTATGAAAGTACTTAGGCTTGCATTCTAGCACTGGCACTTTGTTCCAGGGATTGTCATGATTGCAACCTCTCTCCTTGACCTGTTGAAAACCGGGTAACCATTCATCTGGACCAAAGACCACCACCACAGCCTTAAGACAGCCTTGATCCACGCACCACTGCTGGTTCCCCACACCCTTTGACTCCATTTGTGGTGTTCACTGATGCTAGCGACCATGGGATTGGAGCCACACTTTCTCAAAAGGGGCCTCATGGATAACAAGTCAAACACCCACCGGAGCATAGCAGTGTTGCTGTGTGATCCAGCTATCCTCTGCAGGCTAAGTACAGCGCATTCACAGCAAGGACGTCTAGTCTACCAGACACTCGCACCCAGCTTGACAGCCACTGTCTCCAGGCTCACTATCCCCTGAAGCAGTGGCTCAGCACCACGAGCAGGACTTCATAATCTCTTATATCTGAAGTGCTGAAGTATATCAGCAGGGCTTGTGTGGCTTCACCCTCTAGCGCATTTGTTAGTTGTCCTGCTCTTTCACTGGGACCCCACTGATAAATCAGTGCACGCATTTCAAACCTTTTTGTATACTGTAGGTTAGCGGATCCATCATAGTGGTCCTGCTTAACTCAGCACTCTTCTGTTCATCGCAATAAATCCCATCCCTGAGGAGCTCTCCTCCATGCCAGTCATCTCACACAGCGACCCAGCCTGATCTTCTAGAGGCAGGATGTGCAAACCCCACTCTGAAAAGCATCTCTGCTGTCAGCTTTTCTGCTTTATCTCTATTTTGTGCAGCACAGCGTTCATAACAGAGTTTGTCTAGACTGTACTTCTCTGTCTCGATAGCCATATTGCATGCAATATACAGTAAGCTACTACTCATCACTGTTAAATCGGACTGCAGATTTTTCAGGGCTTCATCAGATAAACAGCTAATTAAATACAAAGCTTTTTTACATTCATTTAGGCCCAGTGAACATTTCATAATTTCAAACCGCAGGAGAAAAGCTGTCCAACTTACTTTTCCATAGTATTTCCGCTCACAGTCTGTTTTGTTTATGCTTATACTGTCACCCACATCAGCACTAAAATCACATACTGCTGCCCCTCTGCTGCACTGTTGTCTGCAGTACTGTATGTAACTGGACCAGGCTCACTGGCCTTTCAATGTGCTGTTTCCTGTGTCCTGCCATTTGTATCTCCCTGCTTCTCTTCCCCCACACATCGCTATACACTGGGCTCTCCTGGGCTCCACTTAAGGCCCTGCTGTGCCTGGGCTCCTTAAGTCATGTTCCATTAGAACGCTCTAAGGTTAGTGGTCTGGTATGTTTCTAGACGGCACCTGGCTCTGGTTTTATTTTCTGAACTATTTCTGAATCACACACTGGCACTGGTGAAATGCCAACACTTTTCTTTGTGGTGTTAACAAGGAGTTTAACAATATTTAACAGTTTCATTTTTAATGGATCACAACAAACTACAGCCAGCAACTCTGGAACTTCCAAATGTGTGTACGGACATACAGTGCACACATATGCACATGCACTGAATGCAACAAACACCAGGGTCGCTACAATGTGCATTACTGTATGTTAGTATAAAGTATCCTTAAACTGAATTGTTAATCAAATGTGAGTCTGGTTTCTTGCTAATTCTGTGTTCTCTGGTTTCTTATTGTGTGGTTGAAATGTATTTCTTTTTTTTTTTTAAATGTAGGTTGCATTTCTTCCTTATATTTTTCAGTAAGTTTCAATCTTACTATTTTCTTACATTCTTATGAATCATTTGGTTGACAGTTGTCTTTCTAGAATAATCACAGGTCTGTTAAGAGCAGGCTAAAGAATTTTCTATAAAATGCATTTTATTCTGATGCTTTAAAGGTTTTAAAGGTCTCTAGACTGTTTTTTGACTGCCTGCACACTTAAAAGATGTATGTCTAATGCCATATGCAGTTGTCTATGCAATTCAGCATTTGCAAAACCTCAGTGACTACCAAAATGACACATACTGTATACTTACAAAAGCTGCTCAGGTGTCATTATGCAAATGCATGTCTTTGATTGGCCATCAAACCATTTTTACCATGCCGATTAAATTGTATGAAAGAATTATTTACTGAGTGAGCAGTTTTGCAGCATCAGAGCTACAATAAAGTGTGTCAGAACAAATGTTCATTTAAAGTTTTAAGTTTATACCAGTTTTTCCCCTTTTCCCATATACTGTATTAATGCACCGGTGACAATCTGCTCTCTCTGAAGAGTGTTCTTCTTTCTGGTGCAGATATTTTTCATCGCCGACATTTAAAATGCTTTCTGTAAATGACTGGAAATATTGTGTATCAATTATAATGATATTGTCTTCATTACTGATATTGCTTTCAGTGAGCAGCCTTCCAATACCATTTAAAAGAGTAGACAATAACCTTCACATTATCCTTTTACTTAATTCATGCTGAGCAGCTCTGCCTGTTTCTTTGTTCAATGTCCCATTCGCACTTTTAACTAGTCCAGTACTATAACATCAGTTTGTAAAAAGTCTCCTGTAACGTTATTTCTGGGTGTCTAAAAACCCAGCTCAGTCTTTTTCTTCATCCAAGAAAAGACACATCATAACACAACACTCTGCTTTCCTTGTGCTCCTTTCTCTTGTTCCATCTTACCAGAATGTATTGTAATTGTGTTATAACAGCCAGAGGGAATTGTTATGGCATTGAATAACAGAAACCTACATCTGGAACACCAGATAAAATCTGTGGCAGTAAAATATAGAACTGGAAAACAATGGACACTTTGTCTCAGATAGCCCCAATGTAAACCTGTGAACTAACCATGCACTTGGCATTAAGAGGTTCTGAAGCCTGTGATGGTCAGATGCTCTTAAAGAATATTAAAGCATGAAAACAGTAAATTTAACTTTTCACTTTAAACACAATGACTGAATAAGTCTGCTAATTTTATTCTTATTTGCCATACTCATGGTTTTACAGTAATCTGACAGGACCATTTTTGTGAAAGCAATGGTAGTAAATAGGTTAGAGCAGACATTGTGCTCATTCTGCTTTTAAAACACAAAAGATTATGTTAAAGCCTGTTTAGCAGCAATGCTCAAACCAGAGAAACCTTCTTGTAACCAAGTGTCAGCTTGTTTCTGTTCCAAGTGAGTTCTTGATTATTTAATTGAACAACAAATCTGGCTAATAATGTACTAATTAGTTGTTTTTCAGCTAATTTTGTGCAACTGTTTTTACTAAACACATAAAAATGCATCATTAATTTGACAACTTCATACTTTCAGGAGCAGAAAATTACTATAAAGGCCAAGTTAATCATATTACTTCAATTAAGGGTTAAATTAAGCAATTCAAATCCAAGACCAAGATTGGGAAGCCCTGCTGCTAGCATTCAGATTGCTGACATACAGTAATGTTACCAACTCACAAATTATTCCATTGCTGAACTTTAGTCCTTACCCCTGCTAATGTGTGTTAATGATTTCAGAAAGAACAACGGGGCCTTATTTATCCTGTGACAGAATGGCCCCAGGCAAATAAAATAGCATGGTTTTTCCTTATTAAACTACATCCATTACTCGTGATTGTAATTAAGTTATTCATTGTGTAAGCCATGCAAATTGATAACAAATGTGTAGCTGCTTTGTACGTACTGTATTAATTCATCATGAAAACTGTAACATTTCATTTAAAATATACTACTGCACATTATTTTGTTGTTGTCTTTTTCTTGTTTAGTTTTTAAAGGCAACTCAGTAGAAGTCTTTATTCAGAACAAGAAGAAATTCAATTATTTTTCTTGGTTTTCAATTTTAAAACTCATGTTGAAGTCCTTCAACATGAGTTTCTTTTTTGATGCAGCCAGAGAGAAAATTGAGAACATGTAATTGCAAGATTTGAGGATTACAGGATTACCTTTGACTCATTGAGACTTCCACGTGTTCAGGTCTTCAAATAAAAGGTATAAACACCTGATGAACTTGCATTTTCACTTAGGCTGTTGACTCAAAATATGATCTGATTAGTGACTTATTTGACATGAGGAACAGCTCCTTATTCTTAACTTTGCAAGAATATCAGTTATCCCCAATTACAAAGAATCTCTCTGTTAATGCAAGTCTTATAGGACTTATCAAATTTTACATTCATGGAACATATTATTTGAGAACCATCTGGAAAACATGAACAAGATACCAAGAAAAAAAGCAATTTAATGGAAAAAATCACAGAACACAGAGTCTTACCCATAACACTTCACATAACATTACTTATAACTTAATAACTGCATTTTACAAAGGCAATATCATTTTGAGTGTTCATTTTTATCACCTGCTACATAAAGCAATACATTTCAGAATTAGGATGTTGAAAACTTGCTGAAATATTTGTCACAGACTACTCACTACAGATGTTTGACAGATTGCCTGTCTTATAACTGGGGAAACGTCAACTTCCTGAACAAACCCCAATATTTTTCTTGGAGAAAGGGATCACATTGAAAATATACTATAGGTATTTTCTTCAGAGTCTAGAGATCTTCTCAATTGACTGGAATAATGATAGTTCCATAGAATGAAAGGAGGCACAGTCTACATTCACAAAAGGGAATCATGACTTGCTTTTAATCAGTTGTCCACTTTATGAAAAAGAAGACTGTTAATCACTTTTTAAGCATGTTTTATAATTAAAAAACTATTAAGCAGGGAAAACTGCTTGCTACAGTGTTTGTTTGCCCTGCGGAAGACTTTTGGATACTGCACACAAAAATTTTAATTGGATTGTAAAAGTGGTTATAGAGTAATAAATTTAAGACTGTTTGGATTTGCTGGAAGCATCTGAAAAGTGCAATTGAATACAGCCTAATGGAATAAATTGATCCTAATTTAAAAAATAATTCCTTGCCCAAGGTTAATGTATTGAACAGGGAGACAATGTAAACTTCCTGATAGATGGAAACAGAACGTTTTCTGTCTAAAGCAATAACTAATGGAATGCAGTATAATTGCATTTTTTTGCACTCATACTTTCTTCCACCAAGATTGCTTTCTTGTGTTGAGCTTAATTAACGAGCACTATTTCACACATGGAGCTTTGTCTCCTAGGAAATAAAAGTGTAATTTTTCCTGCATTACAAAAGGCACGGCATAACTTCAGATGAAGTGTGTTTGTTGTGCACTGCCAGATCCTGCTGTTGTCACACATAATTTAAAGCTCCATCAACTTCCCAGGAAGAAAATTGTGGAGCTTCACTATTGAATAATCCTATGAACATATTTCTTTTTAAAAAGTGTTAAAAAAGCATTGTCTTAACAAAACAGCATAGCTTAATATTTATTCATATTATTATATATATTAATATTTATTTTACAACTGAATAGATTAGATCCTGTCTAAATATACAGTAAGAACCTTTGTGCACTTTGAAATTTAAATTTTGGATTGTCCCAAGTTTTTAAATATAGTAACTTCTACATTATTTTACTGTCACAAAATGTTGTTAATGTAACCGAAAGACCAGAGCCTCCACCACAGTACCTCCACACCTCAATGTTAACATACAATATTAACGTCCTGCAATACTGCTAGGTCACCATGTTTTTGGCTACATGTGCACTTAGCCCCAGGTCTGGTACTGCTGTCTAAATAGGAAGCAATGGAGCTTTAGGAAAGTAAATAAAAATTAATTTGTGATTACACTGAAAGCACAGTTATTGTGAATCCTGCCCCTCATCCCCGCCCCCCACTGACCCCCAATGAACAGTACCTTTTCCATCACTTTCTTTGTCTTTCACGCTGTTGGTAAACCATGAAGAAAAATGGTAGTTGTCGTCTGGCACCGAACCCTGCTCATGATGTATGGCTGTAATAAAAACCCCATTTCCAGCTCCAGGCTAGCCAGTCAGTGCAGGGCCACGGGACCTCAAACAGCAGCCAACCACAGGGAGCAAGGAGCCTGCAGAGACAGCGGACCAGCTCAGTACTGTCTGGAGGAGGTGGGGGAAATTGGGCTTAGGGCTCTTAGCTCTGAGGCCTGTGGACACTTGATCATGATAAGAAAGCAGAGACTGAAATGACTGCTGCAGGAGAGCTTATAGTCCTACAGCGACCGTCAGGTTATGGACAGAAGATGATCTGACATTTTGCAGCTGCAGATTGAACAATACAGCAATGCATTACTATGCATAAATACCATAAAAGGAACGTATACTGTCTCACTTCAGTGGACCTACATAGATTTTTGCTGTGTTTATTTTTTCTTGTTGTTGCCAGGAGGGCTAAATATTTGACTCTGGTAATAAATACAGTGGCTCTTAAAAAGCTGTTGCTGCATAGCAATTTGACCTACAGTATTTCAGCTTTTACAAGCTGCATGCCTGCATGGTCTCATATAGAACCCTGTGCCTAACATTTCAAGCTAGTTTTTATTTTGCATATATTTGCATTGAAATATGTTGAGTTAATATATTATATTAAAATTATTGCTTTTGTGCTCTGCCAGCCTGTGCCTGACAGAACTGAAATGGATAACATTTCTGTGCAATGGGAGTTTCATCTGTTTCCCTGAAGCATTCAAAACAACAGAACTTTCCTACAATAGATCTCCTTCCAAATGACTTACAGAAGTGCATCGATATTAGCATTGCATCGCAGCATTTATTGTCTTTCAAAACAGCCCAGAATAGATCATCTTCTCACACTTCATTTATGCCATTTACTATCCAGCTTCCAACCAGCTGTGCTGCACCAGGGTAATGTTTATAGGAAAATCTGTACAATTGAAGCTTCAGGAAAACTGACATGGAATTTAAAAAGAACCCATAGTGCATATTAAGACAGATTCACACATCCCACATTATGAATCGAAGTAAACTGTGTCATTGTCATGACTGAGGCATTAATGACACTTCAGATACAACAAGAGGATCACTGAACGTCACTGCTTCTCTCTATACAGTATTTGTCTAGGACTAGGTCGATAATACAAATATTTAGGCTGATTGGAAGTCAAATTAAATGATCAAATAGATGATTAGATTGACAATCAGATTAGACAAATTGAAGAGATGAGAGATTCTCCCCTTTCTGTGTTCTGCATATTCACGCTCACCCCATACATACACCTCTCTCTCATCTAAAACCACACTTAAAAAAACAATGCAGCCAGTCTGTACATTAAGACACCCAGTCAAGACTGTATTTTGAGAAGCACAACAGGGAGACTGACTTCCTGTGGCAATGCCTCTAAATGCATATGTAAGCAGAGCCCTCACTGCTCTATGAATGTTAACAGCTTCACACCCGTTGACTTTAATCATTTGTAGAATTGCCTCTACACTTTTATCACTGCAGACCAAGGTCACTGTTTCTTTGAGTTAAATCACATCGTATTATAACGACAGTGCAGAATGCAAAGGGCAGCAGCCAAGGAATCAATCTGATGAATTGTGTGTTGTCAGAGTCTGTCTGAGATTCCAGGCTGTGCTCAAATTACTTCAGTGGTCTTTTTTTTATTCCCCTAATATTTATTTTGAAAAGAATCTGTTGAAAACCTCTGATTGTTAACTAACCAGTAAATGTCCTTCCTAATCAGCAGTACAATTTTCCTCCAACAAGTACTCACATTTATACTTAAGACAGCAGATTATAACAACCATTATAAAGTTCCACCACTTCTGGAAACAAATGTAACAGGAAGTCTTCCTGGACACCAAAGAAAGGCCACTCAGTGGAAAATCAGTGTGAGAACACAATCTATTTGTTAGATCAAATAAATCTACCACATATTTATTGTTCTCTACAATATATCTGTTGGTTCTGGTTGTAAGTATTTATTATGTACCATTTTGTAATGTACTGTCTACATTGTGTGGTGTTGTCTGTCGTACTGTGTCAGCTGCTGTACTGTCCTGAGAGAGTGGCACAAATAAGAATTCCAAAGCACATGTGCATATGGCAATAAACTCCTCTACTTCTCTAGATCTAGCTTCACCACCAAAGAGATTTACCCCTTTTTTGGACAACTATGAAGGTCATCACATGTAATGGAAACTTCAAAAAAGGAGCTAAATCAGAGGTCTCAAGCCCTGGAAAGCCCAAGTCCATCAGGTTTTAAAGGTGGTACATCATCACTTTTTAAAAGCACAGACAAATTTAACTAAGATCAATTAAATAATGGTGTGTTCATCGTTAAAGTAATTTAGATATCATTCTAAACAAATATAAAAAATACATCAGCCCTTAAAGACCAGTGTTCCCAATGAAATATTGCTTGCTTTATTGTTGCGTTACTTAAACAGGTGATCCTGATCTTGAAATAAGAGGTGATTTAGGGTGACCTATAAGAATTGGGTATCATTTAGACCAGTGCTGGAAAACAACCAGGCTAAATTAAATCTAGCATTTGCAATTCTGACCTTTGAATTTGAATTTAGCATTCAAAAAGCTTATTACCCAGAGTAAATTAATGTTTCTCCACCACAAATTCTGCATGCTAATAAAATAATAGAGAATAGCCAAAAGTGATCTTATAGAACATATATGGTTAATGATCCAAACACAATAAGAGGGCTGGAGGAAAATGGATAACTGATGATGTTGCCTTCCGAGAGTAGGAACAAATTTGTAAAACTGTACTAAGCACTACATCATAAAAGTATACACTGTTTACTGAGAGGTAGGGTAATATCTCAGGCATGGGGATGGGAAGTATTGTAAAATGCTGAGCACAGTGTCCAGGAAACATATATTGCATTGTTATGGGTAACTTTTTATTTCTAAATTATTATCTAATCAGATATGCCAATTGAGAACAAATTCCCATTTACAATGATGACCTGAAACTGTAATGTGAGTTTTATAGTCTTTAGATCAGGGGTGCCCAACCAGTCAATCGATCCTGGAGTGCTTGCCAGAATCAAAATATAAATGGGCTACTTTTGACTACTTTTTTTAATAGCCTAAAAATGTATTCAGATCTGTGCATGTAAGGTCACACATTTTACTGCCCTTGTGTGTGTTTAACCCTTGTCGAATGGGTTGTAGAAGTCTCTTCCCTGAGTGCTGGCTGACACTGAAAAAAAGCTACAGGAGCTCCGTAGATAAAGTGTTGTGTGCTACCCAAGAACGTTCTCTTCGTTATTGCCGCACAAACCCCACATTCGCTACAGTGCATAGTGGAGCAAAACAGACTGTCCTTGACAAATTTGCCAACAGTTTGATAAGTTTGATTGCCTATTTGATAGCTGTAGTGTTTGAGTGAAAATGATGAAGCAAAGAGACCGAAAACTTACCGTTACCACATGGAATGGGAGCATGATTGTTTTTTTGCATTCAAATCTGCAATGCTAGCATCTACACGAAAAAGGGAAATATATAACAACATTTCAAAACTGCACACAAAACGTATGATGTGTCATTTTCCGCTAAAAGTGAGTTTCGGAAAAGAAAAGTGGAAAAATTAAAATCTCAACTAGTAGCATTCAGTTTTCACGAGGCCTAATACAAGAGGGAAAGTGGCTAAACACAAAAAGTCAGACAGCTGTTGCCTGAAATCAAAGAGTTTCTCAAGTCGTCTAAACACGGTGAATATGCCCAATTAGAGGATGACCAGTGGCTTCTGGATTTAGCATTTCTCATGGACTTGACTGAACTGCTGAATGAGCTGAATGTCGAGCTGCAGGGAGAAAATAAAAATGTCATCGACATGATCAGCAGTCAAAAGAAAATTACACAAGTGTTCTCAAGTAAACTTCTCAGTGCCAATGTTCACATTAAGGTAGGATATTCTTTTTTCTAAAATGGGGAACATTACTTGTTCACTGTAGCATGAGTCACTGCTTTCATTTGCTGTCATTTTAGTGATGGGTATCGTTATTGTACTGATGTGCCCACAGTCTGTTTTTCCTATATCAGAGCTTCAAATTTACACTGGTAGATCGCGCTGCTGGACTGGCAAATGAAAAAGTAGATCTTACATTAAAAAAGGTTGGGCACTCCTGCTTTAGATGTTTAGAAAATATCTGGATCTATAATCGCACTGTGGAAAAACAAACCAAAATAACATAATATTTAATATTCATTAAGAAATTACTTGAAGGTACAGTATGTGAATGCAGTGCTCAGCAGCCCTTTATGAGAGGCAGAGAGTTCAGAGCTGGCCTTGATCTAACTGTATGGTTTCAGTGCTGTAGCTCAACGAAGGGGGATCAATGCAGTGCAGAGAAACTCAGGACTGAACAGCAGTCCCTGGGGTGGCTGCATCCTTCGACTTAGATTAGGCTGCTTCAACAATCTCACTTTCATTAACCAGGCAGAAATTGAACCTGCTAATCTAAGTGTAAAGGAAGCATTGGGGCTGGCTAATGAGATGGTGAGCTTAGCTCACGTCAAAGTCACATCATGTCAAAGTCCCAGCTCAGAGCCCTTCAACATCACAAAGGAAATAGATGAGTGCAAGAGAGAACAAGAAATGCAAAAACAGGGCTAAAAAAGACCTTTGCCACTTTGTCTTACATCATGTTTTACTGTGTTTAGGATAAACTGGCAATCGCTGCACTGCAATGCCTTTCCTGCTCTTTTGAAATGAGCTTGTTCACCTATAACCTTATATCTTGCCAGTAAATCGCACTGCCTGGCTATGTGCTGCACTGTGAATTTTACATACAAATAACAGACCAACCCCTATAGCTGCAAACACATCTCTTACAGTCCCTGTGATCCTGCAAAGCATAATCGACCACTAATACTCCGTCAGACAATTTCCAAACAACTACTGAAAAAAGATCAAAGCTTTTTCATTTAGGTTTAGATTTTTTCAGGCTTCTATTGAGTTGCTCTATTTGGATTGTTAAGGGTTATAGTAGAGCATTAGATTAATCAGATGTAGTTTCCAGAAAGGGGGTTAGAATGACCATCACAGCGGTGATTGATGCTTAAACACTTTGGAGCAATTGCAAGACTCAGTATTGATTATTCAACACTGTGTGGGAAGGAAAAATAGGAAATGGTGGTTGTGGATCTGCTATTCCACCACCTAGTGCTTCAGTGTCCGTTTGCTAGTACTTAAAGTAAAAATTGATTCAATCAATGATAAGGGAAAGTATACTGATGTTTTTCTTCTCCTTCCAACACCAGGTGAACCAGCTTCTAAGTGCACATGGTAGTGTTATGCCTTTATTTTACTTCCCTAAAGGCTTATGTAGTTATTTCATATAGTACCCTGCCTTGTCAATTGAAGGAGAGAGGTAGACAGGAGGTCCACATTATGTTCACTCTCAGAAAGCCATTATAACTGAACAACAAGTGGGTAAGGGGATGAATCGTTACTACAGGTTCTTGTTTTCTAGGTAATGCGTATTAATCATCTCAGTAAGGAAACTAGATGGACTATTGCTGCTGCCACAACTGTTATAATTACAATTACAAAGATTATTGCTATTGATGGAGCTGGCAGCATACAGATCATTGACTCTGCTCACATAAATTGGGCAGTTGATATTGGCTGTACCCACTCTAAGAACTGAAAAAAGCGGTTGTGAACCAGTCCTGCTCAGAATCTGTGCATCTCTCATAGATGCAGAAGCTGTTTTACAGCTGGTTTTTGCCATAATGCTACTCGGGATCCTTATCTATAGGCACATTGCTTCAGATTTCTGAACACTTTGTATTTTCAATGCATTTTCAATGTATGCTGACGCAGTTTGAGTACCATTGCACATATACTTGATTTAACAAATCTGCTCCTGGGAAAACACAACAGCATTCACCCAGTTTGGGAATTCTGCATCACAACAATTCTGCAAATGATATTCATATACTGTAGCTTGTTTTTCTGGTTAAGACAATCCATTGAATCGTCTGAAGGGATGCTTTTCATATTACTAAATCTCATGTCTCCTGAATACAGTTAGCTTTTTAACGTATTCAATATTAAAAAACTCACAGTGTGGATTTTGTTGCTGTATTCATGACTACTCTTTTCTGCAGTACAGTGGGACGTTATCTACACTCTCAGACATTCCCTTTGTCTGTTCCTGATGTTAAACATAAGCTTGTATGTCTAAGAAAATTCAGAAACATCCAAGGCTCTCTACCACACATGCTCACACATACTGTTTATTTTCAGTAGGATCCTGAAAATAAGAAAAACCTCAATATTTGTATCTATACTATATGATGTTTTTTCACTTGCATGTAATTCTTATTTCCTTTCTACATTAAATGTTATCTGCCAGGTGATTTCACAGGCTTGAATTTTATTTAAACCCGTTTTTCATTGCTGCTTCTGTAGTATTTGCTACTCCTCCTATTTTGGTTTCATCTGCAAACTTTAGTATTTTACTAACTTTAGAACAATGTAGATCAATGATATAAATTAGGGAGAGCAGTGGTCCTAATAATAATTCAATGGCTTTCCGTGAAGTGGAGGTAATATAATGGGATGGAAAACCATATTGTGTCATTGTGTTGTTGTATGTGAGCAAGCTGAAAAAAAGCACTGGTTGTTTTTTTTTACTACTGCTGCACTCCCACTGATCCCTGGTTCCATATAGGACCAAGCATTAAAAACACAACACTTGCCCCACTGTGCAAGTTACTAACTGCATCTTGAGATGGGTTTTTCTAACTGAAAAACGTCATGGCAAATATCAAGACGAGAATCACAAATTGCTGGGGACACTCTGTCTGAAGGCTTTTCAATCTAGCTTATCAAGAGCTCCCATGGTAACGCAGTTATTTGTTCATGGCTACTGACTATATGGCTGTAACCACTGAGTTTTTCATAGTCTCCAAACTTGTGTAAACATGTGTACTTGACATCAATACACTTAATATAATAATAATAATAATAATAATAGATTACACTTATATAGCGCTTTTTCTGGACACTCCACTCAAAGCGCTTTACGGGTAATGGGGATCCCCTTCACCACCACCAATGTGCAGCACCCACCTGAATGATGCAACGGCAGCCATAGTGCACCAGAACGCTCACCACACATCAGCTATCAGTGGGGAGGAGAGCAGAGTAATGAAGCCAGTTCATAGATGGGGATTATTAGGAGGCCATGATTGGTAAGGGCCAATGGGAAATTTGGCCAGGACGCCGGGGTTACACCCCTACTCTTTTCGAGAGTCGCCCTGGGATTTTTAATGACCACAGAGAGTCAGGACCTCAGTTTTATGTCTCATCCGAAGGACGGCGCCTGTTTACAGTATAGTGTCCCCGTCACTATACCGGGGCATTAGGACCCGCATGGACCACAGGGTGAGTGCCCCCTGCTGGCCCCACTAACACCTCTTCTAGCAGCAACCTTAGTTTTTCCCAGGAGGTCTTACATCCAGGTACTGACCAGGCTTCCACTACTTAGCTTCAGTGGGCAGCCAGTTGTGAGTTGCAGAGTGATATGGCTGCAGGCTAATATACACAGAAGATATCTGTCAGGCCCTTGGGCCTTGACCTATGTGCTGCACTTTGCCTGCTAGAGTAAATCATCTGCTGGACCTGGACTTCTTCAAGAGACATAGGGGATGGGAATCATTGCGTGCCACATTAAGGCAGTAAGATGGGAGCTTCCCCCCGTTACACTGCAAACAGTCTTTTGACGCATCTGGTAGTGTGTCCTCTTGCAATTCCTCCAGTGCGTGACACTAGTACTCAGTGATTGACCATGCTTGCACAAAACCTGCAAACTTCATACTCATTTGATACTGCTATGGACTGGTGACATTCATAATGGTGCTGTTATGCTTAAGAGGCAATTTTCAAGTATCATTTGGAAAAAGGAACAATAACAGATGAAACATTCATAACAGGAAGACAAATATACCAATGCATGCAGAGGCTATAGTATACTCCAGTATAACTGGGATTTTATACCAGGAAGTTGATGAAAAATGACCAGGTCATTAATGAACTTGAACTTGATTGATCACAAGAGCAAGACTTTCTGTGCTGGGCAAAGTAACCCACACCACAAATAGAAGAAAAAAATAAAGTGACCTACGATCAGAAGGCAGAGGTTCAGAGGGAAACTCTTGACATAAGGAATGGGTATTGGACAGAATAAACAAAGAAAATGCAACATCTTGCTGATGTTTCTTGCAGATGTTTCTTTACGACAAGTAAGGTTTAGTACCCATGTATCCAATCCTTTTGATATCTAAGAAAGTAAGAAACCTGGTCAAAGAAAGGCAAACGGTCAATGTCTTTTGGAAGGAGCATTATGATAACATCTATTCAATCAATAATACATTATTAATAATAGTATATTCATTTGCATCCCACAAAACCCAAACAGAGATGAGCTTGGAACTCTACTAACACTGAGGTGATGAAAGTCAACTCACAAATAGAGAACAAAAAAGCAGGAGGAGATTAGGGAATTCCTGCTGAAATTTTTAGCATAGAGGACAGGAATTAACACCTCCACACTCTTATCACACTGTTCAGGAAAAGGCAATCATGTATGATTTCATGAACATCACAATTGTGACAATCAGCAAGAAAGGGGAAAATAGGACTGTAGTAATTGGTGTGTAATCACTCCACTACCCATCAGCTGCTGTGCTGTACTGTACATCTCCAAAGACCTTTAACTCAAAATTATGGAAAAAAAGGAATTTCCTCCTGAGGTATGTATATTCTCTAAAATATGTCTGAATCCTTCACCTGTTTTATGATAATATCATCACTGATAGATCTTTTTTCACAGCCCTTTGAAGTACAAACACAGGTCCAACAGGTGTGTTACTGTCACAACTGTATTTTTGATATTTTGTAATGTCATCTTTTATGTAATAAGAGACAAGACTGCTGTTGATTTACTAAATCAATGGTTAAATATTAGAAAATAAAATACAAAATACTATACCTTTTACTTTTGAAACTTTTGAATTTTCTAAATAGGCACGACATTTCTTGGGAGGTATCTTGCAAAAAAGGCTGACATTGACAAAGAAATACAGAATTTCCTGTAAATTGCAATTCAATTCAATTTATGTTTATATAGCGCCTTTCACAACAAGGTTGCCCCAAGGCGCTTAACAAAGAAAATGACCATGCATGTTGTGAATACAGAACAGAAAACACCAGAAGACAACGGAGGAGAAGAACCAAATACTCCTTAGTAAGGACAAAAGAAACCTCTAGGGGTCCAAGATCAACTGGCCACCAAACCCCTTTGGGCATGCTAACATTATACAATTAAAAAAAGGAATAAATGAATAAGGGTATTACTCCATCTATAATGTCTTCTGTATGTCAGTACTCCATGCAAATCTCTGTAGATCAGCAAAATCCTCCTAAATGACAGCTATATCCACAATGTCCCTCTTGGATCCATGGCAATGATGCAGTATCCAACTCAGGAGAATAGGATAGTTTGGTCAGAACAGATGTATCTACCTGGTGGGCCAACATAGAGACCAACACACAATGGCATGTACAGCAGCACCAGCATCCATGGTTGCAGCGGGCTATAATGTAAGGTTTGAGTAGGCTAGGCTGAAGTAATAGGTCTTCAGTCTGGATTTGAATACTGAGATTGACTTGGCATCCCGAATATAGGGTGGGAGACTGTTCCATAAGCTAGGGGCCCTGTAACTAAAGACTTTACCGCTGACTGCTTTTATTAATGCGTAGAATATGAAGAAGACCTGCATTCCGTGATCTAAGCAGGAGACTTGGATGGTATACATTAATAAGTTCCATTAGATAGACAGGTGCCTGATCTCTGAGAGCCTTGTAAGTAAGTAGAAGGATTTTGAAGTCCGCCCTGTACCTGACAGGAAGCCAATAAACGGAGCTAAGTATAGCGGTTATAAAGTTAATATTATGTTTTCGTATTATCCTATCGAGCGGCAGCATGTACAGAAAGAACAATATTGGTCTCAGCACTGATCCCTGTGGTACCCCAAATTGAACTGGTGACATTGACAAAGCAGTACAATTATTAGATATTTGAACTTAATGAAAACGATAAGTTAAAAATGTAAAGTAAACCACTTATACACAGTTCCACGTAAGCCAACCTCAAACTCAAGCCTGTGTAACAAAACAGAGTGGTCAACCATGTCAAAGGCAGCACTAAGATCTAGAATCACAAACACTGTTGCATTCCCCGCATCGATAGCTAACAGAATATAATTTACGACTCTTGTTGCAGTTTCAGTGCTATGGCCTGGGCGGAAACCAGCCTGGAATTTCTCAAGTACATTATTTGACTCCAGATACGATTGAAGTTGGGGCACAACTATTCTCTCAAGAATTTTAGATAGAAATGGGACGTTTGAGACAGGCCTGTAGTTGTTAAGAACTAGTCTATCCAAATTTGGCTTCTTAAGGAGCGGTCTAACAACCGCTACCTTAAATTAATCAGGTACAAAGCCTAATGCAAGGGACGTGTTCATCATACTAATTATAAGTCCCTACTTTGAGGGAATCTTTGACTAGCTTGGGATCTAGCGGACAGGTGGTTGACTTTGTCGTAATAATTAATTTCTTGAGTTCTTGTTTATTAACTAATTGAAGAATACTAAAGAGGTGTGCATATTGTTTCTGTACCAGACTTCTTGTTTGAAGTCTGATGGTGTTAATTTTATTGTTAAAGAAGTTCATGAATTCGTCACTACTAAAGTTAGATGGTACAATAGAATTCTATTGTCGTATTTGTAAGATTAGCTATTGTCTTAAATAGGTAGTAAGGGTTATTTTTATTGGTTTCAATAAGTTTAGAGTAGTAGACAGAACAAGCTCTATATAGGGCTTTGTTATAGTGCCGTAGGCTATCAGTCCATGCTGACTTGAATACTTGTAGACCAGTAGACCTCCATTTGTGCTCTAGTGTGCGGCACTCCTTTTTAAGGGATCGTGTGTGATCATTATACCATGGGGAGTGCTTCACAGCTTTGACTACTTTAGTCTTTAATGGGAAATTTAATCAAGGGCCTGCCTGACCATTGTATTATAATTATGTGTGATATAGTCAACATTAGTACTGGAGATGAAGTTAGCGTTGTTCATCGTGTTCATAAAATTTAATGAAGAACCCCCGTTGTAATAGTCTTCTCCTTGGCAGCTATCAAAGGCATTCAAATCTCAAAAGTAATTAAAGAGTGGTCAGAAAAAGAGTTATTGATGGAATGGACTAGTACATGATGAATATCAGCTCTATGAGTGATAATTAAGTCTAGTGTATGATTGTATATGTGTGTTGGTCCTGTTATATGCTAACTACAACCTACAAAGTCAAGGAGAGACAAGTCATTTTTACTGAAGGTGTCTGTCTGTATGTCCATACTGTATGGATGTTAAAGTCATCTAATATTACAACTGTGTCTAAATTAATAACTAAATCAGAGAGCAGTTCACCAAATTCGGCAAGAAACGATGCATATGGTCCTGGGGGTCTGTACACTAAAAGAATGTATGTAGATTATTAGGGTGCTATTTTAAGAAGCATTGCTTTAAATGTGTGAGTCAGTAATAGTTTTTAATTCAATTCTCAGAGACTCACTGAAGATGGCTGCTAGGCCACCTCCACTCCC
Organism: Atractosteus spatula; assembly: GCF_055471065.1. NCBI lineage: Eukaryota > Metazoa > Chordata > Actinopteri > Semionotiformes > Lepisosteidae > Atractosteus > Atractosteus spatula. Next base: position 15,031,725 of record NC_142724.1, read on the forward strand.
TGAGCAATGAGCTTTCTGTAAAAAAGTATAGCCATTAGGTGAGGCTTCAACTAAAGGAAGGGTCAGTGGATCTAAGCCAGGTTTCTGTTCATATCATTAACCAGAACTGATTTGTTGCCTAGTGAGCAAACATTTAACAGGTAATAGGTTTATTCCATGCTGAAAAAAAGAAGAAAGAGGGAGGGAGGAAACCTTTGTTCTCCCACTACTTTACCTTTGCCTACTGCCCTGTCTCTCTCACACCTGAAGAAGGCTCCACGGCCGAAACGTTGTGTTCTCTTTCTTCTTTTTTTCAGCATGGAATAAACCTATTACTTGTTCCTTTGCAGCCTACGCATGCTGACACAGCTACCCACCTAAACATTTAACAGTGAGCATTTTATGGTAGTTTCATGTTTTTACAGATTTAGGCTTACCATTGGAATGGAGATTAAATTGTCAACACAAGAGCCCCTAAAGGAACCTCTGAATTCTAATCTAGGTATAGTGATAGTTGCAAAAATATGTCTGAAGGCAAGAGCAGCCTTCTTCCACATGAAAATGGGTATCTGAGGATCCCAACATCAGAACTAATGCTATGCAATGCAATCGTCATTCCTACTTTATTGCACGAGGCTGAAACATGAACAACAAGAGAAGACACTTGTAAGGACATTCGGTTTGTGGAAGATTTTATGTATCAAGCTGGATGTCAGACACACCAATATCAGTGTTTGTTCCAAGGCAGCACCTCAAACACTGAAGCCATGATCTTATGATCTTCCACCAGCAGCTGCATTGGCTTAGTCACATTGTCTGGTTGTGAGCCTCCAAGCTCTCTTAGAAGGTTCTCTTCACCTAACATAGCTAAAGGAATTGCAGGCAGAGGTCAGAAGATGACATGACAAAGATATGGCAAAAAAACAAAAGGAAATGCATCACTGGTAACAGCAACTGGGAGATTATGACCCTTGAATAAAATGTATGGAGGGTGAATAAACAGGAAGGGTCCAAGCACTTCGAAACCCAAAGAAGTGAGAACAAAACATTTGCAATAAAGACCTGAAACTGTAATAAGTTTTATGGGCTTTAAGCTTGTAAGCTTTCTGCATCTATAATTGCACTATGTAATAGCAAACAAATGGGACATAATATTCCTAAGAAAATTAATTGAAGGTATGCGAATGCAGTGCTCAGCAGCCCTCTTTGAGAGGCAGAGAGTTGAGAGCGGGCCTTGATCTAACTGCACGGTTTTAGTGCTGTAGCTCAACAAAGGGGGATCAATGCAGTGCAGAGAAACTCAGGACTGAACAGCAGTCCCTGGGGTGGCTGCATCCTTCGACTTAGATTAGGCTGCTTCAACGATCTCACTTTCATTAACCAGGCAGAAATTGAACCTGCTAATCTAAGTGTAAAGGAAGCATTTGGGGCTGGCTAATGAGATGGTGAGGTTAGCTCACGTCAAAGTCCCAGCTCAGAGCCCTTCGACATAATGAAGGAAATAGAAGATTGCAATAGAGAACAAGAAATGCAAAAACAGGGCTAAAATAGACTTTTGCCCCTTCGTCTTACATCATGTTTCACTGCGTTTAGGATAAGCTGGCAATCGCTGCATTGCAATGCCTTTCCTGCTCTTTCGAAATGCGCTTGTTCACCTATAACCTTACATCTTGCCATCAGTAAATTGCACTGCCTGGCTATGTGCTGCACTGTGAATTTTACATACAAATAACAGACCAACCCCTGAAGCTGGAAACACATCTCTTAGAGTCCCTGTGATCCTGTGAAGCATAATCAAACACTAATATACTCTGTCAGAGAATTTCCAAACAATTACTTGAAAAATATCAAAGCTTTTTCATTAAGGCTTTGAGCTTTGAGGCCTCTGTTGAGTTGCTCCATTTAGAATTTTCAGGGTTATATAGTTGCATGAAAAGAGCATTAGGTTAATCAGATGTACTGTAGTTTCCAGAAAGGAGATTAGAATAACCATCACTGAGGTGATTAATGCTTAAATACATTAGAACAATTGCAAGACTCATTATTGATTAATTAACTGTGTGAGAAGGAAAGAAAGAACCTGATTTACCTGTTAGAGGAAACAGAAAATATTTTGTTTTCTTGTCCATCAACACACAGCCTTTCCTTCATCCATGGTTTATAACTCACAAGGCAAGTAAGGAAGCAAAAGGCAGAAAGGAGAGACAGAAAAAAATGAAAAATCCATTCTAAGTCATGTAATTTAGAATTTCTGGACTAAGCACTGTTACGTCTTTCATTTTATATTCAGGTCTTGTGGGGAAAATAAAATGACTTTTGTAGTATCTGAAAAACCTCTGTGTTTCTCTAAGGCTAAAATAACAGCATTCCAAGCAATTCTGAATAACTCTTTATTTGATGATTAGGAGAATTATTCAAGCCAGGCGTAGAAAACATTAGGCAGCTGCGTCTAGAGGCTTTGTTTGCCATTGGCAGTGGAGGAAGTTATATCATTGCCGGCATTTAAATGCTGGATATAATGCTTGCTGGAGGACAGCACAAATGAACATTCAGACCAGTACACGCATTAATTTTCCATTACAGTTGACTCTCATGCTGTTCTGCAAATAGAAAATAAATTTGAACACTCTAGAGGGAGAAAAAATGTAAATGTTAACTTAAATCAGTAGTGTATATCATTGCACCGCACATCATGTTATTTTAGTTTGAACTTCTGGCACATGCTATCATATTGCAACATGATTTGGGGCTGTACAAGCAAGGAACCGTCAGTTATGTTGCAGCTTGATTGCACTGGACTGCCTGAGAGTATGTGTTTTCTTGCATGGTGGTAAGCTCATGTTCAGATGCATAAGAAATCCATGCCACTGTAACTGGGAAACCCTTGGGCGTACTCTGGGTAAGTCGGTGGTGCATAATTCACAACCGTCTAAGTTCACATGATGGGTGTTACACTGAGTCCACAGCTGGAGGGGCTGTGCTGGAATTGGGATTTCTGTAGCAGGACCATGTCGAGGAGGAGCTTAGAGCAGAAGAGGTAAGCAGGCTGTGTTGTGACAAGGATAGTCACAAGGTGTGTCATAGAAGCTTCTATTAAACAAATTACATGCTTTTAATGGTCCAGCCTCTTTTCATGCAGTTTTTTCTTTTACTTTCTCTGGTATTTTTCTATCCTCATGCTGTTTACAGTCCACATAAAAGTTTTGTTTATATGTTCCAGAATCATAATTACTTGCAAATTACTTTTTGTGTAATTCTATTGCTGTTAAGCTGTTGATTAGCATCTATTCCAGCAGTAAACATTTCAAAAAAGGTTTGAAAAACACCAAACCAGGAAGTGAAGTACAGTAGGTAAGCAATTTATCTGAGGATCTCATCTATCTATGAAAGAATGCTAGGTATCAGCATTTTCAACACACCTGTGTCACTTATTCCAGCTTCCCACAGTCCTTTGTGTAAGAGAAATACCTCCTGTTCAGTTTTCCTAATGCTTCTGTTTTTGTACTCTGGTTCATGTTTGTCACGTTCGTAAACCCCTCCTCTTAAGGACGCTCCAGCCCTTCCTTGTTTTTTACTCATCTCCCGCACCTGCTCCCTGTTCCAGCCCCCTTTTCAGTTCACCTTAAAAGCCAGATGCTCACTCTGTTCCGGGCTCTGCATTGGTTTCCGTACCAGGCAAGTTCGGGACCTGGAAGCGCCTGGTCCCGTCAAGTTTTTCCTGTTCCTGTTCCTGTTCCTGTTCCTGTTCCTGTTCCTGTTCCTGTGCCGGTGCCGACCCGGTTCCTGTTTTTAATCCTGTTTGTCTTGGATGGAACGCCCGGCTTTTGGCTTTTGCCTCATCTCAGATTCCTCCTTGGGTCTCACTTCTGGACTGTTTGCCTCGGCCACACTTCCCCCGAACACCAGCGCACACCAAGGACACGCCCCCTGTTTTCATTCCCGACTCCCACATGCTTTTTTCCCCGTGTTTTCTTCACTTTACCCCAGATCGTGTCATCTGCATAGGGTCCTGAAAGAACGCTTTCATTACAATGTTTAACTAATGATTGAAGAAGTTCACTGGGTTAACTTTGTCAATGTCTCTGAGCATTTTGAATATTTGGGTCATCTTGTAGCATATAAAAAATATATATTTTTTTTCATTCTAAGCAGGACGGAAAATACCTGGTTGCTCTTGTCTGCTCTAGTCCTTGATTAACAGTATCTTTTGTCCAGCATGTGGCACCAAAATTGTGCACACTATTCTAAATGAATTCTTATTATTGTAATAATAGTGAACTTTGATCAAAACCGCTCTAAATTCCACAATCAACTACTGGAAAACAGCTACTTCATGTAGAACCTTCATTCCTCCAATCAGTTATCCCAGTAAACACAAGTTAAAGACAATGCAAAAATATTTTTTTGTAGCAGAATTCAATAATCATTATCACATAGCAATCCATATACAGTATAACACAATATTGGTGATACATCTTAACAACAAATACATGTGGGAGTGTAATGAAATTGTTCAATTAGAAACCTCTTAAAAATAAAATATACAATACAGTACAAGGATCCTTGTCATGGTTGGCATCCCTCACCCAGGGGGCACTCTTACCCTTAGGCACCACTAATTTTAGTTTAACCCCTGATTGCTTTCCTGGTGTGTTTAATATATGTTTTATTATATAAGCCTAGTGCTTCTAATGCTCTAGGCTCAGCTTTGGAACAAGGACGTCTGAAGGCCCGCCTACGACTAGACTATGAGGAAGTCTAAAGACATAGGCCTTATTCCCAGACGTCCTGACCTCTGAGCCCGGGGCTTGGAGCGCCTTGTCCCATGTCTGTCAGATGTAATGTATTTCCCTGTTCGTGTTCCCCCCTTCTGGGGATTTTAATCCGTCCATGTCTTGATTGATTGCCCAGCTCTGGAGTTCTGGACTGATTCCTGGCTTCTTCTTGGACCTGAATGGATTTGGATGTTATCAAATCTTTCCCCTTTTCACTATACCGGTGTATCACTATTGTCTCAATAAACCCTGTGTGTCTTCCCCGAAGTCAGTCTCCTGAACTTTCCTGATAAACCACCTCGCACAGGGTCTTAATGACAAACCCACACAGGAGACCGAGTTCTCCGTTCCAGAATGCTGATCTTCCCATGACAATCCTCTTCTGTTGACTGACTCCAAAGCAGTCATATATTTTTATAATGTGGTGGCCAAACCTTTACACTATTCTAGCTAAGTGAATTGTATGATTTTAATATGACAGCACTTGATTTAAATGCTATAATGCAACAATGTTTAGAAAGTGTATTACAACGTATCATTCAGAATGAACCAAATCTTACAATTAAAGAAATTACGCAACATGCTGAGAAATCATGGTTTTCTGTCAATCTGGGATCACTTGAAGAATGTCCCATCTGCACTGATAATTGTGCAATTTGATTGTAAGGTGTATGAAAAATGAAATGTATTTGATGCCAGAGCTGCAATATAGTGTCTGATTCGACATGCTACCTGGTGTGGAGGCTGACATTATAGAGCCTTCATAAAGCAGATGGACAAGATTATGAAATCTGCTGGCTGTTAGCAAACAAACCGTAGCAAAATGGGCTGAACAACCTTCTCTCGTTTGTAACCCTTCTTGTACTCTTATGGCGCATACTGTATATTGAAGGTGGACCATTTTTCAGTTTGTATTGTCTAGTTCTTCTAGATAAGCTCTTTGATGTGAGGTGGAAAGCTGACCCTTGAAAATATAACGTTCATGGGACAGCACAGAAGGTTTGATTACAGACATCTCAGGGCTACAAATTTGGATGAATAGGGCCTACTGTCACTCAAATGACATCTGTGCAATATTTAATACCAAAAGGGATAAAAAATATTTTTCCCATTTCTGCTTTTAAAGCTGATGGTTTATTTCTTTGTGTTTCGGGTGTTAAATTGCCACTGGAGGAAATGAAATGCTTTAACCCTGACAAGCACTTCTGTGAGATAAACAAAATGTGTCATCCGTGTAATAATTTTGAAAAGGCTGCAATGCATGTAAAGAACCTCTCTTTGTGTTTATTTAAAGTTAAAAACACACATAAATGAAATTTGACAAGGAAGTGGTCTATAAGTCAATATATTTTCTCTCTACCTTTTGGACTCTCCAAATGCAACAAAACCTGTTTTTACATACTTATTTGTATATATCTGTGTAGATATCATGAATAAAGGGAGAAATTTAGTAATTAATTTCACTCATACTCATATCTCCCTGAGAGTGGCACTAGCACTCTTAACCTACAGATATATGTAAATTCAGACATTGTTAACGCTAGTGCTTTTATTTTGTGTAAAATAATCAGAGATTCATCTTTTAAAATAAAGATAGCTGTGATTCTGTGAGGTGTCAAAAATGTAAACAGTTCATTCAAGAAAGACTCAAAGCAGCAAAGCAATTGCCATTAGAATATAATGCTGAAAGGTAAACATGAACTAGTCAGACTGCACAAAGTCTTGGGACTTGGGTCTAAAAGCAGGTTTTTTTTAAATTTTGTTAAAAAAATATGTAAAATATAGGAAGGAAACGTTAAAGATGCTTCAACAGTGCTCTCTAGTGGTCAAAGATCTTCGTATAAAAGGGTTTGGATGGTTTAAGGATTTCTGAGGTTCCTGCCCTTTTTTTTACTCCTCACTTTGTATCATCTTCAGTATTCACCCCTGTCTTTCCTGGCCCTGATTGATCATCTCAATTTAGAGCATCTTCAATACAGCTGTGCCCATCCATTTCACCCCTGGCATTATGCCTTAATTAAAAAGCACCAAGCGCTATTCATTAGCACCATGACCTGTTACAAATTAATGATTTCTTTGGGTCTCCCAGTGCAGTTTGGAACTAAACTATGCAGATCCAAAACTAATTGTATCTCAGCTGTGATAGGAAAGTTGTAAAACAAAGAGGTGAATCCACAAATCTTTATTGAGTGGTGACGCTCCTTAGCATGTCATTACTGGCAATCGATAAATGCAGCCAGCATGTTGACATTTGCACGGACATATCTAAGAGGTGCTTGGACAGACACTGCATTTCCCTGGGGTAAAATGTGAAGTCGCATTAGCAGTATGGATTTTTTAAGTTTAAGTAATTTGCCAACATTTTTTTAGCACGGTGGGAGGTTTATACAGGGGGGTGTAAACACTGGAGACAAAAAGAAATTTAATCAATTCTGAAGGACACCCCACAGAAATAAAAAGGATAGATACTGTACCAAGATTTTGAAAAATAAAATGGATTTGAGACTGAATTCGGAGGCTGAATGCTAAATTAGAATCCTAAAACACATCAATGTTTTTAAGTGAATCCAAGAGTCTGTATCTCTTTCCATAAAAAGCTGGATGAGATTCTTGGATCAATAAACTACTAACAACCTAACAAATAAGACAGGAAAAACGTCCTTCTCTTGTTTGTAGCCTTTCTTATGTTCTAACTGCACAGTTTCCTTAACTGCAGTTAGAAATTGGTTAAAAACACGAAGTACAAAGAAGTCAAAGAGAATTGCCACCAAGCAAGGAAAGGTCATTTTTAAATTTAATCACTGTAGGAGTAAAAAAAATAAGTGCTTTCAGCTTCATAGCATAAAGCCTGAGGCACAGTAAGCTAGACACAAAGGCCCTGCATGTCAAGAACAGCTGAGCATAGTTATAAAAATTTATTAAGTCCAGATTTAAGAGCCACTTTATCTACATCTCAGAACATTATTCTGGTGTAAAAGAGTATTAACCATAAAGCAAAAGAATATTTTTTTCTCCCATTTATAGGATATAAATCTTCCATGGTGTTTAAAATAAGTAAATCTGCCAAACCTTTCACCTGATTCCACTCCCTATGAATGTTGATGTGGTATGTCTGAACTGTACATTGTGGACTTGAATTTTGTGTGCATGTCTTAGGGTTTCTATGGTGTATCCGATTAAAATGGACAGATGTACAGTAGTTGCTGCAATAATTGTAAGTAGTTGGTATACTGTATATCCTTTTTCAGCTTTCAGAAGCTCACACGTCTTTCCTTCATTGCTGATAGTTCCTTCCTGTGTCAGATCTCAGGCTTTCCACCAACAAGACAACTGCAGTGTCTCTCCAAGGCAGCACACAAGCAATAGTGCCCCTTTCAGTTCCAGACCCAACTAGGGGATCTCAGAGATGCAGGACTGCAGAGAGGAGAACTGCAGGACCACCAGCATTCTAAGATGCTCTGGTGTCAATGACGCCTATTGCAACCTTGGGTTAAACAGTGAGCATAGATAGGGCTCTTGGTAATGCAATGTCATGACCCGGGAAATGCATGGCAATCTCTCAGACTGGCTCACTTTTCATTACTGAATATACTGTTTCTAATGTTGGCTGAAGCAGGATGAAATTTCTTCAATTTACAGAAATATTTTGTCTGCATAGGGTATACAAATGCTTACATATTTATTAGGGGGTGCATCAGCATTCCAGTTGACCCAAAACATATGTCCATTATAAACAAGAAGATTATCAGGAGAGAACTGGCCTGAATCTCCTGAATCAGGAGAATCTTCAACTGGCCAAATTAAATTCTAGATTTAAACCAGATTGAGCATGTATTTGACATGTCTAAGAAACCATTTGAAATCAGAACACCCATGAGCATCAGGAACTCAAAGTGACAAAGACTTAGCAAAGCAACTGTCGCGAGAGCCGGTTCTGACTCCCGTGAAGTGCGTATTTAAAGACCCTGTGCAGACGGTATAATCTGGAAATGACTGGAGAAGGACAACTGAGGAAGGTACAGCAGGGTAATGACTGGTTAACAGACAGGGGGCAGTGACTGCAGTGATCTGGTGCACAGGGAGAAATTCTGAAGCAACCAAGTCCAGGGAAGTCCGAAACGGGAAGTCGGGGCGCAGTCTGTAGGCCAAAGGCCGGGAGATCCATTCAAGACAAACGTTAAAAACAGGACCCGGAACAGGAACAGGAACTAAAAACATAATGGGACCAGGCGCTCTGAACCCAGACCTAGACAGTCAGGATGCCGGGAACTAAGGCCTGCCTTCGGGCTACCCGCGAGCCCAGGGAATAGGCAAGCCCTGTGGGGTCCATCTTCCAATACTGAGCCAGGAACTGCAGAGACGCTAGGCTTTTAATCAAAATTCAAACGAGACACACCAGGAAATAACAAAAACTAATCATAACAGAAAGGGTAGCAGCGCCCCCTGGAGGAGGGTTGTGGAACGTAACAGCAACCAGAGTTTGGTGTTATTATTGTAAGCAATTATTAATTATTACTATTATGATTAATAATTGTTTACACTTATATAGCACTTTTCAGGACACTCCACTCAAAGAGCTTTACAGGTAATGGGGACTCCCCTCCACCACCACCAATGTGCAGCCCCACCTGGATGATGCGACTGCAGCCATAGTGCGCCAGAACGCTCACCACACATCAGCTATCAGTGGGGAGGAGAGCAGAGTAATGAAGCCAATTCATAGATGGGGATTATTAGGAGGCCATGAATGATAAGGACCAATGGGAAATTTGGCCAGGACGCCAGAGTTACACCATATTCTTTTCTAGAAACGACCTGGGATTTTTAATGACCACAGAGAGTCAGGACCTCGGTTTTACGTCTCATCTGAAGGACGGCACCTGTTTACAGTATAGTGTCCCCGTCACTATACTGCGGCATTAAGACCCACATGGATTGCGGGGGGAGCACCCCCCTCTGGCCCCACTAACACCTCTTCCAGCAGCAACCTTAGTTTTTCCCAGGATGTCTCCCATCCAGGTACTGACCAGGCTCACGCCTGCTTAACTTCAGTGGGTTGCCAGTTCTGAGCCGCAGAGTTATATGGCTGCTGATGTATGCAACCAAATACTGACTTTCACACTCCAAAATTTGCTTAAGAAAGTGAAACTGTTTCATTATCAATGGTCACTTGTAATCACTGGGCTGATTTTAATATCACCAAATGTATACATAAATCAAACTTATGCTATGTTGTGCTTGTCAGCCATATTAATCTCATGATCATGACTGCAATTAGACTGTAAAATCAAAAATAACAGTTTTTACTAGATTCTCAATACTATAGATACTGTATATTACAGGTAGAAACTAATTATACTTTTATTACTGATATAGACTGATAGTTTATGTTTCTACCATTTTTGTGCACTAATTAAATAATTTTTAATAATATATTTATCATTCATTCATAGAAATCAAATATTAGAATGTATCAAGAACGTATCAATGTAATAAAAACGCCTGCAGTGAAAAGTGTAAACTGCAGCAATGAAGCTTTATATTTTGCATGAAGGTTTCATGCGATTCGTTCAGTCATCCTGACCGCCTGGAGCAGCCTGGTCACATGCTTCACAAGGCTGCTGCAGTTCAAACTACAAATTATCACATCGTCTAGACCTTACGAGGTTGTAGCAGCCTATCCATCAGGCTTTGAAATGTGGCAGGGGCTCCATGCAAACTAAAAGGCAAGTAACAAATTAATGTGGACCTAGAGGACTGGAGAATGCTGTCTTTTCCCAAGAGTCTAGAGCTAGAGGATTTGCCAGTACTCTTTTGTGAAGCCCAAAGCTGAAAAGATGTAATCAGTGCCAGGTCATTACAGCAACTCATCCCAAGTCTGGGATGTATATCAGTGTCCCGAATAAACTGCTGTTTGTGATACAGTTGGGTTTTCAATGTAACAGAACATCTAGAGCTGAGTGGATATGGTGACAGATGAGGCGAGTGGGTGATAAACCAAGTTTTAGCCTTGACATTCAGCATCTGATGTCGGTCTTGCATTACTCAGGGGCTTTTTTTTCCAGTGAGTCCACTAGATCCAGAATCTGGAAACGTCAGTACCATGTCCAGGGATTTGTCATCATTTTTCCCTGCATCTACCAACTGTACCTTTCACTTCCACTCGAGTTCCCAATGCGCAGTCCCCTCAGGAACTGCTAGCACTGCTTCACCAAGTCGGGTCATGAAGTTTTCACAGTTTCATGCAGCCATGCGGTCCCTGCTGCTACTAAGGCCCTTTGGCTCTCCATCAGAGATGGATCTAGCTCCTTCCACCCTCACACGGCTCCTGGAGAGAGCAATGGGTTTTTACAGGAGAACCCCAGCAGCCGCCTCTCAAAGCAGTAACTCGCCCAGGTGAGAAGTAGCGCATACCCTGTCATGTGCATCTTTAGTGTCATTTCGAGATTGTGTGATATTACTTACATTATTACTTACATGTACTGTACAGTATGGTGACATGTTGGTCTTTCATAATTTATTAATGTTACCTTTGGCTGCAGCACACACATTTGTAAATATATTTTTGGTTGCTACTATTTACTGTATATAAGAATTGGTTAGATATTCTATGCAAATATTTATTGCTGAGAATATAAATTATGTACTGTAACTATGCAAAATGTGCCAGCACACAAACCTATATAAAAATGTATATACAGTAGTAGGCTAAGTGGCATTAAAGTACAGAAAAAGGCATTCATTCATTTTGATTCAGTGACACCAAATAAATAGCCTACATCTTCTATCTGTTATCTGTTTTTCATATACAGTATAGCAGACCTCTTCATCTTCCTCTGTTATCATTGATCTGTGTCCCTGTGTTTGATAAAGACAGATTGCCAGTTGAAAGCACAGAATTATTCAGGGTTCATTGCTTTCACCAGCGTGCCTCCTACAGACCTTCAAGACCAGTTAAATCAAATATTAGAAAAGAGGCCAGTCCTGCATGTTCACCAGCTGCAATGTTCATGAGTCAGGGATTGGACAGTGGACACACATACGGATATATTATCAACGACTGCATAACACAAGCTTTACTTGCTATGTACAAATACACTTTCTATAATATGTATTAAATAATTTTCTGGTAATTATTTTTTGCATGCAGAGGAACAAGAGACTGGGTACACACGAACATATGAATACCTTTATGATAACAACTGGACCACCTCAGTCTACTGTCTAGTGCCACAGTTGTTTTTACTACAGCATATACAAAATGTATACAGTACGTATTCACCCACAAATAAGACCTGTAAAAGGCATTGAACTGAAGCAATGCAATGCATCTGTACTTGCAGTGAACTTCTACTTCTGACAAATAAAAAGTTCTGACAAAGTTGAAATTATTTTCAAAGAACACTATTTTTACGCCCCAAAAAATCAATTTTCATAAATTAATGCACGCTCTTATGCTGCCAGAGGAAATCTTGTGAGTTGACATTATTTTATAATGTTTTTACTTTTGTCATTTAAATGAATGTTGACATAGTGTCACTTAATGTCGAGCGATGGAAAAACATTTACTGCTACAGTATGTTCCCAATTGTGAACCTGATGCCTAAATGAATGATGGGATGTGACTGCCCTGTGCTGTTGACCATTGTCCATTTGGTACTTCCTGCAATCCTACACACTATTTCTTGTGTCTATATTGATGTCAGTTTGCCAGTCCTTTGGGAACATATGTACAGTTTCTTGGCTTCATATGGCTTTCCCTGGAGCATTTTGTGAAGAAAAGAAACACAGTTAAAAACTAATGTGAAAAATAATTTATTTCCCCTGTACTTCCTTGACTGCTTTTCAGACTTTGTAACTCCTGCATTAACCTTCTAGATTCTCTCTAGAGCAGTGATATTCACTCCTGGTCCTAGAGGGATTTTTATAGATTTTATATTTTCATTTATCATTTTTATAGATAATATATAATCAATTTGCAAAGACATGGGGACATTGGTAATAAAGACCAACAAAATGAACAACAGATTCAGATCAAATCGTTGAGTCTGTGGGGGGGATGAAACCCACAAGACAAGATGTCCCTTCAGGAATCCCAATCCCAGGTTGTTTGGAATTATTTAACCTAACCATATGATTATTTTGAATATTGTATTTTCTTACAGCTCTTAAACACATCGAAATTTACCTTTTCACTACAACATTTCATAATTAACTTTTGATTTTCACCTTTCAAATGGACAAAACTTAAATTCCAATTGTTCAGTGAAGTAAAGAACTCATCTAGAACTCATCAATTCCACTCCACTTCAAGGTTTTTCTACAACCCTCAATTATTTAATTCATAAATAGCAGGATCAATATAGCAATTAAGCTCCTAGTTACATAGGGGAGCTGTGGCTCTGTGGCTAGAAGGTTGCTGGTTCAAATCCCACAGCCAGCAGAGGAGTCCTACTCTGTTGGGCCCCTGAGCAAGGCCCTTAACCCCAAGTGCTCCAGGGGTGCTGTATAATAGCTGATCCTGTGCTCTGACCCCAAGCTTCTCTCTCCCTGTCTGTGTGTCTCCTGGAGAGGAAGCTGGGGTATGCAGAAATACAAATTTGATATGCAAGAAATTGAACAGTGCTAATAAAATAAAGTGATGGTATGTTATAAAAATGCAGATACTTACAAGCATTGGAACAAGTTGCCAGTCTCGCAAGCAAGCAAGCAAGCAAGCAAGCAAGCAAGCAAGCAAGCAAGCAAGCAAGCAAGCAAGCAAGCAAGCAAGCAAGCAAGCAAGCAAGCAAGCAAGCAAGCAAGCAAGCAAGCAAGCAAGCAAGCAAGCAAGCAAGCAAGCAAGCAAGCAAGCAAGCAAGCAAGCAAGCAAGCAAGCAAGCAAGCAAGCAAGCAAGCAAGCAAGCAAGCAAGCAAGCAAGCAAGCAAGCAAGCAAGCAAGCAAGCAAGCAAGCAAGCAAGCAAGCAAGCAAGCAGACTAGCCTGTGAACTGAGCAAGGAAGTCTGAGAACAAGGAGTTTAAATAGTGAAGAAAAGGGATGTGATTGGAAAATAAGGTAACGAGTGCGATAAATGTCGACAGATGCGGTGCATGGTCATAGCGCTTCCACTTTACTTGTTCAATTACAACACCTAACCAAGACCTTCTCTATGAATGTGCAAAAACTTCACTTTATTCTTCAAAAAGGGAGTAGCATTTCCAGGTATGGAACAATATGACAAAACCACATATACTGTATAATACACACACATCCCATACCAAATTTAACATCAGTCTAAACACCCAAACTACCTATTAGTTTTCTTTCATAATTATACTTCCTTTTTAGTTTGTAAAACATTTTCAAAGTAATGAATTTCAGCATTTTTCTGAACCCATCTCTGAGAAATGAGTTTATCTGTCCTTATCAATCACATTAAACTGATTCTTCATCACAACTGCCCAGAAGCAGTACACTGATTACTAAGACAAAATAAATTAGAAAGTAACATTATAGGACTGTACTGATATAATCTTATGTGATATAATATAGTCTTATTGTACTCTTACAAGAGAGTGCAGGTATTCTATTCAGGTACGAAGATACATATTTTTTTCAAATCAGTGTTGTTAACAGGTTCCTTTATTTGGGTGTGCTTGTGATACCATCCTTTGTCATATTATTTTTTAAATGTATACTAAATGTAGTGTATTTGATGCATTGTTATTGGTACCCTATTAATGTCCATTAAATGCCAACATTACATATATTCTGGAAAAGAAATCACAAAAAAAAACAAATACGCACTGCATTAATTTATTAAATAATCCATGTTATGCAAAATACAAAGAATCCACTTCAGAAATAATTCATTTTCTGAATCTCCTTTGGTTTTTAATCGACACAGACGCATTCCTGAAATGATCCTAAAATCATTTTAGTGCCATGCAGCCAAATTATAACAGGATGAAAATAAAGACATATGAAAACATTTATGTCAAATAGTAATATATATTTTATACACTATATAAAGCTTTACATAGTGGATTCCTTATTCATTTATTTTTTCAGTTGATCATCAAAAGACATCTAACACGTTCAACAATAAGACTAGTGTTGCATAATGCAAAGCAGTCACCTAGCATCTTACAAAGCCCATTCCAGTCCATTGTGAAGAACAGAATATGTCTCCAAACGTGAACAACTGTACATTGACACAAGACATTTTTAAATAAATAAATTATGATATTAAATACTAAATATTAACAATTATGACTCAATTGTCTAAAAGTTGTAAATTGTGCGTTAATACTACAATAGACATTTACAGTACATTAGCTCACAAGCACTACATTTAGATTATTATCGATGTGTAGACATTAGCAATTCTACTTTAAAAAGAGTCATCATTGCCTAACATCAGTGAATTGTCTGTATGTCCCTGTCAATTAAAATAAATAAATGAATAAATATGAAAAAAATAAACACCTTTAAAAATGTTGAATGTACATACTGTAGAAACTTGTAGAAATAATACATGTGACAGAATCATTCCTGTGTCCCCAGAATCATACATTCATAATCATACATTCATTAACGTCTTACAGTGCAAAAACAAATAAGAAATACGATCAGTGCAATACAGGGGGTGCTGTTTTATTCTGCTTTAACATAGACAGTCTTGAATCCACTGACGTAGATGTTGCTCCTGGTTATCAAATGTGCCAGCAGCGTTTTTGACCCAAGTGTCCTGGGAGTGAATGTCACAGCCCTCTCCACCTTCTCACCAGCCTGCAGGACAGGTAATCTGAAAAGCACAAGGCAAGCACGCAGAGGGTTTAATGAATTGAGCTTTGGTCCCTGTCTGTTCTGCCCTTTTGCTGTCAGAACACTCCTTAGGCTCCCAGGCTGCTGCAGTTGAGGACGGAAATACTTTCATTGAATTGAAATTGAGACCAAGTGGAATGTTCCATGGCCACCAGTTATAAAGGAAATGAATCTGAGCCACAGACAGAGCACAGTAAGCCTTGAATATTTTGCACACTGTAGAAATACTTATACTCCCTTTTATTGTTTTAAGACTCCCTCTAAAAGCATACAGTGATAGATCAAGTAGAAAGTTATGAAAAATAACAGCAAAGCACAGGCATAGTAAAGCACGTTACAAGGAATAACTCTCATAAGCATTGTAAAACCATGCAAACAGCAAATTACCATGCAGATTTACCATAATTAACTTACACAAGTTAACCATTTAACTTGTACTTGAGCACTGTATTTGAGCTTTGCTATTTCTTTTAAAAGGAGGAGGCGCTTGAAGACCTCAGTATCTGTCTGAACACCTGCCCTTCCCTAGAGTCCATGAATTCTAAACTCCTAGAGCTCTGATCTTCAAAGACGTGTGCTTTTAAACTCCCACCCACTGCCTGCTGGCGGGAGTGTGCACATTTCCTTAGGAAACTCAGGGTGTCGCCTGCAGGCTTCTAGAGGCATCAGAGCTACAGCTCGGTTTCTGGAGCCTGGCTCACAGCTGGAAAGTGTCTCGCCTTCTGTACTCCTGTCACAGGATGTGGCACTTGTCATGCATCAGTGTTTTATGTGTATTGGAAATAAATAAGCAAAAAAATACCAAAGGAAACTGTGCTGCACTTACTCAAATTGCAATTTTCCCTCAATCAGTCCAACCCCCTCTACAGTCAGGGTGCCATCGCTCACTGGCACAGGGAGGGTGTTGGTGAAGACAATGATGGCAGTCTGCTCCTCATTCTGCACTATGTTCTGCTCATTGGCAAGCTGAAAGACAAACCAGTTTTATTTATTTGTGACACATGTACAAGCCTCCTGTTTCAAGAATGTTACTGCAAGAAAAACTGAAAGCAGGGCAGCAGCCATATCACCCTGCAACTTACAACCGGCTGCCCACTGAAGTTAAGCAGTGGAAGCCTGGCCAGTACCTGGATGTGAGACCTCCTGGGGAAAAACTAAGGTTGCTGCTGGAAAAAGTGTTAGTGGGGCCAGTAGGGGGTGCTGACCCTACAGTCTGTGTGGGTCCTAATGCCCCTGTATAGTGACAGGAACACTATGCTGTAAAAAGGTGCTGTCCTTTGGATGAGATGTAAAACTGATGTCCTGACTCTCTGTGGTTGTTAAAAATCTCAAGCCTTTTTTTTTAAAGAGTAGGGGTGTTACCCTGGTGTCTTGGCCAAATTTTCCATTGGCCCTTACCAATCATGGCCTCCTAATAGTCCCCATCTATAAATTGGCTTCATCACTCTGTTCTCCTCCCCACTAATAGCTTGTGTATGAGACAGAGCACCTGTAATCCAGGTGGGACTGCACATTGGTAGTGCTGGAGGGGAGTCCCCATGCAGTGTAAGCAATTATTATAATTATAATTACTTTTAGCTGAGACACATAAACTTATTCTTGCAGGTCTAAGCATTCACTCTGTAAATCTGTGAGGGTGTTGGTAATTTACAGCAACTCTAAAGTGAAAGTGAAAACTGCACTGAAGAACCATACTTTTTGTATATGATTACGTTATGCAATTAACATACTTTCCTCAACTCATTTCACCCACTTGTTTGACCAATATGATTCAAAATGTTTTTTGTGTGCTCAAAGCCTGTTCTCCTTATGCAGGGATGTGTAGCCCCACTGTGTGCAGATTTCCATTCAACTCGATCTCTGCACCACCTGAGCTCCTTTCTGTCTTAACTGTGCCAATGTGACACCCAGCTCTTCAGGTGCTGGAGATACAGTAAAAAGAGATCTAAAACACCTGCTGGAATGTGACTCCTCCAGACAGGAAATGTTTACCTCTGCTTTATTGCATGACTTTGGGCTTATTACATTGAGAGAAGTCCTGCTGAGTTGCTCATGAGAGGTGGATGAAAGCATGGAGCATACCTCAATTGAGATTGTCGGGCTGCTTATGTTGATTTCTTCTGATGCCAAAACACATTCCTTTGTTTCTTCATCCTCAATCACCACTGCCAGGTTCATCAGATTGTGTCCCACAAGTTCTTTGCCATAGAGGGAGTAGGGAATCTGGTGGCTTATGGTCTTAACTGTAGAAAAAAAGACAATATGAATGCATATTTACTTTTAATATAAGAACATGTTCACGGGTCAGCCTTTAATTAGTCCAAAAATGCATTTTGGACTCTTCCAGTGGAAGGTCCAAAAAAGTCGTTTTGATTTCTAATTTTTTTGGAAAAAAGAGAGTAGTTATACAATTTTTAGATCAGACGTGTGTTTTGTAAGGCTGGTTGAGGTCACAGACTTTGCTGTTACTCAGAGCTGTATTTATTGTTTTAAAACATCCCCAAATAAAATGCCTCAAACTGCACATTCTAATTAACTGATCCAATGACTTTTCTCTTCCAATCATAAATTAATGAATGGAAAACAGGAGTCCTGGGATGAAAGCAGCACAGAAATTACTTTTTATCAACCTACAGTGCAATTACGATGCAAACAGACAGCACATGTCAGAGAGTAATTAAAAGTCAAATCCTGGAGTAAATAAGGAAATGGCATGACCAACCTTGTACAGCAAGAATAATTAACATCAGAAATAACATTTGTATTCTTTTAGGTTACTGTTCCTATTGTTGTCTTTAATTACACAAGCTGGAATGATGCAAACCAACATCTTCTCTATTTATTGAGGCCTTTAGAAAATCACTCTAGCATTCATCTCATTATTCACTTTTAAATTTAAATTCTGAAGGGGACTTTTGTCTGTGAAATGTATACATACTACGGTATGCATTATTTGCAGCAATAACAGGTTGATGATTGATACATAGTAAAAGGCACAAGTACAAGCAAGTTTGTTATGCAAATTAAACATGAGAAAAAAGTAGCACTGATTCCTCAGATTACAGTGTAAACAGCAGCCAGCAGCCATATCCCTCTGCAACACACAACTGGCAACCCACTAAAGTTAAGCAGGTGTAAGCCTGGTCAATACCTGGATGGGAGACCTCCTGGGAAAAACTAAAGTTTCTGCTGGAAGAGGTGTTAGTGGGGCCAGCAGGGGGCGCTCATCCTGCAGTTAATGTGGGTCCTAATGTTCAAGTATAGTGATGGGGACACCATACTGTAAACAAGCGCCATCCTTCGGATGAGATGTAAAACTGACTCTCTGTGGTCGTTAAAAATCCCAGGACGTTTCTCGAAAACAGTATGGGTGTAACCCCGGCATACTGGCCAAATTTCCCATTGGCCCTTACCAATCATGGCCTCCTAATAATCCCCATCTATGAATTGGCTTCATTACTCTGCTCTGCTCCCTACTGATAGCCGATGTATGGTGAGCGTTCTGGCGCACTATGGATGCTGCACCTTGGTGGTGATAGAGGGGAGTCTCCATTACCTGTAAAGCGCTTTGAGTGGAGTGTCCAGAAAAACGCTATATAAGTGTAATTATTATTATAACAGCACACTGTAAGCAAATCCATGTGGCACAATGTTCTAGAGCACATTAGTTTGCATCACTGTAGCTTGCTATAGTTACAGTTATAGAAACTGTACTATTTAAGCCAAGTCTGATCAATGAAAGACCTTTACCTTCAAAGGGCCCAATCTTAATGACGTTATAAGCTTCCCAGAAGGCCTTCAATGCGCTGCTGTTGTACTCTTTGGCCTGACCATTGACACGTTCCCTCAAGACCTTAGCAAAGTTGCTCTTATTGGTGATGTTTACAGTAAACTCTATGTTCTCCCCCATTATGGGTGGCTTCCTCATCAGCAGAGAGACTTCCATGCTTTTTCTCCCACCTTGAAAGGCAAAATGAAAGAAAGATTCCTGATTAGCACTTCAGTTTTGAGCTAATTCACAGCAGTATTTTTTTGCCATTTACAAAGAACAGAGGTTATATAAACTTTCAGGAATTTACGTTTGTGTTAGAGAAAACAGCAATTAAGCACAGATTAAAATATGTATGATTTATTGAATGTGTGAAGATGTACAGTAGGTAAGTCAGAAAAACCCTATACTTGGTATGATATGTTAAAGCTGTGTATCTTCCAAAACACATTTATTACTATTTAAATATTTGCTTCATAAACACAATATTCCCCAGAAAGACTGAAAGAGGAAAGACTATAGAAGAACCTTACTTGGAAGTCTAAAGTCCTCTCCGCCTCCAAGTCCCCCTGAAGAAACAAACAACAATATCTATGAATAATTGTTTATTTTTCAGGCACATTTATTCTTCTATGAAACACAGAAGCTCCCCAAAATCAGCTTAAGTCAAGAAGTTCAAAATTACTTCATCTACTAAATTAAGAGAGTTTTTTACAGAATGTACAAGCTCAAAATCAAATCTAGCCAGAATACCAGGGTTTACATCTCTCCTCTTACAAGGAGTGATATGGGACCTTGAATGACCAATGTGATATTAATAATAATCTGTGTAAAACTATCTTAATTAAAAGCACTAGTTTAGTAATAGAGTGTGTATGAGAAAAATCATTTGTTTCTGGTCATCAGATAAAGTGGAACAAATCGTTGAAAGGAAAATCAACTCTGAAAATTGCCCAATTAATTTACAACGTTACTGTATGTTGTATCAAGCTGTGATAAGGCTATGTGAACTCCATCACAGCAGAGGTGGGAGTAGGACTGGGTTAGAATTAGTGGACATTTACGCTTTAGTCTGAAAGCCAATATGATGACAATGATAAATCACAGAAGAAGTTTCCAGGTTTTTTTTCTTTAGCCTGGACATGTAGTGTATCTAACTTTAACAACACTTCCACAAAACAGAGGAACCCTGTGTCCCTGAGAAGGATCCATCACTGCTCTGTCTCTGCTTAGATTCAATTGCAGTTGTTCGCAGGCTCAGAGCACACACAAAGCCTCTCCTTAGACAGTAAACCTCTATAAACCTCTAAACTTCCAAAACATATGGTCTTGTGATGTCACTTTCTATAACATGTTCAGTGCCACTGAGCCCCCTTACATAAAAAGGTTAAAGGCTAAAAGTCCCTAGAAAGTTAGTGGAACAGAAATCTTACCTCTATTGGTGGGCCTGTATGATGTGCCTGCTGTGAAGGAAAAGACACATGAGAATTACAAATTTTATCACAGCTAACATTTAGAAAACAATCTTTTCATTAACTGCATGTTTGTCCTCTATAGGCACTGAATTGTTTTCTCTACGATAAATAATATTGTTGGTAGACGGGCAATTAAGTTTTCCTTTAGTCAACAGAAACATATTTAACTGCATACACAATACTTCTGTATCACATCATATTGACACCTTGTGCTTTTTAACACATGGATACATTTGACTGACTGTAAAGCTCTGTTTTTACCTTTAGGGATCTTGTAGGCAGTGGTGATATTCTCATAGGTGTTCAGCCCAATGCTCTTGGTGCAGATCAAAGAGCCGATCCTTCCTCTGTCCACAGAGCGACTAATCTCTTGGTTGTTCCTCACAATGATGATGTGCACATCAGCATTGACTTCCGCAAACACAAAGGGAACGTCATACAAGAGATCCACGCATCCCCTTTTAATGGCTGTAACTGGAGATGGCCCGCAGCAAAACACTCCTGTGGAGAGACAATACTTTCATTTACAATTGCAATTGTCCCATTTGTTAAGAACTTAATTTACAGTGAGGAAGTTCTGGGATAAACAAAAAGCTCGTTATTTCAGATTGAATGAATTTTAGTGTGTAAGTTTAAATACTCCCAATGCCTGCATAAAGCATTATTTCTTTTGGTTTACTATAGTTTTATTTTTGGGATTGGGGCTGCAGCGGTACCTAAAGCCTAAGCAGCAGATATAAGATACAATAAATACATAATTATCAATTCAACAGTGTGTTTGTACTCTAGAAAATGAAAAACAGACAAAAACTGTTTTCATGTTAAAATTAAGCAAATGAACATTCTACATGCAGCATTGCAAAGCGATTCTTTCTGATAGGATATAAGGCTAATTTTGGATTTACAGCTCATTCCCAAAGGAGAGCTTCAGGAAATTCCAGCATAATTACCTTCGCTTCTTTCCTGGGGAGTTGGGTCCAAAACCTGCCAGCCATCACATCCATAACCCAGATCAGGACGAGTCATCCAGCACTCCACCCACACATGGAAATTCCTAAAAAATATATTTGCCCATTGTTTATACCATTGGTTTTAATATAGAAACTGAAGATGAAATCAGTATGGAGTATACACAAATTGTACTGCTCACAATTGTCATCACCTAGCAGTACAACTACTGTATTGTTAGCTGCTATACTGAGGCATCCACATACAGCAAAAAAATAGTAAACAATTACAAGGTTTTATTTAATTTGAAAATTGTGAAGGGACAGCCAAGTAGTTTTTTATGCTTTCAAAAGCAACACAATAATTCTTGGATGAAGTATGATGTACAAGAGGGAAATAAAAAATGTATACAAGCTCTACTTTTCATGCAGTCTGTAAAAAAATTGAGAGTTATATTGACATGAACAAAGACTTCTCAAGTCAGTCTTCTAACTTCTGACTATTCTAACTCATACCCCAGAAAGGTACGAGTTAGAATAACCATCACATCTGTAATGTTTCATAGCCGTTCAGGGACGCCAAATATGTAATCATAGTGGCTCTCTGAAGGCACCAGTTCTGTAGGGTTTGGGCATTTACTGAGACAATTATTAATTGTAGCAGTAAATCACAAAGTTGATTCTTTTGATGGCTTTAGAATCCAACCATGCGACATAACTCAAACAACGCACACACACAGGTACTAATACACGAGGATACATTTATTAATACATAGAATATGCATATAAACCTAACAGATCTTATCGAGAGGGTTATCAGAATACAAAAGGTATATATTCAATCAGTTACAAAGAGTTACATATATCAAGAGGATATACGTTCAGTATATCATTCATTAAGACCGTTTCGTAAATGAACTTGGTTATAACTTCTACATTAGATACTCAAAACAAGTACATAACTCTTAGGAATTAAATTGATATCAACTGGTTGGGATAACAATTGAATTCTCGAGCTGTAATGCATTGAAGTTGAATACTCATCCAATCTCTGGGGATTCATATCTCCTGCAGGCACAAACAATCAGCTGCAGGCTTGTTGCTGTCCAATCCGCGCTCTCTGGCTCCGTGCCAGGCTGTGCTGTGCGGCTTGCGACGGTGCGCTGCTGATGCTCACTGACCGGCTAGTTAGTGTTGGTTTTAACTAGCACAGTTTGTGCACAGGAGAAAAGATGACTGTGGGTCCCAGCAAGTCAGGAAGAGGACCGGTTCGTTCCTGATGAAGCGCTAGTTCTGAATAGTGATTCAGCTGTCCACAGTTCCGACCTGTTCATGAGGCCTGCTGCTGGTTACTCTCTGGCAACCTCCACTCTAGACTCTTAGAACAAAGGAAAGTTCTGGCACTCGGACACACTGGCCGTTCCGTGGTTGTCCGGGCTGAGTCTCAGGATGGTCAGGAGGCGCGCTGCGAGAATGCCCTGCCCTTGGGAGCCTTCTGCTCCTGGGCCGTCCTGCCCTGGAATTCTCCTTTGAATTCCCTTTAGAACAGTCCAAAGAAGTCCACTCCTGAGTCTTACTGAATCTCCCGAATCTGAATCTCTCAGGCTCTCTGTGTTGCCTGTTTTTACCTGGAGGAACTTCAGCTCATTCATTGGCTGAAAGTTCCATGGGCATCAGAGTCCCACGTGGGTTACTCAGCCCTACCAGTCCCTGATTGGTTGATCAAGGTGAGATATGAGTCACTTAGTCCTGACACTTAGTAATGCAGTCCAGATGTCCATCCGGCACTCCCTAGACTGATAGGCGCCAGTGGATGACCATTGATCATGATAGCCAGACTTAGCTAAGTGCATCCCCCTTTGGGAGCTGTCCTAGGAAACCTTAAATCACCCTG
This sequence comes from Atractosteus spatula, assembly GCF_055471065.1. Taxonomy (NCBI): domain Eukaryota; kingdom Metazoa; phylum Chordata; class Actinopteri; order Semionotiformes; family Lepisosteidae; genus Atractosteus; species Atractosteus spatula. Next base: position 15,055,369 of record NC_142724.1, read on the forward strand.
CACTAATGGTCTCTCTGTGGCTGCTCCACAGAGATGAACAGAGAAATGGGGCCTCATTGGGGAGCTCAGAAACACTTAATTCTGCCTTATTATTAAGCCTCGCCGCTACATATCCCCCCTTTTTGAAGGTCACGAGGTCCTGAGGCGTTGTTGCCTTCAAAACAAAACAGAATTAAGTGATGTCCCTTGCCATTAGAACATTAATCTTAAATGTCCACATTACTCCTCGAGAATTCATACCGGAACCAGCATTGGATACAAACAGGATGAATAACATCTGGAGTATGTATAAACACGGTAGGAGACATTATCTAAGTCTAGGAATTACACATCAGGAAGCTCACTGTCAATATCTGATACTTCTGTAGTAGATATTTGGGGAGAAGTCACTTCCTTTCTTTTGACATGCTACCTTTGACTCATTCATGCTACCCGGAGTACATCTTGATGAAAGAGTACAGCATTCAGAGTACATCCAGTCATGATCCAGCTACCCGGCAGTAGTGTTACAATAACAACAGTTCCTGTTCCCAGCCCCCCGATAAACCACAACACCTGTGTTGGGTATCTGCTAGGGTGGTTTGGAGGTTTGTTCCATTAAAGCAAACTCAACTACCTGTACCTCTTCAGGCTTACTATTTCTTGGATTTCTATCCAATTCAATAGTGTGGCACCTGAAGGCATCCACGACCTCAAGTTTGGTCTTATATTGTCTGGTTCCAGACCGTACAGTGTTAAGTTACCATGCTGTACTATGGCCTCCTCAGGAACTTAAAGGAACTGTTTTATTAGGTAGCTGCATCATGCCTGTCACAAGTCATGGTGACAGTTAAATGTGGTGTGCTGACCAGCCATTTACTTCCCACCTACTCTTCATGGGGTTCATTAACCTCCCTCTACTCGTTAGTAGCTTTACACCCTTCATTGGTGAATCGTTTAGACACAGCCAATGGATAGCTTTAGTAGCCATACCCATCTCAAGATTTGGAACCGAATTCAATCTTGGATTGCCTTCTGGGTGAGCTATGAGCGATGGGGTTAATGTCACATACTCCTCTACTGAGAAGAGTGGAATCAAGTGGGTTGGGATTTGTGCCATGGCTAGACTGGCTACAGTGGCACCAAGCTCCCTTAACAGGTCTTGTGTCAACATTCTGGCCTGTTGCACACAAGCATAAACCCACTGTATAACACCAACAATCATGTCCACTGTTTGGGGAATAAGGTTTAACCCTGTTGCATAGGAAGTTGCCTGTAGGGTTTTCCCTAAGCTTTCCAACTTTTGCTGCTGTCGATACAGTCTGTCACTACCCTCTGGCATCTCTGACACCTGCCTTCTTGGGGCAGTCAGGGTGAGAGTGCCAGTAACAAACAAACCTACCAAAAAGAGCAAATGCACAACAGTGGTGGCAGCAATCAGTCCTCCCAAAAGTCTTTTAGGGTGGCTGATCCCAGTCATCTCCTTCTGAGTGACTGTTGCCTTTCTAAGCTGGCTCAGCATGTACATGGTGTCTTTCTCAGTATGCCATGTGGCATCCTGGGGACCAACATCCTGGAAATCTGGGGAGATCTGACGCAGCGGCTGATGCTGCTCCTCCATTTCCAGGGCATCTGCTTTTTCGATTTGTTCATGCCTGTGCTCTAGGAAACCTGCAGGGGGCGGTGCAGCGGTGGAGCATGCCTGACCCTCGGCTGAGTGGTCATCTGGAGCACCTGAGTGATCTGGGATTGTTATCCCATTCTCACTGTTCAGGTCCACCCTGCACACCTCCTGATTGAGGAATCCCTCTATCGGCATGTTTACAATCGTTCGCTGGGGGTAGGTGTAGGACACCTGCTCGCTCCCCCCTTCCCTCGCTAGGGGTTCAGGGAGCTGCCCCAGCACTGGGATAGCTAGTTCACTGTCTTTGAACTCGCTATCACCCACCAGGCCCATGTCAGTGCAGGCGGGGATTCTGACACCCCTCTTTGCGATGTCCTGCACTGGCAGGCGGGTGGCTTGACCATCCAGCTCCAGTATGGCTGAACCACTGTTGGTCAGACTCAGACTGACAGACTGAGCTGGTGGCTGTAAGAAAACCGGCTCGGCTTTCATTCCCTGTCCCTTCTGGGGGACTGGGTGTGTTGGCAACCCTGCCGTTGAGGCAGGAACAATCAGGTCAGTCTCACTCACTACCTGGTAGTTGTGAGAAATAATGTTACCTGACTGCAGGTTCCCTGGGTCACAGCAGAGGGAATCGGCATCTGGGATCAGGTGTGTCCACAGCGCAGTAGTCTCAGCGTCCAGCTGGACCTCCTGTCTAACCTGTGAATGTTGCACCAGGGGCACCTGGCGGTGGCCCTGTGACAGCTGCTCAAGCAGATCCTCACTAATAGAGGACCTCTCAGAGCTAAGGGTGAGGGCTACATCACCAACCTGCTCTCCTGCCATCTGGATCCCTTCCACCACTGCAGGGTGGTGGTCCTGACCCCTCTTGGGTGCCAAGGTGCACAGGGAAAGCTCCTTTTCATCGCCAGGTGGGGAGATCTGCTCCTCTTTAGGGATGTAAAAGGGGTGTGCTTTACCTGGTGGATCAGGCGGCTGCTTGGAGCACCGCTCCTGTGGCAGGGAGGCTGTTGTGACCTCAGCCGGGACACGACTTCCCTGTATATCCGGGGAACAAGAAAATATTTTTATTTCTTGTCCAGAGGGAACAGAAGGAATCTCCACATAGGCTTCTGTGTTCGGTGGGCACTGTGTGAGCACAGTCTGCCTCTTGGCCCCCCTTTCCTTCTGTACAGAAGGCTTAGGAGCCTTGACCTGTTTCCACACTTAGCCTTTCTGGTGATCCACCAAAGGTTCCACTCTGAGTCGCATGCCCTTTTCTTTTTCTACCCGTTTGAGCTTGCCGTGTGACATCAAACACCTTTCAACCTCAGTGTCAATCAGTGTCTCACTGGGTAAGACATCTCCCATGGCATCCTTGAGGTAAAAGCTTCCTGCTTTTCCTCTGTGTTTTACTGCCTGCTCTGTGACTTCAGGGGTGGAGTCAGCACTCGCTTGGGAGTGGCCGACCTCATCCAGGCAGGAACCCTTCCGCTCAATCAGATAGACTGAGGGAGTGGGAGGGGGCGGGTCTCCGCCTCCTCCAGTGGAGAGTATCAGCTCATTCACGCTTCCGGCAGCCTTGGGGAGCGGTTGTCCCTGTCCTAATAAAGCTTGTTCAAGCCTGGCCAGGCGGGCGGCTACTGAATCCTTTTGTTCAGCTTTATCTAGCCCTTTCCCTCCCCCGGTGTTCTCATGGCACTTAGGACGCTGGGTGCGGTCCTGTGTGCATGCTTTGGAACGGGGCTTAGCCAGCTCAGGAGCCTGTGCTCCTTCGAGCAGGAGGGAGTTAACCCTGCTGGCTCTGACGGCGAGCACAGTCGCTTTAACAGCTTTTTGCTCAGAGCGACTTTGGACATCATACTCCCAGGCTTTCTGCACGAATCTCTTAATATCAGTCATTTTCATGGTCTGTGCATCTGTATGCATTAAGATCATCTTTCTGACTGATGGGTGGAGATTCGCAATGAATAAACCCTTGAAATGTATGTTCTCTTCGCAACCCTCATCATTTCGCCCTGCAAAATAAGTTCGTCTAAGTCTCTCGTAATATTCGCGAGGGGACTCTGCTCTCTCGTGCTTAATGTTAAGAGCGGCGGCTATCGCGGCAGTCGGGTCAATAAACGCACTGTATTCTTCGATAAGTGCATGACAAAGCTGTTCAAAGTCATTACAGACTTCTTTCATCTGCCTAGCCATCCACTCATGTACAGCTCTGCTGGTAGTTTTCCTGACCAGAAACACTTTCTCCTGTTCTGTGGCGTTTGGCAGGAACTGCAGGTTATACCTGAGGTCTTGAATATAACTCTCGATATTATTCTCTGACACTGCGGGGTCAAATCTCTCTATGTCCTTCGCTAGCTCTCTCAGAGAATGGAGGTTTATTCTCCTAGCTTCTCCGCTGACGGAGATATGACGGAGATCGTGGTCAGACTTGTCACTGCTAGAGAGAGTGCTTAATAGCGACTCGAATTCAGACCTTTTAGCAACCATCGTTAAACTTAAAGAGTATTACTTTTAAGTACGAAATCACAGTTTTACCACAGAAAACCACAAGATCAAGTATGCAATCAACCCGGTAGATCGCAAAAGATCACAAAACAATCAAGCACTGCTTAAAGAGCAAGGGGAACTTTTTCTTTTGGCTTTCAGCACACTGTATTATCGTGTATGAAACCCGCGGCGTTTTATATGAATTATTCCGCTTGGTTGATTCATTTCAGTCTTGCCACGCCCACCCAGGGACGCCAAATAAATGTAATGTTTCATAGCCGTTCAGGGACGCCAAATATGTAATCATAGTGGCTCTCTGAAGGCACCAGTTCTGTAGGGTTTGGGCATTTACTGAGACAATTATTAATTGTAGCAGTAAATCACAAAGTTGATTCTTTTGATGGCTTTAGAATCCAACCATGCGACATAACTCAAACAACGCACACACACAGGTACTAATACACGAGGATACATTTATTAATACATAGAATATGCATATAAACCTAACAGATCTTATCGAGAGGGTTATCAGAATACAAAAGGTATATATTCAATCAGTTACAAAGAGTTACATATATCAAGAGGATATACGTTCAGTATATCATTCATTAAGACCGTTTCGTAAATGAACTTGGTTATAACTTCTACATTAGATACTCAAAACAAGTACATAACTCTTAGGAATTAAATTGATATCAACTGGTTGGGATAACAATTGAATTCTCGAGCTGTAATGCATTGAAGTTGAATACTCATCCAATCTCTGGGGATTCATATCTCCTGCAGGCACAAACAATCAGCTGCAGGCTTGTTGCTGTCCAATCCGCGCTCTCTGGCTCCGTGCCAGGCTGTGCTGTGCGGCTTGCGACGGTGCGCTGCTGATGCTCACTGACCGGCTAGTTAGTGTTGGTTTTAACTAGCACAGTTTGTGCACAGGAGAAAAGATGACTGTGGGTCCCAGCAAGTCAGGAAGAGGACCGGTTCGTTCCTGATGAAGCGCTAGTTCTGAATAGTGATTCAGCTGTCCACAGTTCCGACCTGTTCATGAGGCCTGCTGCTGGTTACTCTCTGGCAACCTCCACTCTAGACTCTTAGAACAAAGGAAAGTTCTGGCACTCGGACACACTGGCCGTTCCGTGGTTGTCCGGGCTGAGTCTCAGGATGGTCAGGAGGCGCGCTGCGAGAATGCCCTGCCCTTGGGAGCCTTCTGCTCCTGGGCCGTCCTGCCCTGGAATTCTCCTTTGAATTCCCTTTAGAACAGTCCAAAGAAGTCCACTCCTGAGTCTTACTGAATCTCCCGAATCTGAATCTCTCAGGCTCTCTGTGTTGCCTGTTTTTACCTGGAGGAACTTCAGCTCATTCATTGGCTGAAAGTTCCATGGGCATCAGAGTCCCACGTGGGTTACTCAGCCCTACCAGTCCCTGATTGGTTGATCAAGGTGAGATATGAGTCACTTAGTCCTGACACTTAGTAATGCAGTCCAGATGTCCATCCGGCACTCCCTAGACTGATAGGCGCCAGTGGATGACCATTGATCATGATAGCCAGACTTAGCTAAGTGCATCCCCCTTTGGGAGCTGTCCTAGGAAACCTTAAATCACCCTGCACTAATGGTCTCTCTGTGGCTGCTCCACAGAGATGAACAGAGAAATGGGGCCTCATTGGGGAGCTCAGAAACACTTAATTCTGCCTTATTATTAAGCCTCGCCGCTACATATCCCCCCTTTTTGAAGGTCACGAGGTCCTGAGGCGTTGTTGCCTTCAAAACAAAACAGAATTAAGTGATGTCCCTTGCCATTAGAACATTAATCTTAAATGTCCACATTACTCCTCGAGAATTCATACCGGAACCAGCATTGGATACAAACAGGATGAATAACATCTGGAGTATGTATAAACAAGGTAGGAGACATTATCTAAGTCTAGGAATTACACATCAGGAAGCTCACTGTCAATATCTGATACCTCTGTAGTAGATATTTGGGGAGAAGTCACTTCCTTTCTTTTGACATGCTACCTTTGACTCATTCATGCTACCCGGAGTACATCTTGATGAAAGAGTACAGCATTCAGAGTACATCCAGTCATGATCCAGCTACCCGGCAGTAGTGTTACAATAACAACAGTTCCTGTTCCCAGCCCCCCGATAAACCACAACACCTGTGTTGGGTATCTGCTAGGGTGGTTTGGAGGTTTGTTCCATTAAAGCAAACTCAACTACCTGTACCTCTTCAGGCTTACTATTTCTTGGATTTCTATCCAATTCAATAGTGTGGCACCTGAAGGCATCCACGACCTCAAGTTTGGTCTTATATTGTCTGGTTCCAGACCGTACAGTGTTAAGTTACCATGCTGTACTATGGCCTCCTCAGGAACTTAAAGGAACTGTTTTATTAGGTAGCTGCATCATGCCTGTCACAAGTCATGGTGACAGTTAAATGTGGTGTGCTGACCAGCCATTTACTTCCCACCTACTCTTCATGGGGTTCATTAACCTCCCTCTACTCGTTAGTAGCTTTACACCCTTCATTGGTGAATCGTTTAGACACAGCCAATGGATAGCTTTAGTAGCCATACCCATCTCAAGATTTGGAACCGAATTCAATCTTGGATTGCCTTCTGGGTGAGCTATGAGCGATGGGGTTAATGTCACATACTCCTCTACTGAGAAGAGTGGAATCAAGTGGGTTGGGATTTGTGCCATGGCTAGACTGGCTACAGTGGCACCAAGCTCCCTTAACAGGTCTTGTGTCAACATTCTGGCCTGTTGCACACAAGCATAAACCCACTGTATAACACCAACAATCATGTCCACTGTTTGGGGAATAAGGTTTAACCCTGTTGCATAGGAAGTTGCCTGTAGGGTTTTCCCTAAGCTTTCCAACTTTTGCTGCTGTCGATACAGTCTGTCACTACCCTCTGGCATCTCTGACACCTGCCTTCTTGGGGCAGTCAGGGTGAGAGTGCCAGTAACAAACAAACCTACCAAAAAGAGCAAATGCACAACAGTGGTGGCAGCAATCAGTCCTCCCAAAAGTCTTTTAGGGTGGCTGATCCCAGTCATCTCCTTCTGAGTGACTGTTGCCTTTCTAAGCTGGCTCAGCATGTACATGGTGTCTTTCTCAGTATGCCATGTGGCATCCTGGGGACCAACATCCTGGAAATCTGGGGAGATCTGACGCAGCGGCTGATGCTGCTCCTCCATTTCCAGGGCATCTGCTTTTTCGATTTGTTCATGCCTGTGCTCTAGGAAACCTGCAGGGGGCGGTGCAGCGGTGGAGCATGCCTGACCCTCGGCTGAGTGGTCATCTGGAGCACCTGAGTGATCTGGGATTGTTATCCCATTCTCACTGTTCAGGTCCACCCTGCACACCTCCTGATTGAGGAATCCCTCTATCGGCATGTTTACAATCGTTCGCTGGGGGTAGGTGTAGGACACCTGCTCGCTCCCCCCTTCCCTCGCTAGGGGTTCAGGGAGCTGCCCCAGCACTGGGATAGCTAGTTCACTGTCTTTGAACTCGCTATCACCCACCAGGCCCATGTCAGTGCAGGCGGGGATTCTGACACCCCTCTTTGCGATGTCCTGCACTGGCAGGCGGGTGGCTTGACCATCCAGCTCCAGTATGGCTGAACCACTGTTGGTCAGACTCAGACTGACAGACTGAGCTGGTGGCTGTAAGAAAACCGGCTCGGCTTTCATTCCCTGTCCCTTCTGGGGGACTGGGTGTGTTGGCAACCCTGCCGTTGAGGCAGGAACAATCAGGTCAGTCTCACTCACTACCTGGTAGTTGTGAGAAATAATGTTACCTGACTGCAGGTTCCCTGGGTCACAGCAGAGGGAATCGGCATCTGGGATCAGGTGTGTCCACAGCGCAGTAGTCTCAGCGTCCAGCTGGACCTCCTGTCTAACCTGTGAATGTTGCACCAGGGGCACCTGGCGGTGGCCCTGTGACAGCTGCTCAAGCAGATCCTCACTAATAGAGGACCTCTCAGAGCTAAGGGTGAGGGCTACATCACCAACCTGCTCTCCTGCCATCTGGATCCCTTCCACCACTGCAGGGTGGTGGTCCTGACCCCTCTTGGGTGCCAAGGTGCACAGGGAAAGCTCCTTTTCATCGCCAGGTGGGGAGATCTGCTCCTCTTTAGGGATGTAAAAGGGGTGTGCTTTACCTGGTGGATCAGGCGGCTGCTTGGAGCACCGCTCCTGTGGCAGGGAGGCTGTTGTGACCTCAGCCGGGACACGACTTCCCTGTATATCCGGGGAACAAGAAAATATTTTTATTTCTTGTCCAGAGGGAACAGAAGGAATCTCCACATAGGCTTCTGTGTTCGGTGGGCACTGTGTGAGCACAGTCTGCCTCTTGGCCCCCCTTTCCTTCTGTACAGAAGGCTTAGGAGCCTTGACCTGTTTCCACACTTAGCCTTTCTGGTGATCCACCAAAGGTTCCACTCTGAGTCGCATGCCCTTTTCTTTTTCTACCCGTTTGAGCTTGCCGTGTGACATCAAACACCTTTCAACCTCAGTGTCAATCAGTGTCTCACTGGGTAAGACATCTCCCATGGCATCCTTGAGGTAAAAGCTTCCTGCTTTTCCTCTGTGTTTTACTGCCTGCTCTGTGACTTCAGGGGTGGAGTCAGCACTCGCTTGGGAGTGGCCGACCTCATCCAGGCAGGAACCCTTCCGCTCAATCAGATAGACTGAGGGAGTGGGAGGGGGCGGGTCTCCGCCTCCTCCAGTGGAGAGTATCAGCTCATTCACGCTTCCGGCAGCCTTGGGGAGCGGTTGTCCCTGTCCTAATAAAGCTTGTTCAAGCCTGGCCAGGCGGGCGGCTACTGAATCCTTTTGTTCAGCTTTATCTAGCCCTTTCCCTCCCCCGGTGTTCTCATGGCACTTAGGACGCTGGGTGCGGTCCTGTGTGCATGCTTTGGAACGGGGCTTAGCCAGCTCAGGAGCCTGTGCTCCTTCGAGCAGGAGGGAGTTAACCCTGCTGGCTCTGACGGCGAGCACAGTCGCTTTAACAGCTTTTTGCTCAGAGCGACTTTGGACATCATACTCCCAGGCTTTCTGCACGAATCTCTTAATATCAGTCATTTTCATGGTCTGTGCATCTGTATGCATTAAGATCATCTTTCTGACTGATGGGTGGAGATTCGCAATGAATAAACCCTTGAAATGTATGTTCTCTTCGCAACCCTCATCATTTCGCCCTGCAAAATAAGTTCGTCTAAGTCTCTCGTAATATTCGCGAGGGGACTCTGCTCTCTCGTGCTTAATGTTAAGAGCGGCGGCTATCGCGGCAGTCGGGTCAATAAACGCACTGTATTCTTCGATAAGTGCATGACAAAGCTGTTCAAAGTCATTACAGACTTCTTTCATCTGCCTAGCCATCCACTCATGTACAGCTCTGCTGGTAGTTTTCCTGACCAGAAACACTTTCTCCTGTTCTGTGGCGTTTGGCAGGAACTGCAGGTTATACCTGAGGTCTTGAATATAACTCTCGATATTATTCTCTGACACTGCGGGGTCAAATCTCTCTATGTCCTTCGCTAGCTCTCTCAGAGAATGGAGGTTTATTCTCCTAGCTTCTCCGCTGACGGAGATATGACGGAGATCGTGGTCAGACTTGTCACTGCTAGAGAGAGTGCTTAATAGCGACTCGAATTCAGACCTTTTAGCAACCATCGTTAAACTTAAAGAGTATTACTTTTAAGTACGAAATCACAGTTTTACCACAGAAAACCACAAGATCAAGTATGCAATCAACCCGGTAGATCGCAAAAGATCACAAAACAATCAAGCACTGCTTAAAGAGCAAGGGGAACTTTTTCTTTTGGCTTTCAGCACACTGTATTATCGTGTATGAAACCCGCGGCGTTTTATATGAATTATTCCGCTTGGTTGATTCATTTCAGTCTTGCCACGCCCACCCAGGGACGCCAAATAAATGTAATGTTTCATAGCCGTTCAGGGACGCCAAATATGTAATCATAGTGGCTCTCTGAAGGCACCAGTTCTGTAGGGTTTGGGCATTTACTGAGACAATTATTAATTGTAGCAGTAAATCACAAAGTTGATTCTTTTGATGGCTTTAGAATCCAACCATGCGACATAACTCAAACAACGCACACACACAGGTACTAATACACGAGGATACATTTATTAATACATAGAATATGCATATAAACCTAACAGATCTTATCGAGAGGGTTATCAGAATACAAAAGGTATATATTCAATCAGTTACAAAGAGTTACATATATCAAGAGGATATACGTTCAGTATATCATTCATTAAGACCGTTTCGTAAATGAACTTGGTTATAACTTCTACATTAGATACTCAAAACAAGTACATAACTCTTAGGAATTAAATTGATATCAACTGGTTGGGATAACAATTGAATTCTCGAGCTGTAATGCATTGAAGTTGAATACTCATCCAATCTCTGGGGATTCATATCTCCTGCAGGCACAAACAATCAGCTGCAGGCTTGTTGCTGTCCAATCCGCGCTCTCTGGCTCCGTGCCAGGCTGTGCTGTGCGGCTTGCGACGGTGCGCTGCTGATGCTCACTGACCGGCTAGTTAGTGTTGGTTTTAACTAGCACAGTTTGTGCACAGGAGAAAAGATGACTGTGGGTCCCAGCAAGTCAGGAAGAGGACCGGTTCGTTCCTGATGAAGCGCTAGTTCTGAATAGTGATTCAGCTGTCCACAGTTCCGACCTGTTCATGAGGCCTGCTGCTGGTTACTCTCTGGCAACCTCCACTCTAGACTCTTAGAACAAAGGAAAGTTCTGGCACTCGGACACACTGGCCGTTCCGTGGTTGTCCGGGCTGAGTCTCAGGATGGTCAGGAGGCGCGCTGCGAGAATGCCCTGCCCTTGGGAGCCTTCTGCTCCTGGGCCGTCCTGCCCTGGAATTCTCCTTTGAATTCCCTTTAGAACAGTCCAAAGAAGTCCACTCCTGAGTCTTACTGAATCTCCCGAATCTGAATCTCTCAGGCTCTCTGTGTTGCCTGTTTTTACCTGGAGGAACTTCAGCTCATTCATTGGCTGAAAGTTCCATGGGCATCAGAGTCCCACGTGGGTTACTCAGCCCTACCAGTCCCTGATTGGTTGATCAAGGTGAGATATGAGTCACTTAGTCCTGACACTTAGTAATGCAGTCCAGATGTCCATCCGGCACTCCCTAGACTGATAGGCGCCAGTGGATGACCATTGATCATGATAGCCAGACTTAGCTAAGTGCATCCCCCTTTGGGAGCTGTCCTAGGAAACCTTAAATCACCCTGCACTAATGGTCTCTCTGTGGCTGCTCCACAGAGATGAACAGAGAAATGGGGCCTCATTGGGGAGCTCAGAAACACTTAATTCTGCCTTATTATTAAGCCTCGCCGCTACATATCCCCCCTTTTTGAAGGTCACGAGGTCCTGAGGCGTTGTTGCCTTCAAAACAAAACAGAATTAAGTGATGTCCCTTGCCATTAGAACATTAATCTTAAATGTCCACATTACTCCTCGAGAATTCATACCGGAACCAGCATTGGATACAAACAGGATGAATAACATCTGGAGTATGTATAAACAAGGTAGGAGACATTATCTAAGTCTAGGAATTACACATCAGGAAGCTCACTGTCAATATCTGATACCTCTGTAGTAGATATTTGGGGAGAAGTCACTTCCTTTCTTTTGACATGCTACCTTTGACTCATTCATGCTACCCGGAGTACATCTTGATGAAAGAGTACAGCATTCAGAGTACATCCAGTCATGATCCAGCTACCCGGCAGTAGTGTTACAATAACAACAGTTCCTGTTCCCAGCCCCCCGATAAACCACAACACCTGTGTTGGGTATCTGCTAGGGTGGTTTGGAGGTTTGTTCCATTAAAGCAAACTCAACTACCTGTACCTCTTCAGGCTTACTATTTCTTGGATTTCTATCCAATTCAATAGTGTGGCACCTGAAGGCATCCACGACCTCAAGTTTGGTCTTATATTGTCTGGTTCCAGACCGTACAGTGTTAAGTTACCATGCTGTACTATGGCCTCCTCAGGAACTTAAAGGAACTGTTTTATTAGGTAGCTGCATCATGCCTGTCACAAGTCATGGTGACAGTTAAATGTGGTGTGCTGACCAGCCATTTACTTCCCACCTACTCTTCATGGGGTTCATTAACCTCCCTCTACTCGTTAGTAGCTTTACACCCTTCATTGGTGAATCGTTTAGACACAGCCAATGGATAGCTTTAGTAGCCATACCCATCTCAAGATTTGGAACCGAATTCAATCTTGGATTGCCTTCTGGGTGAGCTATGAGCGATGGGGTTAATGTCACATACTCCTCTACTGAGAAGAGTGGAATCAAGTGGGTTGGGATTTGTGCCATGGCTAGACTGGCTACAGTGGCACCAAGCTCCCTTAACAGGTCTTGTGTCAACATTCTGGCCTGTTGCACACAAGCATAAACCCACTGTATAACACCAACAATCATGTCCACTGTTTGGGGAATAAGGTTTAACCCTGTTGCATAGGAAGTTGCCTGTAGGGTTTTCCCTAAGCTTTCCAACTTTTGCTGCTGTCGATACAGTCTGTCACTACCCTCTGGCATCTCTGACACCTGCCTTCTTGGGGCAGTCAGGGTGAGAGTGCCAGTAACAAACAAACCTACCAAAAAGAGCAAATGCACAACAGTGGTGGCAGCAATCAGTCCTCCCAAAAGTCTTTTAGGGTGGCTGATCCCAGTCATCTCCTTCTGAGTGACTGTTGCCTTTCTAAGCTGGCTCAGCATGTACATGGTGTCTTTCTCAGTATGCCATGTGGCATCCTGGGGACCAACATCCTGGAAATCTGGGGAGATCTGACGCAGCGGCTGATGCTGCTCCTCCATTTCCAGGGCATCTGCTTTTTCGATTTGTTCATGCCTGTGCTCTAGGAAACCTGCAGGGGGCGGTGCAGCGGTGGAGCATGCCTGACCCTCGGCTGAGTGGTCATCTGGAGCACCTGAGTGATCTGGGATTGTTATCCCATTCTCACTGTTCAGGTCCACCCTGCACACCTCCTGATTGAGGAATCCCTCTATCGGCATGTTTACAATCGTTCGCTGGGGGTAGGTGTAGGACACCTGCTCGCTCCCCCCTTCCCTCGCTAGGGGTTCAGGGAGCTGCCCCAGCACTGGGATAGCTAGTTCACTGTCTTTGAACTCGCTATCACCCACCAGGCCCATGTCAGTGCAGGCGGGGATTCTGACACCCCTCTTTGCGATGTCCTGCACTGGCAGGCGGGTGGCTTGACCATCCAGCTCCAGTATGGCTGAACCACTGTTGGTCAGACTCAGACTGACAGACTGAGCTGGTGGCTGTAAGAAAACCGGCTCGGCTTTCATTCCCTGTCCCTTCTGGGGGACTGGGTGTGTTGGCAACCCTGCCGTTGAGGCAGGAACAATCAGGTCAGTCTCACTCACTACCTGGTAGTTGTGAGAAATAATGTTACCTGACTGCAGGTTCCCTGGGTCACAGCAGAGGGAATCGGCATCTGGGATCAGGTGTGTCCACAGCGCAGTAGTCTCAGCGTCCAGCTGGACCTCCTGTCTAACCTGTGAATGTTGCACCAGGGGCACCTGGCGGTGGCCCTGTGACAGCTGCTCAAGCAGATCCTCACTAATAGAGGACCTCTCAGAGCTAAGGGTGAGGGCTACATCACCAACCTGCTCTCCTGCCATCTGGATCCCTTCCACCACTGCAGGGTGGTGGTCCTGACCCCTCTTGGGTGCCAAGGTGCACAGGGAAAGCTCCTTTTCATCGCCAGGTGGGGAGATCTGCTCCTCTTTAGGGATGTAAAAGGGGTGTGCTTTACCTGGTGGATCAGGCGGCTGCTTGGAGCACCGCTCCTGTGGCAGGGAGGCTGTTGTGACCTCAGCCGGGACACGACTTCCCTGTATATCCGGGGAACAAGAAAATATTTTTATTTCTTGTCCAGAGGGAACAGAAGGAATCTCCACATAGGCTTCTGTGTTCGGTGGGCACTGTGTGAGCACAGTCTGCCTCTTGGCCCCCCTTTCCTTCTGTACAGAAGGCTTAGGAGCCTTGACCTGTTTCCACACTTAGCCTTTCTGGTGATCCACCAAAGGTTCCACTCTGAGTCGCATGCCCTTTTCTTTTTCTACCCGTTTGAGCTTGCCGTGTGACATCAAACACCTTTCAACCTCAGTGTCAATCAGTGTCTCACTGGGTAAGACATCTCCCATGGCATCCTTGAGGTAAAAGCTTCCTGCTTTTCCTCTGTGTTTTACTGCCTGCTCTGTGACTTCAGGGGTGGAGTCAGCACTCGCTTGGGAGTGGCCGACCTCATCCAGGCAGGAACCCTTCCGCTCAATCAGATAGACTGAGGGAGTGGGAGGGGGCGGGTCTCCGCCTCCTCCAGTGGAGAGTATCAGCTCATTCACGCTTCCGGCAGCCTTGGGGAGCGGTTGTCCCTGTCCTAATAAAGCTTGTTCAAGCCTGGCCAGGCGGGCGGCTACTGAATCCTTTTGTTCAGCTTTATCTAGCCCTTTCCCTCCCCCGGTGTTCTCATGGCACTTAGGACGCTGGGTGCGGTCCTGTGTGCATGCTTTGGAACGGGGCTTAGCCAGCTCAGGAGCCTGTGCTCCTTCGAGCAGGAGGGAGTTAACCCTGCTGGCTCTGACGGCGAGCACAGTCGCTTTAACAGCTTTTTGCTCAGAGCGACTTTGGACATCATACTCCCAGGCTTTCTGCACGAATCTCTTAATATCAGTCATTTTCATGGTCTGTGCATCTGTATGCATTAAGATCATCTTTCTGACTGATGGGTGGAGATTCGCAATGAATAAACCCTTGAAATGTATGTTCTCTTCGCAACCCTCATCATTTCGCCCTGCAAAATAAGTTCGTCTAAGTCTCTCGTAATATTCGCGAGGGGACTCTGCTCTCTCGTGCTTAATGTTAAGAGCGGCGGCTATCGCGGCAGTCGGGTCAATAAACGCACTGTATTCTTCGATAAGTGCATGACAAAGCTGTTCAAAGTCATTACAGACTTCTTTCATCTGCCTAGCCATCCACTCATGTACAGCTCTGCTGGTAGTTTTCCTGACCAGAAACACTTTCTCCTGTTCTGTGGCGTTTGGCAGGAACTGCAGGTTATACCTGAGGTCTTGAATATAACTCTCGATATTATTCTCTGACACTGCGGGGTCAAATCTCTCTATGTCCTTCGCTAGCTCTCTCAGAGAATGGAGGTTTATTCTCCTAGCTTCTCCGCTGACGGAGATATGACGGAGATCGTGGTCAGACTTGTCACTGCTAGAGAGAGTGCTTAATAGCGACTCGAATTCAGACCTTTTAGCAACCATCGTTAAACTTAAAGAGTATTACTTTTAAGTACGAAATCACAGTTTTACCACAGAAAACCACAAGATCAAGTATGCAATCAACCCGGTAGATCGCAAAAGATCACAAAACAATCAAGCACTGCTTAAAGAGCAAGGGGAACTTTTTCTTTTGGCTTTCAGCACACTGTATTATCGTGTATGAAACCCGCGGCGTTTTATATGAATTATTCCGCTTGGTTGATTCATTTCAGTCTTGCCACGCCCACCCAGGGACGCCAAATAAATGTAATGTTTCATAGCCGTTCAGGGACGCCAAATATGTAATCATAGTGGCTCTCTGAAGGCACCAGTTCTGTAGGGTTTGGGCATTTACTGAGACAATTATTAATTGTAGCAGTAAATCACAAAGTTGATTCTTTTGATGGCTTTAGAATCCAACCATGCGACATAACTCAAACAACGCACACACACAGGTACTAATACACGAGGATACATTTATTAATACATAGAATATGCATATAAACCTAACAGATCTTATCGAGAGGGTTATCAGAATACAAAAGGTATATATTCAATCAGTTACAAAGAGTTACATATATCAAGAGGATATACGTTCAGTATATCATTCATTAAGACCGTTTCGTAAATGAACTTGGTTATAACTTCTACATTAGATACTCAAAACAAGTACATAACTCTTAGGAATTAAATTGATATCAACTGGTTGGGATAACAATTGAATTCTCGAGCTGTAATGCATTGAAGTTGAATACTCATCCAATCTCTGGGGATTCATATCTCCTGCAGGCACAAACAATCAGCTGCAGGCTTGTTGCTGTCCAATCCGCGCTCTCTGGCTCCGTGCCAGGCTGTGCTGTGCGGCTTGCGACGGTGCGCTGCTGATGCTCACTGACCGGCTAGTTAGTGTTGGTTTTAACTAGCACAGTTTGTGCACAGGAGAAAAGATGACTGTGGGTCCCAGCAAGTCAGGAAGAGGACCGGTTCGTTCCTGATGAAGCGCTAGTTCTGAATAGTGATTCAGCTGTCCACAGTTCCGACCTGTTCATGAGGCCTGCTGCTGGTTACTCTCTGGCAACCTCCACTCTAGACTCTTAGAACAAAGGAAAGTTCTGGCACTCGGACACACTGGCCGTTCCGTGGTTGTCCGGGCTGAGTCTCAGGATGGTCAGGAGGCGCGCTGCGAGAATGCCCTGCCCTTGGGAGCCTTCTGCTCCTGGGCCGTCCTGCCCTGGAATTCTCCTTTGAATTCCCTTTAGAACAGTCCAAAGAAGTCCACTCCTGAGTCTTACTGAATCTCCCGAATCTGAATCTCTCAGGCTCTCTGTGTTGCCTGTTTTTACCTGGAGGAACTTCAGCTCATTCATTGGCTGAAAGTTCCATGGGCATCAGAGTCCCACGTGGGTTACTCAGCCCTACCAGTCCCTGATTGGTTGATCAAGGTGAGATATGAGTCACTTAGTCCTGACACTTAGTAATGCAGTCCAGATGTCCATCCGGCACTCCCTAGACTGATAGGCGCCAGTGGATGACCATTGATCATGATAGCCAGACTTAGCTAAGTGCATCCCCCTTTGGGAGCTGTCCTAGGAAACCTTAAATCACCCTGCACTAATGGTCTCTCTGTGGCTGCTCCACAGAGATGAACAGAGAAATGGGGCCTCATTGGGGAGCTCAGAAACACTTAATTCTGCCTTATTATTAAGCCTCGCCGCTACATATCCCCCCTTTTTGAAGGTCACGAGGTCCTGAGGCGTTGTTGCCTTCAAAACAAAACAGAATTAAGTGATGTCCCTTGCCATTAGAACATTAATCTTAAATGTCCACATTACTCCTCGAGAATTCATACCGGAACCAGCATTGGATACAAACAGGATGAATAACATCTGGAGTATGTATAAACAAGGTAGGAGACATTATCTAAGTCTAGGAATTACACATCAGGAAGCTCACTGTCAATATCTGATACCTCTGTAGTAGATATTTGGGGAGAAGTCACTTCCTTTCTTTTGACATGCTACCTTTGACTCATTCATGCTACCCGGAGTACATCTTGATGAAAGAGTACAGCATTCAGAGTACATCCAGTCATGATCCAGCTACCCGGCAGTAGTGTTACAATAACAACAGTTCCTGTTCCCAGCCCCCCGATAAACCACAACACCTGTGTTGGGTATCTGCTAGGGTGGTTTGGAGGTTTGTTCCATTAAAGCAAACTCAACTACCTGTACCTCTTCAGGCTTACTATTTCTTGGATTTCTATCCAATTCAATAGTGTGGCACCTGAAGGCATCCACGACCTCAAGTTTGGTCTTATATTGTCTGGTTCCAGACCGTACAGTGTTAAGTTACCATGCTGTACTATGGCCTCCTCAGGAACTTAAAGGAACTGTTTTATTAGGTAGCTGCATCATGCCTGTCACAAGTCATGGTGACAGTTAAATGTGGTGTGCTGACCAGCCATTTACTTCCCACCTACTCTTCATGGGGTTCATTAACCTCCCTCTACTCGTTAGTAGCTTTACACCCTTCATTGGTGAATCGTTTAGACACAGCCAATGGATAGCTTTAGTAGCCATACCCATCTCAAGATTTGGAACCGAATTCAATCTTGGATTGCCTTCTGGGTGAGCTATGAGCGATGGGGTTAATGTCACATACTCCTCTACTGAGAAGAGTGGAATCAAGTGGGTTGGGATTTGTGCCATGGCTAGACTGGCTACAGTGGCACCAAGCTCCCTTAACAGGTCTTGTGTCAACATTCTGGCCTGTTGCACACAAGCATAAACCCACTGTATAACACCAACAATCATGTCCACTGTTTGGGGAATAAGGTTTAACCCTGTTGCATAGGAAGTTGCCTGTAGGGTTTTCCCTAAGCTTTCCAACTTTTGCTGCTGTCGATACAGTCTGTCACTACCCTCTGGCATCTCTGACACCTGCCTTCTTGGGGCAGTCAGGGTGAGAGTGCCAGTAACAAACAAACCTACCAAAAAGAGCAAATGCACAACAGTGGTGGCAGCAATCAGTCCTCCCAAAAGTCTTTTAGGGTGGCTGATCCCAGTCATCTCCTTCTGAGTGACTGTTGCCTTTCTAAGCTGGCTCAGCATGTACATGGTGTCTTTCTCAGTATGCCATGTGGCATCCTGGGGACCAACATCCTGGAAATCTGGGGAGATCTGACGCAGCGGCTGATGCTGCTCCTCCATTTCCAGGGCATCTGCTTTTTCGATTTGTTCATGCCTGTGCTCTAGGAAACCTGCAGGGGGCGGTGCAGCGGTGGAGCATGCCTGACCCTCGGCTGAGTGGTCATCTGGAGCACCTGAGTG
This sequence comes from Atractosteus spatula, assembly GCF_055471065.1. Classification (NCBI taxonomy): domain Eukaryota; kingdom Metazoa; phylum Chordata; class Actinopteri; order Semionotiformes; family Lepisosteidae; genus Atractosteus; species Atractosteus spatula. The sequence continues at coordinate 15,074,141 of NC_142724.1, forward strand.
ATCTGGGATTGTTATCCCATTCTCACTGTTCAGGTCCACCCTGCACACCTCCTGATTGAGGAATCCCTCTATCGGCATGTTTACAATCGTTCGCTGGGGGTAGGTGTAGGACACCTGCTCGCTCCCCCCTTCCCTCGCTAGGGGTTCAGGGAGCTGCCCCAGCACTGGGATAGCTAGTTCACTGTCTTTGAACTCGCTATCACCCACCAGGCCCATGTCAGTGCAGGCGGGGATTCTGACACCCCTCTTTGCGATGTCCTGCACTGGCAGGCGGGTGGCTTGACCATCCAGCTCCAGTATGGCTGAACCACTGTTGGTCAGACTCAGACTGACAGACTGAGCTGGTGGCTGTAAGAAAACCGGCTCGGCTTTCATTCCCTGTCCCTTCTGGGGGACTGGGTGTGTTGGCAACCCTGCCGTTGAGGCAGGAACAATCAGGTCAGTCTCACTCACTACCTGGTAGTTGTGAGAAATAATGTTACCTGACTGCAGGTTCCCTGGGTCACAGCAGAGGGAATCGGCATCTGGGATCAGGTGTGTCCACAGCGCAGTAGTCTCAGCGTCCAGCTGGACCTCCTGTCTAACCTGTGAATGTTGCACCAGGGGCACCTGGCGGTGGCCCTGTGACAGCTGCTCAAGCAGATCCTCACTAATAGAGGACCTCTCAGAGCTAAGGGTGAGGGCTACATCACCAACCTGCTCTCCTGCCATCTGGATCCCTTCCACCACTGCAGGGTGGTGGTCCTGACCCCTCTTGGGTGCCAAGGTGCACAGGGAAAGCTCCTTTTCATCGCCAGGTGGGGAGATCTGCTCCTCTTTAGGGATGTAAAAGGGGTGTGCTTTACCTGGTGGATCAGGCGGCTGCTTGGAGCACCGCTCCTGTGGCAGGGAGGCTGTTGTGACCTCAGCCGGGACACGACTTCCCTGTATATCCGGGGAACAAGAAAATATTTTTATTTCTTGTCCAGAGGGAACAGAAGGAATCTCCACATAGGCTTCTGTGTTCGGTGGGCACTGTGTGAGCACAGTCTGCCTCTTGGCCCCCCTTTCCTTCTGTACAGAAGGCTTAGGAGCCTTGACCTGTTTCCACACTTAGCCTTTCTGGTGATCCACCAAAGGTTCCACTCTGAGTCGCATGCCCTTTTCTTTTTCTACCCGTTTGAGCTTGCCGTGTGACATCAAACACCTTTCAACCTCAGTGTCAATCAGTGTCTCACTGGGTAAGACATCTCCCATGGCATCCTTGAGGTAAAAGCTTCCTGCTTTTCCTCTGTGTTTTACTGCCTGCTCTGTGACTTCAGGGGTGGAGTCAGCACTCGCTTGGGAGTGGCCGACCTCATCCAGGCAGGAACCCTTCCGCTCAATCAGATAGACTGAGGGAGTGGGAGGGGGCGGGTCTCCGCCTCCTCCAGTGGAGAGTATCAGCTCATTCACGCTTCCGGCAGCCTTGGGGAGCGGTTGTCCCTGTCCTAATAAAGCTTGTTCAAGCCTGGCCAGGCGGGCGGCTACTGAATCCTTTTGTTCAGCTTTATCTAGCCCTTTCCCTCCCCCGGTGTTCTCATGGCACTTAGGACGCTGGGTGCGGTCCTGTGTGCATGCTTTGGAACGGGGCTTAGCCAGCTCAGGAGCCTGTGCTCCTTCGAGCAGGAGGGAGTTAACCCTGCTGGCTCTGACGGCGAGCACAGTCGCTTTAACAGCTTTTTGCTCAGAGCGACTTTGGACATCATACTCCCAGGCTTTCTGCACGAATCTCTTAATATCAGTCATTTTCATGGTCTGTGCATCTGTATGCATTAAGATCATCTTTCTGACTGATGGGTGGAGATTCGCAATGAATAAACCCTTGAAATGTATGTTCTCTTCGCAACCCTCATCATTTCGCCCTGCAAAATAAGTTCGTCTAAGTCTCTCGTAATATTCGCGAGGGGACTCTGCTCTCTCGTGCTTAATGTTAAGAGCGGCGGCTATCGCGGCAGTCGGGTCAATAAACGCACTGTATTCTTCGATAAGTGCATGACAAAGCTGTTCAAAGTCATTACAGACTTCTTTCATCTGCCTAGCCATCCACTCATGTACAGCTCTGCTGGTAGTTTTCCTGACCAGAAACACTTTCTCCTGTTCTGTGGCGTTTGGCAGGAACTGCAGGTTATACCTGAGGTCTTGAATATAACTCTCGATATTATTCTCTGACACTGCGGGGTCAAATCTCTCTATGTCCTTCGCTAGCTCTCTCAGAGAATGGAGGTTTATTCTCCTAGCTTCTCCGCTGACGGAGATATGACGGAGATCGTGGTCAGACTTGTCACTGCTAGAGAGAGTGCTTAATAGCGACTCGAATTCAGACCTTTTAGCAACCATCGTTAAACTTAAAGAGTATTACTTTTAAGTACGAAATCACAGTTTTACCACAGAAAACCACAAGATCAAGTATGCAATCAACCCGGTAGATCGCAAAAGATCACAAAACAATCAAGCACTGCTTAAAGAGCAAGGGGAACTTTTTCTTTTGGCTTTCAGCACACTGTATTATCGTGTATGAAACCCGCGGCGTTTTATATGAATTATTCCGCTTGGTTGATTCATTTCAGTCTTGCCACGCCCACCCAGGGACGCCAAATAAATGTAATGTTTCATAGCCGTTCAGGGACGCCAAATATGTAATCATAGTGGCTCTCTGAAGGCACCAGTTCTGTAGGGTTTGGGCATTTACTGAGACAATTATTAATTGTAGCAGTAAATCACAAAGTTGATTCTTTTGATGGCTTTAGAATCCAACCATGCGACATAACTCAAACAACGCACACACACAGGTACTAATACACGAGGATACATTTATTAATACATAGAATATGCATATAAACCTAACAGATCTTATCGAGAGGGTTATCAGAATACAAAAGGTATATATTCAATCAGTTACAAAGAGTTACATATATCAAGAGGATATACGTTCAGTATATCATTCATTAAGACCGTTTCGTAAATGAACTTGGTTATAACTTCTACATTAGATACTCAAAACAAGTACATAACTCTTAGGAATTAAATTGATATCAACTGGTTGGGATAACAATTGAATTCTCGAGCTGTAATGCATTGAAGTTGAATACTCATCCAATCTCTGGGGATTCATATCTCCTGCAGGCACAAACAATCAGCTGCAGGCTTGTTGCTGTCCAATCCGCGCTCTCTGGCTCCGTGCCAGGCTGTGCTGTGCGGCTTGCGACGGTGCGCTGCTGATGCTCACTGACCGGCTAGTTAGTGTTGGTTTTAACTAGCACAGTTTGTGCACAGGAGAAAAGATGACTGTGGGTCCCAGCAAGTCAGGAAGAGGACCGGTTCGTTCCTGATGAAGCGCTAGTTCTGAATAGTGATTCAGCTGTCCACAGTTCCGACCTGTTCATGAGGCCTGCTGCTGGTTACTCTCTGGCAACCTCCACTCTAGACTCTTAGAACAAAGGAAAGTTCTGGCACTCGGACACACTGGCCGTTCCGTGGTTGTCCGGGCTGAGTCTCAGGATGGTCAGGAGGCGCGCTGCGAGAATGCCCTGCCCTTGGGAGCCTTCTGCTCCTGGGCCGTCCTGCCCTGGAATTCTCCTTTGAATTCCCTTTAGAACAGTCCAAAGAAGTCCACTCCTGAGTCTTACTGAATCTCCCGAATCTGAATCTCTCAGGCTCTCTGTGTTGCCTGTTTTTACCTGGAGGAACTTCAGCTCATTCATTGGCTGAAAGTTCCATGGGCATCAGAGTCCCACGTGGGTTACTCAGCCCTACCAGTCCCTGATTGGTTGATCAAGGTGAGATATGAGTCACTTAGTCCTGACACTTAGTAATGCAGTCCAGATGTCCATCCGGCACTCCCTAGACTGATAGGCGCCAGTGGATGACCATTGATCATGATAGCCAGACTTAGCTAAGTGCATCCCCCTTTGGGAGCTGTCCTAGGAAACCTTAAATCACCCTGCACTAATGGTCTCTCTGTGGCTGCTCCACAGAGATGAACAGAGAAATGGGGCCTCATTGGGGAGCTCAGAAACACTTAATTCTGCCTTATTATTAAGCCTCGCCGCTACACATCCAACCATGTCTTTTGAAGGTGGGAGGCTGAAGTATCAGGTGAAAGCAGAGAGAACATGCAAACTCCACACAGACAAAACTAGAATTAAACCCATGACAGTGGATCTGTGTGGCAGTCAAGCTAACTACCATGTTATTATACTGGACCAGAGAAAGAGGTTTCCTTTGTGACCTAGTGATAGGTCAATCACACTCGCAAAAAATAAAACAACAGACCAAAAAGGAAAGAAAATCCCATTTTGAAATCCCATCTCTGAAATCCCATGTGGCAGGAAGATGACATTTTTATTAGAAATAAAAATAAAATATGCTACCACAAGGAGTCTCTTTTCATGCGTTCAGTTATAGCAGTTCAGAAATAAGAAGTTATAATTTTGCAATGTGAACAAATTGTGTGAGAGAGTGGTGAGCAAATGGAAACAGTGAATTGAATTTAGGGTAATAACAGAATAATGAGGCATGGGGTCAAGATAACTTTGAAATTTTGTCAGTCTTACCATATGCTGTCTGCAGAAATGTTTAATTTTTCTCCTCTGTCACTGTAGTACTCTTCAATGATCATGTTGGCATTAGTGTCATGGGCAGAGTTGAAGTTTGTGACAACTCGTGTTGGGATTCCCAGGACCCTCATCACTAACAGCACATGTTTAGCACAAGAGAGAGAGAGGTAAAATTACTGCTGGCATCTGTCAATCTTATCTGTGTCTCACGAGAGGGGGCTCCCCCAGTATGAGAAGGTCTTAATGACACTTGCTGAAAGTATTCCTGAATGGGGTTTCCCTGAGAAGACTGTGAGAAGAAACAGAAGTCTTTCAGAGTTACACAGGGGTCAGTGCTCTTTAGAGCACAGTGGGAGGCATTTTCAGTTCCCCACTCTCAGTCATCTTTGTCAGACTGTTTTCAGGTTAAGCAAAGACAAAGAGAGGACCAAACAAAGGGAAATCCTCTCTGTCTTGCAGAGTACAAGATTTCATCACCCTTTAGAACATTAGGTATTGGACACATTTCCAGGCTGTGTGCCAAGAAAATGCTTCAAACAGCAGATTAGTGTACACTCACTCAAACCAGTTATTGGCAACGAAATTACAAGCCTGTTAAAAGGCCCTATTATAAAGAGTTACTTCAGAGGGAAATTAAACTGTTCAACCACACCTCAGTAAAAGATTGTCAGTTCCTGAAGTACCTGTACACATGACGGCCGCGTAGACCCAGCACTGGCCATACCGCACTGGACTGAATTTGGACCTTGCCCATTGCTGTAGGATTTCGGCACTCCCTGTCCAGTCTGAGGGGTTGACCCCACTGCTGTAGTCCCCTGACCAGTTCCCCTTGAGGACTCCCCGATCATCCTCACAGTTAATCTGGTAGCAGGTTTGAAAAAGGAATGTTTGTGAGTTCAATACCGAACTAAAAGAAGTCTAAACTAAGAGAAGTGTTTCATACACTTGCATCACAACAGAAAAGCTTAAAATAGGATTCTCACACTCTACTTACCATGGCACACACAACTCTGCTTATGTACACTGGGTCCCGTCGGCTGAAATAATCTCTTTCACTGTTTCTTCCATGTTGGGGACTTATTTGAAGCAAATTCAGACAAATCTCCAGTATCCCTTCTTCAAACTGAATTTTTTAAAACAGGGAAACAATGAGCTCAGAAATGGGGGATGAATCCTCCTAACCACTGTTATTTCTTTTTAGTTTTGGAGTGAGCACTCTTGTTATTCTTAACATACAGTACGTGCAGGAAGATGTTTATGAGCAAGGTATCTCTTTAAAAAGCTTGGTGTAAAGACACATTTTGAAAAACCAAAGGCATTTTGAGTCAGTTCACTGTTGTTTTTCAAGACTCCTTTAACTCCAGTTGAAGAAGCACAGGTATTTCCAGCTACATTATTGAATATTGAATTCCCACGGCAACACTAAATCATGTGTGCAATGCAAGCCCTGTCAAGAAGTAGCACCTTGCCAGGACCTTATCAGGGAACTTGTTTATCAGGAATATGCAGGTTTCTGACAATGGACAGATGGAAGCACAGAGTTTTTCTGAAGAGGTGCCCCTTGAATGCAGATACTGTAAATAACTCGACCCCTCCACACCTCCACACCCACTTTTCTGTTTCATTTTTCTCACCTGACCAAAAGCCCATGGCCGAGACTCAATATTTTGGGGTGTACCCGTGTACACAAACCCAAAGTCATTCCTGACGTATTCCTCTCTCTGGTTTTCCCCAGGCAGGAAGACGGAGTCCCCTACGAGACACACGAAAAAATCTTTGAAAACTGGGGCATTATACCAGAACAAAGTTGTCAATCAGTTCTTTCTTCATCATCAGTTTTTACAAGTCTACTTTCTTATTCCACGTCATTACACATTCCGTCTGACTCTCCTCAAATGTTACTATACTGTCAAAAGTATATGTTTGCTGTCATAACCTGCCGATTGAATTAAAAGAAAAGGCTGTCACAAAGTCACTTTGTCGGTAGTACATGACAGATTGAGATTCACTGAGCACGCACTACATTCTTATATAGACCACAGAACTGAACTTACCACGGCACCAGGGATTGAACAGCAGAACGAACTCTCCGATGATGTAGTTGCGTGCCTGATACTGAGACTGAATCTTAAAGTGGAGAGTGTAGAGCCCTATCGAAGCTGAAGGAGGTGCGGAGATGTGCACCGACAGGGACTTGGAGTAAACGTCTCCTTGCAGAATCTGCGCATTCCAACCAGAGTGGGGATTGTGCATTGCGAAAGAGGCTGGGAATGCAACATATGATCTATCTATAGGGAAAAAAAGGTGCAGAGAAGAGCATTCGGTCATGATACATCCAAAAAATAAAACATAAAGTAACTATTTTGCTCACTTGCATGGTTTGTGAACATGTTTCTATATTCCAGGGACTCCACTAGGCTCACATAGGTCAAAGACAGTTAAAAAAAATCAAAGCTTCATTTCATGTGGAAGCTAACAACATAATTCCAGGGAATAAATCTATTTTTAATAACTGAGACACTTCTCTTTATTTTCCAAAGACAAGGAGAGTCCTGCATATCAATATCAACTCCTTATGAAACCACGTACTGTGAAAGCATCGAGAACACAAATGAAAAGTGCTCACTCCTAGTTTTAGGAACAAAACAATAGCATTTATTTCTTGGAGGACCAGAAGGGGAACTCAGTTGAGCACAATTACATTAGATTGTTTGGTTTGGAATGTGTTAATTGAGGTTTTACGTTCAAGCAAAGTAGATTTTCCTTAGAAATCTGAACTTGAACACAAGTTTCTTGATGGAAGAAAGGCAACGGTAGTGTTTGCCGCCGTGACAAAATTCGGGTGGGAAGCCCAATTACAGCCGCAGGTCATTACCTAAGAAAGCTGCAAATGTCAAAGTGTCCACCTGCGGATTGTAGCCCCGACCCTCGAAGAACAAGGTGACTTTGAAGGGCACCCCTCGGCGCACCACCAGAGACCTCGAGCTCAAACCCTGGGTCTGGTGGTTCCTGTGGTTGCTCTGCTGTTCCATGTTGGTGTATTTAAGTCTTAGATCTTTAAAAGAGAAGAAAAGGGTCAGCAAAACCAAAGGGTAGAGAAGACAGTTTTACTCAGTGCTGGGGATTCAATCTCTCGTGATTTAATCTCTGAGGTGCCGGAGATCTGCAAGGCAATGCTACTTGTTTTCCTCTGTACAGTAATTATATTCGACTTTTCTTTGTTTTATGTTTGCATTTTGACATGCTGCAGCTCTGCGCTTTATCGTGGTCTCTGCTGCACTACACTGTGCTGGTCTTTTAACTTTTACAGCAGTAAAGTTTTTAAAGTTCCCTGCTGGCAATATTGTAGGTTAGTAATCAGCCGGCACAAGGAGAAAGACTCTCACTGATTTCCTGTCCATGGTAATCTCCAAGGACATGTTACTATCCTGATATTTCTTAGTGTGATTATGATGCACAGTGAGAATTTGTAGTTGCGTGAAAGGTCTGTAGTTCTCGTCTTTTACTTAGTATAGTGTGCTTCAATATGCAAATGGAATGTGCAGATAAAAGGGTGCATTGACTTAATATGATATATGAAAGAATAATGTGCACAGTATACTATATATTTAACATTATATATTTTAATATACTGTATATATATAACTGGTTATGTTTTGTTTCAATAAAATATTTTTATTAAACATGGTGATTGAAGGAGGTGTTTGGTATTCTTTTCTTGATCAATACCCCGCTTCTCTTGTAAACAAAATGTAAACTTAGGTTGTAACCTAAATTCTTGACTCACTCAAATGAAAATTTGAACTATTTAAAAACATACAGGAGGGTCAAAGAAATTAATGTCTTTTGTGCTTTCTGCATTCCTGCTTTGTTTCACCATGCAAAAATTAAGTCCATCCACCTCCCCAGTATAGTAAACCCTGTCCAGCTTTTGGGAATGTTTCTTACTTCATTCCTGAAATAACAAATACTTTCACACAATGACTTGGTGCACTGAAGGCAAAGGGTGAGGGATCAACTAGATGTTATTAATTTCAGAGGTTATTAGTTGCTTAATTTGAGTTAATTAACAGTTTAAAAAAATAACAAATAATAAGACTGCTGTCATTCATTATCTTTGTGTCTGAAGTTATGAAAATGTCACATTATTTTCCATCATCACTATTTTTATATCAATTGTAGTATGCCACTAAACTGAAATGATCAAAATCACTAAAAACATATTACAGACATTACAACATTTCATGTACAGGTGGAACATACATTGCATTGTACTGTATGTAATATCTCTCTCCATGTACATGAATATGAAATTATCATTCACTATAGAAAAAATGCATATGAAGGCAGTCCAGCCACAGAGTCCTTGCAATCTGCTTTCTGGAGCCTTAAATCTTAACAGTATTCCCTTAAAAGTATACTAAAATATTTTTAATTCCTCCGGTATAAAAAATCATGAGTATGGATGAATAACAGCTTTTAATAACATATGCTATGTTGAGGGAGAGGAAATCGAAGTCATACAAGTCCACGATCCTAGAAAATTGTCATGGCAGGTGTCTAAGCAAACATTTGGACTGTGGTCACAGTGGGTTGTTCTCCAGCCTGTTGTGCTTTGTTTAGTGTTAAGTGTATCAAAGTGACAATGTCAAGTGTGACATCGTGGACAAAGACACAATGATTCATAGTTTATGCTGTTAGCATCAATGGAAACCACAGACATGTGTGTAATTATGACAAAATGTTGCTTTAGTGTATATCATCATAGGAAACCATCTAAGAAGACTGTGGTAATTGTTAAGCTTTTGAAACAATTAGCTTTGCTAATTATTAAATTTGTTTGATTATAAAGTATATTTAAAATGCACGGCATTGTAATAAATGCTACACTTTACAATTCCCTAAAATAAAAGCAACAGACAAAAGAATAATATTAATAATACAAAGAAATATTAACCTTTGCCCATGCTTATAGTGCCCCCACTTAGATAACTACACTTCTGCCTGCATGACGGCTTGCCTGGCTTTGCCAAAGCAGATGTAGCTCAGAGAAGAACTCCAAACACTTCTCCTGATGTGATGGATGAGAGCAGTTCAGGAATTCACAGTTGACTGATTTAACTAATGTAACAACTTATCAACATCAGCATCAAGGCATCGGAAAGCATTACTACAGCAACTCTTCAAGCTAGGTGTTTTTCAATCCAGTAAATTCTTTTTCAATGCAAAAGATTCTTTTCAGCATCAAAAAAGAAACGAAAGAAAATACATATCTGATCACCATTTAAGAATTCCATACAAAGGTATAATGAAATGAGAGGATAAACTAATACTATATACTATACTACAATATAAAAGTTGTATCCGCTGTATTAACATGCTACAACTAAAATACATGTGGTGACTTTATTTTTTAATTTGCATGTATAATAACTTTGTATTTAAAAACAAATCTGTTACATTTAATGCAAGATGTGTCTACATCTGAATTTGTACTTGTTAGATTCGTATATTAGGTTTTTTAGACAGGTAAGGTCTTGATAAAATAGGAAACTAGAGAACATTCTGCACTGTCAGGATTTTTAAAGTTCTTTACTTTGGCAGAAGTGGAATTTTGATTGCATGTTTAGGTCTGAAGAAACAAACTCCAGCCGCAGCAAAGCAGAGTTATCAATGATAGACTAAAATAAAATGATCAGATGTCTTTTTTCTTCCATACATGTTTCTACTGCAACATCTGCAAGCAGGGTATTATAGAGCAGTAATAATATTGCCCAGATGTGTGTTGCTGGTAAGCATATAAACAGGTTTAGGAGGACTAGGTTCTCAAACTAATCTGTTGGCAACTGTAAAAGGAAAAAATAAAATATACATTGATATGCAGTGCAATAGTCAAGAAAACCTGTAATGTCATGCTGGTTTTGAATATAATAACCTCACTTGGGTACAATTCTATGTCCAAATGTCAAAACATCCTGGATATAAAAAATGACAAAGAAACAATGTTTAAAAAGCACACAGATTAATGTGCATGCACACTCACCTTCCATTTCTTCTGTGTTTCTCTCTTTCTTGTGTCTCTGAAAAGTTCTGTGAATAACTGAATTCACGGTGTCTGCCTGTCAGTTTTTAAGTACTGTACTGACTCCTCCTCCCAGCAAAGAAAGTCATGGAAAAAATGTTTCAGGAGACCTGTGGCAGACAAACAGGCTCTGCTGCAGGGCATTGTGGGCATTGTTCTGAAGTCATTGAAGGTGTTGGGGACACAGCCCTCTGCCCTGCCTAGAACATACCTTATTCTCAAAGCAGCAGATTCCTGTAGAGCTGACACCATAGCCTTGTATGCCTCAGGGCCCGGGATAGACACCCAGAAAAAAATAAGGAGGTTCTCCCCACCGTGCAAAATCTATTCACCTTCTTTGGTAATAGAGGAGCCCTAAGGAAGTCTTCATCCAGCAGTGGAAAAGAATTAATGACAGTGATCTATTACTCCTCCATCCATTTTCTAACTACTTTATCCAACACAGAGTCATGGGGTAGCTGGAACCTATCCTGGCAAACAATAGGCGTGAGGCAGGATACACCCTGGATGGGACGCCAGTCCAACACCGGGAACAAAGAGACTCAAACATGCACACACTCAACCCAGGTCCAGCTTTCTGTCATGGGTGTCGGAAAGGACATGCCATCGAATGACAAAGAGACCAATAGAGACCCTATGCATAGCGGCAACAGGGGCAACACAGTGGTTATCCCCGGCTCACAGGGTCAGACGATGTTGGATAGAAACCTACGTACTCAGGCCGCGACAGAGACGACCAGGTGTTAGGCGGTTCTCAAGACATCCGAACCCTCAATGCTGAGCAAGGAGCAAGGGGAGACCCGGAAATACATAGCCCCACACAAAGACACACCGGAAGGACAAGAAAAACACAGGAAAACTAAGAAGAGGACAGAGAAGGTGCGCCCTCTAGATGTAGAGAACATGACACTTTCCCAGCAGCCAATTAACCAACCAGTATGTCTTTAGACTGCAGGTGGAAACCAGAGCACCCAGAAGAAACCCATGTGATCAGGGAGAGAACATATAAACTCCGTGCAAACAGCACCCCACATCCAGAATTGAACCAAGAGCCCCAGTGCTTTGAGGCAACAGTGCTAACCACTGTGCAGTATTGTGTTGTATTATTTTATACACCAGAGAACATCAGGACAAAAGAAGTTTGAATACTGAATCCCTCCTGGGTATTTGTTATTCTAAAATTCTGATATTCTGATTATTGTTTAATCATGAAAAAATTAGACACAAGCTTATTAAAGTAATCATGCAATTATATGTAATTATATATCATATAGTAACTATAATTTATTTCAAGACCTATGTAATTTATAATATATTTGTCACATCATTTCAGGTTTTATTGTCAATTTTGTGGGTTTAAACCGAATTTAATTTAGCACTTGCATATGTGGGTAAAAACTTTAAATCCAAATTACAATAAAAACATTTCAGGAAAAGTCATTTTGGATATGTACTGGCAGCATGAAAGAACATACCTCAAATAAAAAAAAACTACTCTTTACATAAGGATCTGCCAGGTCAGTTACTCACCAAGTTTCCATTACCAATTCACGAGGAATGACAGCAGCCGAAAGCTTGGGAGAAATTAGAATCGTTTATTGTGATGTGGAGATTTGGCGTAACCCGCTTGGCTGAGGGCCAACCTCCCGGCCGTCGGACGGGGAGGATAGGACCCCCATGCGACCAATGGGGTAGCTGCAAAGGTGGAGAGGGGGTGGAGGAGGGATGCAGAAAACGAACGAGGAAGAGGAGAGAGTGACGTTTGATATTTATGGAGACCGGTTGCTTACGTCAGGATTAGTGAGAATTGCGGCAGCTGTGTCGAATGAGCGCGGCTGCCTTCATTCCTCCCGAACTTTCATTAAAAACTCCATTTAAAAATTAATTATGTACATATTTTACTAACTTCAAAATATCTTCAAGAACTTGGCTCATTGATAAAAAAGCTCTTTGATTTTTATTTTTGCATTTGGAAACACGTCATATGTTCTTACTTTCCTGAGAATTCACACAGGTGTTATACTGCTCAGGTGAGTTTGCAAATCTGTGATTAGAACAGAGAAAGACAAGTTTAGACAGTGTGCACTGCCTTGGATACAAAGACAAACTCCCCATGGCATGAAGGGTGTGGATAGGTCTGTCGTAAGATTTGTTCAAATTTCAAATACAGATACAGCAGGTGACAGGAGGGGCTGCCAACAGCCACCCTAGGTGAAACTTATTCACCCTATTATTCATACTTTCTATATACAGGCAACTCAGAAGAAGATAAGAAGATATACTATTCTGTTGTATTTAATACATTTTGGCCTAAGAACTGTGGTTTAAATTGTCAGGATTTATAATTCAATATTATGAACCCTTACACTGGCAATAAAAGTTACAAAGTGGGAACTCAATTTGGATCAGCAAATTTTTAATGGATCTGAAGGAAATAAGTAACCCAACACACATAATGCAATCACATGGGTTTGATGTTTTCGAGATCTATCTTAATCAGGCTGTTTCCAGAATGGAACCCAGATTGGTATTTATTCCAATGGGCAGCTGTGCACAGCTCTACAGACTTTACAGATGTGATGGCACAGAAGGTCACACACCCCATTATGTTGAACGTAACTGCAAGCTTGTGCATGCAAAGATGACCACAGCACATTCCTGGGAATTGTATCATATTGAAATAGTATGTCATACCCAACACACCCCAAAGGATACCTTTCATTCAAAAATCTTTGAATCACAAAGAACATTATAGGCTTTTCAATCTTAAGTTCTTAAATTCTTAAGAATGGAATGTAAGTTTGTACATTTTGTCTCTTGCATAATCTTTATTTGGCATTTTAATATAATGTTTTAGCAGTATCAACATTAAAGCAATAAAAAAAGAACTGAGCCAAAATGAATATCTTGCCATAGATAGGCATGATCATGTGCAGGTAAAATGTGATTGTTATCAAAATGGGATTACGGTTACAGACATTAATAGTAAAATATTGCTAGTTTCCCTGAGGTGGGCTGCATTAATACTGTAGCTTGAAAAGCCTTGCAAATCTTGATGCTAAGAATGGGAAAAGAGATAAAACAAAAGAATGAGCTTAAATCAAAACCTGGACCCTGCCAGCCTATTGTAATTTACAGACCCAGTACTTGATGGTGCTTTTCCACTGGAAAATTTTTATCTAAATTTAAATAAATTATAAATTCACAGGAGAACTAAAAGGAGCCACTCAGTACTGAATTTTTAGTTTACCGTCAGCAAAAGTGTCTGAGTTTGATTCAAGCTGAATCTGACTCCATTTGAGATATCACAAAAATTGGACAAAATATGGAAGTATTGGGGAGCTCGTGGTCAGGATAGGTTGGAACCTTAGAGTGAAAACTATGGAATAAACATTTGTTCCTGTTTTATACTAAGAATGGCCATGTTTACCAGTCCACATTTTGTTGTCTGTTGTTCTCTTAATACATTTAAGAATTAATAATGAAAATACTGTAACTGCAGTAATGCCTTAGAAATGTGAATGCGATAGTTTCATTGAGTTCTGTTACAGAGCCTGGTAACAAACACCATACACTGTCCAGGCATCTGCTCCACATTTGTTAGTCGATAATGCATGTATCACAGGTGTCACAAAAATTGACATGCAAAGTTTATTGTAAATAAATCTCTTTAAAAATTAATGGAAACCTTAATAAAATTATTCACAAGACAAGGGAAACTGGGTTTATGCTTAGCCTTCAGTTAAATAAAAGGATCAAATTCAGCACTTACATTCTGGATAACAAAGTTGTAAAGCTTTCTGAGCAGTAATAATTATGTAGTATTACATCAACTTTCAGTTAAAAGATTTGTGGAAGTGCAGATCTGATGGATTTGATGTATTCCTCTACTCTTGAGGTTTTTAGAAAACTGGGGCTCTAATATTGCTCTTTAATAGAGGCTCTTTGACAGAAACACTAGGGGGTGTGGCATACTGCTAGAACACCAAAAAAATCGAGGACTACATGGTGGCTGGGTGGTTCGCTTAAAGCAGCACACAATGAATAAGCACCTGACAAATTCAGTCAGGTCACCCACAGTAAAAAAATAGACTTGAATTGGATTGACACAGACAATTCTGCAGAAAAATACTTTAAATTAGTTTTTTTTGGTTCATATTTCTACCTCCCAGGCATGTCCAATGTGTGCATTACCCAGTGGTCACTTGTGGAAAACCAATTAAATTTTCACTAGAACATAAGATTGTCAGTGTATACTAAATGTATTCCAAGATGGTTCACCAGTTAGGATTCCAAGGTTTCACCCAATAGGCAGAGATTCAATTCTTGGTGTTCAGACAAAGCTTTCAGGCTAGATAGAGTGAATTTCCTCCTCTCGTTTGTAACCATACTTACTAATTTGTGAGTTAGCTACAGTTACAAGGCAGAAACACTGCCTTTGGCTTTTATATCTTTTGACTACTGTTTGGAATGTAGGTTCATGCTGCTTGTGTCACATTACTACATTGTAAATATGAAGTATATCCACCTGCACTGGAGGAACAGGTATTGCTAATACAGTTTTTTTGAAGGATGAGTTGAAAGTCAGTCAGAAAATACAACATGGAACAAGTGAATGAAGCAAGCAGACAAAAAACAGACTTTTGCACAATCTCAGTATAAAGAGAAACTGAAAGTTCCTTTGAATTTCTGAAGGAACTACAGTATGAGCTGTTGTTTTATTAAATGCTATGTACTGTATACTCTAAGGTGGGTGTGACTTACAGAGAATGAGGAAAATGAGAAGTATTGATGCACAGCCTGTAGTCACTGCTGGAAGAGCTTCCTGTCACTGAACCACAATCACGTCATCTCAAGAACTAGAAAAACTCTAGTATCTGTTGCCTTCAGCTAAAGGTGTGCTCTGTTCTAGTTGCATCATTTGTATTAATTACTGGGAAGAATACATTAACTGTTTAGGCAGATGACGTAAGTTACCCACTTTGATTTTCAGGTGCACTGTACAATACATTCCAAGGTGGTGTACAAACACTAAATTATTCATTTTAATATTAAATTAAATTAACTGTGCTAAATAACATAAAAATATTAACTATCTTAGCACCATCGATAAGAAATACTTTTGATATGCATTTAATCATTTATTACATTTATTATAATATACATCAATTAATTGTATTATTTTATATGGCAAATTCTTGTGTGAGATCTGAATTTCTAGAGAGCAAATGTTGAGTCTCAAGATCAAAATCTGGAGTGTTGAAGAGATGGGAGAAAAGACAGCAGTGTTTCAGAACAAATTTGAAGAACCACAAGAAATTAATGCTTTTGCAGCAAGTCTGAAAGTCAGCAACAAACATTCAGGTTTGCAAACAGAACACACAACTTAAAATTAACAAGAGATTAAACATCTCCCGTATTGTTGAAAATATATTTAAGACTAAAGGTAAAGACAAATCTAATCAAAATATATTACATCATGCTAAATAGTATGGAAAAGTATCAAAAGTTTGAAGTTTCATTGGTTAGGGACATCACATCTATGGTAAAGATTAACTATACAGTGTCTTGTAAAAGTATTCAGACCCTTGCACAATTTTCACATTTTTAACATTGTGTTTGTGCTTGTCTCTGTGTGTCTGCCCTGAAATGTACTATACTGTCCCATGGCCCTGAATTGGAAGAAGCAGTCAGAAAATGGATGGATGGAAAGCTTGCAATTATGACACTTTAAAATAGCAATTAATATCAATTGTATACACAATTGACTACACAAAGACAAAAAGAAAGAAGTAATAAGATTATTAATAAGAATTGAGAAAAAATTGTGAAAGTTGCAATTGCATAAGAATTCAAACTTTTTGCCGTGGCAAAATTAAATTCAGGCTCACAAAATTACTTTAACAAGCCACATATTCAGTGGCGAGAGCGGCCTCTGTCAGTGTGCAATAATAGTAGTTCATTTCATTTCAGAGTAATTATACCTGTCTATGGTCAGTCGGATAGTGAATTTCAAGCAAGGTCTCAGCCTAAGAGACCTACTGTAAGGAGCCGTCAGACCAACTCAGGGATAAAGTTGTATAAAAGCCCAGACCAAAGGAAGGAGGACAATATGAAAACAATTCAAAGGACCTGAATATCTCTTATATCTCTACTCTTTTCATTTGCAGATTTCAGCTTTTCACACCTCTCCTGTTGTCCCTGAGTTTGGACACTTATTCTCACCTGCTTCATGTCCATTTGCTCCATGCTCCCTGCCCTATTTTAACTACTCTGTCTTTTGATTGTGCCTCCAAACAGAGCAAGGGCAAGGAGGAAACTAGTTAAGGAAGCCACGGTGAGGCCTACAGAAACTTTGAATGAGTTACAGATATTTGTGGAAGAGATGGGAGAAAATTTCTATAAATTTCTATGGGTCCACAGTATGCCGATCACAAGCTTCTGTAAATACTGTGAGATGACCAGGGGAAGGGTCATTCATAACAGGTATTTTCAGAATGACCTACTTAATATACTCGATATAGACCTGAGCAAAATGGCCGCCAAAAAGAACCAGCTGACCCGTATATGGAAAGGGTCTACCCTGAGAAACAATGAGACACAGCTGAGCCTCATCAGGAACCGAAATATAAATGCACAGGGTGGAAGCCGATAAGGTGAATGCGGTTTGGAGGAGAGAGAGGAAAATAGGACTGTGTTAAAGATCGGATTAAAGAATAACAGACTATTGAAAGGAGATACGGTTTATGGTTTTCGGATTGTGGATTGTGGATAGGATACGGCGCAGATTGGTGTTATTATGGATTTTGAAACTCGGATCAGATCAGGATTAAGAGAACGAATTATGGACTGGATTAGGAGGATATTTGGACGGAAGAAACTGCACGAAAAATAAGAAAGAAAAGTGTGGTGTGAGTAATCTTCTCATTTACGTAAACTTTCCCCCAGAGACACCACAATACGAAAACAAAAACAAATCCTAAATGACATAGCAAACCTGTGGCAAAAGGCTTTGTAGTCAGTACAAACCTATGACCTAACATAGTGCATCACTCAATCAACACCATTCCTACTGTCAAGCATAGTGGTGTCAGCACTGTTATTGTATTATGTTATAGTATTGCTTCTCATCACTTGGAACTGGGAAGCTTGTTAAGACTGAGGCGAACATAGAAGAAATAAAGTACTGGCAACTCTTGGAGGGGAAAACTTACTTCAGATCTAAAACAGGACATAAATTCATCCTTTGTGCAGAAGAATGTCCATTGTACAAGATTAAAACAAAATTGGTGTGGATTACAAATTAGAATGTCTTTGAGAGGCCCAGTTAAAATATTATTGAGAAGTCTTGAAAACCAAGGTTCATAATGTTATGTTTGGGTTAGCCAGAGCTGGCAGCCCTCGGTTTCCTTGGAAACTGGGTGCAGTTCCACAAGAAGCCACTTTCCACATGGAGTTATTCGGACTCACATGGGTCGGTGGTCCCAGCCTCCGTCATCTGATTAACGTGGTCTTCATTCATCAGGCCACACTATTTAAACCCTGCTCTGCCACTGATCCGGTGCTCTGTCATTGAGGTTCCTCCCAAACTTGTAGTGCATTCAGCAATAACCTGTGTCACCAAAGGATACTCTACTTGAATCCGCCTGAAAGATTCCTAGTCTGTTCTGAACCTGTCCTGCCTCTCAGAACCTAGCCAGCAATCCAGAGCAGCAGCACAGCCCCCTGTCCACACTCTGCCCTGAAATCTGCGCTCGTCTTCCAGTCCTGCCTGAGCCCAGCTTCCACAATCTCTGCCTGTCTTCATTCCGCTTCAGCAATCTTAGTCAGGCTCCATATAAATACCCTCTATCTCTGATGCTTCTGGCTCTGTCTGAGCCCACACCGGACTATTGAACTTGGATTCTCCTGCCCGTCAGCTAGACGCAGCTGTCCCATCAGCTCGCTGCATCTTAACACATGCTGTAAGTGTTCCCCAAGCAACCTTGAGAGCCTAAGAAAACAATTAACCAAGCCGATGTGCAAAGCTGTCAGACTTAAAAAAAGACCTGTGGCTGTAATTGTTGCCAAAGTTGGTTCCACCAGATACTGAGTTCACGAGTCTGCACACATAAGCAATCAACATATTGCAGTTTCTTCTTCTTTACTTTTTGCCTGCATTTACAGTACTGTGACTTACCCTTGCAAGTCTTCAGTTTGAGCACTCGGGCTATAAATCATTAAGTTTATAAGAATGTGAATGCCTTATCTAATTTCAGAAAATGAGACACTGTAGGAATAATTTTGCAAGGCACTGTAGTAACCCCTATAGAAAGGGAAACTATAGTTTCAAATTAAAGTAATTATACTGTATATCTAATATTTTGCACTGTATTTTAACTATATTCAACTTTTCGGTTTTTAGCTTGTACAGTACCACTAAGAAGTTAGTAAGGACAAATATTGTCAATATAAGAGAAGGTATACATATATATTTGTGAGTCTGTTGTCAATGTTGTTGTCATTATGTGAGGGGTGTTCCCCAATGGCTTATAAAGACTCACTGTATCCTAAGCAGTGGGAATGTTAGCTGTGCGGGGGTCTCAAACTCAGTTCCTGGAGGGCCCAGTGCCTTCTGCTGTTTGTTCCACCCGAGCTCTCCGTTACATAGAGCCTCTAATTAAATTACCCGCAGAGCTGTAGCATTTCTGTCCTGGCTCAGAAGCCTTTTACAAGTAACTGTAAATTTAATGAACAGAACATTGTGAGTACTGAGCTGTGAAAGACCTTATGAAAAATCCTATGTATGTCTAAGAAAAGAATGAGGGTAATTGTTTAATTGGCTATTCAGGGAAGAACAAAACCAAGACGATACTGGAATTCCAACAGTTGGGGCTGAGAAACCTGCTGCAACTGACTACAGTTGTGTGGTTTGTTTTTCTCATAGTTTGTTTTGCTTTGATAGAAGATTATCACTAAGCCTCGACACCTTCTTTTTCATACACTGATAACTCAGTACCTCTCGTTCACAAAAAGGCACTTTTCCCATCCTACTATACCCACTTTCACAGGGCTATTTTCATTGCCCTTTATTGTAGTATGTGTGATTTCAGGACTGTAATTAAACTGAATATCAATTAGTATCTACACAACAAGAGAGAGCTTAAAAAGAGCTCCACATCCAGTGTAAAAGGCACATTTAAACAATTCAGGATGTGGTTTGATCAACCACGATCAACTACTCTCAACTAGTATAGCTACCCTTATATTTTCATTTATTCTGAATAAACCGACCAACAGACTGAACTTCAACTGTAACCCGAACTAAGGTGAATAGAAAACCAGGAGTAAGAGACTCAGACTGGATATAACTCCTTCGGCCAATTCTTTTCATCTTAAGCCACTGTAATACATACATCACATGAAGATTCCATGTGCTGCAGGCATCCAATCACTGGTTATACAATCAGTGACTACAGGTATGTACTATGAGCTACTAGCGGTACAAAACCTCAACATACAGTAGTCTTTGAATAGTGCTTCAGCGCCCTCTAGTGGTAGATCCTTTGTTACTGCATCTTGTGTGGGTCTGTGTGCCACAGCGCCACAGATGGAGCAGGAGAGAACCACCGTAAAACTGGATCTGGCAGTTACCTTTGTGGCTTTAGAGTTGTGTGAAGAATGCACCTGAAATAAAGGCCTTACCTACAGACAATGGATAATCTACTGTATGTGCAAATGCTTAATGATCATAACTCTGCAGAACAGTCTGCAATATTTCAATTGCAATAACTACTTGAATCAATGTTAATGCATCAAAAACGGTTCCTGCCTGCTTTCAGAGGACTAGTGATAATCAAATATAACACAAAACTGCAAATGAGAGGCCATTCTAGCTTTCTTAAATCTTGGTAACTAATTGAGCTCTTCCAGCAATGTCTTGAAAGAAGCCAGAGTATCAGCGTTGACAAAACAGCTTGGTTTCACCCATTTTCAAGTGGAGAAGTTAAAAATTATTTAAATGTAATAATGACTTACCAGTGTATTGACTTAAATTCTATATTTTTATTATCTTAGTACTTTGCTTACTTTTTATTGATTCCTTATAAATTTCTAGAAAGAAAAGGCTAAGGAGTTTTCACAATTTTACTTCAATAAGATGTTTCTTTTACTATTTTTCTCCTATTTATAGTACTTGCAACAGTGGATGCCTACATTAAATGTCATCTGCCCAGTGTTTACTCAGGTTTGGACTTTTTTTTTGGGTCAATATCTACAGCAGAATCAATGTAAATAAAGGGAACTGTGAAAACTTCCTGTCCTCACCTTCTCATGCTCTACCATGGGGTGCCGAATAATTCAGGTTAAAGAACCAATTGGCTAATTCACGTCACATGAAAAAAGCTTGTACGTTTGGGAAAACTGAAAACCACATAATATCATGAGAAGACATAACAGTAGTGTAGCCATTAATATGTGTATTCAGTTCTGTCCATCTACTTTCTAACTGCTTTATCCAATTCAGGGCTGCAGGTCAGCTGGAGCCAAACCCTACTAGTTGGACTGAGAGGAAACTAGAACACCTGGAAGGAACCTACATGAACACAGGAAGAACATCCGAACTCCACACAGATAGCACCCAAGGAATCAAACTGAGGGTTCCAGCACTGCAAGGCAGCAATAACCACTGCGCCACGGTGATGCCCTAGTTGATTTCTATTTCACGGATACATTTGTAATTGGGGAAAACATTGCAAAATATCTAGGGAAAGGAACAGCTCATTGCCATTAGCAGCAGAGCAAGATGAAGGAAACATAAAAAATAGAAAATAAACCGCCCACATGTCTGGAAATTATCCAGAAATTAAATCTGATATTGCCTGCTTTAACCTCATATTCATCTTTTCATCTGAAATACAAATGACTATAGTACGTAGCAAAAATGACAAATTTAATGTCACTGTCTCGATACTAATGTTCATCACTATATATTTTTTTGGTTAGACTTGTAGTTCATTATAGTCTCTTTACATGTGTACTGTTCTTTTCGTGTGTCTTCAAAGTGCTTTCTTTTTCCTTATATATTTTTCATATTTGATTTATTAAACTCCCTTAGGCCCCAATTGCTTTCTAGCATCTGATTCACTTGCTCATGTGAAGAATCTGTTCTGTGCTACAGGGCAGAACATTCTTATTCTTGTCACCATCCATTCAATAGCCATGTTTAGCCTATCCCATTCTACTTCTCTTCCATTCATCCTTTTTCCAACTGTTATCCAATAATGGGTAGTGGGGGAGCCAGAACATATTCTGACAAGCAATGGGCTCAAGGCGGGGTACACATTGAACAGGACACCCGTCCATCATAGAGCACACACAGACACAAACATGCAGTCACACCAAGGCCAATTAACATACCACCATGTCTTTGAACTGCAGGAGGAAACTGGAGCACTCAGAGGAAACCCACACGAAAGTGTGGAGAACAAACAAACTCCATGTGGAGAGCACCCAAGTAAAAACCTAGGGTCCCCATGCTGCAAGGCAGCAGTGCTAACCAGTGTGGCACAGTGTTAACCTATTTGTATTTAATTTGATGGATTTTCTTTCCAAGTTCTCTGGGATGATGGAAGATGATGACGAAGCTGAATGTCAACGATCTGACCTGATGGTGTTTCAGTGGATGGATGCTAAGGATTCAAAATGTTGAATTTTTCTTTTGATACTGCTTCGTTTACATTTCCCTTGTAGAGTTTCTTTGAATTGTCTTGTTTCTGTTGTAGCTTAACTGTTCTCCAGTTTCTCAGAGGATTCTTTACCTGAGCCAATCAGATCAGATCATTTTTGAATGACTCCATTGTGACTGTACCAAGGGCACTTGCTGTAGAAATATTTCCAGTGGCTGAGACTGCTGGCTTGTCCTCCCATGTCCTCATAGCTGGTACTGTTTTTTGGTGAGGTAACTTTACAGAGCTTGTCCTCAGCCTCATGTTATGCATAAGAATGAACAATTAGTTGTATGAACACAGGAGTCCTGAGAAAACCTGTCCTGCTTTCCACAGTGTTTACATTTATTTCACATGGAAAGTGTGCTGTTGATGGCAATGTCATTTGTTGCAATATGAGCAAAAAGAACTACAGTAGGTCTTCAATCTCCTAGTAGCCTGTCTGTTCTTTGGATGATGCCATCCACTTTGGCTCTGTAGATTATTCAAGTCCCTTGATAAACATAAATGTACAATATATGTTGACTTTGAGGCTTAAAAGTCATACAAATCATTCCTGTCTGTAAAAAATGCTTAATTTACAACTTTAAAAAGATTATTTTATGCTGTGTGGTGGAGTCTGTGCTCTTTGAGGTGGGCCAGGTCTTGGGAAACAAACAAAGGTTACATGATGCAAAACAAGGTTTAATTTACAGTGCAGGAGCCAAAGTCTAGCTCTAACTAGACTTATCCATTTTCCTCTCTAAAAACCAGCGGGGAGCTAAGCTGATTACCGAGTGCTGAACACAGTCCAAACCTGTTATCTCGGGCCCACACTTTCCACACCATCTGTCTCCTGAGCACTGTCTACCGTGTCTTTCAGAAGAGGACGTGCTTCCTTATCACATACTGTAACTGCCAGCTCTCCTTGTCACGATTGTAGTCCCTCCTCCTTAAGGGCGCTCCAAGTCTTCCTTGTTTGCCTCATTCCCCGCACCTGTCCTCTGTTCCCAGTCCACCTTAAAAGCCAGGCACTGACGTTAATCGGGGCTCTGCGCTCGATCTCCGTATTGTGCAATTCCGTGACCTGGAAGCGCCTGGTCCCGTTAAGGTTTTATTCTCTGTTCCCGAGGTTTCTCCTTTGGACTCTTCAATGGATTGTTTGCCTCGGACTCACCTCCCTGGACACCTGCGCACTTTGGACACGCCCCCCGTATTAATTCCCGATTCCTGCATGACTTTTTCCTAGTGTTTCCTCACTCCATCCCGGATTGGTTTGTCCGCATAGGGTCTGGAAAGAACTGTCCGTTACACTCCTAGGAAGCCTTCACTCCTGTACCATCACGGACTTGGCTATTGTTACAAACCCAGGCTCAGGGTGCCGGAGAGGAGGCTAATGGACTGTGTAGGCATCCTCTCACGAGGCACCAGTAAATGTAGGGGTTTTGTGCTTAACTGGGACAATTATTAATTGTAGCAGCAAGTCACAAAATGATTCTTCTGATGGCTATTAGAATCCAACCTTGCCGGATAACTCAAACAACGCACACACACGGGTACTAATACACGATAATACATTTATTAATACATAAAATGTGCATATATTTGCTCTGGGGTGGCTCTGTGGCTAAGGATCTGCACCTGTGGCTAGAAGGTTGCTGGTTCAAATCCCGTGGAATCCTACTTTGTTGGGCCCCTGAGCAAAGCCCTTAACCCCAACTGCTCCGGGGGTGCTGTACAATAGCAGACCCTACACTCTGACCCCAGACTCTCTCCCTGTCTGTGTGTCTCATGGAGAGCAAGCTGGGGTATGTGAAAAAAATAATTCCTAATGCAAGAAATTGTAAAGGGTTAATAAAGTGATATTATTATTATATAAACATAACAGATCTTATCGTGAGGGTTAGCAGAATACAAAAGGTATATATTCAATTACAAAGAGTTACAAATACCAAGAGGGACATACATTCAGTATATCATTCATTTAGACCATTTCGTAAATGAACTTGGATTACAACTTCTACACTAGATACTCAAAAGCAAGTACATCACTCTTAGGAATTAAATTGATATTAACTCAGGTTGCGGTAACAATTGAATTCTCGAGCAGTAATGCAGAATGTTGAATACTCATCCAACCTGTGTGGATTCAGATCTCCCGCGGACAAAGAAACAGCTGCAGGCTTGTTGCTGTCCAATCGGCGCTCTGTGGCTCTGTCAGGCAGTGCTGTTGTTGCGTGCGACGTGGTGGGAGAGAGTCCTGCTGCAATGCTTTGCTGATGCTCTCTGAAGACCTGCTAGTAGTTCTGGCTTACTAGCAGATTTTGTGCACAGGAGAAAAGTGACTGTGGGTCCCAGCAGGTCAGGAAGAAGACCAGTCCCAGCAGGTCAGGAAGAAGACCAGTTCATTCCTGATGAAGCACTAGTTCTCAATAGTGATTCAGCTGTCCACAGTTCCGACCTGTTCACGAGGCTTGCTGCTGATGCTAACCTCAGGTGGATCCTCTGGTTACGCGCTGGCTACCTCTGTTCTCGACTCTTAGAACAAAGGAAAGTCCTGCACTCGGACACATTGGCCGTTAAGTGGTGGTCCAGGCTGAGTCGGAGGATGTTCAGGAGGAGCTCAGAATGTCCAGAAGGCGCTCAGATTCTGAGAAATGTCCAGCAGGCACACTGAGGAACTCTGTGTTGCCTGTTTTACCTGGAGGGACTATGATCGTTCATTGGTTGAAAGTTTCATGGGCATCAGAGACCCACGTGGGGTTAACCTGCCCTACTGTACCAGTTCCTGATTGGCTGATGATGAGTAACCATGCACTCTGACCTTAGGGTTGTAAGCCAACTTTCAATAAGACTCTCCCAGAATCTCCCAGACTTTGAAGCGCCAGAGATGACCATTTGTTAGGGTGGTTGATGTGTCTCAGCCTTGGGAGTTGTTCCTTATCAGGACACTCTATCAGCTCGAAAAACACCCTAATTGTGAACCAAATGGAATGGCCTCTCTGTATCAGGCACCACTGAGATGAAGGAGAGACGGACTGGCGAGGGAGCAGAAAACTTCATTCCTGTACTTTAATAAGCCTCGCCGCTACAACTGCATGACCTTGCACAGCTGCCTGGTGCTTCTGAGACACATCAGATGTAGCAGGACTGTACTGTTGTCATTATCATAATAAGCCTCCTTTCAAAAAGAAAAAACATTATTGTCGTGGAGCTTAATTAATTTGCATTAGTATGCTTTTCCTACTGTGACAGTGGAACACACCTCCCACTGCACTCCCCACTCCGCGGCGTGTGGGAATGCGCAGCTACCAAACCGGAGGCTAATCAGGGCTGCGCTTTAAGATCCCCACGCACCCGCAGAGAGTGTTCAGCTTAGAACCGAATGTGTTCCCAGGCCGGCTACACAAAAATTGCACTGATCTAAAAGACGATCTATTATCCTCATTCAAAAAGGATTCTCTCCTATGCCGGAGAACAGAGACCTCTGCAGACGACTTACACACCGGCACACCTCACACCTCACCTCACTCAGGCAGCACCCTATCAGATCTGACACGATCACACAACTTAAAACTTTTCCTCTTTCGCCACCGATGCCACTTCTTCTCATATTACTTCATGCTTTCTTGAACTCAGTGCCAATCCAGTAACATCTACATGCATAACAATAAAAGTAAATTATTCTATTTGTTTTTAACTTTCAATTTCTTTTTTCCTAAGATGCGTGGAACCATAATGACTCAATATTTCCAATTAAATGATTTTCAGTAATAGGCACTTTTCTAAATGTTAAATGAAAATATATATATATAAATGAAGCTGGCAACTTCTAAAAGTCTGACTCCACTACAGCATAGTAATGGGAACATGCACAAAAGAAGACTGCACCTCAGTTTTGGTGCAAGTCACCAGACATTACATGTATTTATTTCCAGTCTTTGGAAGATATCATCCTTGCAAGACTGCACGTGTTAGGAGCAGAAATAAGTAAAATAGCAGCTCAAATATCAGTCAGTTCTGATAGCAGCTGGAGTACAATGTAAACAAGTCTAATTATAAAACACCCCATATGATCAGCAAGTACTATATGGAGCACAATCACGTGGCATGTCTCATTTTCTGTGAGCAATGAGGTGATGGAGGAAATGGGAAGATGACCTACATGACATAAAACATGCGTACATTTTCAGCTTCTACTCACAGCTGGAATAAATCAAAACCCAAAACACCAAATTCAGACTTTTCACATTGAATTCTTGAGTTAGACAACCCTGCTGCTCGGTGAGATTTCCACTGATGTTTTTTTTTCCAAAGGGATGTATTCTCATTTTAAAGTGCATATTTATAATCCAAACTTCAATCAAGTTAAAATTTTAATAGGTGAAATAATTAATACCAGCAATGACCAGTTAATACCAAAAACTAAAATAGATTGATTGTATCTAATTATGCATTCAAGTTATTTTTTGCAGTTCCTGGAGACACACTCTTTGAAGGTGCCAATAAATACTGAGACTGTCCTTATTAATTAACTTACACTTCTCCAGCTACTGTAGATGTGCCTTTGCCCCAAACGGCCTAGAAAAGAATATTTCTGAGATATCCAAATTATCTTGTTCTCTAATCTGCATCGGGAACTTCATGGTGCACTTACAATATAAATCTTTTTTTAAATAAAAAGGGTTAACAGCAACTTTTTTCTTCAAACTACCAGGAGTGTACCATTGTAAAAATAAACCTCCTTCTGGGTATGAAAGACCAGCCGTTCAGTTCTACACATACAATGCACATATATCAGTAGGGTGCACAATAAGATGAAGGTTGATGAAAAAAGACGTGGTAAGTTGCCAGCAGGTCTTCATAAATCACAGGTCAAGATGCCATATAACAGCATGGCAAAGTGAGAGATGAATGTCAGCAACAGCTCTGACAGCAGCAGTACCTCCTAGTCTGATCTCAGCAGCTGGGCCTGATTAGTACCTGGGAGGGGAGATTCAGAAGGGAAACCAGGTTGCTGCTGTCAGTAGTGTTGGTGAATCAGTAGGTGGCGCTCTTTCCCTGGAGCATCCAGGTTATTTTCTAACCGCTTCTTCCAATTCAGGGCCAGGGGGGTGACAGAGGCTGTCCTGGCAAGCAACTGGCACAAAGCAGGGTCCACCTTGGGTCGGACGCCAGTTTGTCACAGAGTACACACAGACACAGACAAGCACACACATCAGGGCCAGATTTCCAAGAAGCTGAATAACCTGCCAGTATATTTTT
Source organism: Atractosteus spatula (assembly GCF_055471065.1). Classification (NCBI taxonomy): domain Eukaryota; kingdom Metazoa; phylum Chordata; class Actinopteri; order Semionotiformes; family Lepisosteidae; genus Atractosteus; species Atractosteus spatula. Next base: position 15,101,749 of record NC_142724.1, read on the forward strand.
GTTCTGTGAGAGGAAAATGGGGCACCCAGAGGAAACCCATGCAAACACAGGGAGAACATGAAAACTCCACGCACAGAGCACCCGCGGTCTGGTCTTGAACCCAGGGCCCCAGTGCTGTGAAGCAACAATGCTAACCACTGCACCACCATGCTACCCCCCAGACCACAATTTCTAAATCAATGCCTACATAGGGTGACCAAGGAGCTGTGCTGTATCCTGGCTCAAGTCTATTTGATGCTTCCACAGTCTGGTCTGTATATTTATTTATTGCCAAATGTGAGAGATACTTTGGGAAACTTAGGGATAAAAAGTGTTATACAAATTCAAGGAACTGATGGGCATGTCTTTACCTATGTAAACCTTTTGTAAACAACTTTATCTGAAACAAGTATAACATGTTTTGGATTGACTTTCCCCCATTAGCAGAGAAAATGCAGGTGAATGTAGCAAACCCAGTAATTACACTGTCCCGGATGGAAAACAAAGTGTTTACACAGCTTGAACACCACGCCTGGGAGAAGAAAAGAGCAACACCAACGGATAACAAGAAGGTTTATATTCAGGAATGATTAGAATCAATCTCTGCATGTTTCAAACTGCCTGCTTTTTAAACTACTTAATTCAGACAATGCAGGATTCAAAAGAAAAGACAAATGAATCACAATTTCAGTAGTGAAAAGCTTGCATGTACAAATGAGCATATTTTCTTTGCAGTTTCTTTATACCTTAGCAAAAAGTCAGATCCCTGAAAAAAAATAAATACAATTTTTTTAAGAGAAATAAAAAGGTGCAGTGCTTTTCTTTTTTTAAATAGCCTGGTTTCTGACCTCCAGCCACAACTTCAAAGAAATCCCATAAACAAATTGGTAACAAAGTGCAGAATATATCTGAAGTCTTTGCGATGCACCACTTTCATTCAATTATTAAAGAACTGGTGCAGGCAGCCTGTACCACAGATCTGTGGCTGTACCACTTTTCTGTATCCTATATCCCCAGCTCTCACACCTCTTATCTTTCTGTTCCAATTATCCTCCTTCTATCATCAAAATACTGAGTATTGTCTAAGTGCCTCTGTTTCAGGCTTACAACAGAAAACACAATCAGTGAATTAGCCACTCACTGTTGGGGTTTCCCAACCTCTGAAGTCAAAAACCCTAAAATAATCTAAAATTTCCTTCTCTACAACACATTTAAACATAGCTAATACCCAAAACTCATTTAAAAAATAACTTTTCTAAATTCCACATTTCTGTTTTAAACAAAGCCATAGGATAAAAATAAAATTAATTTGAAACACACAATTAAAAGAGGGAAAAGATTACAAATATTTATAATATATATTGAATAAATAAATTAAAAAAAACATATGAAGCTATATATCTTCTAAAGTAAGTGCCATCAGTGGAGCCCTGGGCCATATTCAGTAGCTGGTCTGCCAGCTCATCATGTCAGTTGCCTCTAATGTCATCCAGTTCTGTCACCCGCTGACTTCAGAAGTCCAGAGGTGTCAGGTCCCCAAAGTCGCAGTCGAAGAGTTCGCTGATGCCCTCTCCCTCCCCAAGCCCAAAGTGGTAGCTGTGGGGCTGCGGGGGCGACAGGTTGATGAAACTGTCCAAGGGGAGTGAGGAGAACTCCTCAAAATGCCGCTCCAGCAGGTAATCAGAAGACGTCAGGGGTGAAAGGTCGAAGTCGGGCAGTGCTCCGAGGTGAGGAAATGCGTCTCCAGTCAGCAGCGTCTCTGTGGAGGGAAGGGACAGGATCCAGGAGTCAGCTGGTCTGTCAGGAGCAGCAACACAGCAGGCAAAAACCAAACTAGTGGGCGACGGTGTTTCAGAGGAAAGTGACATTTCAGGTTAAGCCTTGGCCAAAAACCTCTTGCTCAATTCACACAGCTTCAAAAACAGCTGCATCTGACTTTTCTGGAAGCACTTCATTCATAGATAGATAATCAGCAAACCAGAGGGTTTACCAGACAGCATATAAAAACATTCGACATAGAAGGAAATTGTAGTCGTGAACAGAGAAGCTATAAGGGAACTTACAGCTTTCCTCGAGAGCAATGACACATGCAACACAACAGACTTCTTCAAAATGAACAGTGGAACACAATCCAGAGGGCACAAGTGACAGCTACATTATGTGGATAACCATTTATATACAGTATATTAAACATCAGACACTTCCACAACCATTTGGGTAAAGAAGGATGAACAAGCCGCCCAGCTGTGATGTTGAAACTGATATCCTGTATTTCCAAGAAATGGCTCAACGAGATACTTACATCAATTATCATCAACTATCAAAGAGGCTAGATGGGTCAAATGGACTCATCCCTTATGTTCTTTAACTGACACCACAGAATTGTCATGGGTTAACAGTTTACTGGTTTTCTCAGTTTTACTATCGCAGGATTTTTTTCCTTTAGAATTTCTGATGCCAACAGACATTACCTAAATGGGATACAAAACTATTAAAATGGATAACATTCAAGATAAGACCGGAGGCTTTTTCAATAAGGCATTTTTTTCCAATTATAGGTTGAGAACTGACAACAACAATTGTTAAGATGGTCAAAATTAAATAAAAGCACACATGATGTGCAATTAATGCTACATGTTAAGATATTACACAGGTCTGTTAACTAACAAAAGTACAAGCATTAAATAATTTAAGCATTATTGTATCCCAACTTCTAAAAGAGCTAAGAGTAATCTCATACAGCTGCCCTAAGAGAAATGAATTCCAAAATATACTCAAATGCAAATCAAATTTACTATAAACTTGCAATGACATATTCAGAACAATACTGACATCACTGGAAAAAGTATAATAATTGAAACAGCAGCAAATCCCATGTTCAAATTTACAATGTTTCTGTTTTAATTGATACCTGTCAGCAGGAAACGTTTTAAAGTTAAAACTTATTGAAAAAATGCAATATTGAGAGAAGTGATTAAAGAGACATGGCTGTGATAACTCACAAACTTTCAAAACCTGGCCACCAAATACATGTATAGTCACACCTCAACTGTACACCTAACACAGGAACCAGAAAGCTTGGACCCGCAGAGACTTATTGCCTAAATTTCCATACTTTTTGTAACATTGACTCAATGAAATGCAAGTAGAATTTCTGTGGTCTTGCCCAAAATGAACATATACTTTTACCTGAATAACTTCATGACTTCTTGTTTTATATTTTGTAAAGAGATATTCCAAATCGCAATGACCAAAATACATGAGGGTGAATAATCGTGTATTAAACACAAATAATTTCAGGTACTGCTGAAATACTTATTGAAGTAGAAATCTTACTTTGACTGCTCATTCACTGCTTTTCTGCTAATGAGGGAAAGGGAAGAGGGAACTCAGTGCCACAATACAGGAACAGGACTGGCCTTACTGTAGGGAGTCACCTGAGCTGCTATATTCTAGAGGGCATTAAATACAATCTCTTGGGTAAATATTAAGATAACATGTTCATCTGTAACAACAAGTTTGTTGTTGATGTAATTTTAGAAATCAAAGGGGAAGGGCTCGTTTAAAATGAATGCAAATATGAAAAAAATGGAGTGGAAAGCCTCTGATTTCTGAAGATCTCTGAAGATCTGATCTTTTTCCAGCCCTAATCCCCCACAATGTGGGGCTGCCATTTTTCAGATCATGGAAAAAGGGCCAGTAGTGTCCACAGCTCTGGCCCACGCCTGTCAGGGAGTGACATACAAGTCGTCCCAGGGTTGTGCTTTCCCTAAGGCAGGCCCCTTAAGCAATGCAAGGTTTGTGCGACAGTTCTGGCTCACATTAATCTGTCCATGTAACACTACTGATACCCTGTAAGCACTGTACTGCACAAAGCAACTGAACAAATACCCTGTAGTTTAAATACCTTCTACCATCAGCTCAGTGACTTAGTATTTAGAGTTGTTTATTAAACCTACAGTACTATGACTATTTTGTAAAAGATGCATACATGTAGGTGCTGTTCATTTTGCAAATGAGTTACCACCTCTCAAATCTTACTGTTAAATCTGCAGTCTCTCCAGTTTAGGAACTCACCTGTTTCACCTGTCAGTGTCAGTGGTGCCACTTCCTGAGCGCATGATGTCACTTCCTGTGAGCTGCTGCTCTGAGGCGGCTCTGTGAGGCTTGCAGAGCTCACAGGGGCAGGTGACGGCATCTGACTGGCTGCTTTGGAGGGACTGTTGCCAGTCACTGGGCTGCAAACTCCAACGCGGTCTTCTGGACAGAGGAAGACATCAATAGGGACTTGGGTGCTTTTCAGAGAGATCTGGAACCCCTGCAGGCACATTGGAAGAGCAGGAATAAAGGACTGGACACGCCAACAATGGTGGAACAGCTCCGACATGACGCTCATTTAGAGCTTACTCCAGTTTCCACAGTGTTATGCAGCTATCCTGTAATTTACATGAAAGATGAAAAAACTCAAAAAAGGCCAATCAACTGCTGAGTGTAAACCGACTTCAAAACTAAAAAACATTTTAAACGTACCATTTCACTTTATTATTGTTTTGAAAGTGAACCACCTGCAACAGACTGAATAACAACTGCAGAACTAATCAAACAGAACACAAAACAGCCCTTTGTCACATGCCCAGTCAAGTGTTGCATCACTTTGTCTCACTTCTGGTGTAACATGTTACAGCGGATCACTGTAGGGGAACAACAGTTTGGCACCTGTTGTCAAAGCAGCACATTGTGCAACTCAACGTGTGCTCAAACAGGATCTACTAGGTCAACTGCTAGAGTGAGCCGTCATGTTACACTCTCACCAGCAGATGGCACTAAGCCATTAGGCATGGAAAATCTCAAAAGTGTCAGAAGTGCATCTTCAATATAAAATATATTCAAAGACAGCTTTTCATTCTAGTGGATGCCTAAGAATTTCACATATAGAAGGGGACCCACTTCATCCACCACTGAAGTGCAGCCCCACTTTGGTGACACACAGCAGGCATTATGCAATAACTTTTCCACTGCACAGCAGATCAAATAGAAAGTTGCTCCACCAATGAAATCAAGAAGGAAACTGAGGGAGTTTTGTAAAATTCCCGAGTACATCATTGGCACTAAGACCACTACTCTTACAAAACAATGCAGTGGGATCTTTAATGACCAAGTAGTTGGCACCTTTATTCAATGTATCATAGAAAGGGTGGCACTTACTACAGCACAGTGTGCCTGGTCAGTGTACTGAGGCACTGGTTTGGAAATTCTGGCCCACCAACACCACCTGAAGCAACTACCTGACTCTCCATAGATAATAAATTACTAACCAGTGTTGTGTGTCAGCCTCGCTGAGCTTCTGAGACCTGATAAAATCAGGCTACAGGACAGCTAAACTGCAGCCATTTAAGAGTCTTTCAATTCTTTGAGTATAGAAAAAGAGCTGACACACAGATTTAAAAAATTCAATACTGATTCTAAGGTCTTGGATATGTGTGCAAATTCAAGCAAATAGAAAATTATTTTATAGAAATAGAAAATTATTATTAATTTAAAATTGATATAGCCAGCAGCCATATCACCCTGCAACTCACAACAGGCAACCCACTGAAGCTAAGCAGGTGTGAGCCTGGTCAGTACCTGGATGTGAGACATCCTGGGAAAAACTAAGGGTGCTGCTGGAAGAAGTGTTAGTGGGGCCAGCAGGGGGCGCTCACCCTGCGGCCCATGTGGGTCCTAATGCCCTACTATAGTGACGGTGACACTATACTGTAAACAGGCACCCTCCTTTGGAGGAGATGTAAAACTGAGGTCCTGACTCTTCGTGGTCATTAAAAATCCCAGGGTGTTTCTTGAAAAGAGTAGGGCTATAACCCTGGCGTCCTGGCCAAATTTCCCATTGGCCCTTACCAATCATGGCCTCCTAATAATCCCCATCTATGAATTGGCTTCATTACTCTGCTCTCCTCCCCACTAATAGCTGATGTGTGGTGAGCGTTCTGGCGCACTATGGCTGCCGTTGCATCATCTAGGTGGGGCTGCACACTGGTGGTGGTGGAGGGGAGTCCCCATTACCTGTAAAGCACTTTGAGTGGAGTGTCCAGAAAAGTGCTATATAAGTGTAAGCAATTATTATTATTATTCCATCTGAATCTTAAAACCCAAATGAATGGTCCTTTGAATGAGAAATCTATTTAAATGAGAGCAGTTATACCTTTCAGTTTTCTTTACTACAATATATTCTTTATGGGACTAATTAGGATAAATAATTGATTTTAAAGCAGCTTCCAGTCCTATTATGGTCGATCCCCTGCCCTGACTCTACCTCTGAGGGGTCGGAGACCTGCATCTGGGTCTCTGGGGGAGCCCTAATGACCATCAGGAGCTGGTCCACAGAGTCCACAGCGCTCCGCAGGTCCTGGCACATCACATAGGCCAGCTTGAACAGCATTAAGGAACAGAACTGGGAAGTAGGAACCCAATCACGACACCATTCATCTCACACCAGCTGGTGAATTCCCATGGACTGGAATAAGCTGTTCAGAGATCTGCACAACAACCCAGGCATACTCAGTACAAACAAGGACACAAGCAGCAGTTTGACAATGAGCTGCAAAGATCTCAACAAAGCTGGACCTTCCTTCCAGATCTACTGGAGCTACTGAGAAGCCTTGATTATGTTTTGACTGACAGCCAAGCTAAAAAGGCTGCACAAACTACTAACTTCATCTAAAGTTTATTCAGAGTTATCAGCTGGCCCTGCATAACTTTGTGTACTGTAGTTAGAGAACTCTCAAGAAATGAAAGCAGTGCAGCTTTGAGGATGAACCACCCACATCTTGATCTCTGCATGCCCACGGTGGCTCTGCTTTCTCTTGGCCCCAAAAGGGCAGATCAAAAAAGAAAAGGATATTTCTTGTTCTGCGGATCTTCTGTGAGGAGCTTGAGCTGTAGGCTACACTTGGCGATGAGCTCGTCCAGCCTCTCCTCAGACTGCCCGAGGTCCGACACCTCCTTCATCAGAGTCTGGTAACGAGCAGACGACACCCCGTCCATACAGCTGCCCCTGAGCGGGAGGACAGAACTCTTTTAGACAATTTCACTCACAGCACCATTCACTGAGGCATCCCTTTACTGCAAGAAATTTCCTACTGATGTAACGAGACTGATACCGATACACCCCACAACAAAACCACAGTCTTCACAACTCCTTATCACATGATGCTGCAGATAATACTTTCAAAAGCAATTACTTTGGCAGAGCTACAAATCAAATCTGTTTGGTCTTTAAGAATTGTTGGACACCCTTTCCCTGGTTCATGGAAGACCTGACTTATGTAAATTCAACCACTGTTTGTAAAAACTTAACTTAGGTGAGACCTTGGACAGCTGTGAATAGACCCAACTCCCCAAGTTAAGTATGTCAGGGATCTGTTCCACAAGACCAGGGATCATAAAGTAAGGAATGAGCCTTTCTTAACCACTTGCAGCAGCCAGCAATCATATCACCCTGCAACTCACACCTGACAACCCACTGAAGCTCAGCAGGTGTGATCCTGGTCAGTACCTGGATGGGAGACCTCCTGGGAAAAACTAAGGTTGCTGTTGGAAGAGGTGTTAGTGGGGCCAGCAGGGGGCGCTCACCCTGCAGTCTGTGTTGATCCTAATGCCCCAGTATAGCGATGGGGACAGTATACTGTAAAAGGCGCTGTCCTTTGGATAAGATGTAAAACCGAGGTCCTGACTCTCTGTGGTCATTAAAAATCCCAGGGTGTTTCTCGAAAACAGTAGGGGTGTTACCCCAGTGTCCTGGCCAAATTTCCCATTGGTGTTTACAAATCATAGCCTCCTAATAATCCCCATCTATGAACTAGCTTCATCACCCTGTTCTCCACCCACTGATAGCTGATGTATGGTGAGTGTAACGGTGCACTCTGGCTGCCATGGCATCTTCCAGGTGGGGCTGCACTCGGGTGGTGGTGGAGGGGAGTCCCCATTACCTGTAAAGTGCTCTGGAGTGGAGTGTCCAGAAAAGCACTATATAAGTGTAAGGAATTTATTATTATTGCTGCATGAACACAAAGAGAACTATGTGACCTACACACATAGAGAATTACCATTTATGATACTGCAGCAGGGCAGTACATTGCTGCCTCACAGTGTTTGGGTCCTGGGTTCAGTTACGGACCTGGGGTGCTGTCTCAGTGGAGTTTGTATGTTCTCCCTGTGAAATGCGCATTTGTGTCTGTGTGGGCCCTATGATGGACTAGCATCCTGTCCAGGCTGTTCCTTGTCTTGTGCCCATTACTTGCCAGAATAGGCCCTGGGTCTCATGTACCATCTTGATAACATAAACATATGGGTCCCATAATCTCATTTTCCAACAAATTGAAAATTTACATTTGTAAACATCACGCAGCTCGGCATGGTCCTTCTGCAGATGAATAGCGAGCGTGTGCGTAGTGTGACGCGTCACCAACAACAAACACCCTATGTTGCTCTTCAGTCTTGCTCTGCCTTTATGCATGCATTGTAAAGTCTGCATACTACCTCACACTTTTTCAATGAAATTTGGGAGAAACTGCAGTGCAGGTCATGCCAAGGAAGCACCCAAGTGATTTTGTTATTTTTATTACTGTGTATTTTATTTTGTGTTTAATTACTGAATGGTACAGTGTACGGTAAGGAAATGTACAGTATTTATACAAGTGTTAAAAGGAAATTCACTCACGTTAATTTTTTTACTGTACTGTATATTTTTACGGGTATGCTATATTGGGTGTTTAATCATTCTAATTATAGTGTTTAAAAACTTTTTCATTCATTGTTATTTCATTTGTCTTTCCCTGTAAAGAGAGGAATTTTCCTTTCTCTCTCAAAGCTACAGTGCAGGAACATTCTCTCTGGCTCTCTACCCCCTTCTGTGATCAGAACACACACCTGTTAACCATCAAAGCTTGGGAAAACGAGACAGGATTGTGGCATTATCCATCCATCCATTTTCTAACCACTTTATCCGATTCAGGGTTGTGGAGGAGCCAGAACCTATCCCAGTAAGTAATGGGCGCAAGGCAAGGTACATCCCAGACAGGATGCCAGTCCGTTATAGGGCACACACAGACACAAATGCGCACACACACACACTCACAAGGAGACTGAACACAGTGAAAACATTCAAAATCCCATCTTAGGAACCCAGGGCCCCAGTACTGTGAGGCATCAATGTTAACCACTTTGCCACTGACCTGCCCTGCTGCAGTATCATAAATAGTCATTCTTTATGTGTGTTCATGCAATGGCTAAGAAAGGGTTGCTCCTGACTTAAATAAGATTTAGGATTCATAAAGCCTTGTGGAACAGAACCCTTGCATACATAACGTGGAGAGTTGGGTGTATTAATCTCATTGCATTTGTGCATATGACAACTCTGTCCAAGGTCTCAGCTAAGTCAATCCAAAACACAATGACAGCACAGGGTCAAAAGCAGAACCACACAGCAGATGCAATGAGGATTGAAAACAGGAGGCATTTATATTAGACATTCAGATTTGTAGAAGCTGCATTCAGCAGTTCCTGTCACCAGATGTCTTCTTAGTTAGGCAGCGGTGAGACTCACAGCCACTGAATGTTGTTCTTGGACTTCTTGGAAATGAGCTTGATGCCCTCCAGGACGTTGGTGATGTCATAGATGCGGCGCTTCTGGACCTCAAGCACCTGCGAGGCCCAGTTCAGGTCGACCACGCCATCGGGGGACTGGGCCAGGAGCTCCAGGAAGCGCTTGGTGGTGAGGTTCAGGGAAGTGTCGTAGCGAGATTTCTCACTGGGGGACTTCAGGCCTGAGGAAGGAGAGTCTGGGCAATCAGGGAAGGGCTAATCCACAACACTACTGTCCTGGCATAGGAGCAAAAGGTGTGTGTGGCAGGCCTGCAGTAATGAGGGTAGTCATTTCAGCTAACCTGTCACTTAAGACCTCTATTGTGTGTAAATAAGTTCACATGTGGGGTATTAATTGATTACTTAGATGAATGGTGATGGGATGAGAGTCACATCCTCTCACATGGAGTTAACTGAGCGTAATTTGCTATATAAAGGGACTCACAAGAAAAGTGCTGGGCCATTTAGAGTACATTATTTTGTGTACATTGAAGAGTTTGTTCAAATAAAGTCTCCTTGGCAGTTTTTTGCTTTCAAAGTGCCCAAGTCTCACAAGCCACCTGGTTAGAGGTAGACCTCCTGCAATGTGCCTCTACTGCCTGCTAGACCCTCAAGATGTCAGAGGCTTGCTTTAAAGACGCGTTCCAAAACCTCTCTTTTCTTACATATTCTCTGTTGTACCCGAGATCAAAATATGAACGTGCTGGTGTTTGAAAGGTATCGGCTTCAGGAGCCAAGGGAGCAAGCTTCCAGCTGTTTTCCCCCTCCTCTGTGAAACTGTCCTTCAATCAACCACAGTCAAGAAGGCAGATAACTTGGCTTCCTCTAGATTTACTGAACAGAGGAAGGTCTTCCTGCTGTGGAAATGAAGAGCACAGAGGCACATGAAAGTATAACCTTTGTATAGTTACTCAAGAGCCAGGCTGCCACGACACAGAATTTTTGGCAAGCACCGGGCACAAGGGAGGTTACAGCCTGGACGGGACGCTAGTCCGCAAACACACACACAAGCCACAGTATGTCTTTGGCCTGTGGGAGGAAACTGGAGCACCTGGAGGAAACCCACAGGAACATGAGGAGAACATACAAACTCCACACAGACAGCACCCCAAGGACTGAACACCGGCCCTAAGTGCTGTATTACTAACCACTGTACCACCCATTCTATGTATTTGTATTAATCACATGCTCAGAAACAAGATACTTTCTATTCTCTATTTGATTTACACTGGTGAATCAGATGGCTTTCCTTCTTCTGAAGGGTGCTGTAACTGAATTCGATCTCCTCACATGCTGGGGGATTTCGAAAGTATTTTTTCAGGGAAGCGGTCGGCTCATACCTCTCTCCGGCACGCGGGGCCTGGTTCGGGGAGGCTGCCGGATCTCGGACACGTACTGGTGGTCATTGTCCAAATCCAGCTTTCTCTTCACCTGCGCCGGAATTGGGAGAGACAACAAGTCAGTGGCGAGTACATGACTTGAAACCGGGGAAGCACACTGAGGGTATCTAGACCCAGAGGAAAAAGCGACCTGGAGCGGCCTGACAAAACTGTAACAGAGTTGTACCCCCCCGCCCAACCCACCAGCTGCCTAGGTCTACCCTCAACACAACCCGTCATCTCAGCTGTTCAGTCACTCATGTTTTCTGCATGGGTCTGGAAACACAGAGCAGGGCACTGTCAAATTCATACTTTCATGGCACTTGCTGAAAAAGCACAGCGCGTTAAATACTGGAGAGCACAAAACAGACACAGGACGATCTGTTCATGTGCATAATATTAATGTTTAAAGAATCGCACGTTCCTAAAGGCAATTCATCTTTCTGGTGTCAATTTTCTTAACTATAAAACAAACTTCGTATCAACCGATTTCTCACTCAGCGCCAGCATCACGTTTCTACATTTGCTGTGCGGTCTGTAGCCTCTTCCTCATGCAGATTCCCTTGGCCAGGCGGACAGAAAAGTCCTGACCAACCTGCAGCTCGCCCAACACACCAACAAACTACCAGTTTAAACTACTGTCGTGGAAGATTGACAGGCCACCACCAACCCTCACAGTGCCTCACCAGTACCCTTATAACTGGTGTTATTATATCCTCAGAAAAACCACCAAAACACAAACAGGGCATTATTGCACCACTCCACAAGCGACTACCACAAAAATCAAAGACTAGTTTAACGCTTCCTGACAATCCTCAGTAACAAACATGCCTCGCATGTAGACCCCCAGTCTAGTAAAAACACCATTGGCACAATGATGACCTGTTGATTTTCATGAGCGTTTATATTCGATTTTTGAATAAACTGTGAGTCTTCAATAAAAGATTCACCAGCCACTTCCCACAACTAGACCATATGCCCGTATATATCAGACTTTTTCCATCTGCGCAACAGATGAGCAGCCTCTTGCATTTACAAGTTGTATTTCTGTCCGGGGGACAGAGAGGCCCTTACCGGAGGGCGTCCCAGGACCGGCCGGCGCTGCTCGTCCTCCGGGGCAGGTCCCTGCGGGGTGGCGAACAGCAGGATCTCCGCCGCGCCGCTGGAGCCTGCGGGCTGGATCTCCACATGCGCCGGCGTGGAGATAATGACAATCTGATCCTCATTCAGCTCAATACTTCCCGATCCCAAAATGGACTCAAAGTCAGCCAGAAGGTCCTCCGAAGTCTGACCTGTGACCACTGTCTCGGACATGGCCTTCCGCGGGTCGGCTGTCTTTGCCCCCCTCTTCTTTGCCCGGCTCGGATTGTGGCAGTAATTGAGATACTTTAGTGGCAAAGCTTCATGTCTCCGCGTGGAACAATGGTAAAAACAGGAGTACAACCGGAGGCATTATCTTAAGAGTAATCTTAATTTTCGCGAAGTAAACCTGCCTCACTGTACCTATGGGGTGTATATCCTATTAACACATAAAAGCCAATTGCTGAACCCTGGCAAGTAGGCTACGTGTAATTACAGTCTGTGGGTGCGCAAATGAAACATGTTTGGTATAGCTCAGGACCTGTAATTGCAACGCACAACAAAGACTCAAGAGAGCTCGACTGCTAACTACAGGCCCCTAGTCTGTCTCAAACCAGCCTGACAGAAAGCGGCTGAAACAATAAGTCAATATAAAATACGAAAGATCACAAGTTTAACTTTAAAAAGCCAGACTTTTCCCATATCATCTATTTCGTTTTGAATCATACAGTCGCCTCTGAGTGCGAACAGGACTTTTACATTTTAGATTCCCTACATTTTACATCAGTCCAGTAACGCAATCATTGTATAATCAACTATACATTTTGTTTATCGCATGCATCTATGCATCTTAATGCGAACTGTTAAGGTCCCTTAAAAAAATACACATTCTCAACTAAGCCTCTGTAAAAAACCCCGTGCAACCGCACGATCTTTCTTTCGGTTTTCAAGTTCTCCCGAGCACCCTGCCCTTTGTCCCAGCTCCGTCTGCGCCTTACGATCACAAATCGATTCGGTATCAATACAGTCCGTTCGTGTCTGCGAAATGCACAAAAATAATACTGTCCATCTTAATGATCTCTAGAGCATGAATGCCTTGATTCCATATATTCTAAAAATATTTGGTGCTTCTTCATTTAAATTCCATTTTCAAGTTTAGCGCAGCGCATTTTGCCTTTCAGTAGACATCAATCTGAAATCAAAAGGTGTATCAAGAACATCCCGAGGGCCTTGTCCACTCAGTTAGATGCTCTCGTTCTGCGGCCGTTTCTTTCCATTGATCTCGGCGAAAATAAAAGCACACCCCTGTTTCTGAGCTAGTATTCAGGAAGCAGAAAACAGCGTAATCCTTCATACGCGTAAAAGCAGATGTTTTCCAACAGCCCAAAATGCCAAACAACGAAAAGTTCCCCAGCATAAATACAGGAAAAAATAGTCCTTAAGAAGTGAATGTATGGTACTTTCCGTAGAACCCCCGTCGCCCCATCTACAACTTGTTATTGTTATTGTTGTCCCAGCTGATCAGACAAGAGCTGGGGATTTGCGCGCCAAATCTTTTTTGCCGCGAAACTTGCACGTGTGCTAACCCCGCCTCCGGATTGGTGGAGCTCTGCACTGACAGGGCGGCACCTCCCCTTTCATTGGCTCCACCCACACACACACACCCGGAGAGCAGGCAGGTGGTGAGTCCGTGTGCGGGTCTTCACTCACTGAGGTCGAGCACAAAGGAAATTCGTGCAGTCATCACAGGAGCTTAATGTCACTCGTGTGGGATTATAATCACCCCCTCTGAAAAACGTGGCCTTCTGAAAATCGCAGCAAGCCGAAACAGAATTATTTAACGTGCTGTATGTAGACTCGTAAACTGTAAACGATCCAGATTTTCTTTCCAGTACGGAATTTGCCGAAACGTAAAAATGTGATATTTTGAACAAGCTTGTGACTAAATCACAAAACTTTCCGACTCCTTAAACATTTACTGGACAGACCCACAACACGCCAAGGAAGAACTGCCAAGCCAAGATATTGAAGCCAGAACTCCCATGAACCTCAGGAAGATGGTGGATGGGTCTTCTGAGACTGATCAGCTACTGCAACCTAAATAAGTACCTAAACGCGACACAAGGGTTGAAAGGCTGCTCATTTATAAGATAAGACTACTTTATTGGCCATAAACAATCTCTTGTATTAGGAATTTGTCTTTTTTCGCATACCTCAACTTGCTCTCCATGAGACACACAGACAGGGAGAGAAGCTTGGGGTCAGAACCTTCCAGCCTTCCAGCCGCAAGTGGGGATCCTTAGCCACAGAGCCACCGCACCACCCCTGCGGAGCCCCTGCACTGTTCATCAGTCCTGCATACTACTGGCAGCATGGATAAGGGACCCAGCCCTGCATGTCTTTACAGACTAGAGCAGGAACATGTCTGCTTCAGATTAGACACTGTTGCTGGAGAGAACCAAGCAATTCACTTTCTTTTTTGCTTCTACTAACGAGCTTACATAGAATTTGAAAGTAAATAGGAGAACACACAAATGGCAACATTACTTTATATCTGTACACTAGGGATCCTATTATTTTCATCAGCCAACAAAGAGAACAAATGCACTGTAAGGCTTTAAAAAATGTATTCTGAGCAGTTTACGTTATTTACATATACTAAGCAAAATTAAATATACATGGCATGCATTCAGTGATGAGTCAACACTTAGAAAGTGCCTTTTTTATACAACATTAAAAGGAAATCATTGTCACTGACTTTGTTTCAGTATTATATTTGATGTTCACTCAGATTCTGTAACTTGGATAAAAGCTTTTACACAGTGATGATCAGCACGGTTACTCTTATCATGATCTCAGTTTGCTTCTCATTAAGGATTGGATCCTGAATTTAAAAATAAACAGGTTTAAAAAAGACTGCTGTCACAGATTGCAAAACATACTCAAGAGTCATAGGTCAAGAGAAACAGAACCAGTCCAGTTCACCTGAAGCTACAATCCCTTACAGTACTCAGGACAGAATAAGGAATAGGCAGACCTGGGCTGAAAGAGAGAAACTTATTTAAAAATATTGGATATTGTGCGTTTCAATGTTCAGTGGTAATACTCTGCAAAAGCAATGTTTTAGCTCACTCAGACAAGCTTTAAAGTCAGGGGTCTCCTAACATTGTCCTGTAGATTCACCAATAATTTGGGGGGGGTCTATCCTTCTGAAATGCTGAATAACTTAAGTGATTAAACAACAAATTAGAATAAGGTAGCATGTTTTCTGGGTTTTAACCAAGCCAGTCCTTTCATGTCCACACTACAACAGAAAAAAAATATTCTACAGTACAATTGAGAAGCAAATCATTTCAAAGCTCAGAGACCCCAAATTCCAAAACGACTCCTGTGAATCTGAGTTTGCAATGTAGATATAAAAAATCAGTTCTATTGTTGTTCCCCACATGAAAGAGAAGATGGAATGGTTTATTATTCTATTATGATAAAGTATAACTATTAATATAAATAATAGTATTCTATTAATACAAAAACCTGTTCAGTGAAGCTTCATATGTAGTGCATTTGAACATTTGATCCAATTAAATCTGATAACCTATATTTACCATCCTGCCTTATCATGCCATGGCTGTTTTGTCTTTATGTTAAGATATAGTCCTATTCTTTTTATGCCCAGTATGATTAAAGACAATTATTTCATTTAAGAACTATCATGACAGAATAAAGTTACTACTGTTGATTAAAACTTCAAAGAATTACAATTGAAGAATCAAAATCATTATTCTGTCATGCATCAAAACTAATAGCAGTAAAATCTCCACCTGTTACATCGAAAATGTGAAAAACAGAAAAAATATTAACCATTCTATACCATAGTTTAACGTGTCACAGTGATTTAAGAAAAAAACATAACTGTTAACAGTTTGTAATTCTGTAAGTGCAAAACTAAGGAACAAAGTATACACTGTACACTTTTACTGTATTACACAGAACCTGCAAACAAATAACTATTAAGAAAGTAAACTGTAAACAGTATTTTTAAAAATACACAGCCAAATTAAACCACAAGGACCTTTTCTCGATGAGTGACTGGAAACCTTATGGAAAACAGCACGTACATTACAGTACTATCTGCTGGTCTCGGGATTAATATACAGTATAGACGTAGAAATGGATAAACTCCTAGGACAAGAAAAAACTGAAGGATGTTTGGCCATATCTTGAAAATAAGCTGACATTCCATTTTTCAATCATAATGTTAGAAAATATTCATGCACATTACACAGCTGCTCTGGAAAGGCAGCCCTCTTCAGAGATCAGCAGGAAACAGCTGCGATTTCACTCTGACTTTAGTCAAATATAAAATCTAAGAAGTGCTGGAGGCCAGGTTTGCTTTCCCACCTCTAAGGAAATGGAAATGTCTTCTTTGAGAATGTATTGAAAAGAGGTGAGGTTCACCCCCCCAAGAAAATTCCAATTCTAATGATAATAAATATTTCTAAAGAGATGGGGTTTAATGATGGAAGACCAAATTGACATCCATCTTTCCAGACTCCTCTGAAATGTACAGCTGGGTCATAACGGTCTTGCTAACCCACTCACAATACACATTTAGTAAATAGACTTTCAGACATGCAAAACAAGCCCAAGACCAAAGGGGAAACAGTAGTACGCACATTCTTCTAAAAAAGGCTGGATTTTCCTGAACTTTCATCCTAACTGAGCTGTACTGCCTGCAAGAAAACCTGACAAGCCCATCCCAGATAAGGGTCCAAGCTGCTGGAAGGTTAGTTCTGAGCCCCAGCCCGGGGCTTGTTGTACAGAAGGAAGTCAGAAATGTCGTGCCAGGTGTTGCTGTCGTGGTAGAGGTAGTTCATTGAGGACTGGAGTGAAGGCTGGAGAGTATGGGGGTAGTACTCGAAGAGCCACAGCACGATGCCCCACACCAGGGTTGCGAACAGAGGGAAAGGATCTCTCTTCGGCTGGGGGATGTAGCCCTTCTCTACAGCCAAGCGAGACAGGGCAAACAGGATCCGGGACAAAAGGTACATGTTTATCTGTGGAGAATGAAAGAAATGTACCATACTGCACAGCTCACAATCTGACAGCCTTCAAATAGAAATGCATTCTTCCTTGTAGTGTTCAATTTTCAAATATAGTTCTTGAACCATCCCCTTTTTAATAATAATTCCTTACAATTCATATAGAGATATACTGGACACTCCACTCAAAGCGCTTTACAGATAATGGTGACTCCCCTCCACCACCACCAATGTGCAATCCCACCTGGATTATGTGTCGGCAGCCATAGTGCACCACAACGCTCACCACACACCAGCTATCAATGGGAAGGAGAACAAAGTAATGAAGCCAGTTCATAGATGGGGATTATTACGAGGCCATGATTTGTAAACGCCAATGGGAAATTTGGCCAGAACACTGGGTTTACACCCCTACTCTTTTCGAGAAACACCCTGGGATTTTTAAAGACCACAGAGCAACCTTAACTTTCCCAGGAGGTCTCCCATTCAGGTACTGGACAGGCTCACACCTGCTGAGCTTCAGTGGGTCACCAGTTGTAAATTGCATGCTGATATAGCTGCTGGGGAGTTCTTAAAATGAGTTTAAGAACTCATTTCCACATTACCCATTTTCCTCTTAACTGGATTTACAATCATGTACATTTGTGCGCGTTTATAAAAGCATTCCTTCTCACTGTCGATTTTAATGCCTGTTCCAAACTTGGTTGTATACAGAAGGCACAGAAGGTAGGAAAACTTGCAGATCATATTAGACTGTATAATAACAACTAAACTTTTTTTCCCTCAACCTCTTATATTTATAAGTGTGGGGTCAATCTTTTTTTCTAAATTTTAAACTTAAAGTATCTTGTTGTGTTCTATATCTAACCATGGTTAAGACCTGGGTTTCAGGCTATGACTCATGAGCTCACATTGAGAGAAGGGGGATCCACAGATGTGCTTTCCACAGATGTCATGCCTGTGCCTCAAGGCTGCAGGTGCCTGTGGGCCAAAAGTCTTCCGAGTGACCAGTAAGTGGAGCAGCTGTACTAGGTAAGCCATTCACAAGCTCCTTTTCCTTTTAATATGGGGATATTTCTTTTCATTTTACATCCCCCACAACATCTTAAAGACCACAAGAACAAAGCAGCATGCCCAGGTTGATTTTATGCAATTCACAACAATGACCATCTTCTTTAGTGCCTCATCATTCTAAGCCACCCCAGTGATCCTTGCAATACATTACCAACTATTCCAATTTCCCAGCTAGCACAGCCCATCCATATGTGGAACAGATGATCACCTGGATTACCGAGAGGAGGTAAAATAAATTTACTGCTAAGTTTGCTTTTCCAAATTTAGTATAGCGCAAAGAGTATATTTTCCATACAGGTTGTCATTGTCCCAGGAGCCTGAATGACTTCTTCTCTTGTAGAGCAAGCAAAATTCTCCTCCATTATAAGCCGATCAAGATAAACATCTTTTGTTTTGTGCAATGCCAATTCAGCCATCTCTGAATACAGTTCCAGACATAAACTGCTGAGAGTCACTTATTTTTTGTGCATCATCAACATTGTTTGTTAAACTACACTTAATTATATTCCTTTTAAGGTTCACACATTCATCTTAGATCATGGTAATTAAGGTATTCTCGTAACCAACATGTCAGATAATATCAGATAAGATGTTCCTGTAGGTTCAGCTGGTCTGCAAACTGATGTCTGAACTGTAAGTTGGAAAAAGGCAACCTTCTGGGTCACAGATGTAGAGTGAGAAAGGTAAGACGCTGGTCACCTGGCTGTTGATGTGGTTATTGTCTCCGAAGACCAGCCAGCCCCCCAGGCAGGCGGCCAGGAAGGAGTGGTAGTGCTGACTCTTCCCCTGCAGGCGCTGCTGTATGGCCTGCAGCCCCTTGTAGGTGAAGACGAAGCAGGCCAGGTTCCGCGAGTGGGTGTACGTCGCCTGAGTGATGGCTTTCAGTTTGTCCCTCAGGCTGTCATAAAAATTTTTTAAAAGAACATATGGTTTTCTGTTTTCTTATTTTTGTTCTTAACTGTATTACCTGCTGAAGCTTTCATTAAGAATACACTTATTTGAGAGAGTCAGACTGTGAGACTGTAATCAAGCTCTGTGATATTTATGTTTCACTGTCTTATAACACTGATATCCAAGCTGCATACCCATTTAATCAGACATAAACTGTGGTAAAGCTAGACCTTGGCTATATGTAATGTATATATGACAGTAAAGAGATATTAACAGATTCAGTATAAAATCCCAGTCCGATCTGGTTTACTTTAAAGTGAACCTTTTAATCTGAATTTTAATTTAATTTATTGGTGAGAGGGATAGGTCAGAGGAAAAAGCGAATTATGTTGGTTATGTTTGAATATTGCAAAGGAACAAGTAATAGGTTTATTCCATGCTGAAAAAAAAAAGAAAGAGAACACAACGTTTCGGCCGTGGAGCCTTCTTCAGGTGCCTGAAGAAGGCTCCACGGCTGAAACGTTGTGTTCTCTTTCTTTTTTTTTCAGCGTGGAATAAACCTATTACTTGTTCCTTTGCAGCCTACGCATGCTGACGCAGCTACCCACCTGAACTATGTTTGAATATTGCATTGTTTGCCCCTCCCTCCTCCAAAAAAATGATTAACATTTTAATTGTTATATAAAATATGTGCACGAACCCTAATAGCCAGTTTACTAGCAACCTTCACGGACACCTCGATCGATGCACATATGGGTAGAAAATGTACGGCAGGTTTGAATGAGCAAGTGAGTTTTCCGGGTACCTTCCACTTCTGAATAGAAACGTCATCACTAGGGCGTGAGGCGCTCGGATCTTCGCTCCATATCTGATTAAAAACACAGAACAGTTATTACACAAAAGGTCAGCGGAATAAAACCTCTGAGACGGCTATCATGTTTTCACAAAACACGCAGCAAAACAGTGTTCCTGACATGTGCTTCATTCTACATTCACTTTGTTCACTTTTTTCTTTCAATATTTTATAAAGGCGGGGTCAAAGGCGAAGGTTAAAGGTTATTCATCTACGATCACAGGTAAGTATAACTGAAGGTTTAGCTGGTATGCAAACTGTTTTCAGTTAAACACAAACATAAAAAAACGAAATTATACACAAAGATGATGCCAATGTTTAAATAACGTCTAAGTGCCGTGAATTTTCGAGAGGCATTACTCAGCTTCTCTTCTGTGCATATTAGAGATGTACAGCACTTCAATAAATCTGCAAAACAAACAGGCATGAAGCCAGACGTGCAGTCAACACCCAAGACAACTGAAAGCTAAAGACAATTGATTTCACATAAACATCAAATGATCAACTTTCACAAATATTCACGTTTTTAAACCATTTGAAAAACATTTTCCAATGCACTTACACAGCTCCATTCCTAAATCCTTTAACCACCGCAAGAGCCGTCTTATACTTCTGTTGCTGTAGCAAGTTGTTAACTGTGTAAATAAGAGTTTTGAAAAGGTCAGAACCTGCCATGGCTCGCAAGCAGACTTGGGGACAGTAATTAATTGCAACACAACCGGCATTAAAAAGGCACAACTCGAATTCAGTCACGTTCTGCAACTAGGTGCTCAGACATTGGTTCCTAGGATCTCGAGTCACAACTTCAGGGAGAATTGCCATTTCTGTTTAAAGTAGTTGGTTTTGCTGTAATATATTATCTGGGAAATAACACTCAAATCGTGTCCTTCATTGTCTATACACAGTAATAGATTCAAACGGAGCTTTAATTCCCAGAGATGCACCTGTGTGAACAGCAAAGAAATAACGAATCTGATTAAATATTATGTCTTGTGAGTTTTAACATCCCTTTGAGCTAATAATAATAATAATAATAATAATAATATGGCTTAACATACAAGTAAGACAAACGTTTAATTTATTTCCGGGGCGAGAAACAAAGATAGCGTGTATTGCAAAAAATATAATTCCTATTATCGTTTCGGCTCCACGGCCGAAACGTTGTGTTCTCTTTCTTCTTTTTTTCAGCATGGAATAAACCTATTACTTGTTCCTTTGCAGCCTACGCATGCTGACGCAGCTACCCACCTGAACTAATTCCTATTAATGTAAATAAATTATGTGTACACAGATACAGTGCATGCATGAACTACAACTCGTGGCTGTTTAACTTGTTAACAAATCTCAGCTTAAGATACCGAGCAACTGCTAAACCCGAGGACTGGACCGTCTTGTTCTGTGCAAAACTGCCCCGGACTTTGGAAACTGTAATTTAAGTTGGACTTCATCCGCCCCCTGGTGGTTATGAGATTACTCGTACCTTCGTTGATTTCCCGGCATGCCAAATTGATACAGTACTACAAGATGGCGCAGGCTATATTTGAAGCGTTAGAAGGTAATTTATAAACTATTTACACCAGATGTTCCCCTTTGTTTCAATAGCGGAAACGCCGTTTTTGAAACGTCTTTGCTCCTTTTATGCAACCCCCGTGTTTCCAGGCTACCAGACAGCGTCCCTGCGCAGCAGACCTGGCGGAAAAGTGCGCAAAGTACAGTTTTGCAGTATCTCTGATATGGCAACGAAAAGAAAGACGCTTTCGCTGGAAAAACTATATTAGCATGCAGCTTCGTGTAGGTTTTAACGAATGTGGTATTCCGGTGCGCTGGTTTCGTTCATGTGGGTGTGATAATTCTTGGTATCCGTGTAGGAGAAGGGGGAGTATGTGATGCTGGAACAACAGCCGCTGGAGAGGGATTGTGAAAATGGCAGGAAGGAGACAGGCATGTTGTTGGAAAAGCTGCTGCAGATCGATGCAGCATCCCCTTAGAAAAAACACGCTAGGGATTCCGTGTGGAGATAGCAGTTTTAAAGCCAGACCATGGGTCCAGTGACTTGTGGGCACTTTCCCTTCTGTCTTATTATGCGGCAGGGAAGAAATTTGATTTGTGTTTTTCCTCGTTTCCCAGGTATTACTGGAACTTCACAAGCTCAGCATATGCCACCCAAGGACATTTTTGCGGAGACTAATTTAAATCGGTTAGAATTGCATTTCGAGTTCTTAAGAAAATATTGTTTTGCCTGTTTCTTTCATTCAAACACATTAACTTTTGCCATGAAATTTTCTGTAGGCTTTAATATTTATTGAAATGTTTTTCAAGACATCTTGATATTCATCTCCCCCAAGCATAAAATCAGAGAGTTGGTTAAACCATGGCACAGTGTGATATTAGAGCCCACCTGGAGCACATGCTACACTTTACGATACCATATAAAATGACGGAACAGATACTTAAATAATATACAAGACAAACACATTTAAGGGACAGCAAGCTTGTAAAATGTAAATCTGTGTCCTGCTCCTTGAAAGCTACTGCTCTTTTCTCAGTTATATTCCAAACTTCTTCCACAGGCATGGACAACCAGACAGTCCTGGCTGTTCAGTCACTATTGGATGGGCAGGGGGGGGTCCCGGATCACACCAGTCAGAGTGTCTCTGGCACTGCCGCCATACAGTCAATGGGTGAGTGCAGCGCTGGGGTGCCCTGGCCAGAGCACTGGGGCAGTGTTCATAAGAGCTCCTTACCAGCTGCCAGTGTGCCTTTCAGGGCTGGCTAAAGTTTTGCAAAGGAACAGGTAAAGGTTTATTCCATGTTGAAAGGAAAAGAAGTAACAACATTTTGGCTGTGGAGCCTCCTTCAGGTAACTATTTTTTATGCGAAACATCATTTCTTAAGTTAAAGGAAAAATAACTGTCAATTGAGTTTGCATTTATCAAAGATGTGACATACTTGTTGTTTGGCTCTGGGCTTTCTGATCGTCACAATTGCCTGATAAAATTGTAAATCCTTTGACAGAAGAGATTTTGTAACATCTGCTTGCATTTCTGCTTTAATCGCCCAAAGTCCGAGTGCTGTGTTCACACTAAATGAAATGAGAAACAGAGGCTTGAGGACCCAGCTCCTGGGAGTCAGACTCCCAGCACTAGGCTGTTCTTTGCCCTGGTGCCAGCCTAGGCCTGACGCGTTTGTCTGTGTGCCAGCAGATGACGAGGACGTGTTTCTGTGCGGGAAGTGCAAGAAGCAGTTCAACTCGCTGCCCGCTTTCATGACGCACAAGCGTGAGCAGTGCCAGGCCAGCACCCCCTCCTTGGCCACTGTGTCGCTGGCGTCCAGCAACTCCTACACCCCCGTCCCCTCCATCAGCTCTGTGCCACAGACCCCCACCAGCAGACAGGTAGGGGAGGCAGAGTTCCCTTCTCGTTCACAAACCCAGTCCTTTTCGAACGTTCTCTCTGTCATCTGAGGAAGAACACCATGGATATTCAGCAGCGGATGTTTGAGATACTCAAGGCTTTGGCTGCAGGAAACCCAGAAAAGTTTCCTTTTATGACACTGTTGACATCAGTGCACTAAGGACAAGAACACCCTTAATCTCTAGAAACAGGACTTGTAACTTACATTGCTTTAGGCTATGGAGCACATGTTTTTAAACACTGATACATGAGAGATTTTAGGCTAGAAAAGTCATCGGTCATCTTAATAATGAGGGACAGATCTCATGTGAGCACGTTATACCATAGCACTTTCACAGGCTTATCTTACAGTAGTGCTTCTCAAGTTTTACATATGAGTGTCTTTTTCTTTCTACTGCAGCAGTTACCCACTAAGTAAAAAGAAATAATAAATCCACAATAAGTAATAGTTATCTCAAAAACAATAACAACCTTTATTTAATATAAGAAGTTCAGGTTGGTAGCTACGTTAGCATGTATAGGCTGCAAAAGAACAGGTAAGGGTTAATTCCATGCTGAAAGGTCTTCACCTGAGGAAGGCTCCATAGCTGAAA
Source organism: Atractosteus spatula (assembly GCF_055471065.1). NCBI lineage: Eukaryota > Metazoa > Chordata > Actinopteri > Semionotiformes > Lepisosteidae > Atractosteus > Atractosteus spatula. Next base: position 15,125,692 of record NC_142724.1, read on the forward strand.
CAGTTTCTTTCCTTGCCTTTCAGCATGGAATGGACCTTTGCCTATTCCTTTATTTAATATGGTGCATTTCATGATGCTTCATCTCAAGGCACTGTACAGTAGAGAGGCATGCACAAATTAAAAGAGTAAATTAAACAGAATTAAAAGCTAGAGTATAAAACAGGGTTTGAAAGTGCTTACTGACTTGCAAGTTCAACTCATTTGAACACAAAAAGTGCTATTATTCTAAAACAGTGCAACATATAAGCACAGAAATACTCAGAAATAAAAGGTTGACATTCTGTAATTGTGTTTCATATAACTGGAGTTATACAACAAAAATAGCAATTTTAACTTCAGTAACCCAATACTTATGGAGGACACTATGTGAAATGCTTTGAAGATGAAAAAAAGATGCCTTCTCAACTCTGAGCATGTGAGCTTTATATGCATGACGCTAAGAATCTTCAACTGTGTACTTGGATTGATTCCATTACCATCAGCAGCCAAACTCAGGTTGACACATTTGTGTAGTTGATAAGGAGAGGCAGTCAATGTTACTTTGGTCTTGCCAGAGTTCAGATGTAAAACATTTTGTTACAGTATTGATTTAACATTGTGTAAGCAGAGTAACAAGGCAGATCATGCTCGTTTAATGCATGATGCATGACAACACAAACGTGTGTGTGATCAATATAGAAATTAAAGCTTATGCCATACCTATGAATAATTTGACCAGAACGTTGTTGTTAAAAGGCAATACCTTTGTATTGTATTAAGTTAAGAATGTTTTCTTACTGTTAAATCACTGTTATTATATGTAGTTCTAGATGTATAGTTATTGTCTTGTTTATAGATTATACATTCCACCAGATATAAAACATCCTTGCCAGGTCTGGCATGTTTCAATAGTGATTTGCTGCACTTAGGAATTGAGCAGTATTATTTTATCCTGTTTTCAGCTACAGCCGTTGCTGTGGTAGCAGTAAATATTACTCTAGGTGACATTCAGTCTATTGCCTAAATTGCATCATATTGTATTGTTGTCTGCTGTGATATGTCATTTATAGACTGCAGTGTATTCTAGTGCTTTTTGTAAATACTTATGTTGCTCTTATTCTCTTATTTCTGTGTCAGTATTTTGAGTTTGATTTTCGTATTCCCTACATGTCACAGCATACTGTTCTTCTCTATAGTAAAATATGTTGCTTTGTGTTCCCATTTCAGGTAGGAGTTGTTTAATATAATGATGATTTAAACATGTTGCCTGTTCATTTAGCTGTTATGGTGGCATGGGGAGGGAGTGGTGTGAGAGACTGTGGGTCAATCTGGCCTGGGGATTTCTTTATCAAAGAAACATTCTGGACTCTGGTTAGACAGGAGTTTGTGGGATCAGATCCAGCTTGGATAAAAGATAAATATGGGGCACTTGTGTGTGTTTCAGGAGGCCAGCGGTTGAGGATGAAAGGGTGCAGTTCTTGCCTTTCGTGTTGCAGTAAAGAGCACATTCTGAGCTGTTGTAACTATGGTCTGTTCATCCTCAGAAGTCTTAACCCAGGGTAGTTAGTTTTCTTAAATACTGTAGAAAGGCGCTGTCTTTCGAATGAGACGTAAAACCGAAATCCCAGGGTGTTTCTCGAAAAGAGTAATGGTCTTCGGTGTTCTGGTCAAATTTCCCCCTGGCCTTTACCTGTCATGGCCTCCTAATAATCCCCATTTCTGAACTGGCTTCATCATTCTGTTGTCCTCCCCACTGAGAGCTGGTGTGGTGAGCATACTGGTGTATTCTGGCTGCTGTCGCATCATACAGGTGGGGCTGCACACTGGTGGTGGTGAAGTGGAGACCCTATTACCTGTAAAGCACTTCGAGTGGAGTGTCCAGAAAAGCGCTGTATAAGTGTAAGGAATTATAATCATTTTCCAGAGGTGATACCAAATTCTAAAAAGCTAGTAAGAGCTTTGAACAGTCAATAATGAACCACTGAGATCCAGTCAGTGATACAGCATTAACTCTCTGTTATGTTGTAAATTACTGCCTTGTTACAGGTCAGCAATCACTTAAGATATGTTGTGGTACTAATTAACTATGTGGATTAATAATCGATGTGTAAGTGTCATACACCCCAGTTTTCTAACCAGTTTTCTATTAGCTTTAAGAAACATTTACACAAACTATATTTCTGTTTCTACACTATTATCTATTCTATTATCTTTCTGCACTGGAAAGCATCTTCACTTTGTGTTTTTGCCTGCTGCAGGTGTCCACCTACATCACCGTTCCCCAGTCCCCACTCACTCACACCCTCGTCCAGGGGAACGTGCTGGTCAGCGACGACGTCCTGATGTCGGCTATCTCTTCCTTCACCTCCATGGACCAGCCCATGAGCGCCATGCAGCCGCCCATCCAGGTGAGCCCGCAGAACCGCGCAGCCGCGGGGCACAGGATAGGAACAAGCCACAGAACATCCTTCTGATAATGAAGACCATATGTACGGGCAAGCCATGAGTCATCTGTAATGATTTGCCTTGCAGAAGAATTCAACTTAGCTTTATGGCAAGATGCTTGTTTGAGGATACCATCTCTTCTACTAATACAGGAGTTCAGAAAAAAAAATATTTAAAATTTTAAATGAGACATACTCGCAATCAAATATTTCTCCGTCTTATTATGAACTGTGAAACATACAAAAATAAAAAAACAGGATCAGTTTAGGTAGAATCTTATTGGAACTGTTCTGGATTTGTGCGAAACTGTGTAGCATTTGCATGTTCTCTTTGGACGAGTAGTTGTGCTCTGGTTTCCTCCCACCTCCCATAGACATTTGGGATCAACACCTTATGATCGATCCATGCAGGCTGTACATGTACCTTGTGCCTTGTGCTTCCAGTGTGGCTCAGGGTTACTTGACCAGGAATAAGAAGCGTCCCGATAATGGATGGATTAATACTATATTTTCCTATCATATTCCTGTTAATTATTGGTAGTATACTGATCTAGGCACTTCATAACACAGATGTAAAATCTTTATCCACAGGTTGATCGGAGTATGTCTGGGTCTTGTTTTTGCAGAGCAATTTGAGCATGCATACAGGCGCGTCGTATCTCCAGCATCCCCCGCCCCCTCCTCATCCGCACCCGCACCCGCATCCACATCCACATCCGCCACCACCCAGCCACCCGCAGCCCCTCTCCTCACAGGTGCAGGCCAATAACAGCAGCTCCGTGGTGCAAGTGTACAGCACATTGCCCCCTCTGGCAGGGAATGGAAGTGCAGAAGTTCAGACACTGGGCTTGCAGCAGTTCCAGCAGGTACTGATCCTCTCTCTTTGCTTACAAGACTGTTTACACCATACTATAGTGTATCGCCTTTTTCCCCATGTTTTTGCAACCACCTTTTAGAGAGTAGCAGAAATGTGACAATACAGGGGGTTCCTGTTTACAGGCCCCATTAAGGACATTAAAACAGGTACATTAAGCAAATCAACCTTAATTTTTAAAGAATTTTTACTTGTAGCTTCACGTACACACAAAGGTGAAAGCAACACAGCAAAATAATTTAAATTCAACTTATATGTACAATACAATTCTACATTTAAGTTACATGAAATACAGTGCATGTGATAATTAGGGAAATCTAATGCTGTAGAGAGTAAAATGACTTATTTAAACTTCTTTATCAATGTAGTGTGCTGGTGCTTCTCGATGTTTCTTTGAACCACTCTATTAGGGCGCTTTGCGTTCAAAGGATGTACAGAAAATTACATCTCAAACAAAAACAGTTACAAAATAATACAGTAATAATGTTTTGCAATGATTTTACTTGACATTTGCCTTTTTTACGCATTAGACTCCCTTTTTAGGGTGATGTTTATGTCCTTTGGACTTAAAGTGGAGGAAGTTTTACATCCCACAGTCACAAAAAGTCAATGACATAAAGTGGGCACCCCCTGTATCTAAATGTTATTCACCAGTTTGTTATCGAACCAGTAGGCCTTGTGTGGCCTTGGTCTGAGGTACACTGGATGTTTGCCAGTTCTCTTGAGACACTGGGATCCCTCAGTTAATTCACAGGCAGCAATTCCCTCATGGGTGCTGTTGTAAGTGAGGACTTACTTATTCTCCTCTTCTGTAAACGTGAAGCAGTTCCGCTGAAAGCAGTGGTAGAATTTTGTCACAATTGAGCCAATATCAGTACAAGACTGTTACAGTGTGTCTATTCATACAGCAGGTCCTAACTTCAAAAAGAAAAAAAAAGAGAATTTGACAGTTAATTTGCTTATAAATAAATAGTTTGGGGAACTTTTAACATGAAGTTCCTGGCTTTAATTCCTGGTAAATGCTTATAGGTGTCCAGCCAGTGTGTGGAGAGCCAGGCGTTTACCACACCCCCGGTCTACAGTCCTGGAAAACAAGGATTGAAGACGAAGACCAGTAGCATCACCAACTCCCTGAACAACAGCAGCCCAGCGGAGCTAGGCAGCTTTGACCAAACCGCAAAGGCACGGCGGCCCAGAAACAGCATCGAAGGACCAGAAGGTAGAGTGACAAAACTTCTCAAATTTAAAATCATAGCTCCTGTTTAAAAATCCAGCAAACTGCACAATTTTATCAGCAGGGGAGAAATCTGACTGGGATAGAAAGAAGGAGAGATGAGCATTTGGCCTGTCTGTCGTATTGGGTTTCTACTAGAAAAGCATTCAAATACCCTTGTCCAGCCTTGCCTTAATATGTCCCAGAGTTTGAGTTTCACCTTGGCTGGGTAGTTCTGTCCCAAACCCAGATGGCTGACTTTTAGAATAAAGAAAGTCTTTGCTAGTGTATTGCTGAACTTGGAAGTTATGCCTTAGGTGTACTTTATTAATACTTTTGAGAATTTAGAAACCTTGAATTTAATCCTCTGGCATTCTCTTTGGTTTGAGGCTAAAGGAAATCTGGAATTGTTTTTTTAGGCGGTCCCATGAAAGGCAAAGCCCAAAAGCTGAAATGTAATTTCTGTGAGAAGACTTTCACCAAGAACTTTGATCTGCAGCAACATATCCGCAGGTAATGCCCAGAAAAACAGGCACTGATCAGGTATTCTGGTTCAGAAATAACGTGGTTTTAACAGAGGTGGGTTCCTGATAGTGACATTTTATTTATGTGGTTGATACTGTATATAAGGGCAGAATTGGGTTAATAGGGAAATAGAAAACTAATAGGAATAATATGAGTAAGCTATAAAAAGCCATAAACGTATTTAAAGACATTAGCCAATATATTCAGCTACTTACGAAATATAGTTTTTGACTAAAATGGAGCCTATTGCTTGATATGATCTTGTTTCTTGCCACCTTCATCATTGCTGATCTTTTCTGTCCTTGTGATCTGGATAAAATTCCTGTATGAACATTGTCTCTCAAGCTTATTTTTGTACTCAAGTGCATGGGCCAGGTTTACCCTTATAATTCATCCACCCTGGAGTGGGCAGATTGTCTGCTGTGAAAATAAAACTAGAGAAATTCTGTCCAGATAGAGTTGGGGGGGGCTGATGTGGTCTGTCTTTGATCAGCCACACAGGAGAGAAACCCTTCCAGTGCATCGTGTGCGGTCGTGCCTTTGCACAGAAGTCCAACGTCAAGAAGCACATGCAGACGCACAAAGTGTGGCCCGCGGGCATGGGCACCACAGTGTCCCGTCTGCCCATCACCATCAAGGTGGTGCCAGTGAGCACTGACGAGGGCACAGAGCAGGCTGGCGAGGAGGAGGAGCGCCACCCAGGTACAGACCAGCCATAGCTCTGCGCAAGGCACAGCCAACCGTTCTTCCAGCCTCCGATATGTTCCTCACATTCTTATCTGCCAGAGTCACTTCGCTGGTCAAAATCACACTTGCAGGCTTCCGAGTGGGTCGGCTGTTAAAAGCTGTTGTTCTGAGATCAGGCTAAGCTTTATGATCCAGATGTTATGGGTTTCAGCCTGGGTGAGGTCAGTGGTGGCACACAGTTGGCAGGATGGCGCCAGGAGTTGGGGTGGGATCAATCAGCCAGGGTTCTCTCAGCTCTTGGAATAACAGCATCTCCTGTGACTTCCATGGTGCCTGCAGGGTTACAGTGATGGTTGACGTTAGGTATGAGAAGCTCCAGTCCTCCTGTCAGTTCTGAGTCTTGTGTGACAGGTGGGCGGGTGCCCTTCTCATGCTGCCCGTGCAGCACTGTCAGCCAAGCCATCAAGAAAACAAAAGGCAATTCCAGTTCGATGCCCAGTAATTCAAAGATACATAATAGCATTACCTAACTTACCAAGAACATATTTTGTATTGTTCCATTTTTTATTTCTAATAGAACAGGTATACAGGTATAAACAGGTGATATCATCAAAAGGCCCTTCATCAGTATGTCACATTTCTTACAGCTTTTTTCTCAAGCAGTGCATCCAGGTCTACAATTCTCTTAAAAAGCACAGTGCAAAGTCTTATTTAGCATGACAGGGCAACATATCAAATCAAAATGTCATATCAACTGGTGTCTGTTGGATGTTGTAGGGGAGACAGAGGAGAGGGACAGCGACCCTCATATGGAGACGGACGGCCAGTCCGGTAAAACCGGAAAGGTGCAGAGCAAGCAAATCGTGCTCATCGACAGCTCCTATCAGTGCCAGTTCTGCGCCAGCAAGTTCAGCACCTACTTCCAGCTGAAATCTCACATGACTCAGCACAAGAATGAACAGGTAAGTCAGCACCTACAGGCCTGGGACTGATGTACTAAAGCAGCTACCTACAGTATAGAATAACACAGTGGAATATCATGGTCTGGCTTTCAGAACAGTATATAGTTGTATCACTGTTTGCTCCTAGTCTGTGCCAGTTGTTCCATACTTTACAAAGAAATGAAACAGAAATGGTAGGGTGATTATTTATTGAAGAAATAGAGGAATTAAATTTCTGAGATTTCACAGAACAGGCTTATAATATCATGATCGCTTAAACCCCATGTACCATTCAACTATTGCCCTTTTCCTAAAGAAATAATAATTTGATTTCATTCGAGGCCTGGGAGTTATTTCTAAGTCTTCGTTCTGTGAGTTTTTCTAAATTCTCCTTTCCCCCCCAAAAACAAAAATGTCACAACAGGATCATCACTGTGGAAGGCGTATTTCTTGATGTCTGTGGCGTGTTTGTGAAATTGGGACAGTCTGAAACCTGTTCACAGGGTCAGCTCCCTTGCTGGGCGAGTGTTTCACTTCCTGAGGTCACCGCCTGCCTCTTCTACAGGTGTACAAGTGTGTGGTGAAGTCCTGCTCTCTGACCTTCCAAAAGCTGGACCTCTTCCTGGAGCACATTCGCACACACCAGGAGCAGCTCACCTACCGCTGCCACCTGTGCAGCAAGGTCTTCCCCTCGCTGTTCGAGCTGGGTGTGCACCAGTACTCACACAACCTCTGCCAGCAGCAGAGCCCTCGCAAGGAGCCCAGCTTCTACAGGTCAGCTCGCCCGCGCCTGGGGTCTGCTGATCACAGCACTATATAACACCACAGGAGCAGTGGTCTCCCTCTCATTGATTGCTGGTAAATAATTGACAGGGGACCTGGTGGCACTGCTTTCTGTGGACAGCTTTTTAATTACATGACAAAATGCAAGAACGGAATAAGTAAAGTAAATTAATTCCATGCCGAAAACTGGCAAAACACCTGAAGAAGGCTCAACAGACGAAATGTCGTTTTTCTTCTTTATACTTTTCAGCGTGGAATTAACCTTTACACCCTGCCTTTCCAGCCAGTGCACAGTGATGCAGCTCCCCCATTGGAAATGTAAGAAACAGCAAAATCCAGAGATCACAAGTGATCGTCTGGTCTTACATATGCATTGTTGAGGCTGCTTTAGTAGCTTTCATAATTTGGCTCCCTCCAAATTATGAAAATACCTGGATTATATCAGATATTTAATACATAGGAACCTTTCCAAAGTATCTGCAAGCACATGTATTCTAATCTGTGAAGGAGTGATATGCTGAAATCATTCATTTTTAATTTATTTTTTCTTTGTAAAATAACGATGTTGTTTGCTAACTGTTTCACCTTTAGGTGCCCAAAGTGCCAGAGCAGGTACTCAACACAGGAAGCTCTGGAACAGCACCTCCAAACTGCATCCCACAATTTCCCATGTCCTCACTGCCAAAAGGTAAAACCAATTCCAGAGAAAGATGCCAGACATGTAAGGGCTGCATGTAAGGCGAACATTGTCAGCAGGTGTATTTGAATGACTGATGTTGTATTTGCATACAAAAGACATTGTCTTTCTAGTGAAGCAGGAAATACAATGCTGATAAAAAGTATATAAACCCCTTAGGATTTCACATTGGAAACCTAAAATGTTATTAGATCTTAATATAAGACCTACTAATAGATAATATTAGCCTAATGAAACAAATAACATAAAACATAAGATTTATTTATTCTCAAATGAGTGCAACATTCAGTATCCACATGTAACAAAGTATGTGAACCTTTAGATTCTGTAACTGGAACCCCTTTGAGCAGCAGTGACTGCAACTATAAATGTTCTCTTTAACCACTGATCGGTCTTGACATCGGTTTAGAGACATTTTCACCTATTATCCCTTCCAGAACACCTTCAGCTCTGGGGCATCTGAGGGCTCTCTTGCATGGACTGCTCACTTCAGATCCTGCCACAGCATTTCATTGGGGTTTAGATCTGGACTTTGACTTGGCCATTGTAACACAGAGTTTCTTCTGCTGCAGCCATTCTGCTGTAGATCTGATTGTATGTTTATAATCATTGTCTTTCTCCGTGACTGACTTTCAGCTTCAATGAGCCAACTTTCTAGCAAAGGTAGGAAAGTGTCATTACCATAATTGTACCAGGGGTTGACACAGTTCTTCTCAGCTCTGTACATCTCTGTGCTTCAGCACAAATTTGCAGTGACTTCACGGTGCTCTGTTACACATGTGACCTAGGCTGTACTCTGACCTACAGCCTCTCGCAGGGGATAATTCGTGTTTTTCTGTTGTGTGTCCCAGGTGTTCCCCTGTGAGAGGTACTTCCGTCGACACCTTCCCACTCACGGCGTGGGGGGTAAATTTAAGTGTCAGATCTGCAAGAAGTTCTTCAAGACGGAGCACTATCTTAAACTGCACGCCCGCATCCACTCAGGTGAGAACTGCACCTGCAGAACTGCAGAGACTCACTGGAGTACAGGTTTTATCGTGCAGTGCTTTGTGCTGTTACACAGTGTTTGCATAATAAGTAATGCGTTTTATTTCTATAACATCTGTCTTGTAATATCCCCAAGGCACTTAACAAAAAAGATACCAGACAACAACAGTTAAATATCTGAATTTTCCAAACTCTAACATCTCCAAGATGATCTAATTAAAAGCAGAAAATGTCACATGCTTTCTAAGACTTGACTCAATCCAAAGTAGTTTTATCATTCGTGCTGGAGTTTTGTGTCTGTCTGATTTTAAGCCTGCTAAGTGCGAGCCCGAGCCGCAGGCTTGTCTGGTAGTGGCCGGTATTGAGACCACAAAAGGAACCTTCTCTGTTTTCGGCTGGCAGGTGAGAAGCCCTACAAGTGTACTGTGTGTGATGCCACATTCAACCGCAAGGACAAAGTGAAGAGGCACATGCTCATCCATGAGCCCTTCAAGAAGTACAAGTGTCCCTTCAGGTGAGCCGGCGAGAAACCACGTGATAAACCCATAACTACTTTGAAACAGGAGGCATCAGATCTAGGCCTCTCCAGGTATTATTTACATGGGCTTCCCACTGGTGGGATCCAAGGTGTCAGTGGGGGCTGGGAGTAGACACCCTTGTTGCACAGGGGCTGCATTCTAGTGGTTTGTTTTTTTGGGGGCCTAAGGTTGAAACCTAGAAATGGCCCAGGGTACTTTTTACTCCCAGGAAGTTACCACTGGGAGGTAGGTGGAGGTATTTTGTATGGGGTGAGAGAAATATTTGGTTCTTGTTTTCTTGTTGTGTCTTGTTTAAGATAAGATTTTATTGTCCCCTGAGGGAATTTTTTTATGGACACCCAGCACTCCTGTACATTTAAATAGAATGTTAACAAAAAAAGAAGAAAAGAAAAACATTGCACATTATTTTATTACAAAAAATACGAAAAACATTGCACATCACTCTATTGCACATGTACAGTATAACACGTTATTGTACACAATAACAACATGTTTTTTTTAAAGAAGATGAGATAAGATTAATTAATAAAATAAAATAGCATATATCAGGGGGCCGGCTCCAACACTGCTTTGTGCTCTTCTGGCTCATAAGCACGTCCGACTGGAACTGCTTGAGGCTCCAGGGTGGCTTGTGATGGTGTCGCAAAGTGATAAAATTAGTATGGCATCATACTGCTTTATATATGCCCAGTATAGGGTGTCTACTACAGAAATAGTATGTGTGCTGCCAGATTGAGTGGCGTAATGTAAGTACTTTGCAGGTTTCTGGATGGAAAAACCATAGGAGAATCTAACCTTTCTGCTATTTTATTTATCCACATTCTTTAAGTTTAAGGCTGGCGTGGAATGCTGTAAGAGTGTTGTCTTGATGACAGCTGATGTGAACCTCAACGGATACTCCTGTCTAGTTAATTGCTTTGCATCACTGCCTTTGTTTATCAGCTACACATGGTGGATCCCTCAAGCTTGGCACCCCTAGCTCTGTCATGGTGGAGCAACATTTGAAACCATAAGACCAGTGGTTTTCAATCTGGGCCACGGCAACAAATGATTGTTGTAATTGTAAAAGAGTCGTAAATATATAACATAATATATATAATATAAATATTTATATTATGGTAGTGTATTTTTAAATAGTTTGGTAAAATATAACACATCAGTTTTTAGCAAAACTCGCTGATTGGCTGCTGCGTGACCAACGTGACATTTAGCGCCATTATACTGTATGTAACATGACAAGAAAGCTAATGCTGAATGTAGTATGACTGCCTAATTACCCTTCATACCATGGATAAGTGGCTTGCGTTTGGTTCTCTTACGAGGAAAGACACAGAGGAAGACCCATCTACAAGTAAAGAAACCACTTCAGTGTCTCATACCGATAACCACAAACCCAAACCCAAACTAAAAAAGAGAAAATACAGCAGTGAGTACCTGGCTCTGGGCATTACGTGCATGGGAACTGAGAACAAGCCACTCCCGCAGTGTGTTGTGGTGTTGTGTGTTACCAAATGAGGCCAAACAAATTACCTCGACGCCTGGAGACAAAACAAAACGAGTATGTGTCCAAGCCTATTGAGTTTTTTTAAAACAGACTTAGAGAATACCAGAGCAAGAAAAAAAAGTGCAGGTTATAGCAAAGGCTAGAAAGCCTCATACAATTGGGGAGAATTTATTTTTGCCTGCTGCAAAAGAGATGGTTGGTGTCATGTTAGGAGAGAAGCCCCGCAAGCTGCTAAGTCTAATATCACTTTCAGACAACACTGTTGTTGAATTAATGAGATGGCACATAATGTAACTCAGCAGCTGTTACAAAGAGTGCGAGAGCAACTGGACAAATCTACGGCTATTGCAAACCTTTCCAATCTCTTTGCGTATGTTAGATATGAACATAATGGGGAAGTACACGAAGACTTTCTCTTCTGTAAGCCTTTACCTACACATTCAGCCTCCATAGCCATTTTTGATGTTTTGAATGCATTTATTGTGTCAAATGGGATAGAATGGTTAAAATGTGTGGGAGTGAGTATTGATGGAGCCCGAGCAATGACGGGGCAACACAGCGGGGTCGTTACGTGTGTGAAAGCTATTGCACTGCTTGTGACATCTGTACACTGCAGTTTACATAGGGACGTTGGCTGCCAAAAAAATGTCAGCAGATCTTAAGAGTGTTTCGGATGAGGCACTTAAAATAGTCAACTTCATAAAGAGCAGACCTGTATAGTCCCACTTATTCCGAGTGCTATGTGAAGAAAAGGGTAGTGATCATATTCAGCTTCTTTTGCACACTGAGGTACGGTAAAGGTTCTGATAGTAATTGTGCATATTTTTGTTTCTCAACGTCTTCATAAGTTCATTGGCACAGAAGGCTGCCCCGCACTTGTGTAAAAATATTCTGTTCGTTTTGATTCCAACCGTTCAGTTTTGTTTTGGACAAGGCTAACATTAATTGCATAATAAATCATAATAAAGAAAGAGCTGTACTAGAGTCTTAGTTTTTACAGTATATTTTTATTTTTATTTATTTTATTTATTTTTTGTGAGGTGCTGACTGGACTCCTTCTGTAATCAATAAAAGGTCTTTGTAAAGCCATGTTTGCAGCTTGTATATGGTATTTTCTCTGATTATCTGTGTCAGTTAGGCTACAGGTGAGATATGGAGTTAGTCTGTTTCAAAACGGTGAGAACGGCCTGGTCCTTCTATGGGCCATGGAAGTTTTTATGGTCTGTCATGTGGGCCGCAAGCTGTAATAGGTTGGGAGCCTCTGCATTAGACATTCTTTAGAAATGCTGTTGAGCGTCTGAATTTTTTTCCTCCATATCATAATGTATAGTGAGAAGTCAAAGGCCTAAATTTTATTGACCGAACACTAGCTTTTTAAATAAAGAATACATTTTCTCACCTTTGTGAAATGCTTCGCCTTGCAGGACCCATGCTGGTTGCGCAAAAGAGTTTAACAGGCCGGACAAGCTGAAGGCACACATATTGTCCCACTCTGGTAAGTGAAGATTTAGTGAGGAATGTGCTTCACAGGCTTGAAAAGGGTTTGAACAGAGACAGGGATTCTACCTGCAGGGCATAGAAGAGAGAACAAGTTTCCGAAGAAAGCTCAGTAGGACAAACCTGATCTGTGTTCACCACTTCACACAGAAAGTCGATGACAAAGGGGCCTTGAGGCTGCCTGAATCATGCATTCCATGACGTGCAATCTCAGAACAGGCTGTCTGGTTCTTCTCTTTATTCTTTCTTACATCTCCATTCTGCAGTATGTGCCTATGGTATCTACTGGAGGGTGAAGCCATCTGTACACACAGCACACAATCTGCAGGACTATCGGGCAAAACAAAGAGACTGGCTTCCTCTGTGTGTTAGACTTATTGTGTTTTGTGTGTATTATTGTGTATATGTGGTTGGTTTGAGGTTTGAATGTTACAGGTTTGAATGTTACAGGTTAAGACCTTTGAGTATAATAGAGTGGCTGTCAAAAATATTCACCCCTTTGGGACATTTTCACATTTTATTGTGTTACAATATCATAATTAATTTAATCTGGGTTTTTTTGCCAAAAATACTCTAAAAGTTAAAAACAAACTTCTACATTTCCTCTTAAAATATAAATAGAAATCAGAAATATTCACATCACTCAAGTCAGTATTTGTTAAAGGCATAAATTACAGCTATGAATATTCTTGGATAAGTCTGTACCAACTCCGGATATCTGTTTTTCTTTGCAAAGTTTCTCAAGGGCCCTCAAGAAGAATGCGTACTGTTGGTTTACAGCAATTTTAAACTTCTGCCACAGATTCTCACTTGGATTGATGCTTTGACTGGGCCATTCCAGCATATTGACTTGAGGTTTTGGCTGAATGTTTTGGGTCATTGTCCTGCTGGAAGATGAATCTTCTCCCAAGTCCAGGTCTCTTGCAGACTGCACCAGGTTGTCCTCCAGTACTGTAATTCTGTACTTTGCTGAATATCTTAACATGTCTTTCTGGCCTGTACACAGCAAAGTATCCCCATAGCACCACCACGCTTCACAGTAAGGATGGTGTTCTCAGGATGGTGCTTGCACCAAACATAGCGTGAATGTTCTGAACATAATGTTCAGGCCAAAAGGTCATCAGACCATAGAATCTTATTCCACTTGGCTTCAGAGTCTCCCATTGCCTTTGGGCAAAACAATAGTTGAGTTTTGATGTGAGTTTTTTTCAACAATGGCTTTTATTATACCACTCTTTAACAAAGCCCAGATTTGTGAAGATCCTGGACAATTTTGGAAGACTGTAAATCCTTTAGGGTTGTCATAGATTTCTTGGTGGTCTCCCTGACTAGGGCCCTTTTGACCCAGATACTCAATGTTTGCGGACGCCCTGTTCCGCACAGATTCAAAGTTATAACATATATTCTCTATTTCTTTATAATTGACATTACTGTGCTTTGGGGGATATTGAGTGTTTTTTAATTTTCTTATTCCCTTCCTCTGATGGTGCTTTTCAATAAAATTCAATTTCAGTTTTGCTTTGAATGTTCCTTTGTCTTCTGGATATAGTTTGTGAGTTTGTGTTGGGTTGTTGTACTAATTGGCTGTGGGACCTCCCAAGGATGTGTGTATTAACAGAACTCATGTGAAGCTCCTCCATTGTACATGGTTGGACTCCAACAAATTATGTGACTTCTTAAAGTCACATAAATCACAAAAATTAAAGACAAGTGCTTTCACCAGAGCTATTAAGGTGTGTCATAGCAAAGTGCGTGAATACTTAGGCAGTCAGTTATTTTCTGCTTTATATTTCTAGTTAATTTAGAAGGATCTGTAGAATTTTGTTTTCACTTTAACATTATAGAAGGCTTTGTGTCAATCATTGTAAAAAAAAACAACAAATACATTATGATTCCATATTGTAGCACAATGAAATATGAAAGAGTCGAAGGGGGGTGGATACTTTTGATAGTCATTGTATTTTAGATGATACAAACCTGGTTTTGGAAACTCCTAATCCTTCACCGTCTATGGGTTTGAAAAGGCGTATTATAAATAAGTTATTATTGACTTAAATTTTCTTCCTAGAATGTAAGAGACAGTCATAAGAAACATGTAGGTATTCCCTTCTGTTCTGAGTTCTTTTCTTCTTCTGAATTAAAAATATAAAAATTATATATAATTATATATATAAAAATATAGAACAAGTTGGCAGTATATAATAGGTCCATCTATCCAGAATGACACATTTGGTAACAACAGGAAGATCATTCCTCTCCTGTGGGGAAGAAACAGTATTTCGCAAGTGAAGCCTGTTGTCATTTAGGGATTCATAGAGTTTGAATATTACTACTTAAACATTGTAAAGACTAGAGTGCAAAATGTTACCTTATTCTTTTTACATCCTGATCAGGGATGGACATAAAGCATTTCTGAGTTCATTTGAAATTGGATCTTGATTCCAGTACCCCTCAATGCTCCACTTGTATTAAAGCTTTTGATCCCGGTCTTTTTGTAATACTGATAAGAATCCTGGGCGACTTCAGGAAGATGACACTGTGATGGGTTTGTTTTCTGGTGTTTCAGGAATCAAGCCCTACAAGTGCCAGTACTGTCAGAAGGCTTTCAGCCGGCGGGCTCACATGCTGGAGCACCAGCGGTCGCACACGGACAACTATCGCTTCCGCTGCCCCACCTGCAGCAAGGGCTTCACCAGGCACAAGTACTACAGGGACCACAAGTGCCCACAGGCCGGTGGGGCTGCAGGGGAGAGCGTGGACACCAAGGGGGGCCCCAAGAAGAAGCCGCCACGCTCCAGGAAGGCTGGGGGCAATGCCAAGGGCAGCGGGGAGGCCGGGCTTCCCGGATCGGAGGGCGGGCACGACAGGAAGGAGACAGTTGGCCACACGGAGGAGGGGGAAGGGAGGCTGCAGGCACCGCGGTCTGTGCTGTCCATCGTTGTGGGGGAGAAGGGAGGCAGAGGAGCGGGGCAGGGGGAGGATGAGGAGGAGGAGTCTGGAATTGCCACAGGCGAGAATTCGGAAGCCATGCAGAGCACTACAGACCTGACCCAGCTCCAGGCTGGTGCCGACGCCACACTGCTGACAGTGCCCGTGTTCATAGAGACGGTGGACTGAATGTGTGGACACTGCCGATCACCGATGGGGCAGCACTGGTCTGTGGGTTCCACTGAAGAACAAGAGATCATAACTCCGGCTTAGTGCTCCAGCGGAGAGCTGGAAAGGAGATTGGGATCCTTGATGGACTAAAAAATCAACCTGTTACGTTCCAAAGGACCAAAGTATACCCTAAAGTATGTGTATGCTTCATAAGAAATGGTTGCATCAGGGCTCAGGTTACAAATACAGATCAGAGTATCAGTTAGTCCAAAAGGGCATTTGGTACTTAAGGATTTTCCAGGATGTTTTACATTAAAACGTTATGGTTTGGCCAAATTTACAGGTATACTTTTTGTACATAAGAAATAGAGCATTCATCAAAAGCAGTATAATACTGCAGTTAAAATGCCATACACATTATTTATAAGATTCCAGTTTTAAAAAAAAATGTTTTTACACTTTTAATTTTGACATCTGATAATTTCATTTCTCAAAATTAAGGGTTGTTGCTGCTAAGAGATGCAGAGCTGCGATTGAAAAAAAAAGATTAACTGCAATTTTCAAAGTTTTCACATTGTGACAATGAGACTTGATTGAGAAAGAATGCACTTCAGTTTCTTCTTTGGTCAAAAATTAAAATCACATTGATTGAAGATTGCCTTCATGCATTTATTTGTACCTTTATTAATAATACCTTGTTAGATCTTACTCAGTCAGGCAACCTCTGTGATTGCAAGACATGCTAAGTATCTAAACGTTTTACATAAACTGTATTTCAGAAAAAGACAGCTCTGTTCTGAGTTTTTTGTCACCATTTTTTTTTAACAGTTCTGCAAATATTTTTTCGTTTTCTTAATTAAACCAAAAGAGTGTTTATTGCAAGTGTGATATTGTATCGCTAGCAGCCATATCACCCTGCAACTCACAACTGGCAACCCACTGAAGCTAAGCAGGTGAGCCTGGTTAGTACCTGGATGAGAGACCTCCTGGGAAAAACTAAGGTTGCTGCTGGAAGAGGTGTTAGTGTGGCCAGCAGGGGGCGCTAACCCTGCGGTCCATGTGGGTCCTAATGCCCCAGTATAGTGACGGGGACACTATACTGTAAACAGGCGCCGTCCTTCGGATGAGACGTAAAACTGACTCTCTGTGGTCATTAAAAATCTCAGGGCGTTTCTCAAAAAGAGTAGGGGTGTAACCCCGCCTCCTGGCCACATTTCCCATTGGCCCTTACCAATCATGGCCTCCTAATTATCCCCATCTATGAACTGGCTTCATTACTCTGCTCTCCTCCCCACTAATAGCTGATGTGGGGTGAGCGTTCTGGCGCACTATGGCTGCCGTTGCATCATCCAGGTGGATGCTGCACATTGGTGGTGGTGGAGGGGAGTCCCCATTACCTGTAAAGCGCTTTAAGTGGAGTGTCCAGAAAAGCGCTATATAAGTTTAAGCAATTATTATTATTATTTACTGCATAAATGCAACAGTTTCTGAATCCTCCATGGTTTTACTAGAAAATTTAAAAACTGCATTTTATATTTTATTACGTTATAAAATTAAATCTGCTATTTCTAATGTAATGAAAATGTAATCCATTTTGTTTCTTTTTTTTTAAATCAGAAAAGGGGGGAATTAAGAAACTTAATCAAGTTCTTCTGAAATAGTTGTATTGGGAGGACTGGTTGGTTGCTAAGACCTAGAAGCGATGGAATCTCATTTGATTTCAATATGGTGCTCCAGTATCTCACTGGGCACCATTTCTGTCATTTCCTTTTCCTCGGGCTTTCGCAGAGGAAAGGTAACTCGCCGCTGACTTTTCACCTCGGGCTCAGGACAGAACAGGAATTCATACAAGAAGCCAGCAGCCACTGCTCCCATCACCGGTCCAACCCAGTACACCTGCAGAGAGGAGACAAGTGCATCGGAGACAAGCCTGCTGACCCAGACACAGGAGTTGGTGTGTAATGCCTTGTTATGTGAAACTTCGCTACTGAAGAGTAATAGGGATGAATACAGAATTGGACACAGAGTGTTTAAATAATACATCCAAGTCCAATGAGGAGGTGGTGTAACTTCATATAAGTCACCTGAACTTATACAAAGGGAAAGGCATTCAAAAGCATCAGAATCTATATGGGTCAGATTAAAAAAAAAAGAAATTGAAAGGGCATAGCATTAGTTGTCAGTTTAGATGATCAGCCTTAGGTCCTGAACAGAATTATTTGTTATCCATTGTAATCAGGAAGGTAGCAAGGCCAAGCACTGTATTCTGAAAATAAAACAAAACCCCAGTATTACATCTACAGTATCTCTTACTGATGCACAAGCAAGGTTCTCAGAAAACGTTAGATCCTTCAGTATTTTTATTTAATTCTGTATCAGATAAGCACCACAATTTCCTTGGCTTCTGTTTCAATTTCAACCATCCTGTCTAATCTAAACTTTCAAATACACAAACACCAACAAGTCCTCTTCTGGAGACTCTCCAATATTCGAACAAAAGGGACAGCTAGTATCTGATACAGGCAATGTGTTTAAAATGTTTTAAGGTACTTTTTATATAAACTCAAACTACAGCTTCACATTCAACAAGAAAATGATGTGGGACACAACTGAAAATTTTGAAGCAATGCATGAAAGATTCAACATGGAAAGACATTCTTTACACAGAGTCTGAAAAATACTACCCAGTCTTGTTATTAAAGATAACTCATTGAAATGCTTCAGGAAATGGCTAGGTTCTGCCAAAGAGCTCCTAAAATCTAAGCAAGATAGATACTTTATTGATCCCATGAGGGAAATTGCAGAGACAGGCCCTATAACCTCTAGTCTGTAATGTTTCTGTGGTTTTACACTATGTGACATCACATATTGGTCAAATGTGGGAGGTATTCACATAGCTGACCAATGGACAACTCGTCACAGGGTTTACCCTCGAACATAAGGATTAGCAAAGCTATTGTGAAAAATCAAGGAAGCTGTGCTGAGTGTCAGTGAAAAGGGGAACAATGTCGAGATGTCCTCATTGTGCAAGCACTTCTCCCAGGCGTGAGAGAGCAAATCACCACATCTATGAGGAATAACGAAGCAGAAATTTGTTACTCACCCAGTGATTTTCCCACTGTTGGAATATGAGGCTGGGGCCCAGTGACCTGGCAGGTTCATGCTGGCTGCAGTCAGGGGTGCCTGCAGTCCACAGAGGGAAATGCACTGATTAACTGCAGAGCCTAGCAGTGACTCAGCCTGGTCCTGTTGGACTGCAAGCCTGCAGGTTTCTTTTAATCCTCCACCTGCTTGAAACCTTTCAGTTCAGCAAAATACTGCAATTCAGATTAAATAAAGAAATCAGAGAAGTCCATGATCATTGAGAAACAAGAGTGGTCAGCTGTCGTGGAATTTTATCGAAAAAGAGCCAGGAGAGGTATTCTCATTCACTCGGTAAGGTCTTTATTCATATTGCAATATGGGAAAAAACTATCACCCCTCTCTGCAGAGAAGTGAAGGCTGATTCAAAAGCAAGCAGGGAGAGCCCTTGTTTTATATCTTTTTTGAGCTGATGCAACACTTCAAGGACAAGCAAAGCAGTAATTTTCCATTACTTATAGGTTTTTGCTTTTAGGCAAAGAAGAGCAGTTATTCAAATAGTTTCTCATTCTCCCTTCTTCGAGCAGCAGAGATAAACATTATTAAAACATCCCGTGCCCTTGACGAGTTGGGTGCTATCACACTTTGTTCTAAGTATCCAGCTGCTTCTCCTTTCCTTAGGACAAAACAGATTACATCATAAAAACGAAAGAAGAAGCACCAATGTATTTTTTGCAAAGCTTATCAGTTACCTTCGGCTAATCTAATAACCCAGACAGTACATACTGTGTTGATACACTGTCTTCTAAAAGTAACCTAGACAGTGCGTACTTTGTTGACACACCGTCTTCTAAAAATCTGCACGTAGCACAGCAGTTACATCCTTGTTATATATTTTCCTAAAGCTCTCTACATTTTAAGAATCAATTTACTTATTAGATTTCATCAGCCCAGACTTAAGTAATATATTTGTTATATTACACAAAACCGTAAGCTCAAGTTTCAGAACAAATACTGTAGCTTTCTGGATGTTATTCTATGTTATTAATGAGTTGGTGCAATTTAAGGAGCTTGTGTGTAATACAGCTGAACACTCTTTTATGGATAAATTGTGAACAACTGCCATCTGTAATCTAGTGACCTGTGAGTTCCTGTGGTTCATATAGTGACCAGTGAATGCTCTGTGGTCATTCTCCTGTCCTTGTGATGATCCCAGTATGATTTGATTATGTGAAAGCACAGTTACAAGTGGCATAATAGGTACTTGCTGTACACTCCGGGTATGCTGTCTTCTCAAGACTATTGAGAAAGTATCTACTGCAGGATTCTCACAGCAAAGAGGTGTCCAGTGGTGACCGATAACCCGATGATCAGAGAAGGTGGAGCCCTGAGGTCCTTCCTGTTGCGATCGCAGGAGGCAAAGACCATGAAGACCAGCTGGAAGGAAATGATGGCTTCGATAAAGAGAGCCTGGGAAGCAAGAATGTCGGTGCTTACCTGCAGTGAATACAGTGAACACAAACATGTTTCTCTGAAAATCAGCTGAATAACTTGCATCAATCCACTCCATTTTTCAACTTGTTACATTGTCTGAGGAAAAATGCAATAATACTATCCTGAAATCGTGCCTTCCAGATGCTTTAAGTTAAGCACCTCAAGAGCAAAGCCAATTTGCAAGTGAACAAATAAAGAGTAATCGAACACTGAAAAGTAAAAAGAAAAAAAACAATGTTTCGAGACATAGCCAATGTTTTGGCTGTTAAGCAAACAAAAGATAATTATATAGATTCAAAAAGAAGAAACAGAGAGAAGTTAAAAAGAGAAAATTGTGGACAGGGACACAGGGTGTGGAAGTCTCAAAATCTGGCAAAAGAACAGAAGGATTTAAAAGCAAGAAGTAAAGCATGGAATTTCATAAATGGTTTGTTCTGACCTGGGTTACTCCAAAAACATTCTTGGGTCTAAAGAGTAGCAGAACCGCTGTTCCAGTGAAGGCAGCCAAGCATTGGACCACCATGTAGAGGAAGCCTTTGGCAATGGTGATCTTTCGGGTCAGCGCCATGGCCAGAGTCACAGCTGGGTTGAGGCAAGCCTCACAGATGTGTCCAAAGGAGTGGACAAGGATGGTGATGGTGAACTCAAAACACAAAGCAATGTGCGTGAAGGGCTCTGCCTCAACTTTAGAAGATACTGCTAAAGTGGAACCCAAACAAACAACCATGAACAAGAACACAGCCAGAAACTCCGCACAAAGAGCTGTGATGAACTGCCTGGTACAGACACCCCTACAAGCTGCCATGGCAGACAGAGACAGACAGCAGAGTGCATCAAAATCAGAACATCAGCAAAACTCCTGCTCTGAAAAACTGAGGAAACAAGTTCACTGCAGAGTCCTTCCTCCTTTCTTTATCTGAAAATTAGAGATTAGATTGCATGAAATCCTCAACAAAATGTGGAAACAATCAATGCGTAGATGTCTTCTCCAGCTGGAGTAATGGAAATAAAAACCTGACTGAATGTCAGTATAACACTCAGCCAACGATTTAAGCTCCTCCTCTAAAATACCTCCCACACATAAAATCCTGCCTTACAGAAAACCATAACTTGTTGCCAATTACATATGGACAACTAACTTGCTCAAGTCATGTTTCAGTCCCTCTTATTCTCTGACAGATATAGAGAGCTGGGCTTCTTAGATTGTGAGGGTTTCTTTCAAATTACACTTCAGAAGGTCTTAGTGCATTCTAACCAGAATTATCACCATAAAACCTACAGGGTACTTTTACAAAATTAAGAAAGTCTCCCTGCTGATGGAGGGTTGGGGTCACAACCTGAAACATCCTGAAGGTCATTCTCTTTCTGCAACATTTAAATAAAATGGAAAGAAACATATACTGAGCCTCAAAAACTTAATTCCATACCTGCAGAAACATTTCAGGCATCACAAAAATCACAAAACTGTTGAGGCCAACAGCAGATTTGCTGTAAAAGTCACAGGTTAGTAGTGAATGAGACAACCATTGAAACCAACAGAGGTTACACATTTGCCAGTTGCTTTGCAGCAGATTGCAGCTGCCATCCTGAAGAGGCTCAGGCATCTAACAGTGTACTTGTCACATTCTCATCTCACAAGAAAGCCATTGCTCCATGAGCCACGGGAGGACACTGGTGAAATGTCTTCAAGATCAGCCTGCAGGAAGAGCAATGAAGTCCCGGGACTTTCGGGAACATTACACAGTTAAGAAGACCTGGCTTCACTGCTGTCAAGTCCACATAAATTGACTCAGTCCATCCTCCAGCCAACTGAAAAGGCATTTTGCTCTTGATAACAGAGGAATCAAATCTGCCATTCTTTAATTTTCTCCAAACTATTCAACAGGTTACATTTTCACATGTTGAAACCCAGGGACTAGTTTAATAATAAGGTCTGTTATTGCTGTCCATAATTTATATTGCAAATATGTAATTACATCTGTTTGTAATCTCCTTAATAATTCTGGTAACAAGTTTAAACTTATGAATGATTACATGGTGTATGTTTGCAACAGAAAGGTTGCATTTGGTGTTCATCTCCAACTGTAAAGTGAAGAACAAAAAAGTCTCGTATAGTATATAGTCTTGTTATAGAGGGGATCACAAATTCTGTCTGTTCCAGGCTGAAGTCAGACTTCTAGGAGGAAGTGAAGGCACATACAGTATTTGGACATTTTACACTGGAACTAGGACAAACCACCATCAAAAGAAAATTAAGACAGTGAAACACTCCAAACTACCCTTATAGTTTTATTTCTTAAATTTCTAAACAGATTTAAACATTTTTACACCAATGTTCTTACTGTACAGATAAAACAGAAAAAAATGTGAAGAATCCTTAAATAGCATCGAAACCATTAACCCCAGTTACTAAAAGATTAGAATTTACAAAAACCAAAAAGATAACTGAATTCATTATTAACATGATTTACAGCCTTCATTTAATGTACACAGAGTAGATTAGAATAGCTAAGCATGTATTATTGGGATCTCAAATGAAAAACAAAGTATCGGGCACAGATAAATAAAAAAAAAGATCACAATGTATTTGCAGTACAATATAAACTTATCTACAATTTCTTCCCTGGGGTATTAAATATTCCACCATCCAAACAATCAAGAGTGGTGCAACTGCATCTCTACACAGCTGAATATTGAAGCCAGTTTACCTAAACTTTATTATGTGGCGGAAAGATGTTACAGTCCTTTTAAAAGAATCAAGACTCTGAGGTAATGCAGTCTCAGTTTTGCAATAATTGATCAAATGTTGTGCGACAATGTACATACTTTAACATGAATTGCTGGAAGTTTTTGAGAATTAGTGAATCTGTGAGTGCAAGAAACCCATGATTTCAAAGTCAGCTTTGAGAGAAAAAACCACAACAGCAGAAGCATAATAACGCTCATATTCTGGTTACAGATGTTCAATTCAAGACGGCCTTCTGCAGTGACAACCGATGAACTGAAATGTTAAATATAATTTGGAAAACCACAGTTTTAGGCATTAAAGACTTGAGCATATACAGTAATTAGCTCTACCATCTACAAATGTTAAAGAATGAATTCTGTAAAATGGCTAATTTGCTTTCACGCAAAACATTTTATCTGTTGTAAAGGATTTCACTACTACCCCACATTCAGGAGTTATAGATAATGGAAGCTACTGAACAACAAATATGAGAAAGGTGCATTTCGATACACAGATAAATTGAATTAAACAACTGCTATTAAGGTTGCTACAGAAAAAAAAACTAAAAGTGACATTTGTTGAAAAGGAAAAACAGAAGCTGCTCTCCTAAGTTCCACATTATAACAGGGAAAACAAAAATTAAAAGACAAAAGGGAGTCATTGAGGAAGAAACTGGTAAAAGCTTAGCTGGCAGAAAAAGAAAGGAAATCTGAAGGAAAATGGTAAATAATTCTGCATTTCCTTCTCTGCTTTTCTCTCCATTGAGAAAATCTGCTAACCTAAAACACCATTTAGGTGCTGGCTGCTGCAGTGCTCAGGACAGCCAGACGTACTAATGGTTCCGTTTCTGACCTTCAACAGAGCTGTGCAACAGTAACTTTAAGTGTTGCACATAAAATCAGGTCACAGATGTAGGAAAGGATTGACATCTAAAGCCTCTATTTTGTTATCCTTTCAGTCTGAAACATTGCTGAATGACTCCTTCGATGTCTACCTGAGTGGATAACGGATACAGAAACAGTACAAAAAGTGCACACACCTCCATCTAGTTCTATATGCTTTGACATACAAGCCACATACCAGGAAGTCTGTAGCAATAATATAACAAGTAAAGGTAACTGGAAAAAGTTGAAAAAGAACAAATATTGGCATCATATGTTATTGTAAAAATTATGTATTTAAATTTTCACAATTAAATCATTTTTTAGGGAAGACAAACAGGCAAATTAATTTTGACTTTTAAGATTTATAACGGTATGCTGCAGTCACAAAGGGTACTGTTTTTTAAATGTTTTCCACATCTGTCAAAGTAAAACCCTAGGGGAAAAAATGAATCATACCATTTCATTTTAAAAGGTTAAATGCCCGATGCCGCTGACTTCTCAGAATCACCTTTTTATTGCTAGTAGAGGGCATTGCAGAGCCTGGCAAGCCACAGAGCAAGATGTAAATCTAACACAGCCTCTACATTTTGCATTTTGACATCAGCTGATATCACCTGGGAAGGGTGCTGATGACGTAATTATGTCATGGTTAATTTTTATATGTACAATCATTGCTTTTACAGGAAATCAACACCAATAAAAATAAACTATAAACAGCAAAACCCTATAAAACTAGGGCTGCAGCTGCTTTATCCGTTTATTATAATTTATCATATTTAAAAATATAGGGCAGTATGCCTTTCTCACTTTATTTTACATTTTCAATAGATTTACTAGTGAGAGATGAGTAAAGAGCATTAAAAAGCACACATTTGTCCTGGACTTCATGTGTAATGAAGGTATGGCTTCAAAACTATAGGTTCAACTGAAGACACTGTTCAAAACTATTATCAGCTCTGTTGGTTAGGAATACACAATTACAGAATAGTAACAATGAAAAGTTTCTGCCTTGCAGCACACATTGGTATAAATTACATGCTTGCTTCATTAAGAGTCAAACATGATTTCTCATGTTTCTGCAGTTACCTTTCAAAGCAAAACCTGTGAGTACAGGGCACTAGAACACAAAAAACATTTAAACTTTAAAGAGTGCAGAATTCTTTACAAATTCACAGGCTGTCAGTGATGAAACCATTTTTCTCTCAAAAATTCCTTTGTTTTCCCAATATGGTTTTGATGAACTGCAAAAACCTTGAAAAAAAGCTTTTCAGACAAAATTGCACAAATTCACCACACAAGGCAGATGTCAAGCAGTACTAGGGACAGCCGTCACAACTAGGAAAGAAGCAGAAGACTGGCATGTCAAGTCTGCACCTTATGCATAACAGGCAAAGAAAATCTCCAAATTGTGGTTAGATTTAGATTATGTCCTCACCGAGGTATTTATAAGCATTCTTATGCAAAAACCTAATATTTTCCAAAATAATTTGTATTTAAAGTGCTTTTTCACCGCACGAAAAATGAAATCTGAAATGAAAGGTTTTAGGCACCATCTCAGCATACCAAAGGAAAAGAGCATCACAGCTATTCCTTAATTTCCTGATCAGTTTGTTTCATTAAGTCATTTACATTTTCTTTTGCTTCAAGAGTCAAATCAATAATTCTTAATTGCAAAAAGACATGACAAAATACATCATAGTGCACATTTTTCAGGCTTCCACATTCAGTCCTTACCTACATGAAAACAATCTTTAGATTACTCATTCAAAATGTGATTTGTGACAGTGTGTGCACTTCTGAATTAAATACGCATCCAAAAAAAATTAAAATCTTTAAGTGGAGACGAACTCAAAACAGTGGAGAAGAACACAAAGGATGCTGTACAGTTTAGCCCCTTCCAACTCTCCAGGCTCACCTGTTTCTACATAGTCTTTTTTGCGAGATCGAGCGAGAGTGTCTTTTAAACGAGAGCCAGGTCAGGCCTTCGGCTAAGCACATGGCTGTTTGAGAGGCGGCAGACAGGTGATCATTCTCAGGACAAAGCTCGGAATCGACAAGACTGCTGAGCGTAGCCAGCACAAGAATGAAACAGAAGGGTCAACCCCGAAAGCTCTGCTGAATGAAAAAGAACAAAGTTGCATGGTGCAGGCGCCTCAGGTACCCACAGTGGTCACTCTTGTCCAAACCCTTCAGTTTCCTCAATTGCAAACAGCAGCTTCTCTTTCAGCTGCTCATAGCTCTTGTAGGGAGGCAGATCCAAGCGATTAAAGCTAGAATTGCAAAACAGGAAAAAAAGTTAAGTCAAAAGGCAACTGTACTGTAAAGTTTTTTAATGTTTGAAAATACAGTATTTAGGTATGTCGTGTGCTTATATAGGTATATATTTTATCAGCCACTCTAATATATACATGAACCAAAAAAGCCTAAATTTAATGCTAGGTGCCAGGAACCTAAACTAGCATAAGTGCAGAGTATGTCTGTTTTTAAAATAAACAATCTAAATTGGATTAATATGAAAGCACAGGTACAATTACCACACGTTAAGACAGCACCTATTTCTAAATCAGATTAAAACATTCTGTCTACTTGATATGAATAAGCAGCAGGACAGCACTGATCCAGTCCCCACAGTTAGTTTATAAGATGACAAAGTGAGATGATGTTTACATTCTTTGAATGGGAGAGGGCAAATTATGAAAAGATGATAAAGCCGTATAACAAAGAAATGAAACCCTTCTGCAGCACCTTTAAAAGCATCATATTGAAAAGAGCAAGGCTTAACATTTTAGCACTACTGGTATAAATGGAATCCAATACCAAAATTGAGCAGGCAAGCAAAAAAAAATCTAGTTCACAATTCAATTTCAAACCTGCAACCACAAGGCACCATCTTTAAGATTACAAATCTGAGTCTGACCATCATAAAATGCAATACTTTCCAGTGATCAACATAAATTGTGGTTCTGCTACTACATAATGGGTGTGGTGTCACATTAGGATGGGCTAAATTAAGCACAGCATCACAGGAAACAATATAATGAACTCACCAGGTGTGACTTCTAGGCAACCAGTTTTCTTTCCCTACTTTCTCGATGCAAAATTTCTGTGGGCCATTGCTCCCTGAAAGTACAGAAAAACATATTTGTATGGAAGTATTTCACAGCACTCCAGCAAAAAAGAAAATTCCTGCATTTATCTGTTGGGATGACAGGGTGCAGAAAGGAAGTGGGGAAACCTGCAGGGCCAGTGTGACCAAAGTTCTGTTCCAAATCAACCCATTGCCTCTTGTACAGTTCAGCTTCCAGGGTCACCTTCTAAAACCACTCACCCATGAGGTCAGCGAATCCTCCCACAGGCAGACGACAGGTCCCAGTGACGAACTGCAGCAGGCGCATACGCTTTTCATTGTCCATTTCCTTGATTAACTGCAGGGGCAGAAGGAGTATAACATTTGAAAGACTTATTACATATTTGAAATATTTCCTAGCATGTTGTCTGGGAAAACTGTTTTACATTTTTGCCATTTTTATCTTGTGCTTTTATTACATAAAAGAGGTGCTATTTAACTAATACCCACCTTCACTTCTAGGATTCAGGTAAATGGACTTGAAAGTTAAAACAACACAAATGCAAAGATGAAGTGTTGAACAACACAGGAAAATACTCTTAAAATCATCAACACCCCAAAGCTGATCTATAACATTCTGTGACTCCAGAAGAGTGCACACCAGTTTGGGATACTTCCTATTTGTGGTATAAAAATGCTATTTAACAAAAACCGTCTGCAAACAAAGAAACAGCTCCACTTGATGACTTCAATGTTACTTAACAACCCGACTGAGAGGAACAGACTGCAGAAAGGGTAGAGTAGAATATTTTCCATAGTCAAAAACAAGACAGATGGCTGTGTTTTGGTGGCCCTGTACTGACCTGCCAGAACCATACAATCTGCTTGCTGCTGCGTGCATAGTGGCGGTAGATGGTGTTCCTTTGCCAGTCTGCCAGGTCAATCTCCTGCATCCCGCAGAGCATCACCTGTGGGAGTAACTCATGGCATTAGCTTCCACTGTCAAGACTGGAAAACAAGGTCCAAAACTGGGACCTTTTATCTTAAGAGATAGTAAGAGTCCTTATGCATGCATATCACGGTATAGTACAGTAAAAGCAGAGTAAAACAGAATTAAAGCACAGTGAAATTGAGGAAGAAGCACACTAAACCACAGAGAAATGTGATGATATATATTTTGGAAAGAAGAACAGAAAAGGTCTACTAATAGTAACTACATGAGAAAACCATAGAAACACTGTGCGAATATACCATAAACTTTAATAAGGGAGCCAGTGTTGAACACCATTCCTCCTAAGTTGTAAAAACTGAGATTTTCATTTAATGTTTGCTTTCTCAAGTAATCTTTGCAGCTCTGTTTCAATTTCAAAATGTCCTCACACCTTCTAAATTTTTTGAACTAAAACATAATTTTTAATGGAGCAGTCAGAAAATACTGAAAACCTTTTCTAAATTTGAAGGAGTGATGCGGGGAGGATGAGTGAAAGCAGTAGTCAAATTTCAGTTGATGTACTTCAGCGTGGTAAAGCCTACAAAACAAGGGAGGTTTAAGTTTAGCAAGCTCCTAACCTCCAATTCTTTTGCATCGAAATATTGCAGGTATTGCTGTGGAAGAACTTCATTGAAACCCTCGAAGAAAGCCTGAGTCTGCTCCTCCACGCCCCTGGACAGTCTCCATTCTGCCACAAGCCTACAGAAACAAGAGTTGAAAGGCTCATCATTTATTTCTTTACAGCATGTTCATATAGGTTGACATGCATTGAGGAAACTATGAATTTCTTCACTGTTTAAAGTTCTAACCGGCTTATAATTCTTCATTCTGACAAATACCTAAAGTACTGATAAAAGCACTTGGAAAACAACAAACTCTTAGCCTTCTGAAGTGGGCATACTTGATATACTCCTCCTTATTTTCTTCTGTAACTAAAACATTGCTTCCATCTGGTTTCAGTTCATGAGTTGTGACTTCTCCCAGGATTTCCTTATCCACCGAGAAATACATTTCCAGACCACACTCCTCAATGTTGTTCTCCCTAGAAAAGACAATCCCAGGAGCAAAGTTACTTGCCATTTATTAAATAGAACAGCAAACAAAAACTCCTTAAATCAAACTTCAAAAGTACAAGAAAGAGGACAGTTAAGTTAGACAGGGAAATTATGAACATTCAAAAATCAATAACCTCAGCTAAGATTTTATTACAATTTATAAGATCATAAACTTACAAGATAAAAAAAAGGCCTTTTGGTCTGCACAACATATAACTTACAGAATAGTGTGCACTCAAAGAAATGTGTGCACTCAAAATGAATATGGCAACTTACCATTTTTTTTTAATTAAAACCAGCAACTGGAACATATTGTTCACAATATTAATTGTGAACATGCTCCACCAATAGACTTCGATATTTTGCAGAAAACCAGAACAAGGCACAATTTTAAAGATCTAAGCATTCTGTGGCATTACGCGGGAGCATGTTCAGTGTGGAGGCAGAGCCCTGGATGAAGGGTGACGCGTTGTCTTGGTAGTCACTACTGTTCTGGCTGCCTGAGGACGAGCCACAGCTGTGAGGGCTCTATAAAAGCACGGAAGGGATGAGCAGGGCAACCCTCTGGAAGGGGAAAAATTTTCACTGGCAGTTCCGGAGGGAATCGTACCCACTTAAGGCTATAATTTTTCTTCTTTTTAATTTTCTATTTGCCTGTCCCATCATGTATCTCTACCGGGGCAGGCTGACCTTTTCTACAAATTAAGTATTTATTTTGTGTTGGCCTTATGCTTCCTGCTCTTCCAGACTGGACCCCGCTAAATAGGGTAACTCCAGTCTGGTCATCGCTGTGCTAAGCAGTTCTTTTCCCCAGGCTGGACCCCGTAAAATAGGTTAAGCCCAGCCTGGATGTCGCGATGCACAGTGGCACATTTCTTTTTGTTTTGTTTTTTCCAACCTTTTTTTGTGTTATTTTTGGTTCCTGCTAACCTCACACCAGTGCTTCTGTCCCTCAGTTAGGGGTGTTGACTTTTTATCGGTGCTCACCGTGGCTCTGCCCACTCCCACACTGTTATTGTTTCTTAAGCACCTATTACTAATTTAAAATCAACTAGTAAAGAGTTAGCAAATTAGCCAATTATATTTTAAAATGTTAGATCATTAAGTTAAGAACATTATATTTAAACAGTGAACCATTATAATAATTAGAAATAACTCTATCAGTGATACAGAGTTATGGACACTCTCACACTAAAATCTAGCTTGTGGTGATAACAGTCAGAGAAAAAAAAGCTATGTGTGTCAAGGTTTTGTCCAACACAACACTTTTAAAGAAACAGATTTTGTACAACCTTTAACAGGAAAGGGTTATTCATTACTCTTTGGCAATACACTGTTGTTAATTTGTGTTTATGGACAGGATATGTTTATCAGTTCTCCTGACTATCTTCCTTGAAATGTACAGGAATTAAACTTATCACTGGTAAAACAGGAGGCTATAGTAGTATAAATTACCCAAAAAGAAACATTTGGATTTTTAAATAAATAATACCAATTCTTCCTATATTACTCCATTTAATTATTTGAAAATTGATTTGGTTTGAAGTTATTGTAATGACAGAACTTGTAAATACATTTTAACATTAATTACATAAAGGATATGTAATTTTAATGTAAAGTAATTTTTTTTAAATATAACCAAATAAACATTTTTGTCAGTTTATTAAAAAGGACTTCAGGGTTCTAAGACTGATTAATTTTCCTGTCACCTGTGAACCAAAAAAGCCTAAAATATTATTTGTACTGGCTCCTAGTTTGTGGCATCTTAACACCTAATCTTTATGAACTAAAATATCAATTGTTAATGCTTCATTTCTCAATACACACCTTTCATTACATCCTTACCACCATTACATCCATACCACCACCATGTTTATAAAAAATTATAAACATTATTCCAAAAACAAAACAAACCCCGTTTTATTTAATGTGTCTGTGAATATTGTTAAAACAACTTTAAGAAAAGTGCTGAAAGTTTTTGGAGACAACTTACTTTATCCAGATGAGGGAATTGTAGAATTCAGGATCAATGGATTCTAGATCCTTCAGAGCCAAAGGCTTGTTCAGAATGCGTTTGTAGAAAGGCAGAGAAAATCCAGTATCAATGAATTTCCCATGGAATAGGGCCTGAAACAATCAAGGAAACAATGTTCAAAAGTTCAACTGCACATTCTGTACAGAGCATGGGATTTCAACTCATTTATTGAGTTGAGATTATTGAAATTAATGTAAAATATTAATTCACTGTCCTATCAATGGAGTCAAGTAAGAAATAAAACCCAAACATTTAGCCTCAGAAATGGAATCCTGCATTTACAGTTTTCTACAGGAAAAAACTTACCAGATTCTTCACAAATATGCAGTTATATTTCATGCATTTTATACAAGTAACTTCTAAACATAGCACATTTTTTATTAGACTGAGAAAGAAAATCATGGCTCATTTCACTAAAAAATTCTATTAGGCTGGTTTAATTTTCTGAAAATATCAGTTGTCAATGAAAATGATTACTAACTGAACAAGTGGTGCAATCACTGCGCATACATGGACTCAGCAGCACCATTAGATGATAAACCTGTATATTAATAGAAAAATAAAGCAACAATCTCTCACCATGGCTATGAACCTGCCAATGAACTTGAAGTATTTGAGATGATCGGGGTTGATGTAGGAGGCTGGGTTGATTTGCAGGCAGTAGTTGTCTTTGCCAGCGTATTCAAACAGGCAGTACATGGGGTTCAGCACCTCATGGGACAGCAGGAAAAACCATTCCCTGGGTAGACAGGCACTTTATAGTCACTACAAACAGACATCTTCATATACAGCAACAGCTATCTATTGCTAAAAATGATTTTTTTTTCAAATTAAAATTATCTATTGTTTTGTGTTGTGCCCACCCAATCTCGGCTTGCAGCTACGAACCCCACTACCACATAAAGGGTGAGCATGAGGAAGTGTAGGCAGACTCCTACAATGAGCTGAGATAAGATATTTCTCTTAAAACACAGTCACATGTTAAATACATGAGCCATCACTGATAGCACCGCAAGGCTGCAAATCTGCGAGACAGCAAGAACGCTGACTCAAAAGAGCTGAAAGTGCCCAGACCGCCTCCCACCCTGGATCACAGCACTCAATCTGCACTTGAGAGAGCACCTTTACTGGCTGACACACTTGGGGCTTTTAAACACCACAGGCAACAACCATTTTAATTGGAGAGTGTGGTTAAAATACACATTAAATACAGATGTTTTGCAGACCACAGCTTGATTTTGTAAACTTACGGACTTTCCCCCCCCCCCCCACTTTACTTATTGAAGTCCACACTAACACTTTAACAAATATCTATTGTGGAGCTCCGAAAATACCATCTAAGGTGACATATGAAAAAAATATCAAATGCTTCTCTGTGACTGTTCCCTTTTTTAAGAGTATAAACTAAGGGAATTAAATTATATGGTATTATTATGATTCAAGCAGATATTTATACAGAGGTCTTGTGGAAATCATGTATAAGCAGCAGAAAAACTGAAACATGTTCCAAAATGAAGCAGGAAACTTGCCTTGCGACACCTCCATAGTCCAGACCTTCTTCCTCGGGAAAAATTATCCATAATCGGCGTCTCAGATCTTGAGCATTGAAGCTCATTATCTGAAAAGATTAATTTAACAAAACAGTAATTAGCAGGCTCTCCCGTGAAAGACCACCCATTACGGAAGAAGAGTAGATAATCTTATTTTATTTCACGTGTATAATTTGGTTTATTTCTTCCAGAAAATGTAAATTCCTTCTTCATTTCTACGACCACAAGAAACTTGACAGGTCCAAGCAAGATTTAACCTCATTCATCATACTAAAGCGTATGGAGGAATGGGCTCTTGACCAGTAAACGGAAGGATATGGTTGTTCTCTTGAAGTAGTTCACTCAAAACATTTGAGAGCAAATCAACCTCACAAAACCATTGAGACAGCAACAAGTCCAGCAGAATGGCAATGAAGAAGTTCATCAGTACAGATAAGGAGGACTGACCAAGCTAAGTACAATTTACAGCCAGGGTTTCTCTTTAACCCATTGCCAGTAGGAATCATTTACTCACTTGCTGAAATGAATCTTCAAATAATGTTTTCCTGGATACAGTGATCTTTATGTGCTGAGGCATTGACAATTGCTGAAAAACAAAATTAAGATTTAACAAAGATAATAAAAAACATTACTTATGTGTAAAATATCAATTATATTTTGTAATACAACAGATGACAGAATTATATTCAGTAAACTGGAATTTTAATACTTTCAATGTTTAAATAAATAACTGGACATTTACCTGACACCAGAATCTGAAGTATTGTACTTTGGCTTTAAAGTCTCGTACATAGGTGATCTGGGGCCCATTTTCTCTGAAGGAGATGAAAAGATGAAAAGAAAATCTGAATGATTTTGTACCAAACAAAATTTTCAACAGCTTGTTTGTTTGTGGGCAGACTCAGCAGCATTCTTCCTCAGGTGACAAAGGGAAACTGAAGAAAGTGGTGTTTTGTTAAACAGCCTGTCAGTTATTAACCAACTAGTGAAAATACAAGTCGTTTTACCAGCAAATTAGTTACACAGCCTGGGAAATTCCCATTACAGAATAACTCAAGAGAAGGCAACTACAAGAAACATGCAAACCACAAACCATAGTTATGATGCAAGTTTTTGCAAAAGAGTATATCTGTTTTTCTTCACTAAGAGATTCTTAGATCATCAAAGAAGTTTCAAAATAGACTGTGCCACAAAATACCAGGAAGCATTTTTTTTAGAAAAACATGATTGTGCAGTTCAATATTTTTTCTTTCTGAAGAACTTAAGTTACTGGAGATATATGCAACTCTAGCCCTGTAGGGCTGCTGTGTTTGCAGGATTCATTCCACCTCTGCTCTTAATGACGCACTTGAGCTAATCATCACCTTAACCAGACCAACACAAGTTTTCGCAAAGCTGCTGACAACTTAAATGGACTATGAAAAGCTGCTGCATTCTGCCCGTGAGGCCCAGAGTTCTGCACCTCTGTGAGCTAGACAAAACAATGCCATTTAGCTAAGGAGGACTTGAGATATACAGGTGACATTTGTAGAAAAAGGCTGCAGTCAGTAAACTGTGTCCCAACCACAAATCAACCTGGCTGGTAAAAACTGAGGCAATGCACTGTAACATTAACATACAAAAACTTTCCAGGTTTGTCCTCAAATATAAGGCAGATTATTAACTAATGACACGATATACACAAATATAGTGCATTTCATTTGTATAACAATACCAGTCAGGAGCAGAAGCATTAAAATTCTTTAATGACTTTAAAATAGATACAAAAACTGTTGGTAACTGTAAAGATATAAATATGGCATTTTTCTTTCTTACTTTGAACAGAAGGGCATGAAAGAATCATGACTGACTAAAGGTGCATTAGCAGATGTGAGGTGCCACATAGATATACTGTAACTTTAGATTAAAATTTTGTCAGGTGCATCTGGCTATGAAAAAACAGGAGAGCAGCAGCACTTACAAGGATGATTTTCCAGTCCGGGGGTCAATGTATGTTGTTGTCTTTTTATTGTGATCCACAAAATATGGAATACCATCCACTGTAAATCTCATCTCCCAGCCCTCAGGCAGTGGTTTCTCATTCAGGAGTCTTAATCAAATAGAAAGAATTGTGATTACCATTAAAAGCAGCATATTATTCAGCAAAAAGGCTGGGCAATTTGTAACAGTGTCAGGTAAACAAATAACATGCTGAGCTGTCCTTTTTCTAAGCTTAATAAAAACTCACAATAGATGCATAAATATATTTTTTCAGAATAAACCACATGCTTTTTATATTTCATGCATCGTGTCTGTTTCTGCATCCTATGACTTCTTCCATAAAGTGGAAGAATAAAAAGGCAATGAAACCAAGTGCTTACCCCTGGGTCCGTGGGTCTTCCCACTGAGTCGAGCGTGTTGGGTGGTGTACAAAGTAGACTCTCCCATTGGTGTCTGTTCTTTTCTCTGCAATATAAAGCAAACAAAATAAGGTCTGCCTTAAATTATACTTAATATTGCTTAAATTCAAATTCAACCTTTAGAGCATTAAAGAAGTTGCCTTTTCCTTCTCTGATCGCACTGCATGCTGGATGATGCCCTCAGACAGGAGGAATAATTAACATGAAGTATATCTCATTTGTCTATATACAATTCAATAAAATAATTGTAATCTAGAATTTTATACTCAAATAATCAAGTAACTAGATAAAATTTATTTTAAATGATGTCATCCTGACAATTACACTAACAAGCCAACTTGTATTGTTGTTGCAGATGGACTTATTAGGTGTTTTGCTTTTTATTGGCAATAACATGTCTATTACTTCAATTAAGAAGTCAATGGTGCCAATTAATATTTCTCCTATTTCCACTATTATACCATTTCAACATCCCCAGTAAACAAATTCTCTTATGCTTTCCATCTAGAAGGAATTCTGACCTTTTCAAAGCTGTTGTGTGGGCTGCTCTAGACAGGCAAATGACACTGCATCTGACCTGGAGTGCTGCTCAGAGGAGAGAGACACTCATCAAAACTGACCTTTACCCGTCTAAAATTTTTGAAACAAGGAGGAAGGCCCAAGAGATCCTAAAATAATTTTCTTGGAAGTTTTAACTTTGCCTTGTGACAGGAGTTCAGCTGAACACATTCCATTCAGCACTGAGGCTGCTGCTGTCATTCCTCAGTATGTTTGCCTGATTTATTTAATTGCATCCACCACAATAGCTTATCGATATTTATACAATGAAAAATAAAAGCTGAAACATTTAACACTAGAGCATACATTCCAAGAGACCTGAGTGATTACTTCTAATATTCAAAGGTAAATGGCAGCCAAAGAGCTGCTCCCAGGTGAGTTTAAAAAAAAGCAGTTTTATTTGTTAGACCCCGATTGATATCCTTATCTCTATTAATATATCATGCATTCATATCATGTATTACCCCATCCATGCGGTAGAGGTCCAAGTGGATCAAATTCTTTATTCTGTGTCACTGGAATTTGATCTTGGAGCTGGAAAGGTTAATAAAAGTCAACGTGAGAAAAGTATGTCAACAATGAAAACACAGAAATAAACCTGCACTTTTTGAAAAGTGGACAAGCAGAATAAAACCATTTTGGGAATTTGAGCATTATGACCGTAAAAGATGCCATTGTGTACCCAATTCAAACTCAGTCTTCACTAGTTTCCACATTGACTGGCAGTATCCTCCTGCCATTAGCATGAATGTTTCTGTAATGTTGCCAGAAGAATGAAACACTTAAAAGCCCCACTAATAAAACACCAAAACAGTGGAGATACCTGGGGTTAAAACAGGTAAATTCTTCAATGAAAGAATTCTACCTTCTACCTTTTTTGTCAGCTTATTTAACATCACAGCTTTCATTAGCACAGTTTACTAATTTCTGTATTGGAAATTAAAAATAAAAGTTATTTACTCAGTCTTTAATATTACAGCAGCAATGGTGTTTTGCAGAAAAGGGGTCAGAAAGAATATGACAATGATTACTGGACAATGGAACTGGTGTCACTTACCCCATATATAAACCTCTGGTTAAACTGCTGCATGGCACCCTGCAGCTGGTTACGCTGCAGCTGCCACTGCTCGTAGTTCCGCACAGACTCCAGCGTGGGGCGCTGCCAAGTAGTTGTCCTGGTGATGTGATCAACATAGTACATACGGCCCATTGGGTCAAGGCGTCGCTCCCAGCTGCGGGCAGAGGAGAAGGACAGTCTTAACTAACCTGAACCCTGAACTGTACTGGCCATTAAGAACAGATCACTATGCATCTCTAGAGTCTTGGTATTGAATATACAGCACCTCAGTGTCTGTCAGACAAACAATACAAACAGTGTCACAAAACAACACCGAGGAGTTTACAAAATATAAAAAGCAGTACATACTGCTCCCACCCAATAGGGTGTACGATTTCACTTCTGACTTTTCAATAACTCAGATAAATTTTAAGAAAAGAGATGAGAAAGATCTTTCTTTTATCACAACAAATCAACATGGTTTGATCATGCTTAGTTATATTGGGAAATTGTGCTGAATTAGGAATTTTTGTCTCTACATAAGATTCAACTGTATAGCAAAATTAACTCTAACAGCTGCAAGGGATATTCAAGCAAAAACCAGGAAAACAGAGCAAAATTATATTTGAAGAGCAAAATAGTCACAAATTTAAATGAGATCCACTGCATTAAACATATCGTAAGAACAGTTTAATGTATGCTGCCTATTTTCCTTATTGTAACAATAACCTTAACATCCATAAGAGCAGCTAAAACATATTAAAAATAGTCAACTGGTAAATCCATCATCCTTAATTAAATCCACAACTACAGACAGACTGCACTGCACTGCCTAGGTTCAGGATGGAGGACAGTATATGGCAAAAACTAAAGGGTAATGCTCTAGAAAGGCTCTAGTAAGGGTCTGCTGCTCAGACTCCCAGAGCCACGCTCTTGTGTTACCCAGGGGGAAGGGGCTCTGGTCTCTCCCAGGTTGTCCTCTTCTCAATGTGATCTACGAAGTACACACGCCCATTCTGGTCTATTCTCTGCTCCCAACTTCACATGTGCATTAAAAAAAGAAATTAAACATGCAACAACATACTATACCACACAATCAACCAAATGATCAATACAACAGGCATATTTTTTATGTGCTTATGGTCTACTAAAAACGAAAGTACTTACCACAATACTACAGGATTGCCCATACAAACATAAACAAGATAAAACTGTAATGATTTTGTAAACTTTTTATAGATTAACAGTTAAGTTTACAAACTTTGTAGTTTCTTCAATGAATGAAATGTATTTATCTTTGCTACCCCCACAACCACACCTTCCTACATTCTAATTAGTCAAAACCCCAGAAAACTACACTAGCCTTCCTGACAGAAGTTGCAAGGCTACTGTGAAGGAGAAGTGCCCATTATTGGAACAACACAGTTTATTTTAGACATAACAGTAATCTAGCATTCCAGGT
This sequence comes from Atractosteus spatula, assembly GCF_055471065.1. NCBI lineage: Eukaryota > Metazoa > Chordata > Actinopteri > Semionotiformes > Lepisosteidae > Atractosteus > Atractosteus spatula. Next base: position 15,163,822 of record NC_142724.1, read on the forward strand.
TGTGTCATTACTGTGTGCACATATGCTTCTAGGAAATTGTCAATGTGCCATAATGATAACAGCAACACTACAGGTGGAGGTGTGCTCAGTTGACATGAAATGAAAGAGAGGCAAGAACTCAGGTTAAAAAAAACTCAAAATTCTGGAATTGAGAACCCTTGTAATATACTACGATATCTTTAGGCACAAAATGTGTTGTTGTGAAAAAAATGTGTTCTTTTTAACAAAATCATTCTATCAGTAAAATACATAAGCAGAGATACTGTTTCTGTAATTACATTGTAGATTTGTAGCCATTTTCACGGATGACATATTTAAAGCAAAAGAAAAAAAACCCTTGCAAACAGGATCGTTTAAGTGAGCAATTTTCAAGAGGCTTGCTAGAATCATTTACAGAACATTCAGTCTGCACAATCTGTTTTGTACAAGTTATTATTTCAGTACGTGGAGTGTGATTTTGGGAAGCTGTTCTTATTTCATGAAAACTACACTAATGTTCTGTGTGTAAAAGCAAAAAGCTTAAATGTCAAAACATGACAAAACAGGTAAGGAAGCAGGAAAATGAGGTCATTCATCCATCTTACTAGTTTGCTAGTAAGTAATTGATCTAAAATGTTTACAAAGGATTTTTCCCCAAATAGATTTAAAAAAAGGGCTGCATGAAGCAAATTTTTCAAGGTAGTAAAGTGCTTTTGAAAGCGATACTGCAGAAGTTCTAGTTCAGCTGATGTGCTGAAAAACTAGGTTGTAGTTGAGGTTTGTCTTAAAATGGGAGGCACTCACCCAGGAGGCAGAGGACCCGTGCTGACCGGGTTGATTCTGGGGGCAGGTGGGTTCACACCCACACTCTGTCTCATGCCAGCTGACCCATACTCCTGGGATATAGAAGTGGGTGTGTTTAACTCGGACTCAGCTGATGCAGGCGCCCTTCCTGAGGCTTCTGAATTAGAAAAAGCACTGCCTTCACTGGACACAGACCCATTGGTAGATACTGCAAGCATAAGAGGAACAAAAATGGGTCAGATGCTTTAAAGGACTGAAGCCTTTATCATTCATCTAAATTCTAGGTCATGAGGTTCTCTACAAAGGTGACATGAAACAGCAAAAATTTACTACCAGTAAATATATGCATGATTAAGGTAACTAAAACCTTTGTCTAACAGAAGTTTTGTGTATGACTGCTTAAAACCTGTGCAACAGCTCAATGATGTTGCAGGTCAAGCTATGGTGTGGTGTAGACTAGCTCTTAAGAAGCTACCTTTTAGAAAATATTTAGTATGCGTTTGTAACAAAGAAAACTATCTGCACTAATATGTTGTGTGAGGTTTTAAATCTCCCACTTAATGCAACATATTACAAAACTTATCTGAATGTGATAAACATTTGAATCTTGGCAACGCTAAAACAGACCATCTCCTAAGCATAGTCATTAAACTTAACAGTTTGCTTTATGCTTATTGACAGTTTTATTCACTGGCTGTGAAAGATGTTCCCCAGCAGCAAGACTTACAAACCATGTTCGTTCTTACTCCCAAAATGGAGAACAAAAGAAACCACACAGTGCCAGACACAGCAAAAGTGCCATTCATCATGTAAACACCACTACAGTAGGAAAGCAAGCGGGTGAAAGACAAAGCAGAGCACAGCATGCAGAGAAGTGGACGAGATTGTACCTGGTGATGCAGTAGGTCTACGGGGGGTGGGGGGCGGAGGTCGGGAGGGTCTCGGGGGCCGGAATGGCTTAGAACCGCCTGCAGAGAGACATGGAGAGCCTCTGCCATTCACCGCCATGCCGTTTGGAGCTGCCATGTCCTCAATACTTCCGGAGGGAGATGCTTCCCTGTTTATCCTACAACACAATAATTTGCACATCTAATTAATCTAAAATACTACCAGACAGAAGCATGCATTAATAGGCCAGTGCACATGGGGCTGAAAATTTAAATGTGATGGAACATGTGACATCAAGAAATTAATTTTCTACATCTGCTCACGTCCAATTTGTCCTAGTACCCTGGTGTGCAGGGTATTCTACCTGCTGAATCCTGGCAGGAAACTCCCTGAGCGGATGTGATTGCTGGTCAACTAGGATAGCGCCAACTTTGCTTCACTATTGGCTCTAAACATGTTCACAAACATGAGCCAGACTTAATGACAAGTCAAGGCTCTGAAGGCATTTAAAAGATGTCAATCACAAAGTCACAAAGGACTTGTGAAAAAAAATCACAAAATCAAAATAAATGTGATTTCATTAACCTCTGGTTTCCGGCTTCTGAATAGCCCAATTCCACATGTTCTTCAATAAGAGTTACTAAGCACATTGCAGGTTCCAAATGCTTCAATGGGAGACAAACTGCTACCTAATTAAAATCGTATGGCAACCTGGCCCAATATACTCTGAAATACATTTAGAGATTGTTCATTTTAATAGCCAGTATGAGCCTGATTTATAAAGAACATCCACATCATAACTGATATAAAACATATGGGTTTAGTTGCAAAACACCGAAAAAAAAATTTCCATGGGGCTGCCAGTATGAGCACTGCTACAGAATGAATAACCAAACTTGACACAAAGTACTTTAGCAATTTCTTATGGCATTTAAACAATAAACTGACTGCATCACTGTTGCAAAAAGGATAACTATTTTAGCAATTCTGATTTCTGTAATATCTTCACCTTTAAATAAGAAAACATATTCCTACCCTCCAATGTAGTCACTGTTCTGTCGTGAATCTCCATTGGGCACCATGTCTGTGAAGTGTGAAACAGATTTTAAGTAATGCTGTTAATGTGTAAAGATTAAAAGTCAAAGGGAAAGTTTCTTCAGGGCCACATTTCTGTACATAACACCATCTAAAGCACTACATCAGGCCTGTGACATTCCCTAGCTAAAATGGTTATGATTTTATGTTGGTAGCAAACTATTCTTCATTTTCTCAACCAACAATAGACATAGAACCACAGTAACTGTGGTCCAGCAAGTGACGGTAGATAAACAACATGTATTGTGAAAGAACAGTGCACTGTAGTGGCAAAGACATTTTAATCTAAATTAAAGCCAGTTTCTTTCATGTGCAAAATTAGATGTGAAGGCACTGTGGTCAGAAACTGGTGGGATTACATTCCACGATGACATTGTTTATGTGTTGACAGATTAAAGCCCAATAAACTTTGATGGAGAATGTTAATTAAAGTTGATGCCTACAGATGGCAGCACATTTCTGAAGAAAAATTAGTTGTATTTTAAAAGCTTTATAAACAGCATGGAGTGACATCAATTTTGTAGTGGGTTCACAACAGAAATGCATTATGCATCACAGTTAACACAGACTCACTGACACTTTACCTCACCCTAGCAGACCAACATCAAAGCTGCACTAAAAAAACTCAATAAACCATGTTTACGACACACTGAGGCTGATCAATAACACTTAAATTTCCTGTACTGATTCTCTTACTATAACTATAAAATAATAAAGGCTAAGGCCTTTCCTGAATGAATTCCATATTGGTAATGTTGTAACAGTAATTTAGAGGAAAAAAGCAAGCTGTTGGTATCTTTATGATGGATTGTGGTCTAAGATAAAACATACAGATTCCCAAATTACAGGACATTTTATAAACCACAACAAAGCCTTTGTACTCTGCTATTGCAGTAGAATAGCTTCTTAAAATTAAAATCTAGAAGAGTTAAAAATAACTTATTTATTGGTATAATAAGAAAACATGTTTTAATGCAAAAAAAGTTATTTTTCTAGAATTAAAATAAACTGTTTTCTACACATTGGGTTTTCCAGTTTAAAGGTAAAGCCTAGACTGTTTACACCTGAGTTCCTAAATTAAAATGTATTCATTAATTTTTATGCCAGCTGAAACACAGATTCAGCCATAAAAGCACAAGAGACTTAGGTTGACTCACTCAGGCTGTTCGTGTCTACAGATGCAAACGTTTCTGGATCAACCTGCATTCCATCCAGGCACACTGACAGGTCTCCCACCACATCTGTCTGCTCCCTGTCACTGGAGAGGTGCAATGTCTGCACAACCTCTGAAACTGAAATGAAAGTGAAAGGCCTGCAAATCAGAGCTCTGTACAACATTTCCCTTTTCACAGCTTTAATGTTCATTAAGGAACTGGAGCATGTAACACTGGCCAAACTAAAATAAAATTGGAGGCCTGCAAAAGCAAATGTTTCAAGAAACCAATCATAATATTTTATCAAGATTGATCCACAAGAAAGGAATTTCAGAAAGCAGGAAGTATTATCTAGAAATATGAAACAAGCAGTAATAGCCTTTAAAAAATAAAACAATACTACAGTTTAGAAATTCACTCTTAACTAAACAGGATATAAAAATCTAATGCATTTATTTTCATGTTCTAATTTTATGCCTATGGATGTAAAGGTAAGGCAATACAACACACAACAGTTTGTAGGTAACTTCTACAGCTCACTTAACCAAAGAAGCTTTTCACAAAACTAATTTTGCCTGTGAAGATTTATATAGTGTACTTACTTTTCATATTATTGGACTTCAGAGTTTCACTGACATCCAGTGTGGCTATTCCTAACATAACATCTGCCTTTAAGGTTTGATGACTCCAAACCCGGAAAATTAACTTACTGAAAGGGGTAACAATCCTATAGGAGGGAAAAAATTAATTCAAATCAGACAAATACGGATTTCAGTCTAAGTGTATATGAGGAAGAGATTTTTAATTCAAGTGTATTAGTTGGGAGGAAAAAGATCAGATCATAAAAACTGAAAAAATATAATATGGAAAGAAAACAAGTTTCTAAAGCTCATCTGGCAAGATCACATTTGAAAACAATCAAGGTAATTTCTCAAATTACATTTCTCATATGTCTACTAAATATGAGAAATTGGGGTGTTGCAGGGGCTCTGTGAATAAGGATCTGTGCCTGTGGCTGGAAGGTTGCCAGTTCAAATCCCGCAGCCGACAGAGGAATACTACTCCGTTGGGCTCCTGAGCAATACCCTTAACCCCAGCTGCTCCATGGGCGCTGTACAATGGCTGACCCTGTGCTCTGACCCCAAGCTTCTCTCCCTGTCTGTGTGTCTCATGGAGAGCAAGCTGGAGTATGCGAAAAGACGAATTCCTAACGCAAGAAACTGTATATGGCTAATAAAGTGATCTTATCTTATCTCTTATGTTCTAGGGTTTGCAACTCTATATACTGTGCTGTTTTGTGCATACATGAGTTTTATTTGACTGCTGTGGAACTCATGGGATTTTTCTGTATGCCTGCCATGGTATAAAAACTGGAAGGAATATATTTAATAGCACTTATGTTTAGTAAGTATGGTTTGTGTGTTCTGAAAATCAGACACTGCCACAGTGCTTTTTGCTGAACTGTAGGAAAGATGTGGTGGTGCTGACATTTAGAACTGAAACCCTGTTAGACAAGGGTCTAAATAAAGATGGTGCTGCAAGATGGGGGCTTTATGTAAGTAAAGGATAGAATGTAACATCAGCAGGCAAGAGCCTGTAGTCAGGGTTCTCTCGCACAAGGACACACTACACTTACACCGTGAGAGGCTGATTCCACTTGGGGCTGTGAGTATTGTTGCATTTTTCCGTTTTTTTGGACTGTCCGTCCACTGCAACTTCAACATAAGGACTGGGCCCAAACCAGTTTTTTTTGTTTTCTTTCAACTTGGCTGATAGCACTGGAAGGAAAAGAAAAATTCTAGGAGTCATATTTCAAAATTAAGTACTAATCCCTTGATGTTATACACTATCTTTAAAAAACCTATATTTTAAATATTCACAGAATGTATTTATATGTCAAATCTAAACCCGGTTCTACAAATCACAGATGACATGCAATACTTCAAAAAGTCAGTGTCATCAATCCAGCAGTGTGAAGACTCAAAGCTCAAGGAACGAATATTTTAAACTTTAAAAATGATCTAGAATTAACCAAGACTCCAATCAAGCTAAAATAATCTTGTTTAATTCACAGAAAATGAAATTCAAACTAATGAACATCAATGTCCAGCAGCACATCAGGAGAATCTTCTAAGAGAATGTGGCCAAGATTCTTTTATTGTAGGTAAAGTGCTTACAATCCAGGCCATATCTTTTTGAACATAAATGTAATTTCACACTAGTGGAATCAAATATACTTTGGGAAAGTCTTAGATGTTCACCGAACAGAGCACTATCACATGAGAAACAGACTGCAATGGAACACGCTCTGCTGGAAGAATTACAAAGCAATCTGATCTTCCTAACTTTGTATATATGAAAGGATTACAATTTGAATAAGTAATTTTGATGGTGATCATGATAAAATAATTCCTTGCATTTGTATAGTATTTTTCATTGCAAAGATTCCAAAACACTGTATTTACAGGAGAGAACCCACTTCATTCACCACTGAAGTGTTACCATACCCGGGTGACACACTGCAGCTATTCTGTGACAGCAGCCTCACTGCATAGCAGATCAGGTGTAAGACTGAGAAACTGCTTTACTTCAAATAAAATTAAGAGGGAACTTTATGACAGACCGATTACATACACCAAGGGTTAAATTTAGTTAGAACACCTGGTTAACATTCCTACTCTTATGAACTATGAAATATTTAATAATTAGTCAGGATTCTTGGTTTTACAGAAAATGTGAAAGGCAGCACCATTAACAATATACTGTCCTTGGTCACCATAATGGGGCATTGGATTAGAAGTTCTGGTCCAGAGCCACCTGCTGGTCCATCAACACCACTTGTAGCATTATCAAACATGACATTTTCATACTGCAGAAGTGAAGGGAACCGATGTATTAAAGATCAGCTGGTCTGTAAAACTCACCTGTAATCTGAAGCTGTGCTTTCATGGTGATGCCATTAACAGAGCTTGGTCGGGCAGTGCTGCAGGCCATGGCATAGGGCTGGGAGATCCACCTGCAGCACAGAGAGAGAAGACATTTACATCTGTATTTTAAAACCTTGACAGTACAAATCTGATATGTGCAGTAGCTGAAAAGTGCATTTATGGGCAGTGGCATATCCACTGGGAGAAGAACCTGAGCACAAAGATGTGCAGCCGCTGTGGTGTACGACAGCATTATCGGTTTAATAAGCATCACCATCACCACAAATTGGCTTAGCAACAAAGAAAGCTGCTATAAAAAATAAAAGCTAAATTTAATTTACCACTATGCTATGACAAAGTTGAAACTGATTTCTTATTTGTACTCCCCTCCTTGACTTCAAGTGCCAGAATAAATTTCACTCTTAATATCAGAGAACAGCAATGTCACATTGCTTGTTAGTGTGCACACTGTAAGGCCCTCTGGGAATTTTCTTCACTTTTTTCTGCCTTTACAGTAGCTAATAATCTGCCTGTATTCATTCTCATCTTTTCAGAGAATAAGAGGATGCATGCCAGACTGCAGTCAGCAGTGCGTATATGACAAAAAGAACACCAGAATGTCCTCTTCTTTGTTTCAGAATATGTGTATTATGTCAATACATGGCTCTACTTTCAGTTCTGTAATTAAATACATATTTAAGTTCATTTTATCACAGTGAGAAATTTCACATGTTCACATAAGAAGTTTCATGTTTCAGAAATACACTTCTTCTTACAATACCCTTAGAACATAGGTAGACATTAAGTTTTAGATATAGAAAGGTCTTTTTTACAGATCGTGTACAGATGCAATCCTGGCAAACAAAAGCTTGATTGCTGAGAATAGCATCATTCTTTTTAAAACAGCACGCCACACTGTAGACAGTTATTATGGTAGCAATGACCTATGTTCTGCACAGACACTTGTTGTGAGTTTCTCAGTCTTACTTGAGAAAGCTTGAGAAGGTTGCTTCATAATCAATCAGAGAAAAAATGTTTTGCATTGCCAAAAATAACTTTAGTAGAAACTCATTTTTAAACACAAAATGTGCAACTGTTCATTTATCCCCAAAGGGTAGGGGTCAGAAACAGCCATACTACTTTTAAAGGTCAAACAGCAAAAATGAAGTCTTTACACAAGCTTTGGAGTGACATTTTCCAAAATGTATTTTAAAACAAAGTATCATCTTTCTCCAGTATGAGATCTATTTGATTTCTCCAAATGAATTCTAGTTTGTACGTAGATCAGTATCTACAACATGTCAGCAACTACTGGTCTTCTCTTATCTAATGAGATATCAGCAGACAGCCTTAGTGTTGTTCACTAAAACACAGACACCATTTTATTGCCTGTAACTACAGTAACTGCTGCAAGATGATGGTATTATTATTCTTTAGAATAAATACACAATATAAAACAAAGCCCACTACACAGAAGAACTGTAAGAGGTTGGAGGTTTGGTCTTGTCTGCAAAGGCAGCAGAACTCCAGGACTCAATCCTAGAGCTGAATGGATCAGTGCCATTGATAAAAGACAGGAAAATGAATCTGAAAGCTATTTTTAATCCAGGAACCACAATGAAATAGGATTTCAAACTTGAGCACATAGGGCTATATTTGCTGCACGAAGGATGTTTACTTAAAATTCAAGGACTGGAACAGAATTTGAATGCTGACATATTATTACTGTATAAAGCACAATGTTGACATATTTTACAAGAGAAGAAAGAAAACACTACGTTTTGGCTGTGGAGCCTTCTTCGGGTGTAAGCACCCTTCTTTGGGTGTAATCCCTTCTAGACATTAGAAGAAAAAAAACAACATTCTAAAATAAGGGTATAGAATGGGTTATCTTACTCAATAAGGGTAATCTTACCGTAACAGATACTGAGGTTCTACATAGTTTAAGACTGCTTTAAATTAATAAAATCACCAAAGCCTAATGGTATTTTCTCAGCTGTACTATAGGAATTGGAGGATGTTATTCACAGACCTATAGGAAGGATATTTAAACTCACTAAGGAACTGTCTTCACATATTGGAGAACTGCAAAGGTAAAATTACAAATGTCAATAATCAAAAGTGAGACAAAACTGAACTACAGACCAATTAGCCTTATTTCCGTTACTGGTAAAGGTATGAAAATGATGGAGCTAAAAAAAACAATCACATTTTAAAAGAGATAACACAGAAAGGAAAGGTCACATACTTACGAAAATTATATAACAATGAACAAAGACAGCAGATAACACAAAAAATACAATACATTTACATTTCCAGAAAGCTATTGATAAGGTCCTTCAGAAAAAGTAGACTGTCAAATTAAAAGCCAAAGTAATCTAAGGAAATGTTTGTAAATGAATCAAAAATTGGCTAAAAAACACCAAACAACGCATCTTAAGGTGCATGACCCCTGACAGGGTAGACTTAGTAGTGGTGTACGAAACTGGACCAAGGCTCAGCCCTCTTCCTGACCTACAACAACAATTTAGATTTTGTAATAGTTAGCAAACTAGCAAATTTAGCTAAAAAAAGTAATGGAGATTGCAGACATTTGGCAAACAAAATTTAACATTCATGAATCCAAAGTGATTTGCACAGATAGTAGGAACACACACAATACACGTTTGTATGGGTGATTCAGCCTGCAGAAAGATAAACATAAATAAGATTTAGATGGTTATGCACAATCTTCTATGTCCTTATCAAGACAACGCAATAATCCAAACAGAATACCTGCGCATATAAGGGAACCAGGAAAGGTTTATTCCATGCTGAAAAGAGAAGAAAAGAAGCACAAACACCCGAAGAAGGCTTCACAGCCGAAATGTATTTTGAAGCATAAAAACACAAAGTAGCCCTATAGTGCACTATATATGTTTTTCATTCCAAAATATTGCTCCTATAGTTCAGTACCCCAAATAAATGAGAGGATCCTTGCAGGTGTGCTAATGAGCTCAAATGCCATGTGTTTCCCCAAACTGTCATTGAAAAACCCTGTGGGTAAAGTGGATGAGCAGTTGATGAGGTCCATGAGCCAAGTATGAAATGGCAGATCCTGTTTGATTTTAGTCAAAACGAGTTCAAAAATCATTTCAAAGCTGGACAACATAGGATTTATTGAAGTGTATAAAGTTCAAAAGATTGGTAGATAGAGCTCTATGACCTCAGAAGTCCTTCATACAATGACATCACATAAATGATAAGGCTTGGAGTGCCATTTCACCAGATGTCAGTGCCCAGTGTGAGCATTGTAGTTTCCAAACTACGTGAAAAAAAATTAAAATATAATTACATTAATTAAGAGATTTCGCAGAAAGCAGATTGAGAGTCAATTTGATCCAAGAATATAAGTGTGGGACTATTTCACAATTTGTGGTCAAACAAAGACGTGGCGTCACAATAGTATACCAAAAAGGAATCATTTGTGACAGCAAATAACACATACTTTTTTTACACTAAGACGTGCACCAAGCTATCTGGAACACACTGCACAAGGGGAACAAGGCGGCTGGACAAAATTTGAGACTCACTTAACTGCTGTAACAAGCTGGGCTGAACTGCCTCATACCGATTGTGGCTTCAGCAAGAGAAAACTTTTGCATATCTTTTGATGGTCGGGAGGTTCAAAGAAGCTCCCAGTATTTAAAAAAGCTCCTTTTCTTTTGTCCATAATGACATGCCTCTCACACTTCTCACCCTGAGTGGCTGGAATTCACTTGATTTAAACAGACGGGGCTCAATCAGTGCATTTTGACTACATATTTTCAACCACAACAACACTCCCACTTGTTAAAATGAATGGCATTTCTTAATTCTACTGCAACAAGATTTTCTTAAAGAGAAAGGCAGAATGCCTGTTGCATTGTCTGCTTATTAAGAGGCTGAAAATTGGAAATACAATCAGACTTTACAGCAGGATGAGAGACAGAGTGTTTTTGATCAGGGCTTGTTTTTCAGCAAAACTCCTACTTGAAAACTTACAAAACACTACTGAATGTAGCAGAAGGATTCAGAGGTTTATATTCAGAAGCCTGGGGGGCATCAAGAGCTTCTACAGTATATGTAATGTTCCCAGCCATCAAAACCTGAAGCATTTTCATAGCGCTTGCCAAAAACTACTGGCAGATGAGATAAATGTACACCCTCTTTGCAGACAAGTTTCAGTTTTGGGGAGGTTTCTGTGAGCAAGGCTTACCAGAATACTGCTCTGACAGGTTTCCATTAAAGGCATACAGAGTGAGGTAACTGGATTAGAATGTGGCTTGGCCCCAGGTTTTAAGCATTGTCAGACTACCTACTTCCTCACATATATACGACTGGAACTCAAAAAGACACTGGCATGCTGCAAGACACAAGCGTCTTCACCAGAATATTTCATGAAAATGCAGGCAGTGAAAGTATGAGATATCATGCTTCTCTTCACTACAGATCATTTATGTTACTCTCCCAAAAGTGCAAGGACGGCACATAAGGTTGTTCGTATGCAAGTGGCACTTGTGGAAAGAAACAAGAACCTAGTACTGTAAATCAACTTAAACATACAGAAATGGGGTTAAGGTTATACAAAAATCACAGAAAAGGGGTCTTGCTGTGGCATATGAGAGTTACAACACCACTGACTCCTGAAAACTCTCTGTTATACTTGAGGCAAACAGAATTCTGCATACTGTCTGTTATAGCTCCATCGACCTGAAACTGCTATAATGCAAAATGTTTTCCTGGAAAATCAGGTCAGCAACAAATTTGTTGCTATGAAACTGCAGGCTGAAACAATACTGCCCCGCTTTTGGATGTTGGATATGCCATCACAGTCGACCTCAAGCGACCAGCTCATTAAACCCAATATAATGCAATTAGCCAGGAAGCAAAATTTTAAAACCACAGTACTATTTTCCTAACCTGAACTTTTTAGGCATTAGCTTGTAAAACCATTTAACACTTCCTACTGAATTGGGACAGAATGCCAAGACCTTTTGATTTTGTACAGCTGAGATCTTTTACGAATTCCAAGATTTTTATGTATATTAGAGAACTGCAGGGTTGTAAAATTTTATCCAGACAGCATTATAACCAAGCATCTTCTTTAGCAATGGACTACACATTAAGGTTCTTTGGTATGGCCTTCTAAACCCATTGTTTTCATTAAAACAAACTGACACTGATGCTTCTAGACTTCTTGAAGTCCTTCCAGGAACACTGTCGACTCAAGACTACTGAAAAAGATTCTGCTGTGCAAAGTCACTGACATTTGGTTCCATGTTTCTCTTTTTTATGCAGAAACAATTCTATGTAGATAATTAACTGAATTTGTAGTCATTTTGAGATAACAGCTAACCCTGACATCTGTATTTTGTAGGATAAAAAGTAGCCAATTAGCTTTATGAATGTGTACAGAGGAACACCTGACAATCAATTAGATTTGATGACTGATTAGCTACCAGAATATTTCATATTAGCTGCACAAATACAGTTTATCTCAACCTATTGTGAATCAAGCATTGATCTTTCTTTTGAATTGTAGATCGCTGAATGAAAATATGGTTTCCTCTAAACCAAACTAAGCTGTATTAATTGCAGATTTATTTTTGTTTTGCTTAAACTGTTGAATAGTCTTAACATTTATTGTAACTTCTGATTATACTGAAGATATTTACAACTTACACAACAATGTATGATTAATAATACAAAACCAAACTAAGGGAATTATTACATAAGTACTTGAGATCCCTTATGAGGATGCTTGGAGCCCATCAACAGGTTTTCAAAAGACAGGCTTCCCTACAGAGCAGAACAGGAATCTCTCTGCGAGTCTCATTAAGCCTGACAAGGTTGGAGCAGGGTGAAATCCAAAGCACATTCCATTCCACAGCCATTCCAAATCTCTCCTACAGTGGCACATTATTATTCAAGCCACCCTACCATAAACGAGCACTCCAATATTTGTTTTCAAATATCACTTTCTGTAAAAACACAAAACAAATGTTTATTTTATCCTGAAGTAGGTTTGTCACTGTCACAAGGTTTCACACTGTGAGAGGTTTTTCCATTAGAAGTTAAATTTCTTTCTCTAATTTTAATGTTTAGTAACTCAATGTGTAGAATTAGTCTTCATTTGCTTTAAGCAGCTATACATAATTTATTATTCCCCTTCCTGCACAAAATTTGACTGCTGTATAAACTTTCACTTGGATTATCTCTACAGTTAATAATTTATAGCTTGTCTTTACCCGCCATGAGGCTTCCTAGATACTGCTGGTTGGAAACAAACAGCCTGGTAAATGACTCCTTAGAGTACAGCTTATCAGCAGAGAGCAGAACGACTTCACACTGAAACCAAGGATAACTAGAGTGCAGGCAGGGACAAAACATTCTTCTTCAGGAAAAAAAAAGATTTTAAACCAAAATTTAAAATCCAAAATGAAAAATTAAAAAAAAAAATCCAAAATGAATTGGGCTGATAACTGATACGTGACTAGTCGCCTTCTTTTGATGCCATGGTATATTTTCTACTTGTATATAAAATCTCGCTGGGACTAAGGAACAATATTTGAATTACTGCACAAGTAGACACAAAAATGTTATAAATGCCTGTCTTAATTATGGGCAGTACCTTTTGTGCTTATTAGCCATGTTCCTATACATATTACATCACGGACAACACAATTGTGGCAGACAAATACCTAAGATACTAGATGACTTGTATCTCTTCTATCACATACACTTAATTATGGAAGTCTGTTACAAATGCTAAGTTCTTTTAAGTAATAAAGTACTAACATGAGCCTAAATGTGAAACTAATAAACCTGCCTATTTCCAATAGTGTTGGTTTAAAGATAAATGAACAGCACACTCATTCTAGTTACATGAAAAATGGCATTTTAACACTTTTGTACAGAGAATGCATTTCATATTCTCCTATCACCAAGCGTGCTTTCAGATGTCCATGCAATATAAAATGTAAAATGGTCAGTACCTTTTTATATTTTACTATCACAGCTAATTTCTGATCAAGTGTAAGACTTTAATAACTATGAGCACAAGAGCTTAGTGCAGCAGTACAGTGATAGCTTGGCAACGCCTGAGTACCCAGCTTTTAATTCTCAGGATTCAAATATGGGGTTAACAGCTTTACTGAGACAAGCCTCAGTCCATTTCAGATCCCTACAGCTCCTTGTTTTACATTTTATTCTGATATTTCAGAATTATTTTCATTGCTCTGCAACAATGGTCAATTTTCAACTTTTATTGACCTCAGCTTTTAAAGTGACTCCTAAAACAGATTTGCTCCACCGGTACAAATAAACCTGAATTGAACTGAATTTAATTGGTCCCACTGGTCAGTGTGCAAACAGAGCAACAGGCTGCCAGCTCTCTTTCCTACCTGAATTTAAAGAAACAAGGCCTCTTGGAGATGTAAAGAGTCACAGAATAGAGAATGAACCAGCATTTCAGTTACAGTTCATAATCTACACTATGAAGAATAAAAGGTATTTGTTTACATTCAAGTTCACAGAGCTGAATCCCCATTTTCCAACTAAAGGGCCATGAAAGAAATTAATGACACCTCTGTGGGTTTCCTGCGTCATACCTTGAACACAGCACTGTGGTACTGCGGCAGTCAAAGAAACAATGGCCAGCTGCTATTAGACAACAAGGACAGCTCCAATATAAAGTTTCAAAAGCTAAAAAAAAAGTTTAAAAACATTTTAAAAAGTGTCCAATAAAGAGAATTTAGTGGGATCCATGGCTAAATATCTTCCGCGACCATATAATCTCCTAATAGGAGAGTCTTTGTTGACATACAGTACAATCTGACTTTCAGAACCAATTGAAGACAGCAGGGCACAGAGAAGTTAGGTCTCTAGACTTCAGATCATAATCTGAAAATGCCTCTGCTTTGTTTTAAATGGGTATAATCCAGGCAGCCATTGTAAAAAGAGGGCTCACTCTCATTAAAGTTTTTTTTAAAATGGTGAGGTATATTCATTCCATTAGTACACACAGACCACATGCTGGGTTACTAAGTGAGCCATACTCCTTTGGAAGTAAAAGGAAAGTGGAACTAGTCGACCATATGGATGAGAACAAGAAATTTTCCCAGATCTAATAGAGGTATCTCTTCCAAGTAGTACCAATTAACCCAGAAGTACAGCATTTTAAAGTTTTAAATGTAAAACAAAAATTAAAGTGACTGGTACCAAATTTGAGTTACATGAGCTTTTTCACTCCATGTATCATATAGAAGATAGTTTTTATTCTACCTCTACCTGTCGATATTCTGCTCATCTAGTTTTAAGTGACAAGTATTAAGCACCTGCATATTTGAACACTGCTAAATTCTGTCCATTTGCTCCCAACACCAAAGGCTCTTAAAGGAAGAAAGTTTGTTTTTATAGGGGTCTGTCATATTAAAATATAAGTTGGGCAGACTTTAGTTTCCATACCATTGTGTGCAGGTCTGTGACTTTTGACATGTATATTGATTTTAACTGATAGTGGAGAAGAATGGATTTAAGAACCTAAATGACGTTATGACATTATGGTACCTACTGTATAAAAGAACTGTATAGATTTATATTTATAAGTTATTAAAGCTAGCTTGCTTCTTGATTGCCAGAGCCTGATAATCTTCACCATTTCTGATTTCCACTGGGTGGTTAAAATACAAATGCAACATCATATTTGAAGGTGTTTCTGACATGTATTCTATATATTCTGTAAACCACACGTCCATTATCTATGACATCTCTATGTCTTTATGTAGTGTCACAATGATGACTTCACCGTCTTATTTGGGGAGAAAAGCACCAGTACTCCTTAATTTTTAACTAGATTGCAAGTCTATCGTTATCAATAAATATGAAAGAATTTAAAAATACCCACAACAGTGATATTTTGCAGTATCAAGAAATCTCATCACTAGTGGATAGTGAAAGTATGGTCTTGACATTTACATTAGGGTGAGTGAATGTTATATCTGTGCCTCTTATAGTCACATTTTCCAATGTACATAACACAAAGATTTTTTTATTAAAACAAATCTTTTTAAATAGCTAATTTTATAAAAGCTTAATTTATAATTGTCTAACCATGTGGCCATTCAGCGATGCATGTTCAGAGACAAAGTAATTTAAGTTAGCTCAATAAATGCTGGCCTTTAACAAGGACATTTGTAATAAAGAACAGACAATGATGTGTCATCTTCCACTAGGTTTTCACACTTTGAAGCATAGAGGGCAAACAAATTAGGATTGGCCATAGTATAAGTTGCAAGTTTTTGTATTTTACATGTTAAGAACAATTTATTTCCTCTTCTACCAACAAAACAACAGAACACTTTACAGAAGTATTATTTGATAATGCTTTATTAATAAACAAGAAAATAATTTTCTCTTGTTCTTTTAAATGCAAAACTATTAGCAGAACATCACACACATCACTGTTAGCCTAACATGAGACAGTGCACTGAGGAGATATCACATCTGACAAGAGCACAAAAAGGACTACAGAAAACAAGAGGGTATCATTCAGGTCAACAAGTTTTTTTCACCATTTCTCAATATCTAGAAACAAAAACCTCCTTACACTTTTCTCCCCCAAAAAATGAGACATTATTGGATGAAGAAAAAGATCAGCAGGCTTCAGAACGGATTCTGTTTATCTACTTTGGTCGTGCATCTTTCTTAATTACACAGCAACAGGCAAGCTTGCTATCCTCATTGAGTGGAGGCTGCAATTTCACTGTCAAAGACAGCCTCCAAAACAACAGACATCTATTCAGTGGCTCTGTCAAGAATACAGAATATTTTTATAAAGGATCGTGATCCCACATCAGCAAGAAGCAGTGGACTCCAAGTCGTCCTTACCTTGCTTATTCCCTCTGCCAATGAATGGAAGATTATATTGACCTGTTTGTTTTCCAACATCTCAATTTTTAAAAGATGCAGCAATTGTTCAAAAATGCAAGATTCTAACAGTTCCCAATGTGGCTGACTCAAATTGTACAAACTTAACACAAGTATGGGAGACACTGAGATACAGTGGTGTGAAAAAGTGTTTGCCCCCTTCCTGATTTCTTATTTTTTTGCATGTTTGTCACACTGAAATGTTTCAGATCATCAAACAAATTGAAATATTAGACAAAGATAACACAAGTAAACACAAAATGCAGTTTTTAAATGAAGGTTTTTATAATTAAAGGGAAAAAAAAAATCCAAACCTACATGGCCCTGTGTGAAAAAGTGATTGCCCCCTAAACCTAATAACTGGTTGGGCCACCCTTAGCAGCAACAACTGCAATCAAACGTTTGCGATAACTGGCAATGAGTCTTTTACAGCGCTGTGGAGGAATTTTGGCCCACTCATCTTTGCAGAATTGTTGTAATTGAGCCACATTGGAGGATTTTCGAGCCTTAACCGCTTTTTTAAGGTCATGCCACAACATCTCAATCGGATTCAGGTCAGGACTTTGACTAGGCCACTCCAAAGTCTTCATTTTGTTTTTCTTAAGCCATTCAGAGGTGGACTTGCTGGTGTGTTTTGGATCATTGTCCTGCTGCAGAACCCAAGTGCGCTTCAGCTTGAGGTCACGAACAGATGGCCGGACATTCTCCTTCAGGATTTTTTGGTAGACAGCAGAATTCATGGTTCCATTTACCACAGCAAGTCTTCCAGGTCCTGAAGCAGCAAAACAGCCCCAGACCATCACACTACCACCACCATATTTTACTGTTGGTATGATGTTCCTTTTCTGAAACGCTGTGTTACTTTTACGCCAGATGTAATGGGACACACACCTTCCAAAAAGTTCAACTTTTGTCACGTCAGTCCACAGAGTATTTTCCCAAAAGTCTTGGGGATCATCAAGATGTTCTCTGGCAAAACTGAGACGAGCCTTTATGTTCTTTTTGCTCAGCAGTGGTTTTCGTCTTGGAACTCTCCCATGCAGGCCATTTTTGCCCAGTCTCTTTCTTATGGTGGAGTCATGAACACTGACCTTAACTGAGGCAAGTGAAGCCTGCAGTTCTTTGGATGTTGTTGTGGGGTTTTTTGTGACCTCTTGGATGAGTCATCGCTGCGCTCTTGGGGTAATTTTGGTCGGCCGGCCACTCCTGGGAAGGTTCACCACTGTTCCATGTTTTCACCATTTGTGGATAATGGCTCTCACTGTGGTTCGCTGGAGTCCCAAAGCTTTAGAAATGGCTTTATAACCTTTTCCAGACTGATAAATCTCAATTACTCTGTGTCTCATTTGTTCCTGAATTTCTTTGGATCGCAGCATGATGTCTACCTTTTGAGGATCTTTTGGTCTACTTCACTTTGTCAGGCAGGTCCTATTTAAGTGATTTCTTGATTGAGAACAGGCGTGGCAGTAATCAGGCCTGGGTGTGGCTAGAGAAATTGAACTCAGCTTTCCAAAGATGTGATAAACCACAGTTGATTTATGTTTTAACAGGGGGGGCAATCACTTTTTCACACAGGGCCGTGTAGGTTTGGATTTTTTTTTCCCTTAATAATAAAAACCTTCATTTAAAAACTGCATTTTGTGTTTACTTGTGTTATCTTTGTCTAATATTTCAATTTGTTTGATGATCTGAAACATTTCAGTGTGACAAACATGCAAAGAAATAAGAAATCAGGAAGGGGGCAAACACTTTTTCACACCACTGTATGTCACTAAATTCTGAATAACTACTTCCAATTCCTTCACTAAAACTATGTGATTATGCAGATGTCAATGTCCTCTTTTACATAATGTATAGATTATAAAATGGAATAAAAAGTCAACTAGATGTAAATGTATATAAGTCCATAGCAAGTAACTATACTAATACAGTAACAGTATTATAGAGGCTTACACTCTAATGGTTGTAATACAACTGCTCATTCCCTGGTTGGGACATCAGTCCATCACAGAGCCAAAGTGAATAAAAAAGCCCATCCAACTTCCAACCATTTATCTAATTCAGGGTCATGGGGGAGCTAGAGCTTATTCCAGTAAGCAACAGACACAAGGCGGGATACTCCCTGAAAGAACATCAGTCCATCACAGGGCAGACACAGACACACACTTACACTAGTGTCAATTTTCCTAGAAACCAATTAATTTACCAGTATGTCTTTAGATGTGTTAAGAAACCAGAGCACCCAGTGAAATCCCATACAAACACAGAGAGAACATACAGATTTCAGGCAGGTAGCACCCCAGGTCTGGTATTAAACCCAGATCTCTAGTGCTATGATGCAACAGTGGCCACCCCCCGTGTGTCACCCCTTATAGCCGATGAAGTGGGGTCAAAATATCTTTGGGAAGTATATAGGAGAACTTAGTGGAAGGTACATAAGAGAACTCAGTGACAACCCAAATGAAAATGCATACTTCACATAGACTGACATCTTATATCACAATATAAAACTATGAGGCCACTGTGCTTACCACTGACCCACAGCAAAAAAAATAAAATAATAAAGAGAACACTTTTGTTTACTGTACTGTATTTATGGTGCAATGATAAAAAGAAAAGATCAGAGATTGAGATCATTTCTTCACAGGGACAAAGGTGCAGTCCTATCTTTCCACAGAGGAGATGGAATCACATGCTGCTCCTCAGAGTGACTCTACTGGTTTTTGTTCTGCTAGAAGGGATTTGCGTATCTTTTTAATCACAGGTGAGGAGGACCCAAATACCAGGAAAAAGCAGGAATTTTGTCTTTTGCTCAGGACCAAAAAATAAGAAACAATATTATTTTCATAGATAAATGTTTCTACTGTAGAGAGCTGAAGAGAAAGCAGAACTGCTCCTGTCCAGAGATCTGTGATTTACTGTGCTGAAAGTTTCTAACATCCCAAAAATACAGTATACTTGAAACTACTACTATACAAGGCAGACATCAGGTTGGACAAATAAGACTGTTCTGTACACACACACACATTATTTCAGTACAAAACAGCAAAGTAAAAAGAAAATCAACATTTGTTCTTTTCTCCATTTCAGCTGGAATGAACCTCTACCTGCTCCTTTGCAGCTCGCAAACTGACAGCTCCTCACTTGAGCATCTTCAATATAAAACTACTTGACAAAGCTGAGCAACAGGAACCACGGGAATATTTTATTTTGGTGTGTGCGCAAGAAGGGGATTATTTTTAAAGAAATTATGTGGAAGGTCTTTGATTGTGAAAAAGGTAAACTGAATGTACTCTGCCCGCCCTCCTTTCTATACAGAACCTGGTTTAACAGTTTTTACTAAAAAAGTAGTAGAACATAAAAAGAACTGTTCCTTAAGATTTTCCAGAATCATTGATCATAGCATCTATCTTTTAAGAGTCAATTCTGATGTTCACATTGTAAAGCTTGTTTCAGGTGAATTTTAAATAAGTTTGGTCTTGGAAAAATAACTTAATCATGGTTCGTGGCCCTTAGGTCACATTCAGTGAGGCAAACAAGGTTCTAAATAAATAACATTATATGTTACAAATACTATAAAGTGTCCACAACTTCCTCACCGACTGAACTTCCAGGTAGTGGGTAGTCACTTTACTTTTCCTCTGGCGTGCTCCATTGTCTATTACAATAGCCTGTCATCCACAAGCTTTCCATTGTTTCTGATTTGATACAATACTCCAGCGAAAAAAAAAAAACGTTTCTGAAGACGACTCCATTTAGCTGCTTTAGAAGACGTTGTGTGCGAACATGGGTTTCAGAGACTGTGCTTCGCAGAAGCCCCTTGGTGCATTCTGTATGGCTGGTGTGTGTGTACTGCATTCTTCCCTGCAGTTAGTCTTGACGCGTTTCAAGACTAGCACGCAGCAACAGAACCACCCAGATCGAAGACAACAGGACACAGAGCAAAAAGAAAATAAAAACAAAATTCTGACAATTACAGAGCAAGAAAGATCTACCTGTACATCTGTACAGTATGCCAATAATAAAAATACACATCCAAATACTTCCAAAGATCTTTATAAGCCCATCGGGTTCACGAAGCATAAAAGTGCATGTTCTCAGCACACTTCAGAAATTCACAAAACGAAATTGTGTTTGAAAACTAACTTCAAACAGTATTTCCTTTACTGGTCTGACTCACTCTGCGCTTCCTGATCAGAGCACTGACAACACAAACAACCCTAAAAAGTACACGACCAGGAACACACGGCATTATGTAAACGAGGGCTTGACCTGTCTGGGGAGAACTGCAACTTCTAACCATAGCGTTTTTATTTCATTCAAAAATCGTGTATGTATGGCAGGGTTTACAAATCATCTTTAAAGTACAGTCTGCGTAAAAAATATATCTAAAATATCACCATATTATATATATATAATCATAAGGGTGTAAGAGAACCTTATTAGTATGCACTCCATTTCCTTACATATCAATGCACTGAACCGAAACCTCATTCATAGATATGATAAGACTTCTCATCGTGCCGAGCTGTACATTGGTACCGAATATAATGGTCTTTTTGTTGAGAAATAACTCAGCAATGTCGACAATTCGAAGAATACTGTACAAAAACACATCAAAAGATGTAAGAGACAGACTTACAGACCAGTAACTCTTACTAAAATAAGGTCTCACCCATATACAATAGTTAATGTGAAACACCCTGCCCGTTCAACCAGAAGGACTTCGCACTTGGTTCAGCGGAGCGGTCTTATTTATGCAAAGAAATCACCTTCACAGTTTCTTAAATAATTTAAGAATCCCCTTCTTACACATCAAGGCCTGACCTTCGCAAGAACTGTCATTTCTTGTCGGACAACAGTGCCTATCTTGCCGCTGTAAACAACCCCACTGAACACAGCAGAAACTCGACGGTCGGGTGTTTACCTGCTTGGGATAACAATCTAACGTCAAAAGTTAGGTCGGGAAGAGTGACAACTACCTGGTGAGTATCACTTAGTCAACTGGCAATGAATTTGTGATCTTTTTATTGAGTGAAACCAGGCATATTATACAAACATATTCGAACGATCGGTTTAAGCCGAGTCTCAGACCCAGTTCGGGCACCTGGGAGTTACGAAGTAGCCAAAACGCACCGACAGCAACTGAGCAGACATACACTATATGGTAAACAGCAGCGTTTTAGACTGAATACTAAGCCATTTTATAAAATTTTAAATCTTACCCGTGTCTAGGGGGAAACTAGTGTTGCTGTACTATATCTCTGTGTATCCCTGAAGAGCTGTATTCCTCTTTATTTTGGGATCCACTCCAGTTTCACTCAAAGGAAGAAACTTCCACCATCTTCGTAACCTTCTCACGTGACAAACGAAGGTGGGCCGCCCATGACGCACGACGAGGACGCGCACGTTTACGTGACGCATACCGGAACCCCACCTAACGATTGCTCCTTCGGTCTTCGATTGGACAATGTAAACAGATCCCGGACCTCTGATTGGTCCATCTGTTGGTCGTCACGGAGGCTCGGAAAAAGAATGGTACAGGTCGCTTCCTGTACCAGCACATTTTTAGTGTAAGTATAGTACATATTAAGCAAGTCCAAATTCCTCTTCAGTCTTACGCCATATCCATATGTTCAAAGCTAGACATTATTATTTACATATCAGATAAATAAAATAAACTGAACTTGTCAAACTGATTGACTATGTTCATAATATTTAGCTACACATAATATTTAGTTAGGGTGGTAGCAGAGGAAAGTGGTACTCAGAACTGTTGGCAGAATATCACACGTGAAGCTAACTGCCTGTCTAACATGAGACAGTGCATTGATTAGACAACAGATTGGACAAGAGCGTAAGAAGAATACAAAAAAAGAGAAAGCTATCCGGGTCAACCTGCTGGTCACAAAAATCTTCTAGGTTTACAATATCTAGAGAGAACACTACCTCTTTATACTTTCCCCCTAACTGCATGATTATATTAGAAATCAATCAGTTTCTTTCTCCATTTCATACTCTAATGCATGAGACCAGTGTGGTCTCTTCTTCCAAGTTCACCTAAGCCTTCATTTTCTAAACTGTACATTAAGTTTAAGAAGAAAAAATGTGTCTGAGACCAGCAGTCCTCTGATTTAAAAAAGCACAAGTGTTTCTTCAATACAGGGTGGTTCTGTGTCCCTGAGGAGAAGAATTTGAAGCCTGTGAGTGGTCTGAATTTCAGAGGAGACCTGTGAAAACCAAGACTCTCCTACAGGCGGAGGAACACACAAGTCAAGGGTAATGAAATACAGGTTGCAATCAAGGACCACTTGTTGTGGACAAGTGAACTGAAGAAGCCAGCTGGCTGTCATCCTGCTTTTAACCTTTTTAGCTGCTAGACGTGATGGGGCTGAGCTGCGAGGACAGTGTCTGTGGAATGCCAACCACAACCACTTGCTCCACCTGTTTTTTCTGTTCCCAGAGGCACAACAGCACTTACAGCATGCAAGGGCAGTTCCTATTGTTCGGGCCAGTGAGAGCAAAATGATCAGCTAAACTAAGGAAAACTAGCTGGAAGGCAAGACTCCTCCTTGCCAGTATACAGTAGCTAACACTGCTTCCCTGGTCTTGCTGAGGTCCTGGCTCATTCATCGTGAGGACTGTTGTGGTAATTAATATACAGTATTGAAAAGGCAATCCGTTCCTTAACGCTGAGAGAACAGGTCTTGTTTTCTGTTGGTTTCGGTTCTGACCAGTGGTGCAAAACTCCTGGGGGATGCCACTATGCCTGCTAGTTTTCAGTCCATCAGCTCTAGTGATCTGATTATAGAATTGAATTTCTTCAGGTGCTGGAGCTCCAACTGCACTCTTTGTGCTTTACATTGATACTGAAGCTCACTTAGTTTGTCGTGTCTGTGCCTTTTGGCACACTCGTGCTCAGGACACAGACTTTCCCATCCACGTCTAGTTGAAGAGAAACCAACTGCTTCATTGTTTTCGCCTGATCTTTTCAACGCAACAATCAAGGATCCGACAGGAAGGGCACTTTAAAATCAGGATAATGGTTTCGCAAAAGGCAGCGATTTAATATCGCGTAGTTACCAGTAGGTGGAGCTGTCGGTCTGGAAAAAGCTAGTATAATAAAAACAAAGTGCTTCCCAATACTATACTTAATGCAACCCCTAAAAACAATGCAATCATTTAAGCATAGCAATTCGAATAGTTTTATTTATTAGTCACTTCTTGGTATGTCTTTAAAACGACTCAGAATTAAATTCCTCTGACACAGGATGCGTCATAGGAATTTGAAGTGGAAGAACAAGTTAATAATAACCCGAAATAGTAATCTGATTGTGCCTTTCAAAAATGCCAGAGGCTGCAGCCATCCTAAATGCGCAATGAAAGAGAAGCCTTCTGTGCATCGCTTGCTTTAAAGAAGCCCCTGGAAGGAGTCAGCCAATCACGTCAGTGGAGGGCGGGGTTACTTTTTGTAACGAAGGAAAGTTGCTTGGATGCGGAGCAGCATCTTAAAGCACAAACTCAGCATCTCAGTATTCCTTTCCTTAGGCAAGATTCTTCCCAGATGACAGGAGGAGATCCCTTCGAGCACTGAATAGCGAAACCGAACCGCAAAAATTAGAAACCAATCGCCTGTGTCCTCGGACCTATTTGCGAACAGGGTTTAAAAACGATTTCTAGATACTGTACACAAATCTTTCTTGCAAGGGTTTAAAAATGATGGCATGCACAGAGATAATCACGATGTGCCTCCAATCTGCAAAGCAACAGCACTTGTACTCCAAACACCAGCAGCAGCTACTGCAGAAGAATCCCGTCCAAGGACTTTCTATTTTCCAAGATGTAAGTAAAATACAGTAAATTATAATTTTATTTAGTAGTATATCGTCTTACTTTATTAAAGGAACACCGAGCAACAGCACATTTTTAGGTGTTGTTCGCTGGAAACCTCATAAGTGGTGATTTAGACTTGAAAATCGCATATAAAGCGCAGCATCTTCAGTAAGCTACAGCATTAGGTGAGATTTATATGGGTTTCATTTACATTACAGATTAAAAAATGAATATTAAATTACCGCACAAAAGTAAAATAGCTACAGTCGCTGTGAAGATTAGTAATAAAAAGCCACGAAATGTATTTCTGAACTCTGAAGTATCAAAAATGTTTTCTGTTGTATCAACCAAGAAATAAGTTAAAAAGCATATTTTCTCTTGAGAATTATAAAGAGGACCTCACTTTTAATCGTAAAACAGCCGTGCGCTGTGTCCTACCGTATGCGCTGCTTCACCCTCAAACTGCGCCCTGTGACATCCCGTATCAGGTATGGGCGTTAATGTATGAACCCCACCACCAAGACTCGGTGTTTCTGTCTCCTTGTGTCTTTTTACCGCTTCATAAGCAAGATAAATTGTCTGAAATCGTCAAAACGTCCACGTCCAGCTTCATAAAAATTCACTGAAGGTTACAGGTTTAATACTACACGCATTACTGGCGATAACTCTTTAGGCCTGCTGATGACTGGAAAAGTTATTTTTTGATTAATGGGTCGGTGACTGGGTTGATAATTTTCTTCATCAGTCCTAATTTTTATGTTCTCTAGGTTTCGTTGTGTTCGCTGTGTACGGTAGTGTAAGCTCGGAACAATCTTCAATTCTGATGGTAGCAACGTGGAAGCGAATCAACTTGTCTCAGATCAAGGTGTTTGTCAGAAGGGGGGTTTATCAAAGCTGTCAGATGGATTCTGCTGGTTTGTACCTCGAACTACACGCCAGTTCCTTTAAACAGGTTTCGCTCTTTCCTAACACAAGACAAAGGCACCAGGGCTTCAATTGAACAGAACAACTTTTTGCAGTATCTCCATCAGCAGCTGGATGGGGAAGTTCCTGTAATACAGTGCCAAGTCTTGTGGAATTGTGCAGCTTCTGTGCTTGCAGGAGTGCCCAGCACTTCCTTGATGTGGTTCACTTCAGGGATGTATGAGGCTATATTTTTTAATAATCTTTTTAGCAATGTTTATGAAAGATATTACGTTTCAATTGCTATGCGCGATAGCGTCTGTCTCTGGAGTTTATGCATTGATCATTAATTTGAAGATTTGCCCTTGTCCAATATTGCCTGTATTAGCTCGAGAACGCCTTTATTTACCAATCACAGTGTGTGTCGCTTATCAGTTGATTTTTTATTTTTCTTGGCTTTGAAAAACTATGGTGTTTAATTTTTAGTATTCCGTTCGATTTCGATGATTAGCTTATTTGCATTAAACGTTGTGGGAGTGCGGAACAAGGTATCCAGATATGATGTGGAAGCCGATACCCAGGCTTCTTTCGTGAAAAGAGACTATTGGATCAATTAGCTGCTTAAAAAGTAAACGAGCTACTGTTCATGATCCGACTGGCCTTTCCTCGTTCGTAATCTTACTCCTGATCTAGTTGAAATATTGAAATAGACCAAAATATTGTAAAGTGGTTTAAAAAATGCACCAGTACCATTTTATCGGCGCAACAACACATCAGGAGGAGTGAGAAGCACATCTGCTTTTGTGTGTTGTTCTGATGCTGGAGACGGTCGGCGTGGATCGCTGTGTTACTGTAATAGGGCGCTTAGGACGACTGCTTTTAATGTACTTTTTTAACTTGTGTACAAATAAAATGTGAAGATAGCTTTGATTTCCTAAATATATTTCACAATTTCAAGGATGATTATCGACTCTTAATATTAATACCAGTTTTCAATTAGTTACAGACGCTTTGTTCTGTCTTTCCCACAAGTCTCTCAATACTGTAGTTACTGAGTGAATGAAGACATTCGGTCTTTAGCCTTCCTGTCATGTTAATTTGAATCCCAAGAGCCTAGACCTCAGCGCACTTCATCGAAGCATCGGACTTTCATTTAAAACACAAGACGTAAGATGATGAGATGAAGCGAAATGTTCTTTATTAGGTTGTAACATAATAAATGTTGACATAATAAAGTCGCATCGGCATGAACGCGTTTTATAAGTAACCACCAGCATATAATAAATGTACAGTATATATGCTTAACAGATTAGTTAGGTATCACGAATAATTGTGCAAATTAACATTCTTTTCTGATATTATCTATTGGATACATGTTGTCATTTACGAACTGAAGCAGTTCTACTTTTTTCAAAGCCTCGATCGCACACTGACGATTTGGGATTAAATTATGAAAATCTATAGGAGTCTGAAACTGTGGAAACGGACAAAGAATAGCAATTTTTTAACTCTTAGAAGCGGCGGGACCCATGTCATGATTTAAAATACAGCGGTAGTGTTTTTATACCAGTTTCAGTCTTGAAGACAGAATTAGTCGTTCCGTCTTGTGAATTCCAAATGCTTTTTCACACCTCTAGAATTTTATTCAAATTAAGGCACTGTGTTGCATAAAATAATCAATAGGTCACATGTACAAATGAAAAAAGAAATACATTTGCATTTATCACCCACTTAATTCTATGTTTTTTAAAACAAAAATGCCTTTAGAAAAAATTGGGTGAGGTAACTAGCTACAGAAAATGATTCTGTTTTGTAATTCATATACATATGCATTTAATTTTAATCAGACTAAAATAAATTCACCAACTGAATCAAGAGGGAAATTAAGGGAGGCCACATTGTGCAAGTCCAGAGTAGAATTTAGCTAGGACACCAGTTATTTACAGCCCAGCTCACCATACTGGGTCCTTGGTTTGTAAAGTCATCCACCAACACTATGTACAGCATCTGGTTTCTTTAGAGTCTCCCATTCCAGTGCTGACTGGACCCAACCTTAAGAATAACAATGTGTACGTACATACTGTATGTATCTGCAATTCATAATTGCATACAGACTAACACAAATAAAGGCATGTTGCATTCAAAGAAAGACAGAGACACCTGTCTACAGCCATACACTACATTGCTTTTTATTTATATATGAAACTACACTTCTCTGTCACTTTCAATACTTACTGTCTGAACAATATTTGAATGCTCAGGATGTTTCACAGTGGCCTGATTTGCTGAGCTTCAATGCACCAAATCAGTAGCGGAACCAAGCTGCTTTGGCCAGAATTCCCAGGAGTGCTCTACAGCTGTGTGGCTAATACCTTATTAATGTTTCATATCATCTTCACAGGGAAACACCACAGTTTCATCTTCACAGATATACAGGGTAACGGACCACATCGGAATACACAAAACACTCATTTACTGTAGGTATCTTTCTGCTGTGTTAAAGCAATTCTTCTTGTTTTTGAAAGAAGACACTAATTATGAGTTTTCATGGGACATCATGCTGCTGTATGTGGTCCTTTAGTATAGTATTATCATATACACCAGCAAATATTAAACAGCCCAGCTTGTCAAATTTCCTACACATTGTATTGTACATTACTACACATGTGGAACTCACTCTAAAATAAGAGAAGGATGTTTAATCTTTTATAAGGTCTTGACTGCTATATTTCCTTATTTGCTAGCGTGTCTTATTAACTCAATAGGCCACAACTCGCTCTGAATGCTGCTGCCAGTAATTATGGTAAAATACCATTTCACTTACTGTATATCACTTATTTTATTAAAGTGATGATTGTCAATTAAATGTGTAATCTATATTTATTCACACTTTTATTGTTGGTCATTATTTGC
Source organism: Atractosteus spatula (assembly GCF_055471065.1). Taxonomy (NCBI): domain Eukaryota; kingdom Metazoa; phylum Chordata; class Actinopteri; order Semionotiformes; family Lepisosteidae; genus Atractosteus; species Atractosteus spatula. The sequence continues at coordinate 15,192,266 of NC_142724.1, forward strand.
TCTTAGACACCTGTGTGGGTGTAATTAAGGAAGGGGCTAGATATATACAGGGAAGCCTGAATGTTAAAACAAAAAAACTCTATCTCTAGATCTTTCTAGAATGTACTGATCGAGAGATTTAATTTTTATCTGAAGACGACTTAGACCTCTAGGACTGATGTACTGTATGTTGTGCATGATGCCTCTCTAAGGGTTTGTTTTTCTCTGTGTTCCTGAAATGGCTAAACACACAGTGGATTTTAGCTCAGGATTTTTGTTTGGGTGTACTTTTTTTTCTGAAGTATAAAAAATGAAGCTAAATAGCTGTTCAGAGACGGACCTTTTTCATGGTATTGACTCACACGCAGCCCTGGTCACATCACTCCAGTGCACAGATCACAGCACTGGCTACCAGTGGGTTTTTTAATTGATTTTTAAGATAACAACAATGACACAGAATCATGGATTCATGGATCAGTGCCTTTCTCGTTTTAGGAGCTTATTCCATATGTACTAAACCTTTTGCTGAAATATTAGAACATGGATTTAATGGTTTCAGACACTCAGCTGCAGGACTTTTTGGCTGCTTTAATTCTCATTTGTCTAATTCTCCCCTAATCTAAATTAGAAATACCAGATAGCTTTAGTTTGACTTTTGCATAATTGAGGTAATACATTTGTATTTGCCTTTGTTTTATTTGTAGTTGCATGCACTGCTTTTCTAAGGTTCTATACTTTGTTATAAAGTGAAAAATAATTCCATAGCCATAACTGGAGAATGTGTCAGTGTCAGGAGGACAGTGATGCTCTCCAGTTAGTAATGGAACAGGTAACACTGGAATCTTGACAGATTAGAAAGCATATTCTCTACTTGTTAGCAGATGTTTTTTTGAGGATATTTTTTTCCTGCAAGCAAAAGAAGTGACATGCACAGGTATCCCACTCACTCACAGGTACTGCACAGGCTCACTTTGAAATGAGAACTCAGTGATGGGGGAAGCTTTCAAAGTAACAACTCATTACAACTCCCCAGGATTAGTTGACAAATAGCAAGTTCACAGAAGTGGGAGGGGATTTTGAGTACTGACTTACAGTGATCTACTGTATGTAGCCTGTGTTTCCTACAAGTTTATTTGCAATATTAAAATCCCCTTACAACTCCTTAGTAACTTTTAACTATAAGGTATTTTTTAACTAACTTTACCCAAATTTGGATAATACAGTGAATTTCTAGAATACCTTATTTTGAACCTAAATAAAACTATAAAGAAATCATAATTACACAGGTGCTAAGAAAGGCACCACTGGACTACCTCAGTTCAATACGTATTCCTGTCAGAAAGTCAAATGCAGTGAAGATTTTTTACTGATGTCACTTGTGGGGCTAATACACTCATTTTTAAACTCCTTACATTGTGTCTGATTTCAGATTGGTATCAATCAACACTATGCCAGAATACAGCTCCTAGCACTTCTGGGCAAAAGCTTAAACACAAGGAGTATTGTTTTACATGATCTGTAATACATGTACTGTATCACTTTCAAACTGTTTTGACTGCACAGCTGTAGAATCTCAGTGCATTACCCATGAGCTCTTCCTCGCTGCCATATACTGTACTTCCTGGAGCACAGGGGAGGCAGAGAGGGTTACAGCTGCCGACGCTGCATGCTAAAGCAAACCCCTGCTGTGAAGATGGCTTCCAGGTGGGACTGGTGAGGAGAGAGGTCAGTGGGAGTGGGACTGTGCAGTGACAGCGTTTCCTTACCAGAAACCATTACATTCCATGCTTAATGCCTTAATTCTGTTAGAGCAACCTTTTCAAAATGTTGCTTCATGTGTAGTGCCTAGTAATTTGACAGGAACCGCCTCAATAAAGTAGCAAAAAAAATCAATGATCCTCCTACATATTAACAGTAGGTTGGAATTTTCATCACCTGCATTTAATCACTAATCCTGTTCCTTAGTAAAGACTGGAATCAAAACTTAAAGTTCAATTCAATTTATTTTTATATAGCGCCTTCCAAAACAAGGTTGCCCCAAGGCGCTTAATAATGCAATTGGCGATACATTTTGTCAATACAGAACAGAAGACCAGAAGACAACGGAGGAGAGGAACCAAAAACATCTTAGTAAGGAGAAAAAAACCTCTAGGGGTCCAAGGTCAACTGGTTGCCCAACCCCTTTGGGCATGCTAACATTATATAATTACAAAAAGGAAAAGATGAGGGTATTAATCCATCCATCTATCCATCCATCATGTCTTCTGTGTGTTAGTACTCCATGCAGATCTCTGTAGACCAGTAAATTCCTCCTAAACGATAGCTATATCCACAATGTCCCTCTTGGATCCATGGCAGTGATGCAGGATCCAACTCAGATGGTACCCAGCCCGGGCACCATCTGGACATGTGGGGAGGAGAATAGGATAGTTTGGTCAGAACAGATGTATCTACCTGGTGGGCCAACATAGAGACACATAATGACATATATAGCAGCACCAGCAGCCATGGTTGCAGCAGGCTATAATGTAAGGTGTGAGTATGCTAGGCTGAAGTAATAGGTCTTCAGTCTGGATTTGAGTACTGAGATTGACTCGGAATTCCACATATGGGGTGGGAGACTGCTCCATAAGCTAGGGGCCCTGTAACTAAAGACTTGACCACCAACTGTTTTTTTATTAATGCGTGGAATATGAAGAAGACCTGCATTCTGTGATCTAAGCAGGCGACTTGGATGGTATACATTAATAAGTTCCATTAGATAGACAGATGCCTGACCTCTGAGAGCCTTGTAAGTAAGTAGAAGGATTTTGAAGTCCGACCTTTACCTGACAGGAAGCCAAGGAAGAGAGCTAAGTATGGGGGTTATATTGATCATACTTTCTGCTCCCAGTAACAATTCTAGCTGCTGCATTCTGAATTCGCTGTAAGGTGTTGAAAGAGTGGTGGGTGCTCCCTGATACTATCAGGGCATTGCAGTAGTCTAACCTGCTGTATACAAGAGCATGTATTAATTTCTCTATGTCTTGAGTGGAGAGAAACTTCCATAGTTTTGCAATATTTCTTAGCTGTAGGAAGCATGTTTTAGATACTGTTTTAACATCAGAGTTAAATGAGAGCCTTGTGTCTAATATGACGCCTAGGTTACGTGCTGAGTCTTTGAGGCAAATTTTTAAATCCTCTGAGTTAAGTGCTGAAGTTATAGTAGTCCTATCAGTATTTTTTCCTCCAAACAACAGAACCTCAGTTTTATCAGAGTTGAGTAACAAAAAGTTTTCACACATCCAAGTCTTTACTTCATTAATGCAATTAACTAAAGTGATAATAGAAGAGTTGTCGTTTGGTGTAAACGAAATGTATATTTGCGTGTCATCAGCATATAAATGAAAGTTAATATTATGTTTTCGTATTATCCTACCTAGCGGCAGCATGTAGAGAGAGAACAATATTGGTCCCAGCACTGATCCCTGTGGTGCCCCAAATTGAACTGGTGACATTGCTGAAGCAGTACAATTATTAGATATTTGAACATAATGAAAACGATTAGTTAAATATGAAGTAAACCACTTAAGGATGGTTCCTGATAAGCCAACCTCAAACTCAAGCCTGCGTAACAAAACAGAGTGGTCAACCGTGTCAAAGGCAGCACTAAGATCTAGAAGTATAAGCACTGTTGCATTTCCCACGTCAGTAGCTAACAGAATATAATTTACGACTCGTGTTAATGCAGTTTCAGTGCTGTGGCCTGGGCGGAAACCAGACTGAAATTTCTCAAGTATATTATTTGAATCCAGATGCGATTGCAGCTGGGACACAACTATTCTCTCAAGAAGTTTAGATAGAAATGGGACATTTGAAACAGGCCTGTAGTTGTTAAGAACCTGTGGATCCAAATTTTACTTCTTAAGGAGCGGTCTAACAACCGCTACCTTAAATTGGTCAGGTACAACGCCTGATGCAAAGGACATGTTTATTATACTAATACAAAGTTAGTATAAAGTTGACAAGTGTCACATCTCATCCAAAGTTTACTAGAATCAATATAAGTGGGAACATCAGAACAAACCCCAGAAACTGCAGCCCGGCTGACACATCACCTTAATTTTCCCATGTTTTTAGTAGTATGTCAAACAGACCTCAAGGCACCTAGATCTTATGGTTTTCTCATCTGAGTAAAGTCTGCATGATCTTTCCTTTTAAGTTTCATTCACTCTCGTAGTTCTCATTAGTCACTGTTCACTAATCAAATCAGCCCCTGGAGTAGATAGCCAGATTTACTCATGTCACCCAATCTTTAAGTCACTTATTCCTGTATTGTGTTCTTTCCACTGTTCACTCACTGTCTTCCCCTGCCCCTCATCCATGGACTTTACCAATAACCATTCACTCACTTCAGCACCAGCTATACCAGCTGATCCTGTTTGGCCAGGGACAGAGCTTTCCATCTTCGCTGTGTTCCTGACAGCAGCAGCTGGTTTGTTTTCTCTTCCCTTTCGTAGGATGCACTCCTGTCTAGTGCTCTTCTCACTTTTATCTGTGAGATGCTTCTGCCTTCAGGTCGTAACACCCCCCATCAGCCCTAGTTCAGATGGTCTGTCCTGTTTCTCAGCAGCGCTCTTCAACACCATTGAGCAAGGCAAACAGATTACCATGCAGCTTGCCTGCCCAGCACCTGTAGTGCCCCTCAATAGAGCCTAGATTTTCTCATCTCCTCTCATTGAGTCCCACCAATCAGCCTGCTTCTACTACAAACTCCCTCTAGTGCTATCATTTGCCATCTCATGCCAAAGCCTAGATACAAACGAAAAGCACTTTTCTTTTGGCTCCTCTTATATACCTTCTCATGAATCCAGGGGAGTGGCCAATTCCACATCAATTCCTATCCTATTTGCTCTTTTCCACACACTCCTTCTTAACCAATTAGACCAGATGTGTCTCATGTGTTTGTCACTAACAGGTGGCTTACACTTAAAAATATATAAGTAGGTGGCATTACCTTAAAATGTTTTCCAGTCTCCTGCGTCACAACAAAAATTTAAGTGTTTAGCAGAACATTTGAGTATAGGATTTTTCAAATTCAGCAAACGTAGCAGATAAAAAGTAAGTCGTGAGTGCACTTAAAAGCAACATGACACTAATGTTGTCTTACTGCAGTGCGTCTTACGGTTTTCTCTCAGTTGCTTAAATGCAATTCTTGAAAGGTTATCTGCATTTTCAAGACATTAGATACCAACCCCACAACAGTAGGGTGGTCCACGAAACACTACATCATTTATGATTGTGTTCACACAAAATGCGAATGTCAAGCATATTTACACAAATCAGTGAATGAAAATCTGTACGATTGACACACAAACCAATCGAGTAAAACGTGTGAAACAAGATGAATTAATTAGTTCACAGCTGAAAGCAGCCAGCTCCTTGTATGTTCAAACTTACCTCACAGGTACAAATCCTAACTGCCAAACATTATTAGGTTACCAGTGAGCTAGCATTGCTGAAAGATTGAGCAGGAACAAGTAGAGGAAAGAAGACACGGATCTGAATGCATTGTGGTAGTGCTATGGATAGGGAGAGTGAAGGGAACGAGGATGAGAAAGAGGACGAGGAAAGCAAAGGCAAAGACAAAGACATATGAAATTCTCTAATGAAATCAAGGCCTCCATAGTAAACCATCCCATAAATCATGGCTTGACAATGGTGACGTGGCAAGAACCTTAATAGACACAGAACCACACTGAATGTGCCAGGATAGTGTGGGGATAATATAACGATGTTTGCTGCCATATCAGATATCATATCCCCACCACTGGCCATTTAACAAAGGTCATCAGTTAGTTTTCTTGGATGCACTGTATGCCAGTCTCGTGCCTGTTGATAAGACACAGCTGGTGAAGAATTGCCAAATTACTGTATGAAGTGGTGTTGGACAATGTCAGCTTTCACCTCTCTGCTTCATTCAAGAAATAGCTTGCTGCCCATCCTGGCCATGGAATTGGCCTGACCAAAGACCTTTCATCTTTGTTGATTTACTGGATTTATTTACTGTTACACATGTAACACTGTTTACAATTTTGTTTTTTGCTTTATTTATGTGCATTTGTTACATTTTGTGGAATGAATACTGCTAGGGCCCTGTTCCAGAATATGGTGTTTATTTGATCAATTGTATTGTGTGTGGGAACATCCTTGCAGTATGTACAACCTTACTCCTGATACAGTAATTACACTTTCAGTAACTGTAAGGTAGAGGAACATGCTCTTTGCATCATATTGATGTGGATACTTAGTATTTTGTACGGCATTGTTTAAACACTGAGAGCTTTCTATTTGCCAACACTTTATTGTTTGGTGGACTTGTTTTTGAGTCTTGTGGTAAATATTTTGAGTGTCTTAGGGCATTTTGCACTGACAATGTGTTATTGTGCAAATTGAAATAGAGTTTGGGGATATATGTTCACTGTTTTGGCATTGTCAGTAACTTTTCAGGAACTGTATTTAAGCAATTGAGAAAAACTGTAAATCATTTGTTGACATGCCATTGTATTCTTGAGCCAAGTACTTCAGTTTGAGTTCTCCAGTCCAGCTGTGTAAACATATAGAAGTACAGCTGGGGGTAACCCTGTGTCAGACAACTGTCCAAAAAGGACACCATTGCATATCTCTCCACTTCCATGATCTTTTCAGTAAGAATGATTTTCTTATTAAAAAAATAATACAATAAAACTGATCTTATTGCTGTCGTACACTATTAAGCCAGCAAAGTAGGATTGATTACATGCTGCTCACAATGAATAATGACTTGCTTCAGTGTTTGTATGGCTCCTCAGGCTTGCTTTCGAATTTCAAAGTAAAGCTTTGTAACTACAGCCTACAGGGGAGTGCTTGTCACCTTATTCTGTTTCAGCTGAGCAACACTGTTGAGCTGCAGTTTTAGAAACAAAGCCTTGTGAATTTGCAGATCTCTTCCCTGAGGTCACTGTGAATGATGGGTGCAGTTTGTAGAAAAGGTTTATAATGCTGACCATAATTCCATTGTTAAATGCACTGCAGAGCTGCTACACTGTTATACTCTATCTGGCCAGAAAGAACATGGTTTCTGCCCCAAATGTAATGCATTGTTGTTTTAATATATCTCGAGCAGAGTCCAGTCTGCAGGGTCTATAATATACAATGTAAAGTTATTTTTTCAACAGGATATGAAGTTTCTCATTGTAAGTCTGACAGTCCTTTAAAGAGTTTTTGCCCTGGCAATGTGTCACTGTCAGGTAAAGTTTTCTGAAATTGAATTCTGCACACACTGAGGAGCCACTTACTGTAGCAAATACTGTATCTACTTTTTCCTGACATTTCAAAAACGATACCACACCTTACAATTCCATAGGTCTGTGTTACGTCCCAGTGTGTGTTCTGTGTGTGTTTTTTCTGTTATGTCCACACTACTGACCCTTGATTGTTCTCCCTTCCCCATTGGCCCACCATTACACCACACTTTCCGTATGATGTCATTAGCTCTCAGCCAATCAGAACACATTTTATTCACTATATAACATGGAGGCTTTCAGGAAGAAGAGGCCTTTCGTTTGACTTCGGTCCTGTTTGGTTTTGGTTATCGCTTCGCTTCGCTTCGCTTCTGGTTATTGCTTCGGCTTCGTTTGTTGGTTTGTTTTGCTTTGTGTGTGTGTATTTTCGTATAGCTTCGGCTTTGTTGTTTTGTTTGTTTTCTGTTAGTTTCTCTGTACTTTCGTTTGTTTGTGTGTTCATCCTTGTTTTGCCATTACTTTGCCCCAGTGTTACATGTTCAACTTTTGTGTTCTTTTGTACCCTGCTCCTGTTGATTACTCTTGTTTTCCCTTATTTGTATTCCTGGTTCACTTGTGTTTTTGTGTGAACTTTTGTATATAAGGTTAGTTTAGGTTGTTGGGGTACACTTTACACACTTAGTTGATTTTGTATTAGTACACTAGTTTAGTACGGGTGAGTGCCATTTGTCTTGTATGGTTTTGGGTAGTCAGTGCAGGTTAGCAAGGGTGTTGAAGATGCCGAAGACTGTGTGTTTCGGGTTTTCTTTTGTAGTCAGATTAGCTTTCCCTCACTGTCCTAGCCAGCTCCGTTTTGTTTATTTTCTTTCCTTTGGCACCACTCTAGTTCCTTACCCTTGTTATCACGCCTCCTAGTCCCTCACCAAAACCCACCTGCTTCCAAAAGAATTATCCTAAATGTTACACCCCTTTACCCCTAGACACTTGGGGTTGTAACAGTCTGTTTACCTGATATCTTTACCAAGACAAGATTCAGCTGTTTATGACAATTTCTAAACAAAATTCTAAAATTTCTAAAAACGGAAAGCAGTGTGGCAAAGATTAAAAAGAATGTAACAAAATTAATTCTTGATAAGGCAGAAAATCTTTTCAAAACAGAATAGAATACAGAAATTGCTTCAATTAAAATGATTACAATATACTTAAAGAGCAAATGTGCAAGATAATAAAGAGTTTTATGATATTATTTTAAACATAAACTGAGGCTGAATTTAAACAAAACCTAGGCCTTTTCCATTAGGAATACAAGATAATTTTACATGAGGGTCAACTTATATATCATACTGTATGTCATATGTTAAATGTTAAGTTTTAAGTGCTGATGGAGGTAAGGACTCAGCTATATGGTGGGGGGGGGTTGCTTGGCGTGGTATCTATATCACACACTGTTGCCTACAGTTTTCCATTGCACACTGGGAAAAGGCAGGAGTCTTGAATCTTTAGAAACACCATACACAGGAAAGGAAAGTGATACATTTCACCTTATCAGTGTTATACACCTGGTACATTGGTACATCACCTGGCACAAGAAAGGGGTGCTGCACTTTGTGGGTGAACAAAGTGAGTAAAAATGCATTTGCAGGAGTCTGTCACTCCTGGGGCAAAGCTGCAGAGCCAGCTAGAGTTTGCCATGGTAGCCAGTCCCTCACCTGTCACTAGGTACATGCATGCATTCCAACAGGAAATCAGCATCACCTGCAAGCGATTTCCATCCTCACCCACATCAGATGCTGCAGAAGATTTAAGGATGACTGTGACATGGGGTCAGGGCTTAGGTATAGAGTCTGCTCTTGGAGTCTGTTAGGAGCCTCTCTATTCCTAGTCTCAAGTTCCTAATTTCTCTAGTTCTGTCTTGAATCTTTGACCCTCATCTTGTTCTTGACCTCTTCTCTTGGATTGCCCTTGGTGCTTTGTACTGTATTACCTGCTTTGAACCCTGCTATGTTTCTAGTTTAATTCTCTGAACTGTTTCCCTGTACTATGCTGCCTGGCTGTGAACACTGCTATGTTCCCCCACCACTCTCCTGCACTGTTTATTGCTTGTTCCAGGCTGTGTTTGTTTCCCCAGCCTGCTACAGCGCCATGCTCCTTGTGTGCATGCTGGTTTCCTTGTTCTTTCAGTTGTCTCGCCCAGAGTGTAGGTTCCCCTTCTGGAAAAAGAAAATGACAGTATACCAGGGCCATGAGCCATGTAAATCTGCAGCACCTGATGGACACTGCATGCAGGTGAAGCAGATTTCCTGTGGGAATGCATCTCCATAGCAGTCAGTACTGAGTGACAGGTGAATGGCCAGCTACCATGGCAAACACTAACTGGCACATAGCTTTGCCATGGGGATGTGCCTGGCAGGGTTATTATTATTAACTACTATTATAAAGGCACAGGCATAAGAAGCAAGTTTTATATTGGTTCTGTCTGATTCTCTTTTAGTTCTACTTAGTTTAGCTACCAGCACAATAGAAGTCTGAGAATGTATGTATCTGATGTGAATGGAATGTGTTAGGGAAGGAATTTGATCTAGCACAGTGCTCCTAAGAAAATGACAAAGTAGACAGAAAATCCCAAAATCCAGCCAGAAATAGATCACATGCAACAGGACAAAAAATAAATGCAAAAATAAGGGTTCTATAAACTAGCACACATTTGTTATAGTCCTCAGGTAGCTTTAATATTACTGGCCTCTTCTCATTCATAACCTGATGTTATTTTTTTCTGTATTAAAAAAGTGTGTGATAAACATTAAAATGATCATTGACTTCCATCATCATCAAGCAGATGTAATGGATGTCTGCCTGACAAAATCCTCCTAAAGTTCATGTTTTAGAGTTTTTCTGCTTCATGAAAATGTTTGCCCTAAGTTCTTTTGGATGCAAATTATGATGCATGAAAAAAATATATATCGCTGAGATGTATGTAAAACTGATAAGCAGGAGCTGCATAAACCGCATATACTCCCCAGGTGGCTGGCTTCCCTGCATTCTGATGAAGGGCTGAGCAGAGAACAAGAAACTTGGAGTAAGCATTGGCCTTTCTCCCGCTATTAGTCTGAACTGGGGCATCCTACTTTTAAGAGCAACTAAATAAAGTTGTCTCTTTCACTTTATCAGAAGCGAGCACTAATTCCAAGATTGGCACAATGGGTTTTCCCCTAAAGAAAAAATACTTTTACTTGCTTTTAATCTATTAGAAATGCAGACCCAAACCTATGTAATTAAACTGTCCACTCTTATTTGTCTGGGCACTTCCAGTATAGTCTTTTAACCCTGCGCTTAGGAGTTTTTATCACTCTCTATTAGAAGACAGTTACTCTGCGTGACCTTCTAGAATGTGATATACTGTAAAAAGAGAAATAGCAACAATTTGTAGACACAAACAAGCCCACCTCACTTGGTTGCTTGTTCCAGAAATCCACCACTCTTGCACCTCCCAGTCTTTGTTTTAAATTCACTTCCTTGTAGTTTACACTTGTCCTCTGATTTGTGTTGTAAATAAGTCCACTATTTTGACTTTGTCAACGCCTCCTCTGTCCAAGACTAAAAAGGTTCAGTTCTTTTAGCCTTTCAGTGCAGGATACGCCTTTAAGACTGGCTATGCAACTGGGTGCTCTTGATAGAACTGATAGAATGCAACATGTTTTTTGTAATAATGTGACCAGCATTGGGCAGCATGGTGGCACAGTGGTTAGCATTGCTAACTTGCGGGACTGGGACCTGAGTTCAATTGTGGAGTTGGGGAACTATCTGTGTGGAGTTTATACTGTATGCTCTCCCTGTGTTTGTGTAGGTTTCCTCTGCATGCTCTGTTTTCTTCCTACAGCCCAATGCATGCTTTTTGGTTAATGGCTTCTGGAAAAACTGCTTCTTCCATGATAATACTATTCAGTACAGAACTCTGTCTTTCCTTATCTGTTATCATTTTTTCATTAGTAAACACTTGAGTGGAATATTCATTTAATACATCAGCCATGTCATGTCATCTAAAAGCTTCTCGTTTTTATCTGAAAGACTGCTTTGTTGTTGTTTTACTTTTGTAATACCAAAAAACCTTTTAATTATTGATTTTAGTTTCTATTTCTTTCTGCCTTTCTAATATCATTTTTTTACCTTGCCATTTAGTTCATTATAAGAATTTCCTTTAAAAGGCTGTTTTCTTTTTTAATTTAGTTTCTCTGTTAAACCATTTGGGACACTGCTTCCTAGCCTTTGTTTTACTTAACTGGGGGGTGAATCCATCCTTGCTTCGAGCAGAATCTGTTTAAACTGTTGCCATGCTTACTCTGCTGATCCCATATTCATCCCACCCCATTCTACTGCTCTTAAACTGTCTCATTCCTTCATAATCTGCTTTCCTGAAGAAGTAAACCTTTGTCTTGGGCTCCTCCTATACAGTTTCAAAGCATACTTCAAAGCATATCGGATTTTCATCACAGTTCCCAAATGATTCTTTCACCTCTGTTTTCCTAAGATTGTAGTTAAACCGTCTTCTAACTATAGGTTAAAAGATCAATACAGACATACTCTCTTATAGGCTTTCTAAAAACTGCCTAAAGAAGCAATGGTTAGTCATGTCTAACATTGCAGTTTCAGCTGCTGATATCCCTAATGTTTTATTTATTTAAATGAACACATTTCCCCTCATGTGATAACTTTTGTTACTGTTATTAATATAATGACTGATATTTTAAGTTTGGTTTTAACATTCTCTTAACTTTCATGCCTTTTGATTGCTGTTTTATTATGTCTGACCCATATATAGATTCTGACACCCTTGATTCCTAGGTTAGGTTCCAAAGCCTGACTGCTCTTTTTGTTATGTATTGCTACACCTCCACCTCATCCATGTTTCCTGTTTCGGCTGAATTCTGTGTTCAGATTCTAAATTTGCTTCAGTATTGTGATTGTAGGAGGCACCCTTTTCATCCAGTATGAAGTTTAGTACCAAGAAGGGGGACACCAAGCAGCCATTATGTACCAGCAGCTGATCTGTTAGGGAAATGAAAAACTGCTTCATTTCAAGTTGAATTAAGGGGTGATATAGGGAGACCACATTGTGTAATTCTAGGGCCAGGACACTAGGGTCTAACGTACCTACTCTTATAGACATTTAAATTCTGTAATGACCAAGCACTCAGGACCTTGGTATAACATCTCATCAAAACTATGGCACATCCTACATCACAGTGTCACTTGTCACCATACTGGAGTATTAGTTTTAAAAATTGTGCTGTGGAGGGAAGAGTGTCACCTACTGTCCTCCAACACCATCTACAGCAGCAACCTGGTATTCCCTGGATGTCTTTCATTCCAGCCTTGGCCAGCCCCAGCCTTGCATAGCTGCTCCGAGCTATTGAGATCAAGCTAGAATGTAGTAATGATGCTGCTGATGTTGTATTCATCACCTCGCACTCTTTCTTAGCCATGTTTCAATGATTCCAATTACATAGTTTTCACCTGATAAAGCAATACAATAGCTTCTCTTTTTGTATTTTGTTCCTAATGCTCCTAGCATTTACAGTAGATATAAGCATTTAAATACCTGGTCTTGTGCTGTTTTGTTTTTTTCCCCTCAGTCCTCTCTTTAACTCTAATCCCAATATAGAATGTTTCCTGTGCAATCCACTTCCATTATTGCTTAAATGCTTTTTATAATTTTCTGTAGACTCAGGTTAAGGCCAGAACATGACTGGTTGTGAAGTATGCAGTCTGTACTGAAACACAAAAAATGTTTTTTCAAGATTGAGAAAGCTGAATCTGAAAAGTTTTGCGTGTAGGCAGCAAAAACAGACTGTAAACATGAGATAGAAAGCACCAAGCCTGAAGAGGCTGCCTCTGAAAATGACTTAGGATTCATGTTGACACATTATTTGCATGTTCCTCAAACCTGACACATTCCTCAGCTCAAAGGAATGTTCTGCACTGACAGAATAAAAGAATTGAATCTGCAGATTCACAGAGGAGCCTGTGAGGACACATATATTGTAGAAAATATCAGGAAGTATATACAACTAAGATCAGTAGGTACCTTTTTAACACAAAAGAATGTGGGAGTCTGGAATAAGATACCCACTTAAGCTGGGAGCCTGGTGTCTTTCAGGAAGCCTCTGGATGATCCTCCAATCACTTAGCTACGAGCTTCCAAATGAGTAGAATTGGCTGAATGAAGTCCGCTCATGCCTAATTTCTTCTTCTCTTATGTCCGTCTGCTTATTTCCTATGTGTACATAGTGCAGACAGGATTTCATTCAAAATCAAGAATTTGGCCTTGCTATTCCAATTGTTTCCAATGGCTTTGAGTTTGTTTTCTATGGAATTGTTATGTTAGTGTTGACATGGATTATGTAATGTATATTGTAAAACAACAGTACAGATGATAGTAATAGTACAGCTGAAGTTGTCCTTCAACATTCCATCATTACCATCTTTTTGCAAGGATTAATAAGAAACAATAGGATTTAAAATCATCAATGAAAAGAACAAATTCTACACCCAATGCCCGATTGTCCAATTCCATATTTGTTTAGTGGAAACTGAACTAAACAGCTTTGCCAAAGAAACTTATTGTAACTGGATTGTAACTGCTCTAAAATTGTACAAGAAAATGTGCAAGTTGCATATCATACATCCTTCCATTTCTAACTGCTTTATCCAATTCAGGGTTGCAGGAGAGCCAGAGCCTGAACTGGCAAGCAATTGGTGCAAGGTAGGATACACCTTGAAGAGGAGGCCAGTCCATTGCAGGGCACACACAGACACAAATACTCACACATACATACTCACACCAGGGATGGTTCTCCCCAAAACCAATTAACCTATTGTGCAAGGACACCAGTGCACCAGGGGAAACCTGCCTAAACACAGAGAAAACATACAAGCTTCATGCAGTTTGCACTTGCAGTAGGTGTCAGAATAGGCGCCCGTGAAATGAGTAGTTAAAGACCCTATGATGGTATAATCCGGAAGTGACTGGAGTAGGACATCAGGAAAGACACAGCAGGATCAGGGCAGGTAGAAACACAGGGGGTGATGATGGCGGTGATCTGGTGCATGGGGGGAGCGCAGGCGAATGAGTCCAAAAGAAAATCCAAAGGGGGAAATCAGGGCACAGTCCAGGTGCCAGAAGATCCATCCGAGATGAACACAGAGATACGAATAGTTAAAACCTTGACGGGACAAGGCGCTCCGAGCCCCAGACTCAGTAGGTCAGGACGTCTGGGGATAAGGCCTTGCCCTCGGACTGCTCCTGAGCCCCGTGGATAGGCGGGCCTTCAGACATCCATCTTCCAAAGCTGAGCCCAGAACTATGGAGACACCAGGCTTGAATGGGGAAAAGGGAATAAGACACAGCTAGGAGAAATAAAACTGGAAACACAACAAAAAAGGTGATAGCCCTAGAGGAGGGAAGACGACCCTGACAGTAGGTCCAGAACGCAGAGTCTCAGTACGCCAGGACAACAATGCTAACTACTGTACTTCTGTTCCTCCCAGTTACGTATAGTATCTAATAATATCCTGTTTTACTTGTGCTTCATATGTGCACAGCTGGTAGTGTTATCAAAGGTGCCTGAGAGAAATGCTCTTATTGGATCCATGTGTTTGTTTTTCACGATACACAATTCTTACTTTCCTCTTTTTGTCTTCTCACTGCTCTAGTTTCTGAATATTTTAACAGTTCCAGTTGGATTAGTGCACATTAATTTCTGTCTTCAGTGTCCATTAACATCTGGCAGGAGGTCTACGATGTAGCAGTACCAGTTTCAGTGAGCGAATTGCTCAAATCTGTTGGTAAGAGGTACAGATGCTCTTGACTCATTCACTTATGGTGTTTTGTAGGATTTGATTTGAACAATGCATTATGCATAGAGAGTGGATATGAATATACAAGGGAAGTGTTTGTTTAAAATATTTACTGTACATAGCAAATAGGAAATGAAGAGTGTTTAAATTAATATTTTTTTGAGCATCAACTATTCTTAAATTGAAAAGGGGACTGAATATTGATACACATTTATAGAAGATGATCATTATAAAAATAAGCCAGGACTTACCATAGTGACACTACCAGAAAGTGCAGCAAAGCAAAAAGAAATTGTGGTAAAGCATGATGCGTAATAGAGAATGATGAAAAGCATGGAAGACCATGACAATACAAAGTAAAATGTGCAAAATAGTGGTAAACCATGTCAGAAACCACAATAGAAATCTGCAATGGTGAACTTTTCTAAAATTAAAAGATACAACATTGGGTTGTCTGTGTTGGTTGTGATGAAGACACTTATGTTAAATGGTTTCATTTGCTTTTGACAATAATGAACATAATGCCTTGAAGAAAGCATTTCTGAGTGCATGGTTGACTTATTTTCTTTTGGAATATCTAAAATGTCCAGTAAACCTGACATACTGTAGGTATGGAATACATACTTAGTTAAGTGGTTATAGCTGTTGCTATAGTTTCCATTTCCTGTATCCTTGTATGTATGAATGCAAGTCTTTTTGAATAAAAACATTTTTGGACTGCCTCTGGACCTTTACCCTGTCATCTTATCTATGGGTATAATTGCAATGCTGGTTGTGGGGATTCAAATCAAATGTTTCTGTTTTGAATGGAAAGAACTTCAGTTTAAGATATGTAAATTACATTTCACAGCTAAAACTATTACAAAAAATGCAGGACAAGTTTGGTACTGAGGCAGCCTTTTCCACTTTATATAAACTAGGCTAAAACCTCATTTGAACATAAAATTGTAAGTTAAAAAAATTAAATCAAATGAAAGGGTTTATGCATGTTTGCTTTAGAAGTTTCATGGATTACTATCCAATTTGTAATTATTTTTCCTGTGGCACTACAATTAATTTACCATATCAAGGTACAGCACAATTAATTATGTGTTAAAATTATTCATGTCTATTTTAAATGTAAATACAAATGCAAAATCAAAGCGTGTCCAGTTTGATCATTAAGTAATTAGAGGCTTAGAGGGGTCAGACTCTGCAGACAAGGTCTCTAGTGTGTTTGTGTATTCCACTAGCATTTTGAATAAATAAGGCTCATTAGTTATATACATTGCATTAAACAGCATCTGGCTTCTGGATAATGCATAGTATTGTATACAACATCGCTGTATAGACTGGAAAGTCTTATTTAGTTCAGCCTTTCAAAATTAGATAGTTACAGTTTGGCTGTACTGCTAAGGAAGGGCAGTGTTACCACAGCTATTTAAAGAACAATAGTCCAATTAACTATACTGTAACTCCATCACTCAAAAGACTTTCTGATTTGTTTGCAAGAATATTAAGACTTGAAGCAGTGAGCAATAGGAAGATGAGGAATGATATGATGCTATAAAAATCACTGTGTTTTTTGCAGAGATAAAGCTCTACTTATTGCATTTTTCATTTTTCCACTAGTTCCTGACTCCAACAGCTTATTAACTTCTCAGTTACACTTAAAGTGATGGAATAATCTCTAAGGCCCTGCAGCATTCAAAGAAATAAAGTAGAAAGGCCTGTTCCTTAAGATGGTTTCTCAAAGTCATTTTTTCTTTGTTTCTTTTTTACAGTGTGGATCTTAAAAAATAAAATGAGCAAACAAAGAAATATTAAAATAGCTGTCACAAGCCTTTAATCATTAGCTGTGTTTGCTCCTTTTCCACAATGCATTAATTAATGAGCACTGTGTTAGCATGTCTTTGTCTTGTCTTTAGCTTTCTATTGACAGTATTTTAAAAGAAATGTGCCTTGGGTTCTGGATGCTGAACTCCAGTAGTAGCTACTGTAGTGTGGGGTATAGCTCTGTGGTAGCGCATTTGACTGCAGATCTAGAGGGCCCCGGTTCACATCTGGGTGCCCCCTTTCTGATCACCAATGTTGCTTTTGTAGTGTCATATAAAATGACAGAGTCCTGATGTTGGTGAAAGAAGAGCTGTTTATTACGCTTGCAAGCGTGAGAGTAGCTTACCAAAACCAGTCTCCCCAAATGGTTATAAAGTTAGTCTTTTTATACAGTGTAACAAAGTATTAGCACATACATCATATGACTTGCTAACTGTTGACTCCGTCCTTTCCGTTCTTATGCTGGTCTAACAGAAAAGACCTCCCTATATGGCACTTTGCCAGAACTCAGCATTCACAAAATAGGATGTTATAAGTTCCGCATACACGTTATGTGGAATCTCGAACGGACAGCAGTTGCTAGAAGATAAATTGTTAAAAGCATTTATTCTAGATTCTTCACTTTTTAGCAGCCATATCACTCTGCAACTCCCAGCTGGCAGCCCACTGAAGCTAAGCAGATGTGAGCCTGGTCAGTACCTGGGTGAGAAAAACTAAGGTTGCTGCTGGAAGAGGTGTTAGTGGGGCCAGTAGGGGGCACTCACCCTGCGGTCCATGTGGGTCCTAATGCCCCAGGCGCCGTCCTTCGAATGAGACGTAAAACCGAGGTCCTGACTCTCTGTGGTCATTAAAAATCCCAGAGTAGGAATGTAACCCCTACTGGCCTGGCCAAATTTCCCATTGGCCCTTACCAATCATGGCCTCCTAATAATCCTATCTATGAATTGGCTTCATTACTCTGCTCTCCTCCCCACTAGCTGATGTGTGGTGAGCATTCTGGCGCACTATGGCTACCGTTGCATCATCCAGGTGGTGCTGCACATTGGTGGTGGTGGAGGGGAGTCCCCTTTACCTGTAAAGTGCTTTGAGTGGACTGTCCAGAAAAACGCTACATAAGTGTAAGCAATTATAAATATAATTATTACTTGCATACTAGAACCTTCATTCAGAGGACTCTATTGTGATTAGAAAACGATTGATTAGTTAAAAAAATGTAATCATACACCCACTGTACTTTTGGGGCAGCCAGCAGTGTTGTGCAGTAATTAGGATTCTGCACTAGAACTTTACTCCAATAAAATGTATGAATGTTAGTCTTTTTGAATGAAAGCTTTGGTCAAAAAGTGATTAATAATGTAGTGTTAGGCCACCCCAATGTTGGACTTACTCTTGACCTTTAACCTCTCATCTTACTCCTCCATCTTCTCCACCCTATTTAAGGAGAAATGTATTTCCTTTCTTTCTCTTCTCAACCCTAAGTGCATATGGAAGATGGAAAAATTTGACTGATTCAGACCTCCATTGTGGAGCTGGTCGAAAGGTTTCAATGGGAGGCGAGCTTTAGCAAGAAAGATGGAGAAAAGGAGGTTCAGGAGTTCAGGAGAGCAGATGTTTCAGGATTTACCAGACAAAAAGCCAAATGGTAGTGCTCAGAGCTGGGCACCTTACTGGGCAAGTTCTGTGGGGGGTGTTCAAGAAGAAATCTGAGCTGGTTGCTGACCTAAATGGCAGGTCGGAGGAGAAGGCCATACAGCTGGTGGTGAGTGTAGACAAGGAGGACCAGGGAGTGTAACTGGACCTGTCGTGTGAGGAGGTGGAGAATTATGAAGCTATCCTAGCAGCCTGTGACCACTTCCAAGGTACTGTGCCAATGTTGGCGCTGGGAGAGCAGCTGGTGAAAAACTCAAGACTGGTGCTGGTTGACTTGGTAGAACACTTTTGGCATAACATCTGCGAGATACTCTTCATACTTTCCACAGGCCATACCACCCTTTGGAGGCTCACTCATTCAAGTCATGAACAACTTTTGCACGTCATCTAAAAGTGAGTTGAACAGTCATTGCTCTTCAAAAGAATTTAAGTTGCTCGTTTTGCTGAATGATAAGGAAAAAAGGCCTGGATATTCGAGGATTTGTTTAAAATTAAATTCACAGTTAAGCGCCTTTTTATGTCCCAGTGGGCAGATATGCTGAATTAGAAAACGATTGAGTTGGCTCTAAATAAGCATGTCCGCCTGCAGGGATGTTGAAGTGTGAATTAAATTTTTAACAATCTGCACTTATACCTTCTTTTTCCCTTAACATTCTAATCTTCAACTAAACTAAGAAGCTCATTAAGCCCCCATACTATTAATGACAATTGTGTTTTATTTGTAAAAATATCAATACCGGAGACAACAGCTCCTCTGAAACAGTTGAAGAAACTGCGAACCCTAGTTTGAGTACTTCTGCTCCAGCCAGTCAGCTCTTTGACAGCTGATTGATGTGTTACTGACTGTTTAGCAAGTCTGCTATCTTCTTCTCTGATGATGTCCACAACAGGGAGCAACAAAATACCCAAATTAACAGAAACATGGAATAGTACCAAACTCATAATAAACAAGTTGGGGAGGGTTTTGTACGTGCAACACTATACTTGAAGTAGGATATTTCTGGGACCAAGGACAACCAACAGAAAAACAAGTAATGGCAAGATTGATTAAAGGCATCAATTAGCACCTGTGATTAAGTGATGATGAAAAACCAGAGAAACAGGGGTAATAATGTTGGAAACCACTGAATCAAGTGATGTTAGATCTGGAAACTGATAACTTATGGCACTGAATTGTTTTCTACTCACTATGAGTTTGAAGGAGCAATTTATTCAGTAACATGATGATTTTTACCTCTGATGCTATCCTTCTTTTAAAATTGTCAATATTCATTCATAAAACATCTGATTCTTGGAAGTCGTTATACCTTGTAAATTGGTAGATGATTAGTATATGAACTGTCTTGGAACAGGACTCTGCTATGACACTGATTCTAGTGAGTAGTGAAGTCTGAGACTGGAGTTTGAGTCCTGCTTCACAGATTACCAGCAGGATAATCAAGCTGTCAGGATGAACTGTCCTAAATTAAGCAAGAAAAGCCACCTTGTTCTTGTGTCAAGAATCTGCAGTCTTCACTTGACACCGAAGCAGACTTGTTCCAGTGACACTGTGATGGCCTGGTGCCACTGTCTAGCTCAGCAGTACAGCTCTTGGACTTGCTGCCATCATTAGCAGAGCCCTGAGACTCTCAGCAGGTGAGTGTGAGTGGGCGGCTGGGAGAAAGTTTGGCAGATAGCGTGACAGCAGCCCTTCTCAGCCCTTCTGAGAAACATGAACACTGCAGGACTTCCACGCAGGTGCTGATAATCATGCTCGCTATTGCCTTCACTTGAATAAAGTGCACTTGTGTCCAGTCCTCAGTAAAAGCTGCACCTGGACTCAGTCATTTTTTGTGCAGTCATTTTGCTCCACTTTGCTGTGATTGGTCTTCAACAAAAGAAAAAAAAACAGGTGTGTGTATATAATATGCAGTCATTTCCAGCATGTTAATCACTGTGTGGAAACAGACTAATGAGTTATTAAAGAGTTTCTAATCTCAAGTCAGGCATCACTGCTTTCAGTGACATGTGTAAATGGATTTCTCTTAGCACAAGCAGTGTAATATAACATAGTGTTATATGTCCAGGCCTTTCATAAGTAAAATGCTTTAGAAAGTGTTGCTAATGTTGCGAATAGATGGCAAACCTAAGCATGTTTGCTCAGATTAAATTTTGGGAAAACAACTAAATCCCTTTCAAATTTACATTGGAATGTTGTTGTCAAGCCATTATCCCTGTTATTTGAGACCATACCAACCTGTACTGGGGGCTGGTAATTTGATGTGAATTCTCTTCTCACCATAAACATCAAATAATAAAAAAAAACCCTCACCCATTAGTTATACTATCAGACTTGACTCGGTTACTCTGGCTTTTGTTTTATCTGATTAACATGTTCAGCTTTTGCAAAGAAAACGTTATTGCATTCTCATATTTTATTTTTATGTGCTGATGAGGAAACAAGGTTCATAGGTGTAATTGTTTTCTTGATGGACTCATTAGCATTTTGAAGATGCACCTTGAGGTATGCAAATGCACAAGCATGCTGGTGTACTGTTACTTGTATTTCTTTTTTGTTTTTCTAATTGCCCTTGAAAGGAATTCTCCCTGGTGTTATTATGTGTGTAGCAAATAAAGTACTGTACTTTATCAAGCACAAAACATGAGGATCAGCTTATTTTTGTATACAAGCCTTGATGTATTATAGTTCTTTGCATGAAAATGGAACAATTTGGTCAAATACTGTTTGGTCAAACAGTATCTCTTTGGAGATACCAGATATATTAATTCTTAGTTCAGTTTAAAACATTGTCCCTTTAAATGTATTAATATCACTGTGTGATTTATTGCCTTTTGTACATAATTGTAGCCTCTGGGACTGACCATATTTTTGCAGAAAACAAATACAAGATTATTGGACTATTTGAAATGTGTGTTGTGTCACTCGAAGTGGTGTCTCAGATTCTAAATCTATAAATCTTTTGATCTTGACTTGAGAGGTTCACCATTCTGCATTGCAAGGAGGCAGAGGGACATTCAGGAAATTGTGCTTTTTTAACTGAAAGAGTAAAGCACTAAAGAATCAATTTTCCATTACTATAGCCCTTATACAATTCTACAGCTCTGTATTTCTGCCAAGTTACCACAGTTTTCCTACAATAATGTAGTTTATTCATGGGTAGTGTGGTTTTGAATATTTTGTAAATTAATATTTAAGTGCAGTATTTTTGAGATTGTAATTGTACACTCATATTTTGCTATGTCTTTTTCCCGTTTAAAAGCATATAATCTTATGACAATAAGGTAATAATTACATAAAAAGTATTAATTGCTGAGGCTCTTTTCTACCACAGTTTGATTTCATTATGTGATTATTTCTTGCAGTATATAAGGAATTCCAATCACGTAACTTCCACTTTTTCATTTTCTTTTCTTAATGCTCCCTTGTGTGAACAATTTTCATCAACACTCATTATGAGGCACTGAAGTTAAAAAGCTGGAGCTCGGCAGTTTTTTTTGTAATAGAAAAATTCATTTGCTAGTTATCTTAAATTAAATGAACAAATCACTTCAGACACATAGCCATGTGCCCCCCCCCCCTCACTTTCATAATAGATTAACCTTGCTTTAATGAGCTTTTCATTAATATAATGTGATGCTCAGTTTTCTGTGTGAAAAATGTCAGCCGAGAGTCCTACTCCATTGTGAGACAGAAATTGGAACTAATGTTTCCTATTTTCTAATGTACCCAGCCTCACAGTCTGCTTTCTGAAGACCATTCACAGGCTGTTTTTTCCTTTAAACATTTAGCAAGTTAAATGTATCTACAGTATTTACTTTCAGAATGCCATTTAACATCAGGAGAAGAAAGTAGTCGATAGCCTAAAATGTGGATTACACAATAACAAAACATAGACAGAAATAACCACAAATTTCCTTAGAATACCACCGGCTAGTTTTGTTTCTACTTCAGTTTAACATGGTCTGAATGAAAATACTGTATATGCTCATATAAAGGGTTACAGAGATTATGTTATATAGTGCCTTTTCGAGAATCTAAATGCAATGGGTAACACCAGGCTATTGACAACATTTCAAGTTTCAAAGCAAGGAGGATATTTGTTGAGATGCAGGGATCCCAGATTCAGTGATCTACTGTAAGCAATGGTAAAGTTCACCTCATTTACTTTACTTAAATTAAGTTCTGGGTAAATTAATAAGTGTCAACCAAGAGTCCAAGAACATAAAAGCATAAAAACAAGCAGGTACAGACAGAATAAAAGAGACAGGGTGACACAGGAGAGGAAGACAGAAGGAGAGAGCCCCTTATCCTGATTATCCAGGAAGACAAGATTGAAGTTATGTATTTGAACCTTGTTAAGAGACTTTGCTATTGTGTTGTTGTTGTGAACTTTGATTTCTGGTGTAAAGATCCCATAGGTTAAAAATAGCCTCTTCTGGTTATTGGATACATTTTTAGAATCAGGAGGTAGGTTCCCATTCATTTTGCAGCATCCAGGTTTGCAGAGAGAGATTAAATCGTAGGTTGTATTCTTTTCTTCATTTGGCCTTTGTAGGTATTATATAAAAGTTTGAATACTCCATAGCAGTCTGTGGTTTTTCTGGGTGGTTAGAAAACAAGGTCTCTGGGATGCCCAGTGTATAAATTTGTAAATAGCGTTACATGGATGCTGTATGTTTATGTTGTGTGGCAAAACCATCTATCAGTTGGGGTTCACGATTATTTAATTTACATATTATGCACACTCAGTTATTCCTGATATTTCCCTAGTTTTGTATCCCAATATTTGTAACAATGTAGTGTGGTAAAGTGTAATAAAACATTGTGAAATTGCTTGCAGAAAATCAAGACAGCCTGGGGGATACAAATTTTCAGAAAAGCAGAAGTCTGGCTTAGTCGTACCAAAAATATGGGAAAATGAAAAAAATCCAGGTTAAACTTTTAGAAAGCTACACTGCCCGTTTTCCTCTAAACTGGATCCAAATACAATTGCAAAAGTGAAACAAAAGACAGCTAGTTTATAAAATGTGTCTGGAATGTCCTCAAGAAAAGAAAACAACCAACTCTGAAACACAGGTGACACATAGTGCTACCTGCTGATTAGTATGCAATTCTATTGAGGTCATCATGTGTTATGCAACTATTGAGTAAGAACTGATACAGGTGGTGACTGAGCTCAAGCAGGTTCATTAATTTCATCAAATAGGGCCTGATAAAAGAACAAGCAGTAAAGCTGCCCCCTGCTCAGCAATGATTGATGTGCATTGTGTCTTTACGTCTCAAGAGCGCTCACTTCTGTGAACAGGGAAGCCGATGATTAGAAGAGAGAATCAGACTTTCCCTTAACAACCTTCATGCCTTCCCCCTGCCTAGTCTCACTGAAAAATGAGCTCTCTAATAATGTAAAATTTTTACAGCCACCGGCCTGGAGATGCACGCCGGAATGAAATACAAATTTAGATTAAAGTAGCGCTTTCTGAAGGGTCTTTGAAGTGAAGAGAGAAAGGAGGGTGAGGGGGCACTTTCCTGGCTCAAGTCTGGGTGCCACAGTTCTCAGCAGGCCAGCTCCATCACCCGCTGTCCCATCTGTGCAATTAGCATGGCACGCACGGACACCAGCAGACCCCAGCTGGTTTAGGATTTTTACAGTTCTTAAATTCACTTGATTTTGTCACTTGAATACAAGCAAGATTGCCATTTTTTACCCTTATCCATCTATGCTGTTTTTAAAACAATTAACCACAGAGGTGGTTAACTGAAAGACCCCTATAAAACCTGGAGAAAATTAGTTGGCCTGGCATTAGTTCCTATAAGAGCAACTAGAATAATTCTGGTCTAAATGAAATGTTATGCTCAGGTAGGTTAAAGAAACTTAATTTCTACAATCTTCAGCTCAGGGAATCCAAATTGCTTCAAGTTCAGCAGTGTAACAAGTGCAAAAGTGCATAACTGGAAATGAAGTGGACATATATATAGGACTAACAACATGAAGCACTTTTTTTACACTAAGTGCATTTGTGCTCATTTATTCAACTGGGAATTTAATTGGAACAATCAAAGTGAAGTATCTTGCTCAAGTGTATTGTGTCCCCACCTGGGATTTGAACCCACAGCCCTAATCACTCCTCCACACTACTGCCATAATGGATATCACAGCCCGTTCAGACTCATGCAAAGACTGTGAATGAGTCCTTCCATGTGGTATAGAGCATTCAGTCTGAGTGCTTGTCACTCAACAGGCTGTAAACAAGAGGACAGGTTTCTGGTGAATCACCCACAGCAAGGCAAGCAGCTACCATTACTGAAATGTGCAGACCCGTTATAAAACCTAGATTAGACATTATTTCACTGTTAACTGTCTTCAGCATCCATGTGCAGACTGAAAATAGCTAAGTGGCAGCTATTTTAAGTGAAGCCTCCACAGCTGAAATGTTGTGTTTCTTTTTTACCTTTCATCATGGAATGAACATCTACCTGTTCTTTAACAGATATTAACCTTTTCTTCTTTTTCTTTCAGATGTTTCGAAGGGCAGACAAGAATGGTGAGTTCATGTTATATACAGTACCTAGCTTTCGGAAATACAAACTGTCGGTGTTTATAAGCATGTAATCAAATATGGAGTTTGAGTGATCTTTTAATCTGTTAACTGATGTTCAGATAGCCTGAAATTGCCATTCAGATTACCATATGAAAACTAACAAGAATGTCTGATCTACTGAGATAGCTCCTATGTTTTAGCAACAAATTTTAAGGTTTCTTGGAAGTGTATCAGTAAGTCCCTTTTATTATGATTAGAATCACTAACAATTGTACTGAAATTTCAGTCAGGTTACACACAGACTCTGGTGAACGTTTATAGTAACAATCTGCATTGTAGGACTACATAAAATACTGTTAGTGGTATTTTGCTGAGTGCTTTGTGATGATTAATGAGAACATGCTGCCAGTTCATCCACACATGCATTTGAGAAGTAATAAAATCACTCATTGCAGCTGCTATGTGAATGCCGATTGCCCTGAAACTAGTCTGAAGCTGGTGCTTGACAGGTTTAAAACACCCACCACAGTAAAGCACACATTTCTAAGCCACATCTCACAAAGACTCTAAAAACTTTTGACCTATAATATTTAAGGGAATGCCAAAATGTTATTTCCAAAGATAATAAGCTAAATGATATTAAATGCACAATAAAGGGCCGTTTCCATTTCTGTTGTGTTGTAGAAGGTTATTTCTTTAGAGGTTTTTAGTGGTTCAGGACAGAGTCAATGCAATGCACTGCTCACTACAATACAAACATTGTAATAGAAATAAAAGAATCAGGTAAAATCTGTAATATCCATGGCTTGTAGCATATCAGTACAGTGATGCTCCAAATGTAGGTCCTTTTCAAAATCCCCTGCATGCTCATCTAGCCTGGAGCCATCCAGGTGTACTCATGTGACAGGTCTAGGAAAATAATTACAGGAGCAATAGATGCCTCCAAAGAGAGGAGGACAAGAAATGGACTTAATGAAGTATGATGACGGTGATGGAATAGGTATAAAGCCCATTCACACCACTCAAATGCCAAACAAGATTGATGGCATTATACATGACAAGTGCAGACATTCAGAGTGACAGAGCGACAGAGCTTTTTTTAAAAGTACAATTTCTATTTCTGCAGCTTTTTGCTATTGTACTGGAGATGTATTTCATAGAATTTCATAGAATGTATTTAAGGCAGAAAACCTGAAAAATGCACTGATGATACTGTGTCCATGAGTACAAATGTGACTTCTGTATGTGGTGGATAAGTGTTACTGATCTGTCTTGAGCTACAATACAAGGATTCAGTCTGTATACAAAAACCCTTCACATTTTTTTCTAATTTTATTACTGTTCATACTTTAGATCTGTGCTCTTTGCTTTTCCTTTCAAGTTTAAATTAAAACTTACTGTATTCATGAGTGTCATTAACAGAAAGACTATTTCTGAAAACAGAAAGGGAAGATGCTTGGAATTAAGATAATTGGTTTTTAAAGGGTTTTAGAGTCTCTAATTGTTTTTCAAAGAAGGTAAATAAAGTAAGACCAGTCTGAATGGACAATGAGAAATAGGTTTGTATTTCTTCAGAAAACTTAATTTTCAGAAAAGGCACATTTTTAAGATGAGTAACTACATCTTATATCTGAATGTAATTAAGCGAATAACAGCACTCCTACTTTGCATTTTGAGCCCTATGACTTGGAGGTCACAAGATGTTTTTTCACCTCTAAAATCTGACTGTGAGGCTGTCATAGGAATTGCAAATAATGGGCTGGGTGAGGTGGAGCTGACTGAGTGAAAAGGAAGAGAGTTTAATTTATACGTGATTGTGATGCCAGACTTGTGATGCCAAAACCCATTATTAGGAAATGCAAAAATAAATAACCAAACAAATCAAACTTTTAAGTTTTGTTGCATCATGGGTACTGCCACTCTGGTGCAGAAGGAGACTAGTCTGGATCTTGTTTTTATTTTATATGCACAAAAGCTGCTGGTTCCTTGTCAGTCCCCTGAAAAATACTGGTGCTCTGTGGTTTGGAGACTACAGTATAAGAAAGCAGTTAAGTTAATCAGAACATTTTGCTCTTTTGTGCTGTTCAATCCTTTACAGCCATTTTAAATGGCACAGCAGTGAGACAGGAGGAAAAATCACATCTTTCCCAAACCATTCCCAACTGAATAAGGAGGGGGAAAATATTAAAAGATGAAAATGAAAAATTCTTTGCTATACTGTATGATACACTTGACGTGCTTAAAAAGGTGAGAGAAAGAAAGGCTATGCATTTTATGCATGTAGAATAATTCATTTCAGAAGAAAATGCATGTCCTTTTTTTTTACAAATTAATTGGTTTAGTTTCATGAAGTCTTCCTAGGAAGATAATGTTTGAGTAAAGAAAAATACATCTTCAAGATCACATGGTTTAGAGCCTTGCTTTTTACCAAGAACCCTGATGTGTCTGATGTAATAACCTTGTGTTTGGATAATTGCCTTTGCAGGCGATGGTAAAGGCCTAATGTCAAGAGACGAAAGAAGCTCACTATTTAGACTAGGCAGAGGAAATGAGTAGCACCAATTAAAGGGCTTCTTACTGGGTTTGTAATTGCCGTGGTTTCCCAAAAAAGTGGAAGCTCAAACACTCCAAAGAGAAACGCACATGTAAGACATCTTCTGAGATGTGAAATCACAAGAGCAAGTGCTTCTTGCTTGTTTGATTGACTGTTATTTCTCCCAGACTCTCATCCAACCATTTAATGAAGGATCCTAAGCTGTCCTAAGCTAAGCTTTCATTACTAGAGCTGGACAGTTTATTCCTGTTTGGCATAAAGAGATGCTTTAGAAAGTAAATGGAAATTGTAATATGTGAGCATAACACACAGATGGTCAGAATGCAGGTTGTACTTACACCCCATCCTTGAGTTCATGAGGATTCAGCCAGACTTAAATGTATTGAATACATGTTTATTGAGTGTTTAGTCATAGTAAATTTGGCTTAACCAGCTTGGGTGGGGAGAGAGAGGAGTGACCCAGTCGTTGTTTTATAACAATTTTTTAGGACATGATGCCAGGAACAATTACGATTAAGGACAGCTAAGGCTAATTGAATTGCCGTCATCCCTCCTGAACTGTTGTTGTTAAACAACTCCATTTAATGTGTCGTCATGAGTAGACAGGTGCAAATAAATTGATTTTCTTTGGTGCTACTTCATTTTTTTTGCTCTGCTCATGAGGCTTTTTTATTGGTCAGTATTGTTAGAAAAGCTATTGAAGTTCCAACTGCTTCAATATTTCTGTTTTGGAGGGGAGAGAGTTATGTAATAACAGGATGCCACTAATTTCATTTCAGACACATCACTTATTAAAGACTATTAAAGATCTCCAATTTGAGATCCTGATGTTTGTTTCAATTCCTCTCTGAGTGGCGAGTTTGTTCTATGGATACCAGCAGTATGCCAGTCTTAAGTGTAATATCTGGAGAGCAAAATCGGAATCATTTGAGCAACTAAATAAAAGAAAAATGCTGGCCTACTTTTTTTCGTAGTGTTTATTTGAGCTGAGCAGATTTCTTTCCGGGAGGCTTTTTCTTGCACAGCAGAAAGGTCAGGAGAGCTTTGGAGCGTGTTTGTCCGTAAAAATGCTTAGCAAATGTCTGTAGAATAATTCTGAGGTGCTTCTCTGCCTTAAAGAAACAAGATATCAGAATGCACATCCTCCTGAGCCCTTATCATACACACTGAGCGGCCCCTCCACTGAATTCTTGTTAAGATAACATGAACAGATTCTGGTCCTGCAAACCACTTTCAACTCCTCCCAAAAATAATTTAAAAGCTTTGCTCCGCAGTAAAATCTTAGTAATTTGTACAGCATATCAGTATACCGCTGTTGAAAATAAAACTAATCCAATTACACTCATTAAAAGAAGGTGTATGAGTAATTAAATTAATCACAGAAGTACATATTGCCATAAAATGTCCAGGGCATAAAATGTGAAATTCATCATAATGAAAGAGAAAACTCGTTATGTTGTATGTTCTGCAGATACAAGAAATGTTTTGTACAGCATGCTGGTATTTAAAAGTAAATGCATTGTGCCATACTGTGCAGCCATGTGTAGCTGTGATTATAGCTCTGGACTACCAGGTGTTGTTCTCTGGTCTTCATGTCATCATTGAAGACAATAATTTTTTCTCAATTGACATTAATTAGCCAATAATCGTAAGTGAGACTTATTTTGGAAATATTGATT
Organism: Atractosteus spatula; assembly: GCF_055471065.1. Classification (NCBI taxonomy): domain Eukaryota; kingdom Metazoa; phylum Chordata; class Actinopteri; order Semionotiformes; family Lepisosteidae; genus Atractosteus; species Atractosteus spatula. Next base: position 15,221,599 of record NC_142724.1, read on the forward strand.
GATTCATAGAAATTATTCTAGAATTTGAAATGAAAGTATGGCTTTACAGATCATGGAGTAAAAACGATTCAGTCTTGTTTAAAAAGAACAAACACTAAAACAGAGTTGTGTACTAAGACTGGTACTATACCTATAATTTGTAAATTACTAAATATTATATATTGTTATTTTATCAGAGTATAATTATTTACATAAATAAAAGCCACCACCATTTCTTGCAATTTTTATCTTTCTGGATTTCCCAAGTGTATTGTTTTATTATTTATTCACTCCATCATGCTTATAGTCAGCTTTGTTTTAATTTTATCTCATTTGAAATACAAGATGTGGAATAAAATAAATCTTAGAAATATTCAGTCTAATAGAGAATTACATTAAAAAATGGACCACTCTTACACGGGCCATTAAGAATAAAACTCAATAACTGATCCTGTTACTTGTTATTTGTTAACCTTGTATGAAGCAGACATATAGGTTCTGGTCTTCTGTGTTCTGCTGGAAGTCTGTTTAAAACTTAATGCTGTTATGCATTTGCACTGGCAAGACTGGCAAGGATCACAAAAGTTGATTCAATTAAAGATAAATACAAGAGCAAAGTAAATACAAGTGGATAACTGCATAAATCATTGAATATATACTGTATACAATGTGCTTTATTCCCTGTTGACAGGCTTGTTTAAGGCAATTCAGAGACTGCGCTCACTCATGGGTCCTGCTGATCCAATCCGACAGGTCTAATGGCAAAGGCACTCTTCTGTTAGACTGTCCTTGACCAGACCATCAGTACAGCTTGTCTCTGAATAGAAGGCAGACAGAGACCTGGAGAGAAAAACACATGTGACCCAATAGCCACATCTCTTGCATCTTAAACACAACAAGACAGAACCAGGATCAGATCTTTTATTTGATCTTTTTATTGAATTAACTCAGAGCCTTCATACAAACTGTCTCCAACAGTCTAGGGAAAAACAATAAGGCTAAGAGAATGTTTTAACCAGCCTATGTCACCGCTTTTCTATGAATAGCAAATGTTTTAAAAGTTTGCAAATATTATAAAAGTGAAACAAGATCAAATGGTCACAGTGTGCAATTGAAAGGAAAGTCAATTTTATGACTGACAATTAATGGTAACATTTTTTCATTTGAGAATTTGGATTGGGCGATTGTGTTTTGCATCCTGGCTCACACCCTGAGCCCTGAACCACAGGGGGAGAATGTGGAAGCGCTCCTCTGATATGCCTACCCATCGAGCTGTTTCATTTGACACTTAACAAACCCCTCAAGCAACATACAGGAGGTTCAAGTACCATAGCTTCGTATCTTTTGTAACTTTATTCAACTGCTCTATAGTTTATTCTTTCCAGCTGCTACTAAGAGGCCTGTCTCAATTAATGTGGTGTACCTCCTCACCTGTATTTCTACAACTGTAAAAGCACAACCGAAAAATACCATCACCTTGTTTTGAGATGGATTCCAGCAATCCCTGCGCTCGTAAAGAAAATTTTGTTGTCCAATTTGTTTATGAGCTTTACTCATTAGAAGATCAATTGGTATTTGGGTAGTTGAGCTCTTGAGCAGCTGAACAAGAGAAGGCTCTTGCTCCGGTTGCAGGTTGATCCTGATGTTGTGGGCTCGAGCTGGGGTCATGTTGCTAGCTGACTGTGACTAGGATTCCCCTAGTGGGGGCACAGAGCACTGCTGAGGAAGGGTTGAGATTAATGTGCCGGTCTTGTCTCAGAAAATCCCCACCAGGATTGGAGTCTCATCACTGTCAGGCACTGTGTGGACTGAACTGGTGAACAGTAAGAGTCATTTTCTCTCTGCGGCGCAGGAGTCGTTGCTGTGAGCTCAGATTTAAAAGAAGCAGTTAGTGACTCCTATTGGGTGATTATAAAATGAAAAAAATAAAAATATAAAACTGTAGGGTATATACTGTGTGTGATCCTACATTTGTTGGGAATGATGATATGAATGGACCACAAATTGTCTCCGCAAAGATAGAGTAACCGTGTTTTATGAGATTTTAAGGGTGTGATACAAATATACCAACCCAACAGAATACAAACAGTTAATTATATCTTAGCAGTCATTTGTGGAGATCAATACATGAACTGCTTTTGCCTTCCAGTTTGTCATCTGTGAAGAACAATAGCACAAGAGATAAATGTCACTTCTTACGTACAGCTGTGCATATTACAGTTCATTTGCAGTTTTTACCCATCATAACATGCCATGTTAACTTGCAGTTGCTTATTACACAGTATATACAGTATATTCACTGGCCAAAATATTAGGAATTCCCACTGACCAAAGATCTGAGCTACTGTGTGCAGCAAAAAAAACATCTTACGCAGCATGTGGCTACTGTTCTGCTAGGTCTTTTAATATGTTTGCAGTCCAGTCCCATCTCATTCCATTTTTCCATCAGGATCTCCCTTAGTGGAAGCTGCAATGAGGGTGATAGTGTGTTGGATATAAGTGCAGATTCTGCCAGTTTTCAACTGAGTTGTGTTTGGCACAGTGAGATGGCCAGATGGACAGTATATCTTCTGTCCCTCACACAAAAAAATACACTAACTGTTGCTGAAAGACTCCATTTAATGAAGGGTTTCTATTATTTTGAAAAGTAGGTGTGTATTTAATGTTACGATTTTTACAGGTGTACCCTTCCTCCAAAATTTGCAGAATTTGCAATGATAAAACTTATGATGAGGGCAATTAAGCTGGAGACAAAACTGATAGGAAAAACACATTTATAAAATTAATTAACCATAAATCTTGGACTCAAATGGGCTTCATTTTCAGACAGGGAAAATTAGAGCAAAACTTGCACGAGCCCAGCATCCTTTGAGAGTGATCCTGTTTATGTGCAAGTTTGTGGCACAAACAACCCTCCAATAGTGTGAGTCAAACAATAATTTTCTGTGTATTACAGCTGAAGCATGTTTGATCAGTGCCTGTCTTAATGTTTCATATTTTTCATGGTTGAGTAGATGCGCTTCTGCCTATTTTCACCCTGTGTCCTTGAATGTTTTCAGATGCTCACAGCAAGCTAGCTTAAGATAAGGAAAAATAATAAATAATATCCACCCAAAAATGGAAGTACCTGAATCCTTGGATATTAACACCACAGGGATGTCAAACCAATTTCTCAGCCTGTCCTGGTCTGTGTTTGGATTTCTCTTCCCTAGAGTGGCCATGTAATATCAGACCTGGCCATTATTGAATTTGGGACACAACAGAGAAAGTAATATCCAAACTAGGCTTCTGGCTAAGATGTGAATCTTGATTATTTTTATTTGCAGCAGAAGCTGAACACAAAGTGTTTGGCAGCAGCCATAATCACTCTGTAGCTCACAACTGGCAGCCCACTGAAGCTCAGCAGTGTGAGCCTGGTCAGTACCTGGATGGGACACCTCCTGGGAAAGCTAATGTTGCTGCTGGAAGAGGTGTTAGTGGGGCCAGTGGGTGGCGCTCGCCCTGTAGTCTGTGTGGGTCCAAATGCCCCAGTATAGTGACAGGGATACTGTACTGTAAAAAGGAACTGTCCTTTGGATGAACTGAACTGAGGTCCTGACTCTCTGGTGACCTGGCCATATTTCCCATTGGCCTTTATCAATCATGGCCTCCTAATAATCCCCATCTATGAAGTGGCTTCATCACTCTGGTCTCCTCCCTACCGACAGCTGGTGTGTGGTGAGCGTACTGGTGCACTATGGCTGCCATTGCATCATCCAGGTGGGGCTGCACATTGGTGGTGGTGGGGATCCCCATTACCTGTAAAGCACTTTGAGTGAAGTGTCCAGAAAAGCATTATAAGTATAAGTTATTATTAGCAGTCATAACACAGCTTTGCATTTTTCTCTGAATTACTAACCTAATTACTAACATATGTTTTACATATGTTTTCAAAAGTCTAGCTTTTTCATATAAATAATAATAATTGGATTCTATGTATGATCATGTTGTGAAAAAGCTGTACGATAGTAAGTGTAAAATAAACAACAGAAGAAAAAATACATTGGATAAATAAGCCCATCGGATTGGATTTTGATATGTTAAAAACCTTTGTGAAAAGACAGGTTTTTAACCTAGTTTTGAGAATGTCAGCAATTACACAGCCTGTAATGGATTTGGACAGTGAGTTTCACAGACATGGTGCTACACACTAGAAGGCTGTGTCGCTTACTGTATAGAACCTGGTCTTTCGTAGAGTAAGAAGGTGTGAGTCAGCGGATCTCATAATAAAGAATTGGCTGTACTCATACAATTACAATAAATTAGTCCTTAAGATAACGCAGATCTGGACTATTCTGTGCCTTATACATCTGCAGAAGAAAAGTCTTGCTGGTAGACCAATACCTATATAATACCAATACCACCCAAAAATTACTGGTTTGAATCTATTTGAGACCAGGGTTCCCAAGGGAGAAGTACACAGACAGACAAGAACCCCCAAGGGCTGGGAGGGCTCTCAGGCTGCTGCCCAGCAGTGACTCTCAATGGTTTAGCAGGCACCTGTGAGCTGGCAGTGTTATTGATCAGCACTTTATCTGTCCTCTTTTTTAAGCATTGACTTAGCTTCTGAAGCAATGAGCTGCAATGATTAATTCCTATTTAGATGGTAATAGAAAGATCAATTCTTTCTGATAGTAAAGATTTAAAAAAAGTATCTGTCCTGTGGATACTGATTTACCAATATTATAATAACCACAGCATCAGGTTAGGGATCTGTGTTTAGACAGATACAGTAGATTAATCTCACTACATTTTTTTTATTATTGTCACGCCCTCATCCCACCACATTCTCACACGGAAGCGCACTCGTGCTAATTACACTCCAGCCCCGAACACTTCTGCCAAACATCACCGCTCCTGCCAATCAACCAACCATGACACTTCATCAACCAGCGCACCTTCTTCCTCGTGCAATACTTAAACCCTCCAGAACCCTCTGCTCTTTGCCTGGTATTGGTCGGTCTTTGGAGCGCCTACCTCACCTTTCTTTTTTCTGAACCTTCTCCTGACTTTTCTCGATACGAAACTTGCCTTTGACCACATCTCTCGCCTAGCCCTCTCCTGGATTGGAAGCCTGCTCATTACTCTTCATGATACGAACCACGGAACTATCCTTTGACCAAGTCTCTCGTCTAGCCCTCATTTACTTTGGAAGCTACCTTCTTGCCTCTTGACCACCTAAGGTACCGCACAGGGTCCATCTTTCCGTTTGCACAGCGGGTCATTCGTGACAATTATAGATTTCTTTCATTTACATTCCACTTCATACAATAAATGAAAAGATCGATTCATCTAATGTATCTTTGGGGGGCTGAAACTTTTATCCAAAATACCTTACACAGATCATATTTAGCTATTTTGTATGTACAAAGTCTGGTGCTTATTTATACAGATAGATGTGCTGGAGTAACAGGTGAAGTACCTTGTTCAAGAATACAGCAACATTGCTCTCACCTGGACCCATAACTCATAACTCTCTGGACTCACTAGTCCAGAGCCCTGACCACTACTCCACATTAAGCAAAACAGGGACAAAGGTACTCCAATATTTTCTTCTTTTAGTGTATGCTTCCCATTAAGTCAGCTTATGATGCTTATTTTGGGAAACAGTTGTTTAATTGCTAAAACCATTAAAAAACAGGGTGGGGCATTACTTGCTGGGTGAGGTTAAAATGATGAAGGCATCAAGCAAAGCTCAAGTCTGCTGTGATTATATTGTGTCAGCCAGTGCTGGGCTTTTAACTGTTCTGTGGGGTAAGGGGTAGTTTAGCTGTGGGCTTGGGTCCTTCATACTCATAGTGCACTGGTGATACTATCCAAAAATTAGAGGACTGAGTACAAAGTGCTTAATCAATCAAATAATCGTGAAAACCAAAATTATACTAAATCCATTTAGTAAAATAGATTTTTTTTGTGTTAAATGATATTTTAGAAACCCTAGTGTTTCTATAGCACATTTTAGCTTAATCGTTCCCATCAGCTAAACTGGCCATTATTTTTAATGTATTTCAAAATAAGCTTTGAGGACAAGTAGCCCATCACCACACCATTTAAATAATTTTAATACTGAATTTAGATAGATAGATTTATTTTACTCTTTGCAGAAATGTGAGGTAAAACACTTGTTCTTCACTTTTGCTTCTTACCTTTGGCAACCAGAACTGATTGGAGTGCTCAGTTCAGGCTATTCGCTAAGCAAACTGCCTCTTAGATTCATGTCTAGGAGATTTGGCCCCTGGGGCTTCTGGCCATGAGGGTGGCACACTTGCAAGTCATGTGATAATATCAAGTTTCTGACCCCAGCCTTGTCATACTCCACATTCTCAAGGCATTCTCCATGCAACTGCTTTATTTATACAAGGAACAATTCTTCACTTCTTTTCCAATTATGAAGGCTATAATCTCTCCTATGCATATGGCTTAGTGACATATGGTTGACCAAAGTGGCACCTGTCATTTTTCTTGTTATTTGCAGCTTACTAAAAATGATCTAACTTGTTATGATTCGCTTGTTGTAATAGCTGCAGCTCTGAGCCCATGCAGCACTACTTCCTAAACAACGGTGAACTCTGCTACACCAAAGGATGGGGTCTTCTGCTGTGGGACAGTGCTGCTCTCTCCAGGTTCATTAATCAAACTCATGGAAGTGTTTCCTTCAGAATGAAAATTCCGAACCTGTTTGATTAACAGCATCTTCCATACAGTAGTGCAAGGGAGTGATGAAAAAAGCGACACTTATCCTCAGAAAAGGGCACCATAGATCTTCTCTGTGCTGCTTTTTCACATTGCCTACAGCATCAATGGCAAAACTAAGGCATCAGAGTGAGGACAGATGCAGCCTTCTCAAATGCAGAATCATGGTGTCTATCTAGGTCAGGTACTGTAGATTATAGGGGTTATTGCTGTTTGGTAAGCCCAGGATAGATACGCTGACCAATACGGTAGCCAAAACTATTTCAAAAACAAAAGAAAGTTGCCAGAAGCCCCTGGTAGGCTGTCCTATGTCCCAGCCCACACACTTCTGAATCTGAGCCATGTGACAGCTTGATTTCCTGTGTCAGTGCACAAATGGACTGGCGATAGTTAGTGCTTGGTGGGTGTGTATTCAGCCAGGGTACCCTTGACATGCTGGCTAAAGTCTGTGAACACCTGACAGACTACTTTCAACAGAATTGTGAACCAGCAATATCTGGACTAGGGTTCATGAATTTTGCTGTGAACTGGTGCTTTTGCAAGCTGAACATAGAGTACCATGAGACCCACTTTTTGAATTTTGTACAGTTATTTTAGTCTGTCACCTTTGCTGTGTTCATTTTTCATTACTCAGTATAAATATTTATATATAAGTATACACGTAAGATTGTACTTGAGTCAAAACTATTGAAAATGATTAGTGAGAGACATGAACAGTACTCAGAAATGCAAATAGATACTATTTCATAAAAAATACATGAAAGCCTACATAACATAAATCATCTGTGTTTGAGAGGATTGTAAAATGTGTAAAAATATTCCAGGGTGGAATAATTAATTTATAAAAATATTTAACAAAGTCTGGAAAAGCAAGATCACAGGGGTTTGGCAGTAAGTGCTGTTTGGGTCCGGGGTTCAATTCTGACATGTGGAACATTCCGTGTGGAGTTTGCATGTCGTATCTTTGTCCAAATGGGATTTCTTCAGGTGCACACACCTTCCAAGTCATAATCATTGTGCTCAGGTGATATAATTCTAGGTGTATCCCTTTTGGTGGACTGGAATTCCATCTAATGTGTAATGCTATGTTTAGCAGGTAAATGTCTGGTTTCCTATGAACCATCTCAGGATGAAGCAACTGTAGATAATGGGTAGATTGAAAAATAGGTCAGTCCTTTAGTTGAGGCATATGAACTACAAAACATCAAACTGAAACAATAAAACTGACTATAAATTCATAATCAAATATCCGAGAACCTAATTTTTGTCCTGAGCTCAATGACACAATTTTAGTGGAGTTTGTTGTGTTTTTTTTGTACATGGAATTTGCTCTTATTGCTCAAAGATATTTCTAAATGTCCATTCGCTCTGAGCTTACATGTATATGAATACATTTTAAGCCACGGTTAAGTGCACTTTACGGCTCTGGGAGCAAGGCCAGTTTTCTCTGGCAGTAGTATCAAGGCATTCTAAAGACATCTGTCAGTTTACACCAAAGTATAAAGTGCTGCCATATTTTAAACAGTGGCTCGGGATGGTGAGAGGAATATTACTGTGGTTATAATTCAGCAGAAAACATAAATTTTTACACAGCACTGACATTACAGGTCATTTAAGCTCTAAGCATATACCAGCAGGATGTCTACGAGCCTGGGAACAGAATAACAACACAGTCCTGATAATAAAACATTTCAACCAGTTATGAATGATGTGCTAAATTGCCTTTTCTAGCCATTTACCTGATTCAAATCCCCCATCTCTTTGTGTTGAGTAAAATTAACACATCAATTAGTAGATTATTGTTTTTATTAATTGATCTGGTAACAGTAAATTAGCAGTATTTTAATAATATTGCCAGTGCTGCACAGGAAACAGGAATAGCCTTATGTATTCTCAATTAGTGGAGGTAATTAAGAATTCAGACCGCTCATGAGGTGTGAAATGGGAACACAGCCGAATAGATGGCAATAAAGCCACACACAGACTGGGCGGAACAATGGAGGGTAATTTCTCTTGCAGGCAGGATAAGACATTCAGCTGCAAGGTGATGCAAGTTAACCATTCATCCCAGGTTCTGTAAGGGTCACTCAGACCCTTACAGAATCTCACGAGTCCACTCAACATTGAAGGTTTGCCATGGTAAATTTATCATGCTCTGCTTGTGATTTCCTCCAATTGTTTTCATTTGTTTTTACTGTGCCTTACTACACTGGACTATAGATGTGCCTATAGAGAGGTACAAAACATAAATCCAGTAAGACATACTCACAGATGTGCTTTATTAAGGCTATGGTTGTATTCAAGATGTTTGAGTGAGCGGCTGCAAAGAAACTAGTATAGTTTCATTCCATGCTGAAAAATAAAAGGTTTCTGCTTTTAAGGCTTCTTGAATGGTGTATGATTACATTCAGATTTGTTTCTGATTCTTGCTCTAAAAGATCAGAAAATAACAGGTACCTGTAAATGATAATACATCAATGCCAGAGTGGAATATATAGCAGATCTTTGTTGGCAGGTTTTGACTAAAACTTGAAGTCAATCATAAACAATTACCTACAGTATTACAGGAAAAGTACCATATATTAAAGTTTGCAACCTTAGGAAATGTAAACTAAAATAGTAAAAATAATAAATACTATTATAATATACTATGGTACATACATACTATGGTCAACAGGAGTCTGAGGTGTCTTTAGATTTCCCTTGTGTCTGAGATCTAAACTGTTTTTATTTATACAAGGTCACAAGGCAACTGGTGTTATGGTCTAGCTTGTTTCATTATAATTGCTCTTAGATGTTCTAAGTGCAGTTCCAATAAAACAAGCTAGACCATGCATTGTATCTTTAAATTATTAACTGAATAAGTACAGAATTGTGTAATGAACCAAAAGGAGCAAAACTGTAAGAGTCCAGTGAAATGAAAGGCAGGAGTGTCCCTGAAAATCTTCAAATTGAAACCCTAATGCAGGTTTTGACTTCACACCTCTCTTCACCTTTCTCAACTTTGCACCACCTGAGTGCCCAGTCTGCCTCCCTCCTGCTCCCGGGTTTTGTTTTCCTATGCTGTAGCAGCTGCTGACTCTCTTTCTTACACCCAAGGAAGGCTCCACTGCTGAAACATTGTGTTTCTTTTCTTCTCTTTTCAGCATGGAATAAACCTTTACTTGTTCCATTGCATTCTAATATTTAGCCTCTGTATCAGCTCCTTCATTTATATATCTGTAAGAGCATCTTTACAACTAGGAGTTGGTGTTTTAATTTGATCATGGTAGCCATTTCTGACTCTTCCGGGCCTACCCGTATAATGGGTGGAAGTTGGTGACAAAGCCCCACTGCACTCTCTCTTTTAATCAGTGTTTTCTAAAAGGAGAAGGGCTATTGAGAGATGGGTTTGCCGGAGTACCTCGAGCACTTCAACCTTCTTCAATCACCCTAAAGAACTGCCCTCCCACTCTGCTGATAGGAATGGGCCAGCCCTGCAAGTCCATTCCTCTGCAAAACACTGACATTTTGATATTTAGTGCATCAAACTGCAGAGGATGTACTGTAATTTAGCCCCCTTTTTAAAGGCATCAATGTTTTGAAAGCCCTATTTGTGGCAGCCTGTTTAAAAACACTTAGCCTTCCTGCTTGCCTAATATTACCTCCTTTTAAAATATCAGTTTCTGTTAAAAACAGACACTCTTACCTTGAGTGTCTGTCTCCCTAGGGCAGGTGATGTATCCACTCCCATAATTCTAGCTATTATTTACCCTCATAATGTAACACTCAGTATCACTGAAAGCATTAACAGCATCCCATTTCTATTTTGAAACAAGTTTAATTAAAATACTTCTGAATGTATTGAACTGGTATGTCAGCTGTCAGCAATACATGAATGTTTGCAATTGTTCCCACCAGCCTGAAAGAAGTTGACAGTATCAGGTAACTCACCGTGTATCCTTTTAATTTACACAGGTATTTTGATGACTAAAACCACTGGAAACCAATTAATCTCAAATCCAAACCCTTGCTGCTGTACAGTTACCTGGTTTACGCTTGCTTGGATTTACAGCTGGTACACGGTTGGCTTCTCAGTCTGGATAATCCAATGGGAAGCCTTGATGAATGATTTTGGTGGTACTCAACTCTGTAGTATTACCACACATGGCTGGATAGGGCTAGGTTAAAAATGCTGCACTAATGACAAAACTGAACATTTGCTTTGAGGCTGTATGTTCAAAAGAGACCCTCAGAAACCCTAACTATACTTCAACAGTAAAGTCTAATAAAGCTCACCTAGGCCATGGTGAAGTGTGGACAAGTATAGTAATTAATAAACAAGAATAACCAAAAACAAGACAAAGCAAAGTCAGTGCATAGTAAAAGTACAATATTGCACTTTCATAGAAGGTCTTAAAACTGTAAAAGTATGAAAGAGAGAAACATAAACAGAAGCCAGGAATTTCAAAAGTGCAGTTCTTCCCATTCTTGTGAGATATGTTTTAGTATAATTGTTAATATATATTGTTAAAAGCATAGAATTGCATAGAATTGTCATGTTAAACTGTGCATCTACTCATGCAGAATATTATATACAATTTTGATTACACGTTATAAAAATAGATATCGCTGCTCTGGAATCAGTCCAGAGAAGGGCAAGTGGATACAAGGTAATGTCCTACACTGACAGAATGAAAGAACTGAACCTTTTTACCCTCAAACAGGTAAAACTACAAGGGTTCCTGATCAAAGCACTTAAAATCCTCAAAGGCATTGGCAAAGACAACCTAATGGGCTTCTTCAGAATCAGCAGTGAAGCATGAACCAGAGGACACAAGTACATACTACATGGTGAATACAAGTGTATTCAAAACTGAGATCAGGAAGTGCTTCTTTACCCAAAGAATTGTGGGATTATGGAACAAGTTACAAGGCCACATTGCTGAAGATGATTCCCTGGCTTTCATGAGATCCAAAACCCAATTAGCTACTGTCAAATGTGCTAGATGGGCTGAATGGGCTCCTCTCGTTTGTTACTATTCTGATATGCTTTGCTAATACCACTATCCTTGATATATCAAAATATCCAATAAGGCAATTTCAATGTACCAGTTACAAATAATAAACATCAAATGTCCATTTATTTGCATTAAACACATACAGACTGTCTTAGCTCAGAGTTTTCCATTCAGTTTTCAATTTATGTCTTAAATGCATTTCCTGCAAGACTGGTTGCCCATGACAACAGTTTGCTTTTTATAACAAACCACAAATGTACAGTCCAGCAAGCAAAGCTTCCATTATCTTAACAGATAATGTCTATAAAGTATAAATAACTGTACAGTTACTGTTGTACATGTTGTTACAAATACAAGACTTAAGAAAATGATAATATCAGATGAGATAATCAGTTATTATACCAAGGATATACCTGAGCGGCTGGTTTAGTTAGAGGCCCCTGTGTTCTTTGTTCTCTGGCACAGCTCTGGTGGAAGAAGTAAAACATGAGAAGCAAGCTAGGGTAAACAAACTTTTATTAACAATATCATAAACTAAACAACACACAACACAACATATAAGTTACAGTTTATCATATTCGCAAACAAGGCCTTTCACAGGTCTACACTCTTACCAACTAGAAAAAGTGAGACTGTTAACCCAGTCCTCCTACAGTATATAATGTCTGTCACACCCAGGCTGGGAGCGGCTCACTACCAGTGGTTGCCACGGGTAACCGCAGCGTTCTCACGAGCCTTCCAGCCGATCCTGTGAGAATGAGATCAGGCCGCTTGTCTGTCTGACCAGCTGCCTTTTAATCAGGCAGCCAATACTTCAATCATTCCTCCTATTGATCACTTTTAAGGCTTGATTCACAGCTAGACCAGTTCTTTGACACTTAGTTTCTCGTTCAGCTCTGTGCTCAGCAGTGAATCCAGCAGTGATGTGCTCAACCCAGCTCCGTTTCTGTCAGCCTGTTTCACTGTTTCCCAGACAGCCCCATTCCTCAACCTGTCTGCCTGGTTCCCGGGCAGTCCTCTTCCTGTCAATCCATCTATCTGAATCCCAGGCAGCCCTGCACCAACTAGCCTGTTCACCTACATAGACTCTCAACTCTCTTTGGTATTCTGCAGAGAACACAGAAGCCCTACGCTTGGATTTCAGCCTGCCACACCTTCTGCCGCAGTGCACTGCAGGTGACTGTGGCATAACAATGCCTAAATAGGCCCACAAGAAAATTAAACTTGCATCCTAAATAAAGCAGAATACAACCGGGAGCTATATCTCTTCCTATAGATTTGGATACTACAAAATGAATGGGACCCTATTTTCCTATTCTTAAAAATGCATCTGCTAACCCTTAGAGAACTTTTTTAGCCTGGGAATTCCTTATAAAGGAAATCATAGTTTCCTAAAATAACGGAAAGACAAGGTCTGTTGAACAAAGTTCAAATACTTAGCTAAAAACTGGACTTGAATAAGGTCTTCTTGCCTGCACTTTTCTTCTCCCTCTTCTCTTCTTTCATCTTCTTTTTCCCCTTTTCGGGCTGTTTTTCCTGCTTTTGCCTACCTGTCTTTTATCCTGGGTTTCTAACTGATGAAGACTCCTAATGATTTACAAAAGTAATTCCTCAGAAGGTCCCCTTTGATCTTTGTCTCTCAGAAGCCTGAGAAGTGCAAATGTTGACTTTTATAACCATTATAACATCCATAACAAATTACAGCTTAGTATTTTTTTTCAAGTCCAGGTAGAAGTAAATGTTGCTGTTAAAACTGCCACAGATCCCTTGTTTTGTTTTTGTGAGGTTTGTGGGTGAGATGGAATGTATGATGAAAAAATATTTAAGCAATGCTTGAAAGTGAAAATGCCAAATGCAAGGATGATGACACTAAACTGCCTGTCATAAGCAGCTGTTTTAATAGAAGCATTTCTGGTAGTACTGGAGGTCCTCCGTGGTTGAGGCACTTAGTAATGATGGTGATATGTCTCTCACACATTGGAGTTTTACTCCAATTACTTCAATTAAGACATTTTTGAAGAGCAACCCCACTACAAATGCTGAGGTTGATGAACAAACACAACGTTCACACCAGGTTTGCCAAATGTCTTCATCACATTAAATGCCTGACCCTCCCAGTTTCAAACTGCAGTGGTGAAAATTCTTTTTCTCTTTTAAAAAGAATTGTGAAAAAAAATGCTTTAATTACTACAGTGGTCAGGAAAGAGTTATCAGTTTCACTCCGCTGTGCATGAATCTGACATGCCAAACTTCTCCAGTTTAATTGAATCAAATGCTGCAGCAAAGGCTTGAAGGAAGAAGGAGGAAGAAGGAAGCTATTTGAGTGTGTTTATTCACTAAATGACGAAACAAAACATGATTTGGCTTAGTTTTATTTTATTTTTCAAAAGGTCATATGTAGTGTACGGGAATTTGTTGGGGCTTTTGAAATTCCATTCATTTTCTAAAAGCTTCTTTCAATTCAGGGTCACAGGAATACACCCTGGACAGGACTCCAGTCCATTGCAGGACATGCACAGACACAAACACACTCATGCCAATTAAAATCAAAACTAATTAACCTTCCAGTACAGTACGTCTTTGGACTGTGAGAGGAAACCAGGGCAGCTGGAGGAATCCCACACAAACATACAAACTACACACAGATAATACTCAAGGAATTGAACCCAGGGCCCTGGTGCTGCAGCTAAGCTCTGTGCCACCATAACTCTCACTTATTCAAATACGTTAGTTTTGGTACTGTACTGTATGTATTGCAGTATGAAGTTGCAAAATACTTGCACTTACACATTGGTTTTGTGTGCATGTGTAACTTAATTTAATTTATGTATCTTGCCTTTCATTGGTGTCATAGAATATTAAAGATGTACAGTAAAAAAAAACATGCTATGTGTTAACCACTAACCGCTATGTGCTTTGTTTTTAGGGGCCCACAAATTTATTTGAAACCACAAAATACAAACCCAGCCCTGTCTCAATAATAAGTATAATAATAATCAATCCTTACACTTATATAACACCTTTCTGGACACTCCACTCAAAGTGCTTTACAGGTAATGGGGCCTCCCCTCCACCACCACCAGTGTGCAGACCCACCTGGATGATGGGACGGCAGCCATAGTGCACCAATGTGCTCACCGCACACCACCTCTCAGTGGGGAGGAGAAAAGATTGATGAAGCCAGTTCAGAGATGGGGATTATTAGGAGGCCATGACTGGTAAAGGCCAATGGAAAATTTGGCCAGGACATTGGGGTAACAGCCCTACTCTTTTTAATAAACACCCTGGAATTTTTAATGTCCACAGAGAGTAAGGACAGTTTTACATCTCATCTAAAGTACGGCACCTTTTTACAGTATAATGTCCCCATCACTGGTCCCACTAACTGTTCCAGCACCAACCTTAGTTTTAAATAGGTCACCCATCCAAGTACTGACCAGGCTCACACTGCTGAGCTTCAGTGAGTCAGTTGTGAGCTGCAGGGGTTTATGGCTGCTAGCACAGCACACAGCATAAGAAATAAAGAAAAGCACAATGAATTAAATGAAGGAATATCAGGCTTCTGAACTAGCTGTGAACTGTGACATCATAGGAGTAATTGAAACATGGTTAGGTGAGGATGATGGGGATGGATATAAAATTAATGTGTACACGCTTGTTTGGAAAGACAGACATGACAGAATAGGTGGTGGTGTGGGGCTGTATATAAAATTATCCTGCAAACTAGAAAACTGAAATAAAAGATAATGGGCATCTTAGAATCTATATGAATTAAACTTCAAAGGACTATAGACTACCAAACACAGATATGGGCTCCAGTAGCTCACTACATGATAAGATCAGGATGGTATGTAACATCGGTGACATTATATTGGTAGGAAATTTTAACTTCTCACACATAAGTTTGGGTATATGATGAGATATTCAATACCTGAGACTGAGATGATTGAATGGTTAATGATTGTTTCTTAACACAGTTTGAAAAAGCACAATGTTCTTATTAACTTTATCTTTTCAAACCAGAATATAATTAAGGCAATGGATCATTTAAACAACTGTGCAATAGTAACTGTAATATGGTATCTATTGATGTTTACTATGTTTAAAAAATATGAGTCTTAAATTAGGGGTTTAGTTATAGAAAAACAGATTATTAAGCAATGAGACAGAGCCTACAAGCAGTGAACGGTGAACAGATAGAAACAGAGTCAATAGAAGTCGGATGGTTAAGAAGTCAAGAAAAATATGGCCTAAATTGTTTAATGGAGATATTAAGATAAAAATCAGAAGGGAGCTCTCCACAGACTATGTAAAAGGGTACATAATTCAGAGACAGAGAAAGAGTGGAGCTGTAGGCACAGCTGAAAAATATATTAGAATTGCTATGAGTGAGAGAGACAAGAATATTGCAATACAGATAAAAAGTAATATGAAGAACCTTCTCCAGTGCTACATCAGTAAAACAACAGTAAAAGTGGGAGTGAAAGGTTAGAGAGATAATAGGGGGCTGATAATAAAATAGGATCACTTTATTGGCCATATACAGTACAATTTCTTGTACTAGGAATTTGTCTTTTCACATACCCCAACTTGCTCTCCGTGAGACACACAAACAGGGAGAGAAGTTTGGGGTCAGAGCACAGGGTCAGCCATTTATACAGTACTCCCAGAGCAGTTGGGGTTAAGGGCCTTGCTCAGGGGCCCAGTGCAGTAGGATTCCTCTGCCAGCCACAGGATACGAACTGGCAACCTTCCAGACACAGACACAGATCCTTAGCCTCAGAGTCACCTCACCACCCCAGGATACAGATATTGTTAACATACTAAATGAATATTTTGCACAGGTGAATAGATATTGATAACATGCCCCATATTAGCGATCAAGCTCCAGCAGTACAGAGTAATGGCAGCAGCAGTGATACTGAAGTTCTAGAGAGGCTAGGGCACTTAAAAACTAAATAACTCACAAGTATTATCCCAGTCATACTTAAGGTGTAAATGTAAATGACAGTAAAAGCTAAATTAGAAGAATTCACTCAGTAGTGAAACAAGGACACATGGTTATAGTTGGGAATGTAAGGAGAAATAATTTAGGACAGTGAATAGGAAAAATATCTTTACTTAAAGAGTGCTGGGTATCAGGTACAGGCTTCCTAGCCAGGTGATTGAGGCCCAGGCTCTAGGCTTCTTCAGTAAATGACTAGATGACATTTTAGATTAATTCATCTACCAAACTAGAAAATGAGAAAATTAGTCTCTCATTTATTATCCTTCTTATATTCAAATACTCCCTCCTCATTTATCCTGGGAGATATTATGTCTACTCTAGTGTAAGAAATAGTATGTAGTGCATTTTTGTTTTAAAATACCATATTTCACCTTAAAGAATGTAATATAAAGGAGGTTGTAGGGACAAAAAAAGCATACTTAATGGAAATGAGGCCATTAAATCCATTTTACTTGTTCACCTGCTAAAAATAAATTTAGAGACATTTCCTGGAGGAGTTCAACATTTTCGGCATCTATATTGTGGCAGTCCTGGATACCCCTGAGTCTTTGTTTACAGACGTGCCTGTTAATTCAGCTTTAAATGATTCTATTCTTTACTGAGTTTCTCAATACCAGAGACTGGCATACAGGGTGTTACAGATCCCCACAGCCTGGCAGGGCTGTATTCCGTTCCTAGAGTGCACCACTACCCCCTGCCAACTCACACAGCACCATTCCTGGCATTGCGCACCAGTCAGGATAACCAGAGCCAACATCTTTTCAAGTTTGCATTTCAGATTAAGAGACGAAATACCAGCTGATCAAAATAACTAATTCAAAGAGGTCAGGGAGCCCATCTTCTTGGTCTAGTTGGTAGCAGCCTAAAAAAATCAAGTCATTTTATAGAGACTAAAAAAGGGGGATCTAATTCTGAATGGTGCAGACTTCTCCTTTTTTAAAGGTTTGCAGTTCTTAACAAGGCCCAGGTTTAATGCAGTTTGAATAACAGTAAAACTAGAAAGTAGAAAAACAGTCCAAATGTTTGCTAAAGGCTCAGAGAGTTGTCTTCAAGAAAATGACTGAGGGAAATTACTACATTGCCTGAGGGCTCAGCCCAGAACCATGGAAGAGATAGTCCTTAAACTATAAAGCCAGCCTCACATTCTGTTTCTCTCTTTCCAGATGATGGGAAGCTGTCTTTTGAGGAGTTTAAGGCCTATTTTGCCGACGGTATTCTCAGTACCGAAGAGCTGCAGGAACTTTTCTACTCCATAGACAGACACCACACCAAGTAAGTTTTGCTTATGATGTACCATCATTCCACTCCTGAATAAACTGTTCAGAATATGTAACTGAAATAGCATTGTTTCAAGCAATGTCACTATCATAGCATAACACTGAAATGGTTTCATGAACCTTATGCTTTCAATTGATATAGGACTATGTCATTAATATATAAATAAGTGAAGAAAAGGTAGAGATTTAGTAAAATAAAAACAGAATAAATATAAACCTAATATCATTATCTGTCACTTAAAGGATTCTACCTAGGTACAGAAAATCTGTTTATTTAATTTGACACAAGTTTGTTCCCTTTAGTAAAGCTGCAACTTTGCTCCCAAAAATCACCATTGTATCTGTGCTGTCAGATCCAATTAGTCAGTGGCAAGGCAGAGAATGCTGCTGAAAACACTGTTCTTGCTGTTGCACTAATTAAAACAGCATTGAAACAGAGGCAAGGCCTGACGGACAAGATTTCTAATGGTGCTTTGTCCAGACAAGAGGCCCTGACAGCTCTCTCACGAGCGTTAATTACCTTACCTTGTGCAGGAAAAGGGGGTTGATCTCATTCCCACTGTGAATAAAATTCAGCACCTTTGAGTGAACGATACTCATAAGAGTCAGAATCAGCTAGGAGTGTTTTCTGAATTAACATCCTTAGTCCCTTGTAGGTTTATTTTGCTAATGAGGCATTTTCCATTTGTCTGCTGGATTCTCACATTTCATGTCCATGCAGCTCCTGGTCACCTCTTTATAACAGGTGTAGGCAGTCCTGCTGTGTCCAGGAGCTGACTGCTGTAGGTTCCTCCTGGGATGCCTCTTCCTATAGAGGTCTCAGGGTCTGACTGAAAACAGATTCAGAACGAGAGGCTGACTGATATTGTTTTTGCATTCTGATGCTCTTGTTTTCAAAATCCAGCAGCAGATAGCCACTATCATAAGTCAAGCAGTTTATCAAACATGAATAATTTTATTGGACAAAATATGAATGCATATCGGATGGCATGGTGGAGCAGTGGTTAGATATGCTGCCTTATAGCACTGGAGCCCTTCTATCAGTTCCCAGCAAATTTAACAAAGCAACATTTAAATACAGTTTACATATCATACAGTTTGCATATGAGTATTTAACTTTCACTGTGACAGATACATACGCTGACGAGATAAAAAATGTTATTAAAACAATATTATCTCATTACTATCTTAAAATTGTAAGATGTCAAATTTAAATGACTAAAATACATTTTATGTTCCACAAATAATTAAATCCCTATTTGTAGACATTATGTATCTCAATGTGTAAGATGTTACAAACAAAACATCAGATTCAATGACCTTATGAAACGTTATGTAATTACGTACCCCACCTGAACTGTTATGTAATTAAGCCTTATATGAACAAGCCTAAATACAAAACTTCACTGACATCTTGAATTGATTAAAAAACATCACCAGCATGCTAATTTTTAAATTCTAAATTGTATTGGTAAAATAGATACAGATAAAGTGCATAGTAATAAAGATAATATGCAGTAAATAAAGCCATAAAACTAGTGGAGATGTTTTTGAGTGGGAACTGGACACTATCATCTTTTAAATCACTTTAGACTTGTTATTGACAACTTTATTATCCACATAGAAATGACCTCTTGAATAAAAATGTATATTAAGTAATTATTGCACTAATAATACGATACGATACAATACAATACAATACAATACAATACATTACAATACAATACAATACAATACAATATAATATAATATAAATGGTGTTAATTGTGGCTCCTCACTTCCTAATGAAATGCCATGAAACGCTCATCTCCTGTGTAGAATGGGGCAGGAATCTGTCATACCAGCAACCTCTAGAAACTGCATGGACATCCCATGTATCAGGCTCTGTTCAACACTTTTTTTCACCTTTTTCACAAACTGTTTTCAAGCAAAATAATCATAGACTAAAGGTAGGTTGTCAGTCATTTTCATTACCGACTAACTCAGCCAACCAAAGATTTATATTTCTTCTGTTTTAAGTAAATGAACAGCACAAATGGACCATTTTGCATGTTTATAATGAAAATAAGTAATATCAGATGAATATCTTCTTGGAGTCTCTTAGGACTAAACACATTTTACAATTGAGCAGTAACAGTAGTTTGTCAGAGATCAAAAGCAGAAATTATTGCCATACTGTATCTTTCCTGATTTATGGATGATAAACTACCAATGCGTGCTTATACAGTACAATATGTCCTGAAAAGGTGATGAAAAGGTTATCAAAAAAGAAATCATGAAGGACCAGTGGAAAGAAAGCACTGCAGACAGGAAGCATTCTTACTTTAAAAAAGATTCTCTGCACAGTCAGAACTCCAGCACCTTCAGGTTGCTGTCCTAATTTTTCCCTTTGAAAGATGAAGCGCCTCTGCTTTTCTCCAGTAATGTGTCATCAGCTTCTCTTCTGTAAATGCAGAGGAGTGCTATAAGCTCATTTCCTTTCTTCAGATAATATATGTGAATTCTGAATGTTTCATTTTGAATGAAAAGAGATTGTCTAAACTGGCAGTTTTGATCATGAAAGTCTTTCACTCTCTGAACATCTGTGTATATAGTTTGTGATGCCACATGGGGCAGCTCACAGCAGTTGCGCAGGTCCTTGGCGGGTCCCTGACCAAAGATGCATCCCAGCACAAGTTTGAAGTCAAATTGAACCTTTATTATAAATTATTTATTTATATTAAACTATTTACAGTGCTAGTTTAATAAACTAATTTAACTAAAACTAGTTGAATAAATACTAATACTCAAAACTGAGTATTCTGGCACAGGCACCTAATACAGTAGCATGGTGGTCTGTGGGATTATTTCAGTGACCTGTGCCTTAAAATTAGAGCTTGTATCTTCAGCCCTGCGGCCTGACTGCAGGTCAGCAACTGGAGCTGCAGTACAGCAGCAAGTGAGGTGGTACAACAGCTTGTCTTCAGCTCAAGGGCTTGTATTATAGCCTGACTTACACTGCAGTAGCATGGCTTGTGCAGTGATCTTGAAATTGCTCTCATTCCGGATTCTCTCTCCCTCTTCCGGGTTCGGCTCTCTGTTTAGCTGGGCTGGAGCAAGGCACACGGCTGATCCCTGCTCCAGTGATTGCCGATGGCTCCAGTCGCCGTCCTGCCACGGCATCACAAGTTGTAGACATAAGTATGTGCGCCTGTCATTTGAAAACTGTCAATAACACTGAGTTGAAATATTCCAAAGTTATGTCTGTTTATAGACATACTAGCTTCAGGGGTGGCAGGCTGCCAGCTACTGCAGCCCTAGGCAAACCATTCAGTTGGCACCCCCTCCTCCCCACATTTTTAATAAAGTTGTGGGTAAAATATTTGCCCCTTCTGTCTTTAATTATTTAAAGAATTTTATAAACCAAGGTTTAATTATTCAGTTTCTGTTACAAACCAGCACAGCTCCAGTGCTTCCTTGGCCTGGGTCACACTGCCCTTTTAGCAATCAGCAGCAGTGTGTGACACAGACTGCCTTCTGCATTACAATTAAGATTTCATAAACCAGAATCATGAGAGAAGCATCAGTGCGACGAGCTGATTAACAATTGCCAGTTCTGAACTGGAAGGGTATAAAAAGAAAAAAAATAATTACTGCTTTTCATCCCAAAGCATTTTATATACATGGGAAGGGACACACTTCATCAGCACCTGAAGTGCAGCATCTGCTGTACCTGGGACATGCATGACAGGCATTGTTGAACAACAGATCACAGTGTAACAAAGCAGATGAAGTGGACAAACTGCTTCAGCAGTTAATTTAAGGGGGGATTTTACAAGCCCAGAGTGGGATTTAACCTGGACACTGCATGTCTAGGATGATGTCTTCAAGCCAACAAACTGCAACTATTCTGGTAAAGAAAATCTGGTATAGAGAGAAGTGCCCACATACTGGTCCACAAACTCCATTATGTGGATCCTAGTACTGACTAGACTTCTTTATTTTTGAGGGCTGTAATACTTCAATGTTTTGGTGGTCTGCAGATTTGCAATGCTATGATGTCATCTTAGGTGGCACAGTGGTTGCAGGAGCTTGCATTGCTGCTTCGCAGGGCTGGTGCCCTGGGTTCAATTCCAGTGTTGCTATATGTGTTGAGTTTGTACAGTATATTCTTCCTGTGCTTATATGGGATTCTTCCTGATGCTCCAGTTTCCTCCACAGTCATAAGTAGTGGTGGGCTAGTTGGTTTCTAGGAAAACTGGCCCTGGTGTGAGTGTGTGCATTTCTGTGTCTGTGTGTGTCCTGTGATGGACTTGCATCCCATCCAGGTTGTATCCTGCCTTGTGCCCGTTGCTGCCTGGATAGGCTCTGGCTCACCTGCGAATGCCGTACTAGATAATGTGGGTCTAGTGAAAATGAGTAGATGGATGTAGTCCCTTGTTGCTTGAGAAAGAAGAAATGAATACGGAAGTCATTTAAATGTGAAGCTGTAATGTCATTACATCCAAAATGTAATGGTTTTAAAAAAAAAAAGATTGAAGGTTGGTATGTCCCAAGTTTGTTTTCCCATCCTGTCTTGCTAATTCTCAATCATATATTATAAACCGACATACAGTATGAGTGAGTGAGTATTGAATTCAGACACAAATTTTAGATAATTTTTTTTCTGAATTATCAGAGTCAGTTTTTGTGCAATTCCTGAAATACATTGGGTCATGTATATTCAAAATCTTATTCATCTTATGTTGCAATTTATTTCACAAGTACAGTATCTTATTTTATAAACTGTACTACAGGGTTCTGTAATATCTTGTTCATTGTCCCTCCTTCAAATCATAACAGATTATGGTATATTATTTTTTATTTCAGTCTGTACAATATTGTTTGCTGTTGTAATCTGGTTGCGTGTTTTGCCGTTAAGTTGCCCCTGTCACAATTACAGTTCTTTGATTGCAAATCTGTATTCTGGAGTTAACCAAATGAAATAAACATCAAGCATTTCCTCATAATGCAAAGGTAAATTCTTAATTCACTGTATGCAAGCTGCTGTAGTACAAAGGGAAACCGATGACATGTTGGGTTATACTTTTCTTAAGAACATAAGAAATGTTACAATTGAGAGACACCATTTGTCCCATCTAGCCCATTTGGTAGTTAGTAGAAAATGGATCCCAGGATCTCATCCAGCTATGTCTTGAATGATGCCAGGCTTGTGTATAGTACATTGCTGGGGGATATGGATACCAACAGCTACAGTGCAGGGATTATGGTCTGTATCCTGCATAGATTAAAAAAAGTATTCATTTAATTAATCATTACATCAGCAATGCATTTCATGTACATGTGTTTAAATATGTGCCTTGTTATAACTATAGGTGACTAAGAAGTGCCTCTAAGAGTCTAAATAAAGTGTGTAACACCTGGTGGTATAAACATTTCTAGCTTCAAAGTAGAGGGGATATTTGCTGAGATGACATGGGGGTCCAGATTCAGTGATCAAAGCAATCATAAGGTTTACCTTAGTTAATTAAGTTCTGGGTAAATTATGAAGTGTCAATCAACAATCCAGAAAGACAATATAGTCAGATCAATATAGTCAGATCAATACTGCCTCTCCTGCTTAGTGGGTACATTTTAGAATAAGGAGATAGGATGCCATTTATTTGTGGCATCTGGGTAAGAGAAATTTAGTTTAGAAGGCATCTTATCTCTTCTTTTGGCCTCTTGCAGGCATTAATTAAGACTCATATACTTGGTAGAAGTCTGAAGTCTTTCCCTGGTGGTCTAGACATAGGTCTCTGAAACACCTTGTACGTAAACTTGTAATGTAGACAGGGAAATGTTTGTATTGTAACTGTCGATAAATATTTGTTTAACCAAGTGTGTCTGAATTCGAGTATTTCTCTTTTCACCAAAGCTGTGCCAGTGAATAAAGAATTCATGTGTCTCAATTATACCAAGCACTCGGGTATATTCTTGGAGAAATCCTTACATGTTAGGGATTATGATTATTTATTTTAGTTATTGACTAAACCACTTGACAATTCCTGTTATTCACTATTTTTGTAACCCTCCATTTGCAACAGTATGTATGTGTACATAATCATACCTTCCATGAAAATCTTTCTAGGTGACTATTTCATTGCTAATAATGCTTTCATTTTTATTTTGGGTGAGGTTCTGAACTTTGGCATTTTGAAAAACAATTTCACAAATGAGAACAATTTAACTTTGACTTTATCTTCCTGCCACCTCTCACACGGCTCTGAAAGACGATGTCACAAGACTAATCAATGTTTCCATAGGGATTTGAAATTATACTGGCCATCAGATGTACAGTTTAAAGCATGAGTATAGGAAGGATAGAGAAATAATTTAATTCTGTGTAATAATTAAATCCATATTTCAGATCTAAAGACCAGTATGAGGCAAAAGTATAGTATTTCATCTGTTGTTTCTTGCTTCTGGGTATTATTTTCCTTATATGACTAACCATATTAGGACAATATCATTTTTGTGTTTTGTGGGACAAATGCCTAACAGTTGTTTCTAATTTCTCAGATGTTCCATGTCATATTAATTTTGAATACATGGCCTTGGCTCCAGTCTTTGGAGTTTTACTTTTTTGAGATGAGTATTTCAAAATCAACAATATAGAATGTCTTGAAAATGAAAGACACTTCTTGAGGAATAAGCAATCAGCAAAGACCAGATTATTCAATTATCCAACACAATATAGCTGTGAATATAAACCTCAAAATAAGAGCCAAACTGTTTGCAGGCAATCTCCAGAATGTAGCGGTGAAAGTATCTATTCACTGAGCATGGAAGACTAGATCTTCAGGGTAGTTACAAGGGCTATAGAGGCCCCAACTACCTTTGTTGGTAGAGCATGAGACTCATAATCTCAGGATAGTAGGCTTGTGTCCCACGTCGGGCACCAGGTCCTCCATGTTGGAGGTTGGGCACAAGGCTAACAACCCTGTCCTGTAAAAAAACTTAATGTTACAGAAACAGTAATAGGATGTTGCTGCCCCTACAAGCTGGAATGCATAACATCCATCCACTAGGGCTATACTGCAAGATGCAAACCTTCTCATCAGAATTAAAAACAGAAATGCATTTCACTGCATAAGTATTGAGACAGTGAAGTACAATTTGTCATAAGCACATCTGATGGTTGCCTGGGCAAGACTCAGACCAGGTCAGATCGATTTCAGGTGCTCCAAAATACATTGTTGCATATTTGGTGCTTTGACACTGAGACGTCATACAGGAGTTTTGAAATAGACTATTATATGTTTATATACATTTCAATGTTTTGTAGTAAAGGGAGATTTATTTTATAGGAAGAAATCTGTATGAAATATATTTTGCTCACTTTTCTGTCAAAAATGTAATTACTTCCAGAATCCAGTCCTTTGTTCATTCTCAAAAATGAAAATGTTTATTGGATGCAGTTGACTTGAGTTTCATGGAAGCAAAAATCTGAATAAATAGAAGAACAAAATCTAAGTCTTTTTTTAAAAAAATCTAAGGCTTTAAGTCTTTTTTTGCTACACCTACTGGTTTATTAAAGATGAGTATTCATTTTCATCGTTATCTGCTATCAGCACTCTAAATCTGATCTAGTTTTTAACAAGCCATCTAGGTCATTAAGTAGTGAAGTGAGTCAATGTGTCTCTTAGCTATCCACATTCATAGCTGCTTGAAAGGTGAGAGCAGTCTCTTTAAATGAAGAACTTTGTGCAAAACAATGAGAAATTAAAATGTGAATCAATTATGTGACCACTTAAAACAATGTGAAAATTGTTCATGGCTTGGAAAAAAAAGCAAAACTTGCTAAAAACTGACAGGTTTTGTAATGCAAGATAATGTTCATGCCTGCGTGAACAAAGCTGAGAAACAGTCCAATGAGACTCATTCCCCATTGGGCTAGAAAGACTTTGCAAGACTCCAGATGTAAGTTGGAATCAGGAGTTTGAAAACAAAGAAAGCTGAGAGAAGAGCCTCCCTACATGCTCACAGTGACAGGAAGGAGCTGCCATCAGAGAACTGGGAGTTTATTTAGGGAAGGGAGCTGTCAGACTGAGCCGAGCTGATATGTCTTTCACAGGACATCTTTGACAAGCAACAGACCAGTGTGCCTGGGTGTTTC
Organism: Atractosteus spatula; assembly: GCF_055471065.1. Taxonomy (NCBI): domain Eukaryota; kingdom Metazoa; phylum Chordata; class Actinopteri; order Semionotiformes; family Lepisosteidae; genus Atractosteus; species Atractosteus spatula. The sequence goes on from NC_142724.1 coordinate 15,247,732, forward strand.
ACTGGTTAGATTTCTAAATCAGCTGTCACTCCCTCCACAGGGTATTGTGTCCCAATCCAATTAAACTGTATCATGGTTCCCTAAGTAGGCAGCACGGTTTTCTGCTCAAATGTCTAATCTGGTATAGGATTTTGTCAAAAATCTCACTTGGAAAAAGAAAAGGAGGAAAGAACTGAGCTGATCTGCACTGCAGATGCTGTGCTTTTTCTGTAACAGTGATTGACAGTCCTTTTGCATGTTAATGTCTAAAGATTCAGCTCAGTGAGTGACAAAAGCAGTCTATTCCAAACTGTTACTCTGTTTGAATTACCACATTAAGACACAACAGTCAGTCCAATGGAATTCAGGAGGAACAGGATCGATGAAGTGCTGTATAATAAAAGCATCTTATCATGCTTCAAAGTCAACAAAAAGTACCAATTCTTACAGCAGTTGATGAATCCTCCCAAACTGAGATCTGAAGTATTTTGAGTCTAAAAAAAAGAATAACTCTTAATCTATAGAGTGACTACTTATTATATAAACGTAATATATTGTTTAAAAATACTTAGCTGGATTTCATCATTTCATCACATGAACAATCTCCTGTCACCTACTCACCTCCTGTCAGTATAATTTGCTAATTCAATATTTTTGATCTACTGGACTGTATTCGTTGTTTTAGTGCCCATTATTGTAATATTCCACAGTGTTGCGGTCAGACGTGCTTGGATTTTGGATAGAGATATTCTCTAGTAAAAGTTCAAAGTTCTCTTAGATCCTCAATATTCAAAAGTTTGATTTCATAAAGAAAATGCAGCACTGGATTTCATTTCTTCTTATTGGAAAGCAACACTATTTGTTCTGCAGAATCACCAAATCTAAAACCAAGAAAGTATGTCAGAAGAAATATTCAATGATACCAATTGTCCTCAGACTGTTTATTTCTTATACTATTGCAATATATCTTCCACTGAAACTGGTTTTGGAACGTTGCCCTAGCAATAAAAAATTGACACCATTTCAAAGGGAAAATTTTGCAGTACCTTCCTCACCATAGCAACGCAGCTTGGGCAGAAAAATTCATTTGCGCACTGTTGAAGTTAACGGCCTTAAGGAATCATTATCAAAGCAGACAAATCAACAGAGTAGAATAAAGACAGTGAACCACTAAGAAATTAAATCTATTTCTATGATTTACTGGACCATGTACTCAACATGTGTGTGGGAAACTAGATTTGAATGTTATCAGAAAGCACAAAACAATCCCCCAGAGTTTTCTGTTTGACTCCTGAGTCTTTTTAGTTTTCTTTTTTTCTCAGACAAAAAGCTAGGGCAATAATTAGAGGTAGCTTAGCATAGCAGTATTGCACCTGGATTCCCTCATACCAAAGCCTAGTTACAGTGCCACAGTTTTAAACCATTACAGTCTGGCCTCATCTCAGGCAGAAAAAGCCTTCACAATGCTTTGATGAACAGACGCCAGACCTCTGAAGCACTTCGGATTAAATTAACCTTTTTTTTCTCTTCTCCCTTTCTCATTGCATTTCAGCAACCTAGACACAGAGAAGCTGTGTGGTAAGTCTGTATCAATTTTAAGTACTTTTCTAGTTCTTTGCTTCTTTAGATGTGTGATTCCACTACATATTTACACATAAATACATAGTATCAAACTATCACATACTTAGATCGAAAGATACTGTATGTACACTCTTTATGTACACTCACAAGTGCCCATTAAAAGCTAGATGACTTTTATGTAGTGACAGAAATTGAGTTTTTTGTTCAGATTCTGAACTATAGTGTAATGATGTTAAAGAATACATCCTGACAGAATGAACTCTGAAAATTATACCGTTTTATTCCTCCTTCTGCTGCTTTCTTACAGACAGTTCTAATACCTGTTCAGTAATGGGTGGTTAACAAATTGACATATTGAATAAAGTGAATTAAGAACACAACATTGGGAGTTCGTATACAAAATCATAAAATAAATTATGATCTCGCTAGCTCAATGAGATTAAAAACTAATATATTCCTATTTGTGTGTACCTCTTTTCCAGTAGTATAATAATGTCTGACAAGCACAGCTCTTGCTGCCCCTGCCAGGATTTGATCCCAGTCGCTCGTGGGATCATATCACACACAGCACCGCTCCCTAGAGAGTGGACAATTGCAGCATGCCAAAGACTGTTCCTCTGCCATGGCAGAGCCCTGAAGTGCATGAGCCCAGTTACACATGTAGCTCACACTTTTCACAGTGGGTTTATAGCTGACCTTTCTCCAACTGCAAAGTACTTCAGTCCCATTTTGCCCCTAAGACTTCATTTATAAGTTATGTTTTTCTGTTAGGAATATTACTTTTCACCCTATGCTGTCTAGTACAAAAATTCTAGAGAATCAGTAGCCATTTCTGAATGCTGTCTCTTAGAGCCAAGTGAGGTACAGAGACTCCCGAGTGGGATTGAAAACAGTCAGACTTGCAGTGGCTGTGTTACATCAAAGTGATGGAAAACAGCAAAGGAAATAACTCCTGAACTGTGAAAACCAAGATAGGTAAAAGCAGAGATAAATCTGAACTCCAGGTCTGCACATCACAGTCAGATAGATACTGTGCGCCACTATACACTTGCAATTAGAAACATTCCAGCACGAGCACAGAAGAAAGCTGTTTGCTTATCTGGGTCCCGGCAGCTTGTTCGGCTGTGAAAATAAGCCTTTTGATTCAGGAGGGAAGTAAACAAAATTTAAAATATGAAGTTGCACCCTGTCACCCAGGCATGCAGGCTATAGACCTCTTTTAATTTAATCTTGTTACCGTTCCACCAACACATCAGCTGTGTCTAGGCCCATTATGGCACCAGACATGAGGAGTTAACTAGTTTCCATCAGTCTGAGGATTTCTAGCGGTCAATAACTTTGGAACAAAAGTTCAGCGCTCCAGTCCTGAAGGACCACAATTCAGCAAGTTTAAATCACCAGCACCTTAATGCAGGTGCTGGCAATACCTGCCTGCAGGATCTAGGTGTCTGAGTTGAACCCTCAGCTTCTTAGTTAACCCTAGTTGAAGGACGTGAAGCAATAATTGGTTTAATTAGTACTTTTCTTTAATTTAGGGGCCTAAAGAGTTGCAGATTTTTTAGTTAATTTGAAATATTCTGATGTTTAAATTAAAAAGTAAAATTGCTGATTAGCTTAAGAAAAGTTGTTCAATTAAGTTTCATAGAGTCTGGAGCAAAATCTAGAAGAGTTGAGATCTAGAGCGACAGATTTGGGGAGCCCAGTTCACTTAATAAAGTGATTAGTTCAGTAATAATTAGAAGCTCTGGTGGAATGAAAACCAGAACTGTGACAGATATTCCTATTAAAAACAAACAAAAAATCAACATTTTAAAAAATATTCTTCAAGCATGAGATCACAATGAAAAGAATGCAGGACACGGATCATGTGCGTAAATAATTAAATGTTTAATTCAGAGAAAATACATAGAAATTAGAAAACATAAACCAGCTTGTCTTCTTTTGTAAATTAAGAAATGTTTGAATATGTTCTTTAAAGCAAAATTGGTATTAGAATGAGACAATTGAGGTTCTGAAATGAGAGAACATGCATTAGTGTGTATTGTTCCTGTTTTTGAAATCCATTACAGTTCTAGTGCTTTTACAATGATGCTTGCTTGGTAATTAAATTCTCTTTTTTTATTTAATGCTGCACTCCAAGATATTTCTCAGGAAAGATACTGAGTGATGGAGCTACATTTAGGAATTTATGATATGCTGTGTTAAGTAGATGACTGAACACAGGAAGATGCACTGGCACTTGTAAAATTACTATGCTGGGAGCATGTAACTATTCGTATACAATTTGTATCAAATCATATCGTGTCAACTGACATGAATACTTTTATGTACTGTATTCAAAAACATATACAATACTAAAGCCTATGATCTATAATGACATTAAATTGACAGCACTTATCAAAATCTGAAGATTTGCCAGTTCTATTGATTTCTCTCAGCGAATTATTCTTGCAACCACAATAATAAAAAAAGATTTTTTTCCTACATCTACTGTACTTTCATTTGTACTTTCTTTTAAAAATACACATTGACTTTCAAATTTCATTTTAAATCCCCAAACAATGTGAAACAATGTTTTAATTATGCTGTTTTTCACACCTGTTTTGTTTCCTGTTTGATTAGGATAATCATATTTATGTAATAACTTTCTTTTAAATTAATGCAAATTCAGCTTCAGGGCCAGAAAACTTTGAAAATCCCTCTGTGAATTAACCTCTAGAGTATTTAGTAATGATTTGCTGTTGTACTACCTCAGTGCCAAAAACATAATTGGTAGTTGTTGGAAGTATGAAAATATAATCCTATAACTAATATAATTTTAATTTAAAGATGTTTACATATAAAATATATGTTAATATAATTTAACGAACAATTTTGTATCTGGATCAACAACATACTGAGAAATAATCGATCTCTACTGTACATTCCACTACACCTGAATCATCCACAGAACAAATGTTGAATTTGGACCTGAAATCATTTTATTCTAATTTCTAAAAACACTAAACTAACATTTACAAAGCTTGTTTAAAATGTAAATAAAGCTTTGTGGATTAAATTAACAAACTGAATGACTGACATGTAACTCTTAAATCAATTAAATCAGGCTTCAGACTGCCTGCTAAAAGTGTATCTTTGTACATTTTTCATGACACACAAGGTAACAATGACAGATGGGCATAGTATTTTCACAGTTCATTACAACTGATGTATTAACCATGCTTTTACCATTATTTCACTGTTCTTTATCATGCTTTTCTCTACCTTAACCATGACAAACTACTCTAAACTTGTATAAAAGCTGAACCAAATAAGACAAATATACTGTACAGTTTTATTCACTCTGCTTATCAGGAAATATGTGAATAAATTCAGACATCTGAGGCCAACAAGAGTCATGGCTGATGTCAGGAGATGTTGCAGTTTCTCTTGTTTGAAAGGCAAAACAAACCAGCAGAAACATGATTTCCCACTAGTTCTTTACATAGTGGCCTTGTCTGTGAACCCCACAGAGGGCCCTGTGCCTTGGCAGGCAGATTATCCAAGAGAGAATGTCAGTTTTAATCCTGCAGGGATTGTATCTGTTGTTGTCTTGAGCTGACTCTGCTGTGTTCTAGTTAGTCTCAGTCAGAAAAAATGCATCAAATACAGTATAAGAAGAGAAAAATTGATTCAGTTTCAGACACGGGCATATATAATACAGTGTGGCTTAAAACCTCATTGGTAGTTGTGTCAACTGACATAATCAGAATGATACTCCTACTCTTCTTATGGATATTATAAAAACTAGCAATAGCTGCAATAAAAGTTTCTTAAATTAATGTAACATTTATGGAAGATCCAATGTCTTTCCAGACTGGCTGATGATCTTGAACAGATTATGTATTACATTAAATATTCTAAATTTAGCTCACAGTCATCGAAGAACAAAATATATTCTAAAACAATGTAAGTCATTTTCACCTAATTGAAAACATGGCAGCACAAACTATAATGGTTTTCCAAGTAAGCTAATTTGACATTTATAACAGCTTATGTCTGTGAGATCCATTTAATTCATTTCATAGCTGTTGCTCCCCAGTGTCCCACCTAAAGATTTCCCTCTGGAGACCCTATATTCCTGAAGCCAGATTAGTATTTCTGTCAAAGAGCTGGAGACTCACATCAATGGTTAATTCACAAACTAAATCCTTTTCTCTTTATTAAGAGGCTTGTCGGGGGATTCATCAATACTATACAATAATGATAACAATAACCAAAATCACTTCTAAATCACTAGACTGGAAATTTATAGATTTATGAATCAGTGTTCTTTTTGACCTTTTCTTTTTTTTTTCTTTTTTGACCTTATTGCAACATTCAACAAGTACTTAAAAATTTCATAGAAGTATACCCGGTTTGTGGCTGCTCAAAGTATTTCAAGCCTACACTTTGATATCTGTAATGGCTTTGGGGTCTCTGACTGAATGTCCTTCTCTCTCATAAGACACGATTTTGCAAAGAAAACAGTGATGTTTTTTCTCTTGCTTCCCAGACTACTTCTCTCAGCACCTTGGGGAGTATGTAAATGTGCTTTCTGCCCTGGAGAAGCTGAATATTGCAATTCTGAAGGCTATGGACAAAACCAAAGAGGTAAGTTGGAATAATGACTCAGAAAGAAAAACTCAGAGATTTTAGATTAAATACAAAGCTTGCTCCACCTTTTCATCTCTACAAAAAGTCCTGGACAAAACACTGATTGTAGTGAAAAAGAAAAACATTTTATGTCACTGCCTCCTTTATTTTGAACATGAGCTTTAGAAAGTCAGTAACAAAGTTTACTTTACAGCATTTACAGCATTACACTGCACTACATTACATATGATTTTTCTTCATGATAGCTTCATGACATAATGATATTCCCAAAAAAGTCTATATACAGTATGTGCTTTAAAAATTAATATTTTACATAGACAATACATTCACATATATTTTTTCCATAAATTTGGAGTTGCCAGTTATTCTTGTTTCACCCATCGGATGTGAAATAGACAGTTGTGTGTTTTTACGTCTCTTCTAAAAACCATAGTTCTCTTGACCGCACAAGGGAAAAGGAGAAAGCATGGGCCTTCTCCTCTGACCCACCCAGCCGCCTGTCAGCCACATCACAGGCACTGCAGGCCTGACCCAGAGGCTTGGTGCTGAGTGGAGGAGAGGCACGTCCCTCATCAGCAGTGCTGCAAGCATCCAGGAAGCCACAGGGGTCATTGCCTGGGCCAACTGTTCCCCCCCTTCCCTCAGCAGTGCTCAGCCAGCTGTGCACCCCACTGTGGGGAATCCTGGTCACAGACGGCTAGTGACATAAGCCAGGCTCAGACCCCCAATGCCTGGATGATTGATCTCAGATCTCATCCTGCACTTGGGCAAGCACCTGTAAGGTTGAGCCACCTGGGAGGCCAGGTTTACATTTCTGACAAGTAATTAAGCAGTTCTGAGCAAAATATGATTTTTTCCTGCCATACCAAATACCACATATCTGTGCTTCACTGAACATTTGGTGTGTGATTGCATTGGCTTGAAAACGCAAGCTCTTCAGAGTCAAGGCAAACACCAGGGTGTGAACATCTTGGACATCAGTCAGTATAATAGTTATTCTATCATTGTTTGAGAAGCATTTCTTTAAATTGTGATCTTCTGTAAAGATATCTGATTTCCTTATTTGTGCCTAAGATACTATTTGTAAATGAACATTAGAAAGGTGAATCACAATCAGTTAACAGTGCTGTTATAATGATTCCTACAACTGTAACTTTACAGAATAAATTTCTGCTATGGTCTGCTTGGCAAAGGCTGTTCAGTCTTAACACTTAATATACTGTGTCAGTTTACATACATTGAAAGAAATGGAAGGGTTCATTTCATATTAATGAGTCCAAGGATGAAAGTCAAATTTGAATGATTCCCAGCTGAGACAGTGGCACAGATTTGTTTTCACAGATTAGGAGAAGGAATTGTGATGGCAAGTCAATAATCCATTAACTGACCAGCTGATCAATCAGGATCTGTAGACAGTCAGAGGTCAACAAAATCTGTCAGAAGCAAGGTGCACCAAAGTTTATACAAGAGAGAGTACTGAAAATGCTGATGTATACAGAACCAATACATAATGTGATATATCTGGTTGAACCAGTAAAAAAGCTATCCGGGCCATGCAGTAAAAGAAATGTCACCAGCCTACAGAGAAAGCACAGGTGGTGGTTTATAATGGGCTAAGCACAACAAGGACTGGGTGATCTTACATTTGGGCAGGGTGTCCTCAGTCCGGAACACAGTAGGTATAGAGCTGGCCCTGGGAGGTGTGATAAGAAAAGTAACTGACGGAGTGCGATGTGCTCTCAGTCCTGCCTTGCAGGAAATGTTTTGCTTTTCAGTATCCTTCTGTCTAATCTGCTATAGGAGGCTCTCTAGCTCTGGAGTGGGGGAGAGCTCTATGTAAACCAGACACGTTGGTTATTTAAACATGTGCTGTTTGTTGCAGATTCAGATCTGCCCTCGCTGTACTTCAACCCAGTCAATCACATCACGGTCTTTGTTGTTTGTGAATGTAAGACAACAGTGGGGTAACAAGGTGTGCTTACACACACAGGAAATCTGTCTGAACATTAAAACACAAGCCTAAAATAAGTAATAGAAGACTGTTATTAACTAGATACATTCCGTGTTTCAAACAACATTGGTCTAAAGTCTTATTAAAAAGTACAGGATGCTGAGGGGTTTCCAGGATGCTGGATGTTGGAGAGGACCTGTCTATAATTTGATCTTTGCCTGAGCAGGCTGTCCATCTCCCTTCCTGTTTGGCAGAGGGGTTATGAAGGGTTTCTGTTAAGCTGCCTTCAAGCCTCCCTCCATCCTTCTTAAATACCAGGTTTTATTGACTTATCTCTCATCTCCTATTGCACCTGTGCCTCTTCAAAAAGACTCTTACTTTTTTTAGCTGTAAGCAATCTCTATATATCACCCTCCATCACCTTATTACAATAACTTCTGGTTGTTTTTAAGATGTTAGAGCCAACAGAAATGTTCTTATATGAATATTTTATCACTACCTAATCTGAGGGAGAGTGAACTTTAATACAAGCTCAAGAATGTGTTGAGTAGTGCAGTGCAAGTACTGTATAGATCCTTCTGAAGTTTTACTGTAGTTTTGCAACTGTAAAAGCTGAGTGAAATATTAAAGCACAATGCAATCATGGTAAAAGCATGGTAAAGCATGGTAGATTCTAATATACATATACTTTTGTATGCAAAGGTTTTTTGCACCCCTGGTCAAATTGCATGTTTCACTGAATCTCTAGGTGAAAATAAGTGAACATAATCTCTGCAGGTTACAAAACTAAACATAACATATTTCTGCACACTTTAATGCACAATTACTATTTATTTGCTGAATTTAACAAAATGAAAAAAATAAAACGTGTTGCTACATGGTGGCACGGTGGTGCAGTTGTTAGCATTGCTGCCTCACAGCTCAATTCTGGACCCTGGATATTATCTGTGTATGTTCTCCCTGTGTTCACATGAGTTTCCTCTGGTTTTTCTGATTTCCTCCCACAGTACAAAGATATACTGGTTTGATTACATAATACATAATTGATTTCTGGGAAAATTGGCCCTGTTCTGAGTGTGTGTGTCTGACTGTCCGGCAGTGGACTGGGGTCCAGTCTAGGGTGTATCCTGCCTTGTGCCCGTTGCCTGCTGGGATAGGTTCCGGCTCCCCCACGACCTTGAACTGGATGAAGCAACTTTTCTTTTTTTATAATTATATATGACAAAACAAAACACATGCTAAGTGCAATGGAAAAGTGTTATATTATTCTATACAAACGTTTTGGTTAATTTTCACAAAGGGGAAAATGGCATCTTCTGTACAGAACTCTGTCTCATGCACGGAAGCTTTGCTGGCATGTGGCGTCTGCATTTCTCTCTTTGATACATTACCAAGCGCGTGCAATCAGGCGAGGCTGGTTTGGAGAGTTGGGAAGCCAGTGATCCATACTTGCAAGCTGCTTCAGCGCAGTATAATTATGCACAAAGCCTTAATTAGAAACCTATTCTATCACTTTCAAAGTCAATGCAGCCAGATCTGAAATCCTCCGAGACTCTAACATTGCTAGTTACCAGCTGTATTCTTGGCACAATGTTCAGCGTCACAAAAAAGCAAGTCCATTCTGAATCCTCCCAACATTTCTGGCTCTTAATTATCACCTCTGAATTTCAGGAATTGTGTTTTTTTCCTGATAATGAGCTCCAGGCAGTGTTTCATCTCCTGCTTCAAACAATATATTTATTGAGAATATGATTTGTTGCTGTCTTAAGTAAGTGGAACAATGTCAATAAAGATAATTGCATTTATATAGCATCCCAGAGCATTTTATATATAGGCCTGGTCTATCCATTACTCAAGGCCACCATTCTGTACCAGCAGCCTCACTACACAACAGAAAGTGAAAAATAGCTTCAGCAAGTGAATCAAGGGGGAATGTAAGGGAAGCCACACTGTCCAAGTCTGGAGTGGAATTTAGTCAGGACACCGAGATTAACACCGCTGATCTTATGAATAGTGCCATGGGATTTTTAATGACCAAGTAATCAAGAAAATATTTCTCAACTGAAGGACAATTTATCCTACTGTGAAACTTACTGGGCATACTGACACAAAGGAAGCACGACACCTACTGGTCCACTAACAGCATGAACTCAACAACAATAAAACTCACCTTTGGCCAGGAAGGTGGGATACTAATGCTGCACACTAATTAAATAATCCATTCATCTGTTTTGAGTAACTGCTTTATTCTCAGAGAGCTGTGGAGAGACTAAACTCTTCACAGGACACTAGTCTGTCTTTTTATATATCCAATTAAATGTCATTTCAGACACAGAAAAATAATTTAAAAACATCCCCAAAAAAGATTAAAAATGGTGCGATTAAAGCTTTGATGCACAAAGTCCTCAGAAAAAAAGTTCCAGTCATAAATCTTCTCCTGATGCACTGCAGCATTGTCCTCATTTATCACCCACTCGCTGACACAACTCTGTGGAATACAAAAGCATTTCATCTTCTCTTTCCAGAACTGGCAGCACTGGGCTTCTTGCTTCATCCTCATGTCATCCTAGGAAATTGGCTTTGAACTTGAAAGGTCCCTTAGAGGGACCTCTATTATAATGGACTTAAGATCCAATAGACAAGTGTCCACGTGGGTTCAAACCCCACTCCTGGTAGACTCTGTCTTCCTCGTTAGTATAGTGGTGAGTATCCCTGCCTGTCACGCAGGAGACCGGGGTTTGATTATAAAGTGATCTTATCTTAATGTATTTATCAAATTTTCCAATTTCTGAATGAACAAATAAATACCACGATAAAGGAACAGGGGACCTGCTGAAAGCTAACGTCTCCACGCAGACATTGGACAGGACTGTTTGCATTTTGAAGATAATGTGATAGTCTTCACGTTGTCTTCAGTGTGATGGTTTTCAGAAAGACCACATCAGTAAAAATTGCCCTATTTGATAAAAAATGGTGAGAGTGAGCGAAATCACAGATCGTACTTAATGCAGAAATTGAAATTGAACAACAGGGAAGTCAAAACAACAAAAACTGCAATGAATGCACTTGGGATAAATCCTAATTGTCAGGCTTCCAAACTGGCTTTTTCTTTTGTTGTGAAATTCACTCACTTTGTTTCCTTTCAAACCATTTACAAGTACAATGAGTGCCCACCCCAGATGGCCTTGGTTTCTGAGACCCAGAACCGAAGACCCTTATCTGCTTTTCACTGATGACACACTGTAGATGAAGGAAAGCAAGATATTTTTGCACATATGATTCTTGTGCCCTCGCGTTTCCTTGAGTTAACTTATTTTTTTGTTTGTCTACACATGTTACAACCCCACAACTGAATGTAATGAACTTTTTTCCTTAGTTTACCAGTCTATTTAAAAATGCAAAGAATCCAAATTTATGGAGCTTTGAAAATGGTTCTTGATCTCAGACTTTACAATACTTCAAAGTCAACGGAGGAGCACACTATTGTATGGTAACTGTGTTAACGAGAAAGCATTCTCAGAGCCAATGCTGTTTATACGCCAAGTTGAGGATTATACAAGAGTTGCATGAGAAGCAATTGTAACAAAATGCTAATGGTGTGACACTGTTGAGCTCTATCTAAGTAGCTAATGCTGCTGACTGTGCAGTCTGTGTAGGCAGCATGACAAACTGGGACTGACATCACCTGGAGCTGCTGTAACCTTGCTGAAGTCCTGAGGGAGGAAAAGGGCAGAAACTAGGGCATTTTTTTTGTTCTCATTTTGCTCTGTAAGATTTAGCATTGTGAAGGAATTTGATTACAGCATGGTCCGCTATAAAAATACTAATTTCTTTTCCAGTATTGCTGTGTGCACCATATGGTTCTGTCTGAATGGAAGAGTTGCAGAAGCTCCACGCATAGCTCTGTGAGGTGATTCAGACAGAGTACTCTGAACATCCTCTGAAATGCAGCTGGATATGAAATAAGGAATTTGAAGTATTTACAGTGTGCCAGGTTTAACACTGTCTTCAGTGTTCAATGGGAAAGGGAATTAATGGGACTAAACATGAAGGACAATAACAAAAAGACAGACAATGAAATGTGGGCTATTTCAAAGTCACAATTGAGAGATATAAAGTTGTAATTCTGAGTTTTTAAGTTGGAATTCTGAGATATGAAGTCGCAATTCTGAGTTTTTAAGTTGTAATTCTGAGTTTTTAAGTCGCAATTCTGAGATATGAAGTTGCAATTCTGAGATACTAAGTCGGAATTCTGAGATACTCCATAGTGCGTTTTTTTTTTTTACTCCCTGGCGGAAATGGGCTTCCACAGGGAAGGACTACAATCGTGACAGAATTCAGATATTTCTAAGTCATTCTAAATGTACTCGTTCACAGCCCTGTTCCAAATAAGAATGCAGTACCACCCCTAATGTAAGTGAAGATGACAGGGAAGACTATAGTGGTCTGATTAATCAGACTGGAGTGATTTTTAGCCAAGAGGTTTGGGAATAAAAGAAACACTGAAACCTAATACAAAGTGAAAAATGTTGGTCTGAAATGGAACACGTCCGTCTTAATAATTAAGTGACATGCGTAGTAAAATGATTGTGCATATACTGTAGAAAGAGGCTTTTTTGAGAGGTTTTTGTAAGGGGAATTACAAGTAATTTACACCTACAGTATGTGAAAACAGAGAAAGCCTTGACTACTGAGCTACATTTTGTATGTTGATTCAAAGCTGGGAAATCCCTGGATACCCAAACCTTGTGGGTTATGGGGTCCATATTTCCAAATCAGTTGTGTTAACAGAACAAGTTAGAAGGCTAAGGCCCAGAGTCAGCAGTATCTCAAGCTACAAATTAGCATGGACGAAGCTCTGAGGAGAAAGAGAGGGGAAAAGAAATTTTCTTTTATTGAACCTGGTCACTTAAAATATGTGGGGTACTGTAGCAGCTTTACCTGCAGGTTTGGTCATTAACTTGTTGTTTTTTTCAGTGCCAAGTATTTATATTGTGCTTTACCATATCCCTCTGCTTTTTCTTGCTTCTACATTTACTGTGCTTCCATGGAGCTCCCATGGAGAGGTACAGGAGACCATTCTTTGGGAAAAAGTCTTTGCACAGAAATTGTGCGCAAATTAGTAAAGGAAAACCCCAATCTCAGTTTGGAGTCTGTACATGGCACACCTGTGAGGAGATGTATTCCTGTTCATACCGCACATCAATGCAGGGTTTTGCCAGATAGAAAGACACGAGGGGCCCAGCCCCATGGGTGTTTATGGTCACCATTAAATCACAACTTCCTAAAGGCATTAAATGATTTAACTGTGAGCAGAAAAGAAAAATCTGAACAACCCTCAGCCATCAAAAATCCTTACATTTAAGAATGTAACTTGCTCAGTACATTTAGTGTGACAAAGGCTGTGACATATGAACTTAATTGGACAAGATCACATAAAGACCTCGGTTTTAGAGCTCCTGCTCTCTTGAATCTATTGGAAAACAGCACTAGAGACTCCATGGTGCTCCCAAGCCTTCAGAACATCAAAGAATACACACAGATAGCTCCACCTGTGTTCTGTTAAAAAGTGAAATACTGTGTGGTTTTATTGCAGAATTTTGAAAAATGAATGTAGTTTAATTCAACACCCTGCCACTTTTGACCTGAGCCAACAATCTTAAAATGGTCTCAAGAAACCAAAGAGACACTGATTTGGCTTGCATTTCTATCTGTAATGAATTAAGAGATGAGTCAGGGAACAAACAACACAAACCGGAAACTGTTTTACACAGTGAACTAAGAATTACTCCCAGAAAATTTAGACTGCCATCTCTGGAGCCATCCACAACCATAGCAACGCTCCCTGACTACACACACCAATCAAGAGAGAAGTCTTTGAATAATTTTAGAAATTTCTGCAAAATTGAATGCCACAAATACTTATTTTATCGATATATTATTATGTTAGCCCTAAAATAGACAGAAAAACATGCCAGTCACCTTTTCTGTAGAGTTGTTAGTAGCCACTACAGATACAATAGCTAGTTAAGTAGGTAGTGATAATAAACCCCAATACTAGCTAAAACAGTTTCATTTCAGAAGCACCAGCTCCTAATCTGTGATTTTCAACATTAAAGAATGGAAAGTTGCTGTTATAGTACAGTTAGAACATAGCAGAAGTCTTAAGACCTTGAATTGTGAATAGAAATGATGAAAGTGATGTGTGAACAGCAGATTTAAGATTATTTTATTTCCTCCAGGTGACAATGCAACACATTCAGGCAGCACGATCTAAAGAGGTGATTACAAACAGGACAAAAAGCTGTATCACTTCTCTTACTGTACCAGGAGTACAGTAAGCTGTCTTTAGTAAGACCTTTTTCTTGCAATGAACTTAGCTTTGAATTAAGGCCTTTTTAAAGGTGACCTGATCAGGCATTGTTCCACCTGGACCTCATTAGGTAAAAGTGCACCTAATGAGTTTTTGTCTGATTGGCAAGTTGCAATGCCTCACCGAACAAGCTGTATTGCTGGTCAGAGGGCTTAAAACAAATTGACAACTTTTTGTGAAAGTACATGGGCTATAACTATAGCATTCTCTTTCCAAAAAATGTTGCATTTCTTTTTTCCATTAGTATATATAAATATGTCATTAAATATATAAATACATAATTTCTGGCACAAACACAAAGATTTGCATAGGAATTACACAACAAAGCAGAATTCTATAAGAGAAAACCAACTCTAACCATTGAAGGTCTAATTGCTGGTGTTCATACCATGGCTGTTCACTAAAGCTTCTTTGTGCAAATACCACTCTCTTTCAGGAGTACCAGAGCTCCTCTGAACTGGGGCAGTTTGTTACTCGGTTTCTGCTGCGTGAGATGTCCAGCCAGCTGCATTCCTTGCAAGTCTCACTAGAGTGCGCTATAGAGGCAGTGGAGGAACAGAGCTGCCAAGGAAGGTAAGAGTCTTAACTTCTCTGGGCAGGGGACTTCTTTTCAAACAGTCATTCCCAATAAGTGCCCTCTATTTAAATTAAAACTACATATCCTGCCCTGGAAAAATATCAGACTCCAACATCAGGTTCCACTGGACTGCCCCATCCAGTCCAGATTATGTGGAATGGTTCAGTATGGTATAACACAATTCATAGGGTCTGCAAAGGAGTAGCCTGATCACCTATTGCTTTGTGTGCTCTGGGAAAGAAAGCTAATGTGAGTGATTTCACAAGAAGCATTCCTAGTACATAATTGTTACCTCTGGTGCATTTTTAAAAGTAACAGAACACCTGACTGTTGTCAATTGTAAGAGCGTCAAGGTTTGACAAGGTAGCAACAAATAGTGACAACATAACTAAAGAGCAACTCAAAGAGACTACCAAACCCCCACATCTGTGACCTCGGAGTGAAACTTGCAGTGCAACAGTGCAGTGAACTTGCAATGCAACAGTGATCAGTTGCAGATGTAATCAACATTGGAGGTGGACTAACCTACCATTAGGGGGATTTTATAATTATTTCATTGCACAGTGTCTTAATGGCATGACACATGCCATCTGCAAATAATAAAATTATTATACTTATTTATCTTCATTAAACAGGTAAACAATACAGATAAGATATAGGTAAGAATGTGGATTTGAGTGCCACTTGCAAGCTGTTCATCTGCAGCCAGAGAATGAGAGAAAACCATTTATTGGCAGCACTGCATAAAGGACTGATTGCTAGCAAGGGTTGAGCCTCTCTGGGCTGAATGGCTTTCTTATATTCCTAGTATATGTTTTTTTTCCCATATAATAGGATCATATTTAGCTCACAAATTAATTTAAAGGTAACCAGAGATTTGTTATGATGTTGATGAAGTGGTGCTTTTACGTAGGAGGACAAAGAATAAGAGTCTGAGGGGCGAACAGTCAAACTCTGCCAGCAGGCACACTGAGAACCTCCTCTCACAGCTCTACAAGGCGCCCTGACCTCAACAAGGCATGCAATTCAAACTAGGAGCTGTGCCAAACAAGGATAACACATTTCTCAATCTATCTCTTGCTCATGGGACTGCTCGTATGAGCTTTGGTTGTTTAAATCATCTCTGTTTCTTTTATCACCTCACCAAACTGGGAATCACTTACTGACCATCACTGCAATTCATGACTATGACTCTTCTGTCCTCACAGAAGATATATTGCACACATTATTCTGAAGAATGCTCCATCCAGTTAGCTGTCCTTTTTCACACTGCCAGCCCCACAGTACCCACATGATCACAGGCTCAGTTCTGACTGATGGAACTTTAATGCATGCCATAGCCTACCTTAATCCACCATTCCTTTGCAGTGTCTGGTCAAGCTTGGCCACTGCTTGGAAATTCTCTGCAACAGCCCACAACATGGTCATAAGAACACCTTTCTTGGTTAAGCCATTGTGTAGGTTTTCAGTTACATGATATAATGCTGAATATTTTAATAAAAGACTTAAAACAACCAAGTGATTCTGTGTCTCCTGTCAGGAAGAATGTGAAAAAGCTGAAGGACTTTTCAGTCCAGAGGACAAGCAGGAGATGTGGACGGCGGTCACTGAAGAACCTGTGCTTGTCTCCTACAGACCCTTACTCAGGCATGCTCACCTCAGGTAACATAGTAAGCAGGAATCTATGCCTACCAGCCAAAATTGCTCTGAAATATTCCTTATTAAGGCCATTTCTGCCATTGCCTACATTAGTACAACATCAGAACATACTAAAGGATACAAAGTCGGTGTTAGTCTGATCCCATTTTGCTGATAAACAATCAATCCTGAAATCACATCCAGCCTCTTCTTCATGAGTGAGAAGTCTCCTATAGGGAACCAAAACTATGTCCTGTTCTGGACCTAAAGCAATCTTTTGCTATTTTCTACTTTTGCCCTGCAACCTCTTCTCATTTTTGAGCTGAAAGTAGTCTCTTGCTTTGACCATATAAAACTTAGACAATCATTTTGAGAGCTTTCTTTAAGATAGCAAAAAAAGGTGAAGGTCCCCTGTGTATGTAGGTTTTATACAGGTAGGTCTCTTTAAAGCATAATACCTGCAGAGCTGGAAGAAGTTATTAAACTCGTCTAATTAAGCCAGAAATAAGATGATTCGTGTTATTAAGGGCACAGCTGGACTGAAAACCTGTAGAATGACCCTCCAGCACTAGGACTTTTCTTTGTGCTATGTTCTTCAGATAGACAGAGATAATTCCAAGGCAGAGTACTGCACAGAAAGGTTGCCAGCTATTGCTGGTAATAAACTACTGGACGTGAATGTTTAACTGAAGTGAGAAGTGATTGTCTCTGTCTGTTACTATTGGGAAAATAAAGTATGTTTAAACACAATGTAAAGTGAAATAATGTCTTTATCTTTTGTTGCAAATGGCCTAAGAAATAATATTGCTGCAATATATTTTGGAGATCACTAGATTTTATTTAAAGAAGTTCAAGTAGGTTATCAATCAATGTAAATATTCACATTCCCTTTTTTGGGTTTAAATACCAGCATGACACACTGAGACCAAGGTCAAGATTAAATCAAACTTCAGCTCACCATCCGATTAAAAATTCAAAGCTTAGCACTTGATTGCTTCTGCACACATGAAGTGTCACCACCAGGTAGCGGTTTGGATCTCAGAGTTGGTGGATGGGCCAGTTTTGATATAATTTGTACCTAAATCAGCCTTTTCGGTTTTAAGGTTCCAAATGCTCCTTGTTGACTTTGCACAATTGGTCATTTAAGAAAATCAGAAACAAGTTACAGTCTCTTTAACTGCTCTTCCCAAGCACTAGAAAACATTTTTGAGGTTTGGCTGGATTCCTACCAAGGCATTAAAAGATTCAGGTCAGGTCTGAGCCATCTTGCTTTTGGAGATCCAGATGGAAGGATGACAGCTTGGTGTGCTGAACAGGAACAGTATTCCCAAATGATCTGTCCCATAGTGCATCATCTCTTACTTACAGACACAGGCAGAAGCTGTGCTTAAGGCAGCCTGGGGAGCCCAAGAGACTTTTGTGGCCTTTGGAGACTTCCAAAACTGAGAAAACTTTTTCCTCATAAGTGATATATAAAGCTGTATGCTCAAATAATATTTTAATTGTACCATTAAATGTGTACAGTTTTTTCTACCAATGAGCACTGCTGATTCCTCTCAGCTGTTTTCTCATTTTCTCACTGAAAATCACAGACATGCAACTGTGAAGTTATTAAATATTCATTGTACTTAATTCTGTATTGGCTGCATTTCAATTTGTAATTTGCACTTGTAAATTCTTGTCTTTATATGTCTAATATGGAAATTATACCTGCTGTCAACGCACGTATTATTGCATTGAAATTCTACTGAGTTAAGCATTCCATGTTTTTCTTTGAAAAAAAAATGGGCCATTGTTGCTGATGGTTTCTCATTCATTCTTCCTCTATCAGGAATAAGTGTGGAGCCAGACAACCACTGGACCTCTCAGATAAACAGGCTCCAACAACTCATCGACAAGTTGGAGTGTAAGGTGGGAGGACAAACCATCTGACTGGAGTGCAGAGCGAGAGAGAAGTGCCAGATATCTGATACCACCATGAGTCACACTGTCTTGCTGGAGCCCTTCACTAAGTTAACAGGATCACATGTTTCAATTTTCTACTGAATTTTCAAATTGTGTGTGTGTGTGTGTGTGTGTGTGTGACAGCTTAATTTTTTTTAAATGATGGGAATTTTCAGCTCTTGTACTTTGTATTTTCTGTGTCCACACAACAGGGTGGGACTCCTTTATTAGTCACTGATTAAATGAGCCTTTTTTAATATTGCTCATTACAGGAGTTACTAGCTAGAAAAAGTAATTCTTCCTTCAAGCTCAAAACAGATTCCATCCTGCCTTTCTTTCCTTGTTTCCTGATTCTTAAGTGTCACAGGTGCTTAGCTGAATCTTATCCCAGACCTGACAGGACAGATTAATGGGATGAATACCCATTTCTCACGGAACGCATCAGTTTAGTATAGCTAATCAACCTACCAGCATGTTTCATTTGTGGTAGTAAAACCAGAATGGTGAAATAACTATAATTATTTCACATATAATTAAGAGTGTTTTCCACTCATTGGAACATAGGGAGAATGTCCACACAGAAAAGCAGCAGGTTTAACTTGCACACACTTGAAATGCTGCTTCAAAGTCAAGTAAATGATTTAATTGATTTAGAAACTGTAATACCTGTGCAGATTTCACCTCGCACCCTCACGCCACTACTGCATCTATCCACGTCTCTACACGGGCTGAAACTGCTACTGTTCCAGATCTGTCTCTACACAATTATCAGTGCCGCTTGCCTCCAATTAATTAGGTACTTACCTCATTATCTCTCTTATTCTCTTCATGATTTAAGTCCTACCTCATGCCTGCTTTCTGCTCAGTCAACTGGGTTATTCCCTTGAGTTTTCAATGTGTTCCTTAACACTGCTTCCCTTTCTCTTAAGCACTTCCCAACTTTACTTGCGATCTCAGTTTGTATCTTAGTTTCGGCCAACTGTGTTCCAACAATTTCCTTGACTTTACCTAATATAAAGAGAGTTTATTTGTCTGTCCCTTTATGCATCCAGCCCCTCATGAGCCAGTGTGACCAAATATTGCATGACCTCCTCTTACATCCGGGGGAAGGTCAAAAGATGATTTTGACCCCCAGATTGTGCTATACATTTTATTTACAGGGAGCACAATTACCCCATGATATACTGGACATCCCTGTTACAGCGCACCTCAGATCACAAATGTGTGAGGACTGAGTGGCAGTGTATGCTCACGTATGGAGTCACTGTGACATTGTCAAAAGTCAAAAGACAATATACAGGTTTTGTGCTGTGCAACTTGCACCCCTGATCACAATATTGAACACAATATTGAATACTGAATATTGAACTGATCACAATATTAGTAGTATTAGTATTCTTATTTTTCAAGAGGGTGAATTTAGTACTCTAGGTTGCATCAAAGGGATCCCTAAATTTTAATTTTGCCACATCTTGCAAATAAGATCAACAATTAGGATCAACAAGTACCCCCATAGGCATGTTTCTGGCACACGACAGGCACGCCCTCCCACACAGATACACAGACACACTGGGCAACTGAGCCCAGAATGAACTCGGGTTCTTGCATGTTTTAGTCAACAGAGCTTTACACTGCTCCCCCTGTCAGAAAAAACACCACTTTGCAAAACTGAACAGGTACATAAGTTCACTAATCTTTCTGAGCTCAGTTTATCACAGGAGAGGCAAGGCGTCACTGGGTAGTGTTGCTGATTCATGGCATTATCACAGAGCAGCACCACAGAGGCTTTTAGATTTTTTAACAGGTTTTAATTAACCCTCCATGTTTGACTCAAACATTTTGACTTCAGGGTTGTAATTATCACTCCAGACAAGTCTCATGCATTAAAACTCTATTTCCTGCTTTGTGGGGAAAACTGCATTTCTCTTTTCTTCCAGAGTCCAAAGCTCGAGCCTGTCAAAGAAGATACATTTTCCAGCCCTTATAAATCTGTGAGTCTGCACAATTAGATAATCTCTCTCTGCAATGAATTCCTGTCAGGTCTCCTTACAGTGTGTATTTACTTTTATCTGAAATCTGGATGAGAATGAAATCCTCCTGTCATTGTCTATCAGTTAGATGTGTAACCAAGTACTGTTAATGTTTTTTTCTCTAAGAAATAATAATTTCCTCATAGAAATTAAATCCAGGGATTTCCTCACATTACAAAATAGTTTACTTGAATAAAGCTAAGAACACCATCATACCACTTTCATAAACAATACACAACATCCTAAAACAACATGTGTAAAAAACCTATATAGAAAAATAAAAGATAAACATACTGTCCTTGTCAGCTCTCAAATCCTTAAAGGTGTCTTCCTGCGTTTTCTCACATGACCTTTCTCTACCTTGAGCTCTGCTCTTAGTTTTTACTTGAAACTATGTATCATTATGAACGGTCATCAATAAGTACATGTCAGTAATGTCATGTGCATAAATGGTTGTAAAGAATTATGCATGTTGTTATTTTTATCGTGTAGTGTTTATGACCTTTTTTTAGTTTTAGGTAAAACATTACTGTTTTATCCTTTTAAAGATGTTCTTTTTTAACATGATTTAATCAAAGTATTGAAGGTATTGAAGTATTGAAACTCCCTTCTATGAGTTTTGCTCACCCTTCAACTTCCTTTTCTTCTTCTTACATACATACATCAGACTATATGAACAAGTGTCTCTCTTTACTAGCTTCTAGGCAATTACACACACACTGTTCACACACATGCAGTGAGTGTGGATTTGATTAATTACAGGAGATGAATCTCGATGTAACATTCCACTGAGTATGACAATAAACCCAGTTAAAACATGGGTGTAACCTTCTACTATGAAGTCTAAGTGGGAACTCTACCTAAATGCTATCTGACTCCATCCCTTACTTGAATCCTGAAATACCAGAAATGCCCAAATAATTTCTCTACTGCTATATCAGTGCAGATCGAAATCACAGAGGGAAGATGAAAGAGAACAAGAGATGAACATTGTTTGCAATGAAGGCTTTCCTAAGATGTGAAACAGATTTAATTGAGCACTGAAATGAGAAGCAAAACTGCACAACAAGGATAATCCTGTTAAGCGCTTCAATAGATTTCCTCAAGACAACAGATCAACCTTAAAAATGTCTTAATCTTTAAAAGAAGCTCGTCTGAGTACAGTGTGGGACCTGAAATACGAATTACATCTCTATAACATCTCTATCTCTATACGCTGCTAGGGTTTCCATTGGGCAGAAGCAGCAACCCTTCAGATAAATGAGAAACCATACAGTAGCTGAATTATTTTTAATTCAGTTATTTGTGATTGGTGTGGTGGTTAAAATTGTTAAATTAATCCAGTACCTTGTTTTCTGAGCCTTTCCAGAGTATCCTATTAGTGCAGAGGCAGATGTCAGTGATGGAGAAGGACCTTGAAGAATTCCGCCAGTCACTGACCCGGTACACCGAGGCCACAGCCAGCCAGAGTGCCAACCTGCAGTAGGTCACCTCCCTCTTCAACAACATCCAGCACAGAACTAGCTAGTGACCGAATCACAGAAGCACCACAACACAGAAAAATCACAACCTATAGTCAGTCTGCTGCTGCCCATTGAAATCACATGACACAGAATCAATTATGTCATTTCTGTTTAATCATTATTTTTGCAAGAATACTAAAACTGACAAAGGTACAAAGTGTGATGCATGAAGAAAATTGCTTGCATGTGAAATAGCACATTAAATTAAATTAACTTTGGATTTGAAATTAAATTAAATGGCACATTAAGTCCCCACATGCTAGCACAGTAGAAAAGCCTGCCTGTCCTATTTCAATTCACACTGGATTGCAGCAGTAGTAACTGAGCAATCTGGCATCAAAGGGGTACTTTGTCCACATATAGTGACTGGTGGAGATCCCTATTGCTCCAGGGCAAAACATCTGATGCTAGTTCTCCTTTTCAATTTCAAAGCAAATCCACCAGCTGGAAAATAATGCATGGAAAACTGAAATGGATCATTCTATTTGCTTAATAATGTGCTGTATATATTTAAAAGTTAGTCTGATGTTAGTAAAAGTGGAGGAAATGTTGAAGATGACAGAATTCAAACCAATGTGGGGTTTCAGTACAGGGAAGGAGATCTTTTGATAGTGTAATGGAAAGGTAGAAAGAGCAACATTTCAGAAAGAAAAGGAGATTCATTTTAGAACTGCCTATATTTTGTTTTCAAGTACTTGCTTTAAGGTCTGATTGTGTAACAATCTCCCTGGAATCTGCCTGCCCCTTTCTGACTCTTGATTATTTTTTCTTGCCAAGCTCCTTAACTATAGCTCTCTGTTCTCCTGCAGCATCTCAGTCCAGAAGCTACAGGAAAAGCCGTGTTTTGTAATGTATGAATTCTGGGAAGACAGAATTGCCTGGACCAGGTAGGGCTGTGCAATTGATATGCACAGCTTCTGTGCTGCAGATTACTGAAAAATGGAACAGGGGAGCTTTCTTGCAGAACAGATGGCTCTCATCCCCATTAAAATCACTCATCCACCTCTTCATTTCCAATAAATCAAAATCAGTAGACTTAAACATGCTTATTTAACCTTCCTCTTGACTCCCAGCAAATGAAATGAGACTTGTCATATAAATTGTTTTCATGAGAAAAAACTGTTGCATAATATACTTTGGGGAATCATTCCCTTAAAACATATTTTGTCATACAGTTTCAGTAATTGCTATAGCTTGAAAGAAAGCTTGTTAGATTACCACTATGTCCAATACACTTTGGATAAAGCTTCTGTGTAACTCTTACATTCTGTAATACTGTGTGTATAATCAATGTACCAATGATATTTACACAAAAGTGCATTAAGTTACATCCAGCTATTATAATGCAGGCATTGGTCTGCTGTGGAACACATCAGCTGTGGGATGTTACAGTAATGTGGCTGCAAAAGGGCAGCAGAAACATTAACAGGCATGAGTGATCTCCTTTCTCCTTTCCAGTTACTTGCAGTCCAACGCGAGTAAGACATTCCAGCGCTGTGTCATTGATGTGCTTGAGAGTCCAGAAATGGTCACCACGATGCTGCTCCCAGGTGCGTGACCAGTGGGACTCGCAGGTCTGAGATTCCAGGAAACAACAGGGCCTGTCACCACTCACAACAGGTGCTGTTGTAACTGAAAGGTTGCAGGTGACATGAGGCCATTCAACACAGTTTGCTTGATTGATTGGTCATAGTTCATTCATTTAGGGATGGTGAAAAATGCAGATGAAACCAACTCTTTTAGCAAACGTAACTGTAGTATACCATGACAAAACATATATTTGAGCATAGTAAAACTGTTAAAAAACATGGACATTACCTGTGGTAAGCTTTGTTCTCTTTCAACACACTCCAGTGGTTCAAGAAGGATCCTTCAACAGCACACCTGGGCAGTTTGTTCCAAACTTCCACAAGAAATGCTTACTGAATTCAGATCTAACTGCGCATCCATTTTATTTTCTACTGTTGTCCTTGTTTCCTAGTTTCACATAAGAATATGTAAACATAAGAACAGTTATGGTGGACGTTTGGCCCAAAACTTCAGTTTGGATACTAGTAGCTAAATGGTGTGAGGATCTCATCCAGTCATTTTTTGGAAGAAATCAGGGTATGGACTTCAACAATGTGGCTATGTAGCACAATACAAGACCCTCGCTACTCTTTCACTCTTTTTGTAGTGCCTCCAGTGCTCAGTTTTAATGCACCATCGTGTAGTTTTCTCTGGTTCATATTTCTTTGTTGATTCTGAAAAAGCGACAGGTCTCAGAGGATTTTAACTGCTTGAATCAGGACCACTAATTCTTCTCTGGTCTTATTCTTTTAGCCTGTAAGTGTAGCACATTTCTTTAACCACAAATCAGAAATCTTGGAATCTAAAATACTGTAAATTTATGGTTTTGTCAAACAGCAATACTACAATAAAAAGTAAAGGTTTATTATCACACTGACAAGTAGAAAAAACAAACACAATATTTAGGCTGTTGAGCCTTCTTCAGGTGTAATAGTGCAATAACATCCTTTCAGACATGAAAGACCTTACCTGAGGAGTAATGAAAAAAACCTACTACTATCTGAAATCACCATTGCGCACGCAACTTGATATGCTCTACACAGGAGATCAAAAGAAATAGCTTTTAAAATTATATATCTCCTGCGAGATTCAACTATTATTATTATCCATCCATCCAGTTTCTAACCGTTTTATCCAATATTGGGTCGTGGGGGAGCCGGGGCCTATCCAGGCAAGCAACAGGTGCAAGGCAGGATGATAATTATTATTATTAGTAGTAGTAATTTATTTGAATGATATTTTTATCATATTTTTGTACCCATTTATACAGTTCATTTGGATTTTATACATTTTACTGGCAGAATCTTCAGAGTCAAGGGGTAGGTGGACTTTACTGGGTCCAGGTGTCCTCAGCGTGCTGTGCTATGCGGGTGTAACTGGAAAACCAGTAGCATGTTTCAAAGGAAAACACATACATTCTTTCCAGCTGATTCTTGAGGGGCAGAAGAACATAAGAGCATAAACCTCCTTACACACAAGTAGTCCATTTGCTAATGAGTAGTTCATTAATCCAAGGGTCTCCAGCTGTTTCTAGAAGGAAGTCAAACCACATGTCTGTGTGGCTTGTTCCAGACTCCCACAACCCTTTGGGGAAAGAAATGCCTTCTATTCTCACTTTCTGAAGCACTGCCACTTAATTTTTTTCCCACTTGTTTCCTCTGGTTTCACTGCAAGTTAGGTGAATTACTTAACAATAGAAGAAGGCTAATAATGTGAGGGTATTAGAAAGGAATTTAATTAGCCATACCAATAATAAAAGAAAATTAAACCATATTCAGGGTGGCACAGTGGCAAGTGCTTAGCATTGTTGCCTCACAGCACCTGTGCCTTTGGATCAGTTCCTAGGGTGCTGTCTGCGTGGAGTTTCTATGTTTTCCCTCTGTTTGCATGGATTTCCTCTGGGTGCTCCTTTTATCTCCCAAAGACGTTAACTGTTCTATGGTGTGAGTGTGTATACGTTTGTCTCTGAAGTGTCTTGCAATGGACTGGTGTCCCTTCCAGGGGGTATCCTGCCTTGTGTCTTTTAGTTGCCAGGATACAGTAAGTTCTGACTCTCCTGCGATGCTGTATTGGATAAAGCTTTTAGAAAATGGATGGAATCCATACGCACAATTTTTCTGTGTTTTTTCCTTGATATTTATTTATTGCATCCACGGTCAGAAAAATGTCTGTTGAGATACAGTAATAACGCTGTTTTACTGCTGGTGTTTAGCCCTTGAAAAATAACAAGAGTAATATTTACTATTGAAACAAAACTAAAAAAACAACATCCTGTATTTTGAATAATAAGCCCACCTTGTTCATCACACAAAATTGTGAAGAAAAGAGTGAACTGCCTCATTTTTAATAAAGTCTTGTTTTTTATTCCAGGATCCTGGTGGATTATGAATAACAACTGACAGCATCAGGAACCATCACTACACCCACACAGATCCGGGGAAGAAAAAAGAAATTCAAGCCTGTAATGCTTTCTTCAAGGCTATTAAAAACATCATTTAATATATGTGTGACAGCATCCCAGACAACTTGAAAGTCAAAGCGATGTGGTTTTATTATTAATTTGAAAACAGCAATGCTAATAGTGTTCACACACAGGCAGGCATACATTTAATTAGATATGTCTTATGGTTGAGTTATAAAAATATATACTCTATTTCTTTCTGGAAAAAAGGTGATTTTATTTGTGTTTCAGTGAGGTTTGGGGTTTTATAAAATTCAGTGAATGAAAATGGAGGAAGTTTCCAATAGAAGGAATTGTCTCCAATAGAAGAACTGTCTTTAATTGTCCACTTAATGACAAATAACTTAATAATAATAGTAATGTTCCAAAGCTTGTTAGATGACATGTTAGTGCTGCTGAATAAAGTCTGTTAAATTATTAGTTTCATTTATTGTATTTTAAACGGGCTTTTAGCTTCCGAGTTCGGATTGAATTGCAAGTCTATACAAACACAGGATCCGGGTTATGCACTACCGTTGTTTAAAGATGTTTTTATTGACAGCTTTCATATTAAAGGGTTGGAGGAGATTTCACCCATGCATAAAGTGAATTAATACATTCAAAGTCTACTAATGATGCCAAGCTGACAAATTGTTTTGTGTTACTATATGGTTTAGGTGGCTTGGATTCATATTAAATTTGTTTGAAAGAATAATGTTCAAAAGATGGAAGAGAATATTGCATTCATCTAATGCATCATTTTGACAACAGGACATCATTGATATTCTTGAACACCTGTTGAATCATTTTAACAGATTCTTTGCTTTCAATGAGCTAATCTTTCCAAATCATCCTTCATCTAGGCTATTGTGTCCCTATTATGCTGACAATTGAATGACGTCCTTTGCCTTGCATTGGAATTGTTCTGCATTTTTTCTTGGAATCTATGGTATCTGTGAATTTCCTGTTGAGTTTTTTGCGAAATAATTTTTCAGCACATAGTGTAAGCTTTGTATAAGTAATCTGAACTTTCAGAATGTACTTTTATTAATTTGTCAGAAGTTATTTTCAGTGTAGAAAAAAGATGTACAGTTTCTAATATCACATCATAATGTCAACTATGTTCAGAACATTGTTAGCTGTACTGAAATGCTGTAATAGACATACTGTACTGTAGTAAAAGCATGTGATCTCCGGATTTACTGTCTCAAGGCTGTTGGTATGTAGGTGTTGGCAGGGGGCCCTGAATGCTAATGCTGTGTTAAATGATTCTGAAATTATTCTGAAAAATTTAAACAGCTGCAAAATTTACTTTATCCCCATTAATAAACTGCGAATTTCTGCCTCAAGCAGGTGTACTCAATAGAGCGTGGTATAGAACCCTGCCTTAAATACAAACATATGAATAGTAACTCAACAAGTATGACTGTAGATGCATTTGTTTAAATTAATTTTTGACAAAAACAATGGCAACAGAGAAGTAAGCCTTTAAAGTGTATATTGGTGAAGAGAGCTTTCCATCATAGTCCTGTAGTTTAACAAGATTTCCCTCCAGCAGTTTTCACTGTGGAACAGGAGCTTCCAGACCCCCTCTGTCTTTTCAAATCATCCATATAGCAGGGACAATTCCCCACTGCCTCAGCTGGCATCCGAACACCATCATGTAATGATACTAACATTGAAGACTCCATTTTAAAAACAAGAATGCAAGGTAGCAGCTCTTCAATAAGCCCAACAAAGCCTTTTCTGTTAATCAGAGCAAAATTTTTTTTATTTTATTGAGTGAGAGTGTTGATTTGCTTTTCATTGTCTGGCCATGATGTTTGTGCTTGTCCATTCTGGAGAAGCACTGGATTGCCTTGGAAGAAGACTCCCTAGCTCTCAGACACCTTGCATCAGAAAATTGGATTTCTCTTACTCCTCTGTTTAGGTGATATATTCATTTTATTTAGTAATAACTGTCCATGAGAAAGACCGAAGGCTCGTGTCACTATGTCACAAATCACAAGACTAGTGTCTTTTGACTATTGATTAGTTGAAAAAAGAGATTAAAAATGGCCACAGAAGTAACTGAAGGATCTGGCAGAAGATTATTTCCTACAGCGATCACCTTCACAGGCCTCACTTTGAAATTAGATTGAAATCCATTTGGCAAACATCCCTCCTATTAAATCCAATGGACCACAGAGTACAAACAGGTGCAACAGTGACATTGTGTTTCCAGGTTTAAGACTGAGCAGTCAGCAGGGTGTAGAACCAAGCATCCTGTCTTACAGAGCTCTTATGAATATTGCATGAGATCTTTCATCACAGAGACATGATAGAGGACCTCTATGAATTTTAGGAAGGATAGCAAAATAAGAAAGGCAATACCAATAACAAAGTAAAAGAAATCCTTCGCTGTAACTTGTTTAATAGTTAAATGATACACAAATTCCAGAAAGTTTCTCATGTTCATGAAATAGGAAATGTAGGCTGCTTAAATTCAAGCAATTCAGAAAAAATCACACCCATGTGGAAAAAAAGCAAGAGATTCAGAATTCCTGTGCAGATTAAGATTGTTTGATTTAATTCAAGGATAACTATATAAATCCATAAGAAAGGTTTCAAATGAGAAAAGGCCATTCAGGTTAATTTGGCTACTGGTAGCTAATTAATCTGAGGATCTCATCGAGCCACATATTAAAACAATCTTCAACAACATAGCTGGATAGTTCATTTCAGGTAGCACTGAATCTTCTACCAGCGCAAACAGCTACAAAATCTCCATATTAATAAAAATGTGACTAACCATTTTTTCAACCTGAATGATCTGACTAAGTCCTACACAGGGATGCTAGCTATTTATAGACCTCCTGGGGGTAGTAGAAAAAATGGTATTAGGGGTGGCTTCTGTCTGGTTGGAGGCAGATGTTAAGACATTCAGTGTCTCACACCAGCCTGTACAGATCACAACCACACAGGTCCCCCAGACCAAACATGTCAGTGTCCTGAGGTCTTAACCTGGGTCACGGCCACTATAGTATTTTTCTTATGTTGTCATAGAAGTGCAGCAGTAATGACAGATAAATAGAAGACTTGCATACTTACATGTAAACCAGTTCTTTCCTGGATATGGCACAATAGGAAACAGACATCAATATCCAGAGATTTCATCTTTAAAAGACATTCAGCTTCATAGAGAAATCACACAGCACCCGTCAAACAACACTATGAATGTCTTGTTGAGAGTGTTGATTTGCTTTTCATTGTCTGGGCATGATGTTTGTGCTTGTCCATTCTGGGGAAGCACTGGGCTGCCTTGGAAGAATGAAAGCTGGTTCTACTTTAGCCTTGCAAAGTTCTCTTGTATGCACTATGTTAATAACAACATATTTCATTCATGCTTATACTAATATATTTACAGCTTGATTTT
Organism: Atractosteus spatula; assembly: GCF_055471065.1. Taxonomy (NCBI): domain Eukaryota; kingdom Metazoa; phylum Chordata; class Actinopteri; order Semionotiformes; family Lepisosteidae; genus Atractosteus; species Atractosteus spatula. Next base: position 15,277,387 of record NC_142724.1, read on the forward strand.
TTTTTCAAAATCTCATTCTCCTAACAAATATTTTTAAACCAGGGTGTGTACAAATCCATATACTAATGTTTTATATACAAACTACAAAATCTCTGTAACTACAGTAGAAACAACACATCTACACAAAGAGAATGAAAACAACTGCTTCTAAAATGAATGGATCTTTATTCTTCCAAAGCTCATTTCATTAAAACAATTGTGACAAAGCAATGAACAGAAATAAAAAAATAATTGTATAATATATAATAAATTATATCTGTATTTTTCATTTTTATATATGCATTTAAGGAAATAAGTTTAGATTTCCTAAACACTGAGCAGAGTGATACAGTATCAGAACAATGTCTTTACTTTGTCGGGCTTTTGTGAGAAATGTCTGTTCCTTACAAGATAACAACACAACGAGAAAACTGGATGTAAGCAGAAACACTGCACTCGACAGACAGATCCCAGAGCACTTTATGTAAAAGACTGTGTAGTAATTTACTGTGGAGTCTTCTGGTTCCTGAAGATTCTATGTGATGCCCCATGATGTTTCTCTTTCTCTGCCACACCTGAGCTAGAAATACATTGTATCATCTCTCCAGAAGCCAAGGGGAAACACCAGTGGCACAGCTATTTATCTGCATTGTGCAAAGCACAATAAAAGACTGCCAGACCTTAGTAGAATGGGCTTATTTAATTGATTTCTAAGTAGCTGTATTATAGATGTACAACATACAGCAAATCAAATGAAGGACATTCATTCCGAGATGGATTTTGTGGCAATGCAGTATCATTACTGCTCTCACTTGATGGTAACAAGCATTTAAGCTTTGGTTCACTGCATGTTTTTCTTTTATTAACAGTATGTCATGGATATTCATACAATATATATTCCTTTAAAATGTCTTTGTTTTATCAGTTACTTTGATTTAAAACGCATTAAATGGCTCTATGAATCTCAGTGGGACAAGCATACTGAAATGGATGAATGGAAATATCATATGAATTGATACTATAAAGAGACCCATCATACTGTAGATCTGTTTCCCTACATTTTAAATAAATTTACTTCATGCATGGAGAGGCTCTGGCTCCCCTATGACCCTGTCTTGGATAAAGCCGTTAGAAAATAAATTGATGGATGGGTGAATGGACAAAACTTGATGTCGATTTGTTCTGTATGGCAGCACATTTTAAGGAAGTTTGCAGACACTGAGTACATGAGCAGAATAGCACATTCAGTGCCACTCACACAATCTCAAATGTAGACGGATATTTTTATGCTCATAGGATACACCGAGCCCCTTACACTGAATTAATTTTAACCCAAGCAGTGTGAATGTGCCCCACCCTTCCAATGGGGTTCATGTCTGGTGATGAACCAGTTCCTGGCTGTGCTGCGCTGCCCTCCTTCCCTTGAGGTGTTGGGGGTATGTCCAGGCCAGGACCAGCAGCCATTGAGGTCCAAAGGTAGTGGGCACTGCTGGCACAGGGAATGCCTGGCCAATGAAGACAACACACAGCTGTCACACCTAACATAAACCAGCAACTCTGACACATCTAACTCTTCACTAGCGACAACACCGTTCAAGGACTGGATGCTTGTGAATGCTCGGAAAACGTGGTGAGAAAAGTGTGGCTTAACCCGCTTGGTTGATGGGCAGCCTCCTGGAAATAGGATGAGGAGCCTCATTCAGACAGAGTAAATCAAGGAGCAGTTCCAAGACAGAGGTGGGGTGGAGGGATGACAAATGCAAAGGAAGATGTTTGAGTTTAAATTAGGTGCAGCTGTGTGAGATTGACTCGTTATTGTTATCTCCCCCAAACTTCAGTTAATAACTTCCACAAAGAAATACTGTCCCTGCCACTGCCCTACCTAGAATGTAAAAACCACTTAACTCAGGGGTTTGATAACATATATTATCCCAATGGAAATTCACCATGAATTAGTGTGAACAGGCATCTGACTTTTTACATGACTGATGCATAAGCAATCAATTCTTTCTTTGCTTAGAATGAAAGATATATATTAAAGGGCGGGAGTTGTATGACATTTTTAATGCATGTAGACAGGCAGCTGTGGTGGGTGAGTATCCTACCAACAGAAATAATTATATTCCAGTTAAAAATAGCAAATCAAGATACAATGCATTAAAATTGCATCTTCTGTATATTTATAATTAGAGCAGAACTTCTGTTGAGGGCAATTCATGTATTTTACACCTCCTACTTCTCTACCTAAGTGCAGTGCAGCAACTGGCATAATTGAGGTTATGAATATAATTAACGTCTGGAATGAAAACTGTTCACCACAGACCAGGGTACTTTGCTAAAGAGTGGAATATTTTAATACTCCAATGTAGCCCTTATTAATTAGCTTCAAACACACAACAGGGACTTTTTAAACTTCCCCAAGTTAAATTAGGCCATTATTAATTATGCAGTTTCTCAGTCAGTGCCTGGGTGCTGCAATGCAGGGCTTGAGCGCATATCAGACACAGTCACAGCTCACAGCCCTTCTAAGACAAACTTACACTTGCACAGAAAAGCAGGTCAGTCCAACAGAAAACAAACTATTCCATTTCCTGTGGGAGCAAGCAATCTGTGAAAGCCCTAATGTCAACCACTGCATCCACAAATCAAACTAAGACAGCCAAAATATTGGTGCCAGAGAACAATGTGTTGCCCTTCTGTGTACAGCAAAAACAGCTTTTTACCCCCTCTACCACCACCCCAACATTGGAGGACATCTTTAGTTTTTTCATGCATTTTCCCTTCATTTTATATCAGCAGCAAGAACAGCTTGAACTGGACATGGTGTGTGTGTTCCCTTCTTGTAGCAGAATCACCCTCCATTCATGTTGGGAGAAGGGTAATGATGTGGGGGATTAGACTCCATATTCCTTGTGTTCACAGGAAGATTTGAAATCTGATCATTGTGCCGGCCAGGGAAGAAAAGGGTAGTTTATTTCAAGCTCCTTAAACACATCACACCTTGTCTGTCACAAAGTCTATTCTAGGGCTTCCCAATCCTGATCCCAGTGAGCTCATCGCCCATTGCCCTTCAGACCAGCTGGACATGTGAGGGATTGATCTCATGACCTGACTAGTTCGACCTTTTCGTTTTCTACTTCAAAATGAGATTTTTATATAACTTATGAGTTTATTGAAGTAAGAGTTAAAAAGGTCTGATTGTGAAATGTTGTGTTGTGGAGATATGGAATGAGTTGGGTATTTGTACAAAAAATATGTCAGATTCAACCTTGACCTTCTGCCTGGAGGTGGGAGAACAGGTGACATCTGTCAGGGAAATCTCATGTAGTAAATACAAATCATATGTTTATCCAAAAGAACCACTGACATGGAAGTTTACTCTTTCCATGAAATGATTGGCAGTTTTGTACAGTTTGATGTGCAGCTTTGTTGGTGATAAAAAGACATTGTTGTTCTGAAATCAATTCAAAGGAAAGTGTCAAAGTTATTTCCTGGCCCTAAAGGAATATCTTGAAATATAATGAATGTCGACGTCAACAACTATTTCAGGACAAACAGTGAAACAGGAATCAGAGAACACAAAGGGAAATGTGGATTTGGGACTAAACACAGAAGACAACTTTTCTTTACACAAAACCATCAAGCCCTTGTTTAAAGCAGATTCCTCAAAACACTGGGTTTATCTTTATGAGATCCTCCCATTTGGCTACTTGTACTGTATTCCTGTTCTTGTAGGGACTTTACATCAACCCTTATTCTATTTTTATTTACTATTCAAATCTCCATTCGAATTGAACTCCAATGGGGTGAGAATAGACCAAGAACAAATGTTCTAGATTTAAAAGAAAATGCCATTTAGTTTACATAAAGATTGTTTTTTGGGGGTCATCCCCACAATCTACAGTATGTTTGTCAGGAGTCTGTCATTTTCTCAAATTGTGTCCTAACATTAATAGTAGTACATGCCTACACACTGGTGAGAGTTCAACATGTTTTTTTACATTTTAAACTTGTCTTTCTCCACTTCTGAGGGTGCTGTCAGTTAACAATTAAGCTTTCAATAGTTTCTAATTTATTGCAACCTAATGTTAATCTGTCAGCTGTCTGTTTCCTTCTCATTCTTCCTTCTCTGTATCTCATTCTTACAAGAACATCATCAATTTTGTTATAACACTCCCATCTTGGTAAAGAAATGCAGTGAATTGTCACGAGCAGTCATTAAATCACTCACGCATTAACTGGGAAGAAAATATTACTCATAAAAGCAATTATAATATCCTCACTGTGTCCACTTCCAGAGCAGTTTGTGTGTAAGAAGATATGACTCAACACCCTAAAGAAAATGGATTTTGTGTGTTTACAGACAAAAACTCCATTAACTTTCGTGCATCTGAAGATTAGAAAATGGCAGATATTCTGTTAGAGATCTGTACATACTGTACTACTGTATGTAGTGATGAGAATATTGTTCAAACCCTGGAAGGTTGCTAATGTACCATAAAGCAAAGTATCTTACGCAGGTTAATAAGTAAAATACAAAGCTGTGCAAATGGGTACAAATGTAAGTTGCTTTGAATACAATTTTACCAAATAAGTTAATAATAAAAGCACACTCCTTTTTACTTACGGGATTTAATATACAGCAATGTGCCAATCATGGATTTAAATAGTATGGTAAAACAGGAGGGAACCTTGAGTCTTCAAGTCAAGCCAATTACTGGACACCAGTCCTCCTAATAACTTAATTACTTAGTCAAATATTTCATTGGTTAAGTGGGGCTGATGTTGAAGATTACATCAAGAACGTAAGGTAAGATGGAAGAAAGAGCTTTAATACAAAACAGAGGCCCAAGGTCAATTTTACAACCTTAAAACTGGACTTTGAAATCTGTAAGAAATTAAATTTAGGGGACAGCACTGTGCACAGTAGAATGTTTCAGCACACAGTGATACAGGAGAGCTTGGTCAGCATAGCTAGACATCCAATTAACTTTAGAAAGAGAGCGGAACAGCAGTGTTAACTATCCAATTATCTTCTTTAAACGGAGCTAAGATGAGTAAGATGAGTCTGTGGATGTTCTGCATATACTGTACTTGAAAGAAAACTGTGAAGCATTTTAAGAAAAGACACTTAGCCAGAGCATCTCTTATCACAGCTTCAGAGCCTGTCTCAGACTCAGTCTTTCCCTGCATCATGATGTGCATCATGGCCTGTTGATAAACAGTTTGTTCCAAAACTGACGCAACACTACTTTAAAGAAAGTGAACCATCTTGCTGGGGAAGACATTCCAACCAAAATCAACCTCTCAAACTGGTGCAGCCTAATCTGCTACTCTTTTTATTTTTCACCACAATAGGTGATGAAACAATTCAAATATATACAGTAAAATATAATATTCTTCCACTTACCCAAGATTTTCCAAGGAGACTGTAAACAGCTTCCCCGTCATGCAACTGGCTGGCAACAGAGCCCAGGATTAGGAAAGCAGGGTTAAAGGATGCAGTGGCTGACATACTTTTTGATATGCTGTCAGAAAAGAATATAAGAAAAGTTACAAAAGACAGGAGGTCATTCAGCCTGTCAACTCAGGGTTTAAGTAGCTAATTAATCTGAAAATCTCATCCAGCCATTTCTTGAATGGCACTAGGCTATTGACTTCAACACTGTGACAAGCTGGTTTGTACCCTTTGTGTAAATAAGTGTCTCTTGCTGTCAGTTTTACAAGTGTATCCTCATAGACACATCATTTCACATGTGTCTGCTGGTTTTTGTTCATGTCTCACTGATTACCCTCAAGACATTCACTGGGTTGACTTGGTCAATGCTTTTGAGGAGTTTGAATATTTGAATAAGGTCCTTCCTTAGCCACCTTAGATCGTGTATAAAAGTTGAAGTGCTTACCAACTTGCAAGATCTAATACAGGCTGGGAGATTATATCAGAGCTTTGGCTCCTAGGACAGAGTGCAAGAAGAACAAGTGATACAAGGAGTTTAAAGGCATATAGGAGTTCATAAAGGTGTCATGAGCCTAATCAAGCCCAGGTGCATAGATGAATATTGAGTTATGTTGTAAAATCCATAGGGATTCAGTATAAGATGCTAAAACAAGAAGCTTATCTTTTGTTATACAAGCAAGCACTACAGTGATCAAACCTGGAAAAGGTAAAAGCTCTTCTTCTTTTTCAAGCTCAGTGCTTCCTTATAGTTTATGTTTCTGCTGCCTCTGCACATGTCAGTTTTAAAAGTAATCTTTTAGGTGTTTTCCCAACCATGAATTTTGTCTTATTTTTTAAATTTGCTCTAAAGTTTCTACATTGTTTGGTAATCCTCTTATTTCTGTATATTCTGCAAGCTTCACTAGTATAGTATAGTAGCTACAGTATGGAATAAATGTCAGTAAAACTACAAAGTATTTAAAGATATAAAGTAAGCAACCTTCTTTGCCTTTTTTGAAAGCAATTACTAAGTTGTTTTTTTTTACTTTATCAGTTTGGAATTGATTGTGTACAGTTTTTACAGACTCAGGCAGCAACAACAAAGTGGAATCCTTCCAGAGTTTGAATACTTTTGCAAGGCACTGCCTACATTAATACAGATTAATGTAGATCTGAAAATGAGAACATTCTTGCTTTTTCTTTTCGCTCAGATTTCAGCTGAGCCACACTGGGATCTGGTTTAGGCTTTATTGTAAGCCCGTGTTAATGTTAAAGATTATTTCATTACTGCTATCCACTCTGCAAAGTGCTCTTTGTGTAGTGTAAGTCAGTTTTTACTTCATATTTGAGCTGTTTGTTCTAGTCTTGTTTTTCTGGATTTCAGTTAATTACTGCAAGTTTGTGCTTTATATATGCTATTGTCTACAGTTTATATTGCATGTCTGTTGATTTTTTGTCAGTCTCACTGATATCGAAATGTATTGTTGCTAATAGTGAGTAGTAATAGTACTGTTTGAGCTGCTCTGATGGTTTCTCCCAATCTACCTGAGGTAATTTACAATCTCCTATAAAAATCACTTCTTCCTCTGCACACATGCCCAATTGCATTGTGTAAGACTGCTGTGACGGGACAGCCTTTGAAGCTCTGCAGCTGATTTGCTGCTAAGACAAAGGGCCTCTAACGACTGCAAATAGACTCCCTAGGTGGCACTTAGGTTCATTATTAGATAATTGGTGAAGGGTTAGTGTTCGTGCTCTAACATGGATTTTAATTAGAGGTGGTTTACAATATAAAAAGGGCTCACTCAGTGGTAGTGGGAGTAGATTCCGCGACCCTTGATTGACAGATTAAATTCTTGTGACCCAAAGCTATTCTAATACAAAGTACTACATCTAAACCTTTTCTTTCTTTCCTGTCTCTCCCGAGAGCTGTGTACCCACGGATGCTGTTTTTATCACCTCAATTCTCCTAGCCACATTTCTGTAATTCCAGTTACTTTGGAATTTCACGTTAATGAAGCAGTTTATTTTTATTTTCTTCCTAATACTCCTGGCATGCAGGTATACAGTAAGCACTAGTTACCTGGTATCTGAGACATCCCAGATACACATCCTGAAAACAGAAACATGCAACAGCCACTCATTCTCTCTTACTTTCTGTTTAAGGGGCAAATCCAACAAGCATTGTGTGTTTGTGGCTCTCTGTTGTTTTAATAAATTCCTTTTCAGGAGAGGAGAAAAAAGGATTGTAATTAAATGAGCCACAGTTAAGGGCTCTTCGTCTTTTTCTGATTCCACTATTTCACTTTCAGGGCTGCAGACAGCCAGGAGAGAAATAGAAATCTCCAGTCTGTTTATTCAGTGTCACACAATTCGTTCCCTTCTTGCTCAGTTAGGATTCTTCTTGAAAAAAATATAAATAGCCACACTAATATTTTAGTGTAAAAGCCATTTTGTATGAATCAGCAGTGATGAGCAGGCAAGCAGGTAATACTTAAGAGTCGCTGTGATGTCCTCATTTATTGACTGAACTGTCATTGCAGGTGTTGGTGTCAGAGACAGATTCCCAATATGGTCATCCTTCTCCAGGTAAGATATTGCCCTGCCTAGAGCCAGTAAAGAGTTTATCAAGCAACATAGTGCTCAGGGCTCAAATGATGAAATATTTCCTATACAGCACCTTAAGTCTAATGCAAAACTGCAGTTCATAAGGTTATTTCAGCACATTTCTCATACACACCATACATTGAATATTATAAAATAATAAAAATAAAAATCACACATTTTCATGTCCAAGCCATTTTTATAACTTGCTTTCCATTCTGGTAGCTCTCTGACTAGTTTATCTGTGTACATTCTCTCTGTCTTTTAGAGTCACTGCCAATATATTTATCCATCAGTATATAGTTAGATGTGAGACTGTCATCATAACAGCTGTGTTCCGCCAGACAATTAAAAACTAATTGTGCTTCTTGCCGGCCCCAGTGGAATAGCTCTATTAAAGGGTTCTTTAGAAAATGGAAACAGCTTGTGTGAGCTAAACACTCATTTTGGTGGAGAAAAACTTGAGAAAAGAGCAATAAACTTGACAGAGAAATGGCTGTATATGTGAGACCCTTCAGAATACACAGAAATGTAAAATATTTAGAAATTTAACTGTGTGCAGATTGTCCATATGCAGCTACAAATCTGTAACCTTAATTAAATCCTATTTTTTTACAAAGGTTCAGAAAAGATTTTGCTTCATGCTCTTGCACAATGTTCTTTGACAGCCTAACCAGGTAGGGAAATCAATGGTGAGAGAAGAAACAAAACAGCTATTTGCTATCTAATAAACATATATTAAATTCATTTATTCAGATTAAGAAGACAAGTGCAAAAACATAGGCTGATTCTGTGCTGTGCTCACTTTCCTTCACCCCTTTTCTTCTGTTATAAGGCTCTGGTGGGTTGGAGATGATGTCTCCAGCCTGGGGCCAGATCACTTCAAGCCCCAGTGTCACAGCAGGACACAGCTCCAGCACCAAGAGCTGCAGGACTGTTGTGGATATGCCAGCACTATAAAGCAGCCAGCAGGCTGGGAGGATGGTCTTAGACAATGCACAGAGACAGGTATACTACTACTGGTCTTGAAATGCATTTAGAGAAGATATAGTAGGAGGAAACAAAAAGTAGTATTACATACTGCCCTGGAGTGCAATGTGTAGTGAAGCCTGGACAGCACTAGATAACATCTCCAAATCATGTCTAGACTTGCATTAAAAAGAGTGACTGTTCTGATACATCACTTAAAGTTGAAACTGCAGAGGATCCTCAAGAATTTGCATATGAAACAAGTAATGCATCTAGTGACAAGAAGTGAGAAAATAGAGCATGCCTTTAAATAGGTTTCTTAAAGCTTGTGACTCCATGATAAGATCAGGCTTATGCTGCAGTCCATGGTGTAGATGAATCAATGAGGTACCCCTCCACACTACTACAGAGACTTTTCCCTGTGATTGAGTTTGCTTTATTTGCTCCTCTAAACTGGAGCCCTCAGCTCATTTATCTTGGCTGATAAATTTAGGCTTTGCTCCTGTCTGTGATAGATGGGAAAACCAAAATGAGAACACATGAATAAAATCATAAAATCACCCATGCAAAAGTGCTGCTATTTCTGTTACATTATGAATATAATGCTCATCTTCACAGATCAACATTCACAGTTCTCAAAACATTACAAACAATTTTGAAAACATTCTGGCAGGTCCTCTCAAACATCCTACAGCAGAACATTACAGAAAATCATCATTTACTGTGATGGTTAGGGGAGAGTAAATTATTTTCCCTTCGTATCACAGAACTGGGAAGTGGCTACTCAGTGCAAAGGCAGCCTTGGCATCTGAATACGACAGTTATGCCATTCACAATACAATACGGGCAGTAGTGCAATTGTTTTGCCCATCTCCTCTCAGGAAAAGGCTATCTGTGTATGAAAGTGAACTAGATTGGTCACAGTCTGTACCAGTATGAAATGCAGTCAATTAACCCCATTGATGCCCTCAGTAAACACAAGAGCACAGAACATTCTTTCTTATTCACATCACATCCGTTTCTTTTTACTGTCAAGGAATAAATGGAGGTCCCACCACATTTTAGCAATTTGGATTTACATACATGTTCATAACAGGTAATCAAATCTCAAGAGGAAAGTAAATGGCAATTACATAGTATTGTCTTCTATGTACATTGTTTGTAACCCATTTTGGGAATTTCTGTAGCTTGTCATAGCAATACTGTCCCTACTTCTTCTCTACACTGTGGGTCTGACCACAAACTGATGCAGCTCTGCCTGACTCTCCCTGGAAGCCACAGGAGGGCTTTAGCTGGCAGGGCTGATGCCACTCTGGCTGACTTTGCCCCCTGGGAGCCCTGGGCAATGGAAGGAATGCACAGACATTCCTAGTTGGCTCCACATGCACCTTAACGACTACTGTATACTTGGCTGGCAAGCTCAGAAACCACTTTGCTTCTTACACTTAATATTTGTATCCATTCACAACACATAATGAGAAAAGAAAGAATTTGTTGAGTATCCTGTGTGGCTCCATAAGAGACAAGGTCATTGACGGATGGTACTGTACCCTGCGTTATCAAAACACTTGAAGGAGTAGGTCAAGCTCAGAACACTACATTTCCCAGAAAGCTTAGTGATAACGTCATTGATTGGCCTGGGGGAAAAGGTTGAACAAGGGTATAACACAGAAAGGGTTATACTAAATAGGGTTATAGGGTTATACTAAAAGTTGTTTTAGTTTTGTCATGGTTGATAAAACTAAGAGTGAGTGATTTGTGTTCCAGAGACTGGACTCTGTTTTGATTTGAGAAGGATATTTTTGGATAAGGACTTTACTTTTAGAAGACAGACGTTTGGCTTTTGTGTTATGGATTTTTTTTTTCTTATTAGAAAGGCTTTTTTTTGCAAGCTGACTCCCTCTTAGACAGCACCCTGCTGCTCATGCTGACAGGATACAAATAGTTTTATACAAATAGTTATGTAACTAGCACACCAGGGCAATTGTTAAGTGTAGAACTATTTTTATGTGGTTATGTGTTTTCACCTTCACACAAGTACACCTACTATGTTTGAATTACACTGTCTTCATTTCAAAATATCGGATAATAAATACTGTGTGAATAATGCTCAAGCCACTTGTACTAAATGGAAGTGATGCAGACTGAAAATATCCACCAAGTTCCTACTGCCTCCAAAGGACCTAAACCACCACGATTCATTTCAGCTGCCTTTAGATATTAAGTGAATGAAAATTCTGTCTTTGGCACATTTACTGTTTTATGTCGTGCTACCTGCAGCAGTAAAGGACCTCGTCTCACTGTTGCTGAGATAGCCAAACACATGTACAGTATTTTCAACACAAAGATGTTTAAACTCAGTAGTTACTTTGCTTTTCGAAATGCTGAGAGTGCCACCTAATGGACATGAATATTACCACAGCTGATATTATGTCTTCTTCCGGCAGTAATTTTGACAAGCCTACACTGAATAAACACCTTCATCTTTTTTAAGATTAAGATTTTTTAAGCAAAACTGCTTAAGTAATATAAAAGGAAAAAAAATGTTATAATGTACTGTACAGAATTAAATGATATTATGGTAAAATTGCATAATGTACTATTAAGCCCTCATTTAGAATATTGTGGTCAGCATGTTTCAAATTGATATTGCTGCTCTGGAATCAATCCAAAAAGTAGGCACCAGATGTATGAAAGACACAAACCAGACTGAAAGAAAAAAACTTTTTAGTTTTGAATAAAAAAGACTACAGAAAGACCTAATAAAAGTATTCAAAATTATCAAAAGATTAACAAAGTCAACTTAGCAGACTTCTTAAAACTAAACAAATGAAATATGAACCAACTAATTGGAAACTATGTGGAAGTTTATTTAGAACCAAGAAAAGGGGGCATTTCTTTTCCCAAAGGGTTAGATTAAAGGGTTTTGGGAGTGTGAGACAAATTACCCAAGCAAGAAACTACTGTACTGAATGAGATTCTTGGACAGATCCATGATCAATGGGTCAAATAGCCTCCTCTCATTGTTACTGTTTGTTTGCTCTTATTTCATTACCAAATCATATCAATCATATCTTTAGTTTTCCAGTGGCTGTGCCATTGATTCATGATAGCTTTTGTCCCTTTAGACCTTTATTGTGGGTTTGATCTGGCTGCATCTCCAAGGCCTGTGATCAAGAGGATGATGCATGACATGACAAAACTGCATCAATGCTGACATTTTAGCTAGAAGACAAAGGTGACACCATCTGTGAAAGCAACACAGAACCTGCAGATCAGCTGTAATAAAAGAAAGAGGTAACCAAGCCATATTCTATAATAATATTAATAATAATAAGTAATGAATCTGCAGACACCTCCTTCTAACACAGAGACAGATGAAGTCAAAGGGAGTACTGTGAGCAGCGTTCGGTTTTATCCCAAATCTTATGGATTACCATTTTGATTGTGTGGATCAGGAGATACTGCATTTAACTTGGATGAATGCTTTTACAGAACTGTAGACAAATAATTAACTGCTCTTAATTACTTGTTGGAAAACAACAGTAAAAATTAAAAGTACTGCATTATTGTCAAAGAAATACTGTAGTCTGCATTGATGCTTTATTTAAAAAAATAAATATTTTACATCATCTTTACCAAAAGCCATACTCAACTGAGTTGTCCGTCTGCAATATATGTTTTAGCCCCCTAGTAACAAGATTGTCTCCATTATCTTTGAAATTAGGGAAATTAGGGAGAGGCTTTCTGTTCTTCCACATTTTGAGATAACATCCATAAAAAAGACATGTAAATCTTGTTAGCTCTTGCAATCACCTGGCAAAATATAACAACGATGTTGATTATGCAACATACAGTATACTGTGTGTTGTGGACCTACTGTAAAAACATTGAAAAATGTAATATGAAGAATGGCATAAAGTGTAGTGTCATAGTGAGTAACTTTCTATAATAGATGTTATACAAGATTAAAAAGAAAAGAGGAAAAACAAAACTTTTCCAGGCTTATGAAAGGTCAGGAGCATGACCTTGATGAGAGGTGGAACTATTGTCAACAATCATCTTGAGAGAGACAGCACATCTATTTGAACATATTTAAATTGATTATTTATTTTTAAGACTGACTCTTCTCTCATATTTCAAACAAATTGTGAATTGCTAGGGTCTTGCATCATGATGTAATTATAAATGTACATTATTTTATGTTTAACAGCAGTCCAAACATATGCTGGTAGGTTATTTGGCTTCTGTACAAATTGACCTTGGTGAATGTTTGCATGTTTGTGTCTGTATGTGCCCTGCAATGAACTGACATCCTGTCCAGGGTGTATCCTGCCTTTTGCCCAATGTTTCCTGGCATTGACCCTGAACTGGACAAGCAGTTATGAAAGTGATATGAATTCTGCCACAAGGTGGAGCCTGAACTTCATAAAACTAAGGCATAAGGCATAACATAAAACTCCCACTGGCACCATGATCTAAGTTAGAAGTCCACAAACCTAGTCCCTGAGAACCCCCATCTAATTGGTGTTTAAACTAAAGTCTTTCAAAATTATGAACACTTGGAAGTTATTGTTCAATTAAACAAGTAATTTTCTAAGTGAAGAAAACTCCCTGAAGTCTGATGAATACTCTGATTTGTGTACCAAATGATCACTATATTACTCAATTTAAAATTTCTGCCCTTCACTTATTCACATTTTTACAGGTATTTAACAATTGCTGAATTAGTGGCTGCCTATTGTTGCTTGTGTCTCTCACACAAGCAACAATATACTCTAGCACCATGGGTCTCAATCCGGTAGTGTGTAGGTTTGATCTGAATATTTTTTTAATTAATGGCATTATTTACAACTGATACGTAACCTATTTATAAATGAGAATAATTTTTGATGGAGTATTCCTAAAAAGAGACTGCCTAGCCTATAAACACTGTTAAGACCTGTCCTCGCATGTACTCCATTGGCAAACACAAGAAAGTTTGAAAATAAACGAAAGTCATACAGCCCATCTAGCTTGTTTGTGTTTAAATAGAACTGCTTTTACAACATGGCTAGGTAGCGTGTTACAGACTCAGAGAACTCTTTATGCAAAGAAGAAACGCCTTCTTTCCATTTTATATATTTATAATACACTTTCTTACATAATGTAGCATTAAAATGTTAAATTTACTGAGTCCCTGCATCACATTTTTTGTATTCACAACATTTTCACTTTTGAACCTAAGTAAGACATGTGAGCTCTGCTACATCAGTATTTATTCTGTTTGTGGTGATATTGAGTCTGGAACTATTTCAATTGCAAATCCAGCTCTAAACTCTATGTATTCACACATGCAGACAGCAGGGTACATTGTCTTTCTTCTTGTATAAACAGCCTACATGTTAATGTTAAAGGAGTCACAAAAGTAAAACTTCATTGAGCTGAAGTCCTTGAAAATGTTTTCAAATTCAAACCATGGGTAAGTTGTGTGATAGAGGTCGCTTCAATAACAAATACTTTGCACCTTGGCTGATGGAAAAAAACTGTAAAGCAGGGAAGTCCCACATTAATACTTAAGAGCCACTGCCAAGTAGGTTTTAGAGGCCTTCGGCTTTTTAAGAACAAGAAAAGACTTCAATTTGTAAGTATATAGGTTTAATTCAGCAATTAAGTGCTGAGGTGAAAGGAAGACAAAGAAACCTGCTGGCCCATCAGGACTTCCGGGACTGGACACAATATGTCCTGATACATTCTCAGTCCTCATCTGAAATACACATTAACATAAAAAAGTAACATAGCTTAAATTATACGTATGGTAATTACCAATTGTTGTTTGTGTCTGAAATGTTCTTGTGCTGTATTGGCTCTATCATGATGAGCATTTACTTCCCTTGAATGTAAATTTGAAGCAAAATACTAGACTGATAGACCACTTCTTTCATTGCTTGTCTAATTCATTTCATGAATCATGTATTTCTAACTAATGTTTCTGGATGTCCTGTTTGATCATTTTAAATCAGTGCAATATGATCAGTGCCTTTCTCGAAACAAAACACTATTGCTTTTCAAGACTGGAAAACCATTAAATTTAATCACCTGTCGGCTCCTTGTCTCAAGGTCTGAATACGCATTTCTGTAAGTACATTCAGTACTGCACTGATCTTTAGAACAATAGTGTCCGAACCTGTTCCAGGAGGAACAGTGTCATCAGACCTTCAATCTAGCTCAGTTCTTAAAGACCTACAGTATGTTAGCTCAATATTGACTTAATTGGGCCTAATAACTTCTCCAAGCTCCTTAATTAAATGAATTATTCATCGAACCAACAAGTTGCTTTGCAGGAAGTTGCAAGTTTGCATGTTTTGTTTCTACGCAGTGGTTGGAGATCTTAAGTTACATTCAATAGTTAAAAGGCAACCTCCTACATATTTAGAAACTGGAAACAATCAAAGAGTTCCAATGAATTATTAAGTGCTCAAATATATAATACAAAAACAGGCAGGTATGTGGCTCCTCAGGACCAGGATTGGGAACCACTGATTTAAGGGGACTTGGAAAACCTACATACACACTAACCCTCCAGGACCAGGACTGGACATGCCTGGTCTAGAGTCCACAGGACTCTTCAAAACTGCATCGGATTTCAATAGGTGTTTCCTTAAGAAAGTAAGATGTAACTTCTGTGCTAAACTTTGCTAAATTATTGTTTGGCTAATTATCCTGAAGCAAATCGGCATTTGTTTCCTTAATCCTGCTAATGCCACTGATAAGTGTTAGATTTGAACTGAGAGTTTTTCAAGGGTGGCACAGTGGCTTGGGGGTTAATGATACCACCTCATAGCCCTGTAGGACAGGGTTCCATTCCAATTCAAGGTAATGGGCACTTCTTCATTGCCAATCATATATATATCTATGATGGACTGGCATCTTGCCCTGTGTGTTGTGGGCTGTATGACACACTGTTCTCCAAGGTTAAAGCAGTTATTGTAAATGATTGGCATGGTCTCAGATTAAATATATTACAAGGTTTTATTGATCAACAGAGAAATGTTAAGTGCTAAAATGAAAACAATAAATAGAAAAATTGAAATGAAGAATATTGCAATTGTCATACTGTGCACAGTATCAAAAGCATGAGGAAGACCATCAACCAAAAGATGGCTTTCTAGAACTTGACAGGTAACTTTAAAATCCTGTTCGGTCTCAAAGTGATTTCCTGATTGTAGTCCACCAGCTGGTCTACCTAAATTTTGGAGGATGAACTTAGTTTGGTACAATACGTTTAGAAGGGTTGTGTGTTTGGAGTTGGACAGTGTACTTTCCACCTGTTACTGTGCATCATTAATCGGCAACTAACCACAAAGTGTTTAGAGAGCTGCAGGAAAACAGCAGTTTATTGAATAACATGAGAACATATTGACTTAGCAGCACCTTAAAGTGGTTATACCTGAAACCAAGGAGAGAAGACAATTGTTAGATGTAATTTAGAAAATACACCATTTAAGGGTTCAAATAGGCTTAATGAGCTTTGTGGGAATGAAAACCAGGAGAGAGAGAGACAAGTTCATGGGACAAGCTTTGATAAATACAATAAACACATAATATGGTTTTTATCCTAGGTTTATAAAAAAGCAAAGGAGTCTCCCTTTTTTATATTTTATTTGATGATGACAAACATATAAAGAACAATGTACAATATAATCCTGAGGTTTTAATAGAACTGCGAAACAGAAAATAAAGTGAAAGAAAATCAACAAGTTTCTAGCTTTAGGCCATAAGTGTACAACTCCAGGCCTTGAGGACCAATAACCAGCAGGTTTTTTTATTTTATGTTTCTATGAATCACAGACCTTTGAAAAGTGTTAAATTGGTCCAATTAAGCTGGTAATTAGCTCAGTTAGGTCCTCCAGAACAGAGATTGGATAAAAAAAAGGCAGACGCCAGCTAGTCTCCAGGACTGGAGTTCTGCATTCCTCCTTTAAAGCTTTAACAAAGAAATTGTCCTCTAACCATGCTGGCAAGACATTTTTCCAGACTTTTTAGTTTTTCAGTCATTCATATCTTTGTTTTTTATCTTTTCAGAAACGTAACAAAGAGGTTTATTGTAACCGTTGTGAAACATTACTTCAGCTCAAAGCTTCCAAAGACATGCAAGGCAGGACAGCCAACATGTAGGGGTCTAGATACGGAATGGGATGTGCTTTTCTGTGCTCCCACTTGCTGTGTGGAGAATGCTCTGGAGTTCTCAGATTTGGTAAGTTTTGTAATCTTAATGTTTGAATTTAAACTGTTTCATGTAACAATTTGTAGACCAGGAGTGCTCGACTCCAGTCTTGGGGGGCCACAGTGTCAGCAAACTGTCCAGAAACAGGGTTTAAATCCCCCCAGTGTGTTGTGTATATTGTATTATGTATTTACCTTGTAATTTGCACTTTGCACTTTGTGTATCCTGTCTACAATGTTTATGTCATTGTTCTGTCTGTCCTGCCTGTATTTGCACCATGGACCAGGAGGAACGATATTTCGTCCCACTGTATACTTGTGTATGGCTGGAATAACAAATAAACGTGAACTTGAACTTGAAACTTGTATTCCAACTCATGAGCCAATGCAACTAAATATTGACCTAACTGGGGAAGTTTGTTAGCCTTTTCCAGTTCTTCAGGTGCTGCTGACTTTCAACAACTTTCAAACATGTTGGATTGTAGCCCTCCAAGACTGATGTTGAGCTCCTCTGCACTGCAGGGAGAAACACACTCAAACATGTTCATCAACAAAAACCTTTGGGATTTACAAATTATCAGATGCACCCAGATCTACCATTTTATATTGCTCAGTAAAAGGGTCACACAAGCACAGATATTAAGAATTGACACCTCAATTTTGAAGTCCCTGAAAGCAAAATCCAAACAGGAAATGAATCAAGAACAAATATTAATATACAGTTTTGCCACTATGTCCAACAAGTACCAGAACTGGTGTTCAAAAAGACCATTTTCAAGCTGGGACTGGAAAATGAGAAGATATGATCTATTGAAGTTTATTATTCTAAGATTTCTAAATCATCAGACCACCCACCAAGCTTATTTTCCTTCTCTGGGTATACAATACATATGCTTTTGAATGAATTGATTGCATTCTCAGCACTGTGAGCTAGGATATGACCAAAGTCCAATTCAAATTACAGTAATAAATATCAGAAAATTGTATTAAAAACAAAGGGGAAAAAAGAAACCATGATTAAATAAGGAAATCCTGTATCTCTTATGGTGCCTTTTTAAGTCCACCAGTTATTTAGGATCCAGATCACACCTAGAGCAAACACATGCCAAAGGTCCACAAGGTCCAAGGAAGATTGTCCATTTTGTCTTAAAGACAATAATACCAAAGCTTGGGCCAAGACAGACCAGTGCCTGCTTTGTTTCCTTCCATTTCCTGAAACCCTTCAAAAAATGTATACCTTTATACCTTAGGAATATTTTTTCAGTCCAAAGTGAGATATGTTGTGAATCACACCCGAGCAAATTCAGAAAGATGTCTTTTATCAAAGAGGCAGAAAACGCGGGAGCTGAACAGGCCATCCTCTCTGGAGTTTTTAACAGACACCCCGTTGTTAATGGCTTAGCGGAATGCCGTCCTCAGATGGCTTTAGTGTCCGTTGGTTTCTCCGCCAGAAACGGAGGCCGGTGTCGATGACCTTGAAGTGATGCTCGACACCTTCTCGGGGGCAGGGCTGGGCACGCCGGCGCCCTCCGCGGTTTTGCCAGCGCCCCTGGTGGCTGCAGTAGAGAGGGGTTTGGGCTGTGCCTGAAGTCCGGGGCTGCAGATCAGGTGGTGCCTCTCCCAGTCTTTGTGTTGGCAGAAGGAGCCGCAGTAGCGGGCAGCGTTGCACCCACTGCAGGTCTCGCTGGCCTTGCGCCCGCAGTTCCAACAGCTCTGGAAGAGCAAGGTTAGCAGAATTCATTACAGATTTCCTCCCCAGGGCCTCTGCAGCAGCAGGACTAATCCTAGAGCTATGCCGCCGAAACGGAAGATTACAGTGCAAACAGCTGCCCTGCTCTACTGGCTGCCTCCTTTCCTTTCCATCTGCCAGAACCTCTGCCTGTTGAAGGGGCTCCTAAACCTCAGACTGCACAGTCCCAGTATCTGCTAGTTGTCAGTCCTACTGTGCCCTGTTGCGTAACTGAACTGAGGTCATCAGTACTATCTTGCACAAACTGTGATAACTGCCACACGTGCTGCAATCAGACTGTGAATAACACCTTATCACTGAACCATAACTGAAAGTATCTGAAGCACGAGCAGATCTTAATGTGCAATTCACACATTTTAATAAATTGTTTCTTTTTTCTAAGAGATACATGCTTAAAGGGAAACAGTGGCAGTTGCACACCACATTTCAAACCACATTTTAATTTAATAATATACCACTGAAATGAATGCTGCTTAGAGTATACTGAGAGGGGCACCCCTAGCCTAGCAGATAATCACTTAGCCGTGTGGGTTCACAAAGGCCAACAGACCAATAATTGGCTAATTTCACCAGTGGCTTTAAAAGCACATCCCTTCCAAAACATCCTGATCCATACTTGACAGACAGTTCTAAACACAAAACAGGCATGTTGCCAATCACCGATAAAAAAACATTTTCACCTGGATCTGTTTCTATCCTGGACATTGGCAATTTGGAGCATAATGATCGAATCTGAATTTGAAAAAAAAAAAGATTCCTAAAGACCTAAAAGTGACAAATATCTTCTGTGCTCAGTTCCTGTTGCCAAGCAATGTTTTGCATACTTTGGGATTTTAGGCCTGACCTTGGTCCCTTCTCCAATGTAGAGTATGTAAAATTTCAAAGTGCAGTTTCTTTAATCAGCTTTCAAGTGTTTTTATCGCTCTTTACCTCACTTGAGTCTTCCTGCTTATTGACGACCTGGATGACGTCTTCAGTGGCCTGTCGCTTGGCATCAGCAAGTGTCTTCTCCATCTTGGCTCGCTCTGCTGTGATCATCTCAAAGGCCTTCTGCTCGGCCTCCGCCACTGCCTTCTGCACCTCATCCATCGCCTGCCGCTTCACCTCATTAACTGCCTCCTCTGCAAGGGTCACAGGAATCAACACATCCCCTCCCTTTTTCTGTTGTTTCATAGCTCTTGCCTTAAATAACACAGAGCTATAAAATGCATTGAACCCAGTACAGAAGGAAGTGCCAGAGCCCATTACTGATTCGGCAACACATGATCCCTGATAAGTATACTTGAGCAGCCAAGTCACAATAATGGATTGCTTCAGTCAATACTGAAGCTTGGTGTGTTGCAGAGAGACTGAAATGTGCGCTGAAATCAAATTCAAGAAGATGGTCTAATTAAAATTGACTAAAATGGGTGTCACTCAAGGCAGTTTCTAGTCTATTGGATATTCAAGAGGTTCTATTAATGTAAAGACTGCATACTGCTCAATTTGATCAGACTTTTATCTTGATGGAAAAAACGAGGATGAAAAGGGGAAAGGGCCCTCTAGTTTGATGTTGTCATATTATTGTTTCAACCCCCCAATTTGGAATAGTCAATTACATTCTTTTACATCTCTGATGTGCCCACTTTTGATCATCTTGTCTTTTAACATATCACAGGTAACATGGGCCCTCTACCTGAGGATCGGTACTGCCTGGAGGAGAAGTGTGTCACTCACTGACACACAGCACGTCTGCAAGCACCTGAGAGGCCGCAGGGGCTCTGGTATCACTGAGAGCCAACTATTCACCTACCAGCAGTTGTGAACAGGATTCCCCAAGCGGCACATTTGGCTGTTGCAGTTGCAGTCAGCTAGTGACATGAACCAGACTCAAACCTACAGGCTCCAGGGTGTTCGGGCAAGTGCCTTTACCAGCCGTCCCACTCAGGCGGCTGCTAGAATATTGTGATTGAGCTGTTCAGAGTCCACTTAACCGAGTTCCTGTAAGCTTCACCAGCCACAATCTCAGGTGCTTCCCAATACACAAGGCTGAATTTGCGTTTTTTGTCGGATTACATTGTCATTTAGCATGCAAAATTGGCTTGTCCACTGGGGCTTCTCATGCCCAGTGTTACTGTTTCTCTGTTATGGTTCTCCGCACTTAGCTTTGTCTAGTCTTTTCAGAAGTGAAATGTGCTTGGGTGCTTTATTTGCCTGGTAAATGACATTTTCAAACGCTACACATTTTCAGGAGTGAAATTATGCCAGAGAAAGAGGAGATGTAGCAAAGTGAACATTAA
Organism: Atractosteus spatula; assembly: GCF_055471065.1. Lineage (NCBI taxonomy): Eukaryota > Metazoa > Chordata > Actinopteri > Semionotiformes > Lepisosteidae > Atractosteus > Atractosteus spatula. Next base: position 15,298,610 of record NC_142724.1, read on the forward strand.
AAAAATAGCATATATTAATTAACAGCTGATCCTGTATGTACCTACAATGGGTCTACATGCACGTCTCCGACAGCTTAATGTTCTTACCAGCCTTTCTCCAGATCTCATCCGCTACGTAACCTGGTCGGGATGTGAAGTCACGCTGAGGTTCTGCGGACAGGTAAGATCGGTTTTAAAACACAACAAAATCAATCCATAACAAAATCAAAATTAAAAGAGGAGGATTTCTGGGTACAGGTGACTTTGGGTTTAGAGGCCTCTGCACAGAGCTCTTACATGACAAACAAGACTTCTGTCTGTGATTGAATCCTGTACACTGTTGCCTGTTGTTATAGAGCTCACAGAGGGACACAACAGTTAAGGTTAGCCACTATTAAAACACTCCACAATGTCAGAAACCTCCTGGATTTTTGAAAGTAAAGTCCTTTTAGAACACATACAGTATCATTTAACAGGCTTTAATGTTGTTTGCAGTTCTTTATGCAAAACTGAGGTGGGCAGATTTTATTTTCTACATATATGTGAAGTCCAGCAGAGGGCAGCCTTTTAAAACAAAGATCAGACTTATAAACGTCAAATACCAATGGCATATTAATACTTAAGTCAAAACCTTTTTTTATTTGTCAATGCTTGGATTTTAGTACTGATTTTAAGTACCAAAGGCAAACAAGACTGGATGTTAAATCGCACATGTGTTTAGCTCAGGTGCTCAACATTGGAAAGTTACTCCAGGTCATTTAACTCACAGGCCTTCCGCCTATCGAATGCTTCATCTTAACAGCCTGTATTTGTGAGGTGTTAGTGAATTAAAAATAGCTTTGACATTTATCAGCCTTTTCCACACATGCAAAATCAGACTTTGAGGCAGAATCCATTACTCTCAGCAGACAGACACTCCAAAGGAATAAATTACTCCTGCCAGTGTTAGTTGTTCAAAATGGAAAATGACTGGAAAATGGAAAATTACCTGCAGTTTCCTGAAGTGGTTTAACTGTATATAATTAAAGCAGCACTCTTGTGACTGTGGCAAAATACTTTTTCAATCCATGAGAAGCTCTGTGCGAGAGCCCCACAGACTCTCTTGCTGGGGCAACTGCTGAGGCCTGGAGCACTCACCGCTGTTCAGGCCCTCCCCAGCACGGGGGCTGTGAGCTTTGGAGAAGGGCTGCCCACTCTTCCTGGCCTCCTCATGCTCGCTGGAGCGCCTCCTCCAGTAGTTCAGCTCCTCGCGGTCAGACTCCTGGCAGCGGCGCAGCACTGAGATGGAGCGCCGCGTCTTCTCCACCATGTCAACGATGCAGTTCAGCACCTGTGCGGCACACACATGGAGAGCAGGGGTCATGCACAGAGACAAGGGTCTACCATTAGAAATGAAAGCACTAGCAAGATTGCAGGGGATTTCCCTGGCTTTGTAAATTTAAATCTGTAAATTTAAATGTAAATTTTTCATCTGTGATTTACTTAATCGGTTTCAGAAAGCTTGAGAAAGCTTAATAAAATTAGTTTGTTTGATACAGCGCGAACTAATACTTCGTTCGTACTCCTCTCGAGCTTTCAGAGACACAGCTTAGCGCTATATTCTACAACAGAACAAGTGATCGACAATGAATACCTCGCAAAAATCAAGTATTATGACATGGCTGAAAGGAATAGATGCCAAGAGTACTGAAGCCAGCTCCGGTAGATCACGCACACCCAAGGAGAATTATACATCGGGCACTAGGGTTACCATATTTGAACATCAAAAAAAGAGGGCACCCAGAGCAACTTTCATATTGCTAGGGGGTCAGGATGGAGAGGGTTTTCAAAATATCCCATGTTTTTGTATGTTAATTCATAAAATAATTGTGATGATATTTAACTGTGTGAAAAGCATAAGTCCCCTCTGCTGCAATAACAGCATCCTCTGTTTTGCTGACAGATTTTACAAAATAATCTGTTAATTTGGTTGACGAACTCTCTCCTCGAATTGCCTTTTTGTGTTTGTCCGAGTCAAATTGAGCCTGCAAGTCAAGTACACCTTTATTTGCCACAGAGACAAAAGTACCAGGCTTACACACCAAACATTCAGCTTCCCAGTCTTTTCTGCCACTTCAAAAACACAGAAATTTATTTTTTAGTTCTACTGTGAATTTACACTTTTGCTTTGGTATTGTGTTTGATGGTAGGAAAACAAGAAACAAAATAAGGAGCCTTTTGAGGGAATGCTTCTGCACTGCACAGACTGAGTAAGACACTGATATTGGCACCCAATTTCACTCTTTCATGACATAATCATACACGTACAGGACGAAAACTGAACGACGACATAGGTCGCGAAGCGAACTAGAGAAGTTAATAAATTCTCTCGCTCTATTTCTAACCTACTCATCTACTGCCTTTAAAACTTCTGTTAATTATTCTTCATGGTGATAATAAAGCGGTCAAAATCCCAGACATTTCTGGATATTTGAAAATTCCCCCCGGATGGGATATAAGGATCAAAATAGAGGACATGTCTGGTAAAATCAGGATGTATGGTAACCCTATCGGCCACCGATACTAGCTCTGCTGCTGAACCTGACACAGACAGCACTGCTAGTGTTAGCAAGCGTCGGAAAACTGCTACAAGGCGGTACGATCCAAATGATCTAAGTGCTCAGGGCTGTTTATATTATATGTGTGCGTAAGTGTGTGAGTGTGTGTGTGCGTGCTCACGCTCATGTTGGTCATTGAGATTTTCTGGGGTTCCTATGAGAAGATGACTTGTAGGTGGTACTTGGATGCTTTGGTTTGATCGGGGTGGGACTTGGTCCAAAACGTTTGAGAACCACTGTGTTAAAGAATTGTTAAACTGAATGCCTTCTATTTTGTGTTTTACCTGAAACAAGAGCAAAAGTATCAATGGACAAACAAAATCCATCTGCTTCCTTGGATGGATGCAGTGAAGAATACTATCCTGAGGAGTTGTTTAGAACCTGCTTTTCTTTTATATGTTTAGTTAGGATCTTTACATGATCTTTACAGGTCCATGTCTCACTGCACTCAGTCCATCAGTACATTGGTTGGTGCCTTGGGTCACTGCTTTTGATAAAGCAGCACAGATGATGCGATGTCTTGTGTTCCTTGTCTAAATATACTTTTCTCCTCTTTTTTTTTTCCTTTCTCTTTTGTTTTTTGACTAAGTACTGTACTGACAATGATGTTACACACATTGTGTTATCTCTGGAAGATGTCTACCTAGTCTTTTTTGTTCTAGAATTTCTTCTGTGTTTCCTGCCTTGTGGGGTTGGGGTTAAAATAAAAATAACAATTAAAAAATACTTCCATAATATGAAAGAAGTTGATCAGCATTTGAACAGAATACTTGCACCTAAGGTGTATTTAAAATTCACTTATATTAACATAAACATTGATTAATTTAACCCCCAAATGACTGCCAGAAGTATAACAAAGACAGAACCATTGACTTTTAACAGAGGGATCCCAGTGGGTGTTTTCTGAAGGCCTATTAAAACAGTGCTGTGATCTAAGCAGGCTCCTCTGTACCAGAGCTGCTGAGCCTTGAGATGAACTGTACAGTGCCAAAGACAGCTAATATTTTCATTCCATCTGGCTATGAATTATGCAACATTAGATGAGGCCAGATCAATCTGAAAATGAAGAGGGCACATTTGAAGTCACTGAATGTCCTATTCTGTCTTTTTTAAAGGGCTAATTTTCCTTCTGCTGACAGCTAATGCTGCAGTTTAAAATCTCTGACATTTATGAAGAATAGACCACTAAACCTAAACACGCACCATTGCGCCAAACACAGAAATCCCATGCGCGACTTATGGCATTAACTTTTTCATCTATCAAGGTGCACACTGAAAACAAATATACCAAGCAGGAAAGATGTAGGAATATTGAAAACTGTCTTTACAACAAAAACAACGTTCATTAAGAGTTTTATTTATGTGTTGTGCTGCATGGACCGTCTTGCCCTGGGTCAACAGTTCAACAGTTCAGGTCTTACGTGATCCAGGTGCCGCCACTCATCTGCCCACTCCCTGTCTGTCAGCCTGTGGTCCACTGGCTCCTCACGGTAGCCCCCATTGGTGCCTGACAGCAAATACAAAAAAAACAATCAGACAAAATAGTTCCCTTCAGAGGCTGGTTGTTACTGAAATCAATGCAACACAAACAAAATGGACCCGGTTTTGTCCTGCCCTTTTATCAGGAATACAAACTCAATTTAATCATAAATAATTAACTAAAACTGTGGCCAGAATTGGTTACAAGCGGTCTAATTGATAATGTTGGAGGTGTGGGGGCATTAGAAGCAAAATTTGCCTAAATGCATTTTTGCCCCTTAAAAAAGTTCTATGTTTCAGTTGTGTGAATTAAATATCTAAAGATTGCTGTATAATTGTAATACAGTATGTACACATACATATTGCTGTCTGTATTACCATAAAAAGACAAACTGAAATAATTAAAGACTTTTTTAAAAACCTGAGCTTATACAAGGTTTTTCTTTGGTCTTTTTCCTCAAGTCTTAAAACAGTACAAGCAGTTGCCAGCTACAGACTGGCTACACCCCGGTGGGGGCTCATTAGTGTCGAGCAGTCAGGCATGGAATATACTCTTTTAGGATTTTATTCCTTAAACTAGAGCACAGTGTTGACATGACTGCACTGTACTGAGGCTACTGAAATAGACAAAACAAACACCTTCTTTCCAATTGTTTTGATATACATGTGTATTCTGAAATTGGGCTTCCTGGTTTGATTTCATTTCGAAAAGCAGTACTAATTGTAATTTTCACTGCCTTTTCACTCATTTTTTTGATTTGGAACAGCTCTAAACTAAACCACTTAGTAGAACTGTAAATCTGGAACCCAGCCTTTGAGAACAAACCCTGGCAGTGTTGCCCTGCCACACTGGTGGCAGTGTGCTGTGGAATGCCCCTCACGGCGTAACGCATCTCAATCAGGAGCCCCCACACACGGCGCAGCTCTGAGAAGAGCGCGCCTGATGAAAAGCAGACACTGACGGCAGCGCAGAGCGTGCTGGACGATGAACATCTGGAACTCAGCTGTCAACATTCCCTTCCAACTTTGAAAGAGCCCTCGGAGGCCCGGAGCATTCAGGGAGCCATTCCGGCTGAGCTATGTGAGCCACTTCTAAACAGCCTGGGCTCATAACTGGATCTGACACCCCACAGCAAAAGAAGCCTCGCATTAAAAACAACACCCGGAGCAAGAGCAGATCCCTCGCGTTCTTCATAGCTTTGAGCTTGCAAACATGCAACTCTGCCACAGGAAAGTGGTTTTGATTATAAAGTTGAACAAATGTCCAACTGACATTATGGGCATGTGCTGCTCCACAGTTTCAAGGCTCTTGAATAATCTTCTCTGGCACTTTCAGAACGCGAACGGCCTGTAATTTGCAATTTTACCACAGCCCTTTCCAAAATAACCCCTGAGGCCATTTGCGTTCACAGAAAGATTTAAGGATAAACCTAAGAGAACTTCAGATGTTCCGTTGAAACACTAGAGGGCACAAGTTGAGCAAAATATCTCTGCTTGGCAAAAGAAATAATCTGGCAAAACAAAAAAAAAATCTAGAATGTTTGTTTTCAGTGTTTCTAACCAACTAGATTCTTTGGCACCGGATTTCATATTGAAGAGTTTGTTACTACAGGTCGCATGTGTCTTACAGTGAAAAAACAGAACTGCTGAAGTGGACAGCTTACACCACACTAGATCCTTCTTGAAAGCTATGCCAAGCTCTTACCCAGGTGGCGGGGCCTGTCCTTCAGGTCCCTGAGCTCCAGGAGGCGCTGTGGCTCGCGGTATAGATGTGGCACGGCAATGTCCTCCAGAGCATAGTGTTGCAGGGGCGGAGGGGTGGGGTGCAGCTGTCCGTTGAGAGGGAGGGGCAGTGGCAGGGAGGGGCTGTGGCGAGGGGCGGGGCTGATTGTGCAGATGCGTTTGGCTGGAGGCTCCAGGGGGGCGGGGGCTCGCTCATGAAAGCCATTCTCCTTGCCCCTGTCAGAGAAAACACACGTACAGATACATATATAAGAGCTGAAAAAATTACAGAAAGGGGGAGACCATTCCAAGCGATCCTAGCTCATTGGGTTGCTAGCACAAATCTGAAAAAGTCACTGAAATTAAGTTATTGGCTTCAACAACACAGCCTGCTTGTTTTATACTCCCACAATCCTTTGTTTGCTGTGTCTGAAGCCACAAAGGATTTGAACCCAAAGACCTCTGAACAGGATTCCAGAGCCCTAACTGCTACATAACAGAGTCGACCTTCTCCAGACCCCACCGTCACTGCATAAAGCAGCAATTCCTGTTCTTATTTTTAAACTGCACTTCCCCTTATTTTCAACTTTAATCCTTTGGTCTGTGTGTCGTTATTGATTCTGAGGAAGTCCAGTGGGTTAACTCTGTCAATGTTCAGGGATTCTGAGGATTTTAAATACTTGAATCAGGTCTCCTCTATATAGAACAGCCTGCTAACTATGGTTCAGATATCCAGTCTGTTGACCTGAGAGGGTCAAATGTTTGCTATATGCATACAGTGACATAAGCTTTAGAAACAGCTTGCTGGCTACTGCTCACTCTTCAATATTTAGCTAATTTCTTATGTTGGAGGTTGAATCAGGCCTCGGACAAGCCGAGAAAGCCAGTAGGTCACACTGATCAACAACAGCCTCACAAAACATCTGTATTACTGAGTACAATGAGTTTGCATTACTTAGGAAAGTAATAAAAAGGACGTGACTCACAGAAACACTTCTCCAAGCACTGCGGGAGTCTGACAAGCAGCAGCCCGAGATGCGGAGCGCGGAGTGAGGGAAGGCGCGCTGCAGGCTCACCTGTCAGGGCTGTGCCTCTTGCCGCTCTCGCTGGTCTCCAGCAGCAGCTCGGAGGAGTCGGGCGGCGAGGCCAGGGTTGTGCTCAGCAGGAGGTGCTCGTGCTGGGAGAGGTACTGGGCTGGCGTCTGCTTGGCGGCACGAGCGCAATGCAAGAGCTCCCTCTGCAGCAAGGGCAGGTTAGCCTGCGGGGGGCAAACACAGCGGGTGACGCGCTGAAGAGCAGGAGAGTGACGGTGAGGAAAACATGCGAGCTGTCTTTCTCAAGGCACCGGTAAATGGCACTGCATTGAGGATACCGCAGCTTCAATTACATGAACAACACGACAAATTGATGTGCTGCCAGGGTCTTGAATCATTTCTAATTTCATCTTTTGATCTTGGAGATGGAAACATTGGAAAGAAGGTGTAAAGGTCAAAGAAAATGTCAATTGTATTTTTTATGTCTTCCCTGAACAAAAAGTTTTAAAGCACTTGGAAAAAGAAAAAAAACTTCAATTCATTATATGACATGTAGATGGATTGTTTTGTCCAAAATTTTGATGTACAGCAGGGCCAGGCACGTGGATACGGGCCCTCCTGGGGTAATGAGAACCAGACCCTGGTGTGCATAATTACACCCACTTCCTCGTACTCCGGTTTAGGCCTCCGCGCATATGTTGTCTGTCATTTAGCCGTCTTCCACAGGCGGAAACAAGATTTAAGGCGCCCTCAGAGCCGAATGCCTGCATTAATGCGATATGGAGCCCATATGGTGCTCTGAGCTTATAAAAGGAAAAAAAATGTTTTATAGTCATGTTTCACACTTCCGAGCACTCCAACCGAACCGCTGAGGGAAAACCTTGCTTCAGACTCAGAATAAATAACGGACAGAAAGAGGTGAAAAGTATCTTTTGACCTCTCCTGATGTTCACTCCTTGACCAAGTGGATTATAACTATATCCTCTGTAGAGGCAATAATTACTGAATTAAAAAAAAAAGCTTTAGAACACACCTCTGACATGAAGAAGCCTTTCATGACTGCAATAAATATTTGTTATCTAAGTAAATTGAAAGACAGGGGGATTTTCATGATGCAAACTGGTGTAAAGCCTCAGAAAGAATGTTCCTGTTCTTCAGTTTACCCCTTCATCAGCTATACAGAGTAAACATCTTTGAAATTTTAAATCACAGAAACATCTCACAAATTTAAGGTCATTCCTATGTCATCCCTAAAATGTTTAGCTATTGTTAAGACCATATCCATATTTGGGATCCTTTTTTCCAGAACTATTATTGCAATGAGACATACAGTATACTTTATAAGATGGGTTGTTGCAAGTGAAAAATCATTATTATTGCTGTTGTTGAACTCAGTGTAATATATAAAAAGGCCTTTAATGAAATAAATGCTTTACAACATACAGGTGAGGCACAGTGTATTGCATTTGGAGAAAAAATAGCAGGAACAGTGAAACTGATACCCCATAACAATCTGGTTCACCTTTAAATAAGAATTTTCCACACAATTTAACTTTCAACAAGCTTATTATAAACTGAAAAATGCTTAATCCTGCAGGGCACACTTGCTAAATTCAGAAGTGACACACAGCCCTGTCAGTCACATAGGGACAGGAAGTTTTGGGGCTTTGGATATGATGCAAGAGGTTCCCTAAGTGATCGAGGAGGTACCTTTAAAAAAGGAATCACGAATGGCCGCAGGGGGAAGTTCGTCGCCTCTTGGAGCCTGGAGTGGAATTCTTCAATTGTGACCGTGGAATTCTGCAGAGGAATTATCCCACAGGCAACAGAATGGTTAAAAATTAAACACCACCTGACATCACCTTAATTTACAACCCATATGATGAATGAGAAACTTTGCAGACCCTTCCCATGACTAAAAATTACATCATGAGAACAATAAGAAAACAGATGTACTCCAGCCTCAAATGAATTCTGACTGTGCCATTACGGGCTACTGCACTGCTGTTGTCCACAGACACAAATCCTGTACTGTGTTCGTGTTGGATTATATTGTATTGTTTCATTCACTACATAAACTCTCATGTTGCCTTTTGTAAATTATGAAACTTTATGCGTTAAATTGTACTATTAAATTTCTAAAGTATTTTTGCTGAATCGAAGTCAAATAACAAAGGCACCGGATATATACAGTACATGCTTCCTCATTACAATCTGAACAGCGGCCACACTCACCACCAGAGCAAGCACCAGGCTGCGGACACTTTCTCCGATTTCGGGGGAGATGTCGTTACCAAACTGCTGCAGTGTGGTCAAGAAGCGTTTCAGCTTGCTGAGCTGCCGGGCTCCACACGTGGCTGGGAGCTGCTGATTGGCCAGAGAGGAGGAAGAGGAGGACGAGGGCCCGTTGCTGAAGCGCTGAGGCGGGGAGGGCACACCGTTCAGAGTGGGCGGAGAGTGGCTGATCCCATTGGTCACTAGCACACATGGGTAGAAAGGCGCATGACATGGGAGGCCTGGGGGTGTCCAGCGAGGACACACTTACACCCTTTTGCATGTCAGTACTTGAGAGGATCTCCCACTGACTCTCATTCACCCATTTTCAATAACAGCTTATTTCAATACAGGGTCAAAGTGAGCCGGAGCCTAACCTGGTAGATAATGGGCACAAGGCAGGATGCAGCTGGATGGGATGCGCACCACAGTGCACACAGATGGGGAACAATGTATGTCAAATACATGCCAAATGCCAAATTATCCTAGACAGTGTGACTATGGTGAGAGAGAGGAGGCCAGAAAACCCATGTGGCCACAGGTGGAACATGCAAACTCCACCTAGGAGGTGCCCCAAGCTTTAACTGAACTCAGGACCAACTAATATTAACTGACAATAATAATAAAAAAAATTTGGGGGCACTTTTAATTTTTTAAGAAGACACCATTTCATTTCATACTGTCCATGAGAAGACTTTCTTAAAATTTGGTCCTGGAATATATATATATAGGTATAGCAATAACTACACTTACAGGCTCACTTTGGGGAATATTCATCACCAGACTGCTATAATGTAACAGAAACCCTCCACCCTGTGAATTGTTCCTTGTCTTACACAGTACACCTGCTATGTAGAAATGTGAACTTGCCTTCAAATCAATGTGTATTGTCCATCATAGATAAATTTACCTTCCAGGATAAATATGACCTGATCGAAAAAGGAGGATTTTCCATGCTCCATATTCACTTTGTGAGGATCTGAGTGTTTTCCTGATGTTACCAGGGGCATTTAGAAAACATTTCTTCCGACAGATGTGTCAGTGCTGAAGAATGTGCCTCTGTGCTCATTCACAGAGTTTCAGGAGGGTAAACCTAAATGACCTCAGCTGAAGCAGAAAAGTACTCAAAGGCCTTAGATAAAACAAAACAGCAGCTCGATACAGTTATAACCACTGGCATTACAAACAGGAGGGAACTGCAGGCTGATAACAGACGACTCACGTGTGGTGGAGGAGAAGGAGGCTGGCCGGGGCCCGCTGGGGTTGACCGGTGGCAGGGGTGGCATGGCAGAGGGAGTGGACCTAGAGTGAACCTTGACCTCCACAGGGGAGCCGGGCATGGCAGGGGGTTTCTTCTCTCCGCTGTCTGAAAAGAGGATGAAAGGGACCTTTAAAAAACTGTCTGTGGACAGGAAACTACAGCAACCGGAACACAGGTCGCTGTCAACTTCAAACACAGGTCCACAACTAAAACAGCACCAGCCAGTTAGTTAGAATCAGTACCTCAGAGAGGTTCATGTCTTAAAAAAAAAGAGGTTTGAAGTAATGGAAAATTTAAGTTTGGTCGTTAACACAAAGTTCAATACTAAGACTGGCCTCTTGGCTGTACACTAGATGCTGGAAACACTTCCATATACAGACACCTTTGTCAGGAAGGTGAACGCACTTCTACTCTGACTAGAGATAAAACACAGTAACAACTGAGTACTATCTGAGTACAATAGTAGCTTCAGGAAACACAGGGGACTTTAAATCACATTAAGATGGATAATTGGGCCTAAATCCTGAAAAAGACTTAGTCAGAAATCCTCTTGAGGACAGTACTCACACAGGGCTCAGCCACAAGAAATCTATGTGACATTCATATAAGTGAGTGATTCTCTGACGTTTCCAGAATATCATTTTAAGCCTTCCCTCAAAAAATATGAACAAAACCTCTGTTTTTTAAAAGAAGCTTGTTCTCTGAATTAGCCAGATGTCATCCAGCCCTTGAGCTGCAATGCGATTTATTGGTGAAGTGCTAATGAAAAAGCTCATTGTGATGAGAATAATGTTCTGCTATTGAGAATTAGGGAGGAAGATTTCTGTATTTCACGGTTACCAACAGGACCTCAGAACTATTGAGGGTTTAATACGTACTCCCAGAACACACTGGCTCAGACACGAACACCAAATCCTGGAAAGGAAAACAAAAAAAACTTTAACAGGATTAGTGTTTTATTGCCCATGAGAAACTGAAAGTTCCTGAAGACTGCTGTCTCCTATCTAGAGCAATGCCAGCTGGTCACGGTGCTGTAATATATAGAAAAGAAACACCTGGCCAGTTATTAGAATAATAATTATTTGCATCCATGTAGCACTTTTCTTCTCAAAGGATCTCAAAGTGCTTTACATATAGGAGGGGACCCACATCATTCACTGTTGAAGTGCAGCCCCCACCTAGGTGAGGCGCAGGACACTCATATTATGCACTCGGTACACTTAATAATTAGATACGTAGTGAAAAAACCTCCCAAGTTATATAGTAAAAGCATGATCTTCAGCTGAGCTGCATGGCACAGGAGGGGAGGGGTATCAATGCCTGGCTGAGGTGACTGACCCTTTGAGCTGAAGAACAGCTGCAAGACTCTAAATTTTAGATTCATCACCACGACGAAATGGGATGAAAAACAAGAAGCAAAAGGAAGTCTTCACCCTTTTGCAGGTTTTGTTTTGCAGCTCCTAATCAAATGCTTTTAATCGAGACAGTTCTTCTCCCCAGATATATCCTCCCCCCAAAGACCAGTCTGAGTAATTGTGCAATTAAACAGATCAGGCTGTCTCAGGTTGTATTCCCTGTTACACCTTACTGCCCAGTTTTGCAAAGGACCTCCTTGTGTTATCCTAAGCTTAATAAGGTTCCCCACAATCTTTTACATGTGTAGCTCAATGTAAAAGAGAGCTCTGTGCCACCTGTGTTCAAACATGGTTGCTCACAGGTATTTCCTGTTTCATAACCTCACTCCCCACAGGCAGCTGGGAATTCTGCAAGGCCAGAAGTCTAACTGGAGAATTCAGCTTCCAATAAGTAAATATCAACTTCTGTATCATGTGCTGTCCCACTGAACCCTGTAGCAATGAACTGTATTTGTTACCTGCTTGTAAAACCTGCTGCAAATTAGATTTACATCTCTATTCCTTAAAGAGTATGCTGAAAGATTTCCTCTACCTACCAAGACTTTCACTTACAAACTTTAAAATTCTTCAACTCAAAGCTGTGGCAAGGAGCAGAAAACACTATGCTGTAAAAGACACATGATTACCATGGCCACAATGAAATCCAGTCACCTTCTACCAAAAACTAATTTATTTCTTCAAAAGCAAGGTGGCCATTTTCTGCAAAAACAGAGAACAAAAACTGATTGCCAGTTTATCTTTCAGAAGAGAACAGCATATCCTCTTTATACAAGTTCTGAACACCTGTCTGGTACTCTGCTGAGAACAAAAAAAGCAGCCTAAAATAACCCTTACGTTTATAGATTAAATTAATAAATTCAAATTACAGATATTAAAATATTCATCATTACCAGGAAGTTAACATATACATGTCAGAGCTAAGTGAAGCTTAGCTAAGTGCTAAGCAAAGAGCTAAGTGAAGTTCTTGCTGAAGAACACATCTTGACTTCTCTGTGAAGTCAGCCTCTACTCGTTCATTTGCAGCTGCCACATTCACACAGTGTGCTGTAGCAGGATGTGTTAAACAAGCACAAACAAGAAAAACTTGTACTTCTAAGGCCAGTTAGGCAGGAACAGTATCCGACCACAAAGTCACCTTGACCCTGTGTTCAGCCACAGGGGGTCTGCATTAGTTCCGGCTCAGCAGAGAATGGCTGCCGCTTCACCTCAGGCTGTCTTGGCCCTTCTCTCCCTGGGAGGGGGCTGCCCGGTTCTGCACTGCGCACACGAGGCAGCGAGGAGCCCTGGACAAGCTGAACTCTTGCGCTCGCACTGCTGCGCTCCGCTGTCACATGAGGTACATTCTGACAGCTTTCTGGGTCTTCCATCTGCGCCTCAGCTCGTTTGCAATTCCTGGCTCCGGCCCTTTTCTGTGGTAATGCAGAGCCTTCTGCACTGCAGCCAGAGGCTTTCCTCTGATCACTCCACCTGCTTTCCATCTCGACAGGGCTGGGGAGCAGCAGCAGGAAGTCTGGTCTTTGTGCTTCCACAGCGACGCTACAACTGCTGTACAGAGTTCTACAGAACACTTGGTCCAAAAGACCAATTAAATGGCATGAGATTTTCTCTCCGAGCTGGTGAAATCAACGTTTGTCACCTTAGAAAATTGCCTTCTCCTGGCTACAAATCTGTTTTATCTGCAGAGCTGCGATCCATGACCACTTGCATTCATAGTACTGAAAATGTCACAGGCTAACAGTGAAAGCTACACGACACCGGTCTGGGCAAAACTAGGAACTAATTTAAAAATCCTGGGTCAGTAATTGATGACAAACACTCCATATATGCATCCCTTTATTCCACAATAGAACAGTTCAGTCTCTGGCTAATAAGACGTATTAACACTGTGGTGTCTTCAATGGAAAACAGGAAGGGGAAAACAAAATGAGCATCTGCCAGAAGACTCCCTGTGCGTTGTGCTGCGCTGATCCAGAGCCCACTGAGCGTGAAAGACCTACACAAACCAGGACATGGAAAGACAAATGCCCACTGACTATATTTAGAGAGAGGAGACAGACCACGCAACCTGCTGTCAGCTGAGTGAGAAGGATCTTACTGTGGGGCCACCTTGGATAAATATTGATCCAGAGCAGTCTATTTGACTAGCTAGTCTGTGTGCCACCTGTTTTCAATTGAAAAGGAGAAAACCTGCTCTCTTAGAAGCAAAAACAAACAGAATAGAGCATTCACAATGCAATGCACACTACTGGCCAGATTGGCCAATTGATAAACACAGCACACCATGATAATTGCAGGAGGATAGATTTTTATTGTTTAAAATGAGATCACAGCTTTATTTCTACTTATCCAAAGCTTACCTCCTCCACCCTCAGCAAACAGTTTCAGCATTTGGGAATATTTAGTGTGCCATAAATTTGATAAAGGGGACATTAAGAGTCCTACCAGCTCTAAGAACAGGAAAGGTAGCTTTCTGTGGAAGTCAAAGACCTCAGAGTCCATCAATGTCACCTGTAATTTCCCCCTCATAGAACAGGGTAATTGAAGACGGATACCTGTATGTTACTGGAGAAAGTAACATTTTTGCTATATTTTGTATCACCAAAAAAAAAAAACAGGTGGACCATTAAACTCCTTCCATCTGGCGTTACCAAAGGAAGAGCCTTCATATGTTTCCAGTTATCTCAATAAGCAGACTCAGTGAACTTAGCTTACAACAGACTCAAAAAGTAATGGGGTGCCTCAGATGTTTTAACAGCCTAAATATCAGTTTCAGCAAGCTAAATGATGGAACATACATTTACAAATACGCCAGTGGGGAGCTGCATCATTGTGCAACCTACAAAGGGACAAACAGATGCTAATTCTACACTGAAAAGTAGGCAAAAAGTGGAAAATCAAGGTTTTGGCTGTAGAACCTTCAGATGTGGGGAGATGTGGGAGAAAGCAGGCCACAGCGAGGGTAAGGAGGCCAAAGCAGATCTGATAGATCCCCATTTCACCTCCCATGTTCATTGTCACACTGACCTTTCAATCTGTGTCCTTTCACAGAGGTCTGGGGCTCTCTGGGGCTCTCAATCCGCATATTTTCACAGAGGTCTGGGAGTCTTGATGCCAAAAGACACTATCCTTAATCTAGGGTTATTATTATTATTCCTCTTTCCACACACCTGAAGAAGCTTCAAAGCTGAAACATTGTTTTTTTTCTTTCCACTTTACAGTGTGGAACTACTGCTTCCACATACAAATAAGAAATGAAAAACAAAATGTAGAACTTGTAAATACATGCATACAATATTTAATACCAATACTTTGGATAGAAATACTCCATAAACTATTGGAGTCTGTACTAGTCAGTATTTGTTCCAGAGTGGGACAAATCCAATTGGATATATATTTTAGCAAATTCTTTGTTTATTTAGGACAGAAGTGTAAATCTTATTTTTTCAATTTTATTGCAAACGATCTCCTAATTTTATCTTTATCTGATTTTATCTCCTATTAACTCAAAATGAACATAAGGAAGGTTATAAAAATCTAGCTGTTTCTTTGACAGAAGACCGAATATAGGATTCCATACTCCCACAATCCTTGGTGTAAAGAAGTGTCTCCTGTGTTCAGTTTTAAATATGCTTTCCCACAGTTTCTACTTGTGTTCTCCGGTTCTTGTTTCATTGTAGAACCTGAATAAGTACATTAGGCTGTGTTTGTCAAAGCCTTAGTGAAGATTTGAAATATTTGAACCAGGTCTCTTCTATTCAATACTAAAAAAATTCAGCCAGGGTAGAACCCTTTGAGTGAAGTGATGTATCTGGTTGCTCATTTCTGGAATGGAGCAGCAATAATCTTTTTTGTAACATAGTGACCAAAACTGAAGCCAGTTTATTCACATACTGTATATTACTGTGTGTGGAAACCAGATTCCCACGTATTGTATGTATGTCTAGAGGAGTATTTTCTCAAGTCCTGTTTGTGTTTAACACAGACAGCCTCTGGGGAAAACCTACAGAGATCCAGGTGCTTCCAATCTCTTTGTCTAACAAGCATGCAAACCCACAGCTGGGGAGACTCAGGTAAAATGCAAAAAGCCAGATGGAGAAGGACAGGCAAGAGGCAAGGAAAAGTAGCCGTGAACCAGAATAACCTGGGTAACTAAACAGTTTTCACCTCGGAAACCCACGAAAAAACAAGGAGCTGTGTCATTATTCCACACATGGCGGAAGCACCGAAAGAGCTGTACCACTGTGGAGGAGGTATTAAATGTGAGAGACTGGCTGCAGAGGTTCAAGCCCTGAATGTGCCACTGGCTCATCCTGCGTCACCCAGAATCACCTACTGAGCCTCCTTGTGCTTCCAGTGACTGCTGGCTTTGGTGCAAAACTCCCTAGTCTCTGTATTTTGCTTTGAATAAATAAGTCTTCTAAAAAGAACTCATTACTACGTATCAGTTTTATTTACTTCCACAGTGAAAGAAGTACTAGTATGAATGTATCACTTGAGAAATAACCTAGCAAGATATCTGTGGAACAAACAGGCTGGAGAGTTCCAGCTCCTATAACACTGGTGCTGCTGACCAGGCCCCACAGCATTGACACTGCATTTCAAAACAGAACACCTTAGACTGGACTGTGGCTTTCAACACTGTGAGATACTGTGCCACAAGAAACAACTTAACCCCCTCCTAGTCAGGGAAACAAGTATTTGCACCTCAGTGAAAGAGAAGAAATTAGTTTTGGAATTAAAAAACAGCTTATATAAAAGTGATACCAGCAAAAAGGAAGACAATATTATGTCTCATATTGTCATAATGTCACCCTGATCCAGTACTGTAACCCGCTGGTTAAATTCTGTATCTAGAGATTTTAGCTTCTGCTGACACAGTTTAAGACCATTTAGAAATGAATGGTACTGTACAATGCAGTGCTCTGTGCTGAATTCTGTAGTTCTCTAGTGTGGACTGAGCCTTCACATACTAACCCAAAAGCTCATATCACTATGATTCAGGTGGGTAGCTGCGTCAGCATGCATAGTCTGCAAAGGAACAAGTAATAGGTTTATTCCATGCTGAAAAGAGAAGAAAGAAAACACAACGTTTCGGCCGTGGAGCCTTCTTCAGGTTTGCTCGTTATGATTCAGCTCAGCAGCTCTGACCTAGTGGATATAAGTAATATTCCTTTGTTTGAAAGAACATTAAGGGTGATATAGATTTAACTTACATGAGCCTTACCCTGTAAAAGGATTTTGATTAAATGTATTGTGAGATATCTGGGTGTTATAAAGGGCTAAACATTCTGTGCTTATCCAATGTAGCGTGCATTTGTTTTGTAATGGAAAGCCAATCAAAATCAAATTATGGCTTGAATGATTGTTTATGCTGGAGGGACAACTCGGACATATGTAAAACATTACGAACAGGTAGAAACAAATGAAGGAAAAATAGAAAACAAAGCAAAAAGATAGTATGCCAAAAAATGAGTCATCTTTATCTGCAGTTTTAGATCGATACTACCTCAGATCTGCTTGGCAGTCAGTCAAGAATTTTGTCTCCTGTCAGCTTTGTCACCTCCTCCTATACCGCAGCAACACGCTCCAAAGGTGAAGTACGAGGGACACTTCAACACAGCTTTGCTTTCTCAGACTGCTTGAACAGGTAACAGAGACCCAGAGTCTTCTCTTGTCTCTTGCATGAGTGCAGAGGAGATCTCCTGCCAAGTCTGTTGCTTGACTTCATAAACTAAAGACCTCTCCAAGTCCACCCAATGACTTTCAAGAACGAATAATGCTAAATGTGTTTTGAATATCAGAATATGCCTAAAAAAACAAGCTTTTTCCCAGATTCCAAAGTAACTGATTCTCAAATTTATTGCTGTGTCGTGAATATCCTTTTCACTTTAAAGTGGCTTGTCAAAACCTGATTTCATTTTCATTCTAAAAGTCTCTTAACTGCTGAGTTAACCTGAAACGGTAGACCCCTTTCTAAATTGCCAGCACTGAAAAGACCTCATGTTTCTAAACATTTCCCTTGGTCAGGATGTGCATTACCTATAATTCCAAAGAAATAGCAGCACAAAATACTAGCAAAAGCAAAAGAAAGAACAGTCCTATAGTTACGCCTCAACAGTTTGTAGCCTTTTTAGTGTCTGGAAGGGAAGAAATAATATGATAATATGATAAATCCAAAGGAAAACAAAAACAACAGTGGAATATTATGGTCCATGACCAAAGAGGCGAAAGGGTTAAGCTATCAGCTCTTTAATTGCAGTGCTGCCGATACACCCCAGCCCCCACTCTGTCTGTCCTCTCTACCATATGGATCTAATCGGGCAAGAGCCAGCCAGCTGGGGCCTCCAACAGTCACCTGTGACAGAGAAAAGGGGACAGAAGGCTTCAGATTCTTATCCAGGGGAGAGACAATGTGTTTGCGGGAGAAAGAGAGGAGAGGGGAGGGGGAAGGGTGGAAGAGGGGGGCAGTCCAGAAGCCACGAGACTCACAATGAGGCAGAGAGAACGGACTCTGGCGGAAACAATGACTGCACCTGGTCCCTGCCTGTCCACACGCGATGACAATGTAGCACACATCTGTTCCCAGACTGCACTGCCCCACCCCCACTCCCGGCAAAACCACTCTTTTTCATTACAGCATAGCAACAGGTTTGAGTCCACCACCCCCACTCCAGCCCTAGTCACTCAGCTTATGAAAAAATGCATGTTTTCCCATTTTCCGACAAAAGACAGCCCCCTTCCTTGTCTTTGCAGCTACAGCAGAATGCCTTATTTAAATAAATAGAGCTAAGGAAATTAACCTTTCAAACATTTACAAGAGGTGCCCATCAAAAAGAAAAGGTGTCTTGTGCGTGCAGTACAATCTAAATAAACTGCTTTTGATCAGCACCTCGTTTGGGCTGATTATTCATTGCTGTCTGTACAGGATAATAGATTTATTCACTGCAGCAAACAATGTTTTTTCTATGACTGGGAGGCTCATTCTAAACAAAGGGAATCAAACAAAAGCCTTCAGACACCTTTAGTTTTACATTAAACAGCTCTACAGAGACTGGCGCTGACCTTGTGCAAAATTAGTTCTTATTTGGCCAGCAGACATTGTTCCAATGACAGCTTACAACTATCCTATACGCTGTCTGATTTCTCCGTGTTAGAAGTTCCTCCAGCAATGACTGGATGAGGTAAACAATAAAGGCCCCACTGGTCTCCCCAGCTGGAGTTTAAAACTCCTCCAGTTTTACCTGAGCATAGCATAACGACACAAAAATGGTTAGAAGCAAGAGGAGGCCATTCTGCCCATTTACCCCATTTGCTAGTTAGTATCTCGTTGATGGAAGGATTGTATCCATCTGTTTCTTTAATAAGAGTATTGGCTTTAACAACATGGCTGCATAGCTTGCTTCATGCTCCTACAACCCTTTGTGTAAAGCAAAAGTCTTTACACACACTAGTGTGTGTCCCACTAGTCAGAATGGGAAGTCTGTCTCTCGTATCAGGTAGTTTCCACCTGTGTCCTCTGGTTCAGGTTTCATATTTTATTCCCAAGTCCACTTGGTTGACTCTGTCATTGCCTTTGTGGATGTTGAATGGTTTTATCTGGAGGTTGTTCACCACCAGAATCCCATCATGTAAAGAAACGCTTTCAGTTAATCCATTTATAAACTACCCCTGCACACACTGAGAACCCATAGCAAGGACCTGTTAGAAAATATTTTTGTAAAAATATTTTTGGTGTGCAGAATTCTATAATATGGTACAGGTTCACAGTCATCTTAAGCCTGCTTCCACGTGTGGTCTGAAAAGCACTATCTAGGAGAGCCAGGCTCAGTGATTACTTAAGGGAGCCCCTCCTCTCTTGCTCCCTAGTATAAGTAACCCCCAACAAATTTATGCACCACTGAATACAGGCCAAAGCAATAATGCAATGTTTCAGTTCATGACCAACAGAACACACCGTCCCAGTGTGCTGTTCAGGCAGAACGTGTGTCAACGGGGAGAATAAATTAGATGGTGCAGGAGCTGTCCAGACAGACAGCAAAAAGAACAGTTGTTCTGACTTTGTTTCATCAGCTCAAACTATTAGACCTTCAAATACAGTGTGCATTTATCTTGGCTCAGTTGATTAGCTTAGCCTAGGGCCTGAACAGACTAAGTTGGGCCTAGTCCCAAGATAAATAAGGTACCTTCTTATAAAACGGCATTTTTTTCTCCCTTTTGTAGCCATTTCTTAAGCTACAAGTCTGTATTTAAGAGGTTTTCTAACTGGCCTTATATAATGACTAGCAATTCCCAACTATAAAGCCTCTTAGTCTTGAAAACATATTCTACCAAAAATGTTTTAAAAGGAGTTGAAATGTTAAAATTGCAAAAAACAAAATTACCTGTAATATATGCACCCGAATGGAAAATGAATTACTGACAAAGAGGAAAAAGAGTTTGGCCAGAGATCTTCAACGATCTATAGCTCAGGAAAAGTGGCATGCCAGACTCGTAAATACTACACTCTGTTCGAGACCGCTCATGACCAGGGAGTCTACACGCATTGCAGGTTTGGCGGCAGAAACAGAATCGTGTGTGTGCATGCATACCTCTCTTCTGTTCTGGCCGATTCCAAACTCAAAGCCCCTTTGTGGAGTTTAGTTTTCATGCAGTCCTCATAGTCACAGGGAATCTGACCAGCCAGGCGTCTGAGATGCCAATAAAATCTAATGGAGTCTCTGGAATAGTTTGGTAAAACTTTGCACGTTTTGCTGCCCAAGCACAGGTACAATCCAGGATGAGAGCCATGAAAGCCATGAAGGTAGAAGGTAGCAAGTTCTTAAGGAGTGAAGAGGAGAAGATGATTGATATTCTGAGGGAAGGAGGGTGCAGTAATCTTAACCTGGTGATTTTTGTTTAAGGGAAGCATCAAACAAGAAAGCAAGGAGGGAAAGCAGTAACGAGAGAGCCTGGCAGGGAGGGTGACATCGTTAAGGTCATTAACACACAGACAACATAAATGGGCTCCATAAAGCCCCTTTCCTGATGGCTGCTTTGGGAAGCATTATATTATCCAGTCATTATATTAACTGCTCAGAGCTTTGTTACAGACTCTCAAAACCCCCTTCACCTCTCACAGCTAATTGATGGATTTCTTTCATGCACGTTAGGAACGTTCCAACCAAGAGCCGGATTCTCTCTTGCTTGGAAAGAAATGGGTCTAGACCAACTCTGCAAACAAGCAAAGTCTACAAAAATGGTTTATTGTTTCCTCCACCTTGCACAGAAACTTAAACAGCAGCATGATTTCACGTCACTAATTGAAAATGTTAAACAAGAGACGTGCCAATTTCATTCCAATCTCCTTTTATTCTTACGCTGCTCTTTAATCATGAAAAAAAAATAGAATCAAAGGATTGAAACACAAAGTGCTGTTTAGGTGACAGTTTTAATACAACACCATAAGACAAAGGCAATATGAGGGGATTAATATTACGTAACAGACGTGCAAAATTAATGCTAAGCAAGGTTACAAGTAACACAGCAGTACTATTTTACATTTTTTACTTTCACCTCTTTAGATTACCGAGACGATTCCCTCAGAATGCAGGCGAGCTACACTACCTAACATGGATCGCAGTTCAGACACTAAAACAACACAAGGGTCATACATGCTGTCTAACTTACATTTCAGAAATGTGCTAATGCACTTATCCTGTGCCCAAGCCTGTGTGTTTTAAACATCTCTCTACTCTAATGGCTGGATAAGAAATCCAACCCAGCTAAAATGTGCTGCTCACTATACCTACGGTCAACATTTGCTGGAACACTTAAACAGCCTGTGAGAAAAACAGTAAATCATTCCTAGAGGCTGTTAAGTATAATAAGTATTTTGCAATGCTCTTTTCTTTTCATGTGTCTGTCTCTCTTTCCTTTAATTTTACTCTTTCTTGTTAAGGAAGATTTGGGAGAGATGAGGAAAGGGGACTGGAAATTTTAGATTTTCCTTTCATAAATTGCTTGCAGTTGAAACACTGTACCAACAATTTACAAGTTGTGTAGTGTCATTTTAATATGGATATTATGCATCCCAGCATTTTATTTGTGTAAAATGCAATAATAACACATATAAAAAAATAAATTAGGCTGAAATGTTATAGTATAATCTACAATTTACAATTTTGTAGCAACTATGCAGCTATAAGTGTTGGCAATCTATAAGTTATTTGTATAATTTGTATCATAGTTAAATATAATTATAGTTTTTCCGAATATACATTTACCTTCACTGGTATTAGGCAAGATGAATCTCGAATTTAATATTTGGGTGTTTGTATTCATATTTACAACTGAATTATCTGTACACTAGATATTAAGAGTGGTCTTGTTATAACAAGACAGAATGTCTTGAAGCGGCTCTGGCTATGGCCTTGAAATTATCTTATTTAAATGATCTCTTTTTCTGAAGCACTCTGGGAAAAATGTTTTAAATTTAATGTGAGTCTACGGGGATTTAGAAATAATGCATCTTAGCAGACATAGAGGAATTTCAAAACTCTTTACAATGTTGTTATTCAGCTTCTATAGTTGTACTTTTGGCTTCATTATCTATGGCTACCTTTGTAATTATAAGTGTCAAAGTAATTAATGTTTTGCATATGGTGCATCCATCTAAAAATCACTTATTGGAAAAAAAAGAACTTAGGATATTATAGTACAGGCTTGTCATGTACCAAGCCATTTTACATCTGTAACTTTTAGCTTTGGCAAGTTCGTTAACCTGTTCTATAGGCAGCTGAGCTTCCCACAAACTTTAAAAAAAAACATTGTCAAATGTTAACATTCTATGGCAGAATTGTTTTAGCACAAACTCCTTATCAGGAATTTTGGAATTTGTACAGTGTTGTATTTGTATGTCACAGCAGCAAACTTTATCAAAGATGATGATATCGGTTCACATCTCATGTTCATATTTTATTTTAAAAGTAAAATTTAAGAGAAGCATCATGGTACTTTTTTCAGTTTTATTCTTGGAAACTTCTTTTTTTTTAATCTGCTAAGAATGTGCTGTTCATACAAGGACATCTAGGATCTTTGCTACACCATCAAATGTTTTTTACAAATATCACAGTATTATCTTCACACAATGTTAATCGAGCCTGCACTCATGTTTAATTGACACACAATTTTTCACACAGGTTAAAGGTTTGGTGTTGTAGACCTCCATGGAAAGAATCTCAGTTTGGTAAGCAAATTTCAGAACTATAGCCTAAGAGCAGGAATTTCATGTCCAGTCTCCAGCCTACAAGAGGGCATGCGCGCTGTTAAAACTATTCAATGTTTACTTTAATTTCATCATGCTATCTGTGTGTACTTTGAGAAAATGCTTATCCCTGTTCTCCTGTCCATCCCTGTGGCTATCCCACACAAAAAAATTCCACACTCCCACATGGAGAAGTTGCTCGTGTGCAGTGAGGAATAAAAAGCCCTGTGCTGCAGAGATGCTGTCCCATGTGATTCCCGAAAAGAACGGATACAGATAACAAAGGAAGACAGCTGTAATAAAGAACAAAAGAGCAGCAGGGAGCCACTATCACTGTCTGTTGCTCAGTAGGGGGGGTGATGTTAAACTTGGGACAGTTATTGTGTTACTATGTGTAATTATTCAAACCTTGTGGTAAAAAAAAATCAGATCAGATTGCTGCCTGTCTCTTTCAGAGGTTTCTCCCGTTTAATCAATCATGAAGTTCTATTTGTCCCAAGGAGAATGTGAAACAATTTGTGACAGGTTAAAGGATTCATGACCCAGAGAAGTGGTGCTTACTCTGGATTTCTGCCCAGTCTGGGCTGTCCAACCTGTGCCGCTATGAGCGTCCGGAAAACTCAAAACTGGCCATGGCCAAAACAAACAATCATCCCTGGGGGTCAGAACGTAACAGATTATTTAACTGAGGGAAACTGCTGTCCTGCCATGCAGAGGTGCAACACAAGAACCCATTCCGTCTGTGTGTGTCTCTCTCCCCTGCCAAACTGACAAATTTCAGCTTTCTGGAATCTGTTTCAGAGCGTTCTCCCACAAGTCACACAAAAGGCACCTTGTTTCACTGCCTCGCCTCACCAAACAGCAGATTTTACCCCTGCTAGAGGACGTTTTTACTAAGGGAAGTAAAACTACTTTTAATTTTGGAGGTGAAGAAAAGACAAACAGACCAAAAAAAGGAACAAAAAAGATATTGCAATACAGGTCAACCTTGTCCCCCAAAAAGCTACCAACCAGTTCACATGAAACACCTTCCACCTCAGTACCAGAGACTAAAAAAGTATATGCTGTTGCAGTTAAGTACTGCGAAGGGCATAGAGCTCCATTCACCTGACAGGTAATGCCTCTGTTTCCTTTTGGAATTAATTTCTCCTTAACCCTTTTTGAGCAACAAAGAGTGACACGGGTCACTTCTCAGGGCACAAGTCATGGCTTCAGGGTCTACTCCTGAATCTCACAAAGACACAGGACAGGCCACCAATTCTGCCTCATTGCTGTCCAAATGACAAGCTCAATAGACCCAAGCTGGACAAAAGAGCCATTCAATACCATGGCTCCCACACGCAATAACATGGCTATTTTCGAGCAAATTATTTTGATGGAGCCCAGGTCTAAATCATGCAATGACAGCAGCGAAGCCCGATATTACATCTCCATTCACTGGGCTTAATCCAGTATTTCCTGTTCAGGTCAAAGCAGATGCAGCATTTTTTGTCCGTGAAACGACTGCCCATAACCCCTCTGTCAGGATACAGAAGGGGCTTTCAGCAGCTCGAAATTCCTACACTTCTTCTGAGAGGTCGAAAGCCATTTGTCAACTACTGGTAACATAAAGTTACCCTGCGAGAAACACATAATGCAGATGTAAGCAAAACATTAATTGCATTAAGGCTGAAATAATGTTTCAGAAAGACGTGGCTCCATGGTGTGTGGTACTGTATCACTTATTCAACTGGAGAAGAAATTTCTGATGTCTCCACTCGATCTTCTGTTTCCTGCATGCCACCCAGTAGTAGCACTGATGTGGGTCCCCACATACAGTATGTAAAGTGAAACTTGATCTAATGAGATGAAAAGCACTATATAAATGCGAGGAAACTGTATGATTTCTGCAATGTAACTGTTTATTTTGCTTTTAAATGTCAAAAAGGGCTGCTGGATTTTGAAACATGCCAGTTACATTTGTTGCAGCAGTATCACAAAAAAAAAGCCGGCAGCCGCTGACTTTGAAGACGGTGTGAACATGCAGGAAAATTTCTGCACCATAATGAAGGGTTAAGCAGCAGGGAGACATGTAAATCAATCAGCCTGATACTTACAAAGCAAAATATGCAACTTAAAATTCTTTACTGCTACAGGAGCGGTCTGTCCTTCAGTGAGCCTGTGTTCAGCTGTGCCCTGTTCACCAGATGCTGTCAAAAATGAATTCTGCTATGGATGAAGATTTGATTATCAAGTACGTGGTGAAGAGAGAAAACACAGCAGTGGCTTTGGCTTTAAAAAAAACAAAAGAACCCAAATCAACTCTGCTCTTTCTGTCACTGTGACACACAACAGATGTACTTTAACAAACCCTGTTCTATCTGAAGGCAGTTTAGACTTTGCAGACTTACTCATCAAGAGCCAGAGTGGGTAAACTGAGCTTCTCCAGGCTTCCCCACAACAATTCAGAGACAAATCCTGTCTCTTTTTCAGCACCCCAGGAAAATCCCTTCACCCCTGTAGCTCATGTTTAAGACAAATTTACCACCAAAACATTAAACCCATACAGAAGTCCAAAGTTTTATTTGAAACCATTGTCCCTGGCTCTTTCAAGGGCTTCAGTAAAGACCAGGAAGGCCACACAGGCTAGATTCAGGGCTTCCTCGCATATAAACTTAAAAAGATACCAGCCAGACAATAAAAACAAATGCTTGTATTTTTGGTCCATTAAATCACAGCGTGTGAATTCAAAACTCTGATTAGCTTTTGCATTCACTGTGCCCTTCACTTGAAAAGAAATGTATACCTCAGTCCACATACAGTACCTAGCCTGCTACACAGAGCACAGTGAGCAAGAAACTTTGCTCTGGATTTAAGGAAAGAGCAATGACAATTTACTTGATTCTAGAATTTTAGCTTTAATTAAGAGACATTCTTAAGAATGCTACAAGAGAAACAAATATAGACCAGAAAACAAAAGTTTGCCTAGGACATCTAGTGCTTTCTGAAAACGGAAGTAGCAGATAAAACCCCTGCTCTGTTCTACTTTCCCAGCTCCTTGACCACCCAGTGATGACTCTTACCTTAGCAGTCAAGAAGAAATCGTGACGAAGCAGAGAGAGAGAGAGACTGTCCAGCAAATAACTGTCCAGCAAAGCAAAATCATTTAAAAAAAGGCCTTGAAGAGACACGGTCTTCCTCACCTCCTCTGTGTCTCAGCCTGTCTTTATTTTTTACTGTAATCCTCTCTTTTCTTGTTGCTTTCTTTTCCTCCCTCCCTCCTCCTGACACCTTCATATGTCAGGCATGCGTACCCTCTCCCACATATGTGAGCTCCAGCTCAGCCTCAGCTGCCTATCCAAATCCAAGGAAACACAGATGGGTCCCAGATGGAAAAGGCTATCCAAGCAGACCAGCTCTCGCTCTCTCGCTCTCCCTCTCTGCACCAAGCCAGCACTGCCCCCTCCCTCTCCCCAGCTCACGGACACTTTCCTCTGTTTCCAAGGGCTGCCTGCCAAGCTGATGTCACCCCTAGGCCACACCCCCCGTATGGATCCCAGCCAATCTGCTGCTAATCTGTTTAATGTATTTACCGAAGGCCTCATAATTATCATAACTAATTGCTCTGGCACACACAGGCAAAACAAAAGCCCTGCCAAGTCCACTGTGATCCTCGTCAACACCCTACCACCTCCTCACCCCCAACAGACAAGTCTTATATTTTTCAGGATACATGTATGTATAGGTTTGATTAGCTTGATTTTAGCTCTCGGACTCTGCAAGGTGGTGGTCGAGTTATTTCCAGTAAACCTGTCTCTACCCTGATGATGCACAAAAAAAACAACTGAAAAGACGTTTCTTTAGCAGAAATCATTCCATTCTCACTGACTTGTTCAGCAGAGAGCACAGTGTTTCAATGCATGAAAACAAAAGGTTTTTTCAGTTGTTTTTTTCTGCTCACGGTTACAAAAAGCAGGCACGCTTTTCAATTTAAAAAAAATATAATATCTTTTTTTATCTTTTCCCAGGGCTGGGGGATTTATAGTTGTGAACGAATACCTTCTGTATTTTACTGGAAATAATACATTGTACTTCAGAATCACTGACTCAGCACAGTACTTCCACGAATCTAGCTCTCTAAATTAAGATCAAGCTCTTTGCAATCCAATTATTTAGCCAAGATGAAATTTTAAATAATGTAGATATCCCATGACTATTCGTTTCTTACAGACAGCACTTATTTCTGTTCCTAGTTGCATATATGCATACAGCAATAAAACCATAAACTGTATTCTCCCAGTTTCTTATTAGAGCAAATTGGTTCACTACCAGCAGATAACCTTTACATGGCCTACGTTACAGCCGGCTTTCCACCTATCACAACTTTCGGACACCTTATCTCATCCTTGTCTGATCCCCTGCTCATCTTATTTTGGCATTATTACTTAGGTACTTTCGGACACCTTATCTCATCCTTGTCTGATCCCCTGCTCATCTTATTTTGGCATTATTACTTAGGTGGTTTACTGGTACTGTTTGCTCTTTCTAAAGTATTTATTATCTAACAGGAATCACTGTGCTTTTTTAATTGCCTCTTGAATGGTTTCCCAGTCCTGTAGGCCAAGAAAACAAGTGTAAGAGAGTGGAGCATTGTGCGCCAAACGTGGTTCACGTTTGCATATATTATAGTGACTGATTTGAGAACAAGACACATGCCCCAGATTGAGAAGAATGTGGAATAAAAGGATAAGTGATAATGCTAAAAAGATCCTTTTCTTGTTACTGAAACACTGATTTAGTGGAGCACACAGCTCAACACAAGGCCTGCAGGAGTGCAGAAGTCACAGGGGTTCTCTGTCTGCACCGCACACAGGCTCCTGGGAGATCTGCAACTGCCATTTTTGGTTCACAGTCAAGCAGCACAGAGTGACTCGCCGACACCTCTCCCGTCTCCCCTCCCGTATACTCAACCACATCTGAGTCTCTTCTACCAGAGGCGGATGAACGTTCCTGCAGGAGGGAACTTCTGTTTGAACAGAGCCTGGCTCTTCCCTCTCGGAATTCACAGTTGTTATCCAGCTAGAATTGAAAGGGCCTGACGATTTTCAACTTCCGCCTTCTTGAGACAATCCAGCATGCTCAAAAATACACATTAATTCATAAAAACACTCTGGGATTAATTTCCACTGAGTGAGATAAAGGAGGCAGAATACGCATTAAGAAACAAACACCCGCAGTGTATGTTCTATAAGCACAATATCCTGGGTGCTTTTCTCTTATGAAGGCTTTATTAAGGGACTTTATTTTATATTTTTTATTTAAAAAGCTATTTAAAATATAAGACATACAGTACCAGGATACACTGTTTTACTTAAGCACTGTAGTATCAATAGAAAACTTAAAATGTGTCATATTAAATGAAAACACAACTAAAATGTACGACCTTACAAAAAGAGAAGAGCAACGCAACAACAAAACACTGTAGCAATGCTGAGTTAGTGTAGAAAACCCCAGCCTTCCTTTGATGAAACAAATGTAATGTACAAATGTAATGTTCTTTCCGCAATGCTGGAAAGAATTCAGCGAGTCCTGATCTTAAAGGTCAGTTAATCCAAGTTGCCTTGAATATCATCACAGGTCACATTTGTGAAGAAAAGCTTTAGCCAGCCAACCCACAGAGGACGAGGGGTCTGGAAGCTGAGGCTGTATGGAGAGTTAAAGACTTCTAAGCAAGACCTCTGCAGGCCAGTGCAAGCCTGCACGGCACTTTGTCTTTCACATCCATCACAAACCTTAACCCTCACTTCCCTGCTTGAGTCGATCGGTAGTGTTCGTGCGAGGGCCCTCCTGAACTTACTCAAGCCTACCTTTAATGTATTTATTTGTACAAGAAAATGATACAAGGCTGTGTATATGATTGCTTTTCTCTGTTCCCTGCAGCTGCCAGTCATTGGGGTAAAAGAAAAAGGAAATGGAGCCTCTGTACCACAGAGTGAGATATCCCAGCCTGCCCTGCACATCTGGTTCCAGTCACACTCACTCTCAGAACATACTTTTAGAAAAATAAACAGCAAAATTTAAGTGACCACTCCGCTTATTGAAAACAGAGCAGAGCAGCGAAGGATTCTAGGAAAAATATATACATACATAAATCATTACTGGGCTGCCAAACCTCCCTAGGTAGTGCTGATACCACGGACAGAATGTTATTTCTGAAGTCCCAGCCTGACCTTCTTCTGCATGAAGTGAAACAGATTACAATGCCAAGGCTGCATCATTCCCTAACTCCAACCTCCACAGCTACACCAAGAGAGATTTCTTATTCTGTCCCAACAGTTTTTGAGCATTACACATTACAGCATTCCAGTCAGCGATTTCTGAGCTTCCTCCATCTGTGGGAGCTTGTTTTTGTCTTGGTTAAGGAAGCTGCTCTACACCCGAAGCCACAAACTCTGATGTTATTCAACCGGCTCACATTACCTTAGAAGCTATAGCTTTTGCATGAAATCGACTGCATCTTAAGTTTCTGGTTAAAGCCTGCAGTCTTAACAGTGGATAAGAGTTCAGCTTTCTGCACGGTGAAAAGTGAAAGCCCACAGCTACAGGTCAACAAGTGTGTCTCTAAAGTGGGGATACTGTTGACCTTAAGTACCATGACAGTACGACTCCCATCATCCATCTCTGACAGGCTGACAGGAATCGTGCGGAGAAGTGACTCATTTTAAATGTGACCCTATACTCCTGGTCTTGGTCAGCCTGGAAAATGTATTCACAATTATTCCACACTCCCAATGTCTCTTGTGAAAATGTTGCTTGTTGCTTCTCAACAAAGTCACAAATAACAACCCGCAGCAGCTGACATCATTTTTCTGAATATTTTTATTTAAAAAAAACAACTAGCCCCAAAGGCCTATAGTAGACCTATGCAAGTTTTTTTCTTAAAAATAAAAATCAGTAACTACAAACTATTTTTGTTGTACTGAATTTATTATTTTTTGTTCTGGGGCCGCGACATTGATCTCACAGCTCACGGTTTGCACCATTCTGCAGTACAGCAAGCTGAAAACAACACAAAGAAACTCTCATCTCTTTTGTCTTTTAGACAAGATGAGCCTTTAAGCACATAAGTGGAATAAGCAGCTTTCTGGAAATGGCAGTTTTTAAAACTATCACTGAGTCAAAAGTGCAACAATCACACTTCTTGCCAAAGAGGTGCCGTGAGTGGCCAGACTGCTGGAGTGAATCATTCTCTCAACAGGAGAATGGATAGCCCCTGTCTTAACAGCCAGTTATCTTAAAGTGTTTACAAGCCCACAGGCACAGAACAGCAGAGTAAATGGGCCTTTATATGAGAAAGCAAGGCCCCGAAACTGCAGGGATTCTACAGTAAACAAGAACACACAAGATCTCAGAACACTTAACTGCCAGGCATCCTACAGTGGCACTTAATGTAGTGCCTCTACCTTTTCATTTTCAAAAAGAAACACATTTCAAGAAGAAACAGCATTGTTTTCTAATGCAAAAAGCAACAGTTTAAGAGGCTGATTCAAAATGTTTTCTTTCTATTCTGATTTTGGATCCTGTTAACTAGCTTCCAGCGTAATATTCTAGGAACCTCTCTGCCCTTGTTTTTCTGACACAAGTGTTTTTTTAAAAAGGGATGCAGAAGAGTTTTTTTTACAGAGCATTTTGCTTTTTCACATTGTTAAACCATGGCCACATGAGCTGACAAATGCCTTTATTGGATCAGTAAAGTTATTCCAAGGGAATTGAATAGATAAGGTGTTCTTAACTTTGTTGCGATCAGTCAAACTAAATGCTTCGGGTATAATCATCTACATCTTTTATGTTGAAGGAAAGCTTCTTGAAGCGTTCTATGATTTCTTGCAATTTTTACCACTAGGCAGAGCTCAGACTCATCAGTGGTTTATCCTTGATTTAATGGAGCACAGATCTGCACCTTGTGATGACATATCTCTCAAAATCATCAT
The DNA here is from genome assembly GCF_055471065.1 of Atractosteus spatula. Classification (NCBI taxonomy): domain Eukaryota; kingdom Metazoa; phylum Chordata; class Actinopteri; order Semionotiformes; family Lepisosteidae; genus Atractosteus; species Atractosteus spatula. The sequence continues at coordinate 15,329,583 of NC_142724.1, forward strand.
TGTGATTAACTCAAAAGCTTAAAAGGGGGAAATTATTCAGCCCATTTAACTCATATGATTGCTAATGACTTGTCAAATTGAGGATCTCATTCAGTCACGTCTTAAAAAATGCAAGGGTACAACTTTGACATCATGGCTGAGCTACTTATTCCAGACTCCCACAACACTTTGTGTAAAGACGTGCCTCTTGTTCTCATTCCTAAACGCACTATCCCATAGTACCTACTTGTGTCCTCTGGATCATGATTCACTCTTGTTCTGAAGAAGGTGTCACATCATTGTTGTCCCTGCACTGATTGCCTTATTTCACTCATTGAGATCCCACCTTCCACCCATTAAACATGTAAAGGGCCAGCCCCTGAAGCAAGAAAAACTCCATTGACTTCCATGTGGCCTCCCCCTCTCCCCCTGCCCCTACTGCCATTGTGCTCTGCTTGTCAATCGCCTCATCTCATCCATAACAAATGGCTCCAGGTTTCTTTTTTTCCTTCTTTTCCCCCTTCTTCCCTCTGGATGAAAGGCAGGCATTGAGCCTGCAGTGGCATTCCAAAACCCCAGCCCACGGCTCCAGAGTGTCTGGCTATCCAGCACTTCTGGGAGCGATTAGTTTAAGCAAGGCCTGACCCGCCTACTCACCCATGGAAAACCGTCAGATCTCTCATTACACTTGAGGGAAGGAGTGTGTGTGTGCGTGCGCGCGCAAGGGTCTGGGTAAGTGTGTATAAGTGTGTGTTTGTGCGTGTTGGTGATGTATGTGTTTAAAATGGATCTGAAGAGTTTTACATTTGACTGGATGCGTGATGCAAAATTTCCCACTGGTTCAAGCCAACTCCACCCCCCCCCCCTCCATACACACACACCTCCACCAGCACAATGATTAAAAATGATTAAGCTTCTCCTCACTGTATTATGTAAAGCCCACTATCCTGCTGAACTCGATATTCCTTACGATCTGTACAAACACCACTGAACTCTCAGTGCAGATAGCTTTGACAAATTCTTAAACCACTGGTGCATAACTGGACTCCTTTTAAGGGGGCAGCAGATCTCTATAAATCGCCAAAAGCTAAGGGCCTTAGAAAACCACAAATAAATTAATTTTGCTTAATTAGCTCATTAAGAGATCATGTGGGATGTTAACCAGAGGAATGGAGAAGTGCACCGCTGTCCCAGGATAAAAGCAAAAGAAATCCTAAAAGTGCAAATACAGAATTATCAGTCCTTGAGATACAGAGATACAGAAATGGATACTAGAGATACTAAGATGATCCCAGACTTTCTTCATTGCTCAAACCAGGTTGCTCACTTAAACACTCTTGTGAGACTTAAGCACGTCTTGTCCCTGCCTCTCCTTTCTTAAATACACCAGTACAGTATCATGTCATGCCAAATACAAGTGCTTCCCATCTCAGCAATCTGTTCTTTACATTTTGGTTAAAAAAAATGCAAAAGTGGAGACGACAAAAAGCAAAAGAAAGGTTTGCAGCAACAGGAAGTGGGCTCTGCAGAGCAATGAACCAGACAGGAAAAAGCACTCCAGAGGTATGGTTCACTGCAGATGCTTCAGAAGAAGACAAAAGAGCCTCTCTGGAACAGGTAAACTCTATAAAGTGCCATCAGGTGAAATGCACAGGAAGGGCCCGAGGTATGATGTTATCCTGCAGCAGTTATCAATCACACCAGAGAGAGGTCACCTAATCCCTGTATAGAGCATAATAGTGACTGGGAGCAGGGAGAAAGAGGCTAAGAGGTTAATCAGCCAAAATGCAATAAATGACAACCTAAGGTCAATGACAAGGGATTCAGGTGTCTACCAGAGATCCGCCGCAATTATGCTCATAAGATGAGAAAAGAAGTTCAGAGAGATGTCAAATGTAATCACAGGAATCAGATACAAAACAGAGGTTTTAGTCAAAAGGGAGCTACAGATGCTGGGAGTGTAAACTATACATGAAAAACTGCTGCAGCGTGTCTAACTACTTTTACAGCTCATCCAAACAGTATGGCACCAGGGTCTTGCTCAGGTAACACCCAGCGAGTCAGCAGCTGAGCTCAGGGGTGAACAGAGAACCTTCTTGAAATACCACTAAAGCACTTTACAAGCTTTACATGATCAATTACATTTATATTTAATTTCCTCTGTGCTGCGCCCTCATGTATTACTGTAAATGAAAATATATTACAAGATAATTAAGAGGAAATAGTTTTACAAAAAGGATCCACTAAAGAAGAGCCAGAGCCACAACTTTATTAATATTCTTTGTTACTATACTTCAAATATATTATCAAGTAATAGCCACTACCTTACTGTTTTCCCAAATGCGAAAGACAACACCAAATTTCAGTTCATGTGAACCTAAAAAAAAAGAAAACTTCTTGGCCAGGAAATGTACAAGGCCTGTTGTATGTTCATTCTCATATTAATTAAGGGGATTTCTGTGTCATCACAGATGAAAAGAGGAATACAGAGCGAGTTTTCATTTCAGGGCTATGAAAATACGTTTAAAAGAGCAAGCTCTGTCTCTCTGCCTTCCTGGAGAGAAAAGGGAAAGTGATGAAAAGCAGTAATGCTGGGTCCTGTTTGAACACCTGCAGAGACAAACTTCTCAAGGTCGCCCATGATGACTGTTTTTGGTGCAGGCCCGCAGGTGACGAGGCAAGCTCGGAGCTTGCCCCTGGGGCTGCCCCAGCTGCGTGCTGTGACGGCCACACCTGTGTTTCTGCAGATGTCTCATCTGGAGACAGCTCTGGGAACACCTGGCCTGCCAGAGACAGCCCTTCAAGGCTTTTCAAGGCCTCAATTACAGGGCTTACAGATAAGGCCGCTCTCTCTCGCTTGCCGTGCACAAAAATGCCTTTCCCATGTCTCCGCAGTGTTTCGGCTTGTTAAGAGCAAACTCCCACAACGTCCCTCCTTTGCCGAGCAAAAGGCAGGCCATCATGTCTGCCCAAGAATCAGGCAGCAGCCCTGAAAAACATTCCCAGCCAAGTTTATTGGAAGCAATTCAAAGAGATCCACGGGATAATTGCTTCTTTGATAGCGGCAGCTGAGAAATTTTAGCAATCCGAAAAGATTAAACAAACACATGCGTCTTATTTAGATGCTGAAAGCCTTTGAATATTATAATTTAGGGACAACAAGCAGCACTTAACTCTTTTTTTGTGTGATGGGAAATATTTTTTCTTGGATTACACTTTCATGTCAGGATTCCCCTGCAAGGCCAAGGGAAAAATGTGAATACTTTTTTCCTGTCTTAGCCTCAGGAATCCAACAGCTTCATCCATTAAGAAACTATTCAGTAAAGTAAAATTAATTGAACTAATTTCATCATCTCTCATGCATTACCACAGAGCACCACTCTTCATCAAAGCTGGTGTCTTTGCCTGAGCTTTTAATGCATTGGGGAGAAATTCACTGGGCAATTGCAAGGTAACTACGTTGTGCCTTACAAATGTGTCTACAGACATGCACGCTTCTGCTGGTCAGAGCGAAACATTACTGCACTCACTCTGACTGCTATGGTTCTTGAAGATACCATGGTAGTTAGCATTCATCAGAGTGGAGATAGTGACCTCTGTGTCCTGACCCATTTCTATTCAAGCCTGCAGCTTGTACTTTAGCCCACCTGAATCTCCTGTAGCATTTCACAAGGCACAGCAATTCCTGTACTGAGATGAGGGTGCAGAACAGTCTCTTATGAGTCACTGTCATGGGCCCTACAACATGTAAAGTCCTTTGGGATCCTTCATGATTTAAAGCACTACACAAAATAAAATGAATGTTTTTTTTCTTACTTTACTTCTTGTTGCAGAAAAACTGTCACTAAATTACACCAGCTTTTACAGCTTTGTCACAGTTTTCCTACAAAGCACTCCATTGCCCAAACCTCTCCATCCCACCACATTTCGTTCCCGTGTCACGGTCCATACATTACAGAAGGCCACTGAGTGAGTGGGGATTTAGGTGTTGCTGTGCAGTGGCATCAGGCGTGGTCCCGCAAGACCTACTTCAGCCAGGTTAAGAGCGGGGATCAGTTGTGTCCACTAATGCATTCATTTCTGGATCCTCGAGCTCAGCTGCCATGTAAACGTGATGACACTGCAGACTGCCATCTTAATATACTGTTATTGAATCAATAATTTTGGTTAAATAAATTGTGACATGTAAGAGCTTCATCCCGGTTTTGATATGCACTGTCTGAAGGCAGTCAGGATCTCCAGCCTGCGGAATGTGCCCCCAGGAGGTTTCCTGAAAGACGGAATAGTAAATTCCCTTCACAGAGAATTCAGGATTTCAGGAGGAGAGCAAAATCGCCTGGCGCCTTTTTTACAGTGGGCAGTTGAAGTGATTGTAGAATCAAGGATGTCAACAAATGATTCCTCAGTTCATTTCAAATCTCCAAATACAATCTTAAGGAATTCCATACTTCAATCCTCAATTCTCAGTGCCCATATTGATGGCAATCTTATAGTTTATTATTAGTTGGGTGCATTTATCAAAGCAACTTGCATTATGACCTAATGACACACAACCTTGCAGTTACACATCCAGAACCCTGACTACTACTCCACATTGCTATGTTATTAATAGTTCCATAACAGTGTAAGTAAAATTTACCCAGACTAAAGACAGTATTGAGAAAAAAAACATTTACGGAAAAGTACCCCTCTATTGCAAATACACAAGGTACTAAAAGAACAAAAGCAGATACTGTACATTAAAGGAGAAGGATAACAGATAAAGGCCTTTGCCTGCAGCTTTTTCATAATGTTCTCCTTAAACACATCGTGTGCAAGAAAGACAGATCCAATTTCAGGACTGCCAAAAGTGTCAAGCCCACACTTCTCTAAACAGCCCCAAACGTATTGTTGAGCTTCAATGAGCCCAAGTAAGTGAATATAAACGAGATTTAAAGCAGTCTACTGGGTGCTGACAAGTGCAGTGCAGCTGGGCTCATCAGGGACAGAGAAAAGGGCAACAGTGGAAAACCTTAAAGGGGTGGAAGGGGGGCAGACAATTCTAAAACATAGGCTTTGTTTGAAAACAGGGCAAAAGTACCTTTTAATGAGCAGAATGTAGGGGGAGGGGCACCATGCTAAGCACTTGGCCCTATTTCTTTTCAAACTCTTTTCAAACCGTGACTATTCTGATTAGCTAGACTTAGCAGTTGCCGGCCAACACCTTTTGTTCTCGATATCCAATCTTCATGCAGTCTTACTTAAAAAAAGGACAAGAAACTCCCAAACGTACCATACTTGCACACATTTGGAATCAATACAACTGATGTTGCAAGAGAAATATTCTTTGTTTTTGAAAAAGACTTGCTGTTGGGAGGTCTCCGAGCTCTCCTCAATGCTAGCATATTTATACAGCAGTTAGACAAGGGAAATTAACTTACATCAGTCTTAACTTGAACAGACAGTACCAGGAATACAGATAATAAAAAAAAATCAACTCTCTTTTCTACACGTTACATTTTACTTATATTTTAAGGGTTGTTTTATTGAAAACAACACTTATTGAAAGGTAACATGAAAGAAAAACCAAAGCAGAAAAATGTACCTAAGCCAGCAGGTAAATCACGATGTGGCAGCAACAGCCTCTCTGCGAGTGTCCTCATAAGCATTCCAGTACCCAATTCTGACTTGACATTTTCTTTCATATCATGGTAGAACACATACAGCCACCAACCGGCAATAAAAATAAAATTTGACTTACGGAGCGTGGCCGCTCTAATGGGGCTCCTCCAGACTGAGATTCCAATAAATGACTGTTGATGGGCAATCTCTGAGAGAAGTACACATCTGGATGCAATCTCCCCCCCACTCTGCATGCAACAACAAGAAACAGCTGTGCGGGCCTGTTGTCAATTATACTGCCATTCTCACAGTGATGATCAATCAATTTGTGCTTTAGGCTTTTTCAGCAATTCATGTGAGGAGGAAGGCTTAGCACAGAGCATGGGTTTAAAGAGACTCCACTTCTTCCATGTAAGTACATTACAGTGAATTAAAAACAAAATAACCTGCCATGAACTATATAGGATCGATCACTGTAATGCTGTTACTTGAAGAAGTTTCTAAAACTACATTGCACAAACTCAGGAAGTTCAGAACTTGGAAGCTAGTATCCCAATCAGGACACATGCAAGCAATCTCATCACTCCTTTCTTAATGTCCTTGCACTTGCTTCCAATCAGGTTTCAGGCTGATTTCAAAATCTGCCTGCTTACATTAAAGGTTCTACAGGCTTGGCTCCAAACTATCTAGCTGATATGTTACATGTTTACTGCCCTCCACACAGTCATTATTATCCAGCTGATTCTGGTTAATGTGTTAATACAGCCCTGCTACATTTAGGGGAACAGGATCCTTTCTTGCTGTGCGCTAAAGCAGAGGAACACCACCCCAATCTGGCACTCAATAAACCTTTTCTTTTTTGTATTTTATGTATAGTGAAGTACTTTGAGATGATTGGATGTTAAACGTGATGTATAAAACAAAGTTTATCATCATTTCAGCATCATTTTTAGTATGCACACAGTGCATGCACAGTGAAATCATCTTAAACCACAAGCACAAAAGCATGGTAAAGCGTGATAAAACATGTGTGCAACCATGGACAGAAGAACCTTCTCCTAGGGAAACCTGCCAACAGGACATTTAGAGACAGCCACTCACTTTCCAATCACTAATAAAAAACAAGCTTTTGCACGAGTATTTCCTGTTCACATTACAGGATTCTTCAGGTTTTGATCCTTCTCACTGTTCCCCGTTCCCTATTTTTACACACAGGAAGGGGAGCCCCACACCAACTGCACATGATGTAAAACAGAGCTTAATAGAAGCTCTCATGCTGTGTTTATTAAGAATATGTCTGACACACTGCAGTGTTCTGCAGTACAGCCACGGCTTAGATTTGGAACACTTACACATCAAAGTTCTGTTGCCTTCCTTGGCGCAATAGCTTTAAGATACACTAAATGTGAAAACTAAATAAATTAAGGAAAAATTGTGAAAAAAATGTTTCAGATCTTTCCACTGCAGCTGGAGGCCAAGGGATCAGACATGTTTACTTCAAATTGTCATCATAACCACTTGTGGTTTGAAAAGGTGTTTCATCTCTTACTGCGTGAAGTTATAGCTAGTTTGTGGCATGGCATGGGAAACGTGCAGTAAAACCAAGTGAAATCAGGCTAAATGAATGCCAAAGCATGCAGAACAGAAAAGGTGTAAAAGTATGGTAAAGCCAAGTAAATGCATGCTGGACATCTGCAAAACTATGTTTTAAAAGTGGTAAAAATATATAAAAGGCACAAACTTATACAAATGTGATAATTATGTCTTAAATCCAGCAAAAGCACCCTCATAAATATACAGTTATGTATTTTCAAAGAGAATCATTTAGGTGGAATGGATATAATTCTTCAGATGTGTTCCACATGAAAAGCATGGTGTCAAGTGAAACAATGGGAAAGTCTTGTTTCTCGCTATTATGAATCAAACTCAGCCCATCAGACTGAAGTGGTAGGGAGGGGGGCATGAAATGAATTCTCAACCTCAACCTCGCCAGCCTGGGCCCAGAAGAAAATCTGCAGGTGCTGGAGGCTGGAGAAACCCCTGACCGCGAGGGTGGATTTGTCACTCAGGCCTGGAGAGGCTGAGGGCCCCCCCCACACACACAGGGACATTCTCAAACACGACAAAGGGCATGGCTGCAAACTGCCGTGGAGCCAAAACCAATTAGAGAGCTAACACGAACCTGCAGGCCTTTGTCATTTCCTGGCTCTTAAAGCCAGTGGTTTGGAAGAGATATAGAGAGAGAAGTGAAAAAAGTGAGCATCAGATCTTTGCTGCCTACAGATTATTCTTCTTACTATATTAGCAAAAACAGTACAGAAATGTTACAAAATCAAAGCCAAATTATTTTTTTAAACATGGTTTAGTAGTGTTGCCTCCATGTACTTAACAACAATAGACTTTATAGCACCTTTAAAAGTGGCAAAGGGACTTTTGAGTGGAGATGCAAAGATGCAAACATAGACATTAATTTAGTAAAAGCCTTTCTGAAGCAAAGGTTTTAAATCTGGACTGAAAGTGGTCAGAGAAGGTGGATCTCTGATATCCTTGGGGACAGAACTCCAGAGCTGTGGGGCGCAGCAGGAGAAGGCAAGAGAAGGATGGGCCTGTCACCCACATATTTAATTATCAGAGAAGTGTACAGCGCCGGAGTCAGTTTAGTACTTTACTCAGTGGAGGGTTCAATGTCCCATAATGGTATGGAACCCAGATGCCAAGGTTGAATATGACTGTACACCTAACCGTGCCGTGTGACAATAATAAAAAGTTTTGCCGTAATCTAACATACAAAACTGCATGAAAGATAATTCCTTTTAAAATTAAATTACAAGAAAACTATACTAAGACACAGTAGACTAATAATAAAACACTGTTCCATACAGTATATTACATACTTCCTATTCAGTGCTGGGGATAAACGCTTGGTTTCAACGAAAGGTACTGTAAAATCTGATGTGAACGTAACAGGTATTAAAAACCAAGACGTACCTTCCTGGCAAATGCGCGAGAAAGCGAAACAAAACTGTTGCCTGACCCCGGAACGCAGGACTCCAGAACCGAGGCTTAAAATCGCTGATGTCCAAGACAAGTACAAGGTATCATGCATTTAGTAAATGAACCCCAGAGACAAATTAAAGCTCCGGGTTAAACAAAGCTACTGTCGTGTCCCAGGCGCCTGACAGCCTCCTTTTGCAGTGCAGGAGTGTCGCCCTGCAGGGGCAGACTAGACAAGTGGGAATTTTCTACTGCCAGCTTTTAGACTGGTGTTATTATCCTAAAAAGCTGTAAACTCCCCAGATGGTGCTAAACTTTGACTGATGGGTTAATCCCTCAATTGAACAGAGAGACGGGAGAAGAGAGCGCGAGAGAGAGAAAAAACTGGCTCAAAAATTGCTCAAACAACGGTTCTTTCTTGATTACAATTTACATGACAAAAGAAATTTCGACTATCAATAGGGGAAATCCACAACAGTCGTTTTCAACGAAACTTCAGTTCTCCTTTTGATGTCTTTTTGGGGTTTTGTATGTTATTTCACTCCTTACAGGAGACCAAAACCAGAATTAACGCAGACTTAATCTAGATATGACAGCCCTTCATTAATCTGCTGTATTACCAAAATTTCGCTGCGAACATGTTGAATGTCTGTCTTTTTTAAAAGTTAAAGTTAAAGCTGGATATTATGTGGATAAGTGATATTTTCTGTAGTGGCGCCACTGTCTGTAAAATGGTTTCCTAGATTGGAGCCAATGATAAAATCTGGCTCTTAGTCATTCTTGGAATACTCTCAACTGCAAAAGAAAAATAAATCCACAAAGACAGCTATAATAACGTTTTCTGTAAAGCAAGGCGACTACATTTATAATGAGACCAGACTTAAGAGACTTTGATCTAAAGGTTGCAAGTACTGTTTTTGTTCTGTCGTAGAACGATCCATTCACGTCTGTTTAAAACTGAAGTAGGATAATGCTCTAAAATCTTGTGTTTTGTCGCATTGACACAGGGATCTTCAGACGACTTTCCTTCTACTTTGCAACGAGGAATTAAACTCTCTTTGCTCGTTTGCAGCTCCGCGCTCAAACCTTTTAAAGTTTAAAGTTTAAAGATGTCAGCCCAAGAAAAACAACGAACTTACATTGGAAGGAGCCCGGGATTCCGACCATGTTAGTCCTATGCAGATGAAGACAGTGGGACAGCTTCTGCAGCGGGTCCGGTCAGTACAGTTTTAGCAGAAAACTACACGGACTCTGCTGTACTGCAAGCGGCGGATCACTAACACAGCCTAGTAAATCGGGGAAAAGCGGTAGCGAGGAAACCCGCCCCTCTCCCCCAACCACAAGCAGGATTGATCTGGAGATGAATGGGGGCGGAAACCATCAACTATGAACCGCCAACAAAAGGAAAGAAAAGATCTTTGCAACATACACACATTGTAACACAAACATGTTAAGATGCACAGAGAAGTGCTCGCGTGAATTTTGAGACAATTGAAGCCGCGGCGCCGTGATTCATGTAGTGGGCTATAACACGGTCTTTATGGAGGAACAGCATTTTGGAAGACACTAAGCGCGCAGAATGCCTGATTTGTCCAATTCAACTAACTAATGAGCTGTACGTTCTGACAGCAAAGGAGTTCTGGGATTTTTCTACGCGACTCATTACAGTATGTCTAATGTTATCAAGTCACGTTTGTAGCATTTAAGGTTATAGGCGTATATATGGTGATTGCACCATCTTATCGTTCTACGTGTGTATGTTTTTGAAAATTATACAGATTATGGATATTGATTGAAATTTGGGCATTTTTTAATTAATTGACCATTCAATGCGGATCATCATATGCTAGAGTGACTGTTGAATAACCAAATCACCTCGTTAGGGAGAGGGTGTGTCGGGCACAAATTATAAAATTATCTGCTTAATGTCAATCATTGTAAAAATCAAGAAAAAACTGAAAGAAACCACAATGCCTCCTTTTCAAGATAATAAATCCTTCAGTAAAGTGTAGAAACACTTCAGGTGGACTTGAAAGCAGTGGATTTAGACATACTGTGGAATGAATCGTGTTGTTCTGTGACGATTTTATGTGTAAATCGCCCTGATGAACGTCACAGAGCATGATGTGGATGAGCAAACAATCTGCTATTTGTTGTGTACAACTCACCAGTTTATGGGGAGGCCCAAGAGTGATGGTCTGGCCAGGAGTATCTAGTCAGTGTAGAAATCCACTTGTAGTGACTGATTGCAATCTGACTGCACAGCTTTACATAAATTAAGTAGGGAACTCACTTGCTGGCTTTTCTGTGGGCTTATCCTGATGTGACAACATAACAGCAGGATAATGTATATCCTCATGCTGCTTGTGTAACAACAGGGGCAGTTTGCTTAAGGGGACAACATTTGTAACCTGGTGCAAAGTTGTTCTAGACCTACAGCTAATGTTGCTTCCAGTGGCAGCAACACACACTACTTCCAGTGACTTTGACAGTAGACCCTGTTGATAATGATAAACCTCATTAATGACAAAATGTCAATCAGTAATCAAATTAATTTACCAATTACATATCTGTTCATCAAAATGTCAACCACTGAGCCTGTCACAGATAACTTCAGGCAGCATTACAGAGGCTACACCATAACTCAGGGCAGGCTGTCTGTTGGATAGGACTGTCTGAATAACCTTCATTAAACAACACCTGCCAAGCACACTTGTTTTATAAGCTCATCTATACATGGGCAGGTGGCAGGCCTGCTAACATTGTGAAGCAAACGTGGATACCTTTATGCCCCTCTATGCATATGTCCACATGTATCCCTCAATTATACTTCCCTCTTAGGAGTGAAAAACAGGAGCAAATAAAACATTATCTTCCTACCTTTCAGAAAACATTTTACCAGCTAAATACAAGATAAAAAGGACTCAGTGTATTTTACACATTAGGTGTTTTCCACAGACTTTATCTTACTCATCCATTAATATGTGCAAATAATCCAAAACCAATTTATTTGATTATGGTTAAATTATATCGTGTTTGTGTATCCTAAAGGATTATTGGTTTCCTTAATGCAACGGTTCTTGTGTCTTGTCTCAACAGATCACCTAGTGTCAGATTGAATCAAAACACACAATTGTTCAACCTAATGTAAGTCAACTTACTGTGTCTAGTTTCTGTGCTTTGAGAGCTATTGTAGAGGAAGTATGACAGATACCATCCTGTTTTGCAAAGAGAGACTGAATTAAGGTTTTATAAAAAGGGTATTGTAAAAAGCTAGGTGGTAAATAAATAAAGGAGCTGTTCTGTTCTGTTCTGCACGCAAATTACAACAGTTATCATTTACACACCTCCCTACTGTCAGGAAAAACTAAGCAATAATTTTTATGGGTACATGGTTTCTGTGCTCCCTGGCACAGTGAGGTAATGTAGTAGTACACAAAGTGGCAAACTTGAAAGACATGTATTTATTTACAATGATTAACAAACACAATATGTGTATTACTGTTATGTGCAGATTTTTATGAAGACTACCTTTTACAACATAAGGAAAGAAACTTCAACCCTGCAACTGCCACATAAATACCAAGTAGGAAATAGGATGGAGACGGGAGCTTGCTTCTTAGAATAAAAGCCCTACGCAGGACTAAATCACTCCCTAAATGGGTGTTATACAAATGGGAACCTCTCTTCCTATTACATATAGTGGCTCACTAAATCAGAAAGAGATTTCTTTAGCCTGCTGGACACTATAGATAGGAAACTATTTTTATCTTCCCACTGCTATACATCGACAGTCCTTTTGCTAAATCCTATATTTCTGTTCTGGGTGGTGGTAAGGGAGCAGCCCTCTTGTGGTTTTGTTCTTCTCTGTCTTCTGTCTTTTTATCACTCTCCTCTATATCTCTATGTTCCTGCCTTGAACATATAAACTTATGTTCCAGTTTTACACTGTACCTTCCCAAAGAGGGCTGCCTTTCTAACCTCACTAAGGTCATTGTTAAATTGTTAGTAGTAAATAGTTTGGCTACAAGACTTTTTGGCCATTGCCACTGCCTAGTGTGACAAGATAAGATAATGGGCAGCTGAACTAACACTCCAAAGAATTCCCATTGTCTCATTCCCATTGACCTGAAAATATTGGGTACTGTGAGATGACGTTAAACTTTTTGATAGTTCAGTCACATGTAATAGTAATAGTATGTGTCCATACTGTATATAAATATTTGAGTAGTAGGTATTGAAATGGGTTTAAAATTTGTAATTCCCACCAGACCAAAAGTTTTCCCTTATCCCCTACTGGTGCAGTTAAACTGTCAGCTCAAAACAAAATATATTAAATAACTTTAAGGATTGGTGCAGGAATACTGAAACACAGGTTTCATGTTAATCAGAAAATAAACATTTTCACCATTTTCAACAATCACCACATGGTTGACACCATATCACTTGTCAACTCCATAAAGAATGTGAAATTAACAACCAATGATATCAAAAGGAGTATTTACTTTTTAATTATAAAGCCAGTGTTTTTGTTCCTTTTCAATAAAAAGAGATTTCTGTGTGATTTCTATGTGGCTTGATGGAGTCCTCCCTCCATATTTTTATTTCTATATTTTTATTGTTCTGGTGATATGCTCCTGTATATATCTTTTCCCAGGGATCTTGTCTTCCTCAACTCAGACCAGTGACAGAAGTGTAGTGGCGTCTGTTTTCCTTTCTTCCTCTGGTTCTCATGAGCAGCTCCAGGATTCCAAATTCCTGGATACAATGACCCATTGAGGAGCCATGGCTCTGCTGGATCTGATCCAGGCCCTTGCATGTTATCCTTTGCAAACAGGACATTTGGATCCTGCGATAACCACCCTGCCCACTTCCCACACACAGACACTCGGCCTCTTCCTGACACACAGACACACACACCACACACTCCCTCCTCTCCTATCTGCCCCAGAAGGCTGCCACCTGCTCTCCCAAGCATGCTGCACAGCTGCTGAGCTACAATAACAAATTAACACCCACTAACTCAGCCTATTACCCACTGTGTGTGACGGAGTAAAACCGATCTCTGCTGTCTCTGCGCTGACTCTCAGATCAGGTCGAGCCAACTGAGAACAGCCCATCACTCACTCTTGACACCTTGGGAGCTGTCGCTTAAGGTAGCTTTGCATATTCATCCCCATTCATTACACCAAATAGGGCAGGAGGTGTGGGGGGTGGTCAGTGCAGAACCTTGTCGCTTGTTTCAACACAGTCACTGCTGCCTCCCCCTGAATACAGACCCTCAAGCAAACTATGAAAGGAGCAAAAACCGCATCGGTTTTCAATAAAGCTCACAAACACACATGAGAATATGAGAAGGCAGACACAAGCCCGTTTCCATGCAGCACTGGACCTCCTCTTCTTCTTCGCATTTTCCTATTTATGTGGGGTCTGCTTGTTTCCACTTCGTACGGTCTGTGGCGTCTCAGCAGGTGACTTTTGCGAGGCGCATGTCACCTTTCAGCCGATCCATGCAGCACTGGACCTATAAATCACAAATGCCTTTGAAGCATTTTGACAGTGCTCATCTCATGAGTAATGTAAAGAAATGAAGGGGAGGTCCTCTGCACAAAAAGTCCAATGTCAATAAAATATAATTGCCACAGCATAACATTTCTTTACAGTCTAAGTAGACATGGTAGAACTAAGCAAAATAAAAGTTTCAGTTTTATTTCTCTTAAAGACTTGCTTTGTTTTCCCCAGGAAATACCGGGGCTTTTGTGACACAACGGTAATATATACAGAATATTAAAAGAATCTTCTCATTCTGTACCCTGATGGATGTCAGAGAACACAGGGTAGACGTGCAGAATGATACGCTTACAGCTGTGTAAAATCAATGGGTAGTCCAGAGTGTGAAGTGGCCTACCAATGGGCAGACTCCAGTGTCTGTCCAGCTGTGGCTAGTCTTGTAGTCAGGTTATAGTGATTGATGGCAACTTGACTGCATGATGCTACAATGATCAAATCCTAGGGGTCATCTGCTGCCCCTTCTGTGGGCTCATCCTGATGTGACAACATAACAGCAGGATAAAGCAAGTCATCTTGCTGCTTGTGTAACAACAGCTTTCTTGCAAGAAGGGAATATGACAATCATGTCAGGGACACCTTACTTGCCAAACATGAGCCCAAGTAAACATTTGTGGGATAAGATGGGATGACATGTGGAATCTAGGGATCAGAGACCGGTAAATAAGGACAGGCTTGTCAAGGGCTCTACAGAAGAATCCAACAAGACAGCATCTGGGACCTGGTGCAAAGCATGCATTGCACATGTACAGCTTGTATTGCTTCCAGAAGTGGCCACACACATGCTACTAGCTTTTGACTTTCACAGCTGACACCCTGTTGATCAATTTTGAGGACAAATGTTAATCTGCATTCTAAAGGTACCTGTTCAATACAATGTCAGTACACCTAGTATTCATAAGTCTTTCCTTATAGAAGAAGTGTCTTATTTTCCCCCTCAATTTATAGCACTGAATTAACTAGTTTTGTAGTAAAAGCCATTTTTTTTATTTTAAAAAGTAATTTAAATTATAAAACAATGACAGTGGCGTGGTGTCTTGCGATTCTGACTCTTAGATTCTGGGCCCTGGGTTTGATTCTCAACTGGAGTCCAGAATCCACCTGTATGGAGTCTGCATATCTTCACTGTGTTTGTGTGGGTCCTCCAATTTGCCTCCACCTTCCACAGACATACTGACTAAGTTCATTAGTGTCTTTTAATCATTCTTGCGTGTGCACCTAGTGATGCAGTAGCACCTCTGCCTTATGCCTTATGCCTCCAAGACAGGATCTGGGTTGCTGAGACTCTTACCAGGGCTAAAAGGTTTTCTGATTAATGATGCAACCACAACATTCATCAGTACAACTTGTGATAGTGTACATCCATCCACTTTCCAACAGGTTACTCATGAGGGTTCCAGACTTGTGATAGTTAAGGCTTCATAATTATTTGGGGCAGAGCGGTGGCTCTGTGGCTAAGGATCTGTGCCTATGGCTGGAAGGTTGCTGGTTCAAATCTTGCAGCAGGCAGAGGAATCCTACTCCATTGGGCCCCTGAGCAAGGCCCTTAACCCCAACTGCTCCAGGGGTGCTGTATAATGGCAGACCCTGTGCTCTGACCCCAGGCTCTCTCCCTGTCTGTGTGTCTCATGGAGAGTAAGCTGGGGTATGTGAAAAGACAATTCCTAATGCAAGAAATTGTAAAGGGCTAATAAAGTGATGTTATTATTATAATTAAGTTTCTGTTTTGTATAAAATATCCAGGGGAGAGAACAATGCTGACTATCTGTTTTTACATTTTAGTGTACATTATACCTTTGGAACACCAATGTCATTGTTTAATAAATCTCCCCGAAGAATGCATTTTTAAAACACAAGTACTCACATCAAGTATTAATTAGCACTTTGTGAAATCAAGTTGAACAAAAATGCTTTTTATGAAACATCATAGTGGCCACAGCCTGACAAAGGTAGGGCTGTCTGTCCTTTCAAATGAAATTAGTTGGAAATAGCTGCCTACAATTATGATACATGAGGCTCTCATAGGGTAGTGGTTCCTATTAAGGCATTCTCCTCTGGTTTGGAGAGGTTGTACCTAAAAGTGCATATAAAGTATATGTAAGAAAGGTATCTTGTTACTAATTAATCAATGGAAATGGCTATGGGACCTTTTGGAATAAAACGTGCTGCATTAAGTCATGTAGTTATTGTTATACTACTGTTCAAATGCCTTACAAATTTACTGTTGCAATTGTAAATAACACTATACCTAGTGTTGTCCATTCATTTTACATATGTGATGTTTTTTTCATTCAATTCAAAGATTAATCATACCACAGCAATTCCTATGTTACCCCTTGTGAGCACAATCAGTTTTTTTCCAGGATTAAGTCTCTTGACACTGGATGCATTTCGGAAACTGCTCTAATTAAGTCTCCTTTGCTGTGCTTGCTGGTAACTGGACACATAGCATTTTAGGATTCAAAGATCTGGTTACTATGAAGTCAGTGTGGGAGTGTTACATCAGGGAACAACAGGATTACCACTGAACTGGACCTGTACTCAATGATGAATTGTCAGACTATCTTAAAAGTTATGCTAACAGCTGACACCTCCAAGCCTTCAAAGCATTAGTTATACCACAGTATGCTGCATAACTCAACTACTAACATTTTTTCCACTGGTTTCAAATTAACACTCTTGTGCAGGTAGTTGCAGGGGTTCTGCTGCTGATTTTTCCTTCTCAGAGTGGGCTTTCTACCACAGCAGTTGTCTTGTTCACTCACCGGGGGGTGGGGGGAGAACACCCCTTAAAATCTGATGAAAACGGAGGGAGTGGGCAGCAATTTCCCCAAGTTAAAGGCATTACAAGTGTGGGGAGAGAGAGAGGTACAGACAGACAGAAAAGGGAATAATACATGACCAGATGGGAACTGAAGGCCCTGTTTAATGGTGTAACCTCCTCCCTCACTGAAGACGGCCAGAGTAAGTGCCCTCAAAGCATCTGGGCATGAGATAGGGAGGGGTGATTGGATGCATGTCAGGGTCAAAGGTAGAGAGCAGGAGCCAGCCTGTGCTGCTTACTCAGACCCCCCCCCCCCAAACCATCCCTCCAACTGCCTTGACCCCAGAGACTTAGGCACAGAGAAGAGACCACTTTCCATCTGACCAGGAAACAGGTGGGGATGGCCAACAGTCATGCCTAGGCCACATGTTGCCCAGTCTGAGCCAGGCTGAGCCCAGGCAGGCTGTTCTGGAGAAGGCTGCCTCTCAGACACAGGGCCCATATGGCAGCTCAGAGGGCTCTCTGAAGCTCTGGGGGAGTTTCAAATTAATCACCAGACCATCCCAACTGTCCACTGTCTTCAGGGAGCATATATATGTGTGTGGATATGGATGTATCTCGCAAGGGAAGTAATCAAAATCCCCTTCTTTTTTCCTCTCTAATTAATTCCTAAATCTTTTCATACTATTATGCTTTATCCAGATGGAAAACATTTCAGTTTTTTTAAGCCACCTGCCATATTTGCAATGCAATGATCTTGAATGGCAAAACAGAGATAGACAAAGGCTCTGAAATTTAGATTTTATTAAAACAGCAGGAAATGATAGCTCCAATTGTTACTAATTTATTTTTCTAGTTAGTACATTATTGTGTTTCAGAAGGCAACTCTGGGAGAATACAATGTGAAACATACCAAAGAACAAATAATTCCAGTTAAAAGAAAAGTCAGAAAGAGAGATACACCTAAAATGTTATATTATTAGTGATGCTAATCTGTCCATCTACAAGTAATTTATTAGTATAATTACTGTTGTAACTCATTTATACACGTGTTTTCACTGGAGATAAAGATTTTTTTTTCCAGTTAATTACTTTAAAAAAAGGAATTATTTACAGTTGTATAAAATATAAATTAAATACTTTTTGCAGAGGTTATCATTCTAACTTCTTAAGAACAACTTAATAATAACTGTCTTTTGTCGTATTATGAAAAATGTGCTCAATTGGCTATTAGGTTTAGTCGGTGTCTTCTGGCATTTGTTTGTTGCTGATCATAACTTTTTTTTCATTTTCTTCGAAAATGTATTTCATATCTTTGTATAGGACTGAATTGTAAATCAGCGTCACAATAGCGACACCTCCTGATTTTTTTTTATTGAGAAACAGTCTATTGGTTCTGTCAAACGAACTGCCCTGTAACTGAACAGGTGAGACCACTATGATCGTGCTTTTCTTCAATTTAAAATCCACGTAGAAGTTTTTAATTTATGTTTTTAGTTAATGAGGGAAAAACTATGGAATTATATAGGAGTTTTTTTAATTATAACAGGAAAACAGTTCGTGGCAGTGCTAAACTTCAGTTTCTCGGGTAAAACAAGACCAAATAAATTAAACGGGTGCTGTGATGAATCCAGAAAAATGTTAAAAACAGAAAATTCCTAACTATACCACGAATACTAAACCAATCCAAATTGACAAACATTTCTACTACTCTATTCTTTGTTCGGTATGACCGAATAATGAAGTTTCCATGAAAGGCTGAAAACAGCAAGAAACAGAAAAACAAGTTTCTTATTTTGATTAGCGGCGACACCTGACAGATTCCAAAGTGTATTTAAAACATATTAATTCCAACAAGACAAGAACAACCTAATATATTTGTCACCGAATCAAATATTTAATTTAACAATAACAGCATCTCACTGAACTGATTCAGACACATCAGTGTGATTCATAATTCTTCACACCCATTGTTAAAACATGTCCCATCAAGAGTTGTTACCACCTGATCACACAGTATTGCGAAAGCTGTTTTGCCGACGCTGAAACCAAAATAAATTTTCATTACATATATCAAATATAAAACGAAAATATATATCGCAGGCAGAACTCTTCGTAAATGTAAAAGTAATTAAATAAAAGCATGTTGTTCGTTGTTCTATAACCAATAACAATAACAACGATAGAAACGGTGATCATGAAGCATTGTCTGTTGTGACGGCAGTTTTTAAAAGTGTGATTACATTGCGATACTGAAATACTTCCACGAGGGGGAAATAGATATTCAAAGAGCTATCGCAAAAAGCATTCAACCCTCCTTATAATGTACTCCTGCAACGTGAAACATTCGCCGAGGCGGACAGTCCTGGTCCTGGTCCTGGATGGTTTTCTAGGTCTCCTCAAAGCTGCACTCAAAAAGCTGGGAGAAACTGTTAAATTGATTAATTCAGCAATAAATTGATCGAGGTAGTTAAGAGATGAATTGTAATGAAAACCAGCAAATACGCCAGCCCTCCAGGCTGTCTAACTTTGAATTGCTGGGATGTACTGTTTGATAAATTGTATGTAACATGAACTGACATGTTGCCCAGTTTCTGAGATTGCAAGAAGTAATTGCACTTTATTATACATTATTCACAAAATCTTTATGAATTCTCTTTGGTATCGAAATGGAGTGTATTACAACAGCAGTTTTTTATTAATTTAGTTTTGATTAGTTTGGTATGTTCATCTGTTCACTTCAGTCAGGAATGTCCAGAAGTGATCGTTTAGAGATACAGGGTGTTGATGTTTTCACAAATGACCTACTTACGTGGTAAAATAAAATGTTTCATGTTCTTACAAGTGTATGAGAAAGTTCATAAGGGCCGAGTTGTCAGTTGAACCCGTTGTCCCCAGTTCACTTTACATGTGAGCGGGATTTCAAGAGTTCTCTGAAACTGAAATAAATTAACATCTGAATTGAGAAGTAAACCCTTAGTAAATTGATATTGCTGCTTGATTGCTGCCCTTGGCCTGACATTAAAATAATTTAACATGCAATAAAAATAATAAAGAAATAACCAGAAAATTTTAAAGATTTTATTTAAATCTTATTTGCAGACATTGTTACTAACAAGATGCCATTTACACTGTCTTTATACTATTGTTTTCATTTGCACAGTATGTTGAATACATAAGTAATCAGATGCGTACTGTTCCTTTTACGGATGAACGTTTCAGTAGCCAGTGCAAATTAGGATTCCACTTTAAACAAGAAACTTACAGCTTTAAAAAAAAAGGATACTTACTGGAGTACCTAATACTAATTTATGTTCATATTGTATTGTTTTTGTCCCCTGTGGTAATTAAGCAGCAGTTTCTCTTTAGTAAAGATTAAGTGCTCAGTCCACACAACAATTTAATTCAGGTTCATAGCAACATTAAAATCCTATTTTATGATGAAGTGTCTGGGAATTGTGGTGCCAGTTGGTAACGCTGGGTAATGATGACTGACAAAACCTTCTGGATTGGCTTGCCATGACCAAAGCTGGCTACCCCTTAGCTATTCTACTGTATGTAAATGTACCCTGTTTCCAAAAGAGACTGTCCACTTCATTTTCAGCAGACAGTGCGCCTCCTGTTGAAAGATGATATACAACCTGTCAGCCTCATCCTATAAAGAGAGAAAGGAAATCCTAGCGGCTAAGTATTCCATATATGGTCCAGGCGTTCCTGCTATTTCACCTGCTGTCTAGTGCCAGATGCACTTCAATGCTCCTTTAGGTTTTGCACTACTGACTCCTGCTATGGTCTGTCCTTCACTCCTGTCTTCCCCACACAGGACGTTCTCCCCTGAGTGTTCAGTCCTCAGGAATCTGCAGCTCCTTGGCTTGCCTGGCATTTTGCATGGCCTTTCAGACCGCACAAGCTGACACCCCCAGTTACAGGACACTGCGATAGCTCCAGGAGAGCTTTTAGGTCAAGGGGTCAACCTCCTGCAGGTAGAGGCATATTGGCCACAGGGTCAGGTAACTCTTTATCACGATTTGCTTTGTGTTTCTGCTGATGCTCACAGCACTGCATGAAATGGCTAACGTCGGTTTGCAAGGTTCTGCAGGGCAGACAGCGATTCAGCGACTTTCTGTTGCCCAAACCTAGCTGCCTTTTGACAGAAGAATGCCAAGACAATGTTACCTGTATGGATGACAGCAAGCCTCTACCAGCCCTGTTTCACATTTTGCTAGTTGACCTAAAGTAACTTGAAGCCACCACACAACTGAAAAAACTCTGCAATGGACTGATGTCTGACCTATTTGTGGAGGGGAACTTAAGCCATCCCACCTAAAGAAATTTATGGCAGTAAAGATAATGTAAATGTCAAAATCGATGTTAATTAAAATCCCTTCTAATGAAACACTAACAAGCTCAGTATATAGGCACTGCTAAATTAGAAGCTGCAGAGATAACAACTACAAACACTTTATAGCATATTGAACCGAAATATTCATAATGGCTCCACTCCTCTCATACTAAAAAATATATTTCTGGAGCCACCCCTGGTTTTTAGATATGGCCTTCATGAGCACAGTATTATATTTATGTACCTTTACATGCAGCAGCTGAGATGATTCGTTTTCAGTCAGTAGCACAAGTGTAATACTCTCATTTTGAGCTTAAGTACTGAACAAGTGGTAAATTAATTACTGCTTAATTTCAGAGTGCTTGGTAAAATGGGAATGAGTGACTTTTGTATTTGATCTGACTGGCCTTGAGCACAATTTTCTCTCTCCAGAGCAACGCATCCACGTGACAGGGAAAAAGATCACAGACACAGACGATTAATGTATGCATTATGAAAGTTGTTTCACAGATATTGTTATATTGTAAATTAATATGCTTACAGTATGTAGTACAATTCATGAAAAAGAAGTTCATATAATGTTCTGCAATTATTTTCCATTGGAGTGGGAACTGTGCAGCAGGATAATGTAGGGCATTATGCTGCCTTTTCTCTTCTTTTGTTAGTTCTGTTACTACTACTACTACTACTACTACTACTACTACTAATAATAATAATAATAATTGCACTACAATCCTTGGAATCTCATTTCGAGAAGCCATCTTCAGAGCCACAAACAGTAATCAGTTTTATTCGGCCATTAAACATCTCTGAACTTTTTCGAAAAGCGCCTGCTTCACTGGATTGTCACTATTATCAAAGCAACTTCTAATGCGTAAAGCAGAAAAAGAGCTAAGCGCCGCGATTGCAAGAGACGGAGAGGGGTGGGTCCGTGGTGTTCCTCTCTCTTGGCATCTCCTATCATCACCCCCCACCCCCATCTCTGTACAGGACTGCCAACCCCGTACAGAGTGGAGTTATTCCAGGAATGTGTTGAACATGGCTGCCGGGATGAAGGCGCAGAAAACTGGACTGTTGGAGCTCCGAACCTCCGTGGATCGCTGGATCCGTGTGCTCGCCTGTCTCACGGAGGAAAGCCTGACGGTGAGTCCAGGAGAAGGTACCGCTGAGCCTGTGAATCCCAGCCTGAGCCCAAATCCCCTGGGAGCAGTGAACGGAGATTCAACCAGCGTCGGGTCGAGCTCTCCAGTCCCCGAGTCGATCACCAACGTTAAACGCACGGTGCGAGTCACCAAGCAGGATGTTGGGGGTCTTGGAATCAGCATTAAAGGTAAAGAAAAAACAGAATTTGCTCACACTTTCATTGCTTTGTAACTTAAGACATAAAAGTTTACTTGAAGTTAAACTTCTTTCATTGAAGTTTGTTTTCAAATCGACAGCTCTTGACAGCCTTCGTTGTGTACATGTAGTTACATGTACAAACTAAATTATGATTATCATTAATCTCCCGAATAAGACAACTGGACGTATGTGTGATATCACATTATCGACTGTTATCAGGTGAAATTCCTTGGGCTCAAGTGAGTGCTGTTTTTCCGACAAATATACAGAACGAAGAAGAAAACCTCGGTCAAAATGTTTGCCCTTCATAACTGCATTTTGTAAGATGACTGGCATTGCATTTGTTGGACTGTTGAACACGTGAAACAAGTGTTCTGTGACAGCAGTTTCCATTGCTGAAGTTGTACAGGAGGATATCCCCGTTTAGGAAAACAGGCAACATTAGTTCTAAAACGGCGTGTGAATTGTACAGTACAACGGATTACTTTGTGCCGTAACTTGTGGTTAACATTGCTGTAGTTTTACTGCTTTAATATTGTATACAGTTCGGGAAAGATCCTGCAGAGAAACAGTCTGATAATTCTTTTAACTAAGTGATTATTTAAGCGAGAATTGTAACGTATCGGTTATGACAAATTCATTAAAATTGTTTCTCTTAACTCATGTTTTCCACGCGTGGAACAGAATGTTAGAATTTAATTTTCAAATGATCTCTAAACTGCAAATCGAGCCATTTTGGTGAAAATTGGTGAATGGAGCACTGAACAGTGAGTTAAAGACCAGTATAGACGGCATTGTGGCAGGACAGGGCTGACCACTCTGTGCGTAAGGTAGCATTGAGTAGCCTTCTACTGACAGCAAACATTATAATTTATAATTAGGTTGTAAATATTTTAAGAAAGATTTGCCACAATATCACAGTTCTATTATTTGATAATGAGTGGTCACTTTTTATTGTGTCTGATTCAAAAAGGTACAGAGTTAAAAATAAACTCAGTTTTGTGTCTTTTTAACTACAGTATGTGGGAAGAAATAAACAGCTTGATTTCAAACATAAAACTAAAAGTAGAAGTGCCACAATACAGTTTTAAATTAAATATAAGAGCATAAAAACATTTCAGCCTTTACAATTACCCATTTGGTAGTTATTAGCTACTTGATCTGTGAATTTCATCCACCTATTTCCTGAGTAGAAACAAGTGTATTGGCTTCCACAACATGGCTGGCAAGCTTGTTCCATACTCCCACAACTCTTTATGAAAAGAAGCAACTCTTGCCCTGAGTGGAGGAAATCACCCATATAATTCTTGGAAGACACCAAGGTATCAGCTTAGACAATGTGGCTGGATAGCTTGTTACTCCCACAAACCCATAGTATTGTAATGCAGCAGGGTTCAGGTGGGCGCCCTTGCCGCATCAGGTCGGCCCCGCACCATCGGGGGCTCGAACCCAGGACTCCCGCGTCACTCAACAGGGACCCAGCTTGTTGAGCTAAAGAGAGATCTCTCTACAGCCCAGTGGCTGTAGTCCTGCTATTACAGGGAAGGACGGTGATGTCACCGCTCTGGTAAGCCGGCTCTTACACACCACTGACGGCCGTAAGCGTTACAGTATCTTTAATGTAGTGATCTCCTGAAACACATCACACACACAACTATTAAAAGTTATTTTTGTTTAGAGAATGTGAAGTGAATTCTTGGCGGGACTGAAAAAATGTGACAAGCTGTTGAAAGAAATCTACACAGGCTGTAACCTTTCAGAATAGAAAGCTAAGTAGAATCACTGGATCTTAGGATAGTGTGAATTTTGTTTTCAGTAGTTGTTGTTTGCATGTGGAGGGAGGAAATTAGTTTGGAAACAGTACTTTTAAAGATTTCAGGTACTTGTTTGATTACTTTTCCCTTCTAATTAACTTTGTTTTCACTGATACAGTGGTACAAATTTCAGTACCAACTTCAAAACTCGTATAATTTGTGGATGAATAAACACAGATAAATAAAATTGCAAGTTTTTTTGCAACAAAGTTCAGTACAAATCCTTGATATTTAGAAAAAGCAAAGAGGTGATGAAGTAATAATCCATCTATTTTCTAACCTTTTTTCCAATATAGAGACAGGGGGGAGCTGGAGCCTACCCCAACAAGCAACAGGCACAAGGCAGGATACACCCTGGATGGGTTGCTAGTCTAGCACAGGGCACCACAGACACAAACACACACTCATTCCATGGTCAAACCTTCCAGGAGACAGTTAAGCTATCAGTATTCTTTTGACTGCTGTAGGAATCCTGTTTCAGGACATACAAACTCCACACAGATAGCACGCCAGGAATTAAAACCCAGGCACCCAGAGGTGGTAACCCCTGCCCATCATGCCACCCCTTAAAGTAGTACTACTACTACTACTACTAGTAATAATAGTACTTGTAATAATAATAATTTTCATTAATGAAGATTCCAAAGTTCTTCACGTAAAAGTGCGGACCTAATTAATCTATTCCTAAAGTGAAGCCCCCACTGTGTTGATGTGCGTCTGGTTTCCACTGCACAGAAGATCAGGTGGAATACTGACATTGGCTTCACCTATTGAATTGTGGGAAGTTTTAAATTGCACAGCTCAAAGAAGAATTTAGCCAGGACTGTGGGATTAGCTTCCTTAATCTTGCAATAGTGCCTATGGATCCTTAATGATAAGGTCTTCTTTGAAGGACAGCACAGCATCCCAGCACAAGTCAAAGTCATGCAAGCAAGGCTTGTATTCTTCATTTTAAAAATACATTCAGTTTGCAGTTATTCCCTGTAGTCTTATTTTACTTTTCTGAATATGCAAGATTACTGCAAGATCTCATTTCTGATCTCATTACTTTTCCCCTTGAAGTTAAAATATAATAGTTTGCTCAGATGACTGATTTGCTTTGAGGTTTAATCAACAGAATGAGGCTATCTAGCAAAGAAGAAGCACAGGACAATGAAAGCAATGATCTTATAGCGAAATTAATTCCTATTCCTGCTTTTAATGGGCTACCCTGTCTGCTGCACAGTGTGGCACATCTCTGGGCACTGCAGTGCGGTAAAGTGAATAAGGTATAAGGCCATTGAAACACAGTATTATAGACTTATAGAGAATCATCGTAGTTGTTATCCAGATGATTAGATATCTCTGAATTATATATAGACTACTTTGTTACCTTGAGCAGAAAATCAATAAAGTTTACTTTCCCAATTCATTTTTAATTAACCATTCTGCATGGTTGAACAATTCTGCTTTTTGGCCTGCAGTAGGCTAAATTTGTTTGTTGTTGATTGAACAAATATGATATACTTATTAATAGTAGAGTTATAAATAAGATACAGTGGATAAGGGATACTCATCTATTCAAACAGTGACTAGGGGCTGATTAGGACTGATAGGGAGAGTAGGTGATCAAGGAGGGAGTGTTGAGCTCTCAGCAGAAATACAGCGAGACTGTGAAAGCTGTTGGATATAGGAACAATTCCAACTTGTTTCATGCTCAGAACAATCCAGAAGCTGTGGATACAAGCGCAATGGGAAACTGATACAATTATGTAAAATTAGTATGATTCATATACTCCACCCAAAACCAGTATGAGTATGTCCCAGCTGTCCACATCTGCTAAGACCTGCAGTAGGGTTAGTGCAGCACTTCACACTCCTAAGCCAAGAGCTTTGTCTCATTATTGTCTAAAGAATGGGGAGCAGTGTGTGTTTAGATCAAGTGCGTTAACCCTTGATTAACCTCATCACTGTCATTAAGAAACTTTGCATCTATCCAAATGGGTACAGTTGGAAAGCATAAATCATGCACTGCATTTAACATACTAACAAGCGTTTTCTAACCTGTAATCATCAAGAAAATGCAGTTATGTGAAATAGATCGTCAAAGGTTCTGTTTATCCGAAGGCAGGTGATTCTGATGGTTCTAGGAAGAATGTTTGGACCTTTGCAGGTCAGTTTGCATGTGTACTTACTTGTTGCACAGACTCCAGTTCAGTCATACTGGTACAGTAGCTCCCACATACCCTGATGATAGCATAACAATCTTGCGTTCATCTCACACCTTGGCCGGAAATGTACATCCGCCTACAGCAGTTGATGGAAATCTTCTTCAAGCTACAGTATGTTACCGTATTCAACTACGCCTCCATACTCGGTGAAAAGAGACAAATTTCCCTCATGGATTGCTTGGTAAATGGCAACAGATGATCTGACAGCTTCAACAAAAAATGATCTAAACTACAAACACTAATTAGTGCAATAAAGCTATTGCTTTATTGGAAACTTATTTATTGGAGTGTGGATTGGAATTTTTTTTTAAATTTTATAAGGTTATACTGGTACCAGTGTAATGGCTGTAAGGGAATTTTGTTTTAGATTAAATAAACAAAAACTTTAAGAAGGGATTAAAGGTAGAGGGATTAGATTATTTTTTCTAAACATAGCATTTCTTCTTAAAAACAAGAAAAACAGTAATTTCTTAACAGTACATTTATATGAATTAATAATGTAAAAATACAGTATATGTAATCGTAAATGTGTTTTTCCTTAAAAGTGACTTTAGTTGAGAAGCAAAAAGTTCTTTTGGACAGAAAAACACTTTTTCATCAAGTTAAAAAAATTGGGAAGCTTGCCTATTACAGTATATACCCTGTCCCAAGATTTGACAAGTGTTGACTGAGCACTTTTCAGAAAGAAAAAAAGCGGACCTAAATGTAGATAATGTCATTATATCATGAGAAAATATTGGTATTGGCAGCTTTCCAGTTTTTATTCATGGAATAACTGGAAGGTAAAATCTAGGTCTTTCGCTGATGACAGAAGGATCCTCATTTGGAATTATTTTTCTTATTATATGCCAAGTTCTGTACCACTTCAGTCTGGGAAACAGCTGTTCCCTTCTACAAGAAAAAAAAGTCTATGAGTGCAAGGGAGTTCCAGAGGAAAGTGAATCTGCAATAAGAACGTGATAAAACAGTTAGAACTGTGAAATTACCACACACATTCACAATGGTGAACTTTTGTCAAGACTGTTTCACCTGTAGGGACTGGTGAAAAGCCAGGGATGTGCAGAATGAGAGACACATCTGTGAGGTCTCGAGTGACCGCAGATAGAACTCAGCCAGCTGACGTGATGGTGTGAACCGTCTGGCTGGCCCTGTGTGGCTGTTGACATGTGCCTTCTATAGCACAGGCTGCACTGGCCAGAGATGAAAGCAGCTAATAGGAGCAGATTGGGCTGGTTGTGTTTATTTTAGTGAGTGGTCTCTGGCATAGAATGTGGCATCTTGCTTTGGTGCCAGCTGCGTTGTACCAAGCATCAGGCCTGGGCTGAAAGAGAGAGGAAGACAGAGGTTGCACGACTACAGAGCTGTGATAGTAATGGAAGCACCTCTTGTTCTTAAAACCAAATCTAAAAATGGTGAGATTTTTTTGTGACAGAAAGATCAGTAGGATGTGCTTGTTTGAAAGAGCAGATACACAATGCATTCTGAGATTTGTTTGAAGATGGAAATGGAAAATGTAAAAAAAAAGCAACTCGCCATGAATTAAATGTGTACTAGATTTGCCAGATAGGAAAAATTCGAATGCAAATATTTTTATGGTGTAATGCAATGAAGTTTATGCTGCCTCATTTAATCTACAGGAAATTATACAGAGCCTTGCAAAATTGTTCAAAGCTTTCCTATGGTGTCCCATTTTCTGAAATTATTAAATGATGCCTATGCAGTTTTTTAAACTTATTCAATCCTGAATGCACAAGCTGTAGACTTCTAAGGGCAACATAAACTACAGTAAAAAAATGTCAGCAAATCCAAAAAGAAAATAACTGAAATATTTTGATTGCATCAGTTTTCACACCCATCAATTATTTTTGGCAGCAATTACAACCAAGTCTTTTTGGGTAGATCTCTACCTATTTTGCACACTGTGTTATGACTGCAAGCTTTAAAAAAACAACAGAATGTGAAAACAGTGTTGAACTGGATACCTGTGCAAATATTACACTTTGGTACTTAAAAAGTCCCTGGAGGAAAAAAAGAAAATACAGCATCAAATTAAGGGATACAGGAAAGAGCAAAAAAAAAATTGGCGTTTTCCCTCTTAGTTACTAGTAGCTAATTATTGCAAGGTTCTCGACATGTTTCAGCTTGTTTTAGACATCCTCCACCTTTTGTGCAAAGAGATTCATACTATTCTCAGTTTTAAAAGAAATTCCTTTTCATTACCTTTCTTTTTGTGTCATTATTGATCCTGAAATAGTTCAGTTCATTTTGTTAAGCCCTGTTTCATCATGTAAAATACATCCCAGATACTGGCTATTTTATTAAAGTTCCAGATACAAAAGCAATAAAGTAGCTTCTCAGCCCAACTTTTCTGGGGTCCTCCTGATGATAATTACTAAGAGTAATACCTTTCACAGAAGAAGGTGTTTAGCTGCACGTGAAGTCAAAGTTTTCCCTCTCACTTCAGTGACATCCTGCAGATTGCCAGAGAGATTTGGTCTATTAGCCCATCTCGATGGGTTTAAATTCTAAACTCTCAAATGCCCCAGAAAGCAGGTGTTAGAATGCTGTCAGCATTGTTAGGTATGAGTCTCATATTTGATTATTTTGCAGGAACACAGATGGAAAACTCCTCTCTCCCTAGTGAATTAATTAGTTGGACAATTTGTCCCCAGTTTGTGTACAGAGAAAGATTGGGTCATTGTTTTTTTTTTGCACTAGTGCTTGTTAGCATCATTCTACCGTAAGGAGGAACACTACATTTTTAAACTATAATGATCAGGTTGGACACTGTAAAATGTGACAGAGGTTAGATCTGAACAGAATATGCAAATATATACAAAGTGGAATTTACTGACTACATAGGTATTCTATACTTTGGCTGCAGTTACTGCTTTCAGTATTTCTTGATAGGTACCCAACAGCTTTCACAATATGATGGTGTAATTTTCACTAGCAAAATTTCTCCAGGTCTAACAAGTTCATTGGGGATAGTTGATGGACTGCAATTGTCAATTCTCACCATATCTTTTCGATTGGATTCAAATCATTCAGGGTGACTGGGTCACTCAAATACATTTGTCTCGGTAGAGCACTCCATTCTAGCTTTGACTTTGTGCTTCAGGTCTCCGTTCTACTGAAATTTTCAGGGATAAGTAACCGTCTCCTGATCTGATCCTCTCTAACACTTTATCCCTGAGTTATTTCGACTTTTGAGTTCTTGGTCTTCATGGCCAATTTTTCTTATCACTATGTGAGCTGTGACTTAAAATTCATTACATGAATTACATCTATCTCAGGAAATTTACATTAAATCTTTATTGTCTGATTTTTCAGAAATTTGTTTTGCATCAAAGCTGCTGTGTTCTACTCACCCAGAAACCCACAAAACATACAAACAGTACAAATAAATGTTACATTAAAAATAAATATAACATTACATAACAGACATCATCCCATACCTATTCATTTCACACCACTCCTACGGGAATCAGCACAACTACACCAGAACACTGTAAATTGACTCCCCCCACAATTACATAAAACCCATTTTTCATACCATGTGGCCAGTTGAGATGTACCACTACTCAGATGTACTGAGTGCCAGTACTAAATGGTGTGCAAACGCTTGTGAACATGAAAAATGTCTGGAATTAAAAGGATCAATAAATGAATAAGCAAACAATTTCATGGTTACTCATCAGAGTAAATTTGACTAGGTTTCCCAGGATTAAAAAGGTAAAATCTTAAATGTCAAAAAATTATTATGAAAAAAAAAACTTTAGACTGGGGGAGAATGATGAAAAAAATATTTTTCTGAAGGCAGTACGGAATAATTGAGATACAGTATGAGCATCTTTGAGCTTACAGTAAAGAAAGAAAAACTGCTTATATCTATTAAATGACTGTAAAAGAAATTTCTTTCCTCAATTCTTTTATATTTACATCTAGTGAAAAAGCAATAAAGTTGCTGCATAATTCCAGAAGCCTCACATGGGTGACCTGGTGCTGGATTCCTGTCTTTTTCAGGAGGGAAGGAGAACAAAATGCCCATCCTGATCTCTAAGATTTTCAAGGGTCTGGCTGCTGACCAGACGGAGGCGCTGTACGTGGGGGATGCCATCCTCTCTGTGAATGGCTACGACTTGAGAGAGGCCACGCACGATGAAGCCGTCCAGGCGCTGAAGAAGACAGGCAAGGAGGTCATTCTGGAAGGTAAGTGTGGATCCCAGTATCAGCCTGTCGTCAGCTGTTTAAAAACATTGAAGTATTAAGTATGCATACATTTTCCCATACAAAGGGTATTGCCTTCATTAGACTAGGAAAGAATGAGTTTATTGTGTTTTAGGCTAATGTCAAAGGCCTCTAGGTACATTTAGAAATTTAAAAAGAACAGAACTGTTACAAACAAGATGTCAATTGGATGTCTATTTAGCTATGTAGTTAGCTAATTTATCTAAGTGTCTCATTCTGTGTCTTGAGAGACTTCAACAGCATTACTAAAACAGTTTTTCAATATTCCCACAAGCCTTTTTGTAAAGATGTGTCTCCTGTTCTTAGAAGTTCTCTGTTCTCTGCACTTTACCATAAATTACCTTGTGACCACTGGTTTGTGTTTCACTCTTGATTCTGAAGTAAATTCGTTTGACCTTGTTTTGTTTCTGAGGATTTTAAATACTCAAATCAGGTTGCCTTGTACTTTTTCGTTTCAAGAGTAAAACGTTTTAGTTCTAAAAAGAATGTCTTGTCAGAAGAGAAAATTCCTTTGAATATGTGAATATATCTGGGTGCTCTTCCATGGACTGATTCCAGAGCAGCAATATATTTTTTTATCTTGGTGTGACAAGAATTGTACTGTCTTATAAAATAAATCTTGCTAGTGCATTACATTATTTTAACGTAACATCCCTTAATGTAAATTATATGCCTGTTGGTATATGCTAACATTCATTCAGCCATTTTATTGCTTTGTGTGAAATCTAAAAATGATATGTCTACATAAACTTAACTCTTTCTTTTAAGTAGCTTTAAGTTACCCATTTAATATTTGTAATTTATGTTATTGCTGCACTACCCTGTCCTGAATTTGGTCTAAGTACTTTTGCCAGCTTTACACTGTTTATCTATCATCCTAGTTTGGTATTGTATACAAACTTTACTAGTTTATTAGCTATTCTAGAATCTAGACATTAATATAAATAAGGAAGGGATACCCGAGTTTAAGTATTTATCCCCTAACTGTACCCTGTGTTTCCTATCCACTAACCAATTCTGCATTACCTTGCAGGAAATTGTAAATGTATTACCTTGTATGTCTACTGCATGCAATTTGAGAATTAATATTTTATGAGGACCTTTAATGGAAGCTATGTTGTACACTCATAGTATTACTGCAGTTGCTTGTCAGAAGAACTCTAAAAAGTTAGATAAACAAGATCTGCCTTTTCTAAATTCACATTTTTGATCCCTTAGAATACTATTCCTATTCAGACGATCCTCTACATCAGTTATGATTGTTGTTTTTTTCATTTAATATAAGTCACACTTTGTGGTCTATAATTACTTATAATTAATTATCATCCTTCTTATGGATGAACGGTACAATTCTTTAGTTCTTGGGTACTTCCCTTGTCTTGAAAGACGGTTGGGAGATTTGTGTCAATTGCTTCTAAATAGCATCTCTTGTTCCCTTGAGTGCAATTGGTAAGACACTATCAGAACCTTGAAGTCTGTTTGTTTTAAGTGCTTTTTGTACCTGTAATGCTTCTGCCTATTCTATTTTAATATATTTTAATATGAACCTTTGTCTTTACTCAGAAAAGGGAACAGAAGGAAAATGTTGGTAAACATATAAGTTAAATAGTTAAGTTAAATAATTTAATACTGTACATCAGCCTTTTTACTGTCATTATTGAAAAGTTTCCCATTTTGGTTTGTGACTCTTTACTTTAGACTTTACTGTACTTTGTTGATTAAATTAAAAAGTATAGTAAATAATAACAATAATAATAATAAGAGTTAATTTGCTTCCATTACAACATTATTTTTGCTTTCTTGGCTTTTCTAATGGCTTGGCTTTTCTAACTCTTTTACCCTGTTTGTGGAGTTCATTGAACCCCTTTTCTTTAAGTTGATTTTGTTCTTTTTTAACATTTTGTAAAGTGCTTTCCTTCTCCTAATATTCTTCTTAATTGATTTATTTGGGCCCTTGTTTTCCTGATTTTGATTTAGTTACTTGTGGGATGGGAATATATTTAATCTGACATCCATTCTTTACTGATTCCATATCCATCCCATTCTACTGCTGTTAAACAATCATGCTATTATTGTGTACTATACAGTTTCAGAGTTTGCTTCAAAATCATAGCATATTTTTTATGATCACAGTTTCTCAACGGTTCTCTCACCTCTGTTTGTGATTGATTGAAAAGACTGGTTCAATATGAGTAATCCGTCTAGTAGTTGAAATTTCAATTTTAACTGCTAACATTCATATTTTTCTCAATTTAAGTTACAAAGGTGCAAGATAGAATGTAAACTTTCTGTAGTGTTTGAATTTATTTTTAAGGGCCGATAGTATACTGTAAGCTGCCTGTTATATGCAAAAATGCCCTAATTTATTCAATATTAAATTATTGTAAACTTTTATTAGAAGGATTCAATGCTCCTTATGTATAAAAGTTGATGTCTCCGTGTTAAAAACAAGTGAGCATCCGTGCTCCCAGTTCTGTTCAGAGAGCTTCCTCTTGCTCAGCAGAGATTTATACAGCTCTGTTCTCGAGTGGAAACAGTGTCCCACAAGAGCATTTACAAACACTGCCACATACTGTAGATGTCTTTGTTTTTTAACTTGAAAGAAGTACAGAAGACCCCAGTTTGAAACGTTGATCTTTTGTACTGCTGGATAAAAAACTAACAAGACAAACAATGGTCTGGCCATAATGCAAGGGTGAAGCTTTTATATAATAGTGTAGGACAAGAGGACACACCAGCTTACAGTAGTGCTGATTGTAAGATCTGTCTTTGAATTGATGTACCATGAAAGACTAAATTGCATGAAGTAAAATTCAGTTCCCTTTCCATTATTTTAAAGAAACATCGAATAAACATTTCATACACATTTCATAACTTTTTTTCATTTCACAAAATGTTCCTTGGGCCTGATACCTTACTATTCATTAAGAAAGAAGCCTCATAGCCTCATAGCTGTATTTGAGGAAAGACGTGGCTGAGGTGTGGGGTAACATTTATTTGAGGTGTGCATCCTGAGCCCACAGAGATGTGTCTGAGGAAGAGGTTCAGATCACATGGGCCCTCTCACAATACTTTCAAAACATATGTTCTGTACTATGGGGTATGAAAAATAAGAGGTTACAGAAAAGAGGCAGCAGTTAGTCTCATCTTACTTATTTGATTGCTAGTACAGTAGGTAAGTGATCCATCCTGTGATCTCATACAGCTGTTTTTTTTAAGACAGACCAGGGTATCGAGTTTAGCAGCATGGCATTTGTGTGAAGACATATACCTGCTGTTCTCAGTTTTCAACATACATCCCCATAGTTTCTGCTTGTGTCCCTTGGTTCCTACTGGGTTAAGTGTTTTACAACATGTAAATAAAATTGACTATGATTGTTCTTGTGGTCAATGGATTTGAAAATCTTGACTTCTGGTATGATGTGTCTTCATAGGTTTTCTGCATTAGAGGCTGAAGAGATACAGTGCATATAAAAAGTCTGCACACCCTTATTGAAATTGCAGGTTTTTGTGATGTGAAGCCAGAAATCAAGATAAATCATGTCAGACATTTTTCCATCTTTAATGTGACCTTGCAACCAACAAAATTCAAGAGAAAAACAAATAGACGATTATTAGGAAAAATAATTGAAATTAAAAAACCTACAACACCCTGGTTGCGTAAGTGTGCACCCCACCCCCCTCCAACCGATACTTTGTGCAAGCACCTTTTGCATTTATTACAGCACTAAGTCTTTGTGAAAAGTCTCTGTCAGCTTTGCACACCCGGACTTTGCAATTTTATCCCACTCTTCCTTGCACAAAAATTCAAGCTCCTTCAAATTGCCAGGGGATCTCCTGTGCACAGCCCTCTTTAGGTCATTCCACAGGTTTTCTATGGGATTGAGGTCTGGGCTCTGACTGGGCCATTCCAAGACTTTGATCTTCCTTTTCCGAAGCCATTCCTTGGTTGACTTGGATGTATGCTTTGGGTCGTTATCATGTTGGAAGGTGAAATTCCTCTTCATCTTCAGCTTTCTGACAAAGGCCAGCAGGTTTTGTGCCAAAATATCTTGATATTTGGAGCTAGTCATTATCCCATCTATCTTGACTAAAGCCCCTGTCCCTGCTGAAGAGAAGCAGCCCCAAAGCATGATGCTGCCACCACCATGCTTCACAGTAGGTATGGTGTTCTTCGGATGATGAGCTGTGTTGTCTTTGCGCCAAACATATCTTTTAGAATTAAGGCCAAAAAGTTCAACCTTTGTCTCATCAGACCATAAGACATTTTCCCACATGGTTTGGGGTGATTGAATGTTTTTTTAATTTAGACGGGCTTGGATGTTCTTTTTTGTGAGAAATGTGTTCTGTCTTGCCACCCTACCCCATAGCCCAGACATGTGCAGAATACGGGAGATTGTGGATCAGTACCTGCCAGAAATTCCTGCAGTTTCTTTAATGTTGCTGTAGGCCTCTTGGTAGCCTCCCTGAAAAGTTTTCTCCTTCTCCTGTCATCAACTTTGGTCTTCCTGATCTTGGCAATGTCCCTGTGGTGCCACATTTTCTCCACTTATTGATGATAGTCTTCACAGTGCTCCATGGTACAACCAATGCCTTTGATATTCTTTTATAGCCCTCTCCTTACAGTACGTTTCAACAATAAGATCCAGTAGATGTTTTGTCAGCTCCTTGCGGACCATGGCTATCCCAATAGGATGCAACCACGAAAGCTTCAAGGAAATCCTACAGGAACAGCTGATTTTTATTTGGAGTTAATCAGAATCACTTTCATTGATGGCAGGTGTATGCTACTTACCTTTGGACATGATTTTGAAATTGATTGGTTAACTCTGAGCACAGCTACATTCCCCATTATAAAAGGATGTGCACATTAATGGGTGTTTTAGGTTTTTTAATTTCAATTATTTTTCCTAATAATTATCTATTTGTTTTTCTCTTGAATTTTATTGGTTGCAGGGTCACATTAAAGATGGAAAAATGTCTGACATGATTTATCTTGATTTCTGGCTTTACATCACAAAAACCTGCAATTTCAATAAGAGTGTGTAGACTTTTTATATCCACTGTACCTGTCAGTGTATCACATTCCTTCAAACCCACATATGGACTTGGTTACTCTATTGAACCTATTCAAGAGCAGCAGTTTAACATAGTCACTACAATGGAACACAATAAACTTATCTAAACACGTAAGAACCTGGCCTGTGTTTAAATGGTCCTTTTATTGCCTAGTTCTATTGTAATTGTATAAAAATATTTTAGTGTTACAAACCAAGCTATATATAAGTCTGCTTATTATTTGTGTAGGTATTCCACTGTCTTCTGCTGCATGTAGTGCTGAGGAACCCAATAAGTGTGAAGAGGGTTGCTGCTCTTCACTTTAGTTTACTTGAGTCAAACATCCTCAGGCTCTGCTTCAGACAGCTTGTAATGTGATACAATGCTTTGCTGTAGTACAACCAGGGTGGCATTTTGATAAAGCTTTCATTTTCACTGAGTATAACAGACACAGCTGTTTAACTAGAGCCTGCTGTTTAAGGTATACTTTGCTGTTTATATTATTTGTGCATTCCTTTAGAGAAGCAAAACCTTCAGAATAATGGCAAGATCAGATTTCACAGCAGAGCATGCAAATAGCCTATTTCCACTACACATATGAGATCAGCATGGTCCATACCACCTGATGTAATACAAATACTCATCAGTGTTATGATTGTGTCGCTTGTGATTGTATTGCTGAAGATTGTGGTTTGGAATAAGAAGATAAATATTTGAAAAATAATTTAATTTGTGCTTTTTTTAGCCTCTATCTTTAAGGAATGTATTTCTCTTATCCACCTGCCCCTGTGCCCTACATTTTACAGTTGTAACATTTAGGATATATGCAACATATAACATAATCCCAGATTGAAGACTTCAGTGCTGTCCAATCTCACCATCTGGTCTGGTCGTCTGTATGTTTAAACATAATTAGTGGATGTCGCTGAGCTATTAAGTCCTATCCACCTGGCCTGTGTTGCACTGAATGATCGCCTTTTGTGCTTGGAGGATAATGAGCCCGACCCACTTGTGGTTTCCTGAGCTGTGGGAATGCCAGAAAATTGATGTTTTTCAAGCAGCTGTTAAATGCCTTGGCCACTTCCCTTTCTTAGCAGTTTTAGTGCCGAGGACAAATTGCTTTCTTCTGAAAGGTGGGTGACAGTAGTTGTAGAAATTAGGGATTAAATCAGAGCTGCTCATGTACCGCTCCACTCAATTGGAGAACCATCCTTCAGGCGGCTTCTTAATTATTTAATTGAGAATCAATAGGAGTGATACTACAGTTAAATTATAGATGCTGATTGGGTTCGTGGAATGGAGTGTATTGGAAGAGCTACTTAACATGGGCAGTCTTGAAGGAAAAAAGGTTTTTCTCCCAATGTACTTCATACTTCCGGATGGCTTCAGAAGCCACATGTCTTGCTGCCTCTTTTGAGAGCTGGCTGGTATAAAGTGGTATCAATCTGATGCCCACAAAATCTGGTCTCCAACATTTTTATCGCCTGTCTGAAAGCAAAAGTCAGCAGTGGGCGTTGGAGTATATCAGTGCTTTTCTGGTCTTGTGGAATAGAGTTTCCTCTGTCAGTGTCGGAGCGAAGAGCAAAGCCTTTCATCTCAATTTATCATGGACTCCCATCGCCGTCATGTATAATACAGAAAGATAAGCCTGTCGTGTTTTCACAGAAGCTTTATTGTTAGACTGTGGTGGACCCTGCAGTTGGAACCAATTGCTGTGAGCACTTATATTATGCCTGTACCCCCATTGAAGTAAAGTGCAGTTACATGAAGTATATCCACACAGATGACTGACTTAATTAATATGAATAAAAAATATGAAAATATATTTTGAAATGCTTCAAATGAGTTTAAAATATAAACTTTAAGGTTATAAAGCTAGACATTATCCCAGTGATATATCTTACTACACACTGCAGTATTCCCTTAAACCCATTAGGGACTTTTTCTCATGACAAGTATAGAAAACTTTATAGATAATAAAAAAAGGAATTGAAAATTGCTTTTGCAGTATAAATTTCTTTGGATTTTTGGATCTATGCAAAGCATAGCCTTGATAGCCTGAAATATTACCATTTGAGACTGAGTTTTGGAAAAAAATGTAAACAAAAAACAGACATTGTACCATTGCAAAAACTTGTATGTTGAGTCAATTCACCATGTGATTTAAACTAAATGAATAATCTATGATGAATTTAATAACTGATGTTTGTTGTTGCTGATAAATTAATGAACATCCCTCAGAAATATAGTATTTGTGTCTGCAAAGACATTAGATTATTGAGTTATAGATAGATACTTTATTGATCCCGTGAGGGAAATTGCAGTGCAACAGCAGCTTAGCACAGTCAACACAGCACAGTGTAACGAAATGATACAATAATACAACAATACAATACATACAATACAATCAGTACAGTCAGTGAGAAGTGCACTAAGAAGAGTTGCTCACAGTCCAGAATATACAAAGAACAAACCAGAACAGTACACAAAACATTATATTTCACATTATAAATATAAATATATTGCAAATGTCCCTGGCATATATTTCACAAAAAAACGTAATGGGAAAAGCCAGATGTAGCAGAGAGTTTACTGTTTAGTCCAAAAACAGGTCAATGTCAATGTTGCCCCTGCCCAGACACAAAGTGGATGAGTTATACAGTATTTTGGCAGAACGCAAGAATAACCTTCTGTAGCACTCCCTGTTGTACTGTTGTTGGATCAGCCTATTGATAAACGTGTTCTTCATTCTCACAAACATGTCATAGAAGGGTTGGGAGACATTGTCCATGATGGCCTCTAGTTTGGACACCATTCTCCTCTCAGCCATTACCTCCAGGGGGTCCAGGTCAGACTCAATGACAGAGATTGATCTTCTGATGAGTTTGTTCAGCCTGTTTTAATATAATAGAATGAGATAAAATAAAATTAAAGTGGATTTTGTAGTATAGAATTAATCAAATGTTCCTTCACTGATAAAATTGCTCAAGCTATTAGTCCTAGTCCTAGTCTGTTTTCTGAAGTGGACATTTCCCTTGAAATGCCTCTGTCAAGGATGTTTTAGGACTGTCAAATCCCCTCCTGCAATGTCACTACTGGGAGACTGGCTTGTTTGGATAAGCAGGTCTGGTTG
The DNA here is from genome assembly GCF_055471065.1 of Atractosteus spatula. Classification (NCBI taxonomy): domain Eukaryota; kingdom Metazoa; phylum Chordata; class Actinopteri; order Semionotiformes; family Lepisosteidae; genus Atractosteus; species Atractosteus spatula. The sequence continues at coordinate 15,368,638 of NC_142724.1, forward strand.
CAGAAACAACATGAGAACTCCAGATATAGATGTAAAACCAGGCCTTAAACTTCAACAGTGTCAATGAAAGATTTCCTGTACCTGTGACATAGGGAAGGTGTTTTATTATTTTGAGATGTATGTAGATCAGTACACAAAATGAAATGACACCAACTTCTTAGTCTACACTTAATGACTTTTACAGTGTTATTTCATGGTAAGAGCAGAGCAAATTGTGGTGAGGCACGTTGAAAACTAGCTGAAATGTAGAGGGAGTGGTCAAGTAGCCCATGTGAAACTATGGGAAAACAAAGGAAACCAATGGTATAAGGATGCTAACATCGAAGAGAAACTCAAGTAATACCATGAAAATGTTAGCTGATTCAGTATTCGGCATATGGAATTCATCATTCAGAAACATGAACACATTCAGAAGTTTATTTGTACCAGAAAGTGCCTGTTTCCTTACCCTTCTGAAATTATAGTGAGAGGACTGGCTCTACAGTAATGAAAATACCCTTAATGTTCTTATGTTTTCCTGTACTGACATTGTGTGTGACAACTTTGAACTTCCTTTATGTATTTTCTGTGGCCCACTAACAAAGTCCATTATCTGATGGAGTCAAAGAAACAAGCAAAAATTTTTTCCTATGAGGCTAGTTAAAATGTTCAGCTAAGATAATGTTGAGAGTAGGGAACTGTGTGCTCATGTACGAACAAAAACCAAAGACACTAGAGTTGAAACATGTTTTAAATAAAGGATTCTGTATCCAAAATAAGATTTAGTTTTGCTGCAGTCCCTTGTTGTGCAGAGTTTAAATGCTCTTGAGCTGGGCTGTCCAATCCTGGTCCTGGAGGGCCAGTGTATCTGCAGGTTTTCTTTCTTTTATGAGAGTAACCAGCTGGTTTAGACCATCGGGAGATGCGTTGGAATGAAAAACTGCAGATAGTGTATACTAGCCCTAAATTCACTGGTGAATATATACTGATGGAAAAAAGAAACACAACATTTTCTGGAATGAGAATACTATAGTTATAGCTTATGTACTTTTACAAAAAGTTGTCAATTTGTTTTAAGCCCTCTGACCAGCAATACAGCTTGTGCAGTGAGGCATTGCAACTTGCCAATCACACGAAAGCTCGTTAGGTGTACTTTTAACCAATGAGGTCCGGGTGGAGCAATGCCTAATCAGGTCACCTTTTAAAAGGCCTTAATTCAAAGTTTATGTCACTGCAAGAAAAAGGCCACACTTAGTTTTCTGTGCACTCCATAATGCCTCGAATGTCACCAGAAGCAAGGGAGAGGGCCATTGGCATGCTGCAGGCAGGCATGTCATGTGCCAATGTTGCCAGACACTATGAAGTCAGCCGCTCCACTGTGTCCCGACTGCAGACCGGCAGGACAGATGACCGTTTAAGATCTGGTCGCCCTCGAGTGACCACAACAGAGCAGGACTGACACATCAAACTGGTCCATCTGAGAGATTGTTTCAGATCTGCCACCCATACTGCTGCTGAAACTGACAGCAGACACAATGCCTGCATCAGTGACAGGACAGTGAGGCTCCATGCTGCTGGCCTGAGAGCAAAGCAACCTGTCAGAGGCCCTCTGCTCACACCTTATAGACGTCACACCTGACTGGCTTGGGCCAGATAGAGGCTGCAATGGACTCGTCAGCAGTGGCATCGGGTCCTCTTCACGGTCCTCTTCAGTCTTCCAGGCAGACGGGAGGGCCAGAGTGTGGAGGAGGAGGTGTTGCATTTCTTTTTTCCATCTGTATATATACTCTGGTGACCTTGGGACAGGATGAGTATCATCACCCAGAAAGGCTAGAAAATAAGGCAGAGCCTGATATGGAAAGTGTAATTTTCTTAGACAAATAAATAAAGATTCTAATGCAGAAAGTGAGGCTGCCAACATATTGGGCACACCCCTAGTCTCTGCATTTTACAGTATGTTCTGTGCTGGGTGGTTGTACTGTTCTGCCCGCGCCCAGATTGGTTATCTGCTGCTGCTCCTAGCTGTTTCACGGTTTAGTAAATGAGTCAACTATCTTTAGGCTCTCTAGTGTAAACGGTAAAAATACATTTACTGCTGTAACAAGAGATGCACCCTTTTTGCCAAGGCCAGCATAGTAAACCATAGTGTTGTGCTGCTTACATGGGCCTAAATTAAAGACACCGAAAGTGGAAGTAATCTCTGCTCATTGATGCCATATGTCTCAGAATGAGGGCATTTATGCAGTATGTTGTTTCTTTTTTATTATTTAAACAATATCTTTATTGGTTTTTCCATATTAAATATGAAATGAGAAAATATGAACTATGTGTAAACAACAACAAAAAAGAAAACAACAATAGAAAGGAAGAATGTGATGAAATATCCAGACAATTTGCATATTTACAAATAGCTCATACAATGGCAGTGATTCAAAACACAAGTCACATAAGTGTTTGTTTTGTAACATAAATACATGTTGTATACCAGGCTTAAATGTACAGTATTACCTTTCATAAAGTAGTTCCCCTAATTTAAGCCTTTACTCCCCTTCTCTCTAGATGTTACCCCTCTGATTCTCTAGAAAGTTTATGAATCCCATATCTCTCTGAATTCTCCTATTTTTGATTTTAGGAGATGAGTAATCTTTTCCAATGCAAGACATGAAGTCTTCCCCTTCATCCAATGTGACTCACAGGGACTTTCTTCCTGTCTCCAAACATAGGCTATCACTTGTTTTGCTTCCAAAAAGCAGATGGTTACCAATGAACACTCCTTTTTAGTCATCATAAGCTCTTCTGGATATATATTAAGCATGCATAACTTAGGGTTAGGAGGCAGTTTCTTACCAATAATCTGTGAAACTGTATGCAATACCTTCTTCCAAAAACCCTGAACTTTCGGACATTCCCACATGCAGTGAAGTAATGTGCCTTTGTTATCTTTGCATTTAATACAGAAGTCAGTAATATTAGGATTGAATTGATTAAGTTTATGTGGTGTGATATATAATCTTCCTATCCACTTATACTGTAAGAGTTTTAAGCCAGTATTAACTGTTTGAGTCTGAGCTTTCAAACAAGTTCTTCCTCAGGTACTGTATGTCTTCTTGTATATCTGTCTTTCAAGCTGGAAGCTGGAAGCCTACAATCAAATGATTCTTTCAATTTTGAGTACCATGTACACCAATGAAACCTGTCCCCTTCCTTTTGAGTATTTTAAGGCATAATTCTCTAAGGTGGATAATGGAGGTTGGTCCAATAAGTGATTCTGCTTTGAGAGGATATAACTTCTCAGTTGTAGATACTTAAAAAAGTGGGTTTTTGGAATATTATAAGTGTTTCTAAGATCCTCAAAAGTAATGTAGTACCCATCTTTATAAAGATCTGATACCTGCCTAATACCTAGATGTGACCATAATTAAAATTCTGGATCAGACCTCCCAGGACAAAAATCTTCATTACCAAAAATAGGAGCAAACTGAGATATCTGTGAAGCCTCCCCTATATATGAAAGGGTCTCGTGCCAAACGGATAATATATTTTCAGAAAATGATTTTTTTGTCTGTTTTTTCAGTTTCTTACTATCAGATGAAAACAGATATATATTCAGTGGGATCTTAGCTATTGATTGAGATTCAATCAGCATCCAAGCAGGTGGTGAATCTGTGTTAAAATAAAACATACAGTAGCAGCCCGGATCTGTGCTGCCCAGTAGTACCATTCTAGGTTCGGTAATTGTAGCCATTTCCTATCATATCGTAAATACAGTAAAGACAATCTGAGTCTAGGACGTTTGTTATTCCAAATACAATTTGTGAATGCTTTCTTCAATAAATTAAAAAAGGAGGGAAGTGGGTGGAGAGAGATTGACTGGAAAAGATACAGAAACTTTGGTAAAACTGACATTTTAATTATATTGATTCTCCCAATCATTGATATGGGCATTTTGGTCCATCTATTTATTGATTCTATTACTGATTCTATTAAAGGATTATAATTTTCTGGGATTATTTTGTTGACCTCTGGGGTAATCTTAATGCCTAAATAAGTAAACCCCTCCTTGCATACCACAAAAGGAGTTTAAATTGGTGAATGACTTCTCTCATTCTCATATAAGAACATTAGAGCTGATTTATTGTTACTTATCTTATAGCCTCAAAAAAGCCCATATGTTTTAATCAGATCTAAAAGAGAGGGTATTGAATGATTTACATTTGAAAGACATAAAATGATGTCATCAGCATATAATGTTATCAGATATTCTACATTACCTATTGTAGCAAATTTGGGTTTGGTGAGGACGGACACAGTGACTCAGACTTCGTGGAGTGAAAAACAGCGCTTTATTTATTTCGGCACAACTAGCACCAGCACCCCCGCGCGCGCGTACCAGCAGAGAGAGAGATGGAGTGAGAGAGAGAACGACCGAGCGCCAGAGAGAGAGAGAAAAGAGAGAGAGCAACACACAGGGGTCTATTCGGGTAGTTATACAGTGATAGGGTGGCAATTGGGCACACGTATAACAGGGGTGCGAAACCAGGAAACTATTTACACAAATCCAGGCAATCTCACCAGACTGTACGCCCATTTTGCAGTGGGTCAGCTGCACTGGTCAGCGGCTTTCCTAGTCCCCGCCCTGACTACTACTACTCCCGTCCTGCCCCTCGCCGCATACCCCAGCCGGGCGCTCTTTGGCCGCAGCGCCAGGCAAATGCCCTACACTATATTTATACCATTAATGCTGGTATGCTTAAGAATAGCCATGGCCAATGGTTCAATGGCTAGTGTAAACAGCAATGGCGACAAGGGACATCCTTGTCGTGTTCCTCTGCTGAGACTAAAAGGGGATGTCAAACCATTGGTTAGAGTTTCAGCGGATTGGTTAGCATAAATGACTTAATCCATTTGAGAAACCCTTTTTCTGTCCCCATTCCGGATAGAACCTCAAATAGATACTGATATTTGATCCGATCAAATGCTTTCTCTGCGTCTAGTGATAATATTGCATTGTCAGGCACCCCTTTCTTTTCATATACAATGTTGAGTACCCTTCTAATATTGTGGAATGCTTGCCTATCCTTAACAAATCCATTTTTATCACTATGAACTGACTAAGGCAAAAGATTTTCTAGTCTTTTTGCCAAAACTTTACACAAAATCTTTGTGTCATTATTTATCAGTGAAATGGGTCTGTATGACCCTGGTTCTAATGGTGATTTTCCGGGTTTTAGTAACAGTGTAATTAATGTACGATTTAATAAAGGAGGTAGAGTTCCATTTTTATATGACTCTTGGTACATGTATATAATTGGCTGAATTAGTTTACTTTTAAATATTTTATAGATTTCTATAAGGTGTATTTCCTCCATTCATATTGACAATGGCTTCAGACAGCTCATCAACCTTTAAGTTATCCTCTAAACCTGCAACTAAATCCTCCTCTAGATGAGGAAACTCCAGAGTATCTAAAAGGTCTGACTGCTGGGGCTGGCAGACCTCTGAATATTCTGAACTATATAGAGTCTCACAATAACATTTAAATGCATTGTTTATCTCTGTTGGATCAGCTGTAAGATTTCTGTCATTAGACTGAATGGCATTTATTGCTCTCTCTGATTGTATCTGTTTGATGCGCCAAGCCAATAATTTGCCAGCTCTTTCTCCCTGTTTATAATAACTTTGTTTCAGTCGCAGTAAACTTTTTGCTGTCTGATTCTTTGATAATTCATTATAGATAGCTTTTACTTTATTCAATTCAGAAATTAATTTAAAGGAGCTATTTGAAAATATTTTGTCTTCTAGTTCTTTTACTCTGTTCTCTAATCTTTTTATTTAGAGTTGGGAGGCTTTAAATTTAGAGCTTCTATAGCTAATCATTTAACCTCTAAGAAATACTTTAAAAGCTTCCCATCTCAAAAAAGAAATCTATCTGTGCTTCGAGAAATTTTAAAAAGTCCACATCTTTCAACCAAGTTGTTTGAAAACACCACCTAGAAGGTCCTCTAAGAGAATTTGGACATAGTTAAATTAAACACATGCATGGTCTGAAATAATTATGCCGTCATACCAGCATTTTGAAATTTTAGGTAATAATTCTACAGATATCAAGAAATAGTTTATTTGAGGAAAAGTTTGATAAGTGTCTGAATAACAAGAGAAAGCCTTGAGTTCAGGGTTTCTTAATCTCCAAATGTCCAATTGGTTAAAATCTTCTATACAGTGATGTAGCTCTTTCTTTGTTTGCTGATGAGAAGTGTTGATAACAGTCGACCTATCTTTTCCAGGGCAGAGGGTACAGTTAAAATCTCCCCCTATGATAAAATGACCTGGCAGTGAGGCCAGTATCAGGAATACATTTCTGTAAAAATTTGGGATTATCATTATTCGTTCCATAAATGTTTACTAGATTAAGTTGAACAGAAAGCAGTTCACACTGGATAATAACATACCTCCCTGAATGGTCACATAATGTATCTTTTACTTGTAGAGGAAATGATTTGTGTATAAGAGTAACACATACATGTCATAATCGCTAACCCCTCCTCTTTAGGGCGCTCCAGCCCTTCCTTGTTCCCTCCCATTGTCTGCACCTGTTCCCTATTCCTGCTCCCCCTTAAAAACCAGACGCAGACCTTACTCCTGGTTCCTCATTGATTTCCGCATCGTGATAGCCCGGGGTCCTGCTGCGTCTGGCACCGTTATGGTTTTAACTTTCTGTTCCTGATCCCCTGCCCCGCCGGTCCCGACCCGGCTGATGGTTTTTACCCTGGATGGATCTCCTGGCTTTGGACTACTCTCCTGTTTGGATTCCCCGTTTGGACTTTGGCTTTGTTTGTTCGCCCGGACTCACTTCCCCAGGACACCAGCTCACCTCGGACACGCCCCCCTGTATCCTGACCCTTTCCTGCATGACTTTCTCCCTCGTGTATCTTCACTATTCCGGATCGCGTTGTCTGCATAGGGCCCGGAAAGAACTGCTACGTGACAATATGAGGCAAAAAACACCTGTCCCGACCATCTCTTGCGTACTCTATCTATGTCCTCAGACATCAAATGGGTTTCCTGGAAAAAAAATATTTTAGATTTTAATTGTCTTATTCTATTAATAACTTGCTTTAACTTAATAAGTTTATTTAAGCCTCTAACATTCCATGATGTAAACTGTATTTCAAAAGGCACTGCCATTGCAGGAACATAAATAATTTATGATTAGAATTGTACTATCTGTGTTACACTCTCTGCTGATAATAGTAATCCTACATTTTAAGATGTATTCACATTCAGAACGAAGAACAAAATAAACCTTGCAAACATCCGTAGAAAGAAAAATACAACCAAACAGAAAAAAACATTAGAACAAATAAAAAATACTTCCCCAAACGAGCTACGTGACGCTTCCCTCCTACCCATTCCTTTTCCAGCAGGACCTGGCTATGGAGTCTGTCTGGTCCTTGTTCTTAAGGAACAGCTCTAGCCTGTTTTAACAGTCTGGGCCGAGCCCCTTATAAATCACATTTGCTAAAAAAACACTAAATGAAACAGATCAATAATTTGGTGCAATATCTTCATGAAAACCAGTTTAGCACTGGTTACCTTGAATATAACACAGAATAAAAAGAATTTTAAAGTATACAGCATTATAAATTTAACAAAAAAGCAAATACTGTAGTCAGTCCGACTGAACTAAGATCAGCAAAGAACCTTTCTTTCAGTAGCTAAGCACTGTACAATACAATACATTAAGGCTATAAAAGAAACTGCAAACCCATACTCATCCCTCATCTTTCACTTCCCGATTTTCATTTTTTAACTTCTAAATGAGTTTCTGTACCTCTGACAGGCTATGAAAGGTGTTACATTTTTTCTTGTATGTCACACAAAATATTGCAGGGTAGATGATCCTATATCTGAGACCAGGGATATCAAGAGCCTGAAGTTCCTTCTTCACCGCATCAAACCTCATCCGTTTTCGGTGAAGCTCTGTTGAAATGTCGGGGAAGAACATTATTCATTGATTTTCAATCATTATAGTCCCCTTGACTCTTGCTGGTTTCATGACCTGAACCTTGTCCCTGTAGTTTAAAAACTTTATTATAACAGCCCTTGGGAAGGATCTTGAGGGGTCTTTGTTGATTCGGCCAATTCTATGTGCCCTTTCAATGACCAGGGGGGCAGAAAAGACATCGTCGCCCAGCACCTCAGGGAGCCACTTTTCTAGAAAAGCACAGATGTCTTTACCCTCTTTCTTTTCTGGTAGGCCTACAAGCCGCAGGTTTGATCGGCGACAACGATTTTCCAAATCATCCACCTTTACAGTTAGTGCCTTAATAGTCTCGTCCAGCCATTCTGCCTGGCTCCGCAGACCACTGATTTCATCCTCGTTGGTGCTAATTTGTTCCTCTGCTTCTGTTATCCGTGTAGTGTGAATTTTCTGCTCCCCTTTAGGATGCCATCAAACCTCGCAATAAAGTCCTCTTTCATAGAGCGAATGGCGTTCAGAATTTACTTTGATTCTCGCTGTCGCTTTGGACTCTCCGCCATTCCTCCCTCCTCGCCGGCATTCCCTTCAGCCTCGCTCTGCGAGTCCAGTTTCAGCTGTTTTTGAACTTGTTTGATAATTTTCGGTGCCAAAATTCTGGTCTTAAGTCCGTTGTATAAACTGATATAGAAGTTTTAATGTCGTGAAGTGGTTTTATTGAAAGAACTCAAAATATTATAGCGGGGCTCTGACTAACATCTGCTCAACTCTGTGCCATAACCCGATCCTTGTTGTTGCTTTTTAAAAATTCTAATCAGAAATGCAACTGGTCAAATTTGGATTCTAACTCACCTTGTGTTGCTGGTGGTTGATGTATTGTGCACAGCTGTCTCTGGGGATGAGGGGGCCCTGATGCCACCTGTGTTTTTGTTTTTGTGAAATGGCCCAGCACACACTGTGCTGCAAGGGGGGGGAGGGGGGACCACAGAACTGGTTTCCCTTGTGATCTGTGTCACCTTTCAAAGAATAATAACACAAGGTTCATATGCTTCTATGCTCTGCTTCACTTTTTTCCTAGTCAGCTATGTGGCCTTATTTCACATTTCAGAAAAATAGATCTAGAGGTATGACCAAATCGTTGCCTAACTGAACAAGTAAAATTAGTTATAGCTGCTCACTGATTGAGTCCTGATGCTACAACACCCAAAACAACAGAGGCCGTCAGCACTCAGAAACCATACCAATTCTGAGCAGCAAAACTCACACACTGGGGGTGATTTACCCATGGACAGAAAAAGACTACAAGTTTCCCACCCAAAACCAAAAAACTCAGCAAGTATAAACAGAGTAGCTCAAGCACCTCAAAACAGCTGTTCTCTATTTTGCACGATGTCAAAGTGTATTGCAAGTGTTTGACCTGCTTTTATTTTTAATGAAACATAAAGAGTTTAATTACTGGAAGTTGTCATCTCACTAACTGAATCCCTATGTAGTGGATTCTGCTTGAAAAATTAATTGATACATAAAATGCAAATTAATTTCAGATGCCTAGTTTATAAAATTGTCTTATCTAGGCTTTTACTCTGTGCTTTGTTTTTTGTACATGCCATTACAATCGTTCAATAAGCTGGTGTGCTTTATAGCCATGAAGTTTAGCCTGTTCATTTTGAGCTCCATTAGGCTAAATATATTGAGAGGCATTTAAAACAAGTCAGTATTGGAACCACATAACATGAGTTGCACTTTTAATGCCTTTCAGTATATATCAAACATTATCTTGTAAAGGTGGGTAGCTGCGTCAGCATGCATAGGCTGCAAAGGAACAAGTAATAGGTTTATTCCATGCTGAAAAAAAAAAAGAAAGAGAACACAACGTTTCGGCCGTGGAGCCTTCTTCAGGTGTGAGGGTTCTTGTAAAGGTTTTTTGTTTCAAACAAAGCAATAAAGGACTTTTAAGCTGTCACTGTAACCCTTCCTAAATCTCAGCTTTTGATCATGAAATGACAGCATTCCCCAGCCCAGGGTGATAAAGGATCACAGTAATACTGTTGGTGTTGGTGCAGCTAGCAGTGGGACAGAACTCCTGAATCGAAGCTGCTTGGAAGCTGAACTGTAGGTAATTGGAAAGGTTGCACGGCACTGGTGTCATGCACATTACCAAAGGGATTTATTGATTCAGCTTTGCCAAGAGGGTTTTAAATCCAAGATAAAACCAACAGCCCAGTGTTGCCAACCTATTAAATGGTCAATTGCAATTTAGATTCTCTGTGTCAAATGGTTAAGTGCCGACGAGAATATCAGCAAAGGGCAGCCCATTCAGTTTTTCCTGCCGTTTGATGTTAGTGTGTGCATTGGAGCAATTAAACTTTTATCTTAGTGCTCAAGAGTCCTGGAAGGTGGTGACTTGCTGTTAAATCAGTTAAACTTCGTTCTGTTTTGCAATGATTCAGGATCAGTAGGATAATGTGTTTCTTATTACCAATGTTAAGTAAAGAAAAATAGAAGTCACTGAAATTGGAATGCAGTAACAGATAGCTTGAGTTCTAAAGGGAATTAGATTACTATTCTTTGATATAAAATGTTTTAAAAAATTACTTTGTTCCTTCCAACTTTTTTAGCAGCCACTTTCTCCTTAGAAGGTCAAGATGACTTGCATAGTTTGCACTGTAGATGTGATGTCAGTCTATCTCAGGACAACCACATGCTTAAAAGAGGGCAAGTTGTTTAGATGCCAATTAACCTGCACAGCAAGTTTTTGTGTTATGTGAGGAATACGTAGCACCTGGAGAAAACACAGGGTTGCAAGGAAGAACATGCAAAGTCCACAGGCCAGACTTGAACCCATAGGCTATGAGGCAGCAACACTAATGGCCAGACCACCAATATGAAAAATGTGACGTCTTACCCTTTAGAGCTGTTTTTATTGAATTTCCAATACCAATACCTTAATAACCTTATGTTATTAACCATAATAATATCGCCTTATGTAAGTGGTTCCTTGTGTCACTAGTACTTAAATGAAGTTTTTAATGAGAGTTTGGAAGGGATGACAGCAACCAAGTCACTTTGTCCCCAGTTGTCCTAATTCATAGTCATTCCCAACATAATTTCCTGAAAGTTACCAATACCATAGGTAAGCCTCCCCTTTTGCATTTGTCTCATGAGTCCCTTGTCCACACCATCCCCTCATTTGCAGATGCCCTTTGATGCACTCCTCACTCTGCAGGGGGTCCTAGCCTCCTCGTCCTATAGCCAGGTTTGGTTGGCCTTCAGCCAGGTGAGTTGAGCCAAATCTTACCGGGACTATGCACTGAATAAACATTCCCAAAACCCCTCATGAAACTTATTCAGTGATCTGCTGAGTCAATTTGGCTAATATGAAAGCACTGAAAACTGAGCATTTCAGAATTCCTCTGACAGGGTGATGACAAATGACAGTGAATAATGTTAGCAAAATCAAATTTGTCTGGTCCTTGTGACCTGAAAGGTTGTCAGAAGGCTGTCTGCCCATGTGCCTGAGCAACAGGGATGCTAATATAGTTGGCAAAGGCTACATGCTGTGGCAGATAACTTGCTATTACTGGAACAACCTTGAGCTGTGAACTGTGCTGATTTGACAGGCCCTCCCCTCCTCTCCCCCTCTCTCCTGTCTCTAAAGCCCCATTGAGACTCCCGCCAAACTGCTGTCACTGAAGCAACAGGTGACATAGAGAAAGTATTTCATACCACAGCCCTCCTGAAGGCCTTGTGCAAGGGACAAAGAGGGTCAAAGAAGGAAGGAGCCATGATACTCAGGAGAGGAGTGGGGTACTGTGAAAACATGGGGAATGTTTCATGACAAACCCATTTACCCTCCTTTTAATTTCTGTTTTACTGTTGCTATTTGTTTAAACATAGTTAAGTGTCCTTGTAAATGGCACCCCCACCCCCTCCAGCCCTTCTTTCAAGTAAACTGTGACCCGAAGTTCTGAAGACTGGTCATTCTGTCGTTATTGAAGCCATTAATCCAGTGTTTCACTTATAGTTGCACAGACTTTTCTCATTCTGGTTCAATTACTCAGCTGTGAGCTACCTTACTTTGCAAGTTGTTTTATGTATAGCATAGAACAAGAGGAAACAAGAGGGTTGCTGCATTACTTCTAAACTGATTGAACTGAAGGGTTACCATTACGGTGTTATTTTTGGATTAGGTCTGATACCAGTGGAAATCAGACAGTACTAAGTGTAACCTCCTGAGAATATGTGATTGGCGTTATAAGCATTTATCTCTTTTGTAAAAAAATTAGGTCTGAATGAAATCTGATTCTTGACCCCCACACTGATTATGAATTCTTCCAAACCCACTATTTGATGGCATCTTTCCATTGGGTAGATATAAGAAGCCTTTAGCAAGCAGAAAGCCACCATCGTATCGTTTATATGGAGTGGGCGGAATGGTGTTTTAATTTAGTCCAGGCTGTAGGCTCTTAAGTGAAGGTTTTTTAATAACATGTCTTCTTTTTCCACTCTTCCTTTAATTCCCTCCAGTAAAATAGTTTGAAAAACATTGGGAAAATATGTTCATACTACAGTTATAAAATTGGCACAAGTAACATTTTGACTGAGCTCACACCCCTTCATATTCTTTGTCCTTATTCATAGGAAAGGAGGACTGACATTAGTAGCCAAAGTGGCCCATGTTGCTTAAATGTCACAGAGTGTAAAAATAAGCAGGAAGGCGCTTGGCAGATAGTCCCTTGCTATTATATTGTATATGACTGTAATGATAATGCACTTTTACAAGCTAAGATTGCCTTTGCTACTGTGTTTTATTAAATTTCAGTTGTGATCTTGACAGTTTCTGATTTTTCAGAACCAATGCACATTTCTGTCATATACAAATTTAACAAGCACATATGGACAACATTACACAATTAAAGAACTGTAAGCTGACTGCCTTTTCTTTCCTTTTCATTTGCACAAAAATGAAAAATGGAAAAAACCCTGGATTATTCTAGCTCCTTTTATGGTGAGGACTGAGTCATGTCTGCCACTGTTGTCTCCAGAAAGGAATGTGGCCAGCAGTCGCCAAAACTGTACCCATGTGTCTCTGCTCAGGCTTCAGAGAGTCCTGGGACACATCTGTGGTCTGGCACCAGCACACAGCTGGACCTTTCTGCTTACCGACTCAAACTGTTACTTGGTTCCTTTGCCATCCATGTGTGGAAGAAGAGAGTGACATACTCTATGGGGTGCCTGAGGTGTTTAAGAGCAAAGTTTGATTTTCCGAATAGATTGAAAGATTTACTAATAAGTAAAACCAGTTTTTAGCATTCTACCCCTTTTAATTAAACAGTTGTTTTCAGTTGTGCAATTTTGTCAAGTTTCTTTCACCTGCTCTGGGAGGCACATGGTTGTAGAGAGAGGGAGAAAACAATTGGCAATATTGTTATAAATTAGGACAGGTCTACCCAGATCAGGTCTCCTTAAATCACCAGCAGCTGGGGTGTTGTGTTGTTAATGATTTAAGGAGTGCTCTGCTCTTGTAGAGTAGCTATATCAATTTGCAACTCACAGCTGGCAGCCCACTGAAGCTCAGCAGGTGTGAGCCTGGTCAGTACCTGGATGGGAGACCTCCTGGGAAAAACTAAAGTTGCTGCTGGAAGAGGTGTTAGTGGGGCCAGCAGTGGGTGCTCACCTTGTGGTCCATGTGGGTCTTAATGCCCCAGTATAGTTACGGAGACACTATACCGTAAACAGGTACTATCCTTCAGATGAGACATAAAACCGAGGTCCTGACTCTTGAAAAGAGTAGGGGTGTAACCCCAGTGTCCTGGCCAAAATTCCTATTGGCTTTTACCAATCATGGCCTCCTAATAATCCCCATCTATGAATTTTCTTAATTACTCTGCTCTCCTCCCCACTGATAGCTGATGTGTGGTGATGCTGCACATTGGTGGTGGTGGAGGGGAGTCCCCATTACCTGTAAAGCCCTTTGAGTGGAGTGTCCAGAAAAGCGCTATATAAGTGTGAGCAATTATTATTATTATTATTAATTATTGTGCTTGAGGACCAAACTTGGAAAGCCCTGAATTAGATCTGCAAATACTGTATATATCTGTGGTTTCCGTAAGGCTGTGGGTCAAATTTAGAAAATAACGCAGAATAAAATGACTTTAGATGATGTGCTTTAGTGCGAGTGTAGCAGTATGATGTTACCTAGAGGGCTAGGCAGTGCAAAAGTTTTCTGAGCTGGGGGAACTGGTCTTTAGTTTGATGCTTACCACTCTGAGCCTGTGGGTGACCAGGATTGAATCCCAAATGTGGCTGATATACACTTAATCACACTGTGAAATCTAAACCAAAAAAGAACAAACAAAACTATACATGCAACTTTCTGAAACAAATCTGGTTATCTGAAAAGGGTTCCTGAGTACTCCTCTGAGATCTGTCCTCAAACAAAACCAGGCCAGGCAAGAGGCAAATGAAAGAATTTATCTGAATATTATTATCTGAATGATATTAAAATTAAACTTATCTGAATGAGATATCTAAGTAGTATTTTCTGTTTTTTAATTCATGTCCACATAAGGACAGACAGCCAAACAGCTCCATCGGTAGCTCTTTGTCAAAAGACCACTTTCTGCTTTAGAGCAGTTCCTATTGGAAATAAAACCAGGTCATTTATTTCAGGCTGAAAAAATGAAAGAAGACCTGTAAAACACATCATTAAAAACAGGATTTAATTCAAAGAAATGAAATGAACAGGAGTAAGATAAATGTGAGGTTCTGTTTGAGATGAATGCGAATGCTGATAAAATAGTGATATAAAAATTAATGATATAAGAATTTTCTCATCAACCTCAAAAACAGGTTTTATTTCCATTTCATTTGGTAAGACTGAATGCCAGGTAGATTGAGAGATCGTCAGAAAATGTTTTAAAAAATATTTTTTTTGTTTCATGTTCTTTTCTTTCTAGTGGGTTTTCACTGAGTTGTGTTGTAAAAAAGCATCTGTATTTTTGTTTCTGATAATAGTTTATGCTCTTTACATTTTGTCTTTGCTAACTCATATAATATTAGATATATAACACTATTTAAACTTAGGACCGGGGAGCTTAACGTGTGATAGGGAATTCAACCAGAGTTCTATGTCCCAGCAGCTCCATAATGTAGACCAGTTTGTTTAGTCTCATGACCCACAGAGAATGGGACAATGAAAAATGACACCATTTGGCTGTGATCCCTTCATCTCTACCTAAATCATGACTGTTTTCTTGAGACGTGTAAACCTGTGATATCTTCGTTTCTGAGAGCAAGTGGCGACTGACACTTCAACAGATTTTTAAGCATTTACACTAGCTCCACTTTGAATCACTTTGAATGATCTTTTTTAAAATTGTCTTGAACTCCATAAAAGGGAAATTTAAAAGATTTATTGCTCAGTTTCTCATTTCCTTTAATGCAAGTAAGTTAAAAAACTAGACACATTTTAGCCATGAGAAATATTTTGCAATTCAGATAAGTACAAAGTTTATGAAACTATTAGCAAGTCAAGACAGCTTAAAAAGAAAAAAAGTAAAATTGAATTGGTCAAGGCACATCTTCAAGATCCCCTTGTGATATAGGTTGAATTTCATCCGAAGCTGAAATTTAATTAACACCAGTGATGTTGTTATGAAAGTAATCTAGTTGAAAGTTATACTATATATCTCAGTTTCACTCCCATACAGATGAACATAAAATTTGGATTCACTTCTTCCTCGATCATTCATCACTGGCTGTTCTCCACATTTTTAATTGCATGATCTTTGATGTGACAGCCATAATTCATCAACTCATGCAAACCCGAAGGTCTCTCTTGGGTAGATTCCACCCTCGTGCATGAGTGCATGCAGCTCACTGGTGAGGGGATTATCTCAGGATAATCTGTTTTGCCCACAATACAGTCAAGACACCCTGACCTTTGCCATTTTATTTTTAGGACACCTGATCTTTCTCTAAAACAGAATGACCTTATCACTTGGACTGAGCAGCTTCTTTAATGAGAGAAAGTTGTTAAGGTCACATTTGGAGGGTCCAGCAATACTGTATTCTGGATGTTTTACCGTTCTGCCCTATTATCTTCTTTGTGCTGCTGGTTCAGATGGCTCAATCAGCATTCCACACCCCCACCCCACTGTAGTGTATCTGCCACAGACTTGTGTTCTACAGCACATGATCAGCAAATTGCTTCTTTTTTAATTTTACTTTTATACTGCAAAGCTGGGATGCAGTTTTGAAATTGAGAATTGGTACAGCTTCTAAAGATAAAGTTTGAAGTTTGCCGGAGACAAACTCCTCGATGCTTAAGGCACCAGAGAATTCACAGGTTCACTGAAAGAATGTCAAAGGTTTTATTAAGAACATATGAAGGTTTAGACAAAATGAAAGACAATATATAAACAGCTCAGATAGTTTAGATTAGATCTGGGTTTTCCCATTCCTTACTATGGAATACTTCCTGAATACTTACTTCAGGAATACTTACTATACCAGTATTCCTGAAAAGGTAACAATTGGCTGTGCAATGTTTCATTGGTTTGCCAAACAATAGGGTCCCCAAAACCTTGCTGGGCACTTGTCATCTTGCAGTATTACCAGTGCGATCTGCATCAGTCCTCCATCCTTCACTGAGCTCCCCTGTAGGTGCTGTGTGCCTGCCTTGTGCTGTGAAAAGATGCGGATATTCTGCACACACTAAAGAGATGAGTGTGTTGTTTTCATCTCTCCTGTGCCGAGTTTGAAGCTGTAGGTGTGTTCTGGATTAATTATCATTTAAAAAATGAAAATTTGTCAGCCTAATGGGAGAACTATAAAACAATACTTAGAACAATCACAAACCGGTAATTATCAGAACTTATTCTGTTTCCAATGTACTGTAATTCGATATTTGGATTATATTTGGGCCTGGATTAAATAAAAATTTAAATATTGCAAATTACAATCCTAGTGCTTAATGGTGTCTTTTTTTGTTTACAAGAGGCCTCTTGTTTATACCCACTGGAAACCTGCCATCAAACATGGGGTTTGGAATTTGCATTTGGTGGTTGTGTGGTTTTGGCTGAATCTGCGTCTTTTTATGGGCGAAAGGTTTACTGGTCATGGGGTTGCCTTCACATAAGGCTCCTGGAGGTTTAGGGATAAGGGGCATACATCAGCGTAGCGTGCATGTAACTAAAAAAGGGGAAGGGGGTTTGAAGAGTGAACATAGAAACAGCACATGGATCTGCTTTCACTGCATCATAGATAAGCCAAAGTAATTACAGCACAGTCCAGCTAATTTTAGCCCTGTGTGGAAGCTGACAGAGTGTATTATTCATGGTAACATTTGGATTTTATTAAATGCAATCTGCTTTTAGTTGACTCTGGCTCATTTTCCGTTTCTCCACTTTGTCCCATCTCAACATCCGTTATTGAGCAACAAACAATAATGCCTGCTGCTTTTTTTTTCAAAAATAGTTCCCTTTATTTTGTCTACATTTCTGTTTTTGTGGCATTTTCTTTCTTTGTTCTTCCATAACTTCAAACAAATTTAAATCACTTATAAATTTTAATGTGAACTGCTTCCAAGTCTTTTAGCATCTGGGTCCACTGTCTAACCTCTTCTGTACTCTTTTGTTACCCACATTAAAAACAAACATCTAAAATAATCAAATAATTGTTCATTAACTGGTCTGCGTTAATGAACAATTGCAGATGGAAAATTTGGCAGCTTAATGGGTTAGAATGTATGTGACAGATTTTATGCAGGGGTGCAGCAGAAATCAAAGAAATCTTAGCCGTAAATGTTCAAATAATTGATAAGTTCAGGCATGTAAATGTAGACATCTTTGTGTTTCATACTCTTGTTTCCTCACTGAGGTTTCAAAGTTTCTTTTTCCTTGATTTATATCTGTAATATTTAAAGATAATTTTCTCTTACTCATATGCTATATATCATGTGGATTTTTTTTGTTCCCCACAAATTGCAGGCTAAGAGAATAAGAATTTGTAAGTAAATAAATCAAAGTGAACATGAAGGAACTCTAGTTTAATACCAGAAGGCAAAGCCTGAAAATCTCTTAATCTGGGAGTTAGAAACTTGTAAAAATCTCCATGTTGGATTGAAAACCCATAAGCATAAATAATTAGAAGAAGAACATCATTCTGCCTACCCGGTTCTGTTGGTTGCAGATAAATAATTGATCCATCCAGTTATTTCTTGACCTGAAGGACTTCAGGTATCACCCTCTTTAACATGGTTCTTTAGCTTGTTCCAGACAACCCTTTTGTATAGACCCTTTTTTTTAAAACCTTTTAGTTTTTATTGGTCTTAAATTCACCTCACAGTCTTCTCTTTGACTTTCAAGTACTTTTTTAGGAATTTTGTATTTCCAAATACTGCTGATCATCAAGCCTCTCTTTTAACATGTCACAGGTTACACAGACGATTCAGAACCAGTGAGAGGAGAGGGTCAGCACTGTCTGTGTTGTTTCCTGTGTTGATATTATCATAACCTTGCGTGAGTCCAGGAATCTGTTTATCTGGGAGCTGAACCCTGGCCATCCCAGTCCCAGTAGTGATGAGCCAATGTTTGCCAATATTTCTCAACCCTGGTCACAACCAGCTTTTGACATGAACTTGCAGCATCAAGGTTTTTACTAATGCATCGTACAATTTAATCATAATGACCCTTGATTTCAATTCTACATTTTTAATGAATAAGACCAAAACTGTTTAGCAACAGAACTTTGGCTGCTAAAGACCTGAACTCTAAAGTCAGATGCCAGATGCAGGAGGGTTCTTCCCCAGGAAGCTGGAAAAGGTGAAAGGGCCCCCTGTAGTGAGATCCAACTCAGAAAAAGATGGCTTTACATAAATCAACTATGGAAAGCAGAGGCTTGCCAATGGTCCTGTTCTGCCGATACTGTTGGACTTGGGAAGAAATCAGAGAATAGAGCAACAGTCCAAGAGGATGAGAGACCGAGCTATTTGTGGTCTATAAGGAAGCCCCCGGGCCAGGGCAGAGGGACACTTCACACCTCAACAGTGAAACCTGACCCGCTCCTCTGATGATGGTCTTCTCACCTATTTATAGCAGGCTCCAGCTCGCTCTGCGCCTGCTGTGCTGGTGCTTCTCCCTGGATATTAGGGCATGCCAACCAGATGAGTCTCCTTCAAGTTTTGCTTATTGTGAACAGTTTGCCATTTTGCTTTGTCTTGCAATATAGGAATGAAGAAAGCACAGTGGCTTCACCCTCTAATTGGTGCTGGGAAGACAAGGAGGAAGTGTCCAGTTCCCTGAATCTGTCAAAAGGCTTAGTTTTTCAAATGAGGATTCCAAAAAAAGTTTGATCAGCACTGTGAGGCATTTTATCTTATAAAAAAGTACCCTGGCTGTATCTTATAAAATAGTAAATCTTCTTTAAAGCACAGCAAAGAGTGACAAGCCTGGCACAGACCTGATACTGCAAGACAAAATCTGAGAAATCATTACAAAGTGAGTGCATGATGTACTGTATGTTAAAACCATGGACGAGCATTCAAATTCTGTAAATATTTGTTAAGGTGAACTTTCTTAAGGGATGCCTCATCTATGCTATTATTAAGAATAACAGAATTCTGTGAGAATTTCACATCCTCTTTTCAGCTTCAGCTTCACACACACCATCAACCCAAATAAGCTGCTAATGCATGTGTTTTTCTTGTGTGTTTTTATGTGTTCCAGTGAAGTATATCAAGGAGATGTCAGCCTACTTTAAGAATGCCTCTCCAGGGGCCCCCACCCCTTGGGACTCTCCACCTTCTTCACCCCAGAAACAAGGGGTTTCCAACTCTCCTTCCCAGTCAATGGCAGATCTGAAAGAAGGCAAGATGATCCCCCTAAAAATGTGTCAAGTAACCAGGAAACACTGCCCACCAGACACTGAAAACAGGTATGACGTAGGAGTAACAATCCAGGACCACAGGTGCAGGGCATTAGTGTCTTGTACTGGCAGTCCAAGGCTGAGAATGGCAGTGAACCAAAATACTCTGGTTAGAGGAGCCAGACAAGCCAGGACTTAGCCACTTTGCACACAAGTAAATTTAAATTCCACTGTGAGGGATTTCATCACAGCAACACAGTCTGTCCTCAGCAACCGTATAAAGCTATCTGAATGTTTGAAGTGCCTTGCACAATCATGCATCACACAGCAATGCCAAAAAAGTCTTGAGCTTTCAGCATTTGATCAGTTGGGCTGATTTATCCATGACCAAACAGATTAGCAGGAGAGAACACATTTGACAACACAGCAAGTTCAACAGCTTGAACTCAGTCCCACCTAGCCTAAGAGTACCACAGTACATTTTAGACATTTTGACTGAAGTGTGTTTTATATGGCTCTCATGGCTCTTTCGTAGATAAAATACGAGTGCAACTGATATGTATAAAAATATTTACTGTGGCACACATGCTAAAATATTAGGATCTTTTACACTCGTAATAACATGTGCAACAAGAGTAGATTGGGCAGGATTTGGTGTGTCTTTCCCATGGTTCTGAAGTATTTGCAGCAAGTCCCTTCCGATTCTTCCAGCAGGATCACTATCAGTTGAAGTTGTGAACAGTGTGCTTCCATGTGGAATTGATCTGAGTTGGATTGAGGTCCAATGATTGTTTTGGCTGGGGAAGACAATAGGAGAGGGTCAGTGGCTCCTCACGCCAACTGTGCAACCATGTTTGCTACAGAGAAACTATTAAGTTGACTGAGGGCTCTCAACATTTTGGCTGAAGACAGTATTTTTGCAGTTTCTCAGTGTGTTACCATGCATACATGGTACATTACATTCATATACATTACATGGCCATGAACTTCCAAGGTCTTGCTTTCTGATGTCTTACTGTGCTTTCTTGTGAATTTACCATGATGTCATTGTATACAATGGGCTGATGTCCCACCTTGGAAAGGCTTGTGCTCTCTCAATTCAATTCAGTTCAAGCTTTATTGTCCCCTAGGGGAAATATGTTTTACGGCACAGTCAAACACAACACAATGACAAAACACATTATCAAAAGGGTAGATAATACAGAAGTGTTACAGGAGAAAATAAACAAGTGACAAGATAGTTACTTTGCATTGTTTAAGAGTGTAATTGCAGTGGGAATTAAAGATTTCCTGAGTCTGTTGGTTTTACACCTGAGGGCACAGAGGTGTCTCCCAGATGGGAGAAGTGTGAATTCACAATGGAGGAGGTGAGACACACACTCCCTGATGCTTTTGGCTTTCTTAGTCACCCTCTGTTTGTAAAGGATTTGATTATTCCCGATTATTTTGCCACTTATATTCACTAATTTACCCAGCTTATTACAATTACTGGTACTTATGTTGCCAAACCAACAAGCGAATCAGTATGTTAAGACACTTTCAATGAATGATTTGTAGAAGAGTGTAAGGATAATTTTATTTACCTTAAAGTACCTGAGTTTTCTAAGAAAGAAGAGTCTCTGTTGGCCTTTTTTATAGATAGTGTCACAACATTTGTCCCATTTTAGGTTTTTGTCAATGACCAGTCCCAAGTACAGTCATCGACAATTTCAACAGGCTGACCATCAATTGTAGTGAGGGGTTGTGGTATTTTTCCTAAAATCAATAACCAATAACTCTGTTGTCTTAACGCTATGGGAACCAGGATAAGCTTTGGAATGACGGGTCACTATGGCTTGAATTTGGAATGTAAAAAGAGCCAGAAGTAATCAAGCAGTATTTAGTGTTTTGGTGTAAAGCTTGGCAAGATTACGAAAATGTTCTGATAAATCTTTTCAGTAATGCAATATTCATTTTTCTAACATTTATGGGTTTTTACAATTAATACGATTATTGCAGTAATAATTTCTAAGAAAGCTCCAGTATGTCCCTGAAGATCTTTTACAGAATGTGATTTGCCTTGTGTGTACATATTGTAAATTCCATGGGTGCTACAGTCATCACATGGGCATAAATTTAGGCAGTACCGAACACACTGACACACCACGAGGCAATCTGGCAGTTTAATGGTGTTTAATTGAAACACAAAATAATGGGAAAAATAAGATAACTAACTAAAAGAAATCTAAATTGTGTTCGAGCTTCTAAATAACTTACATTTCCCTCACTAAATACTGGGGGCAACTAAGTTGCTACAGCTATGCTTATCTGGTTGAAAAAACACTGTTTAAACAAAAATAGGGAAAAAAGGCTTTCCTGACTCACACTCAGTGCAACCTTAGCTGGATTCATATTCTGTTCGGCTTCCTCCTCCAGTCCTTAGGCTTTATGTAGTTTAAATTCCCACTCTTTCGCTCTTTTAAATTGCTCCTGTATGGTTTCTTTCTCCTGTTTCAGGTCTTCCTGTAATCTCTTTCCAGTCTTGGTTCTTGCTGTAGTTAGTTTCCTTTTTGCTTTAGCCTCAGGTCTTACCACAGGCCATTCCCTTCTTTCAGTCTCAGGTTGATGCAACGGCTATAACAATACACAGCGTTTACAATACAGCAACCTCTTAATCTCTACTTCTCCCACAATATCAAATCTACCTACTATCTGCCTGATAGTCAATTTATATAGGCTGGAACAGGGCATACAGCTGTTCCCTGTTCCAGCAATTGCCCACTGAGTTTGAGAGCTGGAGTTCTCTCACTGACATCTTAGTATGGGCAAAAGCATCAACAAACTGAATGACAGTTCGGGGTAAATAGCATCCTTCAAGGACACCACTCTGTGCTAAAGATAGCATCTCCAATGACACTTCCTTTGTAAGTGAATGTATTGTCTAGCTTCAGGCAGGGTTTACCTTACATGTTTCTGTGGACTCTGCCTGGGGTTTGGGTTATAATAGCTGTAATAATTGAGCAGATTTCAAGCAGGTTACAATTTAGAATTAGCATAATTAAAAATAAACATTTTATATTGAGGTGGTAAAATGTATTGTGAAAGTTTAATCTAGTTGGTCCTTGCTATGACATTTGGTTTGGGATTTTGGGCATTCCTATGTTTGTGGGCACTATGGCAAGGTGCTATTCATAAGTTGTTCTCTTGTGATTCAACAGGTATCTAGAAATAATTTCATCTGATAGGCGGACCTCTTTATTTCTGCGGGCAAAAGATCCTGCTATGGCCCAGTCCTGGTACAACGCCATCCAGACAAATGCCAATGCCCTCCTCCCCAGGGTGAAGGAGGAGCTCAAGAGCTTGCAAGGGGGGTCAGGTGGCAAGGAAATAAAGCACATAGGCTGGTTGACTGAGCAGGTATGTAGTGAATCATGTGATCTGCCCTCGTTGTTCACAGAACTTTATATTTATACAAGGTAGAAAACCAGTGTCATGGCAAAGTAGCAGCATTAAGTGTCAATGCATTACAAAAATAACATTATGCAACATATGTTAAATACTGTAATTTAATACAATCCCATAGCCAAAACAAAGCACAAAAATGTTACAATACCAGAATGAATCATATGCAGTATTGTAGAGTCTGCAGTAATTATAAAAAAAAATAATAGGTTAATAAGGTACAGAAACTAATAGGTCCTGCAAAATGAACTGCTCCGCAAGATTATATTGACACTCTGTTTAAGACATCACCAAGCTTTTCGGTTAATAATTCCACATGATTTCCTTTGAAATCCTTCAATTTTGAAAATTTTGAAAATGAGAATGAGGTGTTTTAGCTTTGACTTACAGATGGATTTAAGGTTAAAGTTATTTATAAGTAAAAAATAAAGAAAAGGAATATCATTGAACTCCAAAATCCAATTATCTTAGATAAAATAGATTCTCTATGCATGAAAAAGAAAGGAACAACTTGTGGAAAGTCCAGAAATTCTCATTAATTTGGATTAACTGAAGTTGGGATATTCTATACAAGGCTTCTTGATCTTAAATTGACTCCAGATGTTCTGAAATGAAACATCAACAATATTTCCAAACTAGGAGTACAACAGAAACCACTGAGGGGAAATGTTTTCCAGTAAAAAGATGATTATTTTGGCCATTCAGATTTATTGAATTTATTCCTGCAAGGAGAAACAGAAAGAACAAGTGCTTGAGTTTATAAAAACATGTGATGGAAAATATGATGGAAAACTCCAACTTTTTAAGAAACCTGGTTCTGTTTTCCTTTCTCCCAGCTGTCACGGGGCACAGAGAAGACTGTGCTAGCCATGGTAACTGAGAAAGATCTCCTTTTCTTCCGTATTTTACCGGACAGCAGGGATGCCCTGAACCATCCAGAGCACAGTCACCCTCTCATCACCACCAGGTATGCTCTCAAACTAACCAGTCACACCCTCATCACTGCCAGGTATGCTCTCACACTGGCCAGTCACACCCTCATCACCACCAGGTACGCTCTCACACTGACCAGTCACACCCTCATCACCACCAGGTATGCTCTCAAACTGACCAGTCACACCCTCATCACCACCAGGTACGCTCTCACACTGGCCAGTCACACCCTCATAACCACTATGTATGCTCTCAAACTGACCAGTCACACCTTCATCACCACCAGGTATACTCTCACACTGACCAGTCACACCCTCATCATCACCAGGTACGCTCTCACACTGGCCAGTCCCACCTTCATCACCACCAGGTACGTTCTCACACTGGCCAGTCACACCATCATCACCACCAAGTACTCTCTCACACTTACCAGTCACACCCTCATCATCACCAGGTACTCTCTCCCACTGGCCAGTCACACCCTCATCATCACCAGTCTCACACTGACCAGTCACACCCTCATCATCACCGGTCACACTCTCACACTGGCCAGTCACACCCTCATCACCACCAGGTATGCTCTCAAACTGACCATTCACACCCTCATCATCACCAGGTATTTGTATAGATTCTTTCCTTCCAGCGAATGGTTTTCCCTGTTGAGAACTCATGTGGTCCTAATCTTTGTTTGGACTCAGGTTGGTTCACTCTGGACCGGGCAAGGGCTCCCCTATAATGGACTCGGAGCTGACCTTTGCCCTGCGTAGTGGAACTCGTCAGGGTGTGGAGACACATGTGTTTCGCGTAGATTCAGCCAAAGAACTGTCTGCCTGGACACGGGTGCTGGTGGATGGCTGTCATTGTGCTGCTGAGCTCATTCAGGAGGTGACCTCAGGTACCCTACACACAACACCCCAACACTACAATTCAGTGTGGTACAACTCCAAGGACATCTGTGGCTAATAATCATTATTATTTACTGGTACAAATTATTCAGACTAGAAGAATGTCTTTTCAATAATAATAAGCAAAAGACTAGTTCAGTCTGTTAAAAAATTTAACATTTGCTGTATATACTGAAGAAATAGAGTTCTAATGACACCTAGTGTTGAAATTAAGGATCGATCTGGTATTTCAGTCTTTTGTGTTTCATACAAAATGTTAAAAGTTTAAATAAAAAAATACTGCATCAATGAAAAAAAAAAACTATTTTGCTATAGCTAATTTCAAGGAGAGAATGGAGGTCAAGTATTGCTTGTCTTGTGTGTCTCTATTCCTCAGCCTGTAACTGGAATGGGAAGGAATGCACACTGGCGGTTCACATCGACAAGGGCTTCTCCCTTTTCACAGAGGAGCCAGGTCTCAGCAGGACTGTCCTCCTCCAGCAACCCTTTGAGAAGCTCAGGATGTCCTCGGATGATGGCACTCGGATGCTGTTTCTCGACTTCGGAAGCCCAGAGGCAGAGATTGTGAGTTTGTGGTTCAGTGACATCCCAGTTTTAGGTGTGTGTGTGACTTCCTGTCTGGGTTGTACTGGCAAACACAGGAATGTCCTCTTTGTTTAAGAAAAATACATTTTAAAACAGGACAAGAAGGTTTGTATTTGTTTGGGTTTCTTTACTACTTGGTAAATCAATGTGAGGTCAATGTAATTTTGTGGAAATCACTTCCTTCATTCTACACAATCAAAGTTAAGGTCCAGTTTTGTCCACCAGAAACATGAGCTAACCACAGGTATGGATACCACAACACCATTTTAGCCAGATGTGTTGAATTGAGTAAAGTGCCTGTCTAACAGTGCTGTCTAGTACACATTGTTTTAGTTTTTTTGGTTACTATTGAACAAAAATGTGAGACCATAGTGCCACAATAAGATATCAGTTTCTTTGCACGTATCCACTGCTTCATTTTTAGGACAGCCCTGACACATAGCCAGTAAACCTTGCTAGAGTGTCATATTTGTAAGAGGACTTCTAAGGACTGTTTACCAGTGACATTCACTTATACAATCGTTTATGCCTTGCAAAATATTTTTTGAAGTAAATGTAGAACTGCCAAATTCTGTTCATTTTGTACCCACCTAATTTGTAATCGCCCAGTTGCTCTTCAGATCAGCTATAAGGCTATAACTTCTGTTCTGCATGCATAAGCCATTCATCATTTGACACATGGTAAGCTGTGCACTAGGAGGGGTGCTCTCTCATTGGCATGACTGCTTGCCTGGCAGGTCCCAGCAGTCACTCGCAGCACTCAGCTGATTGTGCGCCACCTCCTGGGGAGTCCCAGTTATAATCAGAATGGCCCATTCTCAAACTGGTGATGTCCAGGCCAGAAATCTCATCCTATATCTCGATTGAGCTACCTCAGGGGTTTAGCCCTGTAAACCTTTTTACTTTTGTAGATAATTATTTCTTATGGTTATTGTATGCTTAAGTGGTACATTTGAAAGATGCTGAAATATCTTTTATTACTGGGATTTGTCATCTCTTGCAGCAGCTGGACCTTCATTCCTGTCCCAAAACCATCGTGTTCATCATCCACTCGTTCCTGTCTGCTAAGGTGAAGCGTCTTGGCCTGCTGGCATAATAGTCAGAGCTGCGAACAGAGGGACGGGGCTACTGCTTCAGCAGGCTGCCTAAGTGATTGAGAATTCCCAAAAATGAGTGGGGCTTCTCAGTTTTTCTCAAAGCCCACTGTCGTTTTTGAATAGTCTTCTGTTACTTTCCCAGCAGCCTCTGTTTCCCTCATGGGAAGGGTAAAGTATTGTACTATGCAGCCTAGGCTTTTTTCTACTATTATAAAACCCACTCAGCTCAATGAATAGAGTGTTGAAATAAAGAGTTCAATAAACCTAAGAAGGAAGTTAAATAATAATATTTAATAATGTGTTATGTGCATCATAAAGCAGCTACATGGATATGGAACTCTTAGGCACACTCTTATTGGCATATAAAATCCACAAATGATTGAAAGGTTACAAATGGTTGGAGGCTGCCTTAGCCCATCTTGAATGTTGCTGCTGGTTTTTACCATCTGAACACATCTGAGCACTGCAAAAGAATAGCCTGTATTTTTCCTCTCCCTTTGTCTTGTAGGCTGCCAGAACTCTTATACTTCTACTTTTTTTCTGGTGTTGAGCTCTCCAATAAATTCACAGCTTTGTCCAGACTGATGTGTCATAACTCATACTGCACTGAACAGTAATGAATGGGTCAGCCCCTTTCCTAAGTTCCTGATTTCAGCCCTCACGTTCAAAGAGACCTACAGTAAATTGGATTGTTTACCTGTTGCCCCTCTGTGTTCACTGGGAGACTTAAACAGAAGTAAAACTCCTAACGCACAACAGTTTGATCCAGGTTTTGCATTAATTGGGCTGATCAATTATAGAGGCACAAATAATCAGTGTTATTTTACACACACATCTGTCTATGTAGATTTGTGAGATAGCAAGCATGAAGTGTTTAGCATGTGTGTTAGCTCATGTAGGTATATAATAGTAATCCTTTAGTTAATAAATCCCTGAACAGATATCAGTGAATATGTCTTTAATCTGAGATTTCATTTTACCACCAACTAGCCAACAGGTATGACTTTCTTTACTGGGGAAGTTTTGCTGTCTAGCTAGGTCCATGAAAACTCGAAGTCTGCATCACTTTTTTTCTGTGCTGCTGCAATTCACAGCCCACAATCATACCGTTTGCTAGTTGATAGCACTAAATGAAAAACAGTGCCTATGGAAGGTCCCCCCCACACTGTTGAACTTTTTTCCACATTTTGTTGTGTCAGTGCCTCAGAGTTTCATGCATTTAAACAAGGATTTTCTTTCTCCCATCTACACATCGTGCTCCACACATTTAAGGGGAAAACACTTTTAATGATAAAGATTATAGATCTAAAATATAAAACTGAAATATAATTAGATAAGTCCCTTGTGAAACCCCCTTAATACTGATAGAAGTACCTATGGCTGTTGGAATAGGTTTCTGGGGTTCGCGCCAAAAAGCATGAATTTGTGTGCATTTTGACCAAAACGTTCAGCCCACAAAACATTTTGCCATATGGCCAAAGAATCTCCTGAGTGTTTTTTGCATACAACAAAGTGGGTTTTCTTATAGTAATAGATGCAACCTTGTCATACAGGCCAGATTTATGGAGTGCTTGGGATGTTGTTATCCCATGCACACTTTGACCAGTATTGACTATACAAGTGTGTAGCTCTTTCAAAGTTGCCATTGTTCTCTTTGTAAGCTCTCTGATCAGCATCCTTCTTTCTTAATCATCCAGTTTAGGGGGACGGCCTCATCTAGGTGTGGTCTTGGTGGTGCCATTTTTCTTTCCCTTCTTAATAATTGTGTTTCAGGGACTTTGATTTTTTTTTATGCTTATCCCCTGATCTGTGCCTTTCAAAGTACCATAACTGGAGTTCTATTGAAAATTCATTGGTGCTCATGATTGCATCTTTGCTGTGAAATGCACTACCCAACAAAAAGAACCTACAGGAACTGCAGAATTTATCCTGAAATCATGTGAATAACAACAGTTTGACACAGTTAGAGGTAACTTGGTGTGTGATTTTGAAAGTGATTGGTTAAATCTCATTTAGGATTGGCATTAGAAAGGGGGTGGACACTTATCCTACCAAGCTATATTTATTTTAAATCTTCTGAAAAGTTATAGGGGGTGGAACTGTGGTGCAGTGGTTACCATTGCTGGCTTCAGTTCCAGATCTGATGTGCTGTCTACCTGGGCTTTGTATGCTCCCCTCTCTCCCGGTAGGTTTCCTCTGGGTGCTCCAGTTTCCTCCCACAATCCAAAAGCATAATAGGACTAGGTAAATTGGTGGGTGTGAGCTTGTCTGTTTGTATCTGCCTGCCCTGTGATGGACTGACGTCCCATCCAGGGTGTACCCTCCCTTGTGCCCTTTGCTTGCAGAGATAGGCTTCAATTTCCTCCCGAGCCTGAATTGAAAGATGCAGTTGGAAGGGATGGGTAGAAAAGTTGTTGCAGTTACATTTTAATTCCAGGCTATTAGGCAAGAAAAGGTGAAAAATATTAAATGTGTAGTACAGACTTTCTATAGGCACATTATATTAAGGTCCATATTGTCAGTATGCTTTAATGTTGGTATGAATGTTAACTCAGCTTTAGTATCAGTTTATGGGGATAATTTCTTTATGTTTTTGGCTATGTTATTAAACTATTCCATTGAACTTATCCCTGAGATTGTAAAATATAACCAGCTAGTCACCTTAGGTTTTTCCTATGTGTTTTTAATGTGCTGCTGGAATTTCTGTTTTCTTCTGGGAACTGCATGAAGAACTGAGAACAGGAGCATTTTTTGTACACAAAAGGTTGTGGGAATATGAAACAAACTGCCCAGCTGTAGTTTAGGTCCTTACCCTGGCAGCTTTCAGGAACAAGCTGGATGAGATCATCGGATGAAATACTTACTATATTTCAGCCAAATAAGACAGACGGACTGAATAAGCTCCTGTCATTTATAACCATTCTTATGTTATTATATTCTCTCTCAACAAAAGAAATTACTACATTGTAGGGTATCTTCCTATGCTATTAAAGTTGTGCTGACATGGGACTTGACCATTTTTTTCATAATACTGATCTTCGGGGTATCATATTACCCCCTGGAGATGGGCAGAGGTTGACCATCTAAAACTGGAACCCCAGAATGAAACAGGGGAGACAAAGCGTTAGTGGTTACTAGAACACAACTTTAACTGATAAGGTCTCTGACTGTCCAAAGCAGTGAGTTATAGAGGCATTTTGCTGCTCAGTTTAATCTTCCATTATATTGGCTCACTGCACCTGAAATATTAATTCACTAAGACATCTGATCTGCTACTAACTATGATGAATAATTTTGGGACAGGTATCGTTTCCATATAAATTTTAGCAAACAGCAAACAGCATTTCAAGTATTACTGCAAATAAATTGTAAATAACCTTGTGTCATATACAGGTTGCTAATAAGTGTGGACATTAGAGATGTTTTAATGAACTGGCCAGGAGAGTGTCTTTGGTCAGCTTTAATTCTCAAACCACTGTCTGAACTGTGGATTTAAGTAGTGAGTAAAGGTTCTGAAGGTAGGACATCCCAATTCTGGCTTCTCATCCCAGCTGAGGTCTCAGTTACTTGATAAAAAAAACAGCATATAATAATATGCTTCATTAGACTACATTAAATGTTTCCAGCTCTTCAAAAGTTAATTATTTAAAGCTATCTATAGTTGGAGAAATTTGAGTTGATCATATCAGCCTATTGCTATAGCTCAGGGGAAGAATGAAGACCTGGGTGAATTCTTCCTCTTTCTTTACTCACCACTCTTTCAACTCCACAGTGGTTCAGGAGAATAGTTCTCAGGAGTCAGGGTTGTAAGGAAACCATAGCTCATCCAGCCCAGCAGGGCTAATCCAGTAAGTCTTGTGTGTTTTTACAGGCTTCTTAAGTCCTATGCTACTTTCAAAACTAAAACAGAAAAAGGTCATAGTTGGCAAAATATTTGTTCCACTTAAGGTGGTTAGAACTGTTGTGTCAGCTCTTGAAATTCCTTCTGGCAGAACTGTTGTCTCAAGTCATGGGTTCGATCCTGGCCTGGTGCAGAGTTTGCATATTATCTACTATGGCCCTGTGACCGCGTGGGTTTTTCTAGGTTCTTTGGTTTCCTCCCACAGTTCAGTGACGTGTTGACATTCATGTATGAATGCATGCCTTACGCCCACTGTCTGCAGGGTGAGGCTCCAGCTCACTGTGACCCTATATAGGACTATGCAATTACAGGAAATATTTGGACGGGTGAATGGTTACAATTAAAACTTCACTTAAGTAATTCAGAGCTCACAGAGAATGAAATTCATCACATGTTGAGGCCCTGAAGTGGAACACCCCTTGATTATAGTCCACTATTTGGCAGGGACCCACATTTGCAATTCTGGATTCACTGGGGAAATGGGGGGATTAATTACATTGAGAGCTACACTAGTGACACTGAAGCTCTCTTAAGCACTGCAGTATACCTTCTATTATGCAATGCACAGGAAATCGGTCAATAGTCCACAGTTGGTTTCAGTATGTCTCAGTGACAACCTGTTCTGAGAAACACTTGCTTTAGAAAACTGTATTTTGGGAGGTTGGGATGCTGCGGTTTTCATGTGCAAGAGTGACTTATTGCTTGTAGCCCATAAAATTATGACCAGTACTACTTAAGAGCTAAGGTAAGATTGCTTTCTGGTTCAAGATCACTGTTTGGTCCTGGGAGTTATGTAACAATGTTTACCTCCCTTTTGATTTTTGTTTTTGTTCTGGCAGCACAGCAAGCACCATATTTTATGATGCATTTTCTATACAGTGTTATGAAAAGCTATATGAATATATGTTGAAAACTAATACCTTTTGCATTTAAGAATCAAGTTATTGTATATTCTAATTTAAAACAAAGCGTGCCTTGAAAGGTTGATTGTATATAAAAGTGTAATAAACTTTGATTTGTTGACCTTTACTGTGTTTTCCTCACCTTCTTTTACACAGGCAGAGCCAGTGTGAGTTCTGAGCAGGTCATGATCTAGAGCAGGGATGGGCAACTTGAAGACCTGATCCCTGTAGGTTTTCAGAGGTACATTTTCATTAGTTATTATTTTAATTAAGGATTAAGGTATTAAAAAGTAAGTTCAGAGGTTCAGTGAAAACTAGAGGACTCTGAGGTCTACAAGGATTAGAGTTGGCCATACCTTCTTCTATCCTGATATGATAACATCAGAAAGCTAAGCAAGATATAGTAGGCAGGCTCTGTGTCAACCAGGTGAGCTCATTACAGGCCTGTACATAATTGTTACATGATTTTTCCCACAATACTTGCTCATTCCATATCCACCATATTTTCACCTTTTTTCTCTCACAATAAATAAAGACTTTCTAGCACAGTTTTCAGATGGTCTGCATGTTCTCAACCCCTGGCAAGGCCCTTCTCTGTCCCTACAGTGGAGACACAGCAGTCTTCACTCAGGTTCAGCAGACCGAGAAGCTGGACAGACAGCCCCTCCCACTCTTCTTTATACAGTGTCTCCTGCTCCTCTGTGACAGTAAAACCTAGGACCCCAAAAAATTGTTGGGACATAAATAATTGTCTTGTTTGATAACTTTGCATTTCAAACTCTTTAGCTTCTGTGTGTGAGTATTTAGTTATTTTATTTTATTTTGTTTACCCATATCTTTAAGTCTGCTCCTATCGCAGCAAGGTGTTAGCTCAATGCAGCCATCTAAATATGTTCACATCCTTCGGTTTATTCTCGGGGGTGGGAGCTGGATAAAAGTCTGACTTTTTCTACATTCACACCCTCTCCATGGATCATCGGCATAAATAACCAACAAAGTGTGACAGTAACTGATTTCCATCCTGGTAAACTGGTAATGACCGCTCTCCCACTTCAATCTGTTTCCATCTTCCTTTAGAGGCCCTCTCTCAGGGCTGAGGTGGGGTGCACACCACTTAACCTCCTGTGGCATAACATAACATATAACATAATATCACTTTATTAGCCCTATACAATTTCTTGCATTAGGAATTCGTCTTTTCACATACTCCAGCTTGCTCTCCATGAGACACACAGACAGGGAGAGAGAAGCTTGGGGTCAGAGCGCAGAGTCAGCCATTGTACAGCGCCCCTGGAGCATTTGGGGTTAAGGGCCTTGCTCAGGGGCCCAACGGAGTAGGATTCTGGAACTGGCAACCTTCCAGCCACAGGCGTAGATCCTTAGCCACAGAGCCACCGCTCCACCCGAAGGGGAGTGTTCAATGTGGTGGCAGAGCCCTGGATTAAGGGTGACGTGTTGCCTTAGCAACCACAACTGATGGCTAAATTTGGATTAGCTGCAGCTGTGGGGGCCCTTTAAGACACACTGAGCACCTCCCCGGAGGGGAGGACTGTCCTGATACAAGGAGAGAATTTTCCAGTGCCAGTCCCAGAGGGGATTGTGAAGAGAGCATTGAGGCTGCATGTTTGCTTCTTCTTATTTTTGTTTTCTTTTCTCCTGTCCCACTGTAAGGATTCACCAGGTTGAGTTTTCTTTTGTTTTGGTCTTGCTCCTTTTCTTCCAATCTGGATCTCACTAAATAGGAATAGTGCAGACTGAATCCTGCTGTTGCAAGTGCTGCTTTTTTCCCAGGCTGCACCCCGTAAGTAGGGATAGTCCTGTATGGATGCTGCTGGGTAAAGCTGTGGGAATTTTTCTTTTCCCTTTTTTGT
Organism: Atractosteus spatula; assembly: GCF_055471065.1. Classification (NCBI taxonomy): domain Eukaryota; kingdom Metazoa; phylum Chordata; class Actinopteri; order Semionotiformes; family Lepisosteidae; genus Atractosteus; species Atractosteus spatula. The sequence continues at coordinate 15,402,098 of NC_142724.1, forward strand.
GTTTTTTTCTATTTTTTCTAACCTCAGAAATGTGCCTCTGCCCCCTCAGCTGGGGCGTCGACTTTTACTAGTGTTCGCTGTGGCTCCTCCCACTCTCGCATTGTAACCTCCAAAGCAGATAACACTCATGAAGCTAAATAAATAAATTCTTTAAGAGAAAGTTTACATTGCATGAGAGTCAACGCTTTAAAGAGACACCAGTAATATTTAAATATGATTCTACAATAGACACTATGAGCATCTGTGTCTGAAAAATTGTTAGTCAGTAATCTAAGTGTTTTAAATAGTTCATCTGTCAATGGCACCTCTCAAATAAATTTCCTGAATAATCACTCTTCCTACCAATATGTGGATTAACTTAAGTATGCCAATACTTCTGTCTTCAGGCAAAGATAAAGGCAACAGGAATCAATTCAATTCAATTCAAGGTGCTTTATTAGCATGACCGATGGGTACAATCAGTGTTGCCAAAGCAAATGAAAGTAATGATATTTATATTAAACAAAACAAAAAATTAAAGTAAAATAAAATCTACAGACATATTACAGACATTTACAACAAAGACATATTATAAAATATTGACATATACTGTAGGCGGCTGGAGCATTATTGGGAGACAGACTCACTGTTCCTCAGGCTGTGACAGGAGATCACATACTAGGCTGCCAGTTCAACTGAGTTCCCTTCTCCCTCTCCCAGTAGGATTGGGACCCGTTGTGATTCTGGCAGGTGTGGGAACTCTGGGATTAGATTTCTGAATTTCGGGAAGAATGTTTCTCTAATCCCAGAGTATCTGTCACAGTGCAGTAGGAAGTGCACCTCTGTCTCTATTTCTCCCCGCTGGCAGTGAGGGCACAGCCTGTCCTCTCTGGGCAGCCAGGTCTGCCTGTGTCGCCCAGTTTCTATGGCTAGGCTGTGGTCACTGAGCCTGTACTTCGTCAGGGTCTGTTTCTGTTTGTTGTTTCTTATCTTGGTCAAATATTCAGCTAGTGTGTATTGTCTGTTTAGGGTTCTGTAGCATTCCAGTTTATGTTGTGTTTGTGTGTGTGTCCCAGTGTGTGAGATATTGCTGTTTGATCTGTGCTGTGATGTGGTTGAGTCTGGGGTGTGGTGCTCTAGCAGTGCTGTCCTGAGGCTGGTTAGTGTCGGTGTGGCTCAGGTCAGTGAGCCTCAGGACCAGCTGGCTCAGGGGGCTCTGTTTTGGGCTCAGCTCTTGACTCAGCAGGGCTTTGTGGTGGTAGGAATTTTGGTCGCTGTTTTTTAGGTATAGCCAATACTTTAATATTCTTTTCTGTATGTTTATCAATAGTGGGTACTGGCCTAATTCGGCCCTGGACCCGTTGTTAGGTGTTTTTCTCTGCACACGGAGGATGTTTCTACAGGTCTCCATGTGCAGAGTTTCTGTGGGGTGTTTGTCCCATTGAGTGTACTCCTGGTCTGTGAGGGGACCCCACACTTCACTGCCGTATAGGGCAATGGGTTGGATTACACTTTCAAATATTTGGAGCCAGATTCTTGTTGGTGGGTTGATGTTGAAGAGCCTCCTTCTTATTGCGTAGAAAGCCCTGAGTGCCTTCTCCCTCAGTGCCTTCACTGCCAGGTCAAAACTCCCAGAAGAGCTGATGGTGAGACCGAGATATGTGTAGCTGGATGTTTGCTCCAATGTGTTGTTGTTCAGTGTGAATTTGTACCTGTTTCCCTGAGGTCTGGCTTTCTTCTGGAAAACCATAACTCTGGTCTTGTCCAGATTGACTGTCAGTGCCCAGGTCTGACAGTACTGCTCCAGCAGTGCCAGGTTCTGCTGCAGCCCCTGTTCTGTGGGCGACAGAATCTCTGAATCTCTGACTCACATCAGCTAGCCCCTCACTCAGCACATTTCAAACCCTCAAGAGTTTAGTGCTGAAGCACAGGTTTGTGGTAGGATCCAGCCTACCAAGTTAGCCAAGTTAATACAGTGAACATCACTTGTTTTGCAATGTATCGCATTGATAACTCTTATTCTTTGTTTTCTTCTTGCTATTAACTTACTATTGTGTGTTACAAAGGTGCACACGTCTCTTTTCTGTATGACAGTATAAAGCTATCTCTATGAGATGAATGAATGCTATCTCTATTAAATTAATTCATAACGTGACATTTAGTTTATGTTAATCAATGACTTCATCCACTTTCATGCTGTTACTGTAGAAATATTGCTTATGTTTAAAAGGAATAGCTCAATACTGTACAAGCAATGCAGTGCAAATTTTCAAATTTCATACAGCTTTTCTTTCTAGCACAGTGCTACAGTTTTCAGTGCATTCTTGTCTGACAGATGTGATAGATAGTTATGATGTGTCCAAGCTGAGAAAAACAGTTCTGAATTTATCAGACCTGTGTTAGGTAGGGCCTGTGGCCGAAAAAAAACTTAAGAAACTATGTCTTTCTCTATCAGGGTAGAAAGGATAAAACGAGCAAAAAACAACTGTCATAATCTGGCTTCCTTTCAGACTATTAACCATTAAAAACCTAAGAATACAAATGTATTTTCTTTTATTATTTTGCTGTATTATTGCTGTATTATTTTGCCTTCATACAGTAGCTCATTTCAGGATGGGTGAAGTAGTACTAACTGATAGAATAGGCAATAAAAATTCAATCAAAATGAGACCAGACCCAATAAGGTCATCCCTCTCGGTAACAACATACTAGCCAGAATGGAGAACTTCATTCTTTGTTCTGTTTTATCTTTCTATCCTTTAGGCATTTTTACAGTGATACATCAAAAGTGTTTCTTTTTCTATGCAGGGTTTCTTTGTTACAGCATCATTTTGCATTTCTTATTGACACACTTTTGTCTTCCTGTGGCAAGTGAATTGATACCAAGATTAGAGTTGCATTTTCTGCAGTAGCTCACAGGTGCAAATGGTGCATTGTAGATCTTTTTGTATACTTAGAGGAAATGTATCTATGTAGAGTTAGTATAGTTTCTAGTTTTTAAAGCATGCTATCTTCTCATAGCGTCTTGTTAATTTTCAGAAGTAATCCTTTATACAAGTAACTTGTAACTGTAATGGATTATGTTTTTAACAGTAACATTACCCAAAACTGTATATGACAGTCTCCTGAGACTAGGAATCATGATTTTTTGTCCTTTTTTGGGCTCTGAAATATCATTTTTGCTGTTAATTGTTTGTTGGTTTTTAACAGTACTCATAGTAAACAACAATAAGAAAAACTAAAAAAGGATTAAAAAAACTTCACTGTGTTCATAAAATTCTGAGGATTAAACCATCATCTTAATGAATCTTTTAAAGATCCTCTTGAAGTCTGTCTAAACCCCTGTCGAGATATTGAAGGAAACCAGCATAATGTTTCATATTTAGAACATGGTTCTAATTTGCCCAAGGCAATGCATAAGGGTGTGCACTGTTTCACATTTAGAAAGATTGGTATTTAGAAAACTGGAGGTAGCACACCCATCAACTGCAGCAGAACAAAAGCAGGTCTAAAACCCAGCAGAATATTGACCTCCAATGATTCCAGTATTAAATCTACAGCCCTGCTCCAAAATAGTTTAGCTGAGAGACACAATAATAGTAGACAGCGATGAGAAGCATTCTCCACATTGATCTGAGCAATTCCCAACTTGGATTGTCTTCATGGTGTTATACAGTATATGTTCTATGTAAGATTGGGACAGATCATTCTGTACCTCCAGGTTTAGGAAAGGTCATATTTCCATCCTGATATCTCCAGTAGAATGGGTAAACCAAGATCAGGAGCTGGTTACACACTTTAGAGACTAGACTTCCTTAAACTCAATATTTGAGCCTTCAATCAATTTTTAGGCAATCAAAATTTAGGCAATTCTAAAATCAGATGCAGATGGTTTAGGTACAGAGTTGTAAATACATGGAAAATGAAGCATTGCCAAGGCTTTAAAAACATCACAAAGAGTCATTTTGTGACTTTTGTCACATATTTGGTCATTATAGATAAGAATAATTTGCTGTATTATAGACTGTTCCCTCATGTTTGTCATATAGTTTGCAAGAATGGAGAAAGCACCTATACCAAGCCTAGACTGCAGCACTGTGACATTACATTTTTAGGTAACATTTCATTTTTAAAAAGAGTAACTCATAATGGATAATTTGCATTCTAATGCAAATTGTCTCAATTTTTTATTTTATAACTATCTCCAAGACTGCCCATCCATCTGCAGCTCCTAGGGTAAAGGGAGTACTTGTGACTCAATGTCTGCCATCCAGTCTCCTCTCACTCAGCTGTGGGGAGAAAATATGCTGCTACCTAGCGATGCCCCACTCCTCAGGTATAAATGCCTCCTGTCAGCCAAAGTTCAGTTGGCCAACCCTGTTCCTCAGCAGAGCAGTAAATCTACATTGGGTCTGGCAAACGAGCAATCACACAGACCAGCTGTCCAAAGCCTGTGACGTCCCTTATTACAGCCTAAGCTGTATCTTCCTCAAGCTACCTCATAGCTTCCCAAGTAACACAGATATGTAAGCCATCCCAATCCATCACTATAACTCCCCCACTGGAGCACTCACTCTCCTTCCATAGACACAGACTGAAACCCTTTCTTCCCAATTACTCTTATAAACCTCTTAATTAGCCCCAGAGGAGCGCCTGATTTCACACAGAGCCTATCCTGACAGCTCCTTTCCCTCCATTGGAATCCCCTTTCCTCTGAGTGCTTAAGACAGACTCAATCTGGCTTTTTCTCATTCTGCAACATTTCCCTACTAACAGGCAGACATTTTGGCTCCAGACCACACCAAAGGACCAGGAAATCATCCTGAGAACATTACTACTGAGAAGCGCTCTGGTGATGCAGTGTTAGGGTGTGGAAGACTTGTGAAGATACAAAGCAAAATGGATAAAGCAAAGTACTGAGCAATTCTGGAGGAAACCTGCAGTAGTCTGCAAAATACCTGAGACATGGGAGAAGATTCATTTTTCAGCATGACAATGACCCAAAACAGGATAGGCTCTGGCTGCCCCCAACCCTTCATTACAAGAAGCAGTTAGAAAATGGATAGATGGTTTAATTTAGATGCATCTGTAGAATTTTGGCATTAGAAAGATCCTAATACAATAAGATTACAAATAGTAATAATATAAAATGTGAAAAAGTCCAAGGGTGGTGAATACTTTCGATAGCCACTGTAGCTGGTATCATCTTCCCCTACCTTATATTTTATTTTTTTGTTTTTACTTTAACATATAACATATTTTTTGTATGTTATAATACATATTTCATACTGTGAACCTACTGTATATGGTTTATTTTTTAAAACATTTGAAAGCTTAAATAAAAATATGTGTGTACTGGTATTTTCTATTGCTGTATATGCACAACAATTGTGCCATGTGAAACAAGACCTTACTGCATTTCCCTGCTTAAATTGTCTTAAAATTAAATGAAAATTGCTTGTGAAATACTGCTACTGGCTTTTTTCTCATTCCAGGTTGTTCTTACCTTGTGAGATAGGCATGACTGTTAACCATATCCCTCACAGGTTCAACTATGAGAATCTCATCTACGTGCTGTTGGCGGTAACCATAGAAACATCAACATCATCCAATTTCCATGGTTACTTATTTACTCCCTCTGATTCTTAATCTCTAATGACACAAAGCATGAGCAGTAAAGAAAATTTAAGGTGGTACCACTAAATGAAGAGATAGTATATGTACTGCATATCAGTGCCTCCACCTAACCCCCCTTTATTATAATTGCCAATTTTTAACGTCTCCCAACCAACCCCCATTCCTAGTCTCTACCATAGTTGCCCTGGAAACATGTGACTAAGGAAATCCTCAGACTAACACTAATGCAGTTTGTGTGGGTAGACCTACAGCATGTTTTTTTTTCAAATTGGAATTACAAGCCTACTTAAGTGTATAATTAACTGTGAAAAACATAAACCGGTTACATTATAAAATAACAAATCCTGTCTGCTCCTCTGGAGGACCCAGCTATATTCCATTTTACATAAGGAAACATGTTTCACATTAATCCAAAGATTTGTATCATGTATGTGCACTCTGAATTTCCAAAGATCAATTTCTCTTTGAACATGTTAGAATGTATCTGCAAATACAGTATGTAGGCCTAGGAAATGCCTACTCAAACTCTGTGTAAATTGTATTTCTTTTTTCTTTATACATTGTATCTATGGAAACGACGTTTTTTCAAAACATGAATTTACAGAGCTTTTTTATGGCTACATACATGTCTGCCAGGAGTTCTTACAAAAAGGTAAAAGTTCAATTGCAACATCAGCTCTGGCTTCAGGTCTCACAGGCTGGCTTTGTATTGGAGCCAATCTGGATTACAGGAGTTACAGCCCTGTGCCCAGTGTCCCAGGATCAGTACTCAAGCCATTCCAATGTATATGAGAGTTTCCCATTTGCAAATCTACTGTAAGCCTCACAACATGACAAAGAAAAGAACATGAGGAATTTAAACACAGAGGGGCCAAGGCATCCTTAAATGTTTGAATGCAAAATTTAACACGACTATACATAAGGTACGCTGCAACAAACCTAGGGTGGTGTTAGAGAAGGCACGTAGGAAGTATGGATCCTGTGCAGAACTCAGGAGACCGAGAGAACACCAATTCAAATCGCTAAGCAAAACGTATACCAGGAAAAAAGCAAGAAGGTCAGGAAACGAGAAAGACAACCAGAGAGCAACAATCCAAAATCCAAGACAAAATCGAAAACGAGGGGCGAGCTAGAAGGTCAATTACTGAATGTAGACTAGTAAAGAAATAACGCACACTTGGGAGCTCAAGGAGCATCCACAATTGTGAGCGGGGAAGTGAGGAAAGAGGGGAACTAAAATAGTGACGGGAGTGAACGGTGATAGGTACATTACTTGCGGCGTGAGAGTTTGTTAAACACAGCGTGCATGGGAATGGGAGACAGGACAAGACGAGTGTGGAATGTGTAACAGGTGGTCCATGGATCTTCGAACACATAAAAAGTCCACAATGACAAGTGACAACAAGTGCAGGAGGAAGTTAATCATTCCCCTTGGTTGAATACCCTCCACCATAAGCCATCTCTCAAGGAGATCTCAGGGGGCTTCAGGTCCCCATGTTTTCCTACAGGGACTGTAGTTGCAGCATGTGCACTTCTTTACAGCCCACAGTCTGACTGTAAACTGTTCAGAGACTCTTCTGCTACCATAAGCTGCATCAACAGGTAGGGTGTGTTTCTTTGCTGGATAGGCATCCTATGCTTTCTGCTTGAACTTCTGCATCCAGTTACTCTGCTCTGTGTCAGATGCAAAAGTATCTGAATAACCTCTCTCACTCTACTCGCACAGCTCATAGTTCAGTTTGGTTCACCCCTGACAAAGGCTATCCAGCTCTTTAGCTCTTAGGGTATATGTAGCACTTCTTAGGCTGGCGCCACTCACATTTCTTCATTACAACAATTAGCTGTGGTACACTGTAGTATAAACATAGTGAAGTACTGTAAAACACAAATTAGAATAAAGTGTGAGAGATTTGCATGCAAGCCTAAGCAAGGAATGTATCATTTATTTTGCTAGAGCAGGAGAAAGTACCTCCTGCCACATTTGAATGTAATACTTCTGCCACAAAACTGGTAGAATTCTGATTTTAATAGTTTTAAAACCAATAGATTTGAAGATTCATGCTTATGATACAAGACATATCAAATAAAGTCTATCTTTACACAACCATTCATTCTCTGAGAGTTTGTGAATGAGTTCGGATTTGATAAGGGTTTTTGATAAGGAGATAAGGAGAAAAAAACTGTTGAGAAACAAGGATGAGCTTCAGTGAGCCTGCTTCTATTTCTAAGGATCTAGATTTGTCTATTACTTATTATTTCCTTACTAATTACTTATCTAGGCATATTATTATAATGTACTTATAATTTAACGTTATTAAAGATTTCTAATAATATTTCTGCTTGGGTCTCTGTGTAAAAGCGGAGGAATGTAGCTAAAATGGGCATAACTGATAAGAAACATCTTCCAGGTCTGGAACACAGACCAGGACATTGTAATAATAATTAATAAAAATTGCTGACACTTTTCTGGACACTCCACTCAAAGTGCTTTACAGGTAATGGGGAGAGTTGAGTAACAAAAAGTTTCTACACATCCATTTCATTACTTCATTAATGCAATTAACTAAAGGGATAATAGAACAGTTGTTGTTAGGTGTCAGCGAAATGTATATTTGAGTGTTATCAGCATATGAATGACAGTTAATATTATGTTTTCGTATTATCCTACCTAGCGGCAGCAGGTACAGAGAGAACAATATTGGTCCCAGCACTGATCTCTGAGTACCCCAAATTGAACTGGTGACATTGACGAAGCAGTACAATTATAAGATATTTGAACGTAATGAAAACGATTAGTTAAATATGAAGTAAACCACTTAAGGACGGTTCCACATAAGCCAACCTCAAACTCAAGCCTGTGTAACAAAACAGAGTGGTCAACCATGTCAAAGGCAGCACTAAGATCTAGAAGTATAAGCACTGTTGCATTTCCCACGTCAGTGGCTAACAGAATATCATTTACGACTCTTGTTAATGCAGTTTCAGTGCTGTGGCCTGGGTGGAAACCAGACTGAAATTTCTCAAGTATATTATTTGAGTCCAGATACAATTGAAGTTGGGCCACAACTATTCTCTCAAGAAATTTAGATAGAAATGGGATGTTTGAGACAGGCCTGTAGTTGTTAAGAACTTGTGGATCCAAATTTGGCTTCTTAAGGAGCGGTCTAACAACATCTACCTTAAATTGATCAGGTACAACGCCCGATGCGACTAAAGAGGTGCTCATATTGTTTCTGTACCAGACTTCTTTGCAGCTTATTTGATTGTGTTTGAAGTCTGATGGTGTTAATTTTATCATTAAAGAAGTTCATGAAATCGTCACTACTAAAGTTAGATGGTGCTATAGAATCGGTCTTATTTGTTAGATTATCTATTGTCTGAAATAGGTAGCAAGGGTTATTTATGTATGCCCAATGGATTTTTGAGTAATAAAAGAATATAAATATTCTTTATTCACGATTATCACAAAAATAACTATTATTCAAAAACGTTTGATAGTTTAGTTCACAATAGTAAATGCACTTTTGTATGTGAGAATATACAATATAATTTAACTTTATGAAACCATAACGTTATAGTTGATATATGTTAACTTTGATGTTATTATCCATTGTACTCCCTGAGTAAACAATCAACCTGTTGTATCACTGAAGATTTATTCACAAATATATTCTATACTCTATTACTCTTGTTTGTTATGCAGAGTTTGTTGTTGTATCAATAAATTGTATATTGTATATTTATAATCCATCTGTGGTACTTTAAATTATTATGTCTGATTCCTAACGCTCATCAAAGCACTCTCACATCTGACTGTTTCCCTAATATTGCTACACTGGAAACAAAGCTTGCTCAGACGTACAGTAACAGAGTCTAAGACTTTTACTGAGGAGATTAACATATTTTCTTTTGTGTATAAGAGGTATATACAAGCAGTTGTTTGAAGGAAAACTGCAGAAGTATCTTATAAGTTGTGTATAGTTGTGAATTGGAATTGCAAAATTTCATTTAGCTTTTATATAATACATGAAGTAAAAACAGATTAATAGATTATTTTTATGGAAGGTCCATTTTCTGTGCTGTGTATGAAAAGAATATATGAAAGTTGTTTGAAGGAAATATGCAAAAGACTTTTGCTTTCCTTCACCAGATGACACATTTATTTTTCCCTTTATCTCTGCACCTGAAGCAGAAAATGAGTCATATTACTAGTTGTCCACAAGAGAGCATCGCTGAAGAGAGGGCTGTGCCTTTAAAACACTGATCAATGTGGCACTCGTAGGAATAATTGAGGACACACAAACAGCCTCACGGTGTATATATTCCAAGGATGTGAGTGCCATATGTACATGCTGGTATAACCCTGGAATGAATAAGTGGCAGGATTACTGTTGTCTGTTTGCCACAGGGCAAGAGAGAAAGAATACATTGACGCTGCCTCTTCTCAGGGTCTGAGATAATCTTTTTCTAAAAAATAACAACAACAAAAAAAACAAGAATTCCCTCAGAATAAGCTCGTATCCAAGTCAGGATAGGATCTGGAAGAGCCAACAGGATGACAGAGCTGAAATCGAGGAGAGGAGAGAGCATGAAGAAGGAGAAGGAAGAGATGGAGGAAATGGAAGGTAAGGAGAAGCGACTGTGAATATGTTTCAGTGCTGTGAGCCACAGTGAGGAGAGCACAGCTATACAGAACAGAGCAGTGTGACATGGTGCAGTGTGGTATTGCATTGCTTTACAACTTAACACAGGTGACATTAAAAAGCTTTTAATCAGAATTTTGCTATTTCTTTCTTAAAATTAAAATAAAAACACTGTCACTGAGTGCTACACATATAAATAATGTGCTTAATTATTCTTTACAAAATAGAAATGGAATTCAGATTGCAAAATGCTGCCCAGACTCTGGCTTTAATAAAGGCTAAATTAAATATGTGCTTTAGGCCACTCACTGAGTTTTAGTATATTAACTACTGTATGCTGTGCATGTTTGTGAATTTACATTGAGACATTTATATTAGCATGATGTAGAACCAGCTAAATATTTTTATAACATATCCATAGTGTGAATGTTAAATGAAGCTTTAATTTTGAACATCTGTGTCATTGCAAAGTGATGATATTCTAACATGATCAAGATTAAACACAACCAAGGTGGGCTTTTTTCCAAGAAGTCAAGCTCATGAACATTATACCCATGTTTTACCTATAACTACCATTTTTATTTAACAATTACAGTGGCCAGACTAATGAATTTCATTGCATGTTAAACGCGATATACTTGTACATTCCTGTCAATTGTTGTTACAACTCCTCTCCCTTTTGGCATTCTGCCTGTTAATTAAAGTAGCACTGATGTGTAAAATATTGTCATAACCCAACTGTACAAATGAAAAATGACTCATTCCCTGGGCATTCATGAATAAACAAAATTTTGGATGAAATGGATTAAATTGAAATGCTTTCTGTCATGACGACACACTTCTATTTTTACAATGATAGCTTTGTATTATTATAGTCTGATCCCATTGGATGTGCAGGCTAAGTTTTCCCATTTGATATAAAAAACTCATATTAATATGAATTTGGTGAACATATGCCCTTACTCAGGGTGACTTACATTACTTATATTATTAGAAGTGCAATGCCTGCACTTGAACTGCAGCATGAAGTAACAGAGTGGTTACATTTTAGTGTTTTGTTTAAGAAGCCCTACTGAGCCATGTTAAATTGTGCCCTCTAGCAAGCAGTTTTAGGCACATTGTTGGTGTTTTTGTTATCAGTGAGCATGGTAGCATTCTGCTTAGCACTGCTGTCTGTTGTGTAAGATTCTGATCTGCAGTGCCTTCTGGGTGAAGTTGCATGTTCACAATATACTGTATATTGTGGCCTGGCATCCCATCCTGGGTGTAGTCCCACCCTATACCCCAAATGTTCTGAACAGGATCCAAGTTGTCCCTTAGCAAGAATAAGCAGCTTTATGATAAGGAATTATAATTCCTTCCACCCATTTCATCCAGTTCAGGGTCAGGGGGAGCCTCAGTCTATCCTGGCAAGCAATACGTGCAAGACAGGGTATTGTGTATCCTGGATGAATTTTAATGATTATTAGGCAAGTTTGTTCAGTCTTGGTGATATGAGATCCAGAGACATCCTTTAAGAACAAGCATGTGCTGTAGCTCTTAGAATTATTCAAATTATTTCTTGGAGGAAACATGTCCTGCTATTTCTATGAACTTTATGGACTCTATAGAAATATAGAAAAACATGACTGCTTCATATTGTTACAAAAAAGTGGACCAGAAAATAAAATAAAAGCATAAATAAATCTAAGCGGTAGGTAACTATTTGAGGCAAATTAGTACTGTAACTAATGTGAAATAGAGACTTTTATTCTCTATTCCTTTTTATGATAGCTTTGGCAAAAGAGAAGTAATTTCAGAGTCATCAACTCATTGCATAACATACAACATGAAAATATTAATATATATACCAATTACACTATATACAAAACAATGTCTCTTAGGGGCCTATGTTCTACAGACCCAGAAACACAGAATGCTAATCCAGTAACCTGAACTCCTAAGCAACACCTTCACCAAACAAGAGAAATACCCTGCATCCTAAATAAAAGAATACCAACATAGCACTAAATCTTCCTTCTTACAACATGAATGCAAAAAAGTGAATGTGAATCTGTCTCCCCATTCTAAAGATACATCACCAACTAGGAGAGAGTTTGTAGCCTGAGTGTTCAACAACAAAGAAAATCAGAATTTCTTAAAATACATAGGACAGCAAGCTCCTTAAAACAAGGTTATAATTACTTAAGAACCAGAACCTTGGTCTCCAAGATTTATCAGAACAAGGTTCTGATAAATCTATAAGAAGGGACAGAGCCGACTTTACTTCTTGAGGAGGCTCAGGTCCTTCAATGTATGTAGTAAGATGCTACATACTGTATGTTCTATCAGTCGGTGGTAGCGAGCGCCATTTTCTATGCAGTGGTATGCTGGGCCCCTGGGATTAGAGCAGTGGATTCTTAAAGGCTGAACAAGCTCATCAGGAGAGCAAGCTCTGTCATTGGGTCTGACCTGGACCCCTTGGAGGTAGTGGCTGATAGGAGAATGGTGTCCAAACTAGAGGCCATCATGGACAACATCTCCCATCCCCTCTTGGTCAGGCTTGTAGAAATGAAGAGCACGTTCAGCAATAGAATGATTCATCCATGGTGCGACAGGGAGCGCTACAGGAGGTCATTCTTGCCTTCTGCCATAAGACTGTACAACGCATCCACCTTGCGTCTGGGCAGAGGCAACATTGACAGTGACCTGTTTCTGGCCTGAACACATCTACACATATACTGCTACATCTGTTCTTTTTCTTTTCCCATTTACAACCATTTTTTGTGCAATATATGCCAGGGACCCGTGCAATACATTTATATTTATATTTATATCTATATTTACATCTATATTTATATTCATATGTGCAATACGATTTTTCTGCGTACTGTTCTGTTCTAGTTTGTTTGTTCTTTGTGTGTCCTGGACTGTGAGTAACTCTTTTAGTGCACCCCTCACCATACTGATTGTATTGTATGTATTGTATTATTATTATTATAATCATTCGTTACACTGTGGCTGTGTTGTCTGTGTTAAGCTGCTGTTGTACTGCAATTACCCTCACGGGATCAATAAAGTATCTATCTGTCCTCTTGCAGGGCACAAACATAGAGGAGAAGGCTGGTAGTGTTTCTTTTCTCCGTGTATCCTCTGTTTGTCTATCTTCCTCCTGGTTCCCTTTCTTCACCTTCTGTTTCTTTCTATTCTGTATTCTGTTGTGTTAAAATCTCTCATAATTCACCAGAATAAACACTTTTGATCATCTCTGCTTACGTGTCTGTAGCTCACATAAAGCTATGCAAACATATCATTATGACCCTTTCAGGTGTAACAATATAATTAAGTAATAATTCAATCGATCTTATGTTGAATTAATCACTTGATTGATATAATTACACAATCCTGCCCTGCTACCTTTAGTGACAACTCACTCTTTTTGTCTTTCTGCTGTTTCTGTTGTAATCAGTGAGAGAAGGAAATAGTCCTGATGGAAGCACAAGCAAGATCGAGCTCAAGCGGAACATCACCCTCTTCAATGGAGTAGGCATGATCATCGGCACCATCATTGGTTCGGGAATCTTTGTCACGCCTACGGGGGTGCTGAAGCAGGCTGGCTCTGTGGGATTGTCCCTCATCATCTGGGTGGTATGTGGTGTGTATTCCACGCTGGGGGCCCTGTGTTACGCCGAGCTGGGCACCACAATCACCAAGTCAGGTGGAGACTACACCTACATCTTAGAGGTGTATGGGAGCCTCGCTGCTTTCCTCAAGCTCTGGGTGGAGATGCTGATCATCCGTCCGTCATCTCAGTACGTGGTGTCTTTGGTTTTTGCCACCTACATCCTGAAGCCGTTCTACCCTGATTGCGGTGTGCCAGACCTGGCTGCCAAACTCATCGCCTGCCTCTGCCTCAGTGAGTAAAACTAGGCCTGTTGCGGCTTACCTGTGATCTGCTATAGGTAGGTTAGAGTGCTGGCACTCTACCCTTAAGTTTTTTAATTAGGTAATGGCAGAATATCTGTGCTGGCTGGCTGTCACATGGTGATGTGAAGTATCATGAGTACCATGCACAAAGAAAATAGCCTTGATTTGCTCTTCCTCACCTGCATTTTCATTCTTCTTTCATGTTTACTGCAAATAAGGAGTTTCTATGTTCTCCCCACGTTTGCATGGGTTTCCTATGGGTGATCCAGTTTCCTCCCACAGTCCAAAAACATACTAGTAGGTCAATTGGCTTCTGAGAAAATTATCCCTAGGTTTAAGTCTATGTGTCTCCTGTGTGATGGACTGGCGTCCCATCCAGGGTGTACCCTGCCTTGTGCCCACTGCCTGCTGGGGTAGGCTCTGACTACCCTGTGACCCTGGATAAAGCGATTAGAAAATATATGGATGGTACATAAACATCTTAGAAGTATCATTGTGTATAATGTGTTTTTCTACCTTGAAAAATACCATCTAAAAAATATAAATACTACTCAAAGAATGTGTTAACACGGTAGCCTTTTCTACACCCTCATCTGTCTCAACAGCTCTGCTGACATTCGTGAACTGCATTAGTGTGAAGGCTGCCACCAAGGTCCAGGATCTGTTCACTGCATCAAAGCTCCTTGCCCTCGGAATTATCATCATCTTTGGCTTCATACAGATCGCTGGAGGTAAGACATCTGAATGCATGAACATGTAGAATGCTCAAGGTAAGACATCTGAATGCATGAACATATACATCTCTTGTGGTAAGACATCCGAATGCACACGAAAGGAAATGGGACTGGCTAAATGAGACAGAACCTCAGCTGAGCCTGCAGGAAACCCCTTCACTTAGAAACACTACATGCAAGAAAGCAAAGTGCTTGTAAGTAGAGCTTCAGGCAATCCTGTTGTCTGGACTACATCCCTTAGGGCCATGGAAAGAATGGCCTGGACTGTTCAGATTTTAACCAATATATCCTACAAAGTCACCTGTCCAGCGAGGGATAATAGAGTATTGAAAGTGCTACAGATCAATTAAGGAGGTATACAAAACCACTGCTAAAGTGCCACTGGGTCCCTCTGCCCACAGTGTGGGGTACTTGGTTCCAACCTAGAAAACTGCCCTGAAGAGAGGTAAAGTTGAACACAGAGTTGTTCTGGTTGGGACTGAGAAATTGTACAGCAACTGCAGGACTGTTTTATGAGTCAATGGGATATTCATTAAGCATTCAAGTTCTAATCTTGACTAACTGACAGATACAGTTACTAGTTATGTAACCTTTTGTGAAAATACTGTTATACCTCTGAAATTCTGTACTCTATTCCATTATAAGAAGCCTTGAGTGACACAATCTCTCAAGTCTATTCTAAACAAAAAAAAATCAGTAAGGAGATGTTACTTTGAGTAGGGAGGCTTAAATGAATGTTCAAATAGACACTAAGTTGGCTAAACTAAGGCATCAAGTTAAAGATGAGGGTGAAATGAGTGAACGTAATTCATGCTCTGCATGGCAGAGTATCAAGTCAATGGTGGGAAGGCATAGGAAGGAAAGCAGGAACATTAGTATAGGTGGAAAATCAGATCCTGGCCTTGTGATGAATTGGTTTGATGTACATGATTTTACTAGCAAAATCAACGTTTGTAGCAGCAGTATCTCTGATTGTGTTATTAACATTGATGATTTTAAGGTTTATAAATTGTTATTTATAACAATTAAGAAGAGAAAGACTCCAGGTCCTTATTCTGTTTGGGTTAGAGTACTGAAAGGGTGATCTAGAGACCTTTGTGGCATTTTTTTTTTCATTTTGCAATTGTCATTAAGCCGGCAAAATGTTCCTAGGATCTGTAAAGAATCATCTGTGGCAAAAGTCAAATCTTCTATTTCACTCAATGATTACAGACCAGCAGCCTGCGCCTCACTGGTTATGAAAACGTTTGGACAGATTGTGAAAAACAAGAATGTGGCAAGGGTATAGGACCAGTTAGACCCACTTCAGTTTGCCTATAGAGTAGGTAGACATTGTGGAAGATGTTGCAATTTGCCTCTCACATCTTGAGGAATGTAAGACTCATGATAGGTTTTCTACTTGTAGATTCCTCTTCAATTAATTGTATTCAATCAGATTTTATTGTCAACCAAGCTCTTGTCTAGTTTCAGTCTTGATTTTAATCTTATCAGCTTGGTTATTGATTTTCTTAAAACAAAACTCAGGGAGTTAGAGTCAACAATGCTCTAACTGTATTCTTCCACTGGCTTGCCCCAAGGATGTGTACTGTCCCCCCTACTCTTTGTTCAATATACAAATGATTGTAACAGTTACCACCACTCCAGACACATAACTAAATATGCAGGTGACTCTGTTTTCTTATTTTAAATCAATGGAGACAAAAAATATTCACATACAAAATACAAATACTGTATAACAAAATCACAAAACCAAAACCATATTAAGAATAAAAACTTAATATGTAGTACAGTAACCACAAAAAACACTATACAATTAGTGACTTCCTCTAACTCCTACTCTAATCTATAACATCACATTTCATCCAAAGTTTTCATCTCCCCATATTCTTTGAAATGATATAATAATAATACTAATAATAATAATAATAATAATAATAATAATAATAATAATAATTGCTGACACTTATATAGTGCTTTTCTGGACACTCCACTCAAAGTGCTTTACAGGTAATGGGGACTCCCCTCCAGCACTACCAATGTGCAGTCCCACCTGGATGATATGACAGCAGCCATAGTGCGCCAGAACGCTCCCCACACACTAACTATCAGTGGGGAGGAGAGCAGAGTAATGAAACCAATTCATAGATGGGGATTATTAGGAGGCCATGATTGGTAAGGGCCAATTTGAAATTTGGCCAGGACGCCGGGGTTACACCCCTACTCTTTTCGAGAAACGCCCTGGGATTTTTAATGACCACAGAGAGTCAGGACCTCGGTTTTACGTCTCATCTGAAGGACTCTATATAGCTCTACATCTTTTGCTGCTCAACTTTTCTTAACTTTACATAATAAAAAAAAAGTATTTTTGCTAACTTGATCTCCAATATGTCAACAGGAGACTCTTTAAAATTATAACGAAGTATACCACAACCTAATGGGTGTCTCAAAGAAAGGTCATGCGAGTTATCTTGTAATAAAAGACATAGTAATGGGGTAAAACAAAACTGGTATTAGTGGTATTATGAGAGTGGAAGATAGCCAGCCCTCTAAATGTATCTACTGTACACTGTAAGAACTTTCCAGCATTCCCAAATAGAATAAATCAGTGAATCATTTTTATTTTACAAATGTTTTAATACCAAACTGATTAATTTGACCTCTAATATAATACATTTGTGTTAAAACTATATATTGAATTAACCACACATTTTCATTATAATATCATTGTTACGACCCTAAGTGTCTAGAGGTAAAGGGGTGTAACATTTAGGATAATTCTTTTGGAAGCAAGTGGGTTCTGGTGAGGGACTAGGAAGCGCGAAAACAAAGGTGGGTGCAAAAGTGATGATTTTAAAGTTGAATAAGTGACTGGTAAGACACGATAACACACAGGGTAAGGAACTAGAGTGGTGCCAAAGAAAAGAATAACAAACAAAATGGAGCTGGCTAGGAAAGTGAGGGAAAGCTAAGCTGACTACAAAAGAAAACCTGAAACAAACGGTCTTCGGCATCTTCAACACCCTAGCTAACCTCCACTGACTACCCAAAACCATACAAGAAAACTGCACTCACCCGTACTAAACTAGTGTTACTAATATAAGATCAACTAAGTGTGTAGAATGTACCCAACAACCTAAACTAACCTTATACACAAAAGTTCACACAAAAACACAAGTGAACTAGGAATACAAATAAGGGAAAACGAGAGTAATCACCAGGAACAGGGTACAAAAGAACACAAAGGTTGAACATGTAACATGTTAGGGCAAGGTAATGGCAAAACAAGGATAAACACAAACAAATGAAAGTACAAAGAAACTAACAGAAACCAACAAAACAACAAATCCAAAGCTATACGAAAATACACACACAAAACAAAACAAAACCAACAAAGCCGAAGCAATAACCAAAAGCGAAGCAAAGTGAAGCAATAACCAAAACCAAGCAGGACCGAAGTCAAACGAAAGGCTTCTCCTTCCTGAAAACCTCCATGTTATATACTGAATAAGATGCAGTCTGATTGGTTGAGAGGCTGATTGATGATGATGTCATACGTGACAGTGGTATAATAGTGGGCCAATGGGGGAGGGAGAACAATCAAAGGTCAGCAGTGTGGAACATAACAAAAAACACACACAGACCACACACTAGGATGTAACAATCATATATCATATCCAAGCACTTATTCCATGATTCTGCCACATTATTTCTACACAGATATTCATTCAATTTACCTCATATCTTCTCCAGAAGAGAGCTTTTAGAATAAAGCCAGTTTGAGTACAATAAATAAGATCTGGAAATACGGTTGCATTCCTGTTATTGACTAATTTGTTTGATAGTATGTCTCTGGCAAGTTCAACGCTCTGGGTCTGTTTTGTCTGGACTGATTTTCCAGTTGATCAATTTCTTCAACTGCGGCCTGCACCTGCCTTTCCAGTGCCGCTGTTTTCTCCGCTTGATAATATGCTTTTGTTGTTGATACAATTCTGAAGTGAGTGCCTGTTTTTTATCTACAGAATCTACTCTGAAAACAACTTGCAATATTTAATTAGCGCTACAGTGGCTATCAAAAGCATTAGCTTTCTTAGACTTTTTCACTTTCTTACAATATAGAATCACTATATATTTATTTGGAAATTTTTGCCATTGAACAACACAAAACATTCTATAAGGTCAAAGTGACAAAACAATTCTACAAATCTTCCTAAATTAATTATAAATGTATAACAGAAAATAAGTGATCGCGTAAGTATTCATGCTGTAGTGTCAAACAAATGACAAAGTTCAGGTGTCTGTGAAGCAGAAGTCTCTTTATTCATGTGCATATGGAAGTCCGGCTTGCAACCACCAGACTTAAATAAGTAGCTGAAGATGGTCCTTTATACCTTAAAACACAAAGAGTTACTATGACATATTCTAAACAAATGATGAAACACCTGCCAATTAATTATTTCTAAGTTGCAGACTAGACAACAGTTAGTTCTTTTCATGTTCTGGGAGTACAGCCAGCTTACCAAATACATGCCCTTATCTTACTGACCAAGGACAGGCAGCATCTTTATATACATTTGAGGACAAAGCCTACGTCAAGCCACTAGACTGCATACAGTAGTTTGCAAAAACATACAAAAATAAGAAAATGATACTATTATCTTACTTCCCAGGCATTTCTCTTATCTCTTCATTCTTCAATGCCTTTTACTAAGACACATCTAAATAGACTATGGTGCAACCAAAAGTCTCTAGAGGTCTCTGGGGGGGGGTCCCATAATTGATTAGTATAGCTTCCAGCAAAAACTTCATGATGAAGACAAAGCAGCTTTCAAAGTAAATCTAGGATAGGTTCTTGAAAAGTTCCAATCGGGAGTAAATTTGAGCTCATGGGAGAGTGACAAAAAATTCACTCAAATCTTAACTGCATTTTTCCAGAATCCATATAAGTGACTCTGAGACCAAACTGAAAAATACTTTATGGTATGACAAGTCCAAAATCAACCTTCTTGGCCTCAATGGTAAGCGCTATGTCTGGTGCAAGGGTGACACTGAACATCATCCTGAGAACACCATCTGTGAAGCATTATGCTATGGGGATGCTTCACTGCATCAGCGCCTGGAAGACTTGTGAAGATAGAAGGAAAAATGGTGCAGAGAAATCCTGGAGGAAAACCTACTCCTCACATCGGACATGGGAGTTGGGAAAAGATTCATCTTCCAGTGGTTTAAAAAGAAAAAAGTCAATGTTCTGGAGTGGCCCAGTCAAAGCCTGAACCTCAATCCAATCAATAATATGTGACAGGAGTTGAAAATTGCTGTTTGCTGATAGTTTCCATCGAATCTAAGAGACTTTAAGCAATTTTGTAAACAAGAATGGGTAAAAATTGCAGTCTAAATGTGCAAAGCTGGTGGAAACTTAATTATGGCTGTAATTTCTACCAAACATGCCCCTACCAAATATAGTTTCAAAGGGATGTAAATACATATTTTCCATTTTGTATTTATAATTATTTTTTTATTTTATTTATTTTTTGCACTTTGACAATAAAGTGTGTTTTGTGTCAATCAGTATCAAAAACTAAACTAAATACATTATGATTCCATATCATAACACAACATTATGTAAAAAAGTCCAAGGGAGTGAATATTTTTTATAGCCACTGTAGTATGCATAGACAACATTTTAACTAACTTGCTTTGCAACCCTTAAACTGTTAAACTTAACTTTTTAAACTGGTCTTGGCTAAATCACTCTGTTAACTTAGTTCTCAGTGCCTGCTGAAGTTTTGTGTTGACGTATTGTGTTATGTTTTTATTTATTTAAAAAATAATATTTAAAAAAAATCTCAAGTAATAATATATTACTAATGGCTCTAAATCATTTTAAACTCACACATACTCTGGTTAATATGTTTAAACCATTGGTTGGTGCTAGAGAGTTCATTATTGTATGTTTCCTGCAAGCAGATGAGTAGGGCCATGGGACAGCTGTAGATGAGTTTGCCATTTGGTGTGAACAAAACTATTTGAAGTTAACATTTCAAAAACTAAAGACATGGCAATTGATTTCAAGATGAACCCTCTGACCCCCACTAAAATCTGCGTCAGTGGAGATATTTGGTAAATATGGGTATTTACAGACTGTTCTGGACTGCAAACTAAATTATGAGGCAAATAGCAATTCAATTTAAAAAAGGGCAACTTTTGCCTGATCTGCTGGTTTTCAAATCTGAATCTTAGCAGTAAGAACAAACTGGGGAGCACTGTTAAAATGTCAAAAAGTCATCGGTGCTGATCTTTCAACCCTGTCCCGCATCTGTCAGTTCTGAGTCTTGTATAAAACATTTTCCATCCTAGAGGACCCTTCTCACCCTTTGTTTATTGATTTCCAGCTAATTCCCTCAGAACACAGATACAGATTTCCCAGTTTAAATACAAACAAGTTTAATTTCACATTTATACCCATATTTATGTATATGTCCATAATCTAGCTCAATAGATTCTCTTGCTCATGTTTATATGTATTATTTGAATGTTTTCTTTATCTGTTGCTGTAAAACAAATGATCCCTTTGGGATAATAAAGACTCTCTCTCAGGACTGGCGGGTAAAAGGGATAGAAAAATATTGGGGGGCACCTTAACTACCCTAACCATAGATTTATATAATAAAACAATCTACATAGCATCTTTTAATTGGTTGTCTAGGGACAATAAACCTTATACAAAAATAGAAGGAAATTTCACAATTCATCACATTAACTGTGTTGACAGTGAAAGCAACTTTGCTGTTGTTAAGATGAGGGGATGACATAATCTGAAAGCATCCTCACACACGTTGTGGTTTCACACAAGAAATGGTTTGGCAACATATTCAAACTTGGCATAGCTCACCTGTCTGAGAAAATGGCAGCCAGTCCAGACTCATTCCGCTTTGCAAGTTAATGAGCCAGGGAACTACTACAAGGATGAAGACAGAGTGAAGGGAGGGATGTGAAAAAAGATATGCAGATGCTCAGGAAGCTACTGTATGTGTAAGAAAGCGGAAGCCAACCAGATATATTTCAACCTCCTTTTCAACTTCTGTTAAAAAAAATCCAGATTTTGATTAATTACAAGTGTAGTGAAGTGAGGGTTTTTAATTTACTGTAACAATCAGAAATTGGTTACAGTAAATTGTGAGAGTGCTTTGATAGCTGTTAGGAATTAATCAAACACAATAACAGTTTCACTCTGGGAATTCTAAATAAACATTATACAGTTTATTAATATAATACTAAAATACGCAAAGCAGACCAACAAAAAAAATAAAATATGTTTTTGAATCAATCTGGTGTGATACAAATGGTTGATTGTTCACTCAGCAAAGATAACAATTAACAACATCTAAAATATATTAAAATAGTTAAAATATATCTAATGTACCATTTGTGATTGTCTATCTTGTAGGTTATGCTCTGATATTCAGAATGTTGACTAAAGAGTCCAACTAACTTATTTTTGTTAATCAGGTGAAATAACCTGGATGGTTAGTCACAACATTTCTTCTATTGAAGGAAGTCTTGTGTAGAATTCTGTTACATATGGGCTCGCACTCTCGCAGCCCAGCGTCTAGAATTAATTTAAAGTTCTGACTTGAATGGTAATGGCTGCACATGGTTGGTAAATTGCCAAATACGATGGAGAGAGAAGAGGAGTGAGCGAGATGGCAGTATCTGTTAAACCAGGAAATTGTGGTTGGTGATTGGTTATGATGTCATCAGGTCCACAACGCAGGTTTGCTTATCACAAACCTTTCAGGAAAGAGGCCCCTTTCAGCTGCATTCGTACTCTTTACACAGAGGCATGGGCTGCTAAATTAGCACCTTGTCCAGAGAACAAAAAGATTAGAAATCATTAATAACACAGAATTCTTAGTGTAGTAATATGCCACCACACAAATAATGTATAAAAAGTATTTTTTTCCAAATGAACTGCAAAGATCAAACTAATCCCTGTAATATGTGAAGAAGGGTGAATATTGGAAAATCACGTGTAATGGCAAGGTATATTACTTCACTTAAATTAAGTGTTTTAAAGATTTCTAATAATCTTTGTGTTGCCTTAGACCACTCTGCCAAGGGTAATCCTACCAGGGAAACAAGACTTCCAGTAACTTAGTTCTAAGGCTCCCTGGGGCAAACCACTTGACCATGACAAGGTCAAGATCCAAGGAAGAGCTTATTACTGTATACCCTGGGGTATCTTGTTGAAGGTGCAGCAGAGGGTATGGGGTGCTGGAGCTTCTGTTGCCTGCCATCTGTTTCCTGTATTTATGGAGGGAGTGTTGTGTTTGCATTCTCAGTTTTTCAAGGTGGGCGTTAACTCGCCTGTTTCATCTCCTTTCCTTTTCATCTCTTCTCTCCTCCTGGCACTGCTGAGTTTGGAGTGTATCCAGTTTGGGGACCTGAGGGTTGCATTTCTGTTGTTTGTGGATGACTTTGTCCTCTTTGCCTCATCTGACTGTGATCTCTTGTGTGCACTGGAGAGGTTCACAACTGGGTTTGACACAGTCAAGATGAGAGGTAGCACCTCCAAATCTCCAACTCTTCCCAGAGATTAGTGACTTGATATGTCCAGTAAGGGGGAAACAGCTGCCACAAGTGGAGGAATTTGAGTACCTCAGGGTCTTGTTCACAAGTGAGGGTAGGAGATTGTGTGAATAAGCCATGGATTTATGCAGCAACTGCATTAATGCAACCTCTGTACTGACCCTTGAGGATGAAGTGGGAGCTGAGCTTTCAAACGAAGCTCTCGGTTTCCTGGTTGATCTACATCTCTCTCCTTACCTACAGTCACAAACTTGGTGAAGTGACTGAAAGAAGGAGATCAAGGCTTCACATGAAAATAAATAGGGTTGTGGGCTTACTCTCCATGACAGGGTGAGGAGCGTGGGGGTCTGGGAGGACCTTGGAGTAGTGTCGCTGCTCCTCTGGATCGAGAGGAGTCAGAATGAGGTGGCTCAGGCATATGGTGAAGAGACTCCGGGGCAGACCCAGGACAAACTGGATGCACCCAGGACAGGATTATATCTCTTGACAGCCTGGGAATCCCCTAGGAGGAGCTGGAGAGTGTTCCAAGGGAAAGGGAAGTCTGTTCTACTCTGTTCTACTATACTCTGTTAGCACCATAACCCCATTCTATTCACTGTTGCCTAGTTTTTGTGTAAAATTATCCTGTACTGTCATAATTATATTTATTTCCATTTTACAGAGTGTTTCTTTTGTGCACAACAGGGTTTGTGGACAACTTGTGGACAACATCTACGAAATAAACATTAATCTTCACAAAAACAAAAGAGACATTCACAGTCGCTTCATGTTGTATACAGAGATGACCTGTTCATGTAAATTTGATACAAAAAACTAATTGAACAGAGTACATGATGAATGACTCATCTCTGACTCGTTTTGATGTTGATTGATGTTGAAATCAACAGCTGTCTGTGTGAGTCATGTCCATTTGTTTACAAAAATGTGGAGTATTATAAAACAATAAAGAAGAGCATTTAAAACTGAGAACAGGTGGCATTTTACAGAAAGTTTTGCAGGAATCTGGAACATGCTCCTTTAAAATATTGTTGAAGCTTACACTACGGCTGGGTTTAAGACTACTCCTGCTTGTGCTTTCTCTGTTACTAGTTTATCTCCGAGGCTTGTCAAGTGGCAGAGTTTATCAGGTCACGTGCAGCCTTAAGGGATAACTGTGATATATGTTTTCCCGCTATCTCCCACCTTGTGACATCCCTCTCTTCTGCTCACTAATGTAGTGACTGCTGGAGGGATGATCGGTGCTATCCGTGTTCTCAAAGACCTGTCTTGTCATTTCCTTTGAGCCCATAATACTTTTTATACTTTTTTTATACTGTGGACTGGTAACCTTTGCCAGGTGAAACACACATAACTCTGTCCTTTGCCATCTTTTTGTACAGCCTCATATGCTTTATATGACGGTTTACCATATCAAATCTGCACAGTAATTTTGCTGCATTTACCATGTTGTTCCACTTTTTATACTCTTCATTTACTCTTCCTTGGCATGGGTTGATAAATTGGATCATGTTCTACTTCTCCTCTCTATACTTTATGAATACCTGACTGTTCTTTACTGCCTTTTATTACTTTTAGCATGATACTGTATAAGTGATATAAGGACTCTGTACTTAAGAGCATGGTGTGACTCTTATTACAGGCTGAGTACTTTAAACGACATATTTCTGAAAACTACACTGCAGGTGTTACTGTCTGTGAATTACACTAGCCCTATCCAGTATTTGTTATTGCTTTTACTGTACGTGTATTTCCATTACATTGGAAATTTGGATTGCTCACTTTATTTTTAATGCACTCTTTTGATTGAATAATTTAATATCTCCTCTTGCTTTATGCAACATTTATGGAAAAACAATAAAACATAACCACTGTTTGGAGTAAAAATGGCAAACAGCTCCACAAGATTACTGGTTCAATAAATCCAAATCACATCAGGAAAAATAATAACATTGTTTATCAGAACTCCCCATCAGTGCTGAGAGCTGAGGCCTCATCCTGCTCACTCCATGCGGGAGTTTCCATGGGAACCAGGCAGCTAGAGCGTCAGCAGCTTGAAGCCCCAGCTTGATCAGATAGCAGAAAAACACAAATACTAAAACTGCCACAGCTTTAAAGAGCCCATGTCTGCTAAACGCTGTTTTGCTAAAAGTGTGTGAATGAAATGTTATGTGAACATGGCTTAGCATGTGCAACAGAAAGAACAGAAAGAATGAGGGCCAGTATCAATACTGTACATGAAAACGGAGTGCTGCTGTGCCTTTTCTTAATTTACAGCTCTGGTCTCTGTCTATGCTCATAAATAAGAGCATTTCAGGTCAAAACCTGCCTTGTTTATGAACTAGTTTGGGCAAAACAAAGCAAAGGCTTTATTTCAAAAGGGTACATATGAATATAATCAATGTCAATAAATAAGATTACTAGGAATGTCTCAAATACAAAACTGCCTGAGGTCACTTGGGTAAAGAGGTCAAAAAGGGTCAAGTTCCTCTTGTGGAGGCTAAAATTTCAGCCATTGGCGTGTTTCCTATTCCTACCACCAGGCATGAGTTGCGTAGATTTTTAGGAATGGCTGGCTACTATCGCAGTTTTTGTAAAAACTTTTCTACTGTTGTTCACCCCCTCACTAATTTTCTAAGTCCATCTAAATCCTTTACATGGTCCGATGAATGCTAACATGCCTTTGAGAGCTTAAAAGCTCTTCTTTATAGTGCTCCTGTTCTTGCTGCGCCAGACTTTACTTAGCCGTTTAAGTTAGAGGTAGATGCGAACGAGCGCTCTGGGAGCTGGCGCAGTGTTACTCCAAGAGGTTGAGAACGGCATTGACCATCCACTTTGTTATTTTTCCCGTACATTTAATAAACACCAAGTGAATTATTCAACAATCAAAAAGGAAGCTTTGGCCTTATTACTAGCGTTGCAATACTTCGAAGTTTATGTTGTGTCCAGTTTTGCCAAAGTCACATTTTGCTAAATTGAGCCTCAGTTATGCCTTTTCAGCAGCCATCACCCTGCAACTCACAACTGGCAACCCACTGAAGCTAAGCAGGTGTGACCCTGGTCAGTACCTGGATGGGAGACCTCCTGGGAAAAACTAAGGTTGCTGCTGGAAGAGGTGTTAGTGGGGCCAGCAGGGGGCGCTCACCCTGTGGTCCATGTGGGTCCTAATGCCCCAGTATAGTGACGGGAACACTATACTGTAAACAGGTGCCGTCCTTCGGATGAGACGTAAAACCGAGGTCCTGACTCTCTGTGGTCATTAAAAATCCCAGGGCGTTTCTCGAAAAGAGTAGGGGTGTAACCCCGGCGTCCTGGTCAAATTTCCCATTGGCCCTTACCAGTCATGGCCTCCTAATAATCCCCCTCTATGAATTGGCTGCATTACTCTGCTCTCCTCCCCACTGATAGCTGGTGTGTGGTGAGCGTTCTGGCCCACTATGGCTGCCGTCGCATCATCCAAGTGGATGCTGCACATTGGTGGTATTGGAGGGGAGTCCCCATTACCTGTAAAGTGTAAACAATTATTATTATTTTCAAGATGCTCAAACACCGTTTTAAGAAGTGTCATATGTTCCAACCAATCCAATGAATAAACTACAAGAGTAATAAACAGAAATTCTAAAATTCCCTATTATCCACTCTCTATTCCCTAAATTCCCACTCCATATGCCCCAATGCTTATTTCCCCTGGAGTTTCATCAATTATATTGTGGCAGAGTATTTCCTGTTTATTTTTAAATTCAAAAACATTTTAAATTTTCATACATTTGAAACTGTATTTTAGGCAGTAATTCAATGGTAAAAGATAAAAAATGTAAATTATGGAACAGCTGTTTTAAAAGGTGTTACGCATATAGATTCAAACCCTGCAACTCACAACTAGCAACCAACTGAAACTCAGCAGGTGTGAGCCGGTCAGTACCTGGATAGGAGACCTCCTGGGAAAGCTAAGGTTCCTGTTGGAACAAGTATTAGTGGGGCCAGTAGGGGGCACTCACCTTGCAGTCTGTGTTGGTCGTAATGCCCCAGCATAGTGGCATTAAAAAAGACACAGTCCTTCGGATAAAAAATAAAACTAAGGTCCTGACTTCCTATGGTGATTAAAAATCCCAGGGTGTTTCTCAGAAAGAGTAAGGGTGTTACCCTGGTGTCCTTGCCAATTTTAACTCTGGCCTTTGACAATCATGGCCTCCTAATAATCTGCATCTATGAACTGGCTTTCATCACTCTGTTCTCTTCCCCGCTGAGAGCTGGTGTGTGGAGAGCATACTGGAGCACTACGGATACCATCGCTTCCTACAGGGGGCGATACAATTGCCTGTAAAGCTCTTTGAGTGGATGTCGAGAAAAGTAGTATATAAGTCTAAGGAATTTATTATTATTATTGTTGACTTTAAAAGGGTTAATACAGCATCTCCCTGAAACATTCTTCAGCAGCAGTCGTGTCAGTAGCTCATTGTTGCTCCTTGTCCAAACAGGGGATGTCCAGTACTTGAAGAAGGACCAGGTGTTTGAAGGCAGCAAGACCGGAGTAGACAACATTGTCTTGGCCCTGTACAGTGGGCTGTTTGCATTTGGAGGCTGGTAAGCTACTTGATTTAAACATAAAGTGAGGTGACTCAGCCTCATCCCCTTCATTGTAAGATACGGTATGAGTATTCAGGTTATTTCCATTATTCTGGTAAATTATCATTACCATTGCTTTTGGGATCTTTAGGGAATATAAGACAGAAAAAAATGAAAGCTTCATCTGTCTGTTTAGCTGGGAAGCAGGAAAACTTTCTCCATGTTTTTCCATTTCATTTTGGGATTTTTTTGTCTTGTGCTGTATTAAGAGTCAGCAAAAAATGAAAAATCTGTAACATGTTTTTCTCCTCAGCTTCTATGAATTAGTTACACGGTTCAATATGAACCTGCACGTCACTCTGACTCCATCTTTGAGGATTTTGATGATTGACTTCATTAAACTAAGCACTGGTAACACAGTTACATTTGTAAAACAATTCTCATTTTCCAGAAGCAAAATTAACTGTATTCAGTCAAAAGAA
This sequence comes from Atractosteus spatula, assembly GCF_055471065.1. Classification (NCBI taxonomy): domain Eukaryota; kingdom Metazoa; phylum Chordata; class Actinopteri; order Semionotiformes; family Lepisosteidae; genus Atractosteus; species Atractosteus spatula. The sequence goes on from NC_142724.1 coordinate 15,430,628, forward strand.
TTCATAAATATAACTACTTGCTTCTTTGTACTGGAATAGATTTCCGACTACAGAAGAGAATGCAATATTTGTTATAGAAGTTATTATATTTTTCATTATATTGTACCTACACACAGTTAATTAATACTTTATATCTTTCTCACTTGCTTTTAGGAATTATTTAAATTATGTAACCGAGGAAATGGTCAACCCCGAAAGGTAAAAGAATTGAATTGTGTTTGAAGACACCATACATTCAGCAAAGAACGTTTTTGTATTTAGTCTGTACTTTTCCCTTTCTAAGTTATCTTTCTGAAAAAAATGACAGTGCTTTATATCCTATTGAGCTTTCAAAACAAAGTCATGCCACTTGTAAATTCACTTTATATTTCAAAAAGATGTACAGTTCACTTCATACATATAGCAATGCCTTGTTGCTTTCACTGTGGAATTGAGTTTTCTTGAAGAGTTGGAGACATTTTTGCAATATTAACCTCTTAATCTTTGTGCATAGAGGTAGATGCATAAACATGGAGGGAAATATATTTACATATTTTAAGAGACTGAGATTCCACTTGCAATCTGCAAGTGTTTTATGGTCTCAACAAAGAGTTGCTGGCTCTGAAAACCACATATAAAATTTAAATATATATCCCTTTGGGATAGTAGTTTTGCATTACATTTGAGTTCCTAAGTCAAAATAATTTACACATTGTAAGTTGGTAGAGCTCCTTTCTGCATTCAGAAACTGGTGGTGCATCCCATTACCTTAGTCTGAGGTGACTCAGTAATTTGGAGAGGCACACATTGATATACAGTAAATACTTGCAGTACAAGGCATACTAGACAAAAGTAATTGTATTATCTAGCAGAGCTCCCAAAGGCTTGTTCTCCATACCCCAGTTTCGGCAGTATGTCAGATCTTGGTGGAATCATGGGATATAGAGTGTAGATGCTGTTCAAAAACCAGTGAGAAGAAGGATGCAGTGCCAATAATTAATCAGACTGACTGCACCATAGGGAGATTCTTAAATAATGGGAAACAAATAGGTTTTTGCAAAAGAACTACATACATATAGATCAAAGGGTTTCTCTCTGAACTATAAATAGCAGCCATAAACAGCAGCTCAGACCCACAGATACAGTATATACAGCTATTCCTACAATGCATACTATCATCTCTACCCTGACCTAAAAAACTGTTTCTTCTTCCATAATATATTATACAGTATAGTAATGTATTCTTATATATACAGTACTTCATGTGCAGAAATGTTCAGAAGGTTTACCTAAAAAATATTTAGCTGAAGGTGTAAGAAGGAGCACAGATTTTTTCTCCTTTTGTTCATTTACACTTTTTGCTTGATATTTTCATGTAAAAATGTTAAGAAAGACATATAGTTATTCCTCTGTTGCCCTTTTAATACTGTAAAACTGGCAATTGGAAAGATCTGATTTAATTGATACCAGTAACTTCATCAATGTGTTTTGAAGGAAATTCTGCAATAATTTAAAAAAATAGTTGCATTAATCTTTACATCTGCCTTCTAGGAATCTGCCGCTGGCCATTATAATATCAATGCCAATTGTGACTATTGTGTATGTCCTGACCAACTTGGCTTATTTCACCACCATATCCCCCTATGAGATGGTAGAGACTGAGGCAGTGGCTGTGGTAAGGCTTTTTACATACAGCAATATTATAAAGGTAATTGATTTTGACTGGGTACAGGGAGCAAATCATGGATGATTCAGGAAAAAGAATAAAATGAAATCTTCACACTTGAAGATGCAAAGGAGTATGGGGTGCTTATGTGGTGAATTGACCTATTCTGTACAGTATGTATTCTGATACTGTTCTGAGTATTTTGAGAACTATGCACTATGGAGCAATGACGTGGTATATTGAAGCACACATTCCTGTGGACAACAACTGTGTACTTCAGAAGGCTAACAGACAACCACTCCAGAGGATGAATGCAAACTATCGTGGGCAACTAACTGGTGTTCATGCTGAGCTAATGCATATCTGTCATTGTCCAAGGAAACAGGTATCACATGATCCTATTTGTATGCATACCCAGTTCCAAACATTGTTTCAAGGTACACAGTTTGTGCAATACAGTTGTTTAAAAAGGCTATGTAACACTTAAAAGTTCACTGTGCTGAGTGGCTTTGTCTGGTAGGTATCACCTTTTTTTTTTCCAAAATGGAACTGGTGGAAATGTTCCAGCTTTGGACAGTTCCATCAAAAATGATTCTAAATGTGCAAAAAATGGGTTAAACAAGGACCTTAACTTGTTGATTTTAGGAATGATGTGTTGTCAGAAAAAACTGATTTAACAGTAAATAACAAACAACATCAAAGAAAACCTTGACTTAAAAAATTACTAGACTTATGTTTGTCCATGTTTCACAGTTTCTCTGTCAATGTATATAGCTGATGTTTCTTTTGCAGATTTTTGGTGAATATCATTTGGGGGTGGTGTCTTGGCTCATTCCAGTCTTTGTGGGCTTGTCGTGTTTTGGGGCGGTCAATGGCAGCCTCTTTACCTCGGCCAGGTGAGAATTTCCAGCAGCCTCACACTACAAACACTTCCACATTACTGGACCTGGTTTTAGTATATATTGTTAAAATAAGGCCAGACTTTCAGCTGGAAATTTCAGCTGCTCAAGAACAATAAGCAGATATTAACTAATGAAACGTGTTGGATAAATGAATGATTCACATGAAAAGTGTTCTCTGTTTTATCATGATATTTCTCCCCTGTAAAAACCTAAAATATCCAAACACTTTGTTCTCTGTTGACCACTACACCACTACATTCTGTTGAACACAAAATTCAGCAGCCATATAACCCTGCAAATCACAAGTGGCAACCCACTGAACCTAAGCACACACTAGGGCTACACACTGGTGGTAGTGGAGGGAACTCTCCATTACTGTAAAGCACTTTGAGTGGAATGTCCAGAAAAGTATTATGTAAGTGTAAGGAATTATTATTATGATTTATATTATTAAAAATATGGCAATTTATCTTTGGCATTCCCAGACCCAGTATCTGAAATAGTTTATTAATTTGGGCATGGCATGGTACTGCAGCTTTAGAAAACAGATCTTGTGGGGGTGATTCTGGCTTGTTGTGCCTCCTATAGGGACTTTTTGTAGGGTTTTCTCCAGGTTGTCTGGTTTCCTTCCACCCCCTGAGGTTAATTGTATCTCTAGATTGTCCTGCATGTCCCATGTTCTGCAATAGATTGGTGTCCCGTTCAGAGAGTAGTTCTGCCTAATGCTCCGAGTAGCCAGGACCCTTCCTAAACAGAATTCTGATAATGAATGGACAGTTACTAGTTTGATTCAATTCTACTAATTACTACTCTTTTGATAGTCATTCAGTGCAGTGTGGTGTAAAGGGGATTCCTGCACACATTATGATGTGTCTTTGTGTTTGTTGTAGGCTGTTCTATGCAGGTGCTCGAGAAGGCCACCTTCCTGCCGCGCTCGGGCTGGTTCACACAGATCTCTTTACACCTGTTCCTTCTCTCATCGTAACTGTGAGTCACACTGTTATTCAATCATTTTTGTTACAATCCAATATTTTCCACAATGATCATAAAAATAATAAATGATAGAGTTAAAACATAGAAAATACTGTATACGCACACAAGAAAAAGAAAAATCCCCTTTCCTCCAAAACAAGAAGGGTTTACAAATATATTGGCCAGCAGCCATATCACCCTGTAACTAACAGCTGGCAACCCATTGAAGTTCACCAAGTGTGAGCCTGGTCAGTACCTGGATGGGAGACCTCAAAGCTAAGGTTGCTGCTGGAAGAGGTGTTAATGGGGCCAGCAGGTGGGGCTCACCCTGCAGTCTGTGTGGGTCCTAATACCCCACTATAGTGACAGGGACACTTTACTGTAAAAAAGGTGCCGTCCTTCAGATAAAAAATAAAACCAAGGTCCTGACTTTCTATGGTGATCCCAGGGAGTAGGGGTGTTACCCCGGTGTTGTCACAAAGCATCTTTCAGGACCCCATGCAGATGGCAGAATATGGAGGGGAGTGAGACAAACACAGGGAAAAAAGACTAGGATCGGGGCTGGAAGAAGAACAGGGGGGCGTGTCGACGGTGCGCTGGTGCTCGGGGGGGCGTGTCCAAGGCAAACAAGTCCAAAATGAGTCCAGAACCGGGTAATCCAAACCAAGACAGACATGACAGAAGTTAAAAGCTGAAGCAGGATCCAGCGAAGGGTCGGGGGATTAAAAATGGGTAACAGGGCCAGGCGCTCCAAGCCCTGGACCCAGATGGTCAGGACGCCATTGTGAAGCCTATGCCATCGAGGCTCTCCTGGACTCGCTCGTAGGCAGGCTTCTGGGCGTCCATCTTCTAAAGCTGAACCCAGATTGGTAAGAGCGTCTGGCTTTTATTAGAAGGGGGCTGGAACCAGAGGCAGGTGCAAAAAATCAAAGACAAACAAGGAAGAGCCAGAGCGTCCTTAAGAGGAAGGGCTTACGATCATGACAGGTATCCTGACCAAATTTCCCATTGGCCCTTACCAATCATGGCCTCCTAATAATCCCCATCTCTGAACTGGCTTCATCACTCTGTTCTCCTTCACACTGAGAGCTGGTGTGTGGTGAGCGTTCTGGCACACTATGGCTCATGTCGCATCATCCAGGTGGGGCTGCACATTGGTGGTGGAGGGGAATACAAATTACATGTAAAAGTTTTGAGTGGAATGTCCAGAAAATGCTATATATAGACTGTATAAATATAAGGAATTATTAATTATAATAATGCATAATCAATACATCTGAAAACGTATATATATATGAATATATTCATTTATATATTATTTCTTAGAGTGACATTTATATTTATAGAAATATTTTAGTTGTAAAACTTAATTTACACTCATAAAGTAGTAATTCAATTGAACAATTATTACCTTTATCTTTAATTATTTAAAAAATACCACTTCAGAATATATTAAGCCTTCACATTTTCTCCTATCTTCAAAAACGTTATTCTGATTCCTTATTCTATGTGTTATCCATTCAATTTTATAAACTTCTGTAATTGTCCTTTACTGATTTGAGATGGTTTAAGCCATTGTTATTTGTTTTAAAGGGGTTATTCTTACTATTTTAAAGAAGTTATTTATCTATTTCAGAAAACAACACCCATGGAGTAAAACATGGCTGTGATGACTTTAGTCTCCCCATTATTTCACCAACAAGCAGTTGTGTTTGTTCTATTTAGGGTCTTTAAAAAATCTCATCTGAATTTTCCATGCATATTCCTTCCAAAACCAATAATTAGTTGTCTTTGTATTCTGAAAAGTATCATTCCAAGCATTAGAAATAGATTCTGTTTGTAGCTCATTTTTAGCTCATTTTCCTATTGAATAGAACTTTAAATTCTCCTACTTTTAATTCATCTATCAATAAATTACCAAACACATTCTTAACATTAGATTCATCATACATTTTTGCTAGAAAATAAGGATGTATTTCATCAAATGTTTTATTGATTCCCTGAATATTTGTAATATAACTTATAATTTGCAAATAGTTAAAATAACTGAGAACTAGGGGAATTAAATGTTTTAGATAAATTCTCAAATGAGTCTACTACTTTATCTGTGATTATTTGATGATACCTAATCAGTCCTCTATGTGCTCATAACATAAAAGTGTCAATTAATGTATTTGGTTTAAGATTTGGATCACTTTTAATTTCCCTTAAATATATTAAGTATGTGTTTATTTTTACAAACAGAAATCCATGCTTGTATAGTATTGTATTTTGAATACATTTTTTTCATATCTAATTTTGACAGAAAGAGGACTGCAGTAATTGATCGTTCTATCTACTGAATTTCTGTCTCTCTCTTTATTAATTCATCTCTCTCCAGTCCTTATCCGTCTATGTCAAACTGGGTTTTATTTGTGCTTTTGATAATGCCAACCCACCCATTTCTTTAGATTGCTTAATTATCTTAAGCCTAACCCTTGGTTTCCTCCGATTCCATATAAATCTACTCATAAATTTATCCCATTGTTTAAAAACATTTAGAGGTATATTTATTGGTAATGTTTGAAAAAGGAACACAAATCTTGGAAGAACATTCATTTTTATGGCTTCAGCTCTTCCCATGATTGTTATGGGTAACAAATTCCATCAATATAAATTCTCTTTCTATATAAGTTTATTTTCCAGTACCTTAAAATTATATTTATTGGAGTCTGATAACTTTTTGGGAATTATAACACTAAAACCTTAATACTTAGGAAAAAGGTATTAAGGTTTGTGGTCCCACCTAAACCTAAATTTGGATTTAATATCTTGAGGTACTATTTGACCCACTGTTTTTCCTTTATACTATATCCAGATATTTCTCCATATTCTATCTTCCATTACTACTGGAACTGATACAGAATGATATCATCTATGTACATATGTTCTTCTTCTCCTACCACAACACCTTTTTTTTACAAACATAAAAAAAACACTATTATTATTCATTTAGATGGCTAATACAGTTAACCAAATCAACATTTACCCATTTAAACACTTGGACATTTTACTGGAACAATAGGAGGACTGTACTTGGCTCACAGGTAAAACAACAGAGCCTCACCTGGGACCTGAACACAACCTTCCAGAGCCCTGATGACAATGCCATATGACACTTAACGATGTCCTGAGTAGTGCAAACAGCAAAGTAATTGTATATGGTAGAAGTGTGAAACTCTGTGATACTAGACACAGGAATATCACAAATGGCCACCTCCATTTTCAATACACAAACATGAACAGAGAAGTCTATTGCTGAACACAGGTTCTTATACACAGCTCCTTTAGTTAAAGTGTAAAATGCCCTGTTTTCTTGTGTTAATGTCTTGTTTCAGTAGTTTGTTTAGATCCCAATGAATGTGATAGATAAAATATGTATTAAGTATTTGGTGTGGCTTGCCCACCTGAAGGAATGGCAGCCTGTACAAAATAATAAGATGCCCAAACCCCCTTACTATTGTGAGGATTGAATGAGGGAGTTTGCTGCAAGGGTGTACTGTATATGGGAGGATGCAAGAGAGATGAGCGAAGCAAAACAGCTCCTTTACATATGTTTCATTGAAGAAAGGGGTTCTATAGCCTTGCCTTTTTCCTGGGTGCAAGATTTACATATGAAAGCAAGCAGAAGTGTTAGGATTAGGACACTCTGAGATTAGTGCAAGATTAGGATCTAACCTCCCACCTAAACGACTGTTATAAACTCCATTAGGAAGTTTGGAAAAAAACTTCATTTTCTGTAGTTTGATCATATTCTAATAATAATGAATCAGGCCAATGAATAGAAACAGTGTACTTAATACTTAGTAATTAATTTAGTAAAAGATTATCTCGGTTAAAGGTTGGAGTTGTCACAACCCCCCTTATTTAAGAGGAATGAACCAGGGAGTTGCTTCAATGGTGAAGCTGGGGTAGAGGGATGGGTCCTAGGAAAAAGTTGTGGGCAGCTAACAAGTATTTTTAAGTCCTCTCTACGTATGGTTTTAAATAACACCATAAGATGCATGATTTGAATTAGTGAACTTTACTGGCATAAAGTGCCTGGCTGAGGAGAATGCCTATTTGTGCATAAAACAAAGTTATTGAAGCCCTCTCTTTAATGAAGGAGCTTCTGTAAGGGTGAAGATGGAGTGGAGGGAAGGTTACGAAACATGCAACTGGGTAAATTTAAAACAGCATGTTTATATGCAGGTAGGCAGAAGTGGGTGATAATAAAGTTTGACTTCATACAGGACATTTATTTCAAACTCTATTTTAATAATTCAGACATATTTAAAAAAGGGAAGAAGGGAGGTTCAGATTAGTAATCATTTTTGGCAATACTCACCTGGTTGAGGAGAACAACCATATTCATTATAGCCATCATCACCTACCCATAATGAGGGGGCTTTCAGAACCCCAAAAAGAGGCAAAACATATCTCATAATTTTGAAGCAGAACTTAAGTTAAGTTAAGGAATCTAAGACTATGAATGAGGCTATGGTTAGCAGATTGAATGTACAAGGGTTATAGAAAGTAGTAAGAATACGTAGTAACATTTCAAAGAGGTTGTAAACTGTTGTAAACATTTTGCTCTTAGGAAGGTTTTGAGCAAGGGGAAGGAATGAAGACCCCTTAATACTTAGACAAAATTATTAATTGAAATGGTAAACATGCTTATAGTGAATTTGTAAATTTTTAAAGTTCAGAATAACAACGAAATGAAAAGCTCCAATTGTGATGCCTTGATGAGCAGTGAAGCTGCACCAGGAAATATCCAGCAACAGCTGGTGCTGAAGTCTGCTTTGTCAATGTTTTGTCAAGGTGGTGTAAGACACAGCAGCAAGTCACTAACTGACAGAATTGTTGATGAATAGTGGTTCACATGTGATGGCTGTCTGTCTGAGATTAGTGTAATCAGTAGCAAGAAAAGGGAGTTTTTGAAAAGATTGCAGATACTCACTGAATGAATGAAAGAGGAGGCCGCAGTGCTCTGGAGAAATATGATTTGAAAAAGTGTTTCAGTATGCAGAGGAAGCAATACTGTGATTTCTGGAAAATGGAAAAACCAGCGTTGGAAATTGTAAATCAGATGGTTTAGGAGGGTTGCCTGAAACTATATTCTGTATGTATATGGGGGAATAGCAGATGTGACCAAACTTTAGACCCTGTTATAAACACTTTCGAACTCAAGACCCATACCATGTGTCCTAGAAGTTATTGAAACAACAAGAGAACATGACCATGTTCGCTGAAACACAGTAGAGCAAATGTGATAATTAGCACAATTCTTAACAACCTGAATTCAAGATAGAAGTGAGGTTGATTTGCATGAATTAAAAACAGACTGATTTGTTTTATTAAAATAGACAAGTTTATTAGGATGAAATAGTACAAATAAAAGGCTTATGAAAAGAGATAAAGAAATGGTCGGAAATATTAGAAATATTAGAAAAAGTGCAAGTTGCAAAGGCATAGAACAGTGTTAATAAACTCTAATTCTAATTCGAGGCAAAAGTCATCATGTTACATTAAATTCCTTCAAGATAAACATTTTATCTCACTCTATCATTAGCAAAGATTGAACCCAGGTACATAAATGCAAACTATTTCTTTAGGAAGTATGCAGTCTAGAAAGCTTGGTGTGTATTGTTCATGTCATGGATAGCGGGGAAGCAGGCATCACCTGATCCGTGGGGATTTGTTGGCCAAGGAGTGCTGTGACTCTGCTCAGGAGCAGTGGACTACAAGTAGATGGGCTGCTGGCTAGAGGTTGGAGCAGTGTATCGGACTTTGCTTCCCATGTCCAGTTGAGCTCTTTGCTACTTCTTCTCCTTTGTCTGTCTTCCTTGGGTTTTGATGTCCAGTCCTCTTAGGCTTAACTTGATGTAATCTTTCAAACTTCCAATCCTCTTGTCCTCCCAGGTGTAACTTCCTGGACCTAACTTCCAAATTGTGGTTTTTGGCTTTCCCTATTTATTAGCCTTGAATTAGCCTCAAACAAACCCTCTGCCAGGGTTCTGGTTGGCCAATTCAAATCTGTGATTTCTGTACCTCTCCTGCAGGAGTATTGCCTCTATCTAGAGAGACAGGATAAAATGTTCAGAATTTGGGAAAACTCATAACGTCTTTCTAAGTAATACACACAGGTTTAATATTTATATATTTCTGAACTTCTCATGTTTGGCCTATTTAGTTGATATCAAACAAGCATAGCTCACTAATTAGTGAAGTGATGCCTTAAATTGTATTTTAGATGGATTAAATTTTAAATAAATTTGAGTTTACCCTTTTGTAAAAGAATGTAGTATGTGATGTGGCATCACATCCAGTTTTTCAGTACTGCAGTCTTTTACCAATAAGGAATGAAGGATGAAGGATTTATTGAGTCAAAATTCTGATTTTCTATACAAGCAATGAGAGAAGGTTGTACTACATTTCCCCACTAGAGGGGTGACTCAGTTTTCCAAGTTTCCACCTGGACCCTCAATCGATGTGAATGGATCAGAATAACCTGTTTTATTATCAACATTTTCAATAATGCTTGTTGCAGTCATAATTCTGCCCATTTCATGTGTTTTGTTATAACTTGCAATTAAGACCAAAAAGTGATATATATGGGCTTTTGACCATCTTGAGGTTTAATGCAGTTTGTTATGTTTATTTTGAGTATAACCATAGGACATCTTCATTTAATATCAACAGAGTGGTCAAATATGGTCTCCGTGGTATATAGGATACTGTATATATTTGGATGATTTTAAGATATGGTTGCACAGTTTCTTGAAACTGAAGCTTTACAAAAGTTCGTCCTTGCATTCCATGCTAAGTAGTGACTCCAGATTTATGACCTTTTCTCTGGTGCTGGGGAATCTCTTCTCTTGACTTAAGAATCACCAGGTCTGCTTTGTTCATCGCCAAATGGTTTTATGGCCATGTCTGTGCAACTCTTAGATCTCCTTAAGAGAGGTTCACAGTTCTAGCAATTGTGGTGACACAAGGAATGCAGATGCCCAATTACTCAGGTATGTAACAAGTGGGAAATGCACGCAGCTTACTTATTAGCAAGAAATGAGTACACAAACACCCTAATATCAATTAGTATGGCTTACAAAATACATGTATTCTAAGGCCCTGAAGTTTTGAAAGGATTGATTACAAATGGAAACCCAGGTGGAAAGTCTGAGAAGGTTCATAATCTGCAGAGATTAAAGTATTCATATGAAAGTGTGAGTGTGAGCTATGGATATACAGTAGGACTGAGTGAAAGAGGACAGAGTAGTGAGAGTAATGATGACAGGACATGATTTGCAGAGCCATGCTGAATCCAATACGATTCATGAGCCTATAGACAGTAGGGTGCCGGTGACACATTGGAGGTCTATTTGATAACAGGAAGTCATTATAAAATTCTATTACTCCAGGAGCAGGTGCAACATTTTTAGTTCCACCGTGCTGTTGGTGTCCAGTTTAACACAGTGCAGGTGCTATGGAAGAAGTATAGTTGGAAAGATGAACAGTAGTGCCCCTTAAGAGATGATACACATAGGCTAGTTTATGTGAATGATAATGATAAGAGCAAGAGGGAAGGGAAGTGGTAAGAACTGTCTTAGTATTCTAAGAATAACACTCGTCTTTATACAGCAGTATTCTTAGTGTCTCTATAACTTAATGTGGCATAATGTGTAATATGAAATGTGTGGGCTCCTTTAGAAAAATAAAAACTGTTCTGAGAATTGTCATTGTCACCTTCCTTTTTTCCATATTTCTCTACACAGTGTTTCTTGTCCATGTTGTATGCCTGCTCAGATGACATCTTCTCAGTTATCAACCTCTTCAGCTTCTTCACCTGGCTGTGTGTGGGTATGGCCATTGCTGGGATGATTTGGCTGCGCTGGAAGAAACCTGAACTGAACAGGCCTGTCAAGGTGAGTGTTCTAACTGTTCACTGTGGGGAAACTATCGGCAAAGTTGACACATGATTTATCTAAGAATAATTAAGCCTTATTTTGCTTTGTTTCACAGTCAACACTTCAATTCCAAATACAGTTTAACTTTGTCGTTGTTAAATGTATTGAATTATGAAAAACTCAAGTAACAAGTATTTCATTGTATTTGACATGAATAATGAAAACAGTTTTTTAGCAATGCTATGCCCACCTACTGTATATAGTTTGTTATGCAATATTAAAATATTTTAAAGTTTTTTTCCATTCAACCCAAGACTTTAAAATATAATCCAAAACTCTTTATTAAAATGAAAGCATACTGGAATGTGAAGGCAATGGTAAAATTCATCAACAGAGTTTTTCTCATCTTATGAAGAAAAACAAAAATGTGTATGGAGTTTGCTTCACAGTCTGAGGAACGTGACAGATTTTCTTCTTTTGATTTCGTCTGTTCTCAGATAATCGTAGTGGTGCCATTGGTGTTTGTCCTGGGCTGTGTCTTCATGATTGCTGTCTCATTCTGGGCAGCTCCTTTCGAGTGCCTGATTGGAATGGGTATCATTCTGACTGGTGTTCCCTTTTATTTCCTGGGATACAAGTGGAAGAAGCCTCATGTCATAGAAAAGGTCATAGGTGAGTCCTAGATACCTTCACATATCGTGTGGACAGGAAATACAGCTGCAATGTTCTCTTCCCTTGGTTTGCTTCTTTGAAAGACCAAATGTGTTGTTCATGTAGTTGCACCTTAGATTAATCTGCCATTTCTTAAACAATCTCCAATCACCTCTCAAATCCACCTCCCTTTGACAGTAACTAGGAGTTCCAGGGAGTGACTCATCTGCTGTCCTGTTTCACTTCCAGTAGCATAGCTTCAGTAGCTACAGGATTTAGGCACCTCATTGTGCAAATGGAATTATTGTCCAATAAATATAGAACATGTTTCCCCAATTCTGGTGCATTGGTTAGGGGCACAAGTGTGCATTTCATGACTCTCATAATTGTTGTCTTTTAGATCTGATAAACAGTATATTAGAATAAATGAATGGATTTAAACCACTGCAAATTAACAAAGATAAAAATGACAAAATCCCTTCAGATGACAGAATTTTGTGAAGGGTCTGCTATGCTACATGAAAAGGTAATTGGATATGTGCATTCAGGATTCAGTGATCATCTCACAGATAGAAGAAACTGACTGACATTTCAGTAGAGGTGCTGAGAATGGGTTACTATAGAGGTGTCATTTTCTCTCTCTTTTGTCACAGAAATTTTCACCTTATTCTGCCAGAAGATTTTAATGTCTGTCCCCGAGCAGAAAAGAGAAGCTGACTGAGAATTCTAAAGCTCATGAGAGAGCCGATGCTGGAGTCTGGAGTTCTGTATGTTTCCATTCATGTTTAAAGTGTTTTTTAAGCCTGTAGACCTCGAGTGTGAAGATCTCAGCATTGTTGACTGCAGAGGCACCTTTCAGTATCTTAAACGGTATCGTGTTAATTAACATACTTCATTAGAGCTGGGTCCAGTTCATAAACATTTTATTTGAGCATCAGGCTGTGCCATGTCTATCAAGGATGATAGCTGAACACTGCTGCTGTACAAAATGTAACCAGTGAACTGCAAATCCATTCCCCCAGTTTCTGTTCTGTAACTGCAACAATAGTGCATAGTGCAAATTGCTATGCACTTTCTTTTAGAGATGTAGCCTTTTCAATATAATGCTGGTAAAAATTCCATTGATTTTTCACAATTTCCCTGTGGTTGCTGTGGTTTCCTTCACTGTGATAAAACCATGGTTAAACTGAAAACACCCAATAGTAAATTCATCATTGAAGTTCCAAAAATGAGGTTGGTGAAACTTTTAGAATCCAACTCAAAACAAAATTAGTAGCTCCCTTCAAAGTGCTTTCTTCAGCTAGCCACACAATCAGAGAAAGTGTTTTTTTCTAACACCTGATTGTAGATCTATTTCTGCAGGAGGAAGCTAAGTATTGACCTTGCAGTGTTGCTAAAAAACATATTTAGCCAATTGGTTGTTCACATGCACAGTGCAGTGAGTGTTACAGTACATCTTAATAAAGGCTGGATTAAAAAAATCACAAAATCAAAGAATATTGTACAGTATTATATTAGCTATTTGGTGCAAAAGCATGAATACCACTTTACCTTCGAGCCTAAACTTGTCAGATCTCAGAAGCTAAGGAAAGCTGGTCCTTGTCAGTTCAGTTCTCTAAAAACCAGGTTACTGCTGTAAGTGATGCTGGTTGACCAGGGTGCTCTTCCCATTGTACCAGCATTTCAGTGCTGGTACAATATAGTGTCCAGGGACATTTTGTTGTAGGAGGTATGGTGCTTCAGGTGAGATCTGCTGAGGAAGATCAAACTGAAGTCATAACTGCTACTGTAGGTCATTAAAGATCCCATTACAATTTGAAAGAGTACCATTGTTTTGGCTAAATTCCACTCAGGGGTTGATCTGCTGTGTAATGACGCTGCCCACAATGGTAGTTTCACTTCAATGATAGATGAAGTATGTACAAATATATACAGCAGGTCCACAAATTTCTAACCAAGCTTTGCAACAAATAACCTTCATTTGCATTTATATGTTAACAGCAATAGGAGAGAGGGAAAAGGATAAGGAAGCAGATTTCAGCTGGATTTACAGTGGTGTTGCAAACATAGCCAATACAATTTTGATGTGTGGAATCAGGACAAATTTTAAACAATACTATACAATGATCTTGCTGCATAAACTCTAGATGAAAATAAATGAGACATTTCTTTGCACTTTTATCTAAGCGTGGTAACCTTACTCTAGTAACACTGGGTATTTTGTAACAACATCTCCAGTTTAGAATTCCACCACTCAACAGTGAAATAGAAAATCTGTCTTTGAATATGGATCCAACCTACCTTGTCCCTACTAAAAAAACAAATCTCAAAAACGTATCTCCCTGCTGTGTCCTGCAGCTGTTAATGAATGTTACTCTTAGAGAGGGAAGCATTAAGCATATGTGAATATTTTATAAAGTGACATTTAACCCAGCCATCACCCTCTCCTTCAGTAAACTAGACAGTGGATACAATTATTTATATTACTGCTCTCACAATCCATTTTTTAAACTTTCAAAAGTAAGAGTTTTTTGGTCATTTTTTTACTAAAAGATAGTACATTTTCAACATTTTGTACCTATTTTATGGTTAAGTCCCTAAAATATATCCATGGCAGCATCTCTACAAATTAGCTTAAGAGCATACTGTTTCTTTAAAGCTGTTAAAAAGAGCGAAGAAGCAATAGAAGCACTGTATATAAATTATTTTAAAAATATTATATTTTTTGTGAATATGAATCCTGTGGCAACTAGTGTCTGTCATAAAGTTTAACCAGTTATTATATTAATAAGTGTTACAGAAGTCCTGACCTTGATTTAAAGCCACTACTACAGAACTATTGAAATGGGAATGTTTCTTTGAGGAGCCTTTAGTGATTTCAGATTATGACCAATTTTGTCTATTTGTAAGTAAAAAATGTTATTTACTTTTATTTTAGCCAAGGCTTGTGTTGTACATTCTGTAAATCGACTAAAGTACAAAATTGTGCATTTGTCCGCTTGATGTCTGTGGCTGTGACAGGCATTAAAACCTTTCTGGTCTAAAAGTTACTGTCTTGTCTGTCTGTATTATCATCTTCAAATCTGTGTTTCTTACAAATCAAGTATAATATCCTTGTTGATTTGTTAGGCATATTTGTGTATGTACCTGAACTCCCCAAAGCATTTAAGACACATTAGACACATTTCCTGCATTAGTAAAATGCAGACTGTAGTTTCCCATATTTGTAAAAAGACATATTCAGACACACATTCAAATTCAGAATAGCCATACATTTTTTGATAGCCGTCTAATCACCATCCCATATTGCTACACAACTACATACGAATAGGATCTACAGTATACGCACATACAGCACTGACCACACAAACTGTTATGTATGAAAATTACGGTTCTGTTGAGGGAATGCAGTCCTCACAAGTGCAGGACACAAGTAAGCAAGTGACTTAACCTTGAGTAGGCTATTGTGCAATAGCTCAAATACAATACAACCCTCCTCCTACCTTCCAAATGTAAACTACTTTGTATTCAACTACTTTTTATACAGTATATCAGGATTTTTATATTTATATATTAATATGTTAAATATGTTTATTTAATTTTATGTAATACTTTACAGGGGTTTAGCGGCATATTAAATAATCCACCACATTACAAAGCAAGTGACTTTGAGTCTCCAGTTCTCCGGTCACAGAACGTATCATGTTAATTGGTCGTCATATAGGGAAGACATGCATGGAATGGAAGTCAATTGATTTGTTCTTCTAAGACTTGTCATAGAACATGATGATTCATAATAACAAATAATTATGACCTTTTAGTCATTTGTATTTTAAGGAATATGGACAATTACAGTCTTAAAAAAACACCCCTGTAGATTAAAAGAGCCAAACAATCTGTGCTGAGAATGTAGAATGGCTTTGATTTCCGCCCTGCAGATCTAGGATTAATCAAAGATCCATTTTCGTCCCTCTTTTATCATTACGCTCACAGAGGCTATTGTTACTTGGCTTTTCTTTGTCTTATCTGTTGTTAAAATATAATAATCAAGATTCCATCTCCCAATGCTGACACATTTCCTCTGTACTCAATGACAAACTCACCAGCCAGCTTCAGAATAGGAAATTACCTTGGTGTGAGGGTTTAGAGAATATATTAAATACTTCTTTCAAATTTCTCAAATCTCCCTCAATAAGAACATAAATAGTGAGCATTGACCCCTTTGATTTAGTAAACTTGCCTGTCCTAGCCTCTGGTAGCTCTCAGCGGTGTGCCAAGACCATCAACACTCAGAGGATTGTCACACTGTAAGTCAGCCCAACAGATATCACTCAAAGGAGGCAATGCTTGACAATAATAGGTGGTAATTTGCCTCATTGTCACTCTAAGTGTTGCTTCAGTCCTGCTCCAGTGCCTGGTGATTTGTCATATTTTTATTCATTTTGATATTAATTTCTCCTTATGTTGATTGAATTGTGTGTGTTAACAGTGTGTGAACAATGTATTTATATTATAAATATAATGGAGATTAATTTTGTACTGTATAGCGGAGTAGTGAAGAAAACAGATAAGCTGAAGTTAATTGTGAACAGCATGAAAATAAATCTCTTTATAATAAGTATTTTACTAACATAAAATATCAACTAACATAAAACGTAGTCTTTATAAGCATTTAGCCAAAGAACAATCTATATTTTGAATTTCAGATATTCAACAATTTCACCATTTCACCAGCATTGAATGATATAAATGATATCAATATATGCACCAAGATTAAGAGGA
Source organism: Atractosteus spatula (assembly GCF_055471065.1). NCBI lineage: Eukaryota > Metazoa > Chordata > Actinopteri > Semionotiformes > Lepisosteidae > Atractosteus > Atractosteus spatula. The sequence goes on from NC_142724.1 coordinate 15,447,508, forward strand.
CCATAATATGTCTTCTTTTGCAATTAATGTGTTATTCACATTATTTTTGTGTATAATGTTAAAGGTGTTTAGATGTGGAAATTACTTGAGTGCATCAGGGGTCACTGAAAGTCACCGATAGTTTTTTTCCAGGATGAAACAATTCTATGAAAGTGAAGAGCTGCAAAAACTAAATAAATTAACAAAACAATCAACCAGGAGCAGCAACTCTTCCCAGTCAGTGCCGTTTTCCACTCTGTACCTTAAACTCATTGCAGTTCCCTCCATTTTAAATGGAAAAACATCATGGCCTGGACACCTCATCAACAAGCATGATGGCAGTAGATATAAAAGCTATCTCGTTATAGAAGTCCTACTGTGAGTAATTAGTCCACTCATATTTCCTTTGTTACGGATCTGTGGGACTCTCCGGAGACTTTTATTAAGGGCATGCTTACGTGCTAAACTAAAAACTGCAACTAAGTGAATGATCTGATGCAAATTTAAAAAATATTAATAAATGTTGTGTAGCACTGTTTCTGCAAAAACTAATAGGAAATTCAATAACTCATTATGACATTTCACGAGGAATGACAGCAGCCAAAGTTTGTGTGATGGTAGAATCGTTTATTGAATTTAGCAAAAACTTGGCTTGAAAGCTGGTGAAAGTTGCACCAGGTGCGCCTAATTAGTTTGGCTGCCTTCATTTCTCCTGAACTTTAGTTAGGACTCCATCAATGGATTTATATCACCTCATGGTACTCTCTTATGATCTGATGAACTGCCAAGCAACCCGTTGAATTTCCAAGCAACCGAAAGAGCTTTTCAACTACTAATCACCTTCTGTGAAAAAAATAATTAACCAATGAGATCAGACAGTAATACACTAACCAATGAATTGTAACGAGACTGGGTTGCGATGAAAAAAGGATCCGATGCAGATGCCGGATTCCTGGGGCGGTGAGTAGGCGGACGGAGCTATCCAGGAGCTGGGTCGTTATCTGAAGGCGAAAGGTACAGTAGGTCGAGATCCGTAAAAGGCACTGGTGGCGAACAATCCAGAACGAGAGACAGGTACGAGGTCGGAACAAGAGCAACAGGATCGATACCAGAAAATAGTTACGGGTAGTAAACAATCCACGGGGCGAGACGAGAAGCAAAGTCCGAAGGCAAAACGAAGAGGTCAGAAAATCCAATAAAGCAAAGGGAAAGTAACGCTAGGTAGAGCCACAGGTGGAGAACTCAATACCGAGCAGTGTATTGCGGGTAAGGGCGGCTTAAATAATGCAGCCTGCCGCACGGTAAGACGTCTGAAGAGAATTAACACGTGCGGCGGCGTTTGTAATTATCCCCCAGCTGCTGGGACTGATTAGACCTCTTCGGAGTTGGTCTGGGCCGGTTAGTGGTCATGACATGAATAACTAGACACAAGCAATCTGTTTCATCTATTAATATTGCAGCTTTTCACAGAGTTGTTTCTTTCACTGTCCACTGAATGAACAGTGATTACCAGGTTCAATTTGTCACTTTCTTAGATTTCCTGACTAATGAAACTTGTTTCTCTCAACTACTGTTTTCCAGGCTGGTCTTCTTTCTGGGAAAGTCTCAACCAACTTTACACAAATGATGGACTTTTTGCCTATTTGTCTTGTCAGATATACTCATGCTTTCTAGTATCTTGGACAGCTGTTATCCACTCTACAGATTCATGATAGGCGACTTGACTTGATTCATGACTTGATGATTCAAGTCAGGACTTGTACTGGGACACTAAAGGATATTCACTTTCTTATTCTTAAGCCACTCCAGTATAGATCTTTATCCTGTTAAATTTTTTAATTTTTGTCCCGGTGTTCGGGTAAACTAATTCGATTAATTCAACACGTTTCCCTATAATCAAAGTCAGTACTTCACTCTATTTATGTTCACATCAGTATTAACAAGCTTCCCAGTCTCTGATGAAGAGAAGCAGAACTACAGTATAACAAGATGGTGCCACTGCCATGCTTGACAATAGGAATGATTGTGTAGAATTGACAGTATTGGCAGAATTTACAATAGGAATCTGTGACTGAGAAATGTAATACCGTATATTGGGTTTTTGTGAAGCCATAACACTTGGACACTTGGACCATAAGATCGAGTTTTGTCATGTCTGACCACATTTTGCCATGTTTACACTATGTGCTTTGTTGCAGACTCCATGCAGGATTTAAGGAGAGTTTTTTACACTGCTTTGCGCGGTATTGTGTTGTGATTGTTATTGTTGACTCCTTTTCTCTCAGTCATTGAACTCACAGTGACACTTTACACTCACACTTCACAGTGGCATTCCTCACCATTCTCCTCCTTGCCCAGATGCTCAGTTAATTGGGGCAGCCAGATCTAAGCAGTGTCTGGGTGGTGTAATGCAATTTCCATCTTAAAGATCAACTTCATATTAACCAAAGTGATATTCAGTGCTTCAGAATTTTGTATCTTTTTCCTGTTCTGTACTTTTCTACAATTTTATCCTGAATTGTTCTGAAAGCTCCTTGGACTTCATTACAGAAACCGTGCTTAAAATACACTACCTGAACGAGGGACTTTGCTGAGACAGGTGTCTTCTTTGAAAAATCATATGATCCACTATTTATTACACGCAAACAGAAGCAACTTTGTAATTTTGTGCACTAAAGTTAATTTAGCTTTATAGCAACAAAATGTGAAAACTACACAAGGTTCTGAAGACTATTTCAAGGCACTGTCAGATATATCAGATATTATGGCTCTCAGCTTGAGTTCAATATCAGTTTACTTCAAACTGGGAGTAACATACTTTAGCTTTGATAAAAGATCAACTTTGATGGCTAGATTAATGCTTGTAATCTCTGCTTAAGCCGAACTAGTTAGCTGTACTTGCCCTTATTCTGGAAGTCACCTGCTGTTCCAATAGACTTCAAGCCAAAGTCTAGAGGCCAATATTGTATCATCAGGCCTATGAGAGGATGTTAAGGTGAAATGTTACAGGTACTGTATCTAAATCTCCACCATCCATTTAACCACCTACTTAAGATAAAGTGCAGCTGGAATTTGAGCCATTCATTGAGCTGTGCAGTAGAGGGACTCACAACTCAAAATGAGAGTTTTTTTTTGTTTGATTCTCATCTGGGCCATGGGGCTCTGGTATTTAACCATCTTCCTCAATATATGTATAATTATAAAATTATATAATAATTAGTGATTAAACCATTCTGACTGGCATCCAATCCAGAGTGTACCCTGCCTTCTTCCCATTGCTTCCTGGGAAAGTCCCCAGGCCCTGCAATCTTGAATTGAATAAAGCAGTTCGAAAATTGGGCAGACACATGGATGAACAATTCAGCACTGTTATTTAATATTGCAAGAGCGAGGAAGATCCATAAAGTAGGAGGACTAGGAGTCTTGTGATAAAATGTTTAAAAGACCCATACAAAAATAATGTTTTTCTTGTCTCTGTGACAGGGCTTTGATTAAATAAAAAATTGAATTCTTTAAGAGACAGGAGGCAAACAAAAATAAATTGTAGGACAAGATGTTAAGTTTATTTTACCTGCTATATTATTCTGATCCCTACAGATGGAGACATTTCACAGCTAGCAGAAGCAGTGCCTCATGAGTAAATGACAAGATTCGTAGTTTCAATTGTAAATGCCATGTGATGAAAAATAACTAATCTCTGCAAAAAGGTGTATTATATTGGCAGATGTTAGATCATATTTTGTATACATTTTAATTTTATTTACTGTTTGTAAGTGTGGGAGGGTTAACATATACAGGTATCCTCTGCTCTGGACTTGCAGAATCTATCTCTCTACAGTTCCACCTTAATTCGTTGAATGAAGTAATTTCTCTTTTCTACAGCTGTGCAGTGGAGCTGCTGAATGGGTGCAGAATGGCTGCTGAGTGGCACCTAGGCGCACCCAGGCTACACTTCAGGGCTACACTTCAGGGTGAATATAATGGGTCTCCTCCTAAATGTAAAGTGATTTGGGATTAAAATCACTATGTTAAATTATAGCAATCATCATCATATATTTACAAATAACATGTCTAGTAGGAACTAAGATAAAATAGACGGAAGTAAGCATTTTCCTCCTGTTCAACACACAAACCTACTTGTGTGGCTAATTTTAATTATGAATCTTGAGTTGGAGCACCAGGGGGCTCTCTTTCTCCATGCACATCTTCACTCATTGAATCCTTGCAATTCACTCTTGAAAAGGGACAGTTGGGGTGTATCTCCAAGGATACCATTCCTTAGAGGTGACCTAATTTATTGGACAGTGATCTAGTGCCACCTTTTGTCAGATGACAAAACTACAACACATCATCTAAAGCTCCAGGTGTCCAGGCAGCTTATTGTACATTCCAGGTACATATCGGACATATTGAGAGAGATATGTCAAAGACATATCACAGAGACATATCTGTGTCCTCACATTTATTAAAATCAGTTTACATTTCCATTAATCTCCATTCCCACACCATGATATACTGTGTGTGTTCTAAAATGCTGTATGAGGTTGGAGTTGAATTCACCGACAGTTTGATCAGTACATTAAATATTCAAATTTATATCTGTAAGGGAGCTAAATTACATAATACAGTAAAATGCTACAATTTAGAAACCTTTGATGATGATGATTAGTATTATTATACATAAATCTTGTGGAAAGGAAAAGCTAATTTCATTGTGAGTTTTCTTAGCTCTCAACACGAGGAGTGGAATTATAACTAGTCATTTCATGCTAAGGTATTTCCTTCAGAGTTTGCCTTTTTTCTTAATGTGTACATTAAAGAGGAGGGTTAAGGTTATTAAGTACACCAGAAGCCAATTGTATTTTTGCTCAAGTAAGCTTACTGGAAACATTCCATCAAAACCCTTATATGTTGAAATGCAGTTATGAATTTTAAAGTAGCCACATATTGCTGAAGGAGGCAGCTGTGATCTGAATTTTGAGCACTGCCATGATAGAATTCCTGGTTTTTAAAATGTTTAGGAGGCAGGCTGTTGAAAAAACATTAAAAGCACTTACAACTTGAGAACAGCCCTGTGGTTGTAAAAGAAGGTTAAGGGGATGAAGACAAAGCAGTCTGATTGTATTAATGTCAAAGTACAGAGTAATTGCATTGATTTACTTATTGAAAACTTTGTGAATGCCATAATGATCTGTAAGAAACTTCAGAGTATAATGCGATATTTGTACAGGCCACAGAGTTAAACCTAATGTTATATTTTTGAAGGAAAAAATAACATAAAATCAAAATCTGTATATATTTGCACAGATATTTTTATTTCATGTCGGAATTGGACTATGTTTTGCTATATACAAACAAAATGACAATGCTGGCTGTAGTATATTGAACAAAAAAAGGAAACACGTTTACTGTACCTCTTGTCTTTTTGTATTTGTTTTTGCTTCAATATGTCAGCCACGGAGGCGACAATTTTAAGACAATCTTGTTTGAAACAAACAACGTATCTGTTTTCTTACTGAGCTGTTGAGATTAATTTGATACTGTGATAAAAACACCTTTTCCTGTTGAGAGGAGGATTTTTTGTGAATTTACAAGTTGTACATGGGGTGAGATAAAATGTAATTATGAAATTTCTCTTGGGTATGTGGTTAACAGCCCTAATGACATTTTTTCACACTTGCGCATAATGCAAATACCCAATACAATATTTTTATATGTTAACCCATTTAACACCAGCCACAGCCCAAGACAGCTAGCGTGTTATTTATTAATTACATATATAAACACTCGAGTTAATCAGGCATGCACAGTGTGTGTGCATATACAGTAAGCCTAAATACAACATATCAATTATTGTAGGCAGAGTGCTGTTCAGTAACAAAATGAGCTCATCATTTCAAGCAGTCTAGTTTCTTAGTGTTAATAAGTAACAATACTGAAACAGTGTTCCAGAGGTCCCCTAACCCCCCTACAACCAGTGGGCAGTAGAATGAGGAATTTTGCCATCATACCCATTTAGCCCTTGAAAAATGTTCAGGACCTTTTATCAACACTGTCACATCATTCACATGTCTTATATACAGTACATGTACCTACATAGACTAATGCAAGAGCTGTGAAGAAGCACTGTCGTAATCAGAGCTATATTTACTTTAAAACCATATTGATTAGTACACTTATTTTGCTGAAACATTGTTAAACTAAAATAATTAGGAAACAATACTTCATCTCACAAGGAATTTGCATGGAATCATAGATGTCTCCCTCACATGATGATCTTCTTTAAATACAGACGTTTTAGATTAATTCCCTCGTAGAGATGTTTAACATCCTAGAAAGTGTTTAGACCATTATTGTTATAGATATGTGTGTAAACATTTCTTCAGGGCCAAAGTGGGCAGGTAAGAGAATGGGAGTCAATTAGCATGAAAAAATTATTCCAAATGGAAAGCTTGTGAAATTTCAGTGTGGGGGACAAGCAAACAGTTAACTTTCCTCTAAAAGATCATCTGGAGTTAAAGAGTGTTGGGTTTTTGAGTAGAACACAAAAGATCAGAAAATCCAAAAATCCAAATGGTTTACTACCTTCTAGTTCAATCTTCTCAGATCTTAGAAGCTAAGCAAGTCTGATCAGTAATGGGATAGGAGACCTTAAAGAAACCCAGTTTCCTGCTGGTAAGGGGTGATAGTAGAGAACCCAACCAGTGCTCCAGGATGGGTTATAGAGCATACTGTGCTGTTGGAGGTGCCTTCCTTAAGAGGAGTTTCTCTCTGAATTCAGTTGACAAAGTAGCTTCTCATTTCTCCACTTGATTTGCAGCAGTGGAGCTGCTGGTGCACAATGGCTGCTGTGTGTCACACAAGTGGGACTGCACTTCAATAATGGATAACATAAGACCCCACCTGTATGTAAAATACTTAAAAATGTACTATAAGTGTAAGTAATATTTATTTATATTTAATGTCTCCTCAATATGGTACTATGGAGCTTAGGCATCAGATTTAAATATGTCTTATGTACCTCAACTTGAAGATCCAGTAGAAATTATTTAAAATTAGACAAAACCAATCCACAGTAAGATTTAAGATTAAAGTTTACCAGCTAGACCTTTGGTTCACCCCTCTAATTAAAACTTGTTATAATGGAATAAATGTTTTCATTTTTATAATGGTGATCCTACCACAGATATAAAGAGGGCCATGTACAGTAGGTCCAGGTCAGCATTTGTTCAGGAGCTCAGACGTTCTCTTCGTGAAGTTTCTGGAAATAACAAAACGTACTGCTTAGGTTAAACTGAGGGTGGTGACTGTAAGGAGATATGGAGTAAGAAAGAAACAGTTCAAAAGCATAAGGACAGACCAACGTATCTTGCCCCAAAAGATTTTAATTTTTTAAAAATTTAATGACGAAAGATTTTTTATAGTGAATTGCTCTGTTCTGTGTTGTGCCCCCACCCCACCACATGTCACACTTGTTTTAATTTGCTTACTTACACAATTAATGAGGAAAAAGGCAAGCTGTATAACTGTTCCTAAAAACTCAGTCTGACCTGACATATGGCTGATTGCTAGCAGTGTCATGACCTTTGACGTTTATAGGTGCTAATTAAACTAAGAACAATTTATATTCTACAAACTTTTTTATAAGCCTGAGTGTCTTCAATTTACTAAGAGGAGCCAAGATTGATACATTTGTTCAGCCAAAACATTTATCCAAAGTTGCATTCATGCAATATTATCACTATTTGTACAATAAGGTGGAACAATTTTGTTGTCATCTGTAACAAAGTTACATAGTGTGACAAGATGAGTGATGCAGTACATCTAATGTTACAGTACAACTTGCAGAAATTAGAATATCAGTAACAATAGAAACATGCTACTGTATATAAGTGTAAACAATTAATATCATTATTAGACATACTGTACAACAAAATTATTTGGTCAAGCAAAAAGAAAAACAAAGGCCTTGATCAAAGATTAAGAATGCACAGCAGAAACAATACAGATATTTGAGTAGTAAACATTAAGTAATCCATAACTGATGCCCCTTTATAGGCATTGGGATATAGGAATCAGAGGTACATATAAAAAAGGTTAAGTTTCAGAAACGGTTGACATATGGGATGGAACAGAAATTATCATGAGTGATTTGCCTAAAAGGAGCCCATGAGACCTCTCAACACTGCTTAATCTTTCTATACTGCTAATGTTTCACACTGTCTGGAGTCATGGGTGGTGTTCTGAATCACCTTATTACAAGGCCATGATTTGTTCTTTGATCGAGTTTGACTAAACCAAAGTACAATATTTTGAGTACAGCAGAATAATGATGGGATGCCACATAAAGAGAAAAGATCATCATTAATGTAAATGGGGGGCAATTATCATCTGACAAGAAACAAAACAACTTATTAACTGATTGGAAGCATAGCTGTGATAACAACAGGCAATTGAAAGTGATCTCTGGTAATCGGGTTTGATAACCAACTCTCTTGAGGCCCCCCAGATACAGAAAGCAACCTCTCTTGGCCAGAAATTTCTATTGCACTTCAGAAGTAGCTGCTCGGTGTGTTGTTGGCTTTATATTAAAAGGCAAGAAATTGAGAACTGAGCTGGGGCATTCAGCAAGACAGGTTAAAGGAATAAAGACTGCAGGAGGCCAGTGGCATGCTGAAATAGCAACCCATGAAGTTTTATGTGAATGTGCAAATATCAGCTCAGTCTCACTACTCAAGGCTCAAGGGGTACCGTCTGTGCTGCTATTATATCATGACAATGTTGAGAATCGCACTTAACTAATCTGCATATGCACCTTTAATTAGTTGAACAGAGGTTAATTACAACTTTTAACCAAGAGGCTGCTCTAGATCCTGAGTGTTGTATTCTGAGCATGTGCAATCAGAGAATGAGGGCCTGGAAAGATGAACCAATTGGAAGGCTCAACAAACATTTGCTCTAAACAAGTAAATGTTAATTACAGACATAACAAAGCAATATGCAATTCAGCTTTGTTTTCAGGATTTCTGGAAGTTGCTTTGTTTTTCCTAAAAATGATAGTTGCAAATGAGAAGAGGCTATTCAACCCATCTAGCCCTTTTTGTAGTTAGCAGCAAATTGAGCATTGAGCACAGGAATTCATGTGGTCATTTTAGCGAAGGTGCTGCTTTCAATGACATGTCTGTTTAACTTGTTCCGTTCTCCCACAATCCTTAGTAAAGTTCCTCCTGTTCTTTGTTTTAAGCACATTTCAACAAGTATTTAAGTCTTACTTGATGCTGAAGAAATCCACTGAGTTTACTTTATCAGTGTCTTTGAAGATTTTGAATACTTGTTTCATGAACAAACATTAACATAGAAATGACAAGCACCAAGTCAAGCACCATGTGGATCATCATGAAGGGATGCTTCAGCTATTATCTAGGCTGATGTTTGTACACAGATCATGCTGAGCGGTGGTTTATGGTGTAACTATGGGCATCTACTCCAGAGCACCCAAAAACACTTCAGTCAGTGAGTTAGAAACTTTGAAAAAAAAATAGAGCACATGATATCTTCATATCAATGCCACCATTTTTTTAAATTCTAGGTTATTTGGTGGTTTTACAACTTGTTTTTAGAACTGATACGTAACTTCAGTAATTAATATCTAGCACTTTGAAAAATAGAATTGGTGACATTCTGTCCTATTTCTCTTGTATAACCTGGATAAGCATGTGCCTGTTCATTGGTTTCTAAGCCATAGATGATACGTTATCCCAGCAGGGAGAATGCGTCATAACTGCAAAGTTTATTCCATGCTGAAACGAGAAGAAAAGAAACACACCTTTTAAGCTGTGGAGCCTTCTTCAGGTGTGTGTTAGAATTAGTGGAGGTAGTGGGGGTGTTTAAGGGTTTTTTTTGGTAGAAGATGATTGAGTTTCTTATCCTTCTCTGCAGTGAGGAACTGGTACTGTAAAGTTTGGAGTTGAGGGATCTGATGAGGTTGGTTCTAGAGGGAAGATGATGTGGAGCTGCTAGCCGTAAAGATTCCTTAGCTTATTTGATATTGTTGTCAGAAAGGGTCCTCTGTTTTTTGACGGAGAAAATGGTAGAAAGCATTAGTTTCCTTGAAAATTGTTGTAGAAGTCTCTGAGTGTTACTTTGGGTGGTGTTAAAAGAGTTAAAAGAAAAAAGTGTTAAATTTCAGATTAAATCCTTTAAGAATGATATTGTAAGGATGACATCTGTAAAGGAATAGGTGGTGGCTAGAAAGTTTGGTCTTGAAACAGATAGCTGTGAAGAGACGGAATGCTGGTTTGGTGAGAGAGGGGGGCAAGTAGCCCAAGGAGGAGGAGAAGGAATGACGAAGAGATCTAGAAAAAGATTTAGCAGAAGGCACAGTGGGTCGCAGCAGACGTAGGCTGAAGTAGTTCAAGTAGGGAGCTGTGTCAGCATGCGTAGGCTGCAAAGGAACAAGAAATAAGTTTATTCCATGCTGAAAAGAGAAGAAAAGAAACACAATATTTCAGCTGTGGAGCCTTCTTCGGGTGTTCACCTACTCTGATTTGAATGAAAATCTAGTAAAAAATGAATATACTGCCAAAATACTGTGAAGATGTGTATTTAACAGAAAGGAAAATAAAGCACAGAGCTCTGATATACTGTGTCCAGTTAATGCTCTAACTTCTTGCTAACCTCAAAAATCAATCTGCTGTTTTCCCTCACTGGTGACATGCAACTGTTCCTACACAAGAATGTATAGGTGGGCGTGCTAGATTAATAATTAAAATATGGCTACTGTGACCAAATATTATTTAAAACAGGAACAAACACATACAATCATTCATATTACAAAGAGACACTGCAACATGGCACTATTAGGTAGAAATACACCTATGAAGAAAATAAGCAGATATAGAAAAAAGCATACATAACAAAAGAGAAAAATACTGTTATATCTCTTCTAGTATGGTTAATAACTGATTGCATCCTGGATGTCTCCCAGTATGTCTCCCAGCATACTCCCAGTAGAATCATTTGGCATACTAAGCCAAAGCAGAGAGAACATTAGTGGAGTCTCAGGCAGAGCTTTGTACTGCCTGGAAAAGTCAGTGTCAAATCAGGAACCTACTAGAAAACATTTCTGTTTCACAGTAGGTGCTTGGTTTTCAATGTGTGTGAGTGAGAACATCACAAATTCACATTATAGTAAAGGCACTGCATGGCTTTCCACTTTTTAGTCTTCACTTTTTGGAAACCTACAACCCAGTGTGAAATTGAAATTTCCCATTGTGTACAGCTTTTTTTATTATTACTAATTTCCCCCCTGAGATGATAAACTCTTACCATTGTTGTAATGTTTGAACACAATGAGCTATTAATCTCACAGAACAATAAAAGTACAGGAAATTGACATGTCTCTTTAAAAATACACTGAATAGAAAGGAAACCCAGTGGAAGTCTTTTTTAATATAAACATATATATTGTATAGACAACACAAAGCTCTTACTGGAAATAAATGATAAATATTCTTGACGTGTGCCCAAAAAACGAAAAATTGGGTAACATGTAGACTGAGCTTTTTAATAACCTAAGAAAACATATTTAATAAAACATATTAAAATCTTGTTGTTGAAAAAAACCTTGATTTTTATCCTAATCTTAAAATAAAAATGATTTGGACTTGTGTTGACTTCTGTTTTAATGTCTGGGCTTTATTATTAATTATAACATAAAGAAAATAATTTTCTTGATGACTGAGCATGATTCAAATAAAGAAAACGGTTCAAAAGCTGGCTAGATTGTTTTCTTAGGTGCAGGCTAAATGCCTAGTTGCCTGCAGCCTAACCTGAAAGCAGCTGTTTAAAGTGTTTCATTGTAAGAAAAACAAAATCCAAATCCTAACTTTGCCCACTTCACAAGGATAGAAATGTCATATCTCTTAAAGATCCATTTCTCCATCATCATTACTCCTCTGCACCTCATTGCTCACTTTAGCATTCGACCTGCTGAGAATTCGCTCTCTTTGCCTTCGTCTGGCATGGCACATATCCCCAGCCTGATTCAGAGGATGAGGCTCTTTCCCATTCAGATCCACTTCAGTTCCCATTTCCTGTTGCCCCACCCCCGGCTCTCAATTTGTCTCCTTCATCTCATAGTCTCTGAACCGCCAGTACACTGGCTCAGCTTCCAGATTTTAACTTCCCCACTCCTGCCCACAGTACCTCTGGTCCCAGCAATGACTTCCATGCTTCCTGTTTAATGTGTACTGCTGCATCTCTCCACACCTATAAATAAATATCTCTGTCCTTGCTTCCAATCTTTTCCTACACCATAAACTCTTTGCTCTCTTTCTTCTCTGAGGATTAACCTTTAGCTTTTCTCTGGTGGTCATTGCTTTCCTCCGCTACTCAGTAGTCCGTAAGTGGCTCGATTCTATTCAGGAGCCATAATTCAGTAACTGTTCCTCTGTAACCTGCCTCACCCTCTTCCAGATAACTATTCATCAGAAAACCACACCCCTTGCTCTCTACTAAGTTTTCACTTCTAATTTAATTCTTCACATTCAATAATTTTGAACCTCCCTGTTCTTACTACCGATAACATTCATCTCATTTGGCCTTCCCTTCTGACCCTCGTCTCATCAACAGATAGCGTGATTCGTCACTTGTTCCCACCTCTATATTAAGGCCAGTTTCAGCTCCAGATCCTTTAGAATTGGTGCAGTGTCTTCTGCTGCTCATCAAGACATCTCAAACACTATGATTTAATCCCTTGAGCACAACTAAGTTTACATCAGATCCAACCTGGTCCACTTTCAGCACGCTCACCATAAATTCTGCAATTGTAGGATTCTGTATTGGGTTTTATGCAGATTCACAGGCTCTTTTCGGGTTCTAGTAGCATTTTCCCTATGGCCAAGATATTGCTCCCTCAACAAACTAACTAACTGATTTAAATCACTCTGATGCTCTGCCTTAGCAAGAATTTGGGCCAAAGTACTCAAACAATTAAACCTATCCATGTAGACAATGCTATTAGTAAAAGTTTCCATCTACACAGTTGTTATTTCAGATTATAATTCATTTTTAATCGTGGGAGATTTTTTGAAACTCACAAGGAAAAATTTGGAAAGGATCAATTGATTCCAATTTAGCTAATGATGATTTTAATTACATAGATAAAACTCAGTTATAATATTTACATCTGCAATTAAAAAAACATGGTAATTAAAAAACAGCAAGCGTTCATCCTTCTTTCCAAGATACATGTAACTGGTTTTAAATGAATTTATATTTTAGGCATTTTAACAATGTAAAATGGAATATTTAGAAAATATATTTTCCTTAAGACACTTACATGTTGATTGCAATTAAAACCCAAAATTTACATTTTATTGATTAATGAATATTATTATCTATTTTTCTTTTAGTTTTTAGATGCCTGCTTTAACCACACCCATGCTACTACTATTAAATATAAAAGATTTCCTTCATATAAATAGAGAATCTGAAAATGCACACAATTTTAATTTCTGAAAGATTGAGAGCGCTTAACCAAGCTCAAAACATTTGAGACATTTTACTTCTTGCGGCCTCTAAACTTAAACATCAATGAGAAAAAACGATACTCTGATAACCAGAATGTGAAACCTTTTTCTTGTCAAAACCGCCTACGTGTTTCCTGTGCTGTTTCTACCACAGAAAATGAGCTGCAACTGACATGTTTCTTTGTTCCAGAGCCCCAAGAAGGGGACAGAGGCCTGAATTACTCTTGACCCTGCCCACGACAGGTGGGCGGCTGGGGAGCCTGCGCCAGTCACGTGCTTACTGTGTTCTAAGAGTCTTAACACAGAAACCATTGCTGGTAGATCACACAACCACAACACAGTAGAATTAGGAACAAGAACAAAAAAAGGTTTACTGTAAAAGTGTGACCTTTGCACGTTACACCACAGGTTGCAAAACCTCTGAGGTGGAACGACTTTTCATGCTGAGTTCACAAAGCACACTTGTGAGCCTCCCAGCACAATGCCAAAAAAAAAACTGATCACAGGATCAAATCACTTCTATATATAATACCTGCCTCGCATTCAAGAAATAGCTGGATGAGATCTTTGGGTGAATTAGCTATGAATGACCAAAACAGTCTAGGTGGGTCAAGAGGCATCCTCTTGTTTGCAAATGCCTTTGACTGTTTTTTTTGTCAATTATTGGCAAGACTAGAGATACTGTACATTTTCCTCCACGCAACATGGACTTCTGGACCAGAGAAATCAAATAGTAATGATCCAGCAAGAATAAGAAAAATAAGTTTTGATTGATAGTTTTTAACTTATCATTTTAGAATAGGCTGAAAATTCCAGCTGCACTGCTGCCTTCAAGTTTTTAAACAACGTCTCTCTATCTCTCTACCAGTCTTGTATCCTGGGGACACCTCCAGCTGTAATGAATGATGTGATGAAGTAGACAAAATAAGACTTTTTGTTACTGAAAGATCTTCAAGTTAATTACTCACACCCCAGTCAGGCTTTGCATCTTAATAATTTACTGTTATTAGAAGGAGAGTATACATGTGCTAAAAAAAAATGAAAGCTATGTTCATCATTAGTGAATAATAACAATAGCTGCATTTTCAATAAATACCAGAGGTGAGGTACAGTTCTTATTTCCCATTTTCAGCATTCCTCCTCTTTGTAGAGCTCTAACCTACAGTTTGGGAGAATAATTCTGGAAACGTTAATTAAAACCATTGTGGTCCTCCCTTCTGATGGCTGTTAGTGCTAAAATGTTCAAATATTAACAATGAAGAATCATAAGACAAACAATAGGGGGCTATGAAAAACCCTTGATGGGAAAACCTCTTGATGGGGCTCTGCTGTAACTGTCAGAAACGCCCGTCTAACTTTGCTTTCATTGGCTTTCCAGAACCCTTAGATACTTAACTTTTATGGGACCCTCCACTGTAATAGCACGGATTTTCATGTGATGTGTGTCATATCCTAGAGAGGCACTTTGGGATTCCAGTTGTTAAATAATGATTTGTCTGTCAATTCTATACAGAAAGAGAAGGCTGCACCACATGAATTAAACATACAAAGAAGAAGGTGCAGTCAGAACAATTCTTCAACAAAACAATAAGCAAGAGAATTCCTCACTTTATATCTGAATAGGCTGTGTGCTACAGAGCTATGAATACTCAGTTGATAACACGGTACAGTATGCTGTAAATTGGAACATGCCACTCATTTTGGATCACTCATGTCATGTTTACTGGGATAATTTTTCAAAAACAGCAATTTGCACACTGTACAAGTGTGTCATGCAGTATTTGTTTGGTTTCCAAGCTAATTTTCTAAGCACAAAATTCAAAATGAATACAAGCGAATGTTGAACCTGATTATTACTGCAACATGCTGCAATGCTGCAAGCACCCTTCTTTGTAGATGAATAATGATAAAACAATTACAAGAGCAGATTAAATCAATGCGTGAAAGTTGCTGACAACCACTGCTAATTTAGGTCAGTTTTGAGTGAATCTATAGATGGAAAATTGTTTCAGTCCTGATGTTTTCAGTATGTTATGTTTCTCTTTGCTAGTGTGAATTAAGTTTGTGACTATCAAATTAACCAAGTGTGTCATTTGCATCTAAATTTTAGATTAAAACCTGAGTTAGAGTGTTATCTTTTGCTTTTTGTTCATATACTGTACACTGTCCAGCGGGTAGACAGTGCATGATTTTAGCACATTATTCATTAGATTTCCATCAGATTTTTTAATAAGTGGGCTAGAAAGCCTGTTAATGATCTAGTGTGTATGTAGATATCACAAATTAAAATATCAACCTTAATGTGCCAAATCCCCAATTATCTGCTTTTCAGCTGTCTGAGGTTGCTAAGAACTTTAACGTTTATTCGTTTTCTTAGATTACAAACATTTAAGATGTGACAACAGTCTAAGTATAATGCTTACTTTTGTTGTTGCTATGTTATGGTTGTTGAAAGGTGAGAGGAATCAAATTTTCAATGTCTGCAGGCAGGCTCCCCAGTTTTGCATATCGGAAGAGTTTTACATATTTCATATCTCAGGAGATTATGGTAAAAAACTGAGAACCAACATTCTCAGTTTGCTGCATGACACACTTGTACAGTGTGCAGTTATTCTCATAACTCATTATAAATTATAAGGCAGGGGACCAAGAATTTCAAAATGCTCATCAAATCATAGACGTTGTAAGATTAGCACCAGTATCCGTTACAGACATCTACGTAAAAAACAAGTCTTTGCACATCAGCCAACTCAATAAGCATTTGTTCTTTCCATTCCATCATTTTGCCACACATTCAATGGAATAGCACAGTCCTGCAACAATCTCTGGGATATTACTGATCATCAGGATTGTACTCTTCAACTACAAACCTAAAATCTAGCACATTCTGAGCAGAAGGTTACCAAAGCATTGAATTCTGTTTCCCAGTTTGCAATTCATGCTTCTTATTACGTCTAATGAGGCATAGTAAACTAAGCAGTCATTGCTGCATTGCATGTGTATTCCCGCACAGAACCTATGACTTCCTTACCTGATCTGGGAGAGAGGTGTGCCATCTTCGAATCTTGATGTTTGAACTCAAGATGAAAGTGAGTAAAGATGATGGTGAATTACTGTGGATTAACAGTAAAGAAAAAATTCATTATGCATCTACTCTTACAGTATGTGTGCAGTATTTTTTTCTGGAGATTACATTAGGCTATTTATAGGCCATGTGCAGAAGTGTTACATTTTAGTTGAAGCTACTTTTGTATGTAGTAAAGCATACAAAAAGCATATTAAGCATAGTAATGTTAGAACCATGAGTGACAATGGCAAAGAAAAGTTCACACTGTAAGCACAGTAAAATTATAGCAGAACTAACGTGCCAATGCAGAAATGCAAAAAAGTTCCACTGAAGAGCCTTTGGATTTCACAAGACTTCACAGGACTCAGATTTGTTTTGTGTGTTGTAGTAGTGGTTAGCCTCACTGCACTGGGCCCTGGGCTCAATTCCAGAACTGGTGTGCTATCTGTGTCGAGTTAGTATGTTCTCCCATGGTCCAAGGTGGCCCTGGTGTGATGCATATATTAGTGTCTATGTGTGCCCTGAGATGGACTGCCGTCCCATCCAGTCTGTATCTCACCTTGTACTCTGCAACCCTGAATTGGATGAAGCAGTTAGAAAATGAATGGATGGATGGAATACCCATTGCAATCTTTTTCAATAATTCTGCCATTTACATTTTTTTTTCTTTTGATACACACTAATCATTAAACATATTTTTATAAACAAAATACAATGTAATTGCTCTCACAAATGTCATCAAAATTATTAACCTGATGCATAAACGCTAGTGGATTAATAGGAACTGTTTCCTGTGAGGCTGCGCTTGGTGTTGGTAAGCATTAATTTAATGGTAATCATTTTGTGTTCTGCCAGCGCATAATTTACAACACAAAACTGAGGTTTGTCAAAATAGGTCATTATCTTGCTCAGTGATACTGGATCTCTTGCAGCAATATTTGCTGCAGCTCTTGAAATAAAATGTAGATGCCATGTATCATTCCAGTTTTTAATAACCTGAACCTCAATGTCTTTTTCTGCGTAAGGTTTAGGTTCATTATCTTTGGCACAGCCCCAGAGATCAAACTTACAAAAATGCATTGATCCTGAAAGGAAGCTTTTATTAACACCCACAGTTTCCTTTTTTTGGAGGGGGGCTCTCTTCATAAAATTCCAGGTATAGCACCTTTCTCTCACATAACTTATGAAAGTCAGTAGGTGCCTTTTGTGATATGATACAAAAATAAGTCATTTCTTTATGATATTATCTTTGATCCCCACAGCATAATATTGAACATTTCCAATGTCAAAGTAACCTAAATAATATATACAAATGCTTTGGTTGCATACACACTATATATAAATCACAAATTTAAAGATAAATCTTGATTCAGCCACCACAAAATAAAATATTTTATTTGAAAATGTCAAAATAAAGATAGGAAAATATACAACCTATTTTAATGATACCTCTTTCTGAAGCACAAAGGCTGTTTCTGTCAAGATTTTCTTTGTTTCCAATTTTCTTTTTATTTCCAATGGTTTTGTTTTAAATAAAGAGTGAATGAAAAGATAAAAATACATAAGATTCTGTTCTATAGATCTTTGTTCTATACAGTGTGGAAATTTCATACCATAGAAGAAAAATCTAAACAATTAAATTATTGTTATAAATGCTCATCAAGACACAGCATTTACTATAAAACCAGCTACAATCAGAAGAAGAGCAGAATGAATCACTTCTGTTTTAAATTTGCATGTTTTTTGACAGAGGGAAATTAACCGTTTATTAAACTAATTTTGTTCATTAATATTAAACAAGCAAAACAAATATTCATTAAAATGAGTAATGAAATATGAAATCAAAACGTAGGCATCTGCTATTATAATAACATAATTTGGTTCTGCTTTCAGAAGGTGAAGACTGAAAACATGAGCTGCTGGAAGGCCCCAGGAAAAGCAGGGAAGAACCAGTTTTCATTAAATAAATGTTTTCTTTGCCAAGGAAGAGACCAGATGCCTCTTAATCTTTGCCAAATTTCTGATTCCTTAAATTAAAGGACTGAGTTAGATCTACACTGTGAGATTCAGGGGCCGCTATAAGATCTCACGTCTGGAATAAAAAAAAAACTCATTAAAGGACCTGGAGACAATGAACAGCTTGTCTGAGTGCACCCATTACGGGTCTCCTACTAATGGGCTTTTTGGAGCAACATGCGGGAATGTTAGACATCCAACACAGCTCAGTTATGACTGTTGAGGACAGCTCTTAGCCATTCTGTCCATCTTCTGTTTCAATGGCTTCTTGTCTTCAGTGTCCAGGATGTTTTTTTTCCTTCTTCATTTTGTATTCCCCACAACATACAGCTGGTAGAGGCATGCATGACAGGTTCCAAGTGAATGTAGCAGAAGTGTGAAATTCACAAAACAGGAATCAGAACAGGGTGCAATTTATGAGCTATAGACTTCTTCAGATCCCAGTACTTCTATGTCAAAAGTGTTACAACTACACATTAGTTGCATTAATGCAACCCTGATGTAACACAGGGCAGTGTGGTATTTATCTTTGCCCTCTCACATTCTGAGGGTCCTGGGTATTTCTCTCCATTATATTCTCCCTGTGTTAATACAAGTTTTCTCTGGGTGATCTAGGTTTGATTGGCTGTCCTAAAATTGTACCATTCTTTGTGGTTGTTGGTTGGCTTTGCACAGTGTCGAAGGGAAGAGCAGTTGTGTGCTCTTAGTCCTTCTTTGTGTTGGGCTTCCAGGACAGACTCACTGGTCTTACTCTAATCGGCTGCAAAGTTAAAGTGAGCATATTAAAAAAAGGTGGTGTTCCAGTTTTCCCCTTGTCCTTCAGCACCCACTGCATAAAAATTAACCTTCTTCATGGTTGAAGTCATCAGACGCTTCCAGGACATACCTTTGGACCTTGCTATGTCTCCTTTATTTTGTGTTTGTTGTGTTGTATAACAGTAACATTAACATAAACCAAGTATGTTCATTTTAATCTGACAGGACTCTTTAAATAGTAAGAAATGCCACACAAGAATACGTGCCATTCCATTTCTCTAGAAACACTAAAAAACAAAATTAAACACAAAACATTTATTCACTTTAAACATTTTATTACAGACAAATGAAAATAAAAGAAGCATTGTGACACAAAATGGACGCGCTGGTGCCCAAAGAAAGCCCCAGCACCAAGAGAATGCAAAAATAATAATAACCAAACAAAATTTAAAAAAGTATGCACCTTTGTAAAAACAAGCCAAAAAAAAACAGTTACTTCATAATCGTTCATAAATAGATAGGAACCAGTCAACAAAAATTAAATAGAAGTTGGGCAAATGGCTGAAAATAATATTATAATGCAATAGAACAGATAAAAAAATCTTCTCATCACTGGCTTTACAAATAAAAGAAGTACATTTGGCAGGTTTATACACAACCTCAATGTCTTCCCCCTAATAAGTTCCTTAAAACCATAAAAGTGTGCTACGGTGAATATAAAATGTATGTCTTAAAAGTAAATGCATTTTTTCCACAAAAAAGTATTCAGAAGGATGAGTTCAACACAATTCTAAAACACCTAGTAAAACTACTTGAAAACTATAAACGCACTGTTATGTTTATCTTTAGTAACATTTCACATTTAGCAATTTCACCTGTACAAGTCATGTTGGGGACTGGAATATCAACCTGACTGGGAAAGCAACTAAACATGGAGCAGAAGTCTGTTCTTTATAGACAGACCCCTCAAGACATGTGGTCTGAGAAACAAGGTGAGTCTTTTTTTTATCCAAATCCCTTCATACTGTCAGGACACTAAATCTTATATAGTCTTTTCCTGGGTAAAACGCACCAGTGAGCACAGTTTTTAATGCAAGATTTAGTGTGTTAAATCCTTCATTGAAAACATTTGCGTTAAATTCAAATTTACAAAAAATAAAGATAAAAAAATCAGGAAATACAGCTACAGTATTATGTAAAGGAAACATCTGGACTTCAAGATTCTCAATTTGATCCCTAGCAGTGATATATACAATCACACTGTGACAGATCAGAAAAACCTTGACAGGTCTATTATGATACAAAAAGCTTGATTTCTTTCTTGTTACTATTATTTCTTTTTGCAATTCAGTGCAGCACTAGTGCACTCAGTTTCTCACTGCCCTCTTACACCATGTGGCATATACAGAGCCTGCTGCGTTCAGGTGACACCAAAGCGGGCGTCGAATCTACAAGCGTTAAAGTCCCTACAGGATTTGTCCATAACAGAGCTTGTGGCAAGCAACAATGACAACAAAAAATAAATAAAACAACTGAAAAGCAATCAAAAAAAGAAGAACTTTATTGTCTTCATAGATTAAAGCTGAACGATGCCCCAAAAAATTAGGCCCATAGTTTTTTAATTTTATTTTTTAGGTTAAGAGGAGTGCTATGACTCAGGCTCTGGTTGAGGCCCGTACTTCTAAGTGCTTGGCAAAATAGGCTCACTAGTAGTCAGTCGGACTTGCTTGAAATCCTTCTAAAAAACACAACAAAAATAGAAGTTATAATGTGGATTGGAGTGGTGTTGGGGGGGGGGCTCCCTGGTGTCCTGTCTTGTAGACCTGCTTCAGCTTCAAGTGAGGTAGAGTGGCTTATCCCTTGGTATCATGCTGCTGCTGAAAAAAGAATGGGACAAAGGAATTAATGTTGACTGGGAAACATTAAATAACAGCTGCATACAGACTGAGTTATTTTAGCCTTTTTGTGGCTAACTTGGTGAACACCTTGCTGGGATCTATAGTGATCAATGGCTGTGGAGAGCTTCTTCAGCTAGGCTGCGATGTTACAAAGCCATTCACCTTTTAAATTATCCAATAAATAAAAGCAAAAAAGGCAACTGAAGGACTTCTGCACTATGGATAAATAAACACCTTGCTTCCCTGAGACACAACTTCTGTGGCATACCAGTTAAGGAAGGGTAAAATCGGCAATAGTACATGAGAAATATAAATCAACTATGCCCCTTTTTCCTCATTGCAGCACAATCTAGTAAACCTTAAAACTGTTAAGGTTGTGTACAACCTTCTTTCCATGTGTCACTTACAGCAAAGACCTTCAGCTGTTGTCTGTCTGGATGAAGTCAACAAACAGAAGTATTTTATCATCTGAACTGTTACACAAATACTGAAAATTAGTCCTTTCCCTCCCTGGGTCTTACCCAAGCAAATAAACTTCTTTCTTTGTGCTGCCAATGTATAGGAGTTTGTCTTAAGAAAGATGATTTTACAAATATCACAAATATTTTTTAAAAATGTCACAGATGTGATCAGGGATCAGATATGTTAAGTGTGTGGTAAGGATTATGAGGTTTTAGAGTGCTAAGAGTGATCTGAAGAGATGTATTACATATTCTGTGATGGACAAGACTCTGATCAAACAGGGTCACTGTAAACTTAAGGGCAGGAGTTTGTAAAAAGAGAGTTCATCATTCTGTAAGACAGTGTTTTCCAATCCTAGTTCTGGAGTATCCCAATCTCTTTTGCTTTCATTCATTTAATTCATAAAGCTGTTTAGATACTGGTGGGCAGACCATACACCTAGCACTGTGTTCATGCTCATTTCTGACCTTTCTCTTTTATTAAGAACTTGAGTAGATTTATTAATATAAAACAGTTCAATTTAAGAGCTTAAAGAGCTAGACTGACAAGGTGTGGCTGAAATGAAAACCAGAGGAGAAGATACAGAGGTTATCTCAGGACCCAGAATTAGGAAAAACACCCCAAAGATATCTGGTTGGCTGTATTGAGAAGAAATTACAATGGCCTTGTATCACTGGCCTGTTTAACTCAATTTCAGCTGCACATCTCACTCACTCCAATAAGCTTAGGCACTCACCTGCAGTGGTTGACTCCACACTCCCTATTGCAGTATTCATTGTCCCATTCTGGATTCTGTCCTCCCACTGGATTAGAGGATCCTGGAGACTGAGAGCCAACACTGTTCTGATACTCTGACTGGATGTGAGAGAAGCCCTAAGAGAAAGAGAAAAAGCTTTCCGTCAGCCTCCATAATATTTTAAAAGATCTTGTCCTTTTTTTAAAGTGGTACCAACTACACTGCATCAGCAGTACTCCCATCTCTTTACTTCAGATTTAAGTGTTCCCCTTAGCCCTCAAGCTAAAGTGTGAAATATTCTACAGCATGACAGCAGTGGTTTAAATTACACTCAGTCTGCATTTAGAACATGCAAATTGTGAACAGGTGAATGATCCAGAGCTCATGCATGCACATAACTTAACAGGAGAATGTTTTGTTGTTTATTTGCTTGTGGTATTCTGAGGAAGCTGCTGTAAAAGGTCAAAGCTGTAATGTGTATTGTCTTTATTTCTGGCTGTGCATCATTTGTTGTAACTAATATTCTACAAAGGTGCATTTGAAGTTGGTAATATATACAGTAGGACTGGTATGTCAGAAAAGATAAGATCCAAATAAAAAAAATAAAGATCTATTTGAAGAATAGGGACTGTACCAGGAAAACTGCAAAACCTGGTGTCAACAACATTCTTCAATATTTGTTCCAAACTTTAAACGGATTGTCCCAGGATACCCCTGGAAATGTTTTTTTATGTCTATGGATTTTCTCCTGGTTAAACACCTTCATAAAGCAAAATCTGTTTTCAAACCTTTTTTGTCCTGACACAGGGTAAGCGACTGAATGAGGGGCCTAAGCAATTAAAAAAGCAGAAGTGGTAACGGGAGAACCAGTTGGCACTGTGTGGCTTGCATTCACTGGGCTTGGCCTGTTTTGAACACACCAGACTTACCTGCTGGCCTGGAGGAGGTGAGTGAAGAGGAGCCTGTAGCCCCATCTGGTGGGAGATGATTGGCTGTGACTGGACCTGCTGCATGCGGATTGGCTGGTTGAGGAGGGAGGTCTGGTGCAGGGAGAGCTGTTGGTGCAGTGGTGGGCTGATCTGGAAAGTGGATGGGGGTGAGGCACTAATGCTGGGTAACATCTGGGACTGGCTCAGAGTCCTGGGCAGGCTGTGGTGTGATGGGCCACCATAGCTCTGCAGGTCTGAGAGGGGGAAGGATCCCGGGCCCAGGTACGTGGAGGAGGGCTGGTGTGGCACGCTGTACATGGGCTGTTTCGGTGGCATCATGTGCGAAGCCTGGCTTGTTTGGGCACTTTTCGTTTCCACCTGGTCGCTGTAGCTCTACAGATAAAGAAGGCAAATATAGAGAACATTTAAAAAGTTCTAGAAGGGAGACTTCTGTTCAACTCTGTAATTACATCTTTATTCACTCTGTGGAACAGCTGTTGCACTGGCTACTGTAAGTTCAAACCGACTAAGAAGTGACACAAGGCTCATGCCATTCTTTAATACATTGCTGTAAGTGACACATCCTGATACCGATGTTAAGATGCACTGCATGTTGTAAAGCACAATTTGTGCATGCATTAGATACTTCTTTTTGCTTCAATGGCATGGGACTAGACACTGAACTGAATTAATTTATCAAAGCATTTAATATGCTAAACAATTAGGACTACATATATTACTTTAAATAACATTATGAAGCCTCTTCTCCTCATTTTTTATTATCTGTCACAGTTGTTAACCAGATCTATCGATGACAGTTATCTGGTAATGGACCTCATTTGTATGAATTGTGCAAGGCCACTGATATAATCAATAGATACTGTACCTAGCTGAATGAGTGGGGGTGTGAATTTGTACGTTTGGGAGCAAGACAGGATTTTCAGGGCTGAGAATGAGTTAAATGTCAAAATAGGTCATCTGGACATTAACATTCTAAATAGTAGAAAAGTAGAAATAGTAGAAAAAGGCAATGTGCAAAATCTTAGCATCTTTCTTTTTTTCCTGTGGTGCTAGAGGAATGTGGTTAATTATGAAAATAGATATTTGCATTAGAATGCTGCATTAGTCATAAGCATCGCATGTCAACACCAGAACAAGGCTCGTGCATGTGTGAACAGATACACAGTTAAATAAGTGTTTGATAAGACAGACGCTGTTTTTTAGAATTTTGGACTGAACTGATTTACTACTGCTACTTGGTTTACAATGCCACATTCAGATAAAGTGTGGTAATCAAGCTGTATTTGTTTACCGTGGAGCACAAATTATTAAGCAGCCCTTGCATGTGATAAGACACCAGATGCATACAGAACATTTGATTAGAGAAAAAATAGCATTCAGTCAGCTTTCAATAGATTGAAATTCCCATCCCTACAGAAAATATATGTTTTAAATGCTTTAAAAGTCTATCCATACTCTACCTTAATTTTATTAACACAGCAAGAGCAACATAGAATCTGTTTCCAAATTTATATTATTCAAAAAAATTTAAATTCCTTCAAATGATTCCCATAAGGTGTACCAGTTTTATTTTTTTATTTTTTTTATTTTTCTTCACAATACTTTAAATGCCTGCCAATTTACAGAAACATCAATCACATATTTGAATTACAGATTTGACAGAATATTTAATTACGTAAAATGACAGATGAGATTCATTCTTAATAAATACTGCCCTGGGAACACGCTGATGAATAAACCATTCAGTCTGTAATCATGGCTCTTGTTTTTTGGGGTGTAGAAGATTTAAAAGAAAGAGAGAGAGTCAGAGAGGGAGGGACAGGGAAAGAAGCACAGAGATGCTGCAATTCCATTTTTTTGGGTAGCTGAAGGAAAAAGAAATGAGTTTCCAAAGTACAGTAAGGTACTGCGAGGTCTGTACAAGGAAAACTGCAAAACTGCAGTTTAAATACACAGATGTGATCACATTAAATATACAGATGTGTAATTAAATACACAGATGTGATCACTTCTTGTGAACAAGTCAAACTATTAATTTCATCAGTCTATTCTGTTTGTTGAAGCATGATCTTTTTTCACTCTTAATAACCCCCCTAAACACATATTCAACTTCATTTTGCACACTTGACTCAGAAGGTGTGATTAGGGCCCAGGACTCAAAACTGAATGATTGTGGGTCCAAATCCCCACTGGGGTGTTGCTGTTGTATCCTTGAGCAAAGTACTTCAACTGTACAATTTAAGTTACTTTGGATTAAAGCGTGATCTGAAAAATGAATAATAACTTGATCAATTACACAATCTCAGGGGGGTAAAGAGGAGTACCTGATTGATATGCTTAATGGATGTAAGAGTACTTGATATAGGACTACCTGATTGATATACTGTAGGAATACTTCCATTAATATAGGAGTACTTTGAAAACAAAGAAGCAATGGGGTCCCATTGCATATTCTCTCATATCACTGAGAATAACCAAAACAACCCAAGATACCTGCACCACATCACCAATTGATGGAAAAAGTCTAACTTTATCACCTATACTTCATCACCTGCTTTAACTCCAGACTTTGCAATACTTTTTTATTATAATAGTTTTTGTACAACATAATTGACAATATCACTACTTTACTAGTATTCTCCAACTACACCTCCTACCTGAATGCTTGTTTCTGCTGGTTCTCCTCTTTCTTGTTTTTCTCAACTGGTTTTGCATATGAAATCTCTACTGGATTCCTTTTCCCTTTTTAAGTCTTTTACTTTAAAATGTGCTTTGCCAGCAGGTGTTTTCATACCTGAGGTACCTCTTCCCAGTACAGCCCATACTGACTATGGCATACAGAAAGAACAGAAAGAAGACCCTCCCTCATCTGTGGAATTTCTGTTCTGAAAGTACTGAGGTTCAGTTTGAAAGAAAATAAATGCAATCAGGCACTCTGAGTACTTCAACATACAGTGGTTTCCTGATTTACAAAAGAAAGTATCCATTCATCCATTTTATTTATTATCAGTGCTTCTTCCTGGTAATGTTCAAGGCAATCTGGAACCCAGGCAACTGGAAGCACAGTGCCACAAGGCAGGCCTATGTGACTAACTGAATGCCAATCCATAGCAAAGGAACAGACACAACAGCACAGAGACAATTTAGAGAAAACTATTAACCTTGCCAGGCTTTGGGAGGTGGGATGAAACCAGAAAAGTCAGAGAAAACTCATGTATACATGGGGAGAACATGCAAACTCCACACAGAGTGTCCTCCAATGCAAACGTAAGTACCCAATAGCTGTCAAACAACGGTACGCAGGGGAAACAACAAATACAGTATGCCTCAGAAATATAGGGAATGTGAGGCATACAGTATGTTTTTGTTTCCCCTGTTGGCAAACTGCCCACTCCACAGTAAATTAGTTAGACAAGTAATCTGCCCACAGAGTATATTGGGTTTGCTTAGCTGGTACAGCAATAATTTTTATGTTTATATACGTGTACCATAGCCTTGGTCAATTCATATATTACCTTATTCCTTATAGATTACCTTAATGTGCACCATCAATAAATCATTTTTACACAGCACTGCACTGTGATTCCATTGATTTCGTTGGATGCTGCATTTATTTTGCTTCCAGTTTGTCTCTCAGAGCAGTAAACAACAATGCCCTGACCTTTCAACATAAATCAAGACATCATATGCTGGTAATAGGAGAGCATAGTTTCACTATTCCTTCAGCTGAGCAGATGCAGAACCGGTAGTGTTAGGCTTCACAATTAATAATGTACAGACATGAAAGAACCATGAAGGGCAAAGAAGGCCTTAATTAAATCACCTTTTTATTTTTAGGGCAGGAACATCCATAATTTCAGCATATTTATATTGTTGCATGCTGGAAGCATCCAAATGTTTGCATTTCACATCATATTACTCTGTTCATGAGTTATAACAATGGGTATTCTGAGTGTTTGCATAGCTGTGTTTGGTTGACTCTCTTTTAAACAGTCAAACATAACCAGACCATTGTAATATTTTCTAACTAGCCTCCATGTGGGATGACACACAGGCAAAGCAGGCTATGAGACACAAAAAAGAGCGTAGAGACATAGGGAAAGAGGTGATAGGACAGAAGGAACAGAAGCAGAAAAATGGGCAGCTTCATTGGAACCTCACAATCTCCAGGTAATCGGAGCATTAAAATGATTGAATACAAGTCTTAAGAAAGGGACTTTTGATTTATCTCTTTGAAAATTCCTATTTCTTATTTGTGGTATCCACCAGGCTTAAAGCAATATCTCATTTTGTTATGAATTCAATATTTTGAACATGGAAATAGGCTCCCATTTATTGAGCATCAAAGTAATAATACCCATATATAAACTACTGTAGCTTCACCACACTGGTCACCTTCCTACAGATAACATATGTGTGGTGAGCATTCTTGCACACTTTGGCTGTCCTATTTTCCTCTTTTCTTTTTGTATTGTTTGTATGGCTAAGTTGCCAGGTCGAGTTCTATTTTCCCTTGTCTGTAGAAGGCAGGACCTGATACTTACTGTATTGTAAATACCTGTAGTGTATTAGTAGTGAATGTGTGTTTTGTATTAATAAATTATTGTTTGTCCTTTTTTTACCACCTTGTTATTTCTTCGTTACCACACAGTGATACAGAAACAAAGACAACATGTGCTGAGTACTCAGTGGTGCTCATTTTTCCCTGACAACAGATAATGTATTAATTGTTACTTTTTAAAAATTGCTTGCATAGCAAGCTAGTGTCAGGATATTGATATTGATTTGATTGATTTTCTTATTTATAATTTTAACCTTTATTCAATTATTTACACCCACTAATTGATTACAACATAAATGCCAGACAAAACAATAACAAAGCACCTGTCATAAAAAAGTTAGAAATAGTGCATCTGTATATTTAATGTCTTGGGATTCCTGTTTAGACATTTTAAATTACTGTAGGAAATGATCAGGTTCAGAACAAAAGCAGAATGAAAAAATGGGTCTGAATAGTACTGTATGTCTTTAGTTTATTGTTGAATAAAATCTCTGAGATTCATATACTATGATTATGTATGGAGCATTTGCCATTGAAAGATTTGGAGAATTTGGAGAAGGTTTATCAATTTTATGACAGGAATTAATATTGATTATGTATTTTATACACTAAGTGAGTTCAAACTGTTTCACAGCAATTTACATTTTTATTTAATAAATATCAGGATTTTTTTAGCATGCTGTTTAGCAGGGTACCACACAACATACCTCTGCTCTTCTGTTTTATTACAAAGCTGAAAACAGTAATGCATCTGTGGTGAAATATTGTACAATGCACACAAGAATCTGCCTATTTTCATTCCTGGATGATTTTACAGTTTGTTATTATTCTAAGGAACTATTTCATTCCAGGTGCTAGCAGATAGAATATTTATTCCAATGCACTATTTTCAAAGCAGTAACAGCAGTAGCTGAACCTTGAGGTGTAAACATAGACCAGTGTAACTGGTGATATTTTATATCTCAATTGAAACTGGTATTAAAAGTGACTTCATGTAGGTTAATTTATACTTGTGGAATATTACAAGACTTTTATTCCTTCTGACCGGGCAGGGAGCCTAATTTTAAAGTAGCATTGTTGCAGCACATTTCACATTGGGCTGCACCCCCGTCTGGATTAGAAAGGAATTATTCATCTAATTTATCACAGTCATATCTGCACTGACCCCTGTGTATCAAAGAAACAACCTGTTACCTTGGAAACCAGACTGGCTCTGTACGCTGCCAGAGCCTTCAGGTACTCCTTCTTTGCGGCTTCTGTTTTTCTCTTGTAGGCCTGCAAAGTGAAATAAAACAACAATGATGAAGGTGAAGATCAGACTGAACATCAGCCTGGACAATAACACACTGCAAGCCATGGTCTGCCTGCACAAGCCTGGAAAATCATACATCCCAGATCCTGGTCTGCCCACACCAGCCTGGACAAACACTATCAGTCTGTACAACTATCACACAGGGCCCCCTTTACCAGCCTAGACAATGACACACTACAGGCCCAGATCCCTCCACACCACCCTTGACTATCTCCAGGATTCCATCTGCTGTCAAGTGGCACAGACTTATCGTCTCGCCAGGCTCCACCTACAGGCTACCCATTACCATTCTGGTCAAGTATAGGTTTCTTTTACATAACATACAGCAGTTCACCCTTCAGGTATTCTGAACCTCGAGGTGCTTTAAGCAGGACCGTCAGCACATATGTTGGCATGTGCATCAATCCTTTCCTTTTAGATTAACTTTAGATTGTGAATCGAAGTCTGATAAAACTAATTTAAAATGTAAAAATAAGTAATTCAGATTTATTATTTTTGGGATTTATTAAGCATTTTGAAAGCAATCTTTCAAAATAACTAAAAATCAAGACATTTCTGCCATTCTGCAGACATAGAGACTGGATATAGTTTAGATTTGAGGCTTTGTTACAAAAATAAAGATAAAAAATATATTTACAAAACTACCAAACTTTTCATTATTCTTGGACACATATCCCCACAGTCACTTTAGGGAAAAGCGACATATTCCTAGTAAAGTCTATTCATTCTTTTCCTGGGTGGTTTTTGTTTTTTCTTGAAGGGAAAAACAGTGAAAGAGGAATGAGGTAATGAGGGAAGACCTTGAAGAGGGCAGTTTTCATCTTTGATCTGCTTTTTTTTGTCTTAGAACATGGTATTAATATTTTCAAATAAAACCAGTGACCTAAAGTCTCTCCACTTAAATATTGATAGAAGCACACTGCCTTTTAATGAACTCCAAAGTACTCCCAGCCGTTTTAATTTCAAATTCATTTAACACAGCTAATGATTCACAGAACGACGGATATTTTTAAATAAATTACCATGCCTAAGGATTTCTAATTATTCCAAAGTGAGTGGATTCATTAGCAATTGAAGCTGTCAGAGTCTGGAGGTCGGGGATGTATTAAAAATAACTAAGCTGTAAGTAGCATATGTTGTGGTCGTAATCCTGACATGGGGGTGTCCCAGCAGAATTAGCTGGTAATTGTACCTTAATGAAATGTGCTTGTTTGATAACCAGTTAATTAAAGAAGACAATAACTCCAAACCCTGCTGACATGAGCCAAGCAATTAGGGGGGGAATTGTGAAAAACTTATAGGGGGGTGCCCGGTTACAGCAGGTACACTTTGGTGAAAAAACATTTTCTCTTCACCCAGCTAAACAGAAAAAAGAGAGGTCTATGAAACTGTCATGGTAGGAAAAAGGGAGTTCTT
The DNA here is from genome assembly GCF_055471065.1 of Atractosteus spatula. NCBI lineage: Eukaryota > Metazoa > Chordata > Actinopteri > Semionotiformes > Lepisosteidae > Atractosteus > Atractosteus spatula. Next base: position 15,478,193 of record NC_142724.1, read on the forward strand.
TTTTGTTAAAGCCCAAGTGACCTCTTTATGAAATTCAAGCACAGCTAGTTAGAGCGAGACCTTTGGTTTGTACTATATGTGATCGGTTTAGAGAGTCCTGTATCTCAGCACTGCATGGTGCTCCCCTCCCTTTTCATTGCCCACTTTATACTGTGCTGTGTCCACCAGTGCACTGCTGCAGTATCTAGTCCATCTCAGTCCTGCAGAATGTTTCCTGCCCTGTCGCAGTGAGACATAAATAATACAAAAACACCCTGAAACCTGATCCCCAGGGAATTTATGTGCTTAAAAAAATAAAATGATACAAAGGTCTTGAAAAAGTGCTTATTAATATTATGAATGGAGAAAACAATTGCACTGAGGAAAAGGTAAAACAAAATAATGAGCCTTTTATTACCCTTTTATAGAGTACATGAAAATGCATATTTACTGTCTTAGGTGGCACATATTTTTTTCCTAATTCAATTTCAGGAAATTTAAATCATAAAAAAACTTTTAAATAATTACTTGGTGAGACCAAATCTATCTAAAATCATTAACACAAAGTCCACCAGGGATAGATTACCTCATTAATTAAACAAAATATTCAAAAGTCTGAGCAAATATTCTGCTTTGCAATTCAATATATGAATTATGATATGAATATAGCAGTACCTAGCAGTTTTGTCAGTTATTATTAATAATACATATTGTATATTTAAAAAGTAAAAGTACAACATGATACCTGAATACTGATACAACAAAAATGGTAAAATAAATATAAAGCTCTGAATTCTCATTATAATGCAGAGTCATTTCACTCTTCATTGATCTCTATTTTACTGTACGGCCATGCTAAGGATTTTTTAAGGCACTGAGTGAAACACACTTTGACATAATCCACTGCGTCAGAATTTTATCAACAGTTTCATTCTTCAGTTTTTATTGTTAATCTAACTCAGAGTAACAGATCTGCCAGAGAAAACAACACAGCAGAAATTAACAGTGTAATTATTTTTCAGGAGTAGAAAATACTTTTTGTGCCTTTTTGTGTCTCTGTGGGGAGTGAGAGGCACAGCATTTGGTGGGGGATTCGGTTTGACCCTGAGCTCATAGTGCTTTCTGTAGCAGGATCCTCTGCTGAAGACCAGTACATTTTTATGGTTACCTCTCAGATCTATGCCTTCTTGTAAAGGATATGAAATTGCCTGGATGGAGTCCCAAGGCAAATGGTGCTCTAATGAGGGATGTGTAGCTGTTGTCAAACATATAGAGCTTTTCAGAGGATATTAACCAGACATACAGTAGGTCTAGCACTAGATGGTAAATTGAATAAGCAAGTACAGCCACCCAATTAGGAACTTGGATTCTTCACATGGGGAGAATGAGAAAGTACAGACTGGATCTTCTGACCCAGCCATTTATCAAGATGTTCATTTTTTCACACAAGACAAACTCTGTCACCACACGGGGAAGTCACAGGGGTTGGTGTTTCTCTTGAAGCCAAGAGAGCTCTATCTGGCTAATCCCAGCCCTTCCTCTAGTGGTGCTGAGCCAGTTGTGTGCCGCTCCAGAATCCTGAGAATAGCCTAGTGACATGGCCCTGGCTTGACCCCACAATGTCTGAAGCACTTTTGCTAGGTCAGCCACGTATGAGGCTTAGATAGCAGCTCTGTGAATTTAAATTAAATTCTTCTTAAAATACATACAGGTGAAACAGCGCTATATAAAGTATGTATATATGATGTCAAATACAAGACCCCAACATACAACAGTATCAATTTAAGAGCATATAAACACCAACACCTTTCCTTTCCTTAAGCCTTTAGCTGTTCCATATACTTAGCCTTGAACAAGGGCTGTACCTACAGATAAGCTGTTATGCATTTAATTCATTAATACATAATACACATAATACATTCCGTTGATTCTCCCTTCAGGTATATGGAATTATATTTTAAAAGATTTCCTGCTTTTTCTCCTCATCGAGTGTGATCACAGATCCCAGCACCACATCCTGAGGAAATGCACAAGCCCGGACTCAAAGGGGTTAACGCAGGGCTTATAAGCCATTATAGCAGCATTCCCTCTTCATTACAGCACTGATGCTCCCTCATCTCAATAGTCCATCCTTCACTGCACTCATGAATCATTTCCATTTCCAGCCATTTGAAGAAATGAGCTAGAACCCTCTTTGAGTAAATATGACATTGTCTCTTCTTTTCAGAGCTTGCAGCCATCAGCATCCTAGCGCAAGGGAAAATGGCATTAATTATTATACTATGTTTTCAAAATGATTGTTATTATTATCTTTATATCAGGAATACATTTCAATTTATAGCTATGTGAAAAAAGCCCATTTTATAGATACAGTATTACAAAATATTTGATAAAATGAACAAAAATCATCCTTGAAAGAAAATAAGAATTCCTAAAGAATAAGCAAAACTGAGGTTCCTGTATTTCAAGTTACATGTATTCCAAGGTCTTAATCTCTTACAGGCATACCTAGTTGTTTTATTTACCATCTTGTACAAATACATTTCCCCAAAACACTTTTCATGTATTTTTAAGCTCGAAATAAATATCAGATACATATCAATATTGTTCTGGTAATAATGTGTAATCAAGATAACTGCTCTGCTTTTTAATTTTTTTTTATTTTACAAGAGATTTGTTAATACATTCCTGCTAATAGTTATTTGAATAAAAGAAAAAAGGGCATGCATTATTTTAATACAAGGGCACATACAAAAACAATCAATGTTAACTATTGCTCATTGTAATATGGATGTAAGATTTGTTACTCCGAAATCAGTTCAGAAAAGGCATCTGATTATTAGACAGGAAGCGCAAATCATTCTAATGTTCCTGAGAAGTTGTACAATAAGAATAGGAGATCTGAAGAGTACAATAACAGCTAAGAAGAGGCTGTCAGCCCATCAGTTTCTAACACAATATTAGCTTCAGGCCAACAGCAGGCACTTATTAAATGATCTCAAGGTCTTTCTCATGCTTTTTAAAGCTTACAAATTTCATCAGGTAAAGTGGTATCTGACAATGTAAAAAATGTTATATCCTGCATTTAGGATAATGCCTAAGCACATTTGCCATGTTCACATTTTTATAAACTTAACAGACTCTGCATACTCTACTGTGTCTGCTTTATTTAAATTCACACCAACTGGTTAGATTGGGCTCAAGAATCTAAAACACACATGAGATATTATTATTTAATACTGTAGCAAATCTTATATACATTTAAAGGTTTAACAATATCAAATAATAATAATAAAAAGTGAAGGCTCACTCTCCTTTTCTGTTCTTTCAAAGAGAAATAACATATACTAATTTTAATAAAATAAGGTTTTACAATTTTAATTTTTTTAAATTAAATTTTCACCCTAAAATTTCAAGGGGATTATTGGCACACTTTTAATAAAGAAACCAAAAGCTATAGTTTAAATCCCCACACCTTTATCAGCTAAACACACACTCTGCTCTGGGTGATGGCTCTCATCTATGTGAATATGTCTTTCAACCCACTGTTCTAACATCAATAGTTGTCACCTTGACCACAGAGCAATTGAGGTCATGAATGAAACTTGCAAAAAGCATGCAGGGGCTGTTTTTATCGGGTAACAGTGTTAAGTTAGAGCAGTGTGCATGTGGTTTCTGTAGCTTGCACTGTTATTAGTATAAAAAAGAAACATAATTTCTCAAAACACAGAGACTAACAAATTCATATTTTCAACTTTTTCAGAAAAAAAAATTAATTAAACCAAACCAATAAGTATTTATCTCCACAATGCAAAAGAAAAGGGACTGCTGATTTAGCATAGGAATTATAGTGTGGGTGCTGAAGTTTTACTATCAATACTGCTGCCTTTGGCTACAATTTAAAATATTTTTTGATTTACACTGTAAGTCTTTTCTTCCTGTTCCAGGTTGTTCTTTATAAATCCAATGTTTAAATCACTGTTACTTATTTTTCCCATGATAATGTGCAATTTCTGACAAAGACCTATGGCTGTATAAATTGCATATCATCTTGCATTTATATTTATACTTGCTGAACTCAAATGTCAATGACAAGAAATCAAAAAGAACTGCTATTATAAATATTCACCAGTTAGGAAACAACATGCTTAAACTATGCAATTAGCCTTGAATAAGAAGCTGGTCCTATTATTTGCGGAGGTTATGTGCTGACTTAGCATGCTGATATTCTACGGCAGAGAAAGTATATTCGTGCAGAGAGTGAATTCAAACCCCCTCCCCCCCCCCCCTCCCCGAACTTAAGGGGTTAAGGAACAAAAACAATAACAGCACTTCCTGAACAGGTGTCCTTGGGGCGAATTCAAGGACGAGGCAATTGCTAATCTTGTATTCCTCAGCATGATCAAATCGCCAGGCAACAGATATAAATAAAAAGACAGGAAATGAGGAATTCGCATTCGAGGGTGTCAGGGAACAAAATGAAGATTCATTGTGAAGAGCCGGCTGAGGGGAGGCCAAATTAACGACACAACCACAGCCACAACCAAGCAGTAATATCAGACTGGGGGACATTCACTTTGAAAATTAAAACCAAGGATTAACACAACCACTACACCTTGTCAGGAAGTTCAATTGTTTTATTTCCCAGTGCAATCTGTTGATCAAAAAGAACAGAACATACCAAACACCTACACCCTTTTGTCTCTCTGCCTGTACCTTTTTCTATACCTCCCTGCCTATTTAATCTACCCCATCTATCTGGTACTCTGTATTTAGACATGTATAACTAGGTATTGCACCTGTTTTTAACAATAATTAAGAGAAAATGAAAAGTTTTACACAACTTATAATGAGAGCCCAGGGATACTTTTTTCCCCTTTCAGAGGTGTCCAATAAACAATTACGCTAAAATACAGAGCTACTTCATTAGATTTCCACACATACTTTCATTTAAGCTTAATGCAAAAGAGCTGGTAGTTGGTCTAAAAATGGGATACAGTAAGCCTAACTTTTTTGGCTGAAAATGTAATGAAATTTTGGAGTCAGCATGTGCTGGCTACTAATGTTTTTTCTGACGTATTCTAAAGTTGTCACAGCAAGGAAGTGATGTACAGCCATTTCAGTAAGGACAGTGGAACTTGTTTAGGGTAGTCACTAACTTCCATACTGCAAGTATTCTTAAATGTGGTCCCTAAGACATTTGCTCAGAATATCTTACTGATAAACAGAGAAAATCCTGACCTCAGGGACAGATGTTAGGCGTTGCAGCTATAGCTGAATTTCACAGAAATAAGTAAAAAAATAGATGAGTGCAGCTCCATCACTGTTGGGATTTAATCATGATCATTCTTGTACTTGGACTCAAGCTCAAGAGATACAGCCCTGCTCCCCATAGGGTGGGGATTTCCACCATACCAACAGTCTCTCATGGTGTAGTTTCACAGAAGTTTGTGCTATCACCTGCTGTAACAGGATCTGTGCCACTGAGTCATGGTAAGTACATGCAGACAGAGCTGGGTTATTCTGTTTAACACCTTACAGAAGTCAAGAGTCCACTGTTTCAAAGGACATGAGAGGGGCCTGCAATTTTAGAATGTTTGTATTTCATCCACATACAAAACTAGATTCTCAAAAGACTAAATACAGAGTCATCTTAAACCTTTAATTTAGTTGAGTTTGCTTAACGCATCGCATAGAAATACAGTACACTGAAACCCCAAATGAACAGTAAGCAACATGTAACGGCCTCATTTTCCGTTCATAAGGTGTGGTAAAGGTGGTAGCTGTTGAAGCAGAGTTTCCACATCACAGTATCTTTAAAGATGCTAGGTGACACTGTGGCTGGTAAGTAAAAATCTATAAACACTTTTATTTTGTTTGGCTTCAAACAGATAGGAGTCACATGCAATGAAGAGCCAAATGAGCAAATGTCAAAGTTATTCCCCAGAAAAGGGATGTGCTGGCAATAGTTTATACATCCTGCAGAGATTCTGCCCACTCCTAGATGCAGCACACACAACCACTCCAAACACAAAAAGCTCCATTCTGGTTGCCTACTGCGCTCTGCTCTTAGGGCGAAGGTGGCTCTTTATAGAAAATGTGCCGATATCACATACAGTAAGGGGTTCTCACCTGTTTCTGCTCCTCCCCCAGGCTGTCCCACATGGAGGCCACGATCTTGGAGACGTCTCCAAAGGTGGCGTTGGGGTTCTGGCCCTTGATGGCGGCCTGCGTGTCCCTGAAGAAGAGTGCATAAGCCGAGACTGGCTTCTGTGGCTCATTGGGATCCTTCTTCTTCTTTTTCTTCTGTGGTTTGGGCTTCTTGATCATCTCTGATGATGGCCTTTTCTCTCCAGTAATCTGGAAGGCATACAGGACCTTTAGATTTGAAGGAAATCTTGCTAAGAGCCTCATGTTTAGTTACTGGAAAAATATGTTTTAAAAACTCTTTTGTCTTAAAGCTGGAGCTGAAACAATTATTTGATTTATCACATTCAGTTTTGCAGGAGATAAAATGAATCACTGGGGAAAATCTGCACAGTGATTTTCCTGTTAGTCAGGTGTCAGGTTATTCTAATCATGCACCGAAGTGGAAATGACTATTTTAGTTAAAGAATGTTTTGCATACAGTATGGTTAAACCTAATAAAAATGTTTCACAACAATGATTATGTAAAGAATTCTTGTGTCTTTTCTCAGTGGGTTGATCAATCAACTCATGTTCTTGCAGTAGGTCTTGAATTGAATGGTTTAAAACAACTCAAGACATACAGTACAGAAGCACTCTTTACTGAAAACACATTAAAAATCTAATAATCATGCCACACAGCTCTACTTGCAACAACAATAGTCAGAGTAATAAAGAATCTTATTTTATAATAGCTAACCTTGAAAACCGTGTTTTATTTTAGTGAAAATTAAATTCTCTAACTTTCTGAAGATGCTCAGGCATGTTTAATGAGAACATCTGCCAAGGAAAGACAAGTTTAAAAGTACTGGTAATAGTAATAGGTAATGTGAAATATGTAGAGGATACATTTACAGTATCTCAGGATCCAGTACATAACATCTGGAGGATATTTAGTTAAAAATAAATATCAGACAATAACAAAAAAAACAATCATCATTTTCAAGCTCCAGAAAAGTAAGTGATTCCATGTTGACAAGCAGTCAAGTGGGAAGGATTGAAGAGGACAGTAATGGGAAGAGAGAACAGGCTGCCAAGAAGGCCTTTAAACCTCACAGCCTTGTGTAAATGCTAAGATATCAACTCTTCTTATGAAACAGCTTAAGACAAGGAGCTGCAACTGACTGCCAAGCAACTATAACATTAGGCATTAGAGCAATGTTTTCTCTCATAAACCACTGCCTCATAATCATTGTTTAACACCTGTGGGGCTGGGCTTTTTCACAGAGTACGTGCTCTGCAGGGACTGAGGCTTTCAAAGGGTCAGAAACTTCACTCCCCACCTTTTGATGTGAAAAGGGTTGATATGGGCAGTCTAGTCCCCATTTCCTTTAATTTACTTTATGATTGTTTTAGGAGTTTCATGTAGTATTTACCCTCTGAAGGTTCTATAACACCTCTTTACTGTCTTGAAACTATTAATTTTATTGTAGGCGGTTGTAAATGCAGCACCTTTATTTTCAGCAAATTTTAATATAAATTTCCCACAATCAAATCACATTCAGGGGACTAAAAAGGAAAACCATGGGTATTTTTATACCCTGTTTGTTGCACAGTAGAACAGATTTCACAGTGATTAGTGATGCTCAGAGACTTTCTCATAAGTGATGTAAATGTATACGATAACAAGCATATTCAAACAAATTCTAAATGCACACTGATTAATGCATTCAGCCATAAACTGACATATTTGTTTCTAAGACAATGACTAACTGCATCTCTGAATATTTCGAAGCACGGTTCACATGAATATCAAATGTTCTGTGACCTTTTTACCCCACAAAGTCTGCATTAAATTTTATAATTCAAAGTCTCAGGGGCAAAAAACTCAATTCAGAACATTACATTGTCATGATGCATATTTTGCTGAGCAGTGATGCTAAATCTCTGAGCTCACATTACACTCAGTACAATAAACCATATTATTTAGGCTGAAAAACAAACAGCAAGAGGCACAGAATGGTGATGCATGCGAACACGGTTTAAAGGTAACTAGTTTCTTGCAAGTACATTGTCTCACTACACAAATGGTCTCTTTTATGTATTAATTGCATCCAGGAAGCTGTGTAAACATTGTGTTTCACTGGATCTCTGATAGCTGAAGCAATTCTTCATTTTGCCATATCCACTGTTTTGCAGCTTTATATTTTTATTTTTGCTTAAAGCAAATCATGAATGCATATCATCTATAGTTTATCTATAAACATTCACATTTGATTAAGACAAAGCAAATGTTCCTTTTGTAAGACCTGTTTTATGTGGTGATGCCACCAAAAACCGTGTGTTGTTTATCCTGGTTTACCATTACCTTGGGGTTACTAAACCACACAGTCAGGATAATTTTGCTCTATCCATTCTGTCAATGTTCAGAAATGTTGAAAGAGAGGGATCTATCCTGGTATGTTTCTTTCCTTTTTTTATGTACATGTCAGGAATTTACAGTATGTTTGAATACAGTATATGAGCTTTAAATAACAATCCAGATCAAAATTTATTATGAGATTATATATAATTCAATAATACAAACTCACTCTGAAATCAGATGTTCATATATCCACAGTGCATATTTACATTTTGTTATAAACTTAAAAACATTACTTTCTGCACAATATATATTTTTAATTAAGGCAAGATCGATGGGGAAAATGGAGAAATATACAAATGGGATATGGTTTCTGAATGAAATAAAAAGGTCGTGCTGTATTTAAAGCTTAAATTATATTTTGAAAGAGAAGTAACATAACGTGCTGAGTGATATTTTATGGAAATTACTTTTACTGTTGCTGAGCAGAGCTAAAAGAGCATACAAACCATTTCTAGAGAAAGTCAAATCAAATATTTAGTGAAAAATTGATTGTTTAATGCTGCTGGATTGCAGTGTCTTCTTTTACATCCCATTAGAATCAGTGCTACATGAGTTGATATCTGAAGCAAGCTTTCAAATCTGTTTCGTTTCTAAAACACTGAAATATTCTAAAAAGAAACCATTTGCATTATTTAAAAGAGAGGGAAATGAAAATGAAATGGTTGATACAGAAGTGCACACGCACACAGACAGAAACTGTCAGCATAATAGCTTGTATAGAAAAATAATTCTGTTTAAACTAACTGTTAACTTGATGTTCTTTCAAAATAAGAAGCATCTACCTGCCTAGAGCACAGCTGATGTGCGTATAGCTTGGGATCCTGTTCATCAAGATAACTTTTATGTCTTTGGAAAACTGCATTTCGTAGGAGCAGGATCAAACTGGCAAACATTATTTTGTTGTCATTTATAATACAGCAATGAGGCCAATTCCCAGAGTTTTGTGTATTCCCTGTATGTGTTATGTTGCCACTCTAGGGGATCCAAACATGATCCCAGAGAGAAAATGTTACAATATAAAACACTATATCCACACCTCTTTAGGTGCCTTTCACAGAAAATGAGTCCAGTAAACAAAGTTTAGACCCTCCTGTTCAGATTTCAGAACTGAGCCTGGTCCCTTTACAGAAAGAACAGGAGCAAAACCTCTATCATAGCATAAACAGACTCCTAATCCTTCTGCAGAATTATTATCATGATAGGTATCTTGATCTCCTAATTCATTGCTTTCTTTTTCCCATTTAATAGATGAAGGAGTTACTGTGCTCCATGGGTTTTTACTGTTATCCATGTTATTAAAAACAGAATACCAAGATCTACAGCAGAACACACCAAGCCATTATTTTGGAAGCTCTGCTACTCTGTGGCACATACTGATCTGCATTCCCAAACCTGCAGCCAAAGAAAATGCCATCCTCCCGCCCTGTGTTGTTGCCATCATTCCCACATTGACAAATAAATGAATCATTTGCATATCAACGGCCAATCACACCAACTTCTTGTCAGCTTTACAGACTTGCTCCACACAGTTTCTTCCTGGGTGATGAAAACCAATTCACCTGTAGGATAAATACTCAAAACACAGCAACTACAGCCTGGCAGAACAGACTGCCACAGTCTGTTTTTATCAAACTTTCAATAGCATACTTGCTGTGTTAAGGCATTTCCTTCCTAACAAAGCATAGAAGTCCAGATATTCAAACCTTCTCAAATTATTTTCTCCTAGTATGATGCGGTTTCCTTAAATACATATACCATTAAATATTTTTAGCTGGAAGAAACTGGAAGAATACACTAGCCTAGATTTACATACATCTTTTAAGCTTTTTCATCAACAATAATATTAAATATATTAAAGAGGAAGCACCACAGAAGTGATATATAAAAAATATATTTTTATGTATTTTATATATAAGTATAAACATTTGATACTGAATGCAGCATTTTTATAGTTCTGACTTTATAGTTCTGAAGTTTCTTGGAACGACTTTTCAGAAAGCTAAGAACATTGCAGATAAAGTTGCTCCTCTTTAGGAAGCCTACCTGCCTATCTCTGAAGTGAATTAATTAGATAGGTAATTTCCCCACTATTTACTCACAAGGAAATTTGTGCCAGTTATCATTATGTTTTTTTGGACAAAATAATTTTAGTTAGAGGTAAGTAGGACTTTTTAGAAAATATGAGGTTATTGATTTCTTCGACACCCGAAGAAAGCTCCACAACCGAAACGTTATGTTTCCTTTCTTCTCTTTTCTTCTGTGTTTCTGTCCATCTTTAATCTCCCTGTCTATCTCTGTCTTGTTCTGTCTCTGTCTACCTCTCTGTCTCTCCCAGAAATTAATAGAAAAAAATAGAAAGAAAGATGAACTTCATGCTGTTTCCATTTCTCCCACTAGTAATATCTTTTTTTCTTCAGACTGTGCAGTTTCATTAAAAAATAATCAGTTCCCAGTTTTATGCAATGAGGCAAAAAGTGTTTGAAACGACATCTGTTCCTTCTTGCTTTGATGTGAACGCTGAATAAATTGAAAGGTGCTGGATGGAATGACACTGAAAGGCAAAATAATCTCTGGCAATAATCATTTGTATTTATACATTGCAAAGCATATCACTACATGACATCTGTCAGGAAAAAAGGCAATTTTCTTGAAAATATGACACTTGATTTTTGCAAGCAGAATTGTATATGCATATATGTACTGTACACAGATGATGAGAAATTTTCAAGTATTCTAAGAGTTAGGATTCCTAAAACAAAACAAAGCTCATATTTTTACATCATTTTAAAAAAAGAAAAAAACAGTAAGATTTATATTTTCCACTGTTTTTGAGTGTTCTTTACCATATTGCAAATTATTAGAAAAATTAAACCTATAGGAAATATGAAATATAACCTCCAAAGTGCAGTAGCCCCCTCCCATGGAGTGGTGGCTCTGTGGCTAAGGATCTGTGCCTGTGGCTAGAAGGTTGCTGGCTCAAATCCTGCAGCTGGCAGAGAAATCCTACTCTGTTGGGCCCCTGAGTAAGACTCACCTGTTCCAGGTGTGCTGTACAATGGCTGACCCTGTACTCTGACACCAAGCTTCTCTCCCTGTCTATGTCTCATGGAGAGCAAGGTGGGGTATGTGAAAAGATGAATTCCTAATGCAAGAAATTGTATAGGGCTAATAAAGTGATGTTATGTTATATAATTTGTGAAGTGTGATTTGACATTTTAAATGTTTCCCTTTTTAGTAATGCTGGTTGCTGCCTTCACACTAGATAAACAACAATGAAACACAACTCAAACAGAGCAATAAAGACATCTCAAGGTAAGCAACATCAGAGCTGCAACTTCCAAGTAGTTCATCCAAGTTTGGTTCCTCCTGTTCCACTGTTCATAAGCGATACATTGTACATTTTTAAAATCATCTTAATTAAACTAATTTACCCAAGAACAAAGATGGCATCCAGACTAGGTTTTTTCCACAGCTCCTCACCTTCACTTCTTACTGGTTCTGTTGCTCAGCTTCTCTTAGCTAACAGATGTTCACACTGTCTAATACTGACACCGTGTCACTCAGATTAACAGGAACCTCCCAAATAGCTGTTTATCATCACTGCAGGTAAACTGAGGAGAAACTCTGTCCACATTTTAACTCAGCACTACTAGCTTCTACTCTACTTAACTGTGGTCGATCAAGCACAATAAATAATTTTTAAAAGCTTTGTAAAACCAGTATTAGCGCTTTCTTGAAATATGGGAACCACTAGCTAAAGATGCCACTATGACTACAGAATCCTTACTTGCAGTTGGGTTTTAATTGGATACCCATTATTCCTCGACTGCGTGACCGATAAAGAATGTGATTTAGTGCCAGGCAGTGCAGTACAGTCCCTTCCCTTCAAGTAATCAATTGACTGTTTTGGAAATGATGACAGGAAGACTTCTGAACACACTCCCTGTGATAATGAAGGGTTTTGAATAGATCGCATTTTATTACAAGACTCACATGTATTTTGACAGCTGAAGCACTGTATTGCTATTAAAGAAAACGGGATGAGAAACTAGTTCCTCCCAGTTGAGAGGAGCTAGGATAATTGGATTTTGAGCAGCATGGAAAAATAAAATAAATCAAAATAAAATCAAAAGATTTTCACAACGGATAGTGCAGAACTGATCATGAAAAAGCCACTTAATGGTGAAACTCTTCTACGGTGCCATCAAGAAAAGCTTAACTGTGGCTTTAAGAGCACTAAAATGGGTCTAGCAGAAAGAAAGCAAACCACCAGAAAGGATCGAACCAATGACATCCAGGGCACCAAGTAAATTCTTAATGACAGCAGTCACATGAGGTGACCACTAGATGGCAGTGTTCCCATAGCCCTCTCCAGTAGTAAAAGGAACAACACTTTAGCTTAGCTGCATTGCAGGTACTTTAAAACAGACTGTCAAAACAGCAGCAAAGGGCTGGGTTTGCATAAGGAATATTTTGTAGCTCAATCATTTTATGCAAAGTTCCTAGCAAGAAGGTCCCCAGAACAATTTACTTTGAAAGAAAAAAAACGGTTGTATACTACACAAGAGGCATAGAAGCTAAGATTTCCATGAAGCTATTAGACTTCTTGCCTTTATATCTATGAAAGACTAACTTTTGGATTTGTTAAAAAAGTACATGCTCGAGTGGTGGCATGCTTTCTGACCGGTTGAACGCTGCCTACAGAAGCCAACTATAACTGAAGAAGATATCTTTACTTTTAGCGGTAAAGCTTTCTGTCTGTGCTCCTCACTAATGGAAATGGCTCACTCTTCCACAGAAGGCTCTTATCCACAATGTAGATTTTAAAAAACACCAGAAATGAGCAGAAGAAGTATGAAGTAAGGTATGAAATGAATGATTGTTACCTTGGGTAAATTTTCTAATTAAATAAATCCTTGACAAATACAAGCTGAATAACAAATAAACCAGTGCATAGACAATGTGTCCCACCCATTTCCCCAAAAAACAAACAAATAATGGCACTCTTTTTGTTTGTGCTTTTCAAAATAGGCACTTGTTTAAAGCATAACCAATTACAAGAGGAGGAGATACAATGAAATGTCATAAGGAAATGCAAGCACACAGCCTTTGAGAACCCAAGAATAAAGCTCACCCCACCAGCAACACAATGACAAGGACACAGCTGCCAGGACACTGAAATATCCTGTGGAAAGGAAGAATCTTAGTAGATTCTGTTACGTTTCCAGCTTCTCATATGGCCCCTTTGAGAAGGAGTAGACCTTTCCAAAATACCTGACCACTCACCTGTCTCGTTCAGTCCTTGCATTCTTTGTTTTTCTCTATTTTAGAAAGTTTAGTCATTTTCCTATTTCTCAGTATTTCTGGAAGTACTCAACGCTTTTTCCTTGTCTCGTTTTGTCTCATTTCTCCTGGCTTTTGGATTGCTCTTCACCCTGGACCTAGATTCTTGGATTTCGCTTTTCGGCTTGTTGTTTTGGTTTACGCTTGTATTGGTTTTCGGACTCTTCGGCTTTCTGGCTCGCTGGTTTACAACTTAGGTTTGTGCTTTGGTACTTTTGCTGGTGTTAATCATTTGGTTTTGAACTTTTGGACTGGATTCTGGTTTACAGCTTTAGAACACGGTTTCACTACTCTGCACAGGATCCTTCACGATCTACCTGGCTACCGTAACACATTCTTTCTGATGTATATTATAAAAGAACAGTACAGATAGTGGACAAAAAATGGAAACATCAATGCAAAGTCACTTAATAAAGTACTGGGCCACCACCACTCTTCCACTTGAAAGTCAACTCATAACTGGTTGATAAAGTTGGAAAATGCTGTCTCAGATGCCACTCTAGAAATGAATGCTTTATGGGTTCAGATCTGGTGACTAAGAAAAAGTCAAATAGATAGCATCAGGGTCAGACTCAAACACTGGGCAACCATAAGTACTCAAGGAACATTGTCATCCTAGAAAACACCCTTCCTGCCAGGAAGGAAATGCTACAATATGAGGTGAAAGTGATCACTTCATCTTCACCTCATGTTGTACCATTAAGTTTAGCAAATTTAATATTCACTGTCAAATGATCTAGTTTCTTGTCTGTACTGGAGAATCATCTTCCACTCACTGTTGTCCTTCGCTGATGATGTCTTTTGCTTAGAGTTCTGTGTTGACATCACCTTAGACATCTTCATTCATGAAACATCAGCAAGTTGAGATATCTTTGGTCACTGAACCTCCTGACCCAGCAATCACCACATTTTCAACGTCACTGATGTCTCTTCTTGCAGTCATGCTAGCCATAATTTTAGGCAACCAAGCCTGCCCAGCATTTTCATACATGACCCTAAGCATGCTGGGATGTTATTTGCTTAGTAATCACATGAGTTGCACCTTTGTGGAAGCCCTTTCTTTCATTATACTATTCTTGGTGTCCATCTTTTACCTAGGTGCTTCTATTTTTGCTCACTACCTGCATAAGAAGCCATTACTTGAAATTTCCAGATACATCCTTCTCGTGTACACTGCCACACATCTATACTTAAAGTGCGTTGCACTAACTTAAGGCACAGGCATAGCTACTAGAGTCAATTTTGTTTGTGATTAAAGCATGACTCAAGCATGATAGTAGCCATACAATCTACTGCTTTTACCCCCCATTTTGTTTCACAGATAACATTTTTATGTGTGAACAACTGATAAGTACAGCTTTCCTTTCCCTCAACACAGCTCGAGCTCAGCTGTTTGTGGGTTCTGAGCACCACTCAGCTCAGTGCCACTCCCTAGGTGACGGATAATTCCACCAAGCCAAAAGACTGTTTCCTGCCATGGTAGAGGTCTACAATGTTTAGATTTCAGAGAGGGGAGACATCACTTCTCTAACTCGCTCGGTGCATGAGCTTGTAAAGAGCAAAAGAGATATACTTCTGTTAGACAATCTATCTCTTACAAATAAGTGTTACTAGAACACAAGTTTCATTGCACAAAAGAGCTGCTAGCATTTGTATTGGTAACTGGATCAATGAGCTTGTGAAAAACAAACAAACATCCATGAGTTGTATACAATGAAGTTAAGGTTTTCTCTAGTTACTCTTTTAATTTCCCAATCTCCTGATGTTTTCATGTTGTTTTCATATTTTTTGGAAATAAAAGGTTGTCGTTAACACTTCAGCTGCTATGCTCTTGTCTCCTGGTGCTATACACTGACGCACTCCACTGGCCTTGGAGAAGCACATCTTTTAACCATAGGGTGAATTGCAAAAACCAACAAACAAAAGGGCAGCAACATGAGTGAACAGTTGAAGACTTATTTGTTCTCACAAAAGAGATGTGCTTATTTAACATCAACTCTTTCTGGAATTAACAGAGGGAATCGGATTTACAGTACAAACATAGGAGGAAATATCTAAAGGGAACACATGCATAAACTGGATCTCATGGAAATCACTAATTTCAATGAAAAGACAGACTGGCTCAAATTAGAGTCCCAGTTTTTCATTTAATTGGCTATATTTCCGAAATCAACCTATTTGTATACTTTATTAGGACATATCTATTGTTTGGCTCTATTGTTTTTTTAGAAGGACTGTTAAGTAAAGCCTATGTGCCCTAAGCTGCACAGTTCCTGCATATCCCTTCCCCAACCACCCAGCCCCCCCTCTCCCGTTCCCACTGGTACCTTGGAATGGGAATCAGTATCCTCTTCCTGGGCAGAGCTGGAGGGGGAGGGTGTGGCTGATTTACTTCCTGGAGGTGAGGGGGAACCATGGGTTACGGCACTTCGCAGGCCAACCTGAGAGTTCAGCTGGGACAGAGCGCTCATGTGATGTGACAGTATCCTAGGTGTTCTGTTTATCAGTGGGCCCTGATGGGCGCCGTCATAATGTGAGCCGTCAGGGTGAGTCATCTCCTGGATCTGGGATAAGAAAAGAAGAGGAACTTTAAAAATTTTTTTTCATTCCCAATTGCCTATTTTATAACTACTGACAGTTAGATGTAAAATCTCCTTTTCTTCTCCCTTTCGCCAGGAGACAAGGGGTTTACATGATGGGGTTCAAGAAGAACTGACTCCCCTACATACTGTATGTGCTGCTGGTCCTGCTGTAGCACTGCAGCAGCTGGCTGGAAGCGAGTTTTGGCCCAGTTTCCCCACTCTCCCCAGGATGAAGAACTAACTCTCATATCCAGGCTTCCACCCAGAACTACAACTTACAGTCATTGTGCTTCAATGTGGAGCAGCTACTTCTACATTCAAAAGCTGTGTTGAAATATAACTATATACTATGGTGGAGAGCTTCCCTTGGCTCGCCTCCATTTTTTTCCTGTCTTAGTTCTCCAAAGGCAAACCCAGACTGCCAATACACAACTCCACTGTGTCACTAATAGAGTTCTTTGGATTTAAAAATGTATAGCTAATAATCTCTTAGAATGCACAGCCCGTCTAAAGAATGATCAATACATCACAATTATTTTTTTAAATGAGGATGTGGAAGGCACTTTCAGTATTACTTGACCTGTATTATCTTGAACACAATGCCTAAAAGAGATTTGGTAATCAGTGTCCTTCTTCTAACATCTACGCCAATCAAATTCTCTGGTTTCCCAGTTAAATAAAAAGCAAATGAGAAAAGGGGGTCTATCCTTAAAAGTCTTTTGAATTACATTCTACACATTCTACTACACTGTTTCTTTACGGATTGTTGTTTTTGTGCACAGTCTGAGCTAAAGACTAGGAAACCCCATACAATCTCACATGAGGATCCAGGTGAGGATGAGCGATGCATCTATCAGTCATATGGAATGCGGATCAACTTCTTTACACTGAATTATTTTATCTAAGACAATGAAGGATATAAGACTTTGCAGTTATTTCTGGGTGCTTGTCTGAGTGTTTTGGATACCTTTTTGCACACTGCTAAGTGTGAACGGAGCTACTATCATCTGTTAGCAGCTGTTAATGAAAGACAACGTTCAATTTTTTGCCTTGACAAAATAAAAAGTAAAACATTTCTTGTGTAGCTGTCACATTCCTAGATGCCAAGTGGAGTACCTACACTAATCAGGACAAAACACAAAGCCGTGGTCTGGTATTTGTTAATCTAGTAAAACATTCATAAGCAAAAACTCTAATGAGATTAACACCGTGCTAACAAGATCAAGTTGGATAGCCCCAGTAGATCAGATCATAATAAACACTGGTAAGGCATCTGAATTTCAGCCCTGGCTGTACAGTCATTTTAATTGGTCCCAATGGGTTGCTAGAATAAAATGTAGTGTAACAAATGAAAACAACAAAAACCAAAAAACATGGCATTATTAAAAACAAGTACAGAACATTACATTTTCTTTTTCCTTTGTGGCTGGCAACAAAAGACCTCTTAAACAAAGGCATTTTTTTCTGCATTTCAAATTACTGAGCTAACCCTCCCCTTGAAAAAAAGAACCACCAACATTTAAATAATAATTTAAAACACCATCACTCCACATGTTGAAGTGGCTAAAGAAATGTTTTCCATTAATTTTCCATTTTGTGTGGCGTTGCCCTTTAAGGGGTTTCACAAACCAAGGAGCATTGAAAAACCAATTAATCAAACATGAATGGGCTATCATTGCTAGAGCTGGGCTATTTCCATAGCAACAGCCTCGGGGCGCAATACTCACCCCCTAATCGGAGCTTACTATGTTTTTAAAAAATGAAGGAGCCAGGTACACCCAGAACAATCTGAAAGGGACATTTTTCACATAATAAAGTATTTGTTGGGGTGCTGACTGCAGTAGTGTTTTAAAGACATAAAGGAATTATGAATGGCTGAATTGTATGTATTGTTAGGGAAATAAAAAATCCACAAAGTGAGCCCCCCTTCTCATTTTTGTTTCTTCAGGTTTTCTTTACGCCATTTTAACATGTGTGATATCATTTCTCTTCCAACATATTCTATGATTGCCTATACTGGTATGACGTTTCTCTATGAATCTTTCTTTTTTAACACAATTCTTTTTTAAGATTTATATTTTTATGACAAGCCACTGAATGATACATTACTGTGCTGTGTGTAATAAAGAGAATTGTGCAAAATACAGGGCACAGGAACCAGAAAAGACCCGTCCTTCAGAATGAGGTTCTCATCAAATAAACGCAATTAGAAATTTTTGAATGTCACATGTGATGTTAATATATAGTATTATAGAAGCTTGTCTCTGTACAGGACAAAGTTTGAAGATTTATTTTTATTTTTATGTTATATTAGTTTATTTTGAGTGGATTTTGAATCAATTTCTGTTTTTTAAATGTGAAATTAAATGTTATTACAAAGTGAAAATTTATTTTTGTTTCTTTGTTGTACAATATATTACTGTTGACTAATTCCTTAATGGTAGAAAGAAAGAAAGAGTAAAAAATATTATGAATTTGTTCTTTTCATTGTTTGTTAACTTGCTTAGGCTGTTTATTTGTTATAATAACTTTCTTAGTTTTTTAATCTTCAATTAAACTCTATGAATGTCTGCTTATCTCTCACACTGGCTTTACAAAATCTAAAGAAAGAGAATGACTGTCTCTGTATCATTTGTCTTTATTTATCTTCACACAGCACATTAGAATTAAGGCTACATTTCTGCCTTTTATTTAATTTCAATGAATATATTTTTACAAATAAAATTAAATTAGTTTTCTCTCTGATCCAGTGGGAGAAACCATATCTTGGCACGTGACAGCTCATTACCACGTTACCTCAATATGCTCAGAGTTGCACTTAATAGATTTAATAGAGTGCTGTTTCATTTTCCACATGGTTTTCTCAAAAAAAGCACAAACATCCCATTTTGTTCTCTAAACGCATGTGCAAGTATAATGTCTGTCTCTTGTTCGCCTGCCTATCATTTGTGATAAAAGACCAATACAATGATAAGAACAAAAATCAGAACAAGTCAGCTCAATACACATTATTATTTACAAAAAATATTTAATCTTGCACTTAGAGCTACTATAACTTTTTTAAAAGAGTTATCCCAATAAATATGCAATATTTAGCCCTTTTTGTGGTTTCTTTTCATTCAGCTGCACTACAGCTTACAGTTTTACTTTAATTCTGTCCTATCTTAACCAGGAGAGAGCAGGACCATTACTTCCTCTGGGTTAAGAGTAACTGTGTGATGTGACTGCTGTACAAACATTATGAAAGGCTATTACAAAGGTTGGTGGTTGCCATAGGTACTGTATGCTAACAGTTCCATGGTATCATCCTCAGAGGGGGAGCCAAAGTCAAGGCAACTTGCTCTGTGTTGGTTTCAAAGCTTCACTTTTGGAGGCCAAGAGTTACAAAAAGGATGCATCTCAAATTTAAATTTGAGCAAAAAACAAGGTATTTCAGACTCACACAAAGCTAATATATTAATTTCTATTTTTTTTTCTTGAAGAAGGGTGTCGTTTTAAGTATTTCAACATGATACCTAATGCCCAATGCACCTACTACCTTGTTTGTATTTACTTTCTTAGATGAGGGAAGGAATCCTACAGAGAGAAAATATTTTTTTCTAATTTAAATTTATTGAAAAATATTTCTGTCATGTTATTCCTACTTTTGTAGCAATGGTTATTTTCCCAATGGATATATGGTATTATTAGAATGACTCTCTTAATCTGATTGTTAATGACACTGCTTCGCTGTACATATTGTAAATGCAAATGTTGGCAAGACAACACAAAACACAGCTAAATAGCTTCTTTTTAAGAGAAAAACAGAGATGACAACAGATGAAATTCCAATGATTGACAAGACACATAAAAACATAATTTTCTTCCGTCTCTGGGTACAAATGTTAAAAACATTTAGGATATCAAAAAAACTTTAATATCCATCAACAAGGGTAACTTCAATTTAGAAAAGCTTAGTTTCCACTTAGCTTCCTAATTTCATTTCAGAATTAACAAACATCTGGATTACATGTGCAATTAATGTAAGACATATAAAAAGTTTGAACGTGTGTTTCAGGTTTCATTTCTGCAAATATTTCATAATTGAAAAACAAACATCCAAAGAATATGGTCCTACTCTGTCTTCCATGTTAATTAGGTGACTCAGACAACACAACGTTTAGGAGAAAAAAAAACAGTTCCTGGAACACCAATCTTAAATGACAGATGTTTTACTGAAACTTTGAGATAAGCTGTATGGCAGTGCTGTGAAATTGATTTTCTGACATCTGTTTTTAATGTTATATGATTTGTATTTGTGAGAGATACAGAGTATGATGCATTGATCTTCCTTAGTTCTCTCCAAAACAGAACAGAATCACATTCATCTTAATTCAGGAACATAAAAACCAATAAAGGGTGCACTGTAAATGATGAAAAAACAAGAAAGCTGCATTTAAGACAGTGAAGAGCTTTTTGCAACACATTTCACAGCCTTTTGAATTTGAATGCCTATTTTACTCAAATGAAAGCCATACTGTACAGTATATAAGAGGCCATCCAATGAGATGTTGTTCACAGAGCCTGAGATGAGATATACAGTAAAATCTTTTGCATTCGGGTTCCACAGGTCTGTTGACTTCAGCTTGGAAATGATTTCAGTATCAGTTATGATTGCCCTGCAACACCTGGCCTGCCAAAAGAGATATATTTATGGCACTAACAGCAACACTACCAAATAACACAAATATTAAAAAAACAGAGTAACAGCTGAAAGAAACTGTTTGGAAGTTTGGAATGGCTTAAAATAATACTTTATAATTACATTTAGTACTTCACTGATGGGCATTTCCATTTCAAATCGCTACATGGACATCTCCCAACAAGATGAGATATGACATCTGTTGTTCTATTTATTTCATTGTACAGGATTCTGGCGACACGGCAACAGCCAGTTTGTGAAGGTGCAAGTCACTGTCTGGCAAACTCTGCACAAGCTGATGCTATGATCTGATAAATATTCACATGCTGGTCTAAGGTGGCAACACAAAACACTTATACAGTAAACCCTAAAGTAAATCAAAGCTTCAATTGCACTACTGTCAATTGGAAACTGTCTTGGGGTGCCATATGCCTACAACTTTTACCCAGTGACAGACTGCGGTAATGTACGGGGTTTTTACAGCAGGAAAATTGGGTGAATAAAGCATTTTGATTTAGTCAAGCAACTGCTATGCAGAGGACCTGAGAAAAAAGGAAAAGTGACATTAAAAGTAGTATGAATAATTGTCAGATGTAATGAATTAATGAATTAATGAAAGGTATAGACTTTGAAGAAATGCATCGGAATCAATTAGCAAAATTTGCTAAAAAACTGTAGGCAAAAATTCATCTGTAAAATCTGTTAGCCACTGCAGGAAAACACAACCATATAGTACAGCTTCCCCGATAGGCTGTATCTCCCTCATCTCAAACTTGCATAACACTTCACATTAAAAAGCAATCTTCACACTAACTGGCTGTGCAGCGCAGCAAAATTTCATTCACATTGGCTTTTGAAATCCTGGCTTTGTTGGCCCTGGCTTACGGCCTAGTTCCATAGAAAGCTTTGTACCGGAGAAGATAAGCTCTGTGCACGCACCGAGAACTGTTGCATGAAACAAAACATTAAGATGCAAAATTAATTGTAATTTGGCCCTTTTTAGAGTCATCCCCTCTTGCTGTTACCAGAGACTTCCCAATTTGAAATGTCTGCCAAGTGATCTGTCATTCAGAAAGCAGAGATAGTAGCATCAGCTATTTTTTTACCCTGGCACACCTGTTTGCTTGCCAGTCAGTTGCTCAACTGAGGGGCACACCCAGAATTATGGTGTCCTAGAGACAAAACCAAACAGGAAAGGTAAAGAAAGTCCTCAGAGCAACTAGGGTATCTGCTTTTCGCTTGGTTTGGAGACATCTTGTTGAGAGTAATAGCTTACTCACACAGGTTCACAGTTGCTATTGTAAAATCACAGAGCGTTTAATTGAAACAAATGACTATAATAATGGAACATTATCCCTGCAGGCTCCCAGCCATGACAGCTTTAATTATTGCTGTGTTGAGGACTCGGAACGCTGATCCTTCAAAGGAATGGCAAACATGTTTGCAGTAGTAAAAGCAGGCTGCCTCTTCTCCTATGCTTTTCCTTCCTCACACAATACACAAAGTATGATGGATAAAGAGACAGGGAAAAAGAGCTAGTTCTTTTGCAGTATCTGTACTGCTTTGACCCACAGAATGTCCATCCCCTAAGAAGAGGAAGCAAATCTGTCCTTCTAACAATTCAATTAGAATTTGACTGTGAAACAATCAGTTAAATTACTTGGTTCTCATTGCAAATAAACAAGAATCACAAGACAGAATATTAGTTTTCTAGAACCACACATATCAGTTTCTATATTTGTTTTCCCTTGAATATCACCCCTTCTGGCAATTTCACATTCTCAACAACAAAGATTATGTATTTAACTCTCATTATTAAAAATCATTTCACAAATGGTTTTTATGAAACCCACTCTTAAAATATCCCTTCATAAACAACCCTTGACCCCCCCACCCCACCAACACAAAAAACATAACATATAACAAGTCATAACCCAATTCTCATTGTTAAAAATAAGAATTGTTATTTTCTGTAGATAAACAAAGATAATAACCATAAAGGATTAATGCAAAGCAACTCCAGCTAATGAGACATTTTCATTCCACCCTTTTTGCTCTCTTCACAAGACAAGAAGTTGGGGGTTATTTAAATAATTTCTATCAAGGGGGATATTTCCGAAACTGTTCCACTCTTGTTTTGAAAGAGGGTAACAGCACAAAGCCCTGTTATAAATGTGTAACTGAGCAACACTCACCAAAATAGACTTTGCAAAAAAAAAAACTTGAAATGACTTGACAAATGACTTATGAATTGAATATCCCATACAGACAAGCAAAAGAACAGCTCCACGTGATTAAGAATCCAAATAATTAAGAATCCAAATCTGGAAGTCTGGTCTTTTTGTATTCTATCTTTGAATCCATTTTCACTCTTTGTTAGCTAGGATCGCCTTCAACTGAAACATGCAATATTACTGGTTGTTAAGTAGTGGATGCCATGTTCCATTTTTGGAAAGTGGTCAACCCCTTTCTTTTCCTTTAAATTAATAACCAGCTATCCAGATTTAATTGTTTATTCTCTGCAGCTAATCCCTGGCAGTCAGCTAATGCAATGTTCAAATCTCTTTGGCCATGCTGTTTTAAATTATTCATTAGTCTTAACAACAGTTGCCAAAGGTAATTTAAATTAACAGTCATGAATATTCATTAAATGTAATGAATACTGATTTGTTTTTAATGTTCATTCCTTAAATACTTTACTTCACTGCTTCCTATTTATACTAACCTATTAACCCTCACAAAAATATAGCAAGACTTTTTCCCTTTGAGATACAGGCAGTACGGCATATTCCTAGTCTTTTATTTTCAATAAAATGTAACATTTTTCTTGCCGTGTCTAAAATGCCACTGCTAAGCATACATCTCTGTGCAATACAAAAGCTCATTTGAAAAAAAATTAGCATTTCACCTGCGCTGCAGAGCTGATTTATACTGAAACACTACCAGCTTCTTTAATACCTATTTTGTTCAAGGGCAATGGTGCAATTAAAATACAGTAGCGCTTTTGGCTACACTTGATGGATATGTCAGCTTGCTTTTGACATTAAGATTCTTCATTTCCAGTAGATACTTCTTTGAAGGTTTTCAATAAAACTTCAGACTGGAAAGTACCCATTTTATGGTTTTATCTTGATTTTTTTAACTTTTTGAATCACAGTCCTTTGGTGGAACTGGTTCAGCAAGAGGCTTTCTTAACAAATACCATTAAAGCTAGTTCTGCAGCAGAGGTAATATTAATCCTTAGTTTGCTAGAGGATCAATCAAGAAACTCAGATCACTGCCTCTTGTGAACTGAACAAGATGAGCTGATAAGAAGAGGAGCTGCTACTGTACAGTCTCCCAGAAGCTGATTGTATACAGCAAATGTTGCTTTATTTCAATTCCAGAAACTAAAAAAGTGTCTATTTAGGACAACAGCTTCTTTGAACAAGCTGCTGTACCTGTTGTTTAGGCAGACTCCATTTTGTTTGACAGTTTGGCTTTTGTGACAATTCAGCCCGCTTCTGTGGGAAAGTGTTACAGTGGTCATGGTGATTCAAACTGAAAGGCTTTAAAATTTCTTATTAACTAAGTTCTGAAATGTGATCTGTGGCGGAGAAACACTGAGAAACCACGTTCTGCATTTTTTTCTCTTCCTGCATTCAAAATCAGCCCATTTGTGCAAACAGCTGTGGTTAGGAGAGCATACATTTTGCATGGTGATCTTCCGAAAGCTTCCATACATTCGATACTGTATGGTGGCATAGCCAGTTTTTGGCTTCTGTAGAAATAAGATGACCACACTCTAATACTTTGCACACAAAAGAAGTGTGCTTTGAGACAGAAGTCCAACACCACTAGGGACCACATCCACTTAAATGCATCTTATCTCTCAAGGTATGAAAAAATGCAATGAAACTGAGAAGAGACATAATTGACAATCTTTGAACTCTAAGGAACAGAGCTAGATTTTTCGATTGTACTCATAAATCCTATAATATTTAACATAATAGAGATGGATCTCCCAACAGGCCATACTTATAAATTCTATGGAATACAATGAATTATAATACTATGTTTTACAACCTTGATATTGGTGAGTCTGTGATTAGATGCTGCCACAATATAAAAGTGAACCTCTTTACATGTTGGGATTTTAAATTTTCAAAACATTACCAAGAAAAAAATCTAGTCAGCTTGAGCTGACTGTGATCTAACAAATCCCTAAGTGTATAGCACATACCTGCTTCTTCTCTGAACCTTGTAATTTGGCCACCTCATTTTAAACAGAGCATTTTCGAATCCAATCCACATCATGGAAATGCAGACGACACTTTTGATTTCAATTTTTAAGTCTCAACACACCTATCTGCATTCCCAGGCTCCTCATTACTGGTATTGTCACTGCATCCACTCTTTCAAAGAACTGCATCATACGCTGCTTGGAATTTTACAACAGATAGGATCTGAGGTTTGCATAATATGACATGTTCGCTACTGCTTTAAAAAGTACACCCAGAGAAGATACAATTGTTAGTTAGAGATTAAATGTGGATGTATTTTGCAATCAATTCACTATCTCATACTATAAAAGTTCTTCCTACACCTTTTTTTTGCAGTTAGTGAGTCACGTTAGCAATTAATTTATACCTGCTTTCTCAATACAGCCACTCTTCTAGTCTTTCTTCTTCAAAATCATCAAACGGGCTCACTGCTGGGAAGTGCAACCCATAGTTAAGAGGAACTCAAGCAGATTTTTAAATAAAAACAGGCATTTAGAAAAAAAGAAAATAATAAATTGTTAATAATTTCTCTCTCATTTTAAAACAGCTACTTGTCACTGCTGTCAACAATAATACTTGGGATATTATTTCAATACATCTGTCAACTTTTAATTCCAGGAGAGCAGATTAAGTAGTTTGTAACTGTAATGACTTAATGTGAGAAAATGAACTTTCATATGCAGGTTAGTTCTGTGGGAATGAGAAGGATGGAGAAAGAAGACCATGAGTGCTGATAACAGCAAGCAAATGAGGCTAGATGGGCTGAGTGACCTCCTCTCATTTGAAAGCTTTCTTACATTCTTACACCTCAGAAATTGAGGCAGAGCCTCACAGTGGGCTAAAGGAGAGGTTTCTATCACTTCCATTTTCCTCTTTTTATGTACACTTCTATATCTTTATATTTGAGCTCTACTTCTCATTCTGCTATTCTGTTATTTGGCATTCAAATGTTGTAAAAAAGGGAAAAAAAAAGATTTATCTGAATTTTTTCTGAGTGCTACTCAGGGGAAGCAAATTAGCATTGATCTCTGACATTTGGCTCAGGAGACATTGCTGAGGTGCAACTCTTGATATCTGCATACCCAAAACCTCGGAACAGCTCACATTCTACTGGGACAGAAATTTGCTCAGAAGCCATTTATTGCAGGAGCAATTTGTTGCTGTGGAAACCAGCAACAATCAGAAATGGCGCAGAGAATGCTTAGTAGGAAACAGGATAATAGAAAAATGTACAGTTGACATAAAACCAGGCAAGGGTTGAGTTAGTCCAAAATTTAATTTAAGTTCAGTTAAGTAATTATGGTAATCCAACTGGAGATGAAGAACAAAAAGATCCTTTGGCCCTCAAGGACCAGAGGTTGGCTATACCTGATACAAGCCTTTACAAAACCCACACAACCTGATAGAAGGCAAGAATGTCACTTTGGAAAGGTCCTACAGCATCTGTGCAATTAACCTAAAGTGGACTTGCTCTATGTCAAAAACATTTTGGAAGGACCTGAATTTGAGGGAATACAGGGGTTGAACTGCTTGGCATGTATATGTAAAACAGCTCAGTGAGACACCACAGCCTGATACAGACAGGATTTTATTGAGTGATAATCTGAACAAGCCTTTGGCAAAATGTAGCATACAGCCTTCTATCATCGTAACACTGTCCCTAGAAACTATATATCTTGTCTGATGCAGTCAAGTTTATGTTGGGATCTTTTACAGACGTTAATATAGTTTAAAGCTTACACAATAGCAGAAATAAAATAAAGACTGTGAAGTTATATTAGAATGCATCTTATATATCAACCGTGCTGCATTTTTTCTTCACTGTCCGAATGCTAGAGCTTTGCACAGCCAAATGGACCTGCAATGTGGATCAATAACAAGAACTACAGAATGCAGCCTTGTTTGTGCAAGAAAAAAATGGAATATGTTGCTGGAGGAGTACTGGCAGGATTGTTATCTGATCAAAATACGTTGATTTGCTGAAGCATAGCTAGCTTTAGTGTGAACTTTAGAAATGACAATGTCCAAAATGTTTTAGCACACTATCTCTGGAATTATGCATTATCAAGCACAGGGAGTTAGTAGTATCAAGTCATCATTAATATATTTATTTAGACTTTCTCTATACTGTGCAAACTATGACATTTATAAAGAGGCAACAGTAAACATCTTGATGTTTTAGCCCATAGCTCTTTTTGAAATGCAGTGAAATATTAAAGGCTGGCTGAAACATTCTTACCTAGTGCAAAACATAAAAATATGATTTTTTCACCTGCTTGCATTTGTTATTCCACACCATCCACAGTACCCTATATGATTAAAAAAATAAATTAAACTCGTACCTTATCCTTTTATTAGCCTAATCTTAAAGCTAATTGACTTTTTTTAATAAAGAAGATGAGTTCTACAAGAGAAATGAAAAGTCCTTTTGACATAATGAAATTGAAAATAACTTCCATTTCTTTAAAATATTTCTCAATATACAGCTACACAGTTTTATATCATATTGCAGCAGAAATAAGGCCCCCTTTTCCCTAGAGATAATAAAAGAATTGAATTTTTCCTTATCGGTCATCTATTTTTCCAGAGAAAGCTATTACTTGCTGCCTCTGGTTGCTAAGCAACAAGAAATATTAATAGCAGCTTTTATTAGCCAGGCTTTACCAGAGGAGTACTAAAATGAGAAAGTGGAAAACATGAATGTGTTACATAAATCTTTAGACCTTTCAGGGTTTGCGCAAGTCTCTGTTTGTGCAATGATTTATTGCGATGACGGTTCATTTATGAGAAAAGGGGGTGTGAAATAAGAAAATGGAACATTACCCTGAAGGACTATTTGAAAATAAATAATTGCAAAGGTGAAAAGAAAGCTGTTTAAAAACCAGAGTTCTCTTTCACAGAGTTTTTATTGGCCTATTACACACAGAAAAAAGAAAAAAAAGAGTTGCATTTTTCCTCTCTTCCCTTCTCGCGTAGTAGCAATATAAATACATTCATTTATTATAAACTATCCCCAATAAAATGCTTTTTCCATCAGCAACAGAAGGATGAGGATATTAAAAAATGTGTTTTTTTTCACCCAATGGCCGTAATCCCTAACTCGATTTTATATCAAATGGATAAACCCAGCACAAAATACTGAATAAATCTTTGGCTTTCATCAGTGAAACATTTGTCTAAACCACACTGCCTGGTAGTTAATATGAGAGACTGTAATTCTACTAATGCAGTTCTGTCAGGAAAAGAGACTATTTCATATGGTAGCATGACCTTAATTTCTATACATACATGTCTATCACAATAAATTTAAAATAGAACTGGATGTAAAAGTTCACTGGAAAAATATTTCTATGTTTTGATAAGCCAAAATGTGGAATGCCTGTAAATTTGCAGTGTTTTGTGTTCAACTACCACATTTACTTTTCTTCCCTTGGTTTTCCATAGTTTATATCACAATTTACAATACTTTGTGCTTCACCATATAATAAAAATAAAATCACCTTTATGATGATTTCTCTTTAATACACCTCACACTGTTTTTACAACACAAAAATAAAAGGAAAATTATCTTTTTAGTCTTTTCCTTTTATTTTTGTGTTGTAAAAACAGTGTGAGAATTATCTTTTTAGTCTTTAACAGAGAGAACAGCAGTGGAATTTATTCAAGTATTTAAGATCTTTAAAGGTTTTAACAAAATTAATAGGAAGGACAACTTTAGGACCAAGAGAAACAAAGCCCTGAAAACACATAGAAATTAAAATTATGTGAATATCCATCTGCAAACAGCATTTAGTTTGTCTTTTGAGTTTCTAATGTTCTGTCCACACTGTTGAAGCAAATTCCTTGAAACCCACCAAGAAAATGTCTTGAATAAATGAATGAATAAACTACTAATAACAAGTCTCGTTAGGTTATATACTTATAGTGCATGCATGTGGCATGTATAAAATGACACCTACACAAAAAAGAAACAATACAGAAAACTGTAGGAATCGAGGCAACTTTGTGACTTTCTCTCCTTTGATTCTGCGAAGGCATGCCTCACATTTTTGTAAGTCAGAGAGGCCAAACCCCCACCCACAGGGTCAACTCTGGCAGAATGTGCAAGTTTAGTCAGCAGATAAAAAATACAGAAATTCAAATTGGGACCTTGTCTCAAACATGGAAGGTAGGCTCTACAAAAATGCTTTCATGTGTCAGAGTAACTCTTACAACTTCTGAAAGATATAGGTGTGATGTACTGTAGATCTGCATCTCAAGGATCTGAAAAATTCGGAGCTTATAATTTTCACTGTTCAGAAAGCTTCACTCACTTGAATGGCCCTGTATCTGTCAAAGGTGTGTATGTTTGACTGCACAGTGTGCTTTCTGTATGAAAACCAGGTGTTTACTTAGAACCCATAGGAATAAGATGCTACGATGCTGCTTTTGTTGACAGAGAACAATTTATTTCACAATTAGGCACACCTGAAGTCCTAACTGCAATTATGTAAATGAGATGAAATGATTCAGTATAATGCTCAGCCTTTTAGTTCATAGCTGTTAAACATACCTTATAATTCCTATTCACAATTATCTTTTGAAAATAATCAAAATTGGAAAACCAGGGTAAAAAGTGTTGTGAAACATAGTAAAACTGTGGCAAAAACGCAGAGGGACATGGCAAAGAATAGCACAAAAAGACAGGAAACTGGGGTAACTGAAAGTGCACCATTGGTACTGTACAAGTGTAGTAAAACAATATAAAAAAACATTAAAATAAATACACACAAGAGTAGATATTTACCACGGTAGGAATTCATAAAGGTGCTAACTTCAACAAACAAGTGTTAAACAAGTTGAAAGTGAAAAGTTATATGGGATAAGGAGAAACTGACAAGGCTCTCTTTTCCCTTCACAGGGCAGAACAGATCTCTTAGCAGTGGCAGTTACATCATCGATATTTCAATTTATCTCTCCAGAGCTCTGAACTTATCTTTCTTTTGAAAAAGTGCAAACACGTACATGTACTGTAGTACACGGCTGCAATATCGATGGTTTCATTTACAGTTGTGGCTGTTGTGGTTGTTGTTCATTCTTTCTTATTTTATCAAGTAATTATTATGTTCTCGTTTAATTTTCAGAGTTCATTTTCTAATTACGTTCTAACTTATGTAAAGCACTTCAATCTGGAATACACATTAGATCTAATTAAATTTAGATAATTTGGGCAAAAATAAATTCCTATCTCTATCTGATGGGTGAACATATTTAAGTATGAATATTTATAACACAAAGTCATATTTAAATCAGATGAAAGTATATAACGATGAATAATTTACACAGTGATCTATTATTTATTTTGGTCAAATCTATGATTAGAAGATTGCTATTTGCTTGCCAGGGTTGTGTGCATGCTCTCTATTAGGCATTTTCATGTCATATCAAGTAATCATTTATATGGTAAGAGTAGTATATGGCTTCAGATGGAAAACATAATAGGAGGAGAAATTTGTTTCCAAGCTCTTAAATGCAATACATTTCCTGGTATACAGGAAGAGATGAAAAATTACGCTGGTGAACTAAGGGTACAGGCAGATGCAAGAGAAGAAAACAAACACTGGAATTGTTCAGCATTTTAAATGTCTCACTTATATTGACACAGTGCAATGAAGGTCAAAGACAAAAATGAAGGACCTGTGGCTAGTTGCAGAAAACACCTTTGTCAATCTTCCTTAGTGTTTCCACTTCAGTTTAAGGGTGGTGCACAAAATCAGCTGAGAATAACTAAACGATCATTTTACAGTATTTGCTATTGTGTCTTTTGCAACAGTTTTTCACAGAGCTCTGTACAGAATTGTACAGCAGCTGACAATATTGTAGACAATGTGGGCAGAAGAGAGAAAAACATAACCCCCCAGTGAGAGAAAATAAACCAGTGGGGATAAATAATTCTTCCTCCCTCTTCAGGCCAAGGGTTTGTGGTACATTAATTATATATATACAGTAATCTGATAAACTGAGATAAACTGAAATCTCAGTAACATCAAGGGTTTAAATCCTACTGTCCTGAGTCTGTCATCAAGGTTAGTTGTGGGAGAAAGTCCCTATTTTACCCTGGAGGCGCTCTGCCAGTTGTGTTTAGGGAGATCTGGTCACAGTCAGTTAGTGATATGACCCAGACCCAAACCAGTAACATCTGGGTTACAACCTGCAAGATCAATGAGAACCTTTGCTCTCTGAGCTCCTTGGTAACCCAAGGCTACATCTGCACTGTTATTTTTTCAGTATTTTTCATGGCCTTCCAGCCTTCCAGGCCACAACTGAAAGGTATTCAAGGTCTTAATTATGGATCCATAATTTATTTATTAATTAATTATGGATCTGTTATGACCCCAAGCGTCTAGAGGTAAAGGAGTGTAACATTTAGGATAATTCTTCTGGAAGCAGGTGGGTTCTGGTGAGGGACTAGGAAGCGTGATAAAGGTGGGTGCAAAAGTGATTTTGTAACAAACAAAATGGAGCTGGCTAGGAAAGTGAGGGAAAGCTAACCTGACTACAAAAGAAAACCCGAAACACACGGTCTTCAACACCCTAGCTAACCTCCACTGACTATCCAAAACCATACAAGATAAACTGCACTCACCCGTACTAAACTAGTTTTACTAATACAAAATCAACTAAGTGTGTAGAATGTACCCAACAACCTAAACTAACCTTATACCTTATAAGTTCACATAAAAACACAAGTGAACTAGGAATACAAATAAGGGAAAATGAGAGTAATCAACAGGAACAGGGTACAAAAGAACACAAAGGTTGAACATGTAACACGTTAGGGCAAGGTAATGGCAAAACAAGGATAAACACAAACAAACAAAAGTACAAAGAAACGAACAGAAATCAACAAAACAACAAAGCCAAAGCTATACGAAAATACACACACACAAAAATAACTAAAGCGAAATGAAGCAAAGCAAAAACCAAGCAGGACTGAAGTCAAACAAAAGACCTCTCCTTCCTGAAAACCTCCATGTTATATACTGAATAAGATGCAGTCTGATTGGCTGAGAGGCTGATTGATGATGATGTCATACGTGACAGTGGTATAATAGTGGGCCAATGGGGGAGGGAGAACAATCAAAGGTCAGCAGTGTGGAACATAACAAAAAACACACACAGACCACACACTGGGACGTAACAGGATCCAATCAAGCCTTGGGCTAATTAAAGCTTTTTCTCACTTCTTAAATTGATGAGTTTAAAAAAGATAAGATGGACTCAATTTTGAATCTGTACACTGCAGTATACAAATCTGGAAATAAATAGCTACTGTATATGTTTAAGGATAATTTGCACTGGAGTGCTGTTCCATCTAAAATGGAATTGAATACAGTCATTAGGGCTCTGGAGTCCAGACTGTAAGGTCTTGGGTTAATCCTATGTGTGATGCTACTGTGCTATCCTTGAGCACAGTACTTCGCTAAAATTGCTCCAAAATGCCCTGCTGTATAAATGGGTCTCCTTCTCATCACTGTAAATGACAGTGACTGTATTTAACTGACTGACCCTAAATAAAATACAGAATAAAGTATACTGTAATTAATCCACTAATACTGTAAATGGCTAAAACCTGGATAAAAGCCTTGCAGTTCATGTCTATTATTTGCCTGACAGGTCTATAAATGGGTGTTTTCACTCAGTCTCAGTTTCTCTCCTTGTTATGCTTATTTTCAACATTCAGGTATATTCTTTGAGAAAATAATGAAAGCATATACTGTACAATCACTAATAAGGTATAGAAAAAACAAAGCAACTGTAATACACCCTGCCTAAACCCTTAACAAAGATGTGTGTCTAGTCCGATCACATCTATGTGATATGCACTACCTGAATATGGATATTAAACATCTAATGCCTTTGGAACCTCAGGGAGCTGTCATAGCATTTACAAGTTTAGCGGGAAGAACAGGAGGCTGGCAAATAATATCACTCAAAGCTGTGTACATTAAAAACAGCTTGCAGTTGGGCACCAAGTGTATCCCAACAGCATAAAAAAGCACAAAACAATGAGTGTGACAGGGACGAATGGATTTGAAATGGTCTTGAATTAGGAAAATTCCAGCAATTATAGCTTTCAATCTAAATAGTTGTCATGTCTGAAAAAGAGGCAATCTGAAAAATTTTAAAATTTCTGAAGAAAGGTTGGATTTATTTATATTTTATGTTCCTAATTTTAAGCACCTACAGTACCTGGACTGCTGCTTGATTTGTTTTTGTTTAAATCACAAAGAAGGTAAAATGGTGGTGCATAAATAACATTTTATTCAAAATTCTCAGTAAGAAATGCATATGTGTGTAATTATATGCTTTAAGACATACAGCCACTTACTAAAAAGAAAAAAAGGGATTAGATCAATTCACTGCCACACTTTAGGGAAAAGTGCATTCTCCAGCTTTTCCAAATTCAGGTCGTTACCCTCCCCTTTGTTTCCACTTTGGTTAAAACGGAGTTCTCAACAGCGCCATCCTCTGTCTCTCCTCACACAAAACTGAACCATTGCATTAGCTGGCTATATGCAAGTCTGTCATAATTGATCCAGCTCTGCACACTGAGCTGGTCGTTGAGGTTAAAATGGAAAGCATCCCATTGCACATCTGAGAACACCTTGTAGTGAGCCATAGGAATTAAGAACTTCGTAAGATCTTTTAGACATTCAGTTCCTCCCTGTATATGTTCAATTTTTTTCCGACCCCAAATCCTGTACTATTCTTACATAAACTCAATACACCCTCAGAAACTGATCTAAGTAACTGGGCTGTATGATTAATGATCAAATTAAGGTATAAGACATTTTATACCTGAATTTTTCTACTTAATATTGTTTGAAAGTTTTAATTATTTGTTATTGTTTTGAAAGAAAAACAACTAAAAAATTATACCAAACCAACGAGAGTTACATCCCCTTTAATTACAGAATTAATCTAGTCAAAAATGTATGTAATCACAGGCTTTGACTACCAATGTCAGCTGTGTCACAGCCAGTACCTGAACCGTGAAAACATGTCTGTCGCATAAATACTGGAGGGATGCATATAGTAGCCACTTGGGGGTTATTATTATCATTGAAATACATATTGACAAAGCAGTAATTAATATATATAATAAACCTACTTATTTTTTTCTCATCTATCAAGAGACCGTCAACATTCTTCATCAAGAACTTTACATTTGAACATTTTCTTTACTCTTCAGCCTTCTCTGACTCTTTTTTTCCAAACTCTAGTGATGAATCTGCCTGATAAAAACAGATCTTATTGCTGCAGTGTACTGGCATAATACCTAATTTCCCAGCCTGTCAAGTGAAGAATGCCTGATGCTGGGCAGATGACGTCTAATGGATTTTTTCCAATTGAAAATTTCATGTACTCTTTTTTTTACAGTGTATGGAGAAGAAAAAAAACAAGTACTCAAGATTAAACTGATGCTCTGACCTAAAGATTTCCGTGGAGCTGTGCAGCAAAAGTCCAAAACAGTCCAAAACAAATTTAGCATTACTGTATTATGGAGAAAGCCTAATAAGGATTTAAATATCAAATAAAAATAAGCTACAGATTGAAATACCAAAAATAATGAAAAATAGTCCTGAATTACACACAAACTAGTTTACAGGTAACATATTTTTCTTAATTCCTTTCTGTGCTGATTTGATTAATCAAAGATGCACTGTTTTGATTATTAAAGGTTATTCAACAACAGCCTGAGATTTCAGTGATACTATCTGAAAAAAAAACTCCTGCCTGAAAATATCGTAGAACTTCCACAAAATACTGCAGCAGTTTTCATATTAAATTCAGGTCCTAACTTACTGTAAGTTTTGAAGGGATGGAAAAACAGGTGTACACTGCCATTTAGGTGAGAGCAGGTCTTCTAGATCAATTAAAACAAATAAGATTCAGACTGTTTTGGTAGTTTCTTACTACCCAGAGATCTTTTTTCATATTACGGTAGTCGTTTTAAAAGATCTTTTACTGTGCTAATATATCCACTATTATTAAACAACTCCTGAATTTGTGTAATTAATTTAAATGTTATTAAAAAAGGTGATACTCACAGTTAAAAATTTACTACAAAATTCAGCTTCCTGTTTAGCATATATTTTATCCCTTCAACCCATGTCAGAGTGGTTGTCACAAGGCAAAGCAGTACGCAATCTCCCGTTGATGCAAAATGAAATCAAAGGTTAGTTCTCTCTTGAGTTGGAGCTGTTACTGATTTTAGGGATAAAATCCTGAAACCATTGCTCCCCATGAAACAAGAAGGAGCTAATCTTGCAGTATTGATATTGCCCCTTTCTTCAACAGACTCAAAGCGTTTTAAACAACATTCCTCTGATGTGAATCCCTGTCCAAACACAATCTATGCATAAGAGGTTAATAAGCTACAGAGGAAGGTTTTTTAGCTGTATTAATCTTTTCTACCAAGTACAAATGTTGCACACAGCTACATGCAAAGACAGGGACATCATACTTTCTGTTGCAAGTCCTTTGTTCCTAAGCTATGGAAGTGACTTACTGCAGCAGGATGAGCTGAGCAATTAAAGTACTGATAGAATCAAAGTCCTGCCAAAGGCATGAATTGTATGAGAAGAGGATCTCAGGAAATTGTGTCCCTGGTTTCCTTTTGCTGCCTGGGTTCATTCAGACACATCAGTCACTACAGACATAACACTGTGCCTGGACAGGGGGGTAAACCAAACTGACTTACAGAAGGCATTTGGCTGGAGAGCAGATGTCCATCTTGCCCAAGCATGTTGGACATCATGATGGCTGGCAGTTCTGGGTAGGAGTAGGGATTCAGCAGGCCATTGGGTGGCAGTGAGTGGCATAGGGAGTGGTAGCCAGACTCTGGGTCCATCAGGTGGAGCAGGGAGGGGTCAGGGAGGTTTGGAGGAGTGATGGGGGGGATCTCGTAGTCCTCATCACCTCCGCCACCACCCTGACTGGAGTAGTTCTGGAGAGCAAAGAAACAAAAAATGACTTTCTAGCAATCCAACCAACATACAGGATTATACCTTACAAACGCTGCAGTTCCTCTTTGGGACAAGCAGATTGGACTGTTTTGTAAGCAGCATAGTAAACAGTAAATGTGTCTCATCAAGACTGAAATCACAAGGTTCCTAGTCAACCCAAAAAATCTTAAAGCTGAATAATGCAACTACTGTATACAGTGGTTAATGAAAAACAGTTTCGCCACAAGTAATATCACAGTGTAAATATTGTGGGTTCAGTTATTTTTAGAGAATGAAAAACTGAGGGAAATATGATTCTGTAAAATAGCCATTTTAGTGGGTCCTGAAAACACACAGAAAATCCCAAGAGTTCAACATAAATATTTGTGAATTTCCCGTTTGCACAGAACTACGTATCATTTTCACTTCAGGGTACTGGGAAGTCAGGTTTGTGCTGTAAAGAAAGCAGGCCATTAACATACCTGACCAAAAACACAGTTCTGTTTGTGATGAAGATTGAAATCTATCCCTTCCCACATGCATACATGATTTACTGTACTTTGCACAGTTTCTCATTCTCACATAGCTTACATATATGATTCAGCACCATGTACAGTTTACCAGTTACAACTCAGAGAAATTCAGGGGAAAATCCCTGTATGACAATAAAACATAACAAAAAACTTAAAAGCATAGAAAAGGGAAACAATAAGGGCAACAATAAGCATTAACAACCCTATAATTCCTAAGACAAAGTAACTTGATTTCTTTTTTGTTTTAAAAATCACCACTTCCAAGCATTTCTCTATTATCATCTACAACTACCTCAACACAGAGGTGTGCTGAGAAATATGATTCTGTACTCTCAAAATGCATACTGGGGGTATTCAATGGGGAATGAAAAGCAATTTTGTCAGAAGCAATCTGACTTGACTCCGTTCATAATGACTGAGTCGAATTAATCATCACAAATAATATTCTGGTGTCAGCCATTCAAGAGGTTTTTAATAGAATTTTTATGATTCATGTCTTGCGGTATATATCAAACAGTCAGTTCTGCAACATTTCAGAAATCAATTCAATATCATCTTCGTGTAGGCTGTCATCTTCTTCACCAGAACAGCCATTTATCTTGCAAACAAATACTTTTAGCACATAAACAGCAAAAAACGTTTTTCAGAGTTTTCCATTTTCTCTTTCATTTTACAAAAGCAAAAAAACAGGGCTTCAAAACAGAAGGATTTTTTTTCATGATCTAAAAAGCACGCAGTTAACATACTGACCTTTTATTTTTTTTACAGTACATACAGTACAACTTTCCACTGTGTTTTAAAATATGTTAAGATGTAATGATGCTAGCTCCTCAAAACATGCTATTACAATTAGGTGAATGACCAAGGAGCCAAAGAGCAAAGCTTTTGATCATGGGATATCCAACAAATAAGGTAACAATTAATATTAAGATTACATGTTTAACATTTTATACATAATATACGTAAACAATTAAAAAGGGCCTTTGGCTTTGGTTTGAACAGGAGCAGTTCAAACAAATTTAATAATTATCCAAAATTGACTTGTGTATAAACAATTATAGCAAGTAAAAACCACTTAAGAAATGGTTTTTAATATCCTTGCATGCTAACAGAAATGGAGAACTCAATTGCTTTGATTGGATGTACTTTGCCTGTGCTTTGTCATGTTGTAGAGATTAATTTTCTAGATTGTCCTTTTGAAGACAGATGTTTTTGTAAACCTTCAAGGATACTGTTATTGTTTCGTCTAATGGACGAGAAAACGAACATTTCCTGAGATTCAATTTACCTCATAATTGTTGGAAGGAAACTAAATTGTCTGTTGTAAACATTTGGAGCATTGTGTGAAGTGACTCCCTGTCAGTGGACTTTGGGAACTCAACATCTCTTTCTTTTTTCACAATACAATTGTATTATTAGACCCATTATTTTCCTGGCATGGGGTTCTGACTTTGCCAGGATTTGGTAATGTGAAAAGCATGTGGTTAGCCATGATTTGCCACAATAAAAAATAAATTTGTCAAGATTATGTCTTCTATATGGAGAGAAAAAGTGAGCAACAGCTTCCCTTTTCCTGGGCTCTTGGTTTTCAAAAACAAAATCCCACAAGATCATTTTGCACTTTCTATCAATGCCACATTCCAGGCACCTAAACGGAGGCAGATTCAGACCAAAAATGTTATGGAATGGTGCATACCCTGTGACTTTATCGCACGAATAGAAGTAATGAAGTCAGAGAAGGACATTTCGACAAGTAGATATGGGTGGACTGGTGCTTTGAAGGAGACACCTCTGTGTTTGTTTGAGCAATAGTATTGCATAAATGATGTACTTAATCAGTAATCAGTTAACAAATAAAAATAGCAATGTCAGACACCAAAACAGAAAATACCATCGTTGGGGATGAGAGATTTTAAAGTGCAGCCTTTTAAGTAGTTTCTTTTAAGTAGTTTCCGAACAAATCAAATTGTCAGGACTTCAAACTAAAACAGGTTTTAAACTGAATTTACAGCTTTTGCTTCTGAGCAGTCAGAACGTAACAGCTTTGTTGATGAGAGAGATGCAGTACATGTGTGAAGGGGGCTGCATTTATGATGAGTTTATGGAAATGTGATTCCTGAAATAAATGCATGGAGAATAAAAGGATCCATGCTGTAGTTGAAGGTGTCAGTCTGACACAGTTCTAATCAACTTTGTTATTTCATATAATGGTGAGTCCTTGTAGCATCTTCTTTTCACACATTCACAACCAATCAGAGGAGCTATTTAAGTAATTGATCCTTATTTAACTATGCAAATTGTCTGCTACTGCAATGCACTATGAACCACATCACCATGTAAGAATTAAATAAGAAAAAAATAAAAACAGATTGCTTTTTCCACTTTTAATTACCTATAAAAGACTCTTCATATATTATGAAGAGTACTGGATTTGTCAAATGTTAAGACTGCACTGCTTGCAGGATGCCCTTGAAGATAAGATGCAAATCTCAAGGATGTTTCGAGTTGAATATTTTCTAAATAAATAATTCATATGCTTGAGTTTTATGCAGGATACAATTGCCTACGTACCAAAAAGGGGATCAAAATGAAATGTCAAGAACTGAATTTCTTTATTTTTTTATAGATTTAAAATCAAAAGGCCCAGGACCTTTTTTAATCATTCATTGTTAGAGTACTACAATGACACAAGGAACGAGTAAAAAAACAAGCCCCTGCAATCATTTCAGATTCCCAAGAAACAAGCCTTGCTTTCCCCTGGCTCTTGCTTTTGAATTTTTAAGAACTATACTACAGTCCTTTTTAAAAATGCCTTTATTTTAAAATAAATCAATACGATAATATTAATCAATAAAGGCCATGATAAAATTACATGGCTTTTTTTAGCTTTTTAGGTGTTTTTAGTGTTTCCTACAGTGTGTATCATGCTTTACCATACTTCTCCATGGTCTGTCTTGATGGTCTTGTGCTTTGCTATATATTTTACCTGATTATATCATATGATATATATATATAATTATATCAGAATTATACTCTGCTTTTACCATATACCACTGTTATTTCGCTTTTTGGACTGCTGAACTGAATCTTCCAAACACCTTCTGTCACAATTATGTACAGGACAAGACAATTTGTATGAGGGAGCAGTATGGACATTAAGAAGTGTCTCCTTACATTGATGTTAGAGTAAATGCCCAGATAATAATCTGATGGCTTGCATGGAATTCGCTTTCCGCTCCATGATTGCATAAATTGACTCACTAAAATTGTCTTGTGTATTTGGGGAATTTCTGCACGTGTGGTTTTTAGTGTATGGTCAGCGTTTCTTTTTAACCAATTTTGTAAATATAAGATTAAAAAACTGATCTTCTTGCACATTGCCTACTCCACTTCTAAGCAGCATTAAATTGCATGATAAATCTAAAAGAAAATTGCCCCGTATGATTTAAATAAATCCAACTCCAACTCCAGTAAATTGTAAATATTGTGCAGTGATTGACAACTGGATGTCAGTCTACTTTCACTGTCCACTCTTGACATACTCTAGCTGAGTGGGTTAAGAATGACACTCAATGGCAGTCCACATTAAGAATTATTCCTGAGTGACACCGTCCCTTTTGAACCCAGCTCCAACAAATGCCTTTTTGACACAAGCCCCAGTATTACGGTTTTCCAGACATGAGCAGGGGAGTGCAGCTTGACTGAGAAAACATGAGACAGAATGGCACTGGGATGACTAATGCTCACCTTTTCTTTCAGTCACAAACTCTTCTACCACATTTGTTTTAAGCCACTTAATAGATTTTCACTTGAAGAATATCACTTTCCATTTGAACACATGATCAAATACTGTGCTGTACAACAACAGAAAAAGGCATTCACTCTTTTTGGGCGTACTAGGTGTGGGAACAATCTGTCAAAATGTAGACCTATCTGACATGATAAAATTCAGATTATGTAACTCCTTATTTTAATTTTCTGGTAGAGTCAGTACGATTTAATGTGGTGATTAAATGGATTGATAAACTGGACATATCTGAGAATGGTGCAGATTTTCCTTTTGTCTGCAAAAACACCCTGTCTCTCATAATTAAGACAAAGGGATTGTTCTCAAAAAACTATTTAACTCAATTATCTATGTTGGTCAGTTTGAAAATAACGTATGTCAACTGATAATTTTAAAAACTGTAAAAAAATGAAAAACAAATGTAACATTTCTTCTATTGTAGATAAACTAATAAAAAAGATAGAAATCAGTCCTTACACCTATGTGGCTATGTGATCCACCAATGACAATCATGCTAGTAAATACCAGCCCATTCAAATAGCTTCCAGTGATACAATAAATAAGTGTCCCATAAACTGGTAACAGCCACAGCTGCTGCTTGTTAAAGGACACTTTTGTAAATTTTTAAATCTGGTTTTACATGTGCACTAAAAAAAATCAAATGGAGGCTTGCACACTTTGAACGATTCACTATGCTTTCATTTACCTAAAGTGCAGATTAAATTTCCTTATGCTAATTTCTAGGTTGTGAAATATATCCACAACCTAGAAAACATCAGCACATTGCACATTCCAGTACTTATAACATTACAGTAAAGCCAATTAAAAACCAGAATAATATATTTTGGAATTTTATAGACTCCCACCTTTACTTTCAGATAGAGTTTATCTCGGTCTCTTTCCAAAAACAGGGTTAGTTATTTTATTCTTGAAGCCTGTGACAGACCGGTTCCCCAGCATCACCCACTCAATGGCATTTCTCTTAAATGTCAGATTCAAATTGATCTGATTTGAGTTTTTAAAAAAGACCCTCTCTGCCTGCATGCTGGGCGGAGGTCACTTCACTCCAGACGGATGACTCTCTCACAGAAGAGAAGAAGAGATTGTAT
The DNA here is from genome assembly GCF_055471065.1 of Atractosteus spatula. Lineage (NCBI taxonomy): Eukaryota > Metazoa > Chordata > Actinopteri > Semionotiformes > Lepisosteidae > Atractosteus > Atractosteus spatula. The sequence goes on from NC_142724.1 coordinate 15,520,011, forward strand.
TTGATACTAAAAAATGATTGTCACACCTACTGTGGTATGTAAAACTGACACTGAAGAAGTATATTGCATTTTTTAAAAACATCATCTACTACATGGTAGATGGATTTACTACATGGTTATGTAAAAAATGGATGAAAATATCTATGTGTGAAGTTATTACACAAGATGAAGGTCATCCAGCTATGTGAGTATTTAATGACAAAAATGCAATAACCAAAAACATAATAGAAAATATGAAAAAGAATACCAGACATAAAGATATTTAAATTTACATCATAGCTGTTTACTAATGAAATCAAATGATCATACCTAAGGTTAAACAAAGCAAGGGCAAAAGTAGGAAGATGCACGTTTTCTGGACCTTGTGTAAATTCCAGGGCACACAAGCAAAAAAATTAATTTTCCTTGTGCTTTTCCATGCCTTGTACTGCATATTGCTACATTAGCAAAGGTGTTTACTGTACATATGTAATTTGTGCACATACCACACAAAGCATGTGCAATGCTTTTACAGTTTTCATTAGAAAAGCCTGGAAAAGCAGGAAAAGTCCTGCTGAGGGTCATGACAGGTCTCCCATGCAAGCCGGAAGCACGGGGCACAAGGTGGGAGTATATAGATATGCAGGACATTTACTGTATATTGCTTTTGCATGACTCAGTTTATGCTTTGACCCACTTCACCATGCTTTACCATAATTTTACCATGATTTCACTGTGCCTTATTATACTTCATTGATTTAACCATGTTTTACTACAGCAAATGTTTATTCATTTATCTAAGCACAACATCTCCCTTCTAGAAAAGCTGTTCGGAATCTGGTAACCTTTAATGTGTGGGCTTCTGTCTAACTTCTCTCTCTGCCTCTTATCTAGCAAAAGGCAGGATAAAGAATAAAGCCCAGAATGAAAACTGAAAACTCTCCAAAAAGGCCCCAAACTACTGAACTGTCAAAGAGATGCTAAAACACCTCCAGATTTCCACTCAGCATTCTACTGTTCAGTACTGAAATAAACACTTTGCAAATGGTAAAAAATACACACTTTGTAAAGGGTGACCAATTTGTTGTTTTGTGCCCAATATGCACATACTGTATCTCTCTCCCAGAGGGCTGTGACAGATTATAATTTATGCTTACACCCAAACTGGAGGAACAGTATGTTAACTGTACTTTCCTCATTTCAGGTTTCAAAGCGGTATGTACGTATCTTGCCAGGCTAAAAGTGCTTCATCCATTCTCATCTGACTGATTTTAAAGACAAAATAACATCTCATAAATTATCCCAAAGATCAGACTGCCAACCCTGCAGGTCCAGTGTTGACTTTGGAGGAGGGGTGTGGGAAGGTTTATTAACACACCAGGCTTAATCTCCTGAATGGAGACCAGACCTTCAACACCTGTGAACCTTCACCTTACAAACACCTGTAATTCCCTTCCACAAATATAAGAAGAAATACATTAAAATGAACAAAACCATTCCCCCCACACAATCCCTTTCAGCCATCTCCAGTCACTCCCTATCATACTGATCCTCCACTGGCACCATGCTATGTATCTGAGTTGTCAACAGCTCTATGGAAATAATATCAAGACAGGACCCTATGATGCCAGGAGAATGAATGTAGATGCTCTCAATGCACTTCAATCCAGCATGAACAATATTTAAGCTGTAGTCAAACCACTCAGCCAAATTTGTTTCTGCAACTGTGAGAGGACCATATTATCATCTAACAAGAGTGACAGGTGAAAACAAAAACAGGGAATATGTCTATTTAAAATTATAGAATGAATAAGACGCCTTTAGAAATCAGTGTGGATGTAGACATTTTCTTAGCCAATGAGTTAATTATTGGAATAGCATGGTACAGTATCTCAGACAGATAAACAATATTTTCCTTCAGAATGACAACGGCCAGATTCTGCTGTTTCAATCATTGGCTAAAAGAAAGTGCCAAATGATCCTGACAAAAGAGGAAGAGGCAGATACCCATTATCCTTGATAATGAAAAGCCACTTTAAACCCAACAACGCAAGTCAGCTGCGTTACTTCCTGTTGGTTTGTGCCTGGAACACAATGTTCTTCCTCAGTATGAGGTAAGTCTTGCACTGTCCCCATTGGGCTGCGAACAGTAACACACAGTGGAATGAGGAAGAAGTAAAACCACAACACACACTATGGGAAACCAAAGTAAATGTAAAAGTACTGCAGAAACCACGAGAAAGCTTAGAGCTTACTGAGAACATTCACCATGATATGATTTCTTAAGGGCTGGCTCTGGCTCATACTAGCAAAAACTGCAATCCAGGAATGGATTAAAACCATGACTTGCATAGCACAGATGAAGCAAAGATTCTCTGTTACCTATGAAAAAATGTTGGGATCCTTCTGAGTAAAAGATGCCACATAACTCCAAATTTGTTATCATTAGCTTACAGTAACTCAACACCAGTGGTAAATAGAAATCCAACAGAACACACTGGGTTGTGCTTTAGCAATGATTCCAGAACTAAATGTCAATCATTCTGAAGGACTAAAACTGAATTTTAATGTAATTATAAATTTATTTCTATATCATACAATTAAGATGTGAGCAGTGAAATTACCATTTTCAAAGGCTGATTTCTCCTATGACTAACTTTCAGAGCTAGTGTTGTTTACCTTTCAGTCTGTCCTCTCTCTCCTACCCTTCATTTTCAGTGCAGCCTGACCAGTCCTTCAGTCCCTCTGCTCACCCTCATTAAGGGTCTGTGCAGTATTTTAGAGTTTCATTTCTTACCATTCCATGTCTGAAATAAGACCACAAAAGGCTCTCTGGAGCAGCACTGACAGTGGTGTCGAGTTACTGCCATTGTACACTCTGTGCCCCAACTTCATCTGCGCAACAAAGAGAATGCATTATTTATCCCCCTCTAACTCTGATCCCATTTGCATTTGGGAAATCTAAAACTCATGTATGCCTTTGGCTCCTCTGCATTCTTGTCCAAGGTACATGTATGTGTAAGTTACAAGTCTTCAAAGTTGGTCCATGCTTCAAAGTTGGTCCACCGTTAAAGATTATTACATTATAATCACTGCTGTGTTGTTTTCATTAGAGAGCTTGACTGGGTTTATCAATCAACTTCTTAACTTTCCATCTCAACTTGTAGTACATTAGGACCCTAAACCACATTACAATTGTGTTCACATCTAATTGTAAATGGGCTCTTAACTGAAATTGTAATAAACTTTAGAAAGACCATAAAAAAGTGTGCCAAGTATAAGTATTTCTATTTTTTTCATTTTGTCCTACAGTTTGTATTGGTAACAAACTGCCCCAAGTATGAAATTCATTTGGAATCCTGCCCTGGAAAGTGACGTTTTAGAGCAATCAAACTTTATTTGTATGTCACGGGAAGATGAGAGAAAAGTGGATAGTGGAGCACCTGCCAAAATCTCTTTTAAACATGGTGAGGAGCAGGTAAACTCCACATAATAATTGCCTATAATTTCTTACACATTGGAAGGGACGCAAGTGCGTTGCAGGGCATAATAATAATAATAATAATAATAATAATTCCTTACATTTATATAGCACTTTTCTGGACACTCCACTCAAAGCGCTTTACAGGTAATGGGGATTCCACTCCACCAATGTGTACCACCTGGATGATGCGACAGCAGCCATAGTGCGCCAGAACGCTCACTACACATCAGATCTCAGTGAGGAGGAGAACAGAGTGATGTAGCCAATTTATAGATAGACAGGCAGCATAAACTGGAATTGAGCTTAGGACTGCAGAGATCTAGGGTAGCAGCAATGAACACCTTACCACTGTACTGAGGCACAAACTTTACCATAGTGCATAAATAAAACATTATGATGGTCTGTAACGGACGGTCTTTGCAGTAGTCATACTATGCTTTTAGCACACACTTTACTTTTTCACAGTTTCTCAAAATTTACAGATTCTCTCTGTAATTCATCATACAACCACCTGGATTTCACTGTACTTCAATATACTTTCATCTGCATTCACCACATTATATACCAGTAAGCTTTTATGAGGGAGTGAATGATGAATCTGCAATCTTCTCTTGGTCATTCCCTGGGATTCCAAAGAGCTTTTGAGTCCAAATGTCGGCATTGTGTTGGATGAGTCTGACACTCATCTGGGCGGTGGATGATTTTGATTCAGGGTTGCATGGATTCTTCAATTGGGGTTAATAGGTTTTGTGAGGTGGCACATCAAACCTGGTGGCCACCCACAACTACCTGTACGTTAAGTAGTCATATTGCAATTTCAACACTGTTTTTAAAATAGAAATGTGCCCTCGGGAATAATTCATTAATTTGTAAACCTGGAATGTCAGCGTAATTGTTAATGAGTAAATCATTACTTCAGGATGCCAGAGTGTGAGCTTTATTTATTCTCTTTGGCTTTGAAAATGTAAATGTTCTCATATCATTATCTAACATACATGACCACAGAGAACTAGTGTTTTTTTATTTCAAGATTACAATTTTAAGACATTCAATAACACGTACCGGCCTTTCCTCAAGCCAGCTCAATAGCAGATTTATGCAGTATTTTAGGACAAGGACATCATGTGCCTAGTGTCCCTGAAAACCTGAAGCTAGACCTTGTACTTCCTGCCACCCTTTTTGCTCATCTTCATCTCCCTAATGTTTATTTTTGTGTTGGCAAGCCATCGGAGGTAACAGAAATGTGGAAAAAGAAGATTCTTCACCAGTAGGTGATGCTTGTAAAAACTGTGATGGGAACAGTGAGACTATAGCTTCTTGCAATTGGTATGGACTTAAACACTCAGATGTTAACTATTTAGTAAACAGTCCTAAAAAAGGACTTGGTCTAGGATGAAAAAAGGGATAGAAAGTTACTAAATTAAAATTTAGTAAATGAGTCTGGAACACAAGATCTAGTTAACTGGTCCTGATTTATATAGTGGGAAGTGAGAACAACAACTCTGGAAAAATTAATCCCTAAGTGGTGTCAAAATTAAGGCCACAGGACTTTTGATTTATGGAGATCAATCTTCTGGAGGCTGTGACTCATCAGGTATTTTTATTTCAAGGTTGTTTCTATCCTGGTAGATGGCTCCTTCTGAAAGAAAGCAGGTGATCCTGAATCATTTTCTCATTTGAGGGATCTGTGTTTTTTTTACCCAAAATTATAGCTCAGAAACTGCCCGGCAGAGACAAGCCTTTGCAAAAGTGAGGAAACCACTAATAGATAGATAGAGTCTGGCATCCTATCTTCCCCATTGTGCTTCTCAAAGTTCAATAAACCTGAAGGGCTTATCATGCCACGTCAAGGATATTAATATGTTCTGGTGCTTTCCTTGGTTGTTCAGACAACAATAGCTTAGATTTGTTCCAAAGGAAAAAATTGATATTGTTATGATATAGAGATTTTAACTGGAACTACAAGATGTGTGTACATTTGTTAATAAGTATTATTGTGTCGCGGTTTCATCTTCTGCAGAGAACAAAACAAAGAGTGACTTAATTGTATTGCAAAAAAAATCTGAATTTGTATATTGGGGTTATGAGATGACGAACTAGGGAGACATATTTTAAAACTAACATTTCAGGCAAACAAATTACTTTAGCTTCAGCTCATGCCCTTAAAACATTAAAATAAGATTTTTTCAATCTCTTGAACACATCTCTGTAAGAAACTGCCGAGCTTGATATGTTTCTGGGTACAGATATAAATGCTGTCAAGAATTGTATACATGAGAGACTGAAATCGAAATAGACAAAAGCCTCTGTCTCCTACAGCTTTAAGGAATGATACATTTGACTGTGGTGTGGTACAGTAGATATATGGTTTATACAGACTTAAAAAAGAGACTAATGCTTTATTTTTGTTAGAGGCTTCAAACCCTTCACAACCATAACTATTTTGAACATAACTATTTTGAACATTACTGATGAGATATCCTGGGACACCATTTAAAGCCACATTAATTCTGCTTCCAAAAATCCTAATCATCATATGATTCAAAGGCTAGTCCTTCTTGCTGATTCTCAAAGCCCTGGCAGCCGGCATCTGTTTCTTTCAGCACAGGAAGCAGAGCAGTTCATTAGATGTGAACAAGATCTTTTCACAGATACATTCCTATGTTGTTGTGTGCACAGGTAAAATCAGACCAGGGTTTTTTGTTCCGACCTTTGTTGGGATTGACTTTTGTTCGCAGAGGGGGTGTCAGCTCAGTTTTGTTTTATACTAATAATTATTTGCAATTGAGATCTCAGGGACTGTCATTTTTCATCCAGAGTGATACTGAACTGAGGCTCAGCTCTCAGAGAATTGAAACACTAAAACAAAGGAAAATATTTTTCACTTTTGCAAGATGGACATAATCATATTCAGGTGGGTAGCTGCGTCAGCATGCGTAGGCTGCAAAGGAACAAGTAATAGGTTTATTCCATGCTGAAAAAAAGAAGAAAGAGAACACAACGTTTCGGCCGTGGAGCCTTGACACACCTCAAGAAGGCTCCACGGCCGAAACGCTGTGTTCTCTTTCTTCTTTTTTTCAGAATGGAATAAACCTATTACTTGTTCCATAATCATATTCAGTTGTGATGCAGCTTTTGATCAAACAGTATAATTTAATTGTTTTAGTGTAACATAAACAGTCTTTGTGATTCTTTAGAAAATGCTTACTTAAAAAGAAAAACTACCATCGACAAGTTAGTGCAACACTGCAGCTCTTTGTTACGAGCTCTGCCTTTTTGTCTGGACATAAATATTGGATGAATCTGAAACAGCATCTTGCAGCAGCAGTCCAAATGTCTCAAACTTTATCCATTCCTTTTCTCTAAGAAACCTTTTACTTGCAACAAGAGCCTTTCTTTGAGGAGATAAAACAATAGCCCTAGTGAACAACATCCTGTTGTGATCTCTCTCTCTCCATGCCACAGTGCACACTTCACTCATCTCCAAGGTCAAAAGGTCACCTTCATTTGATCAGATGTCAGCTTAGATTAAAATCAGGGGCTTTGTGAGATGTCATATTTCATTATGCATTTCAGTCATTTCTGGGGTCGGGGGTCACTCTGATTTGATTGGATGACAGAAATGATATAATTTGTGTTTAACCCTGGGCAATATGAGTTCTGAGTGGCGTACTAATGCATTTTGGAAAGATACAGCTGCCCTTAGTGACTAATTTGAAATGGCACACTGCAGAGCTGCACAAACCATCTATTGTACATCATCGGGGGTTACATGGGGGTTTATCAAATAATAAATAAGACCTACAGTCTCTCTTCCTGGCATAATGGCACTTTGATTCCACTTAGAGAGGAGGTTCACTGTGGTACAACTGTCTGCACTAACAGGTCATTATTGGTGAACACTGGAGTGGAACAAAATGCAGTTCAAATCTTTCAAATAAAAGGTCTAAAAATGAAACAAGAACATCAAGAAAGAAACCTCTGGGCAGAGTCTTAATTAATTTTACGTTTAAACATGATCAGAGACAGATGTAAACATGAATCAATATTATATAATATAGAAATACAATTTGTATTAAACATTGATTTAGCATGCCGGGTACATGATATTACTTAATGGTGTGTTATAATGCCTCCAATCTCTTCAGAAGGTTGTCTTTGCTACACAAACTGTGCACAACAAGGGTTCCCTTGCATAGATCCTACACACTGTGACTTTATGGGCCTTCACTGAACATGAATCACCTGAACAAACAGGACCTTCCCCTTGTTTAAGTACATCAAACTTCTCTGTCAATAACTCTGCAAAAGAAAGCTTGCAAGGACAGGCCAGCACCTCTTCCATCAAGCTGTCAGGATATGATTTATCATACACTGGAAAACTGTGCTATGAATATGCTCTTATATAACAGGTAAGGTATGAGATACAGTACTGCAGTAAAATAAAGTCTGTTTTCCATTATTGTAAAACACTTTAATTAGAGTTTTTACCTCACTTAAATGACTTAAACAGGATGCATTATAAAAAAATTTAAACACCAAGCATTAATATTCCATAATGTTCTGCAGTATTTCTATAGAGGGCACTTCTTTCGTTCTGTAGAGGGCTCTTGTAACACCATTCGTTGGCAAGTTTTAGCTCTGCTGGCTTTTATGTAGCTTTCACAGGCACATTACTTTTCGTTTAGCAGGCAATGCAATTACAAGCCAATATAAAATGAGATCAACAGGAGAGAGTTTATGAATTTTTAGCGCCACTTCAAATAGTTCAATTTCTGTATTATTCACAGGCTTTCTGTATTTCATACAGTGGGAGCTGTTACAAACAAAAGCCATTTTTGCCTGTATACCTAAGGGCAAAACAATCTGAGGTGTTACAGATCTCATAATCATTAATTACATTAAACCACTTCCAAAAACAGGGAAATATGAGAATCAGCTTGACTAACACGTTCACTGAAAAGATGCTTGGTACAAGTACAGTCTGCTTTCTCAGAAGCTTCTGTAAACTGTTATTTACCTATGATGAAAACCGCATGCTGACTGTTGGCATGTGAGAAGGACAGTAGCCTCTGGTAACTGTATGGTATCATTGCGTGAAGCAGGTTCTGTAAATGTGTGTGTTTTAGTTTCACTGGAGGAAAAGGGGATGAGCACATCTGGGACTTGAACTCCTGACTCTATTATTTACTACTGGCTTAGGCAGTGTACTATATTCTTAATGCTCTTCCAATGATGCACCCTTTTCTCTGCTCTTTGCCTCCATTTGCCAGGCATTAACACTACCAAGTGTAAGTGGGGAATTCTCATAGTCTTATATTATTTTTTCTTTTTAAATCCTCAGTTACATTACAAAATAACATTAATCCATGAGGGCATATTTTTAGAATACATAGAATTGGTTGCTGCTGAATATCAAACTGCATAAGAAAATAACATTTTAAAGTTTTGCTATCAAGTTTACTTTTGAAACCTATCTATGTACATACACAAGTATTTATCTGCTAGACTGCTACTTAATTCTCTATACTGAAACTCTGTTACTTAAATCTCTTCAAAAAACTAATGGGAGTTTTTCAATATTCATAATTAGACCATTGCAAATATAAGAAAAAAGAAAAGTATTTGATCATTCCCAAGCATCATCTGTACATCGCAAACAGTATGTCCACGCTGCAGCTTCAACTGCCTCATTTCAACATTTGACGACTTCCATTTTTTAAATTTGATTTCTTGTTTTGAGTAACACTCCAATCCTGTGAGAACTCTCACAGGATTATAAAGGAATAAAGAAATAAAGGTTAGTTATGTTCACCAAAAATGGGAAATGTATATCACACACTGCAGTTTAAATAAAAATTGTATTGTTTCCAAAACTATAGTGAGGTGACTATTACACATTTTTTAGATATGTTAAAAAATCAAGTCCTGACATGTGAAGGAACAACAGTTTAGACAGACATTAAAAACAAATACAGTCTCACAACTAACTGACAAGCTTATGAAACAAACAACCTTTTAAGTTTGCTCTCCTCCAGCCTATTAGCAATGGAAATCTGTCTGAAGTCTGACGTTTATTTATGGTTTGAAAAAAAATGACTTAGATGTGAAACCTGTAATGCCACTATGCCAGACAGGCGTAATCGACTACAGACAGCAAGAGGAAGTTGTAAATCATGTCTAGGAATTCTGATATAATGCGAAACAGTGGGGGAAAGGACAGAAACAGACCCATGCAACAGGGCTCGAACACGGTGCAGAATTTCTTTAATCAGCAAGATAAACCAATGATTTTTGTCCTAATCAGAGGGCTTCCTGACAGTCACACTAGACTGAATTTGGAACATGGAACCTGGTTTATGTGGATACAACTGGGGAATAAATACAATAGGTGGTCCAAAGAGAATGTTTGAAAGTAATACTTGCAAGTATTTTTTAAAGATTAAGAAACAAAATTGACTGCACACAAAAAAAGTAATTGTCACAGAGATGGCATCCTGTAGTTGTCTCAAGCAATCGTACATCAAAGAAGTTTCCAGCTCAAGCTAAGGGTCTAGGGTTGGCTTCAATTCCAGTTTTTCAATTCCCTCATTCAAAGCAATTCCTTTTTGTACATTCAGGGAATTGGAATTGGGAGATGGAATTGAAAAACAGGAATTGACTGCAATGCTGGAGAACTCATTGCTGAAGGTAGAACACTCCTATCTTTTCACTCTGAAAGGAAAAGAAAGGTTCATGAGGCATTTTTAACAGCTCCAACTGCTTACTCTACGGATGAGCAGTCAATCCACCAATCCAATCCAAAGCCTTGGCTGTTTATGGGATAAGGAATTTGACTTTGTCAAACAGAAAAAAAGGATTCATTTCCAGATTCTCAGACTATCCAAAAAACTCCTCTTCCTGCCAACTACTTGATGAAAGAGAGTGGGAGGAGGGGTAGATTCTGTATAGTCAAAACAAAGTCTCAAAAACAAAGTGCTGGGATAAACAAATAAATGAATAAATAGATCAACAAATAAAAACTCAAGCAAGTCATTATTTATTCTGGCCCTCCATTGATACTTCAAAAGGTATATTTCCTTTTGGCTTCTGAGTTTTATAGGAACCTATAATACAAAGCACAGGTTTCAGACACAGTTGCTGTACTGTTGTAATGAGAATTAACACGTAGTTTTTTTCATCACTTCAAGTTATATAATAACAGAAAAATGTGTCAATATGCAAAAATAAACTTTAAACATATTAAAATGTTTTGCCAAATTATATTTTGCAAAAGAAACACATACACAACTCATTTAGTAAAGAGACAGAGACACCTGACATGCAAGACAGGTGTTAAAGCCAAAGGTTAGGTTTCATCATGGTATGCCTTCACTTAATATAAGGACTCCTGCCAGTGGAAGGAAACTGAAACGTTTCAATTTTGCAGGTTTTTAAAAATCACACTATGGGGTCACTCAAAAAAACTCTGTGTGTGAAACAGACTGTATAGCTTTAATATACTTTTTTAATATACTTTAGTTCATGGAATGCAGTGAGAAAAGGAATGTTAGTACTTTGAAGGCAGTTTGCCTATAGACATGTTCAATCAGTTGATTACATATGAAAATAACTAAAACGTACCAAATACAACAATAAAATAAAAATAAAATGCTGCAATCAAACTTCCAAATTGAATTTATCATTATCATTAATTATGTGAACGGCCTGCATTTCCACCCTTTAGACCAGATTTAAATTTCAAGTTTCAATGAATATGTGAAGTCACAGTACAGTGGCTTTAAAACTGTTTTAGTTCCCCCATGTGGGAAAACGAAGATTGGTGCCATATTTTGAGGCCCAGAGGAGCATAGCACCTCCATATCTGACGTGACATGCCTAAAAGAAGGACAGGTCATGTCCTTCAGGTCTCCGAGTCTCAGAGAAAGGTACTGGTCTGAGCCCTGCTCACTAACCTTGGTCCCTCACACTAAACAAACCACACAGGCCCTGGTGAACAGGGCACCCAGCAGCCATGCTGACCCAAATGAATGATAAAAAGGAATACTATAATTTAACTAGACTATAAGTACTGCTAGTCATAATATAATAATGAAACTATTAAAATTTTTAACTTCTACTACACTTTTAGTACCATACAGAAAATATATTAAAAAATAAATTGATAAAATAAAAAATAAGACAGGAACACTGCTTCTGAAGACTTTTTCAAGACTGTCAATTTTTTAATTTATGCTGATTTGAAAATTCAGGTTAAGACCAAATTGTTCCCCGTTTCCTGTAGAGATGCAAAGGCAGATTTCAGTCGATGCAAAGAGCACAAGAGCTACACAAGGGAAAAAAGAATAAGGAATAAGAATAAAAAAACAACTGCAAGAAAATCATAATATACTATCTGGGTATTCTTCAGTTGCATAAACAGATAGGGTGAGGAGAAAGAAACAGTCCTTGCTATTTTTTATAAATAGTTTTATAAATATAATATACAGTTTTTGCTACTGTATGTTGACATAAGGTAAGTTTGAGCTCTTCCTTGCAGTTTTGTTGTCATTTGCAGCTGAACTCAGCAGAGCTCCGTGGCTCTGGCAGGCGTGTCTGCGCAGGGTCGCAGGCGGGAGAGTGGGGAAGACACCTGTCAAATGCTGAGAGTCTTAAAGCAAACCATAAAGAATTTGCACACTGTCCCAGGGTACAGAAAGGCAATTCTGAGCCATATTGTAAAACAGCATGCCCATTACCAAGCACTGTTCAAATTGTATGTACTGTAGATTCTGTGGGTTATGTGACAGATTCTAAAACATAATATATTTAAGCACAATGCATTGGTGCCACAGCCATTTATCAATTACTTATCTGCTGACTTAGATGTTATCTGCTAGATTTTTCAATCAAATGTATTTCTTTTCAATAATTTCTCAATCAAGATCATTTATGTGCTAAACCCAACATAAAAAGAAAGCACAGCTGCAGGAACGGCTTCTCTTGCAGTACTGAAGGAGAGCTGGTTCACATGACATTCTCCATGTTTTACAGACACCTGCTCACTGCATTTATATTGCATGTTCCAAAAAACTGTATATATCCAGACTGTAAATTAAAGACTGCAAGTCATACAAATCTTTGTGATGATAAAAATCCTTCAGTTACAAATAATTTTAAAAAATATAAGGGTAAAAGGACTGAAAACGGAATGCTTAAAAAATAACCCTGTTACGTCACAAGCCAACATTAACCGGGAATCTCCAAGTATGGGATGTGCAACTGGCTCAGTGCCACCAGGGGTCAGTTTGGGATTAGTGAGCCAGGGCCCTTTCAGCTCTCAATAAAATCATGACACCTGCAGCCTCCTAGCTTATGCTGACATCAGTGAGGGGTGAATCTCTCCTCTCACTGCAGTATTTTTCTGCAGCACTTGGAGTGTCAAGAGATGATCGGGTCAGAGGAGCCTGTCTGCCCTTGCTCGTTTTCTCCATGTAGGCCCAGACAACACAACAGACATTTCCTAACTGCACAAATATAGAAAAAAATAGGTAATTTTGAATATAACAATAAAAATTTAATAAAACTTGTCAAGTAAAGGGAAGTGGTCAGCTAGGTATATTAGTTGCTGCTACACAGGAAATAGGTCCTAGGCAAGTTCTAAGCTGGCAAGCAGGCCATACATTGTATCTGTCTGTAACAGAAGTGTGTGGCTGGACCTTAATTAAAATAGAAGCATAGTAGAAGTATTTGTTCAAAATTGTGACCACTCAGCTGTGATTCATGACAGTATTGGAAAAATGCCTTGAGTCCTTCTAATCCTAATAAGCAATTTGACACAGGAACCCCACAGTCCATGATGTTGAGCCAATAGCCCAACACAATAATATTATTTGACACTAAACACTTGCATTTATACAGTGTTTTTAATTTCAAAGGATTCCAGAGCCATCTACATACATACAGGAGGATAACCTTTTCATCCACCACTGAAACCACTTGGGTGATGCATAGCAGCCATTCTGCACCAGGAGCCCCACTAGTCAGCAGATCAGGTGAAGAGCTGTGATATTATTTTGCCAATTGAAATAAAGGAGGATATTACTGAGGCTAGATTGTACGTGTCCAGATAGGAATTTACCCAAGATACACAAACAACAGAATGCTGGTTTAATGTCCCTCTGAAAGCATCTCTAACACCATAGTGTCCCTGGTCATGGTACAGAACCATTGGTTTAAAAAATCTAGTCCAGAGTGAAGAGCCCCACCAGATGTGGTCCACAAACTCCACTTATAATAGCCATTTGTTTTCTTTAAAGGTCTGCAATCACAGTACTGACCCTGTATTGCTTAGCTTCTGAGATCTGACTCGATGAGGCTACGAGATGGTAAAACTGGTACTAAAGGGTAAATGAGGAATAAGGAAAATAGAAAATTAAAAAGCTAGGTTTTTTCATCACTTAGTCAATTGCAGTGAATATCAAAGGTACAATATACATTTACATTACAAGATGTGAGTATGTCAATGTATATCAAAGTAATTAAGCAAAATTGCTTTGTCCCTCGAACATAAATTACCACATAAAACATGGAAGCAGCATGTTACTAAAGAGTAAATATAGTGTTGCCTTGCTTCTGTCTTCACAAAGAACTAGTGAAATGCCTCATTGCGTTACCCTTCTCTTGCTTAGAAAATCTTGGACAGAATCCCAGTAAACTTTCCTTGGAATCTTTAATTTGTCTTATTATTAAGGCATACAGATGTCAAGGATGCACATTTTATAAATGATCTAGTCTTAATCCTAGGGTTATGTCATTATTTATTGGATGTTTGCTTTCTCTGTCTTGTTTGAATGACAAAATAATTGGATAGATATTAAAGGACACCCCCCAGCTAAGAAACTAGCTGTTTACTTAGAAAAAATCAAATGCATACTTTAGATTTAAAGAGCACACATTTATCTCAATTGAATGTCCTCCTGAAATGTAAATTTGTTTTACTTATAAACATGTCTTTTGAATTTTTTAAAACACTCACATCCAATAATATTTCTGCACTCTAAACCTTCTTTACCACTGAAGGTTGGTGTGAATGATCTCTCTCATTCAAGTGGCTGTTTTAACAGCTTAATACTTTGTTTACATCCGAGCTGTAGTTTCTTAAACGTTTTTAAGGATTTGATAAGTGAAATAAAAAGGGACAGGAACAATTAAATTTTAACACTACTTTTTCTGCTTGCATGGAATGGTTGTATGGTGGCTAGCCCTGCGGTCCTGGGTTCAATTCTAGACAGACCATGTTGCAGAGGGTGCCTTTTGTGTCGAGTCTGCATGCTCACAGTGGGTGAGCATGGTTTTTGTCAGGTCCTACAGTAGTCACTCACCTTTCAAATACATGTTTTCTATGATAATAGAAATCTCTAAATTAGGTTCTAAAAGAACTTAAATGTTCCCTGTGTGCAGCCATATCACCCTGCAACTCACAACTAGTAACCCACTGAAGCTCAGCAGATGTGAACCTGGCCCGTACCTGGATGGGAGACCTCCTGGGAAAAACTAAGGTTGCTGCTAGAAGAGGAGTTAGTGGGGCCAGCAGGGGGTGCTCACCCTGCATGTGGGTCCTAATGCCTCAGTATAGTGAAACAGGGACACACTGCCATCCTTTGGATGAGACGTAAAACCAAGGCCCTAACTCTCTGTGGTCAATAAAAATCCCAGGGCATTTCACGAAAAGAGTATGGGTGTAACCCTGGCGTCCTGGCCAAATTTCCCATTGGCCCTTACCAACCATGGCCACTTAATAATGTATTCATACTACTGATACCATCTATGAATTGCATTCATTACTCTGTTCTCCTCTCCACTAATAGCTGATGTGTGGTGAGCGATCTGGCGCACTATGGCTGCTGTCGCATCATCATGGTGGGGCTGCACATTGGTGGTGGTGGAGGGAAGTCCCCATTACCTGTAAAGCTCTTGGATTGGAGTGACCAGAAAAGCGCTATATAAGTGTAAGCAATTATTATTATTATGCCCTGCAACCCACTTGCATCCCCTCCAAGGTGTAATTTGCCCTGTGCTTCTGGGACAGGCTCTGGGTGCCAGGATACTTATCAGGAAAAATGTAGCTCATTGATGATGGATGAGCAGTTTTTCCCCTGCCATTCAGGATACATTTTCTTTTCTAAGATATAGCACAAATTAACACTGTGTTAAAACATAGTGCTTCACACCTAAAAAGTCAACGTGTCTGACAATTAATTAGAGTAAAATACATTCCTTAGTCACCTTAGTCTAAGTCAGCCTGTGAGAATTTATCTTAGACCTGGGACTTAAAGAAAATGATGTCTTTAAAAGTCATGTTTTTTCTGTGCTTGGAGATTGCAGAAGAACTCCTTATTAGAGGTGTGTCTGATTCCTTTGGTTTGTAGTGGTCCAACCTTCAAATCAAAGCACAACTTAACCCTAGAGACACCCGGTAGCAGATTCTAGGTGTCTTTGTTAATAAAATCAATTACTCATGTATTCAGATTACTGATAGCAAACTGATCAAACTTCAAATCCAGAGGGCAACAAGTATAGAGGTAAGAATAAGGTTATTTAAGAAACTAAAGAAGGAAGTACAGTACTTCGGTACACAAACAGTTATAGGTTTCAGGACAAGCTACCCAACCATCGCTGGACAGTCAGATTTCACTGGGGATTACATAAGAAGCAGTCAATGACATCCTTGGATCAATAAGCCATAAGCAATTGGAGGAAGAAGACAGAATGAATAGCTTTGTCTCCTTTGTAACCTTCCTTCTGTTCAAACTTTTTCCAATATCAGCTTTCTACCTTGTGGGATTAGGTCAGCTTCAAACAGACACAACCCAACTGAAACAAAGGCACATAATATAAGTAGAAGAAAATTATAATTGACAGTTATAAATCATGGGCTTCCCTCTTGTTGTAACTCTTAAAACAACATCAACAAATCTTGAAGCCCATAGAGAAACAAATATCCTTTACCAAACCATGTCTTCTCTCCAGCTGGGAAACCTGCCCCCTTCCAAGGTGGCACTGCTGTGTTTAAACACCATGTGATCTTCCGATTCCCTAGATCCAATACCTATTTAACTTGTCTGTCTGCCCAGTGGCCTGCAAGGCTTTAATGTGTATATAAAACAGCTGAGAAAGTTGCAGCACTCACCTGATTTGGAGAGAGAAATTCCTGGTTATTTTCATTCATGTACATGTTGTCACCATCAAACTGTAAACAGAAATAAAAATAATGTATATATGATGTTCAGTTTATAGGAAAGGAGAAAGAAAAAGCCTAAACATGAATCCAATTACTTTGCCACATCTTCTCAACCTCAATTGCTCTCATAGATGTCAGCAATTAGAGTTCATTAGAACGAGATCTAATTAGATTGGTCAGGCTGGATAATGAACAGCAGTTTGCCCAACAGGATTGCACGGGGGCTCTAGTGCCTTGTCTCTCACAAGAGTAGGTGAGAAGGCCAGCTGATTCAGCGCATTAATCATGCCAGGCAGAGACACTGCGGCCCTGAGAGGTATAGAGTCAGGAAGGCCACAGGCTTTCAACACTTTCTCACTCGGGTAGTCCTGAAAACACCAGAGTGTGACCAGGAGCAGGAAGGGGGAAGACAAACATGAGGGCCAATTTGCGCTGGTGTGTGCGGCTCATGGCAGGAGTACAGTGAGAAAGAAAAGCCCTGATCTGCAACAGTTCAGAAGGCTTAAGCACACTGACCCTGAAAAGGGAACTGGCTGCTGTTACTGGCAGCTTGCTAAAAAGATATGGGGGGGGGGGGGATTATAACCTCATTGAGGTGTCAAAAAGTCAGTCTTAATCTTCTTTAGGATTCTCCTTCATGACTGCCCTACAGAGAAAAAATAAAAATTCAGCTAAGCCAGCTGCACTGACTGTCATGTGGTTTGTTCTCTTGCTAACAATCAGCTCTTTTCTGATAATCAGTTTCACTATTCAGCCTTTTATTTTTTTACAAAACACATTTTACAACCTCTTAAGCTTGTCAGTTGCTGTTTGTGATAAAATGAGAAGTTATTACTGGTTTTGTCTAACTTCATCATCCACTGTCCCTAGTCTTCATATTCTTTTATAGATAAATATTCTTTATTATTTCCTCCTTATCATTTTGTAAGGATCCATTAGTCCATCTCAGAATCATTTCTTCCATACAGTAAAGGAAAATAAAATCTATGATCTACCTGATATTTACTGACGGCAGATAAGCATTTGTTATGCAAACTCTTAAAAGAGCTAAAAAAAGAATTCACAATCACTAAAGTCCTTGCTGTCATGGAGCCTGTATTGGTAAACATCCTACACTCTGATTAATATTGCTACTAACACTGCTACAACTTCTACTACTAATGCTATACTGAGTTACCAATGTACTTTCCTCTCTCTGATCCTGAGGTCTAATTGTCACTCATCCAAGTCAAATACCAACATTGATTTCCTGTGATGGGCTGCTATCGCTAAAAGCATCAAAACCGACGGTTTCGTAAACACAGACAGATGCTGAATTTGAATCCCATAGTCCTGCCTCCTACAGTATTGAACATGGTTAAAAATCTTGACAGCTTTAAGCCAGCGTTTGCAAGCAAAATGAATAAACTAAAACCAATTGTATCATTAAATATTTTTAAAAGAATAGCACATTCACAGCTTATGTGATAAGAAAGAATTTGTTTTGCATATTGAAAAGAAAGAAAATGTTGTGGAGGGGAAGGAACTCCAAAGATCAAACAATGGAGTAATCTTGTTGCGGCACTCACTTCTTCATATCTCTTCTTCGGCTGACAGCCACTATGAGAACTGTGTTAACACCACATCTCTTTTCCTTAATCTCTAAATCACTTTCAAAGATAAAAGGAAGAATATAATCTGCACACTGAACAAATATTTAACTCTTAGCCATACAAAGTACTTTTATAATTTGTACAACTTTAACAACTATCTTCTCATCCTGATATAACTGTGTATATCAGTCAGTGCTATTTTACTACTAATATTGGTTGGCATTGTACTGCCGAGTTCATGGCTTGGATTAAGGTTTGTCAAGATAATTTACGGAAATCAAAAACAATTGTAGATGAAGACACTTTTCAAGAAGGGGAGAAAATGAGTCCACATTTCTAAAAGAGATTGCTCTGTCAAAAAAACAGACTTGAAGTGCTTAGGAGTGATGGTTTGTAATAACTGGGAAACATGTATAATTTGTGATACTGTAACACTGGAACTTGTATAATACCACAGAATGTAAACAGAAACTTAACTCACTTCCTATTTGCATTGTTTCAGGCTTAAAACAAAGACTGTAAAAATGAGAAATGTCCAATTCTTCCGGAAAGTCGGCAATGAGATCCAAAATAAAGTTACACATACAGTATTATGTTTCTCCCATATCAGTAAGGCCTACAACACATTAGTTCTTTAGAGCAAAGGACTGTTCCACATACACAAGCTTCACAATCCATTGTGGGATCACACATTCAAAAAAGTAAAAAACTGCACAGCTAAATAAATGAACAACACAGAGCACCAGTCAAAGACACAATGAGAGAATGCTAAACAAAAGGCAGCAAACAAAAGCTATACTGGTAGCAACAAGAGGCTTATTCTAACTACTGACGCACATCTGACACCTAACACTCTGGTTTGCACAACTACAAAAGCACAGTGCAGGAGATATAAATAGAATTGGTTTTGCATAAACTGAAGCCACCAGAAGTGATATGTTGGTGGGACATGTTGTCATTGAGATCCTGGCAACAGATACACAATAACAACACATGAGCCCCTCCCAACTCCACACCTCCAATGACTATCAGCATATCTTTGATACAAACCTAAAAATTTACTCTACTTCGGGAGACTTCTGGGGTTTTCAGTGCACAGCAAACAACCAGAAAACAGGAATTTCAAAGCAAGCAATTTCCCACAATCACACAATAATTCAACACAAGAATTTGAAACAGACAGGAGATTAAAAACTTGTAGCCAGCCAGCAGCTCATTTAGCATTTAGCAAATTGTGAGACAGTTACTGTAGTTCAAAGGGATTGACTTTGAGGTAGACAACATGGGTTTAAGATCACTGTTGGTTCCACAAGCTTTCAAATTAAGAAACAGACTTAGAAGGAGAGAGAACAGAAGAAGGAAGGCCAAAGAGGTCTATCCATGGGAAACAGCAGTATTCCCTAAACACTGTGTAGCACAGTGCCAATCCCAAACTTCCAATAATTCCAGTATTCTTTTAAGAATTATGAAAATCTCCCGCTGACACAATACTGAGAAGCATAATTCAGCTTTAAAAAAAGGCAAAGAGTAGATTATATCTGCCTGTTACTGGAAAATTTAAAAAATGCACTAGTTTTTCACAGACTGCAATTTTAAAAAGCTTCAGATTGCTTACTGCTAGACTTCCAGTTCACGATTAGCAATAATCTTGTACAGCAGAGCCTGTACCGCAAGTGCATGAGGTAGCCCCAAGGTCAGCAGTATTCAACTCATTCTGCATAACCATATTTTAGTATCAGATCTATAAACATCCAATGTATGTTCATGTAAATTTTGATAACTGAATTTTGAATACCACTCAGAACAAAATAGGAAAAAATGGTTCATTTAATAATTTGTTCAGAATTAAAACAAGGCTATGTGTGTAGGTTGTATATTCTCCCTGTTTTTACCAGGTGCGCTGGTTTCCTCCCACAGTCCAGGTTAATTGGCTTCTGGTAAAAACTGGCCCTGGTGTGAGTGTATCTGTGTGAGCCCTGCAGTGGACTCATGTCCCACCCAGACTACATATCACCTTTGCCTGTTGCTTGCTGGGATAGGCTCTGGCTCCTCCATGACCCTGAATTAGATGAATTACAAAATGAATGGATTACAAAATACCCATTTTGATGTACTGTACCACCCAGGGAAAATATTGAATTACTTGTAAAGGTATTTGGGATTTCTTTATGTTTAAAATTAACAATTGTAACTCATTCAATTATGTTGCAATTATTACATAGTCTATTCAGAACCCCACTGCTCATACTGTACATACTGTAGGGTGTATATAAAGTGGTGTGGCCTGTTTGCACATCTGTGCACCATGTTGCAATAAAATCTGGCATAGATACAAAAGGGACAATGGAGAACAGATTCTCATGTCAAATACACACCAGAGGCCATTATGCTAATTAGGCATTTGCAGCAATCTAGTGAGCAATGGTGAGTATACGCCCTATGGTGTGTATAGCCCTTGTCCATTGGTTCCATCTATGGTTACCAAATCTTTAGGCTCCATGGTGTATTGTTTTTCAAATACAGATATTTGAACAAGGAAGACACAGTGGCACAGCCCTGAGTTCAATTCCTGACCTGGTGTGTTATCAGCATGGAGTATGTTTGTTCTCCTGTGTTTGCATGGGTTTTCTCTGGGTGCTCTGGTTTCCTCCCATAGTCCTAAAACATACTGATAAGCTCATTAGCGTCTTGGAAAATAGCCCTAGTATGAGTGTGTGTGTGTGTTTGTGTGTGACCTGCGATGGACTAGTATATCTTGCCTTGTGCCCACTGCTTGTT
Source organism: Atractosteus spatula (assembly GCF_055471065.1). Classification (NCBI taxonomy): domain Eukaryota; kingdom Metazoa; phylum Chordata; class Actinopteri; order Semionotiformes; family Lepisosteidae; genus Atractosteus; species Atractosteus spatula. The sequence goes on from NC_142724.1 coordinate 15,541,066, forward strand.
GGGATAGGCTTCAGGTCCCCTGTGACCCTGAACTGTTGGATGAAGCAATTAGAAAATGGATGGATATTTGAACAGGGCAACTAACTTTATAAGCAGCATTTATGTAAATCACATCCTTTTATGTGAACACTTTATGAATGAGAGCCTTACAATAGGTTTTAAATTTCACCTTAAGTGCAATATTAGAGGAGCCATTAATATCCTCTGGGCAAGACACAAATGGAGACAAGACCCAACCCATAACCTTAGGATTGCCTGCCCTGCGGAATCACGCAATCCTTACAATCAGATTGTTGCTGTAAGCTGAACAGGAGTAATTCAGCAACAACCAGAAGTCATGGCTAAGGGAGCTCTCAGAAAGCCATTCATGATCTAAAGCTTGACATAAGTGAAGATAGTGAGGAGTGTGGCATAACACAAGTGTTGTTTTTTCTGCTCTGGCAAAGTAATCTCCTGAAATCTCTGCAGAATTAGAAAGCCAATGCAAAGGGCAGTTTGATAGCAAACATGTTCAAGCATGCTTGTGAAAGGAATAACAGGGTGCTGCTTAAACCAAGTGCAAAACAATGTCTTTTTTTTATTCGCAGTCTTGCACTGAGTAAAACCCTGTAATTATTCTTAAAAATACTGGAACTACTATAGCTGAGATAATAAATAAGAACACAGAGTATCTGCATGGAATAATGCTAAATGAATTCATTTTGGGTGATTGTTTGATAAGCATGATTTGAAATGCAAAGTGCAAAACATTTCCATGCCAAATATAGAAGATATATTTAGAATATAAAATTTTGGCACGAACTCAAAATGATCATCCAACAGTTTATCCTGTTTATATATTAAGAACATGTACAGTAACAGGCTTAGCTTCGTTTACCTGTTTTTATTTATTTAAGAAGAAATGAGGAATAAAATCACATGTTAAAGGTAAATGACTTATTTCTTTACATTTCTTCAATGGTTGCACAGGCAACATAAAGAGCAAAAAGCTTTCTGTTACTGGACATTATTTCAGCTGATGGGACTTTCCATTTCAAAACTGCATCCCTTTTCTGTTTCTCAGTGTGACCTCTGCTTTCAGAATACATCAAGTGTTTCATTTATTTAAGCGATGCCCCTCATAGACTGTCTGTCATAAAGTGGTCTCTTGATATAAAGGCCACTAAACCTTGTCTCTGGATTCCATTAAATCTATTAAAACCTTCAGCATTATATCATGCACCACACAATAGTGAATTCCAAGGGCAGTGTGAGAAAAAAAAAGCTTACAATAGAGTTATATTCGAAGTACAGCCTTGTAGTTCACAAACAGCATGGTATGTTTGAGCTGTTCTCTTTCTGGTCATTTTTTCCCTGATTTTTTTCATTTTAAAAAGTATTTTCTGCTCTTCGCTTTCAGTAGGAAGGGTCTCAAACAGCACCAGATAACTTTTGAATGTTATTTAGCTTCAACAACTCCCACAGCTGAAAACCTGAGGTTAAAAGGTGTGAAGATGCTGTTCCTCAGAAGGCGGAAGAGTCAAGATGCTGGTCTTGTCCTTGCTGCAACTTTGACCACCTTCAAGAAAAGATACAGCTACACTTCTGGATAGGAGTCAGTTTCAAAATCAGGTTCATTTACAGAAATAAACAAAGTAACGGTAGTAATGATTTTAGGTAATAAAAGTGTGATCACAAATATATACAGCAGGGTTCCAAATTGATTACATTAGGTTGACATTGGTTTAATTACATTGATAACCGAAATGAATGTCATACCTGTATACACACTCCCACAACCAACTCAGTTCACAGGGTAGAGAGGCAGAAGAAATTCAAAATGCAAAATTCAGGCCTCTAGACTCATAACTGGTAAGTTGTATGTTGAAACCCTAGGTGGGGCACTGCTGTAGTATGTTGAGAAAGGTACTTCACTCACACTAGTCAACATTTCTGGCATTTCTGTCTAAGATTTCTGACAATCTCATAATCATTATTCCTGAATTCAATTCAGAAGAATGATATTGCAATGCAAAACCCATGGATAAGGATATCTCACAACTGTTCTGACGAATGTGATAATAAATTGAGTTTGGATCCAATAAGTTCTTAAATATTACATTTTGAAGGCCAGTGAGCTGTTCAAGTTTCTGTGCCCCTTAACATGACTGCCAACAAACCTTAATCCCCAGTGGCAGGAGCTGGGGGAGTATCCCCTTGTGTCTCCTGTTTTGACAACAACACCCCATCCTTGCCCATATGCTATCAGCACAACCATTATTTTGTTTTCCATGAAAAATTACCTTTCATCTGTGCTCCTTTTTCTATGCATCCCTGGCATTTGAGCAGCACTTTCTATTACAAATCTAATTGCACATTCCAGACAGACAAGGGCTCATTAAGCCTTAATTACACACATGTTGTTTTCTACAAACATCTCCATTTGGATTGCTTTGCATTGTAATTGTTCAGCGGGGACTGCAGTCTGAGATTACACAGATTGTCGTGACGGAAGAAGCTAGCTGGAACTAGGTCATGCCTTGTTTTAAAATAATATACCCACACTGTGGAAGTAATACTAACTACTAAGTGAATCTGGGACTCATGTAATATTTACAGTGCACTAATACTGTAGATAGATGGTAGGTTTTTCAGAGCTATTTCTTCACTAGGTTTTCATTTGTGAGTTTCAAATAAAAATCTTGCTAAAAGAGGACAAATTTCAAGGGGCATTTAACTAATTTTCTTTTCTTTCTTTTTTTAAGCATTATCTATTCATGTAAATCAGTCTTTTTTTAATTTATATATTCTTTACAGTTCCAGTAACTGATTTAATTAATTTAGTAATTGCAAAGATAAAATGTGATTAAACCACACTTGAAAACCTGAAAAGGGTTTATTGCACATACTGTTTCTGTACTTAGAAAATTAATCTTTTAATTGGTTGGAGGAAAAAAAATGAAACAGACTTAATATATTAAAAACATAGGTTTCTACAAATATACTTTTAAAGGCATTTAATAAATGATTTAAATGGTTTTTACATTATTTTAAATATTTGTTAAATGTATAACTTGTTTTGATCTGTTTGACTAATTCTGTGGTCCAGAGAAAAGCTCCTGTGTTTTAAATACAGTACATATTGTGTACTGAGGTTTTTTCCACAGGTTTGTTAAGGTCCCTTTCTCGGGTTTATAATGAGGGCAGTAATCAGTAGGTAAACAACACGTCATGTAACTGTTTGTTTTTGTTTCTTTTTTAAGGAATTATGTGTCATTCCATTTGGAAGTAGATGATTCATTTGAACCCTTTCTCAGCCACAGCCTATTTCTTCTAATATTTATTAAACTTTTATAGGATGGGGCTGTTGTTTTATTTTAATTTCCAGACAGATTAATTAAAAACTCTTTATTTATGCAGAACTCATCATTTTTCAATGAGCACTGTCTCATTAAAATAGAAAAGTATGAATGGCGACCAGCAGAAGAACTGGAGCAGACTTTTTGTGTGGTTGGTTACCATAAACATTCATATCTCCTCTCCAAGGAAATCACTTAATACCCATTGTATTAAAATATGAGGGATCATAATATTGCAGTTTTATTTGATTTCCTTGCTCTTAAATGTTCACCCAGTGCCAAAGCTTTAACTGTCAACTTTCAAACAAAGACAGTCTTCAAGCTGTACTGGTTTTGTTCTACAGTTTTACTGTACAGCTTTGTTCTGCAGCGAAGTATCAAAGCACCATTGGAAATGGCCTAATGACTAATCAGAATTCTGAGAAGACACCTAATGTAATTGTAAATTTACCCACAACTGTTTGGCTGTCGTCTTTCACCAACACAACATGAATTTGTTTCCAGCAGCTGAATATCTTACTATGCCATAATGGTACAGCCATGCAGGGAAAATATCTATCTTTACAACATTATTTTATGTAAAAATTACTTTGACATTCAGAACTGCAAATTGTTTTCTACTTTCTATGAGCAAAATAGTATGCATATGGAAAACCAGTTCCCCTTTCTCAAACAGAAGGGTGAGGAAAAGTTCATTTAGATTGATAGCAAAACTTAATGATCTGTTGAAAGAATTTCAATAAAAGTTTGTGTTTATTCCCTCACAAAGTAAATATTATCATGAAACACAGGTGTTGTTTTCTATTGCTCTCCCTGAATTTTGAGAAGGCATTACCTAGGACTAAATTAGAAAGTTTTTACTGTATGTGCAAAAAACAAGGCGATTAAACTCTTCACTCTCAGAAGCAAACTAAATTCTCTCTTCATACAGCTTTTTTCATGGCCCAGATCAAGCATACTAGTACTATTCTGTAATTCTCTTCAAAGCAGACTTCTGAAACCTATGAGGCTAAGTTCATACAGTATGTACTGTTGAAATGTTGATGCTGTAATTAATTAGCTGAGAGGCCACTAAATGATGATTAAAGTTTTATACTGAATCCATTGTGGCACACTCACAGTTCACTATTTTTCAATTTTGTAACTTAGCACAGTTTTTGTGTTGCAGTTTCTAAACTAGAGTGTATATAGAAGAGAATGTGGAGCATTAAAAACTGTTTTTTAAAAAATTCACATTGAACTGTGGCAGGGTAAAAAATCGGCCTTTTTATAGACAGATTGTTTTTTTGTTTTGTAAGAGAAAAAGGGATTTCTTGAAACTTTAAAAAGCCACTACTGCTACTGTTCCCTCTATACTGTATATAATATACTTACAGAGCAGAACTAAAAGGCACTGTTCTGTTCAAAATGGGTCTCATATAATATTTATTTTGCCCAGTATGTGGTAACTTGGTTATGCCCTCCCAAATGTCACATAACATAACTTAATGAACTCTGTAGGTCCTGCATGCAACGTGAAACAAATACATTTATAATTAATATAAGCAACATTACTTGTCATTCACGCAAAGACACTGAATTTTTCAGGAATGTATTTCTGGGATACATGCCAGTTCACAGGAAAGTGTGATTAAATAGTGACAGTTCTGATGTTAACACGCCCTAAGCAAATAACAGCAATGCTGCTGACTTGATCCAAGGTTTTATTAAGTCAGATTATGCAGTACACAGGCCCATAAAACACCAAGCCACAGCAGCTTTATCTATACTGCTGTTAGATAAGGAAAACTGGTCCTGTTCTCTGCTTGAATGGTCAGACCTCCCGGTCAACTAGAGGGGTGTTTGGTGACTCAATCAGGTACCATCCTGAACAAGCTCAAAACAAAATACTTCAGACGTTAAAGCAAGACCAGGTCTGTTAATTTACAGCTGCTTGTCAAACGTTTCTAAGGGTTTGACCACTGCACCACCCATCCCCAATTCCCAACTACAGTACCATCCTCACATTCTACCTAAATTAGAATTAAAAACAACAAACACGGCAATATCAAGCCAAATGCTTCATTCACCAGACAAACAGTTTGTTTTCTTAATATTACTAGTCAGTCCATAGGGGATATTACTCATTATATACATTGTACTCAGCTCTGTTGTTCTCATCATATTTATATACTGTAGGAATGATTGCAATATTGGTTAAAGGGGAATTTTCTTTGCTTTTGTTGATCCTTTTTTATTCCAACTACAGACTTCATTTGTGACACAAACTCGATGCTTAGTGTACAGCTGTTAACAGTTTTAGCTGCCTGATGATGTTCAGTAAAGTTGTATGGACAAAGTTTTTATGTGCAGAGAATTTAACTGACTGAGGGACTAACGCTAGCTGTGCTTATCCATCTGTGTCTTACAAACTCTGGACAGTGGGAAAAGTAAATAATTTATAAAAACAGTTATTTTCAGTTCTTGCAGTTGCCAGATGAGGCTGTGAACACCGGAATCCGATGCTCTCTGTTCTGATGGTCCCAGGCTATGGAAAAACATCTGAGCCCATATTAGACTGTGCAAGTCAGTCAGCACTAATACCACATTAAATCTCACTCTTATACTCTAGTTTAATTTACATTTTAATCTGTCTCTTTTGTTCGATCAAACAAAAATTATATGTTATGCGTCATGAAATGACATACCATGAAAGATGCTATAATGGTTAGATTATGGTTATTGTTGATCGTAATTCCCTTAGAAGAGTGTGCTGTGATATAACAAGCTAAAATATCCATAATATGTAATAAAACACAGAGTGGAATGGTAACATGTGATACCAAGCATGTGAAACTGTGGCAAAGTAAATGGTACGACTGGAAAAAAAAAGCACAAATACAGTAAACACTCATAAGTGTAAAGTTTATATTAAAGTCCCCAATACTCCCAGACTTCATTCCAGCGCCAGGTTCCTGAGGGAAAGGAAAATGGGATTAACCCAAAGATCTTCCCAGTGCTGTGCAGCCAGGGATACAGAAAAGTGAAAGGTTAAAAGCTGAAGGGACTTCAGGCTGAAAGAATTAAAACATATCAAACATAAGAAAGGTTTCCATTCTACCTGCTGAAGCTATTCCAAAAGCAAACATTAAAACTCATGCAAAAGTTATATAAAATTTGAAATTATATTCTGTGGCCAGGGTTTAAAATGATAGGATCAGTGTTAGTTGTGGGTTTTATGTCGTCATCATAATGTCTGAGGGACTGAACTTATCCTCATGTCATTAACTCAATAGCAGCATCCAGTCCACTTCCTTACTGCCGCAACATGGCAGGACAGCAGCCAGTGACTGGAGTGCCTCTGCTGACAGAGAAGAGTGCACTTCATGATTAGGTTCTATGTGTTGAACCAGCCTCCTCAAGTCTGCTGCATATTCACAAACAGCAAATTCTCACTCTTTTGTCACCTTTCTCATTTCAACCTCAGAAATTTGTGTCCAAAATCTCAGCTATTACAATAACGTCCATTCACCACAGACCACTGCTCACATGTAGCATTAGTAGAAATGTCTTATTTTCAAGACTAGCAATTATTTTAAGAAACAGTATACATTGCCATAAACACTACACTTTTCTATGTATGATAGAGAAAGCGGAAAGAGTAATGTAATTGTAAAACCAAGATGTGCAAAGGAGAGTTAATTCAATCCAATAGGTTTTATGAAGGTCTTGCACTAACAGGGAATTGAAACAGGTCCAAGACATTTAAAAGGCATGTGTTATTAAATGCACATTGAATTCATATCTAATCTATTCTCTATATGTGGAGTAAATGTAAGGTTTCCATCAAACAGCACATAAGGGATATGTCTTTCAATAATGAAACAATCCCTGCTAATAGAGAAGCTACATATTATATAATTTATTTTGCAAATAGATCACTAACTGGATTTTCCAGTTTAACAGAAAATACAGATCAATTATAAAATAATTTAAAATCCCTGAGAAGCACAATAATATTTAGGAAATGCTTATAACGTATTTGGACATCCTGGATCTTTCAAATTTTGCTAAACCTGAAATAAATAAATGTTCTTCGTTCACACAGCTGTAACCCTTCCTTAAGAAATAAATTACCAATCTTTTCATTTTAAATGACTGAGAGGAAGCTACTGTAAAACGAAATAACACAGCACAGGCCACAACTGTCAGTTCTGAAAACTCTGTCTGTTCACCTGATGTGTGGAGCCCAGTAAGCTGGAGCGGTGTCACAGTACCACCCACACTTCAAGTCGTCCCAGCACAAAGAGGTACGAATGAGACTGAGGACTGACTCTCTTCACACCCCTTCCCAACCTAGCTGTCAGGGACTGTGTGTGGGGAAATACAAACTAGCCAACGGAGCTCCGGGACTCAGCTACTACAACTTCACAATTCTTAGGAACTATAAAACAACATCCTTTCAAACAGCAACAGTGAACACCTTTGCAAAAAGCTGCAAAAAAGGAGACTGCATGAGTTGAGTGAGGTTACTTTGGCAGGAGAGCGGATGTAGAAAATAACCCACTTTTAACTGAATATGGTAAACAGAGATCACACGATAAAGGGCAGAGTGAATGTAATAGGGCTGTGAGTTACTGCGCATTGCCTGTGCTCACCACAACATCTGATAACAGCAATGGAAAAAGTTCTGGTTTCCTTTAGCATATAATTGGTTATCTTAATGCAATCTACAGTTCTGTTGCTTTTCTTCACAGAATGAAAAAAAAACACTGTAGTTCAGTTATTCTGACAGTGTCAAATATAAATCATTACAGTAAAGGAAGCAGGCATGTTTATTTCTGTCTCTTTTTTGTTTTTAAGGTTTTTTGTCTTTTCTGTTTCAGGAGATACAAAAATCTTCCAACAGCTGTGTAAAGTTTCACGTCTAAGAAAAAGAACAATTAAAAATCCACAGATACTTATTTCCTAATAATGCCTTGCTGTTTGGTTCCCATATGGAGAAAATATTTAATAAGTGACCTTTATTGAGTTGGGCACGGTCTTGTGTCCACATTGTCACAGATCTCTTTTCAGTTTTTTTCTATCAATTAGTATTTTGTTTAGATTTTAGCATTGTGAGAGATAAACACAAGCCACAAAACAAAAGTCAAGGTGCAACGTAAACAGCTCACATCTAACTGATTTAAAATATAGAAAGGGATGCTTCCTAATGTTTACTTTAAAACTTTAAAGTTTTGTACAGAAATTTTTAATAGAAATGTATTGAAGTATCAGGCTAAATAACAGATCATACTTGGCTCCAAAACAGGATGAGTTTTGTGGCCATGCTTTGTTAACAACTGTCCATTTGATAAATGATTCAGGACATGAGGTTCAGAATATCAATAAGATCTCTATTGTAATTTAAAAAAGAAATCCTCTACAATACTGTACTATTTAAACAAGGTCCAAAAGCTGGGAGCAGACGATGGATAAAATAAATGCTGGTCTGTGTTCTACAGAGCAGTTAAATAGAGAGCCAATTCAAAGGAAAAGCTCTGTTTTAACCCCCTCAGTTTTTCATTTCTTTGCATTAATTGTCCATATAACTACAAATTGGAAAAACAATACAAAGTAAACATGACTCATAGTCAACCCCAAAAAAAACCTTAATTGCCAACATGTTTAATCTGTTTTGGACATAAGCTCGACCATTTAGATAGCATTTGATACAAGAGTGTTCTTTAAGAGTAGAGTAAACTTTACAAAAATGTGAATTACCATTGTGCACACATTTTCACTGTAGGTTCCTATTATTCATTTCTAGGTACTGTATTCCAGCTATTTACAGAGTGTTGTTATTCAGTATTCAGTTGGGTACCTCTTTACCATTACAACAGACACTGAACTCATGCAGCATCTTTAAGCTGTGGCAGAGTACTGAAGACACTATAAAACCAAAACAAATAGATTAAAAGGCTGTCTGATGATTGTTTGATTAATCAAATCCTAAAACTGTCATCAGTTGTCAAAAGCAAGTTCTCAAACAACTACTTAAACCCACAAACAGAACTGTGTTTCTATATATCCAAGAGGGAAAGGGAACATTGTTTTAAAAAATAAATTGGTAGATCTACATGTAAACTAAATGTCATCAAGTGTGGACCAGATTAATCTCCTATCTCCCCCAATGACCCTGACAGAAGGGAGAAGGAAGATGAAAGATGATGAATGCTTCTGTAAAATGGACATGAGTAAGCAGTCCATGTGCACCAAACAAAAAAGAAAAAAAACACCCCAATGTGAGAAACGCAGATGAGACCGGACGCGCTCATCTGAAAGCCATTCATAAAAAAACGGTTCCTCGTTCCACCAGGGCTTTCACCAACACACTCAGTTTGTTTTCTGAAAGAAAGCCAGAGCATACTGACAGACGTGTTTATAGATAATGCAGATAACACAAAAACACCAAGTAACCAGACAAAGGTGGTGGGATTTCCAGGTTCTATATGATGTCACTAATGTTGGTTTATGTGGGTAAAACACAGCAAAAAACACAGTGAGGGGGTGAGCTTCCTCTTTTGCTTCTAATTTAATATTAAAAGAATCTCAAGGGGATGAGCTGAGGTCCTCAAGGAAAGCTTAGGGAGTGTCAGGTATGTTGTAAGTCTACAAGAAATCAGAGCTGCGCTGGCGATGTGGCCACAGGTTTTGGACACTTCACATTTGAAGTGAAGCCCAGATCACAACTACAGAACCGCTGTTCAGGCACAGAGGCACAGCACTGGACCCCTGTGGCAGTGGGGCTCCTTGCTTTAGGAGGCAGGGGAACTTAACTACATTCTCACCCCGGCAGCGGGCAGTCTTTTCCCGTCAGGGTTGGGGCACATTGGCAGCGCGCTGTGAAGGAGCCTAACGCCGCGCTCACCTGCGCCGTATCTGGTCTGTGGAGAAAGAAAAAAAGAGAAAGAGGGGGGACTTCAGTCTCAATAACATCGGGTATTTGAAATAAAACTCCTGGCATTGCGAAGCTGTGACCCTTGGCCACAAACTATTTGAAAAAAAAACCAGCACAAACTCTCAGAACTATGCAGTGTTCCTGGAAAACAGTGAGGCAGGCCTGATGAGGTTTTCTCTATCAAAATGATTTTAAATGGCAAAGGTTTATACAGCATAGGTCCACAAGTTTTGCCAAGAGATACTGTACATTTTCATATCTAATTAATTACACAAAATACCATGTACCACATAAAAACATCAAGGTGTAATGCGGTAGTCTTTAGCCCCAGAGAACAGAGACACTTTGACAACATTTAACTTCATGAAAAACTGTTCCCACTGTCTCTCAATAAATGGCAGTTTCTTCTATTATCGCTGCTGTGCGCCCAGTCATCAGTGTGCGGTACCATCTGATTCAAGTTGTTTGTTTTGGAAAACACAAGCTGTTAGGAGTGCAGCTAGGGAAGCTGATGAGTGACAGACTGAAGATCTCCTGCTACACAACTACAGTCCTGTGCCAGAGAGAGAAGCTGAAGTCTCGTTACAGACCAACAGATGAGGTCGCCTTCAGTCCATTGAAAAGATTCAGTTAGCTTCTCTCCACATGACAGCCTTATTCCTACATCTCCTCTTATTCTACACATAACATTTTGTTTCACATACAGTGCTATTTTAAAACAGCTTTTTCTTATGCAAACCTCTTTTATATAGTGACATCTGGTTTCAGGTAGAGATTAGGTGCCCCATATTACACACAAAGGCCAAATATGAACCTTCACCTGTTCTTCCTACAGGTCCTTCCAGTATTAGGCCTTGATTATGTTGACAAACATATTCATGTGCATTATTTATATTTTTGCCACACCCACCTGATTTGGAATAGCTAGCTGTGTGTTTTTTACATCTCAGTTTGGCAGCAAAGGATCCCATGACGGCACACAAGTGAGCCACCCCTGACATTCTCTAACCTGTCACAGACCACACAGCTGCATATATCCCATAATCAGCTCTGAGGTGAGGACAGTAACCACATGCCTTAAAGGGCCCGGGAGGCCACAGGGACCACTGACAACTGTGAGAGGTGCCAACTAATAATAAATAATAATAAAAAAACTTTATTTTAAATAGTGCCTTTAACAGTAACTTCTCAAAATATTTTATAGTAAGAAATATAGATGAGGAGATAACAACATTAGAACAATTACAAACAAGGGTTTAGAATGTAGTAAAAGACGCAAATGGGCAGATAGAGGCATTAATTAAATTAAAGCCTTTCTGATGAAGATGGTTTTGAGTCTGGATCTGAAAGCATTAAGGTAAGGTGATATCCGTGGGAATAGAAAGAATTCCAGAGTTTTAGGGCATAGCAACAGTATTATTTAGATGAGCTTGGGGTAAAATAGGAGACCAGACTTAGACAAATGAATGTTGTGAGGTGAAGAGAGGAAGATAATAAGTCAGATAAGTACCAAGGTGCAAGCCTTGTAGAGCCTTATTGGTGAGCATGAGGACTTTGAAGTCGACACAAAACCTGACAGGAAGCCAGTGCAAGGACTCCAGGACAGGAGTAATGTCATCACTTGCATGGAACCTGGTCAGGGTTCTGGCTGCCGAAAATGGACATACTGAAGTTTGTTCAATGTGGATTTAGATATCTCAGTGAGTAAGGAGTTGCAGTAATCAATTCTAGAGGGGTCAAACCTGTGTTGACCAGGTTTTCAGCAACCACACAACATAAGGTGAGATGGAAGAATGATGCACATGTGGGGCAAATGCCAAGCCAGATCAAATATCACCTCCAAGTTCTTTACATAGTTTATGAGAGGTGCCAAGAAGCATGACTTCAGTCTTGTCACAGTTTAAATGAAGGAAAGTTTGAGTCATCCAGGTTTTTATGTCAGAGATGCAATTAGAAAGTGCGGAGAGAGGCACTTCAGTGTCAGGTTTAGAATGGACGTAGATTTAAGTATCACTTGTTTAGAAATCATAATTCAGACCATGTGACAGCTGACCACGTTGGAACATGTAAATGCTGAATAGAAGGGGGCCCAGTATTGAGTTCTTAGGAACTTAATGAACCCAGCTTCAGAACTGTAACCCAAAGTGTCAGCTATCAGTAAGGAAACATTTAAGATTAATGCCAGAAACAGTATCAAGACGAGAAATTGAGATGTCATGGTTATCAGTATCAAAATCAGTGCTCAAACAATTGTGCACCACCATTTGGGAGATTCTTCCTGCCAGTCACACACTTACTGTAAATTAATGTAAATTAAGATTAACAGCAAGAAATGCATTGCGACTCTTCTGGAAAATGTAACTGCACTGCTGGTCACAACAAGATTTTGACTTGATGTAAGCACAAAGAAGCAGAAACTGAGATTAGGAAAGGAACTGAGCAGTGCAGAGATTTCAGTTTGTTTCAGTATGATATTTGTTTTTCATCCTGAATTTAAATTATTGACATATTGAATCTAATCAAAAACAAACTGGTTCAGGCTCACTTTTATTGCCCCACTAGGTGTACTTATTAAGCTACAATTTTCTCACTTCTCACACTAGACAATCCAGCTTTTACAAACTGGCTGGGGAACCAGAAGTGGGTTTTGTGTGCATGCAAACATGCCCATTTCAAACAAATGGAAAAGGAAAACGTAAAAGATACCTCCATGATCTTGATTTGATATGACAAACGCATAGTGCAGTGCATTTCAGCCCTCAGATACTGTACCATTACTCTGCCAAATAGTTCAAATAAGGATATTTCTCCTGGATCATGCCATTTCACATCCTTTAATGCTCAAACAAAATTGCCATGATCAAAAGCTCTGAAATCCAAAGGTGTCAGTGACAACAAAATAAATAAGGAAAGAAAAATACCAAAGGGCTAAGGAGTGAACGGCCATATAAACGGACATCAGCACAATATGCAGACTAAGCTACAAACTGTAAATGCCGAATGAGAGCCAATGATGAATTAGCCCAGCACAAGATAATGTAAACAAGCTCACTGTAGCACTATATTTAATAGGCCTCTGCACTTAACGCTGGCATGGAGCAGATGTCTTTGCCAGCAGGACTCCCCTGGGAGGCATGCAGTCTGCGAGCTGGCTGGTCATTTACCATGCGCCCTGTCATTGCCATCTCATTCTTTCCAGGCTGAAACAAAAACAGCTCCATCATCTCTTATCTGAACAATTACTGCATCTATTAAAATATGCAACCACCCCCATTACTGTGAAACAGAAACCTAGCCTGTTCCTTTCTTCACAGATTTCTTGTGCTCTGTCAACAGAAAATGACACTTAGAAAATAGCAGAAAGCTAGGGCATTTGTAATAGAGGAATGGGCTTCTAGTAAAGTACTTTTCATTGGTGTTTGATCAAAAATCTGAAGAAAATACAATCTGCAATAGTACACTTTAGTCCTTACCACAGGACAGGCTTTTCTAATGTGGCTAGACCGACACCACTATCTGGACTAAATACTGCTGAAAGTACATAGAGACAGATGACACAGGAAGCAGAAAAAAAACTTTATAGTAGTAGTATAATAATATTAGTAGATATAAAAATGGAAAAATATTTTATAAAAAAATGTCTGTGTTTGTTGACTTGAAATTTCTACATGCAAAACAGAATTGGAACCATCTCTTTCAGCATTGTTAAAGTGAGCTAATTAACATCCATTTTCCATAACTCATAGTAACTGCATGTTCATAAGTCTGAAAGGTGGACCTTGTTATACTTTAATTTCAAATTAATACTGTTGTCCCAGTTAATATTTCTTACACCCAATAATAACAATAATAAAATACAATTCAGTAGAGTAGGAATTTTAAGAATGAAACACCCCTTTTAACGTTAAACCCCTAACCATCAATGTTTATCACATGTTATGATTTTAAAAATATGTTGCCTTTTATTTACACATATCACCACAAAATTGTGCAGGTAATAAATATAGTTGTGCCTTCTAAAACGCAGATATGAAGTGACTGAATAAAAAAGATGTGAAGAGCATTTTGAATACTTTAATACTTAATAGTTAATGTGCTAAAACTTGTAATCCAGGCAGAAATTCTCCAAAAGAACCAGCCATTTAAAAAATGTCAAGGCAGCAGAGTTCAAAATAACTTACTCTTTCAAATTATACTTCACCTACTGTTCTCCGCTTCCTTCATGTGACTGAATCTTGTCTTGTCTTGTGTGAATCTTTTATCTGTGCTCCATTTTTCACATCCTTATTTTAACCTTTTCTTGAAAGCACACTTATTCAGAGTGCTTCAGGCCAAGCTAATTTAATCAAAAACTGAATCCATTGAAGTTTCCAATACTATAGACCTTCTCATACACCAGTATTTTAATATTAAAAATTACCTTTTGTAAATATTGCAGACAGACTCCTCTGACCTAGCTACCCATGAAGACATTCATCTTTTGACATGCTGCAAACTCAATAGCATCTAACAGGTGGTTCAGTTTTAAATGGAGCCCACTGTGCAATGCTGCTTCAGGAATCCAGGTCACATTACCTCCAGTTTTTCTAGGAGTAGGGAAATCTTGTAATAAGTAGTGACCAGTCAATGCTGCTGGCCATTGGAAAGCAATGTCTAGGGTGAGAATACTATGAACTTATGCCATTAATACATCTCCAATTTTCTGTTTAAGTAATGATGTCAACCAAAAATGGCACCATTGAAAGACTGAGACAATACCTCAGGATCACAATCGTCATCCCTCCTCTTAAGGGCGCTCCCTTTCGTATTTTTGTTGATTATGTGCACCTGCCCCATTTTGTCTGTCAATATTAAAGCCTGGTGCTCCCGCTATTCCTGGCTCAGCATTGGGAGATGGACGCCCGGAAGCCCGCCTACCAGCACGTCCAGGAGAGACCTGACGGCATAGGCTTCATCACGGCGTCCTGAACATCTGAGTCCGGGGCTCGGAGCGCCAGGCCTCGTTACCCTGGTTTTTATTCCCTGTTTCTGTTCCAGATCCCGTTCCGGTTTTTAACCTTGTCTGTCTTGGATGTATTCCCCGGTTCTTGGACTCTGGACTGCTCCCCAGATTCCCCCTTTTGGACTGTCTGGATTTGTTTGCCTTCGCCACGCCCCCCGAGCACTGGATCACGGCCGTCACGCCCCCCTGTCTGTCAACCCGTCCTGATGTCTACGTCTTTTCCCTGTTTTCCTTCTCCACTTACTTCCGGATTATACAGGCTTCATAGGGTCCTAAACTACGCTTCAATACCCTGTTCCTAATTCTTTCATCCATATAGCTTTCTCACACTGGAGCAGCGTAACGAGTAGAATCTCAGAACTGAACATATAGAACATGAAGCTTCAAGGTACATGTGTTAAAAAGTCATGATTTATAGCTCCTTAAAAGAAAAGAAGTAAAGATAATACATTGCTAATTTGGTGAAGAAACAAAATCTGGCACGGAGAAATGTACATTTATAAGAATTAGCATGATTCTTTCTTCCTTTTTTCAACAATTTAGCTTCTCCTTAGTGCAGCACCTTATTTTCACACACGGACGTATAGAATGAAGGAAATGAGCAACCAGAGAGCTCCTGAATGCCCATGACACTGTGCATTAATTCACCTTCCACTCACGGTAGCACCGTCACTATGACATTGTTCCACATGAGTAGAAGGCAAGAGCTTGAATCACATTTTGCAGGGTTTTCTTGACAGGAAAATACAGTACACTAGAGGAGAAAAGTAAGGCAACAACAAAATACATAAATCCTGTGGAAATCAATAAATGTGATATACAGAAAAAAACAGCACTGTAATCAAATGCAAATGAACAAATGCTTTGTGAAGATTAAAGTATCAAAGTCTTATCATAAACATAGATTTTGTAAAAGCAACATTTTGTAAACCCAGTAAAGAATAAGAGAGAGTTTCACAGAGTGTAATTAAGTTCTTCTTCACTGTAGGAAGACCCTGAATTAAAAAATAAATTGTCAGGTAAAAATAAGCTTCACTTTTTATTACAACATTTTCTGCCGCACACCTACATTATAAGGAAAACATTATAATACCCATCATTGGCAATTTAAGAATTTTTCAAATCTAAATCTGTTTATACTGATATCTATCAAGGCGCACTTCTATAAGCATTGTCTCAAAATGCTCTAGTACCTTTCACCAGCTCAGTGAAACCTCCAAGTTCTAAAGCTAAGAAGCTCTAAGAAATTACGTCTGTTTAAGACAGCCAAATAACACAAAAGTGGTGTTTCACAGAAGAATAATTCATATTTAACAAACAAACATTAAATAAAAAATAATATATTGGATGTTATTAAAGGTCTGAATTAACAAAGCAACTGTTGTACTTCAAAGACTAAATGAGGAAATCCAAATGCTTCACTGGGCTTTTGCTTCAAATAATTCCTGGATTAGTTACGTTACAATGGGCAATTTGGCTCTCCTACTACATATTCCAGATGATTAGCTCAGAACTCGTAAAGTCTGAATATAAGAACATTAAACCCCCCAACAGGAGGAAAAATCTTTAAAACAAATCCTTTTACATTGCTATAAAACACTATTGTGTTCATTCCCCAGAGAATGCAAAAACATACTTTTTACACTTCCCATTGCACCTGGCCAGTGTCCAAATGTTTGTGACAGTTTTATCCCCAATAAAACTTCACCACAGCTGTAAGAGATATACAGTAATTACAATTATAATTAAAATTACAAATAACAGAATACTTATTTCTAATAATCATCAATGCCCAAACACATTGCTCTAATTCAGGAGCATTTTGCCATACACTAATAAGGCCCAGTAATAATCTGATAAATACTTATATTTTAATGTAGTTTTGTGCCTTGCTGAAGGAATGCAGCGGTTTCTCCAGGAACCGTGAGCTTCAAAACACCTACTGTAGCTCTTATACTCCAATTCTGGAGCTGTGAAAGTGTCTGTCCATTCACTGGATGTAAAAATTCTCCACATTTATCTGCACAGACATTTCCTAACCATGGCCTAAGGGTCTTTTTGTTGAAAGCCAAACGCAGTGCTAAAGTAATTTAGCTTTGCAATCTGCTGTGAGGGATCTGGCTACTGGCATCCCTGCTTTCCTGCTGAGAGTGAAGTAACTGTAATTCTGCAAAGGCTTCAGAAATTTCAAACTATTGAGTCAAGCTGGGTAATGGGTTGCATTCAGAGTGCTCGGTGATCCCTTTATAGTGAAACACTTGTAACCCAATTATAATGCTATACAGTGTCACTTCTTATTTTTTGTTAATGAACTAATGAGACTTGAAGCAGTAGATTCTGAAAACTCTGTTGCATGAAACATATAAAATTCTGGCAAATGAAAGACCATAGGTGAGCAATGGACTTATTTGTTGGGACAGTATTACACAAAGAGAAAGAATCCTCAAGGTAGAGAGGGAGTATTTTAATCTTCATAATATTATATGTATTAGTATTTCCTGGATAGTTGTCACTTGGGAAGGGAACTGGCAGAAGGGAAAGGGGAAAAGGTAGACATTCCATTAGAAAGATCTGTTGGAAAGAGGAATGCATCCTGGGATGCCTATTTGCATATGCTTTGCATCCCCTTTGTTGGAGCACAAGGATGGAAAAATCACTCTTCTGTGCAAAGGCCATGCATGCTCTGCACACAGAGCTGACTCCCAGAGGAGATGATAGGGGGAAGTGTATCAATTTTCAAGAAGCCCAACATTAGGGCAAACACACCTTCATGCTTTCCTGAAATATGGTTTTCAATGAAGGCCTTTATCTTGCAGGTAACCAGGAAATGTTCGGTTAGCCTTGTTAGTCAACTGACTTTTGGTTGCAGACTTCCTTTTGCCAGGAGACCAGAGATTGTTCACAGATGGCAACCAAGCATGGAATTAATCAATTTTAATGTAGCAATTCAGTGCAATTAGTATGACTTAACAATAGAAATTGCCACTGAACTTCTACGCCTAGCAAATTTTGACCCAAGGCTGACTAGGTTAGGTTGTGTAAGGCTGTGGTAAAATGTGTAGGAAGAAAGTACATTACTTAAGCATGCTCTATTTAATTAAAAAACATATCATCTGTATGTTAGTTCACTTAAGGGGGATAGAATAAGAAGACTGTGGAAATGGATTGAAACCGGGAACATTAAAGTTTTTGCTTCTTTTTATTTGCTGTATCTAATGTTCCAAAAACAGCACGATGTTGATGTGTTAGCAATCAGTTTGGATTTCACCACATTACTGCACTGTTACATTTTATAATACTGTATCTAAAGTCATATAATGCATGTTCCAAAGTGGTTTCCTAAAAGGAATAAATTCAAACTTTATTGCAACGATTTAATTCCTAGATAGTTTTCATGTAGGTATTCTGACCTAAACACGTTTTATTTATAAAGCACACTACTGTACTGTATGTTTGTCGCAAACAGACTTAGGGATTAGTTCTCCAGATCTGTCTTAGCCCTGCATTAAAGTAATCTGCTATTTGTATGTTTTTTATTTCCATCAGATAGGAACAACCCAGTTTTTTTCCTATCTACTTAATGCCATCTGCTCTTTGTGTCATTCTTAGCAAAATCTAAATTTCACAATGCCTGGGTTTTGACTTTCTGCCATTGCTGTGAAGAAGAATAGCGTTAGCTGGCCTTCTAGAGGGAAGCTATTGTGCTTGGTCCACAGGGAAGCTATAAATTCCACTCGCTATTACTAGAAATAATAAAGGATATTGGATTCTGTTTGGCAGAACATTAGAGCCATATGCAAGCAAGGCCTTACCTGCTGGGGCAGCTTTCATCTCATTCATCGTGGTGCCAGAAAAGGGGGTGCTGTGCACACTCTGTCAGATTAGTAAGGCCTGTCACGGAATCTGATCGCATTTGAAAGGATCTCACACAAAACTACACAGAGTGCAGCACCACACAAGTGATTTGCCCAGAAACACAAGACTCTTAGCACATGGGCTGCACGGTGTAGAAATCTTCACAGAGAGTAGCTTCTACTGGCACCTATGCCAGACTCTGGGCTGTGTGCTATTGTTAGGATTAGGACAGTGGATAGGACCCTGAAATGGAGACAAATACTGAAGAGCACACAGGCTCTACATAGGTTTTATGGCCACTGTCACACACAGGAGGTTATCTTTGAGGAAAACAGTCAGGTATACACAGAGCAGAGCAGCGAAGCTACTTGCACAAAGATCCTGACAACATGCTCACAAGAAAGCAAGAAAACAAGAAAACTTGCCAATCAAAATTAGAAAGAGAACCATTCAACCTGCTGTACAATGGGGGAGAAAGTATTCCAACTTATTTTTAAAGCCGGGTGTTACTGTGTCTCTATCAAAACAATGCACTATGCAAAACGTATCTATCATAGTATCTTCTGTACAAAATTACTGTTCACATTCATTAAGTAATTCACAAATGCAAATCTATAAATGACTCTTAAATTAAATTGGACACATAAAACAGCATAGGGTATATTTTCTGTCAAAGAACAACAGCTGCATATGTACTAACAGCATAGCAAAATTTTCCTTTCACCATTGCAGTGTAAAATAGCTCAGAGCAGTAAAATAGCTCATAGATAGCTGTAGAGTTTTTGGACAGCATATTATTTACAATGTCTTCCACCTTGATGCAATGTAATTCACTGCATTATTCTTTGAATCAACTTGATTTTTCCTCCAGTGACAGGAAAAAAACTGGTGAGCAAATTCAAATGTACTTTACCTCATTCTGTTTTCTCATGCCCTGTACTGCAATGAAAGAGCTTTTTATTTTGACATTATTTGCTAGCTCTTATTCACAGTAGGCAACAGTAAGTGTCAAAGTGTAAATTAGTCGAATCTATCCAAACACTTTAACAGATATTTGAGACAAATTTAATATGTGTTAAACCACTTACTCACTAGCGAGTTCCAAGTTTCAGTGTGTTAATATAACTGTAATTATTAGCTTTGTTGTGACAGTTTTGCAAATTCACTCTTTGACAAAATTGTTCAAAAGAGACTTGCATCTTTGTAATTTTGATGCACCAACACTTGCTTAAATAGGAGCTGACTGCTTGCATGGCATCAGCATCCATCAGAAAGGCATGGCTGCTACTCGGAGGCACACATTCAGTCTTCTCTCCCGACCTGACTGCCTGCCTCTGCCGTGAGATTTCAAAAGCAGATGTCTCGTGTTGTACAACACTACAAATTACTGGTGCTGTTGACTCAAACATCAACAAAAGCTGAAACTATGGGAGATGTGTAAACAGAGAGCAGAGCAACGGCCTCAGTGGAACCCACGGCTTATCGGGGACAGGCTGGCAGCTTGTGCTCCTGCTGCTGCTCCTGCTGCCGTGGGATCCTTCCAGCAGCTAAAACACAAGTTCTGTGTCCATATGCCTCACCTGGCCCCAGGACTGCTGAGGTGCCGCTCCAGATTGTGAAACCAGAAGCACTGAAAGAGGGGCCTGGATAAACCACTGCTACATGAGGACTGAAAAATTTCTGTGAGAACTGTGTATGATGGCAGCTGGGCCTGGCAGACAGCACACAGTTAATTATACTTTCCCTGTCCCTTATATTCCAGAGGGCTGATAAGATAAGGAGTGGGAAAAGTTCTCATGTGACTGACTGCACAGTGACCTCCCAGCTGAAGAGTCTACCAAGCAACTCACTCCTATAGCAATAATGCATGCTCTGTGGCCAGACCTTGATGACACATGCTACAATTGTAAAGTCACTCTGAGTCACGATTAACAATTCATGGGCTACTAATATTTAAATTGTTTCTTATTTAAAAAGTATAAGTATAAAGATGATTGGAAATAAAGATATAAAAATAAATGGTGATCAAAAATCTAAGTTTTACCTATTGAAGGCAAATCCAATTGACTGATATTGCACTGCAACTTCTAATTTAATATCGCACGGTGCTGTGTAAGACTCTGAGGGGGGTTCATCACACTGATATTGTGACAGTTCAACAAGTCAAAGAAAATATCCTAAACTACCCCAAAATTATGCAAATTCCTCAGTATAAATTCTCAGCATTGTAGGTAATTATAAAGTAGAAATCTTGCTAATAATCTTGCTACTAGTACAGGTTTTAATTTTTTCAAGAAAAATAAAATAACACATTAGCACAAATTGTTTTCTTGGGGGTCTACCTACTTTACTTTACTGGGGAGAGGAAACAAAACAAAACAGAAGAAGCATTGTTTCAGGTCATCTACATATCCATGGAGACAATTAGCAGATAATGTGCATCTGTCAATATGATTTACCTTCATTAAATAAAACTTGATTTTCTGTGATCTTGTCGTGTGAAATTTGCCATGATATTCACTACATTTTTAGAACTCTATAACGGCATCACTGCCTGTACGTATACAGGCCTTGATTCAGTACCGCACTTTCTTATGGGCTGCCTGACGACCAGTGAAACTGTAGAACATCAGTATAATGCTGTATTAGGCTACATTTCATTTTTACACAAAAGCAAGATATCTACATTGCACTATTTGCAGTATCCACCCCTTTTTTCCTTCCCATAATTATTTGCGACACAGCATGCTAAGAAATTTTCTCGTAACAAACACTGAAGAACTCGAATTGCACTTGTTTTATTTTTCACATCTCACCTCAGAGACTTGTCTACAGAGTCTAGAAGTTTCTGTAGTTTGAATCTTAGTAATTCTTTAATAAGACAGCTGCACATCATTAGATAAGCCTGGGGGGTAAAAAAGAAAGATGGAAAAACAACAGTAGGAATGTGCTCACCCCAGCTGACATGCACGTCCTTGATCATATCTGTCTGAAGACAAAGTTGTGTGGGATTAAAGCTGAAAAGTGTGCAACAGCACACATTCTTCAGGTTTCATTTCTCCTGTTCTAATTCCCTAGTCCTGTATGAGGATCATTGGCCTTTTGTGTACTATAGAGGTTTACTGTAAAATTAAAACGCAAAAGGCCCCAAACTGAACTTAAATAATTGATCTGTAATCAGTTATTTTTCTATCTTATTATTTTGATGGAAATGTGTGCAAACTGAAAGTTGCTGAAAGTTGTTTGTGGGTAAACAGTAGCTGGGCAGAGCAGCTTTCCTAACTTGGATACATGGATGCATACAGTACAGTGGTTTAGCTGGACAAGAAGACACTCATATTGTTTTGCATCCAGAACATCTGGCCTGTGCCACAGTTTTATTTTACTGTTTCAGTAAGAGTAAGAAATGCAGTGCTTTGCCTGGGAGGTATCTCCTTTGAAGAGCTATTCATCACCTCCAAATATAGTCCTTACACCCTCAGTCAGCCGCTTGGAGAATGTGCCAGCTGACTTGCTGTCCACAGAGTACCAGAATTACGTAATGAAAGTACTGAGATTGCAGAGCCCCAGTAAACATCCTCATTTTTAAAATCTACAAACAGGAACTAGTGAGAGTCTTTATCAGCTGCATTAAAAACCACGGCAAATGATTCATCTTTTCACTTGTGTAATTGCAACCCAACCAATGACAGAATTTGCACTAGATTCTGTTACAGTGACAAAATCTGCCAAAAAGATGTGATCTTCCAATTCTAAAACGCCATCAGGAGTATGGGTCTAAGATGATAAGTGCAGGCAGTTTATCTATGTATACACACAAAGCCTCCAGGAAACACGTGCTGCCTTCTTCAGAACAGAGAGACAAGTGAACTGCATTAAGTCGTATTTCTGAATTAAACTGATGTGAACAGTTTGCTTGTCTGCAGAACTTTGTAGATCACGGTAAAAGGATTTTCAGGCATTATTCTGAGGACAAAATGAGTTTCAGTTCTTCATATACACTGTAAATCATATAATTCCCCAGAAATTCCTCTAGAAGGTAATAACTTAGGTTCCAGGTGACACAATTTGCAGGCAGATAGAGTACAGTTACACAAAAGGTAATTAAAAAATAATAATTAAACAGAAGACATTTAAATAAAGAGAAAACACATGCCTGCATTAAAATACATTAAAGAACACACATGAACAAACTTCATAAAGCTGTAACATTCAAGATGATTAACAGATTGAAGGGACGGGCCTTACAAGTACCTTGAGTTCAATAAGAAACTCATAGTGGTTAACGATAAGATAAATGGCCCACAGCCTAGGATTTTAATGCACACACTCCTTCCCTCCATTGTTACTTCCACATCAAAAAGCTTAAATATGATTTTTTTGCTCTATTGTTCTCTAAGCTGCTACAGAGAGATTTGCTTTTCGATTTAAGAGCTCAGCTACCGGTAAATGTAATGTTTGCTTTGGTGTCTGTTGGGGGAGCCCCAGGAGCACCAGCCTGCAGACATTATCTTCACAAACACACAGTCAATGTTTCCTGTGACCACAGGCCCGCAGCCTACTGTATTGAATGAGCCTGAAGAAGCATGAAGAGCTTGGACTCCAGAAAATGTCTGAGGCTCGCAAGTCAGAGAACTCAGAGGAGAGAGGAGAGGACCACTCTTGCTTGGGCACCTGGGCATCTTAATAACCTCTGTAGGTTCGGCCTCATCTGTACCCCTGAGTTATTCAGAACTCTGTTTTTTGTTTTATGCATGAAAGCAGAGTTTAAATAATTCTTTTCAGTGGGTATACCACTTACAAATTCAACAATAGCAGATATATTGTACTTTCTATGTTTAGACTAATTTATATATTATGTCATATTACATTCATTAAAACACAATTTAATGTTCAATCAATTGATCCAATAGATCCCTCTCTCTAGAACAGACAAAACATATATTTGTTAACAGACTTTGTTTTAGAGACTAAAGCAATATGTGGTTGAAAAGGTGTTACAACAATTAAATTTTTCTCAGTGTAAACCACTTTTCTAGCTGACAATGTACATATTGTGTCTGCAAAAAGCAAATTGCAAAACGTTGCTCATGTCTAAACTTGACTATACTGAAGAAAACTTCTGGAAGCACTGCCTTTTGGTCCTGTTTAGTCAGTTTCTTCTGCAACTATCATATCTGAGAACAGGGAGCATCTGTGTGAGAATGACGGGCACATTAAAATGGCACATCTTGATTTTTTGAGCCAGCTTTCATTGAGAATGAGGTACTTCTTGTTTCACAATGGATGCATTGTTCACCTCCCACCCATGCCCACTGAAAACACTAATGCATCTGCATATATTTCTTCTTAATCTTTATTTCTTCCCCCAAATTGCCTTCCCTCATGGATGACGCGAAGGGGTCAGCAGCAGCCTTGTTCCACACTTAAGGAGGAGAGAGAGTGTCGGGAGTCACACAGCTCTGTGCCAGCTCTCTAATGAGCCTGTCAGGGTCCGTTAGAGGCAACCCCTCCATTTACTGCCTGCAGCCTGCAGACAGCTCTTATTAGGCGGGTAATGGCATGCCACAGGGGCAGATTAAGCAGGCACTGTAGAAACCCTCCTATCATATTTTCATTTATCTGTTGTGATGTAATAAAGCCCCACTTCCTAGTAGACAGTATTGGTTATTGTATTGGGAGAGGCAGGGGTAAATAAAATACATACAAGGCTCCCAATATGTTGGGAGTTGCCAGTCAACCTGTGGCAATCCATTTCTATATTTCTATGCAGAAGTTTGCTACCACCAGATTTTCAGTTCTATAAATGAGAATTATCATGATCAATAAAATGAACAGGAAGCTGGTCGGTCAAAGCACTGCATTGGAGTGGATTGGAAGGTCCAATGGTTCAGCGGCCCAGTTCTAAATTAACAGCAAAAACTATACATAAAACTATACATGTGGATAGATTTGTACACATCTTAGCAAAGAAGTTTACTTTCTCAGAACATCATCTTGAAGCATCATAAGAACAAGAAGAAGATACTGCCCTTTCAAATATATGCATGCCACACACACCCACACACATAACACGGGATCAGTTAGGTGTCAGCAGAGATTGCTTTATTCCAAAATATATCTTGCCAAGCACATGCATATTTGGTCAAGCAAATTAGCTGTGTGTTAAGGAAAACAAACTGAAACAGGAAGAAAAAGCTTTTCCTGAGTTTCCTGTCAAATGTATGCTGGGGTTAAAAGGGTATAAACTAAACCAAAAAAAAGTATCTTTCTCTCTTGACATAAGCTCATGATGCCACGCAGCCAAAAGATACATAAAATACAAGAAACCATAGCAGTGATGTCCAAACCTTTAAATGATCTGCCTTTGAATCAACCAGATACAGTATATCTACTGTATCTATCTTGAATTCTTGAGCTGAGCAATCATGAGTTCAAAAGACTATCCAGTGGTAGAGCAAACTGTGGGGACACAATAAAGCTGGGTGTTGATGTGAAAATGATCACATCATTTTATATGCTTATATCTATTATGTACCCTACTAAAACAGTAATTATGTATCTGTGCACAGGAAATAATAAGGCCCAAAGAAATGAGGTCAGAAGAATTCTATATTCACTAGATTCAAGACTAGTCAAAGAGTTTAAAAGCCTCACTGCAAGTTGTCACAACACATCACAATGTTTTTCAGGCTAGTCCTATGGGACAACTGTGAGGGCAATCCTTCTAGCAGCTGGAAGTTACGAGCTTCCAAGCAGGTCAAAGCCATCCATTAACGACATAACACTGGTTACAAGCAAGAGCGATCCGAGGATCTTATCCAGCCACTTCTTGAAAAATGCCAGACTTTCAAGCTTCAGCAACATGGCTGGGTAGATTTATTCCAGGTTTTCACAACCTTTGTAAAACAAAGCACCTGCTGTTCTAGGGTTGAAATGCACTGCAATTCCCACTTGTGTCCGCTAGTTCATATAGCTGATTCTGAAGGAGTCTACCGGGGTGACTTTGTTAAAAACTGAGGATTCAGAAAACTTGAATCAGGTCTGCTTCTTGACTTCAAGACTAAAAAGATTCAATTATTTGTGAGAGAGAAGAATATTTATTTAACTTAAGGAATGAACACACTGCCTTTACCATATTTCTGAACATTTCAGTTTATTCTTGTCCATTTATTCAATTAATCTTAATTTTTCAGGTGAAAGTGTCTGATAAACTGTCTGACAAACACATTTAGAATGGTAGGTAGCTCCTCCTGTGCAATGTGTAACACTGTTTTCTAAAAAAAAGTGAGAAAACACTCAAAAATATTTATCAGCTCCACCAAATCCCTTAAAGAACAAGAACAAAATTGAACGTTCAGACAGGAAAGAGTTAAGTCTCTTATCTCTGGTCTCCAGAAGAAATTCCTAGTAGAAGCCACAGTCCACTGATTTCCTGCTTTCTTACCCAATGCCCTATTTTTACTTTCCACTCTAGAATACCACTGACAGCTTTTTCCTTGTCACTGACACATTTCCTGCCATTTTAACTTTGACATTTATGTTCTCAGCTAGTTCTACAGCATTTCAAACAGCTCCTTTTCTCTGTAAACCTCTGCTGAGCTGATCTCATTCAAGTTGCTCTTTCTTTCCTCCCCCCTCTCTTGTTTTCATTGCCCGTTTGCTCTTGTTTTTACACTTTGGGCTCTCATTGTAATGCATGTGCACAGGCACTTCCAAGCAGGATCACGGGCAGCAGCCAGCGATGCAAATTGATAGAGACACAGTAGTTGCAACACGACATTGGATTGGGTATGTTTGAATGAGCTGTGCTACTGTAGTGGTGTAGAACACTGACTAATGGCCGATGACCATCCATGGTGACTGACTACATTATCTGTAGCATTCAGTAGCCAAGAGGGTTTTAGCAACTAAGTGTGAAAGCTCTACCTCAAATCATGTATGAAATATACAGTATGCATTCTATCCAGATACGTTTAATTATTTAACAAAGATTTATTCAAAGTTATTCTGCAATAGAGGACACTACTGATGTCTTGCTGTTGTAATTCTTAAGGATCATCTCTTAAAGCCATCAGTGTCTTCGGAGATTTACTTGGCGCATTCCTTCCTTCCATGCTGTTGGTGTCTGCAAGAGGTCCCTGTATTATACTATAATTTGCCAGGTGGCCTAACTGGATTTTGTTAGATTTGGTATAGAAAAACAGGATTTGAAGCCCTTTATGTCCAGCGATTCCC
Organism: Atractosteus spatula; assembly: GCF_055471065.1. Taxonomy (NCBI): domain Eukaryota; kingdom Metazoa; phylum Chordata; class Actinopteri; order Semionotiformes; family Lepisosteidae; genus Atractosteus; species Atractosteus spatula. The sequence goes on from NC_142724.1 coordinate 15,568,418, forward strand.
CATGGTCAGACTTACCAGCAGAAGAAGAACACTTCAGCATACCTGTTAGGTGGATAGAACTACTGCTTTATGATTTTGGGGGGGAGTGAACATGAATTTTAACTGCACAGACGTGAAAGATAAGTAGATTTCCAAATGTCGTAAGTACCAAAGTATTGAAGCATATTAAATTAGTATTGTGCATATTAATTAGTGAACATCCATATTAAATTCCAGGTAACCATAAAACTTCCATAGCTGCTGTTCAGTCTCAAGAAGAGGCAGTCTTGAGTGCAGGAATACTCATTCTCCATGACAGACTTTAAAAATAAAATTAAATAAATAAAAGAGGAAAACAATTATTTTCACCATTCTTTTAACGTCTGTGCAGTCACTCAGTCACTTTAATAGCTTAAGGGAAAACAAATCTTGCTGTGGATGCATGCAATTCCAGAGGCATAAAAGCTGAAATTGGTTTACAGAATCTGTGGTGGCAATCTGTTCTGTCAGTTATTTGTGGGTGGGCCAGTGTCTCAACTGCTTCCAGCTAGATAATGTCATAAATTAAACCCTTCAATGAAGAAGAGACAGAGAGGCTCAGAGGGTTTAGTGTAGCAGGTTAATAATGACAAATTGAGGTCACTGAAGGGTTAAAGGTCAGTGTTGATCAGCCAGAACCCTTGAGAGTGCAGGAAAAGGAAGTGTGGAGGGTGCTGTTCCAGATGCCAGTAGGCCTGTGTAAATGAATGCTGGAGTTCAGTCATTAGCCCTAGATGTAGAATTCTGTATTTTGTACAAATTAAGTATAAATTAAGTAATTATCAGCAGGGCACTGTTTTGTAGTACACACAGGTCCTGAATTAAATTTAGTGAAGAATGATAAAAACAGCTAACAGTGGTGCAGTGTGGGTAAACAAAAGTAATATATAACAGCCAAAAGAAGAGAGAAGAACATAAGGCCACACCCAGTGTTCCATCCCGACTGCCAATTGCAGGTGTAATATACTCATGAGGATGGAATAAAATAAATATGGCATTTTATTATTTGAATTTGTTTAAAAAAACAAAACTTGAATCTCTATCATGTTTAATGATTTCTACAGGACTTTCTGCTTTGTTTTCAAAGTGTTAATTACCTTCACAGATATTTGTGACTTTCCAAATATTATTAGTATATACAGTATTATTAATAATATAACTAAATACCTGTCATAGGAATATATCTCCCAAAGTGAATCGTTTATAAAATCTTACTTACTGTACAATGATGTGCTTGCAAGTGTTTTGGAGAGAATGGTGCACTGTAATAATTGTTAGGTTCAGTGTTGTGCTGTCCTTTTTTCATTGGGTCAGTAAGCATATGGAAAATCTTAATATTGTATTCCCCTGCAAATCCCCATCAATTGACAAAAATACCCTCTCCACTCTATGTCAGAAAGACATGTTTTCAAGTGCCATTTGGAGAAAGACTTGTTTCACATCCCTGAAAGATTAAGCTCAGTTACGCCTTGTCCACTTGAATGTAGCCTTCCTATGATGCCTCTTTGCATCTTTGCAAATATCAAAGGAAAGGCATCAAAGATGCCACAATTGCCATAGACGTTTGACTTTTTCACAAACACTAGGAAAAATAATGATTATCTACGGAAGAGTAAAAAAATAAACACTTAACAAATAACAACATCAGAGGTATAGAGGATTAAGAGCATGGTGCAAAGCTCTGCTATCTACAGTAAAAATGCAAAACATTTAGAGCAAAGCTGGAGAAAAAGATTTCACATTTTAAAATATTTTTCTGTTGGTATTTTTCCTCTCACAGAAAATCAAATGTCCATAGCAAATTCTAAATTCTTAAATTGAAAGAGTCTTCTCCACATCTCCTCTCACATTTAACCTTTAGCACTGCGGGCCTGATTTTGTAGACTTGGTAAAGAAAGTCAGTTGTGGTATAATTCATCAGAATGCTCTCTAAAAGGTCAGATTGCTAAATAAATAACCTTCATAATATCAATACAAATGCACTCCAAAACAATGATCTTAAAAGAAAATTTCTGAGTTGAGACATTGCAGAAATCAGATCATGCTCTCCAACCATGTTCCATCTTCCAAAAAGAAGGACTTGTTTTTAAATAAAACAAATAATTATATTGCCGCACCTTGTAATATGCAACATCTGTTGGAGCTGTGCTTTGTTACATAATGTTGTCAATGAAATCCTATCTTTTTAGCATTTCTCACAAACAGCGCATCAGGAGGTGCAGTCATTGCACATACTGTATACAGTATGGTACGCTGCAATGATTCTGTTATATCCCCCAAAAGTAGGGAAAAATATCTGAGACCTGCAATGTACTGTGAGATGGTGTTATTAATTAAAATGAAGTTACTGTTAGAATAAAAAGATCCAGTCCGCCATATTTATTGTGCTGGCTTCATAAACTTGTAGAATAATTGAACTCTGCCCCTTTGGCATTCTGACTCCATTTAGTCAATATTGAGTGGTCTTTGATTGTAAGGAGGCATAAATAACATACTTGTGTCTTCTCTCTCATCAAAACTTCTTAAATATGGCATTTTAATAACTGAAGCTGCAGCTCCTTTTTATTGCATGAACCTCCTGTTTCCAAAAGACAATCGTTCATTATGGCACGGTATTCCACAGCTTGAGCAACGGAGTGAAAACTCTGCAGTAAAAACAGATTGCTAGTTATTAAAATCCTCAAGTGTAAAGAAATTTCATTATTTTCTGTTTTCCCAATGAGAAAATAAAAAAAAACCATCAGGTTCTACATACCAGAAATGTAGTACCTATATATTGTAAGTATAAAACAGCCCATTTAATTAAAAAGATATATTTTGATACTTAGTTCAAATACATTACAACTGATTGTTCTTTCTAAACCTTACAGCTATAATGGAAAGTAAAATTTTGCATTGATTTAACCATTAATTGCTTTACCAATTACCCTTTTTTAATGGATCAGTCACCTAACTCTGTAAATTAATTTCAAAGAAAGAAGACAAACAGATATGTGTAATATTCGTAATGAAACTGAAAGTTCCAATTTTAGTTATATCAATTCATATTCAATTCATGGTTGACCATTCAGTTCAAAATAGTAATGTAAAATACTTTTAGAGCATACTGTACATAAAAGCACTGACTGATAATAATTTTCTCACAAGATAACATCTGGTAATTTACCAGTTGAAAAAGCCAAAGGAACACAAGTCAGCAATATGAAGTCTTTCAGTTGCAATTCTGAAATCAGTAGAAATAAAACAATATAAATATCAACTAAAGATAAGGGTGAAATGTATACAGCCTCTTGTAAGCTTATAAGGACTCACTGCCAAAAGGGTAAGTTAGTGCAAAAATTCTGCTTCCTTAACATGGTCTATTGCAAACCTAGGTTATCCTCTCCTCTTTACTACTGAAAAAATAAATGAGTTTATCACACTTTCAGTCTATTCTGCAATAACACTTTGATGAAATGAATCACTCACTTCCCCAATAGCTGCTGCATGAATGTCACTAATGACAGAGATATGTGTTGTGTGTATTTAATTCAAAATACTGTTAGCCACTGTTAGTGTGTTCTCACCCATTTAACTGCATTCTTCAACTTACACCCATAGATGGGTTGTCATCCGAAATGGCTACGCTGTCAGAAGCGAGACCTTGCACACATTACTGCCAATATGCACTCCAATCTCATTATAGCTCTATAATAAGAGGGCCTCTGTTCTCACATTAGCTCTCTCTAAAGTGCCTTAGCCTCTCTGCAGTTGCTCTGCAGAGTTTACTTTGTAAATCTAGCGCTAACCTTTATCGCTCATCTACTTCATTTTTTTATATGTTAATGGACTGAATCATTCATTCATCCTTCATTTTTTGACATGACCTGTCATTCAACATCTTGTGCTTTTGATGACAGATAGTTAAATAATTCATTGAATTTATATAATGCTTTTCATCCCGAAGGATCCCAATGTGCTTTACATATAGAAGGGGTCCATGTACTGTATAGCAGCCATAATGTGTCAGCAGCTGTTCCACTACATATTGAGTCAGGTGGAGAACTGAGAAATTCCTACATTAATTGAATGAAGAGGGAAGTTTAGAGAAGTCTGACTATGCAAGCCGGTGGAGCTCAGTCTAGACACCATAGTTAACACCTGTACTCTTTAAAACAAAATCACTGAGCCCCTGCTTAGCTTCCCTCCCTGACTTTAAGGATGCCCAAGCAAGTCAGCAAGCGATCACTTGTGCCAAGGATGAGTATCTCCAGTCCCTGAGAGTCCATGAGACCTGGCGGGTTTGTGCCCTAAGAACAGCCAATCCACCCTGTGATGCATGAATTTATGGAATAATTATTATTTTACAACAGGTGATTGACATATTATCCTATTAATGGATTCACTTCCATAATCAGGATCAACGGTGTTATTATTAATACCAGATCATACCCCCAACCTACATCATGCTACTGTATTTCAGCTCCCCCTGCGCTTTCTGGTGTGTGTCCGATCTTCCAGGAACGATTCCACGAAAGATGCCCGAAACAGATGTTGGCATGCAAGGAAGACTCTCAACAGTATCATTTGATTTTGTACAGTTATAGAACAGAGAAAAAAAAAAGCTGGAATAAAAAATTATGATGACAAAATAATTTCTGACAAAAATATGTCACTTTCCCATCAGTAATAATAAGTAGTAAATTAATTTCACCATTGTATTTTTTAGTGCTACAACTTTGCTCCATTTATTTAGTTTATGCATGTGTAATGACTTAAATGAAGGTTTGACCATTATTCAGTAGAACTCAAGATGGAAATGGAAAATTGCAGATGGCCAGCTTAACCATGTGTCATAGAAGGAAAAAATGTTGCACTATTCATACAATTCCACAAGCACAGGCCTCAAAAATACAAGCTCTTTGTACAATGCAGTAAGTTTATAGAGCAGGCATAAAACTAAAAAATACAACTCCATGTAAAAAATGGTTTTAGAAATATTCCCACAATCCAATACTAAGCTCTCTTTGCTGTGAAAGTTAACTTGTTCATAGAAGGAGAAGCTGAGAATCTTAATGCATGAAAAAGAACTCCTGAAACAGTAATTGAATAATTGAGACGATCAAAGATGTCAATGAACTGATAAAGCTATCCATCAGAAATGTAGCAGCATCTGAAAGCTTCACTCTTCCACAAACAAGTATAAGATGTAACGTATAGTACCGAGTGAGATTCCTATTTGGAGCAGGCTTATTGCTGCCATCAAAGGTGCACCAATCTGAGTTACAGTATATGTCCTTTGCAAGATGTGTGATTTTACATGTTGTGCTTCAGGCTTAGCATGGACACAACCCTTACCACAAATAAGCAGCTTCTGTTAATGGATGGATGGACAGACTCTATATCTGAACTATATTTTGGAAGGAAACTAAGATTTAATATATTGAAAACCATGACCAGTTAACAGCAGACAAGTTTCTGTTATATTTAGGATGACCAGAAGGCCTGGACTGTTCAGGTGTTGCTGACTGGGTGTAACACAAAAAAATAAAGAATCTGACGGACTGACGGATTCATGCAGCCCGTGTGTACAGCTAACAATAAAATAACTTGCTCTGTTGAAAAAGAGTAGATTTTGTTTGACCTTGTCATGGAAACCAATGGATTTTATCATAATCACACTTCTTCTAAATCTGTACAGATTTGTGCAAGTGGTTCCTGTATCACAAATGGATTGTGGAAGAAGCGTTAGAAACAAGATCGGCAGATAGGGCGTTGGCTGCAAGTGACTAGGTTTAGAGTGCCATTACATAAATGCTGTGGTTTGTACGCTAATAAAAGGGCAAAATGTTGGCAATAAAAACATAAAAAGGCAAACAGGAACCAGCCTGAACCTGACTATCTGTGGGGGATAACACTCAACTACAACAGCTGTCAATAGATTTATCTCTTAATAACTTTGTTTTTTGTTGAAGATGGGGGGGTTCCCTTGGTAAGCGAAGTGCATTTCATTTCTTCTCTGTTTATCAAAGGCCTTTAATAACCTTATCTCAAGCATTATTAAAACCACTATGCTTCAGCACATAATATAAAATGTTGTATTACATGACAGGCATAAATACATACTATAGGCATAATATAAAACAAAATCAACTTCATGGTATCACATGGTTAAAAACTCTATCAAATATTACTAGTGATAAAGATGTACCTGCCTGAACAATGCATGTTCAGCTGAGTATGAATATCATGTTGTGATTTTTCAGTTGTTAAATATGATTGATATTTTTTTATTTCATAGGACTGTATTAATTTAAAAAATATGCAATAACACTCCAGCTTCTTACTCTGCTACATATGTACTGTATATAATATAATCTTATCCATCGGCTTATGTTCATGAGATTTTAAGCAAAGCAGTTTGTTGGAAGTAAAGGACAGCAGGACAGAATACCTATTGGCATTTACAGCTAAGTTAAATGTAGCCTTGTCTTAAAGAAAGGACTTTAATAAATTCCACCCTTTACCCAACAATACACCCTTTAAAAGGGTGAAAGATCAAGCAATACCAGGCATCATAAATGTTTACCTTTCCAAAAATAAGATACAAATTCATTGTAACTAAATTTTTATGTTGGGCTGTAAATAACATGAAAAAGAATGAAGAAAGCCCCTAGACGCTAGAGCCTGTCTCTATTAAGAGGAAATTAGTTGATTGCTAAATTAAAAAGGCCAGTCTGGTCTAGGCTTTCGTCTCTGTAAACTGAAAAGGATTTCTGTAAATCAAACATAATTTGAAAACAGAACACATCTTTTCAGTACATCATTTTTTTCTTTCCCCTGAATTTAGCTTTAGGTTTCTTTCAATAAAATAATCTAATTGCATTCCCTTGCTGCTTAGAATTAATTTATATTCATTAAAGTGTGGCAATCGGCAGAAAAAAATCATTCACAGGGTTCTTGGTTCATTTTCCGTGTAATTAAATCAGTTAAAATAAAAACATGTAAACTCACAAATGATTTTGAGAAATTTGCATTTTTAATCACAGCAGATTAGTTTAATAACTCAATCAATCTGTGACAGTTAGAGGCCCATTGCATGTTGTCACGGCCATTTAGTTCTGCAATTTCAACCAAATATCCTATTATGTAAATCAGCCTGGGACAGTCTCAGATGGGGTTTATTCCTTGATAAACCACCAGCCAAAGTTATTAACACGATAATCCTCAATTAGTATACCATTCACCTTGAAGTGCCTTAAGCGTTTTTATGACTTTTTCTATCTTTGAAATGAAAACATCAACATAGTATCCGTATCAGAAACAGAATCCCAAATACAGAGTCACTGTGAACATTGCCATGGTAGAATCCTGCTTTCTCCCTATGGAGATAAACTTCTAAGGATCAGCAGTAACTTGGGGCACTCCACCACCCAACCACTTGGAATGCCCCATTTCCACTTCTTTCCAAGTACATTTGGATTAGATGAAAGAATATAATCCCAACACATTTTTTCTTTTTTCTATGAAAGCATGGCTACTTTTGCTGTAGCCGTGCCAAATCAATACGCCCCTATGAAGCAAACCGAGCTCTGTCAGCCAGAAAGAGGATATTATAATTTCATGTAAACCCTGTATATTTTTCACAATATCTTCTTTAAAACTCTCTTTTTCAAGGGTCACTTTATTATTTTTTAATGTTATGATAAAGCATCAATAATATTTTAATTTACATGTATCTACAAATCCTTGAGCTGAAACTAGGAGTGAACAAAGCAACGTATTTCTTTCACAAGAGAAAAATAAATTGTGCACAAAAGGTACAAAGAAATGAACACTAGCATTACTTAAGCTATAAGTGGTAATGGGCCTGAGTTGACAAGTCAGTAATGGGCTCTGTGAGCTCAGTAAACATTCAAAAACAATTTACCACAGCACAACGCAGTAGGAGCTGCTCTTTAAACCATTTCCCTTAAGACTCATTACTACGTGTAAGAAGCAGTGTCATGTAAAATTCCTTCCGAAAAATATTCCCAGTATTTTTTTATTGGTGTGTGAACACGTCCCAAGATCAATATCTTTCTCGAGCATGAAGTAGCTACTTTACTATCCAGAAGAATTACCAAGTCGTAAAAAGAACTCCACATTTCAATATTGCTATTATAAAGGCAGGGTATTTTTCCAGCACAGAAAAAAACAGTGAGGTGTATTTTAATGTCAAGCAACAGCCAATACGTGGCATGTACTGAGCCCTATTCATAAAATTTTAATATGGCCTTTTATTTATTTTTTCAAACCTTCTCCCACATGAATTACAATTTCCCTTCTCAAAACACAATTTGGGTGTTTTTTCAGCATCACTCATTCATTAGGGTGTGTCCTGACAGGGTTAAAGTCTGTTTTCATTAATTAAAGAAGATTTAGAATTTAATACCCAATTCAAAGACAGTTTTGTCTTCAGCCTCCATTCTCACATATCTCTGTACTGTGTAAATAAAGGGCCCGTTCTTTTCCTCCCTAAAATAGAAGCCTTACTTTTCAAATCAGAAAAGATGCAAGACACTCTAAGCCAGTACAGTATGCATACTACTACAGTGCTGTATCGATAGTTTAAAAAAAACAATACCTCATGCAAACCTCTAAACATAAGTATGTCACCACCATGGGCATTGTGAGAAACTGGGGCATAAAGACAATCATTATTTTTGTTCTATGAAGCACAGACTTAAAAGGAGAAAGTTTGACGTTGATATTTTGATGTTATAAAAAGACAATAGTGATCCCTGCATTAGACACTGCATTAAAAACTCACAAAATAAGTTTCTGAAGATTTGAAGTGATTTTTGTCTCACTTAAATAGGACCACTTAAAGGATTAACTAGTCTTGTTGTGTTATTATCAAAACTAGAATTAGGTCTGTGTTCTCCCTGAATTCAAGATTTTACAAGTAATTCAACGGGGACAGACAGTAACATGTATATAAGAAACAACAAGTGGCTGTTCTTTTGTTCTAGCTCAGATTGTTCAGGCAGGCTTGCCCCTTACAGCCTCACAGGGTGATGTACATGGGATAGGAACTTCGCACTAGCATGACTGTTCAGACTCACCAGCCTGACACTCTACATCACTAACATGTAGTTTAACTGGAAAGCAATTCCACTTCATCATGAATTATAGCAGTCTAGATAGATATGACTGTTAGAGAACTATACAAACAAAACCCATTTTTAGAAAATAATACAAGTGGAGCCACTGCCAAAAAGCACCATTTAGAATATTTCTTTGACTAGTCTGTGCCCTGTTATTTTAAACAAGCTAACTGCCTTTGATTTACCATTTGGGTTTAATCTTGTTTGCCTCTCCTCTTTTGTTAATTGTATTTTTATTGGATAGAGCACTGTGGTGTTTCTGACATGAAGAATGCAATAGAAAAGAGAATTATTATTCTTAAAGAGAAATATGAGCTTTCTGTTCCCAGTAATCATAATTAAAAATTAATATAGACTCCACACATACAACCAAGTACAATGTTCTTCAAGGACCAGTCAAGTGCCTGTCACAACTACAGATGTGTTCAATCATAATTCCCATCACTAAAAGCAGAACTAAGTTTACTATGAAAGGACTTAATCTTGATTAAAGACAACAAAAAATAGATAAAAAGGGTTATAGCACATAAATATGTGTACCAGTTTTGTTTTTTGTGTGGGTAAATACTGAAAAGTGCCAAAGCAACAAAACAGATTCCCTAGAGATTTAATGTGTTGCCTTAAACATACTCTAATGCCTTGGCACTTCTCTGCCAATGGGTGCTAACATGGAAGAGCTCCACCACACCCCATCCTCCCCCCTGTGCCACCAGAAGGCACAGGGTTAAACTATTTCCTCCTTGCAGTTTGACAAGAGGAGGAAAGGGCTGTACCACCCTGTACTCACTGCAATCCTGCACTTAGAAAGGAAATGAATGAGAGGCCTTGAGTATGTGGCTGGGGGTCTGCAGTTAACTACAAGAGAAAAAATATACAAAAACACCATCCGTTTTATTGTACGAAACACTTTACGGACACCCACGCTGTTCACAACATAGCGGTTGCCATGGTCAAAATGTAACATGTTTGGTACACATTCCTTCAGTGATCTCTAATTTAAAAAGGAGGGCGCCATACACCTTAAAGTACAGTCTTACACAGTACATATATTTCCAATTAAGCATTTTCCAGCAAGGTTTACAACATGCAGCTCAGCATCACACTAACCTCCAGGCTCCTGGGTTTATCAAACAAGATTTTGCTAATTAGGTGTTACTTGACATGGAATCCAGGATTATTTACACACGCTTTAAATGTTAACATTAGCGTGCCAGCTCAACAGCCCCCTACTGTTGCACAAAGACAGCCTCTCTTTGACAGCACTGCCCTTGAAAGCTATGTCATTGACATACTCTTACACAGCACGTTTAATAATGAAATTGATCTGATAATTGTTTCGGATGCAGTGCTCCTCTGCAAAGCAACCCACATCAGAAAGACACTGCAAGAGAGCAGCTAGAGACACATTTCAGTTCACAACAGCCTAAATTAGCAACACTAAACTGTACAAATATGGCATTTCCTAAGAAAATGTTACAGAATTAACATTAAGATCTTTCCCAGAGACAGGGAGGATCTCACAACCCAGGTGTCAGTGTGCTGAACCTGTAGTTGAAGAAGAATAAGCAACTGACTAAGCAAGTGTACAAAAGTGCAATGAGGCTTAACATGAAAGACAGAGAACAGGGGATAACCCAAAACCAGTTAACAGTAAATATAAAAAGCCAGCCAGCAGCTCACATTCGGTTAACCACTGCAATGCTAGCCAAATGACAAATAAACTGTATTTTGTTTTCATCCCTAACAAAAAATGCAAAGTCTAGCTCTTTAATATCTTCTTTATAAATAGAGATAAAAGATTTAGATAACCAAGTCTCAGCTCTCAGTTTCCTTTAGGTCTCTACCTCTGCATTTCTCGAACCGCAGTGGCTTAAAGGAGTAGTATGCTTCTTTTACACTTACATCACTTCTAACTTGTGGAACATCACACTGTACTTGCTGTGCAATTTTCTGTTACTGTTTTGGCTTTCTTCATTCTCTACACTAACTACTTATACCAATAATAACTGCTTCGGAAAAAGACTTGTCAAAGCTGATGGCTGGGAAGTCTAGAGGGAAATCGTATTGGTGTCAAACCAAGCTGAATATTTCCTTTGCAGAGTACAAAAATATTTGGCTGATACAATGCTAATACTGTATATACCCCCACTTCACTTCCTCCATCTCAGATTAGAGAAGTCTTTTTTTCGGAGATATTTTTGCTATTATTCAGCTTTGTGAACGTGTTTCCTTTTCACAGTTCTTGGCAGTCAAGTTCTGAAGAAATCTTTTCTGAGATATTTTTACTGGATGGAGTCAGTTATTAGGGTAAAAATGGCTTAAAATACACAAAATAAAATCACACAGAAGATGCATAAAAAAAACAAGCAATAGGAAAGAACTGGACAAACAGAAGTAAGCCAAATGATATGTACAGGCACTGTGCCGTGGACGACAGACTCATATCTCCATTCATTTTACCCAGCCCACACACTCTAAATCTAAGTTCTAAGCGAGAATCTCAGCACAGATGCAGGTTTATGCATTTGGAGTTGTATTACCTGTATTACACACAAATGTGATTATATTGTAGACTATAAGACACTCGAAACTCATGAGACATGGGGACCAGTTCTCTTTATATTAATCTAACGTTAATTTCCTTTGACACTAAAAAAGGGGAGGGGCATAAACACACTCATGTTTCTCACAAAGACATACTGTGGCCTTAAATTCTCTAGCATCACCTCGCCAGTGCAAGGATCACTATGGCAACCTTAAAGGCCCAAATGTACTCTCCAAACAGCATGGTAAGTAAAGCAACACCAGGATGATGTGCATCATCATCAGTGCCCACCAAATTATTTGGTTTTGATTAATCTGCATATTTCGGAGAGGTTGCCAGAAAATCATGCCTATATCTCTATGCCTTTTCCTTCCAAAACAGTAATGAAAATGTGGAAGAAAGAAAGGGTTACACTTTGATCCCTGTTTCCAAGAGGCATTGTCATTACAGACTGAGCTACCAGCTGTCTTTACCTTTGCCAGGCAAACAGTGTCATTAAGAGCGGTCATGTTTGTTTTGGTGTTCGATAATAAGCCTTGAGCAAACACACTCATATATCTTAACAGAACACTAACTATGCACACTAACTACACTTTTCACATTATATTTGCTGAGGCCTGTCAGTTTAAAGGATTTTTTACAGATAGTCAAAATGAAGTAGGAATCTGAAAAGCATGCAGACTATATCCCATTATCCTACATTACTAATGACTATTACTAATTACTATTCTGCAAAAGTAAAAGTCTGTCCTTGACTTTGTAAAATACTTAAAAAACACCAGCAAGTCTAAGACAGCCTTTTCTTCATTTTTTCAGTCAGGTTTGCATACAGATACTGTTGTTTTCTTTTTTAAGAAGATGATGCAAAGGATTTGCTTAATACAATTTCCCATGTTTGGCACACAAGTGCTGTCTTGGTGATATGACCCAAGTGATCCTGTGATTACAAAATAAACAGCAGAAAAAACAATTTACTGCAAAAAAGAATAAAAACAACAACTAATAAACACACCTGCCTTAGCAGTCATTCCCTACTTTAAACAAATTAAGGGACACAAAAAGTATAACTTCTTTAAAATGTGCTCTTTTTTCAATAAACCTTTACATATCCAGGCACAACAAAACCTCCTCTAGCTGAACATGGATATTTTTGCTTTTAATATCACTGCATTAATTTCCTGTTTTTGCCTGAGATAAATCCCAGGATAGTTTATAAACCAAATATAAAGTCATTAATTTTCCAAGTGTGATTACAGCTGTCAGAGCTATGCAACCCTTAAAGCCCAGAGCTTCATCTTGCATTTGGTATATAGCTATATAATGCACGTATAAACCTCTCTTTTTCATGTATTACCTCATTGTCTCCAATATAGTACAACACAATTGAAATGTTTTGGCCTCTTGTCAAGAATAAGATTTCACAGTGGCAGTGGCGAGCATTGACAATTTCTGGGGTGGGTGCTATCTGCATGGAGTTTGTATGTTCTCCCCATGTTCATGTGGGTTTCCTTTTCCTCTGGGTGCTCTGGTTTCCTCCCACAGTCTAAAAACATGCTGGTACTGTAGGTTAATTGGCTTCTGGTAAAATTTGCCCTGGTGAGTGTTTGTGTCTGTGTGTACCCTGCAATGGACTGGTTTTCCATCCAGGGTGTTTTCGGCATTCGATTGCCAAGATATTGCAAATATTTTGATCATGATCTGTGCAGTACTACAAGGTCGAAGAAGGAAACCAATCCATCCATTATTAGAGCTTATCCTGGAAGCACAAGATGCAAGTCAGGACTACACAATAGACAGAGTGCCAGTCCATTCCAGGGTGCTCACAGAGGGACAATAGAGACACATCAATTAACATAGACAGCATGCCTTTGGGAGGTGGATGGAAATACAAGAAAAACATGCAAACTCCACTCAGGTTAGAATTAAATCCAGGACCCAAGAGCTGTGAGGCAGCAGCTATATCACCATTCCACTAAAGGAGCAAATCTCAAACAATAAATCTTTCTTAATGTCTGTGTCTAACTATAATCTGTATATGCATTGATAAATTTATACTATGACCACTATTTTATTTCTAATACATACTATATTTGAAAATTCTAAAATGCCATGCAACTGAAACATCCCAGTGATACTTATAATTAGATTAATAATTTTTTTTAAAAATTAAAAAAACAATGTAAGCAGATGTAAGTTTTTTGCTTAAATTTAATATCTTTCTGATGGGGGATTCATTCAACTTACCCTTAGAAATCTGTGACAACAATATGAAGCAACTGTACTCTTAAAAAACAATGCATTTCACAAGATCATGATAACACAAGTGTTATAAATGACAGAAGACCTTTTGATCCACTATGGAGTTTGGTGGTGAACAGCTTACTGTAGCTAGAACAGCCATTACTTCAATCAGTAGCAGATGCCCTTATTTTGCAAGCTAGAATAAAGCAAAAATAATTTCTGTTCAGAGTTGTGTGCTGTACCCTAAGGTAAGCTGCAGCCAGTCAAATGGCAGGATTTTTATATCAAGCCTAAGTGTACTTTTCAGATCATTAACCACTGTATTTTATAATCAGCCAGTGCTCATATTTATATCAGGACAGCTGTAAAATGACAGATAAAGGTAAACTGTGTTTCCCTAAAGGCAAACAGCAGGAATAGACCTGAGAGAGCAATGTCATTATCACCGTAGTGCACTTAACCATTCAAAACCTTTCCTTCCTCTAGCAGAACTCTGAATTCCCATTGACATATTGCCATTTATTTTTTCCAAGCATCTGTAGATCATAATCATTTCAAACTGAGAAAAGTACAAAAACATAAATATATAATAAAGGTGTTTTTTTTTGGTAAGTGATTCTAATAGGAATTATAAATATATTTCCCTCATGAGAGCAATTCAGCAATCAATTAAGTGCTTGGTGTCTTGCTTCCACTTTCTTGAATTTTGTAAGTCAATGACATGTTTACTTGCCCTCTCAGAGATGATTCATCACCGAATGCTTGTTGAATCAAAACAATTGTGGTTTGGTTTAGCATTGCTTCATTAACAATATTAAAAAGTTTAGATTAGAAGTTTAGTTTAGATTTGTGGACACTTTAACATGGCAGTTAGTGTTTTTTCCATACAAGTTTGATTCCAGACTAGAGGATCTTCTCTGTGTGGAGTTTACATGATTTTATTTTACATTAGTCTGTCTGGGTTTTCTGGGAGCTGTAGTGTCCATCCATCTCTCTGGTTAGGTTAATTGGACTCTAAGTCGTCACTGTGTGCGTTTGCATGTCCTGTGATGGAGTGGACTCCTGTACAAGGGTAGGGTACTGTCTTTTCCCTTGTGCTTCAGGGATAAGCTCCAGACTCCCTGAAGCATTGCCAAGAATAAAACGATTTCTGGTAAAACAGGGGCAGATGTATTGTTTTGCTTGTTTACCAGCTTTATTTTTTCTACATTTTCACAGCACATCACCTATGTTTTTTATGATCTTATGTACAGTATGCTCTCAGAATTGTTGCCTGAGTAATGTTAGAAGTGTAAACAGAATCAAAAACAGAATCAAACTTAAAGCCAGTCCCCTCCCAGTTATCTTTGGACAGAGTAGTGATACGCTGGTAGTATTTCTGATTGGGATGCAAATATTGGGAATAATAAAATAAGATCTAATATTTTCTTGTCTAAAAAGATAAACCTTGCACAAAAATACAGAAACAGGAGAAAATGTGCCCTGTGATACTCTGCTTTTGGTTGGGAAAATCAGCTTTCAGATGCTACAGGGAATGTTTTTTTGTCTTCTGTATTAAATATTCACCCATATCTGTAAATAAAGCAGGAGTTTTACATGTTTATAAAGTGCTCTGTGGCAACTTGTTGTGATGGAAGGGATAAAGAAAAAAATACAGATTAGATTTTGACAGTGTTGACAGAATTCCTGTCTTCAGGGTTTGTTTAAATCCCACCTTTTCTCCATTATATTGTGTGAGATCCCATTTTTGTAGGTTTTTTTGGTGTTTGTTGTACTTTGTGTGATTTTATTTAAAAAAATTTTAAAAAACACACCAATACAAATGCTATATCTATCTATATCACCAATACAAGAGCTATAATCTAATAAATAAGGCTTGAACAGGAGTTTCAAATTATTCATGAAATATCCATGAAAAGTGCAGAGTAAATATATCAGGACTGTCACTGCAGCTAAAGAGGCACTTTCAACCCAGGGCCTAATTGTTTCCAAGGATACCTAAGCCAAAAGCTAAAGTGAGAACATCATCTCTGGTACCAGTTTGAACGTAAGGAGGTCAGTAAATGAGTGAGTTTATTTAATCTTGGACAGAATATAACCAGAAAAAGTGAGTTATTTCATAGACTCCAGACCCAGCCTTTGGCTTTAAAAAAAATTAAAAATGGAAAAAGACTTCTTTAATAGCCTACCAAATTATAATGTGGTTTTATAGGGCTGGATGCCCATTTTACAAATGACTTTAATTTTACCTCTCTGTGAATCAAACGTACCCCAACATTCAACCTCTTCAAATACAAACAATCACAAATGCGCTTCATGGCCTCTCAGATGGTGTTTATTATCACGTTTTTTTTAAAATGCATATTTATGCTGTGAGAGCACTCAGCCATATCTTCAAGTCAGAGACACTTTTGTTTCATCGTCTGACTCTTCTAGCCCTTAGCTGAGCAGTGGCTCACCACACTCCAGTCTAGTTGGGTATCAAAATGGATGATTTATTCCATAACAGGAGTTTTAAAATTAACAAAGGGTTATCATAACCAACTCGGACTAGCAAATGAAGGACTGGGTCAGACCCTGACTGTACAAAGAACCTCTTTTGGGTTTGAATGAATTCAGAACTTGTGTAGCTGAGAGCATCAAGTTGTAAAAATACTGTTATTTAGACATGAAAGCTACTTGTGTTTTAGCGCTTTCGGCAGAGGAGTGCTTAAAAACCTTCAAGATTATGTGAGGAATAAGCAGGACACTTTTGGAAAAACATGCACAAATGTAATAATAAAAAGAGTACCATTCCTAACCACGTATGGGACAATTACGTCCAAATGCTAATTCAAGCCTAGCAAAAGTAATGCAGTTTACATATGATCTATAAGCAATGAGGATCCCTCACCTGCTTCTGTTTCCCCAAATAAAAAAAATCTAGAAATGTTTCAATGTTTCTCTTTTCTTAGCAATGCTGTCTGCAAAAGATACTAGTCCACAGAGAATTCTCAGCTGTGTTCCATAAATGGGTTGGGCAGATTTCAGCTGAATATATATACTGTATATATTGGAGAATTCCTTTAGAAATCAGAGATAGAGTTACAGTAAATGCGGAAAAAGAGGAAGGCAATCTCATTATGAAGGATGATGAAATTACAGCTATCTGTGCTAATCTATTTAGATGATATTTTGAGGAGAGACTGGGGGGTTGGTATAGCTTAGTATGAAAAAGCAAGGCTCTGCTGATCTTATCTCCAAACAGATCTATGAGAACTAGATGCATGCTTAAAAAACCATCACGACTGCACATCATTAAAACTGATATTCCCTTCGGCCCCATTCCATTAGAAATAAAAATGCAAGACAATTAGTGTTTGATAGGTCTCAGCTCTGTTGACTCGTACGCTCAAGGGTATTAAATTGCTTAATTATTCTGTTCTGTTGTGAGATGTACAATATGGTGTCACACTGGAGTTGGCTTTCATTTTGCATAGAGGGGATAAGGAAATGCAGCATTTTTACAGATAGATATTTTTACAGAAACACCACTTCATTTTCAACCCATAGGCAGTTTGAAAACAATTTTATTGGCTTGGTTTCCACATTGCTATTAGGATTATGATAACATTCTTAGCTCCCCTGGAAATCAGGAGGAAGATTACCTAAGTAATGTTTTGAACATGTTTTTCAAATTAAGTAATGAAATTCACTTTACTGCAATGTTGCTCTCTAAGTAGCAATCAGTTAATTATCACCCCTGCTTAGGAAAAATTTAAAAAACAAGATATAACATAAACATGTTGACATTTTGATAGCTACAGTGAAGTTCATGACCTTATGTGTTACTTCTTTGTATACTGGGTGACATTAGAACAAAAGAGTATAAAACCAATGGCATTTGATGTGTTTATAATGCCTCTCAGCATATACAAAACTAGAACACTAAACTTTCTCTGCATTATTAGCTTTGGGAGTTTCAGCATAAAAGTCAAACACTACTTTGCAGGCTTTGAAAGAAGACTAGCTCTAAGGATCATGCTTGTAGGAAATATTTGCAAAAATTTGAGGTTATTTTATTCTGTAATTCGGAAATATTGTGTCAAAAATAATTGTGTTGAGCTAGGGAAGAAAACTGTGATGTGGAAGCATGAGTAGGGTTCTCATGAAATGGGAAGACATTATTCTCATACAGTATTTTCTTGCATCCTAATTAATTCACATCAGTGGCAATTTAATCTGCCAAGCCTACTGAAGTATAAAAATATAACCCAGCTGTGGTGCAATCTTTAATATTAGTTACACTGTTCGGAAATTAAGATGTTACAACATCTTCCTTTTGTCCTTTTACATTGGGAACAGCCTGTTCTTTCACAATACAACAGATAAAGCTGTTGGCTTGAATCTCTCCCTTGCACTGATCACCATAGATAGATGGTAAATCCATGTGTCAACATCTCTTGAGTAGAAAAGGCTCTGTTTATTCACACTGCGAATGATGGCTCCTATAAATCCCAGATTTCATGTACAGTACATCTTTCAACCACTGCTAGGCAGCTGAGTATCAGGGAAATAAAGTTAGGCATTACTGAAAATTCTAGGTACCAGCAGTATTTAGACCCTGTAGGACTGTTAGTTTCTTGCCATACAACACTGTCAAGTGCTCTTGCAGGGATGAGGAAGAGGAAACTGCCTGAGATTGACACTGCATTAATATAGTTCCTCCTAGTCTTTTCACAGGGCATTTTTTAGGTTTCCTCAAGCAGAACTCAGTGATTTGAAAGCATTATGACACATTCACAAGTCAAAATATTAGGTGTCTCCACCAAAAACCATGTTGGACCTCTCTGAGCAGTAGGAGCAGCTTGAACAAGACTTATCTTGGATCCCACAAAGTACAGAAATATTTACAGCCTAATCCCATCCAACTCTTTTCACTGGATCTTCTTCTGTTGAGCCTGTGGTTAGGGTAATGGTGCGTTCCACCTGTTTTTCACATGGATTGAGATCTGGGGATTGATTTTAACAGAGACAAGACAACCAAACATTCCCTGCTAGTGACAGACTCTATGCATTAAAGTAGGGGTGTCTAATGTTTTGGCTAGTGAGTGTAGCTCTGAGCCAAAGGCTCCAATCTCCCTTCCTCCACAAGTTCCATCCACCACTTGAGGAAAAACCGAATGAAGAAAAAACTTTCTAGGTTTAAAAAACAAATCTGCCCTGATTTTGTACATTTTTAAAATAAATGTACTTAAGAAGACATCATCTTGGGGAAAAAATCACACATTAGATTTATATACAAAAAACAGCAGAAAATAAAAGCAATTTTCAAACATGTTCCAATTCAAGCAAGTGTTTTCAATGATAGACTAAGGTAATGATGCATGATGGGAACCCAGCATGCTATTAAGAAAACAAACAGGAAAAATAAATGAACAAATTCCATATGATAGCAAACTGTTCTGTTTTTGGCAAACGCACTGTGTATACTTTTGTCAAAACACACTAATTAGTATTTGCAAAATCTAATTAAAAAACTATTAAAGCATACATGTTGTTGAGCAACTGTCTGCCAATACTCTTTAATTAAATAAGACTTATCACTGAAAGGTGGTTGTGATGTTTAGATACTGTATCGTTTAATTAAAAAACAGCACATTCAGAGCACAATCTCCTAAAAGCTACGAAAACATTTTTGTTTCCTTTTTCATGGACATCAGAAGTTGTAATCTATACAAAAGCATGGGGCACAACAACAGCTTTGCATGTGGGGAAAAAAAGTTGTTCTTCATGGAACCAAGCATGTGGCAGCTCATCTAATTACCTACAAAGCTGTGTGTAACTCAAGATGCAGATGACTTTATCTTATTTAATAAAACATTGCATTCTCTTCTGATGGTGCAACTGAAGTTCACTTAATATTACATGACCTATATTATTACAAGCATTTGCCTTGTTTACAACTGATCATGCTGAGCCACTCAGAACAGTATTTTCCATTACAACAATGTCACTGTAGTGCTGAGAGTTTAAACTACAACAACAGCATGCCCTTTTTAATGAACAGGAGGTCCACTCTTTACTACAGTGGCAATGTTCGGTATTAAGCCACTGCACAATATAGTTCTGTTAAGATATTTTTTAGCTTGTGTTCTCCAGTGTACTGATGACAGGATCTTTAAACAGTACAGCACTCAGTTAACACTAAACATGCCAAAATGCATATTACACACTCACCTCAACAAACAAACACACAGACCAATGCCTCACCAGCCCAAATATGCAGTTAACACCTATGTTTTTACCATCAACAGATTAGCAGATAGACAGAAACCGTCATACACAAGAGAATGCTGATATTTCCTCTGGGAAGGGCTGATATGAATATTTCTGTGGTAATAGAAGCTAGCCTCAAAACATTTTGTACTGACACCACTTTTAATAGAGTACAAGATGTGTCTGTTGTTGTTCTCTGAAACTTGGCTTAATATCAAATAATGTATTGAAACCAGGAAACTAGGTACAACCTCAAAACAAAAAAGTCTGAATCATAAGCATTTCCTTTTATTGGGTTTCACAATTCTTAAATATCCTCTCATACATGATCTACACAGCTCTGCGTCATTGCTGGTGTTCAGAAAGTTGTTTGGCATACTGGCTAAATGAAAAGAGGCATTAAAGCATGGTTGAGCACTGATTGGTAGGAGTGAACTTAACTGCTGCACAGCCAAGAAGCGATCTGATCTAATGACACAAACAATTATACTGTTCTAGCACTAACACACCTTATACAGTACACGCAATTTCTAATGCAAGACAAAATAGTTTAGTGCTATTTTTCTGGAATAACTGATATTTAAAGATAAAAAAAAATAATCCTAGTCAACAGAGTACCAATACAGCAAGTAGAAACAAAAGAAACAAAACAACATAGACAACTCTCCTTTTTTACATGCGAAATGTAGTGGCACAATCTTTTTCTGATCTTTACCTATAGCTAGACAGTTCTCATAATAGGCCACTTTCATGTCTAAAAGACCAGCCATTCAACCCATGGATAAACTACACACCTCCTACAGCATTATCTCAGGACCCATATTGCAGCTTTACAAATACTCATAAAGTAAGGAATGACAGGATTTTTTTTACAGGCATTCACTTTGACAATGTCCACACACAGGGCTCCTTCCTGCAGGCTTTTTATTGCACTTTGGTATCCTTCAGTTGGACTCCAAAGCAGAAACACCACCAATATGAACTGGATACATGTACATTTTTTGTGTCCTGACAGAAATTAAAACAAAGTCTTAAGAGAAAAAAAATTGTTAGGATGAAACACCTGAAACAGATAATCTTGTCTCGGTATTTCTTGGTATTACATAACGTGTCATAATTAATTTGGCCTGTAAATTCCATGAAAGCTTTTTGGACCTCTTCTGTCTTAGTAAAGCTACTTGCAGTGCAACAGCATAGTATCTCTAGTATCCTGTGCCTCTGACTGATACATGCCAAGCCTACACAAAATCAGGAATGGGTTGTACCATATTGTCACACCGATGACAAGAAGGATTGTTGCCATGTTTAGTGTATTTCTAACACAGCCTCCTTACCAGGCCCATGATACAATTTTTAATAATTACAAGAGGATCAATGCTCTCTACAATAGCATTAAATAATCCTTGCAATGGAACTCTGAGGGATGTAAGATATCCGTACTAAAATAGCCATTACACAGAGATATTATCACATATTCTTTCTCTGATTCCACAAGACAACACAGACCTCAGAGAAATGCTTTGTAGATAAACAGAAGACAGGAGGAATGACTACTTCATGACTCACCTTGTTGTGACATACTGCACCCCAACTGCAAGTGCATTAAGGACAAGGTGAAGAAGAACACTACCTGAAATTGTGCCTGTGTCTTCTGCTGGTGAAGCAGTCTCCCTGTCTACTCTTTCCTTTGTACCACCTGATTCTCAAGGTACAATAAACTAAAATGATATGAGTGATTTTAATTCCAAGATGAAGGTTTAATTAATTCTACCATGTGCATCAGGACAGGAGATAAAAGAAAGAATGGAAATGCCACTATTTTCTTCTGACCAGTGATTCCTAGAGTACTTTCTTCCAGCACTGTGATGTGCTGGTTGTATTTTGATGCCACGTACTGCAGGCTGGAGTCACATGATTCTGCCCTCAGGCAATGCATGCGGTTTTTTACTGTTGTGGGCTTTGTTATTAACAATTCTATAAAAAGATTAACATTAATTTACCAAGCTACCAGAAGAAGATGGAAACATCTGTTTTTAAATAATTGCTGTTTCTGAAATGTCTTCAATTAAGACAGCGACATACAGGATTTGGTTCCGATGTATTTCTCTATGTCTCTTAATTCCAATTCCACTAAAAATTCAACTTTCTCGGGGGGGATAAAAATGCAAAAACTTTAAAACTTTTTTTTCTCTACTAATTAAATACCACAGAGAACAGTCTGTTTTTTTACTCAAACATGTTCATTTTTATTTTGTCATTTTAACTTCTAAAAAAGGAGTAATTTCTCCTTGTACGTTATTTGTAACCTTACACAACAGGAAAGATAGAGATTTATTAAGAAATGTTCTCAATAAGTGTGGAACTGTTAAGAGCCAGTTCAGTTCAGTTCTTGTTTAATATCAATATGTTGAATGACTGCTTAGCTGAATGCTACTAAGCTGGGAGTGACAGAAGTCTAGACCAAATGACTGGCACCAAGACTACCTCAGCAATAATTCCACCCCCAAATCTAAGGTGTCTAGCTACAGATCATCTGAAATGTCCAAAAAATGATTTTCAACTGTAAAACAATGGTTTCTAAACAGCATGTTTATAGTTTATGCTACTGATTAGCCAAGGTTAGCCTATGTTTTTGGAGGCTTTTTTCTTGTGTCCAAGGATGTTAAGGTATGATGAGATCTTCATCAATAAAACTTCAGAAAAAAATATGATGGAATTTTGTTACTTTTTAATATTCGACATATTTTACTAAGCAATATGGATTATGGCTTTTGACCAGCTTTGAATTCAGCTTCAAACACTGATGTTTTGCCTTAACACCATAACTGTCAATAACAGTTGGGATGCATGCATCTTTGATTAGTTCATTCAGTGAAATATCATATCTAACAACTGGTAGAATGAATGATGGTTCACTACACTTAAGAGATTGCCAACAAAGCAATATTTGTTACACTTCATAAAATTAGTTAATAACCTTGTGTGGTATACAATATTCCAATTCTTGTGTCTGCAAATGTACTGTATATTAATAATACTTCCAATGGAGTTACATTTTCCTGGAAAAGAATTTCCAGCTTGGTGAATTTCTAGCCGTTCAAGATTTACTGTTAATTTCTGATTTAATGAAAACCTCCCCTTTTCAATGACTCACTGCCACTTTGCTGGGGCTATAAAATTCAGTGGAGCACTGTGGTCTCAGGTGTGTGTTATACTGTTAGCTTACTCAATGTTGAGCTTTGAGTAATCTTTTCACACGGAACTTAGTTGTGCTGCTGAACTGTGCAATATGGCAGATAGCAGCCTCGAAAGTATGCAAACTGGCCTCCACCCATTTCTGTCTGTTTTGTCTTTACACAGCTCTTCAGAAACCAGCTACTTAAAAAGGGACTCCACCTGACAGAGATATAAAATCAAATTAGACCTACTGTAGATATCTATCATCTCTTCTTGGGACTTATCTGTGAACACATTATGTCACAGAAACAAACAGCCTGATACTGTAACTCCACCCTAAAGACAGAAAATGAAATGTAGGTATCGTAGGCCCCAGTATTGCACAGAAAACTATTGAATGAACAAATAAATTAATGGCCAAATCTGACATCTTGCAGAGGAAGACATCTTAATGCCTCAATAAACTAAATTTGACACATAGGATAGAGTTTGGATACAAGATTCGTTTTCTATATGTGGGCCGGGATTCCCAGAACTCAGATGTGGGCTGGCTAGAGTGCCAGATGACAAGACACTTTCAGGGAAGGCAAACGACATTAGATTTGCTCACAACCAGAGCTGTTTGTTTCCGCTTTAGGCCACGGCAAAAGAGCCATGAGAGAGAAGAATTGATGTACTTTCCTGGCTGTGAAAGGGTTAAACCCCTTTCTCTGAGACATTTTACAGATTTTCTTTTCTGTTGGCGCACATTATTAATTTCTTTGCTCATCTCCTTGCAAACACATAGTGGATGACAGTGAGCTCTGTAAATGGTGTCCTGAAAGCTGTACTGTGTTGGAAATGTTGGCTCCTAAGCCAGAATGGGAGCTGCCATCTATACTGCTGTTTGCACAGGACATGCCTCATGAAGCTAAGACAACAGCTCTTGTTTGCCCAGGCTCACTGAATCTCTTTCCCTTGTAATACACCTACCAGCTGGATTTTTTGCCTATTTATTTTTCTCCATCAGTCTCTTTCCACTGTTTGTTTATCACCTTTCTGAAAAGACTTGAGAGGAATCCGCAAGAATGGCAGTTTGGAGCTCCAACATGGCCTGAGATAAAATAAGACTATTCACAAATAAAATAATTCCTTGCATTTCTACAGTGCTTTTCATCCCAAAGCACTACACATATATTAGGGGACCAACTTCATCTACCACTGAAGCAGTCATTCTGTACCAGCAGCCCAACTACACAGCAAATGAGGTGGAGAAGTGAGAAACTGCTTCACCAAATGACTGAACAGGGAATTTTAGGGAGGCCAGATTGCTCAATCCCAGAGTAGAATCTGGCCAGGACACCGGGGGTGACACTCCTACCCTTAAGACCAATGCCAGGTGGTTTTTGACCGACTAAATAGTCAGGACCACATTTTAATGTACAGTCAATAAACTTATCCGCTCTTAAAACTGAATTATGGAAGGTGGGGTGATGAGAATATTTTTATTGTTCCATTTCATTTTCTTTTATTTTACAGGATAAAATAAAATCATATATTTAGTGTGAAAAAGAAACATTATTTATTTCTAGGCATTTGATCTTTCATTCCTTCTGTGTTTTACAGTCAACTCCTCATTTCTTCTTATTCTAAAGTAACATGATTAAATTTAGAATAAACTCAGTCACTTCATAATAGGACATTGACATTTTTAATTTTTTGTTTTTCCCCCTAATGAATTTAATTTATGAAAAAATCCATCCATCCATTTTCTAACCCCTTCTTCTAATTCAGGGTCACGGGGAAGCCTGTGCCTTATCCTGGCCAGCAGCAGGTGCAAAGAACAGTACACACTGGATGGGATGCCAGGGCGAGCTAAAAAACTGAAAAACTTACCAGAATATCAATACAAATTTATTTTTATTCCTTCTAGTGTTGATGATTATTTCTTTGACAGGATGTTAGACATGCAGAGAAGTCAGTCTAAGTTTATATTTTCAGCATAATCACATGACTCTGCTGGCCAACAGGTTTTCACAACTTGAGCCAAACAGCTCATGGGAGGCTACTAGCTCAGCACGTTTTCACTGCACTGTACTATTTACTTGGGCAGAGGCTTCTATGCTTTCAAATTCTACCAATGGCTCATTTTTGAACAATCCCTCTTCCATTCAGAATAATTAATTGAAATGCAGTGCAAGTGACAGGTAGTCAATGCTACATTTTTACATTGTCATTTGATAATATTTCTGTTTCTTTTTAATTTTTTAACATTAAGACAATAAAGTCAGATAATCCACTTTAAAATAATAACTTCTTTGCTGAGTAGTATTTCTAATATTAACTATCATTAATACTGTTATGTATTAAGGCATGAGCCCTTCAGACATTAAAGATACTAATTTCAAGAGACAGTATGGCACTAATACGGTCATTTGAGACAAAATAGGCCCACTCTGTGTACTATATTACAAAAACAGGCAGCACTTGTTCCCCCAGTTCTTCCAGGTCCTGAATTTACTGGTCTGTAGGCTAATTCTTTAAATTTCTTATTGCAGAAAGGCTGTCCATGATGTTTTTCTTGGTAATTTTGGAATGATAACTTAAAAGGCTAAAATACTCACCCAGAACTTTCATATTTTTTCAAATAAACATAAACATCATTTACTGGTCTTTAGTTTTGGTTTAAAATACTATTTGCATGTATACCCACCTTCTCTTTAGCTCTGTGTTCAGTTTCTACATGGTGATGTGGTTAATGCTTTAAAGTAGCACAGACCAGTCTGGTTTATTTTAGGTGCATGAGTAATCATTTCCTAGCTAATGTCAAAAACAACCCACAAACATACTCATGGCAAGAAAAAGAAATTAAGTATACTGTCCTGTTTAAGGCATATCTTTATTTAGCATCTCAGTTTAAAGACTCTAAAATCTATCGCCAGCAGTCATATCACGCTGCAACTCACACCTGGCAGCCCACTGGAGCACAGCAGGTGTGAGCCTGGTCAGTACCTGGATGGGAGACTCCTGGGAAAAAACTAAAGTTGGTGCTGGAAGAGGTGTTAGTGGGGCCAGCAGGGGGCGCGCACCCTGCAGTCTGTGTGTGTCCTAATGCACCAGTATAGTGACAGGGACACTATACTGTAAAAGGTGCTGTCCTTTGGATGAGAGATAAATCAAGGTCTCTGTCATTAAAAATCCCAGGGCTTTTCTCAAAAAAATTCTTATTATCTTTATCAAAGGCAAATGCCAGTTAATTGACTATACCTGTTGACTACATCCAGTCAGACATCTAAGCTTCTTATTTTGCCTTCCCATTCCAGAACTAGCTCATGTAGACTGCATTCACTAGTGCAACTACAGAGGATTAAGCTCACAGTACCTTCCTGCTTGGGAGATTCTATGAGGCAAATAGTTAAATTGTGATTAAAAGAAGAACCGGAAGATTTTTCTTTAGAAAGATCCATCAGACTCAGTTTCATCTCATTTGGACCTAAACCACACGAAAAGTACAAAAGAAGAATAAGTAAATGCTTGCTTTGATGTCATTATGTGAGCTGGAACACATCTGCTGTTTTTTCTTCTCTGACAGAGGATATTGGAGTATATAACAGCTTAGGCGATGCCTCTTTTTCTGTTACCTTTTTTTTACATTTCACCCAATCAAGATTTCAAATCTGTGGCAGTTGTTGAAGCTCTTACTCCTTCCCGCATAATGTAATTTAGAGCAGTAATGACCAAATTAATGTTTTCTTAAAAACAGCTTAGGCAGAACCCCAATTAAAAAGAGGACATATTGTAGTTAATTCCCTGACTGAGAAACGGACAATGGCTTTTTAAATTTTTTTATGTTCTTATCAGATGACCTTTTACAGGTTGACTTGCAATACAAATATCATATTTTCCTTGTAAATTTCATAGATTTAATTTACAGTAAACATTACAGTACTTGTACTACAAGCTAATAAAGTTAATTATAGCTTTTAGTTTCAATTACAATAGAAGAATTATTTAACTCCACTAGTAAAAGAGCATTTTTGTTATATGTTTGTGTAAAGAGATGTGCTGTCTGAGTAAACTTTGTATGCTGAAATTAATTTAATTCTTAGTGAAGCTTAGATTAACTAAAAACCAGGAAATGTAATTTTAGACATTGAAGTTACAGAAAAAGACTGATAACAGAAGAGCATGTTTTTCACTCTCGGAGTTCTGTAAAATTGCTATAATTTATCCTTCACAGTTAACACATTATATTTCTACTTAAAATAGTTAAGCACCTTTTATTACTCACAATTCGGCTAAAACAACACTGTAGGAACACAGGAGATGATAATTTAGCTTATCTTATGTGTTGCAGAACAGTTGCACAAATCTGGCACCACAGGTATAACAAAGTAATCTTCCTGGAGACAAAAAAATAGTGCCTGGCGACATTTTAGTGACAAATATTTAGCTGCACAGCATTTGGCTATTAAATATCGCTCACACAATCTGAGAGCATAGGACAAGCTGTTCGAACCATTTAAAACATTACAGGGTAAAGAGAATTCAATAACTTAAGAGCAGCAAGCAGTTCTGAAACAGATCATTTAAATAACAGCTAGTTTTCTGCTGCCACAGGCAGGTTTTTCTTATAACATTACTATGTACAACAGGAAGTGTGAGTTTGTTTTCACACATAAACCAATACAAAACACCCACTACAACATACTGTAAAAGGTACAGCCTACACAAATTGTACTATCTATGATTTCCAAGGGGTCTGGCATTTCTTATTATTTCTATTATAATTTTCCAAAAGAGGAATCAAATATAAGACAAAATTCAGCTTTTTAGAAACACTCCTTCTGACAGCTACAGTATTATAACATGTTATAACTCTCAATTAAAAAAAGTATGGATCAAGGAAGAAGAATTTAAGTTAATAAAAGAAACACAGCCACTTCAATCGGGATGCAAAAAATTAATAATATTCAAATGCCAACAAATGAAGTGTTTAACTTCTTAGCACTTGAAACTATTAACAAACATAATCAACCCTTAAATGCTGTGCCCAGGGGTAAGGCAAACAGTAGGTACTGGCAAAGTTTGCAAAGCATTTTGCCGCGGGTTATACTGGAGCCCAAGCAGTACCCTGCTGGAATCCCATTCTCACTGACTGTGAGCCGCACTGGAACGGACTCACAGCCTTAATTATGCCAAAAGCAATGCAAAGTGGCAGCCTACTCAAAGCAACAGGCAGCAATTTCCCTCTGCCAGGCCATCTAATTAGCACACAGCTATCTTTTTTTTCTCACCGCTGTAGAACTTGCACAGAAGGAGATGCAATGCCTCGATTGTTCATTTGAGCTTTAACTGGCTAATACACAAATTATTTTTGTATAGTTTCAATCTTATAGCTCTGTAAGCTGTTTAAGCAATCTCCTAAGCACAAATGTATTCTCCCTGCATTGTCCCTTTTACACTCAAAACTAGCGCAAAGAAGCCTTTGTTCATGTCTTTGTGGTGTCGTGTAGACCACCAAAAGGTACTCAGGGCCAGCAGGGGGCGCTCATCCTGCAGTCTATGTGTGTCCTAATGCCCCTGTTTAGTGACAGGGACACTATACTGTAAAAAAAGGCGCCGTTTTTCAGACGAGATGTAAAACTGAGATCCTGACCTTCTGTGGCTCTTAAAAATCCCAGGGCGTTTCTCGAAAAGAACAGGGGTGTCACACCAGCGTCCTGGCCAAATTTCCCA
Organism: Atractosteus spatula; assembly: GCF_055471065.1. NCBI lineage: Eukaryota > Metazoa > Chordata > Actinopteri > Semionotiformes > Lepisosteidae > Atractosteus > Atractosteus spatula. The sequence goes on from NC_142724.1 coordinate 15,597,503, forward strand.
TTGGCCCTTACCAATCATGACCTCCTAATAATCCCCATCTATGTACTGGCTTCATTACTCTGTTCTCCTCCCCACTGATAGCTGATGTGTGGTGAGGGTTCTGGCGCACTATGGCTGCCGTCGCATCATCCAGGTGGGGCTGCACACTGGCGGTGGTGGAGGGGAGTTCCCATTACCTGTAAAGCGTTTTGAGTGGAGTGTCCAGAAAAGCGCTATATAAGTGTAAGCAATTATTATTACATGTTACACCGGTAGTGTGAGCAACAGCTTCTGCCAGGATCTACTTTAACCTTTGACTTTTATCGTCAGACTCACAAATGACTGAGGCCATGATTCAGTTGCCTCGTACTGTGGCATACAGGAAAAAAGTCAGTGGACCACTTTATGGGAAAAAGGTAAAGATATTTTAAAAACATCACACTCTGATATACAACCCGCAGCTGAAAAAAAATTGATGGTTCATTTTATAGTTTTTCTGAGGTTATGATAAAAATCAGCTTTTAATAACATTAAAAGCTAAAAAAACAGACCAAACTTGTTTGAGCTATGGTGCTTTACCACTCACTGTTACACACAGTCAACCCCAGTGACTTAATTTTCTCACTCTCACATTGGGTGACAATACTGTTCAACAACATCTTCTGCCTAAATGGTAGAAGTAGCAGAGTGATAATGCTTTCACTGGTTAAATTTACCCAACAATTGCAATTAATAAAAATATGATGAGGGATGAGGAGGTCTCCTCTCATGTCTGAGAAACAACTCTGTGGTCTTTGTGTAAGTGCAGAGGCAGAGGTAGTGTGCATGTACTGGAAATGCATTTGACTCAGTCCCAGAGTTTTTCATTCATTTTCCTTCAACCCCAGTCTCCTCAGAAAACACAGGAGGGCTTCAGGTTTCAAAATGGATCACAATGGTTTCACCCAGAACTACTTGTACTTGCTGTGGAACATGATTGCCAGTTATCAGAAATGCACAAATGAATTAATAAGCCAGCTGTTATTTGTGACCAGTCCCCCTGTGTTGTTTTCCCCTGTGACAACTAACATGACAGCACAAGATTTATTCCCTGGCTCATAATGTAAAGATGGTGCCATCATTCAAGCTGGGTTATTACCAGGAACAAAAAAAATCAAAAATGAAATTCTATTTCTATTCTTTGTTTTTTCTGTTTTCTGTAGGTTCCCTCAACAATAACGTCTTTGAAAATCTAGGTGATATTGATATATTTTGAAAAATATTTTGCATTCCTACTTTGACTGAAAGGCAGGTGTATATTTCTGTATGTACTGTATACAGTATGTTTAATCATGAGTAAGTAAACAGAAATCATTGGATACTAATTTAGAAAATTCATTGCACAATATAATTATTGTTGGAAGCTCAGTAAAACATCAAAATACAATCTCCTCACATATAAGAATGCAAAGTTTTAGGATGGTTTATTTTTGTTATTTAGAGCATAACACAGTGTTGAATCTGTCATAAAAACAGTTCCTTCTGTGGTTGGGTGGTTAGGATAACATTATATTTACAGTGAACATAAAACCAGGAAGAACACAATTTAGTTACTGTACTATTCTAAAGACAAATAACACCCACAAATCCAAGTACAGAGATGTAAACCACGTACAGAAATTGAGAAGAAACATGAGTAAGAAATAAGCTCTCCAATTCATAGAGAAAGCACATCATTCCATATAATGCTGACTGAATTTTACAAATATCAAAAGTACTGGCTAGTAACCAAAGTTTTTTTTAATTTGTCAAACATCTGTTTTTGTTTGGGCTAACCATCAGTTCTAATTTGTTCTAATAACATGAACCTTCTGAATAAGCATATCTGATAACAGAAAGGAAAGTGTTAGTTTGCGATGACTAAATCCTGTCTTAAAACTGTGAATCACAAGAATGAAAAGCAAACTGCACATCTTATGATGGCAGTAAATTATGCTGATCTTCTGATGCCTGGATCAGCTCTCAGGTGGTTTTGAAAGTATGTTACTACCTATTTTTACTTAACCTTTAAACATTCAGAATTTAATTATTTATTTTGTAAGGTATCAATGACCATGTTTGTGTTGTCACATGTTGGAATATATTTTGGTGTATTTCTGACATCTTTATAATAATCAGAATTCACAACGCATTCTCAAAATAGTTAGTGATGTACTTATTTACATTACTATTGTATACTGTATGTAGTAAAATTCATCTACCCCTTGGGAAGACCCAAGATTAAACTTAGTGAATTGCTCCTGATCGCTGTCAGTCCTAGGGTGTTCACTGAAAATGCAAAGTTTGTATTTTCACACAAACACAGCTCATCGGAGAACTTAATATGTTCTGATCTACAGTATAGTTTAGGGTATTTTACTTTTTATTTTGATTTTCACTGGATCTCCCTTTTAATTCAAAGCTACAATGTAATTAAATTTGAAATTTAACAACATATGTTCCTTTTTCAATGATGTTATAAATTCTACAGTTTGGGGTACTTCTTCTTTAGCATCAAAGAAAAAAAATATCTAGAAGGAATCATCCAAAATTAAAACATACAGTCCCAACAACTCAATGAATCACTCCTCAGCTCACTTCTGATCTCTATCAAAACTATATATTTATACAATTCTAGGGCTCCATGTCATGCCAGTTCGCTGTGATTCCAACACCTTGGATTGAAGGTACCCATGTAAAGGAAGACACATTGTTGAAAACAGCTTCTTCTATGAAAAGAGCATACTGTATGTGCTGAAATGTACCAGTGTGAACTTCATCACAAAGAATCCAAAACAAAAATATATAAAATACAAAGGCCTCGACAGGTCTGGTCCACTTTAGACTACCTTTGTAGTTCTCTCATGCAGCCTGTAAATTGGCTTCTGAAAGATTTTTAACTCCAGATGAAACAGCGAGAAAAGTATTACCTTTCATCCAGCCCACCACTTCTCTTAATTTTGCCTCAAGGCATTCTCAACAAACTACACTCTGATTAGGTTGCAACCACAGAAGGGTCACCTCTTCATCCTTTCTTCTTCATGAGCACACACCATTAAATAACAGAACACAGCAGTTTTTGAATCAGTCCAGTGAAGTATGTGGAAAATGCACATTTATATTTTAGTGGCTAGTGACAGAGTTGTAATGGTTGGTGTCCTGTGTCTAGTTTCAGAGCAACTACTCCCAAAGTGCAGCACAGTACATTTCACTAATTTAAAAATATAATCTGCTGCAGGCAACCTGATTTTGTTCCGGTGACCTTTTGGCATCATAACTTCAAACATAAATAGAGAGCTTTGACCCATATAGTGAGGCTTGATTAATAACAGGAAGAGGCCATGCTTGCTAGATCTGCTAGCAAAGGCAACTCTGTATTTTAGTTTCCTTACTCTGGTAGATTATCCTTAGACAAGAACAGTAAAAACACACAACAATCATTATAGGACAATTTTGTATGTGGAAAAGTTTTGGAAATATTAATCCATAAACAAATATATTAAAATGAAAATTAATAGGTTTTACTATAAACAGGATAGAATAGCACATGCATTGAAAGTCTTGATGTTCCAAAATTAAGCATAAAACTCCAGGTGTAAATACTATGTCTTACCATACAAATAAATCAAAACCTAAAGACTTGCATGACTTTCAATACTGCATGTACAAACAGAATGTGAAAAATATTAATAAAATACCTCATTTTAAAATAACATTCTTTAAATGTATCCATACTTTGGCAATCGGTATAGTGTTACATGCGAGAAAGATATAAAGTTACCGAACATCCATGCAAAAACTGTTTCACCCCCAGGTTATGCAGTCTGCACTAGTGATCTGCTTCGCTTAGCTCATACCACAAATGTTGTAGAGACAGTGATAACCAATATATAACACTAACTTTTATGCTCTTTTAACCATTTGGTCACTGAATTTGTATTGCAGTTTTGTTGTATTGGAAATGTATTATGAATTTCATTTGTAACCAAACTTGAACTTCATAGCAGAAGGCACCAGGTTTTATCTAAAATAGCTTTCCCTAAGTTCTAACTAGGACACCAAGACCAAACGATGTAAAACAACCTTAAAGCAGAACAGATCCATTTCTATTCTTCACAGAAAGGATGACATTCTTCTTAAAATTAGCTTAATCTTTCTGTGCTTATCATACTGCTAGTATTACAGACCCAAAACACAATATGGGTCTATCCAACTACAGCATGTGTTTTTTACTTGGCAGTTACTATTTGGAGAATTTAAGTATTTTACATTTTTGTTGCTATCTAATTCAATGTTAAATGGTAGTTTTGGATACACTGTATCAGTTCAGGCCAGAGCTTTTTTGGAAGATTGCCAGTTGTCACTGGGTGACAGAGCAACAGATATAACCCCAAACCACTTTTCTAATTATTCACTTGGGTCTTTTCCTAGTTTTCCTACTGTTCCTAGTGGAGTAGTAACTCCAACTATGTTGTCATGGATCTGATTGTTTAGTTTCTGTGCTCAACCTAATATGAAACCTAGCACAAATCAAGTGATTTTCAACAGGTTTTTCAACTTTCTGAGGCCATGTGAAACTAAACAACAACTAAACAATGTCACAACATTAAATTTACATTTTCAACATGTTTCTGAATATTTTTCTGTATTATGTATTAAGAAATATAAGTATTTTTGTCAACTTATTGATACAGAATATATTTGGTGTTCCTTTTCTTACATTTAGCACATTTCTTATTCAGAAATGTTGAAAAATCGTGATGTAAACCTACACTTTCTGAGATAAATGAGTTTTTATAAGATCTTGTAAATGAGGGAAGAAATCTGGAAACAACCATAAGTAAACCCTTAACATACAGTATACATAATGAATATCGCTTAATTTAATAACTTTGTATATTGATCTTTGGATGGAAGTAGACAAGTGCTAAAGCTTTTAATTTTCCATGTCCATAGCAATAGGCTCATTTCCACTGGAAACAATACCATACAGCCTCTTACTTTCCCTCGTCAGCAAACTATCCGAATGAGTGCAGCCAACACTAGCACACTATGTAAGCCTAGGCCTGATTATTTCCACTTAATTAACATTTTTGTGCACATACCACGGCTGTGTTGGAACATCTATTTAAAAGGCCCAGGCCAGAGCATCACGTTTCTGAAGGACAGAGACATTTTACCACCTCCATTTTTCCTAGAAATATTGGGAAATCCAGTTATTAAAAACAAAACGGAACAGAGGTAAGGTTTTCTCTCTACAAACTCATTTAACGTCTTCAGTTGTTTTTTTGCATAAATATATTTACTGTATATAAGAATATATCTCACAGACACATTTTGAAAAAAACTGTTAGCCATGTTCTCGTTACTGCAGTAATTCTTATTCGAAGATGGACAAATAACAGAAACAAAAAGTTCACAGTTCTTAATTAAAATATTTCCATGGCTGGACAAATATATAAAAACATATCTGAAAGCACACCAGAAATTGAAAATTGATCTTTATCCATCCGACATACCCAGATAACTAGGGAATCTGTCACAACTTGGTAAAATTAATTACCTATAAATGAGGAATACTTGAAAATTCATCTGGAGCTTCAGATATCTACTAACATTATGTATAAGTTTGTGTTGTCTCATCTCCTTCCCATTACTATGAGAAACAGAATCTGATCTCAGAATTTATCTTCAGGTTTGACTGTCCCACTGGTCGCCCGACAACTCTGAAGGCTGGAGCTTTTGAATCACCACATGATCTACTAGTGTTGCACCTCCTGCTCACTCTCCATCTGCCTCCTACTGTACTTACAGCCCACAAAGAAGCCGTCCTGTGGTTCTGACATTGTCTTATACACTGTACCTGAAAAAAGCGCTCCTTCAAGTTTCTCCTCTTCGCCATCATTTAATGTGATTAAGGATCTACAGTTCTGATTTACATGGGAACCGAAAGCATAGATGTAATATGTTTTCCCACCCTATGCAAGTGATTCTAATACCTAATAAAGGCATAACTACTGAAAAAGAATGTGTACTGAGCTAAATGTTTTACTGTATTAAACTACAATTTACATAAAAATTAAGTTAGCAAACAATGTATTTTTCAGTCCCATTTAAGAAAATCAGGATGGATTTATACTTAGTTATTAATATATACCACAGACTTTTGTATGAAGCTCCTGGAAGCTTGCTAAACCCCTCTTACAATATTGCTTTAAGTTATTTTATTATTAACAGGACAAAAGTCAAAGATGCTACATTAAACATTTCTGTATTAAATATAAATACATTGTGGTTCTATGTTAAGATTTTCATTCTCCTTATCAAGTACATTTCCTATTACCTTTCATCTGCATGATCACGTAAGATCTTACTATACACTGTGCATCAGGACGGGTAATGCAAAGCACATTCCATCATTACTCTTGTGATACTCCATCACATCACATTAACAGCCCCAAACAACTCTTACCCCCTTCTTTAGTGAAAACATGATGCTGTTCCTTACATATTTTTCTACATTGCGAAAAAAACAAAAATAAAAAAAATCAAACAAGTTAGAATGATAGGATTGTTTCACTGCTTTAAGGTGCAATATAATACACATATTATTATAATATGGGCCAAATAAATGTTGGACAGCCCAATGCCTAGCCAATATCATCAGATATTTACAGAGAAGAAATGAAGACACTTTCCGTAACTAATGTCCATTATAAAAAAAACTTTCAAACCAAATTATTCATTAGAAGGGGTTGTTTAACATGACAGGTTGAAAGAAAATAAAAATAAGTAAATAGTAAACTAAAGAATTAATGCAAAGTTTAACAAATATATACAGTTCACCTGTATGTTACAAAAACATTATGTACTGTATGTCAGATCTGTCTGTGAGGTGAAGCCTATGGGGATTTCATAGTTAACTGTCACAGGACAGACTTTTAATTTTGAGCACTTCGGTGATGCAGTTCTCCCAGATGTGTTAAGTATTATTCTACCAGCACAGATGTACAGAGAGAATACGTTCCTGCTGGTTTGGTAATGGAAACTCTGCCAAAGGCAAACCTGCCTCAGAGACAGATCTGCCTGGTTTTACTAAAAGAAAAAATCGATCGATGGTCCTGTAATGTTACAGGTAATTTTCGGCTCATTAAATAATTAAAGTAATAGACAAAATGAGTATGTCTAAATTCTTCATAAAACTATAAAATAAATCATACAAGGGGCCTGAAACTGGGCTCCTAGCTTTCTCCCCAGGAGAAACACCTGTAATTCATACAGCAACTTGCCTCCCACCCCTCCTCTCATTCTGTCATCCCCAGCCCACTGCTAGGCCTAGTCATTGATATGAATTTTAAATTTTCATTCTGCTTTATGCTGAAAACTTCATTCAACATTACTTTCATATCACTGGGAGGAAAAAAAAAGTTCTAATAAAAATAATACATGACTGACCGCAATAAATTCTAATTTTATATGTCAAAATAGGATTTCTCAATTATTTTGTAAAGACGTCTTTTTTTAGCTCTGCTTTCAAAATAAAATTGATCTGTAAACGCTACAAGAAAAGACTCCAAAGAAATAAGAGACTGCAACTGACCATGTTCTGAAACAGAAGACAATGGATAATTAAATGCGCCAAATGTGCCAGAACATCTTAAAATTAAAAACTGACAAGCTGGGCGAAATACATTTAACATAATCTGTACTAAAATGAAATATTTACAATGTGTATTATTTTCACTTCAGAAACAAAGGCAAATATCCCACAACTGACTCTGACCCTTATTTTGCAGTGTCAGGAAACTGTAGGCATATGAATTAAAAGGACAGCCTGCCCTCTAAATCTTACACAGTCTAAATTTTTACACAATTTTTTCTTGCCATTTTTCTTGGATGACAGGCTTTTTCAGGTTTGTTTTTTAGAGGACCCCAGTAATTCCTCACCCTAGTTAAAGACTGCACTGACGCTGCGGACATCTGAAAAAGAGAGGGGTACTTTACGCCCTCAGAAACAACAGGTTCTCTAATATCTATCTTTCTCAAACTTGTTAATTCACATGAACAAAATAGATGTATCTTAGGATTTGGATTTACATTTAACTTATTATATTGCATGCTGCTGTTAGATATTATAAAAAAAAACAAATTCTTAGCTTTTTAAATTTAAATGTATAAATAATATTGACTGCCATGTTGCCCAAACTATGGTATACACAACATCTTCTTCTAAGCAGTCCCAGATAGGAAGAATATATGTGAATGAACATTAGGTAATAATAACATATGGACATGTATGAAGTATTCTCATTGCATTTTATATGCAATTAAAATTGTATGCAAAGTTAAAAGTTATATAATTAAAAGTTATATTGCATTTTAACTTTGCACTTATTAGACAGGTTCCTTTCCTGGCATGGCAAATACTTTGCAGATAACCATTAACAATACTAGTTGTTTCAAGCACTCTAAAACAGGCACATTTATAATGAAATTCAGCAGGCTCACTCACTTCACAATGGGAAACATTCCATCATTCAATATCTAAAAAAGGAGTGCTGTATTGTGTCTTTGTTCCTTTCTCTGACGATGGGAGCTGTGCATATATAATACATAGCTCTTAACTGATGTAATCCAATTAACCCCTGAGAGAGACCCAGACATAGCAGTTTAAAACATGCCTGTAGGTTTCATCTGCTTAGATATGTCTAACACATGTAACAATTTCTGCTGTCAAAGACAGTGCTAAAAATTGCTTTACTCTCTCTTGAGGGCCACAGACATAAGTCACCCATCCTGCCCCTGTTTCTGAAGTTATAAATTTGAGTTACCGAAAAAATAATTGCTCATTCTTTTTTTACCCTAACACCCTTAGATGCGTGTATGTTAGGTAGCAATCAATTTTCAGCTTTGAAATGCATCTGAATGAAAGTATCTGAAAAAAATATTGATTTATATAGACAGGATTGCACAGATGGCTATCCTGACAATAATTAAATACGTGCCTGCAATTTATTTAATTATTTGCACTGAAAACGTTTTTTTCCTTTTCTTGTGAAAAAACACAACCTCTTAACTGGTATTCCAAGAAATGAGCAAAACAAAAATAAAGGGATTTTCATTCACTTCCTATAACACAACACGTATTAATGTGAATGTAACATAATTACCACATAATCGCCCTAAAATCTATGCCACTGTAAAATGTAAAAAAGCTAAATTAATGATCAACTTGAAATATTGTACCTTCCAGTTTTTAATTAATGCAGAATGTGCCCACACATTGTGTGTAACATGTCTAATGTTAAAATAACAATAAAAATTAAAAACACAGACCCTAAACTTTTTTTTTATTCCCACTTAAGATAAATAGATGACAGAAGACACTTACAGTATGTTAAAGTGGAGTAAAATAAAAAAAAGATTTTCCAAGGCTGATGAAAGAAATAAAAAATAGGAGCATCTCCTCATTCTGACTTCATTTAAGTAATGAAATTCTGCCCGGGGATATGCACAAGTCATAATGCATTCAGCAAATATTCTTTCACCAAAACATGCACTTATGGAGAAATGGCCTTCAGCACAGGCACACACAGTGCATATACTGAAGGCACAATAGTCTCGCTCATCAATGCAAGATATATTGAAGCTTGAAAGAGATTACACTAAATCTCTGCCAAGTAAAAATGACTCAGACTTCACTGCAACTAAGCTTTCATGCACAAAACTTCAGAAGCCATGCAAAACTGCACAGAGGAGCGTAACTGCTTTAGCAGCGATATACGTGCAGTTAGATCGCTTTCAGTTTCATCTGTCATTGATGCCTAATTAAACTTGCTGGGAAGCTGAGAACCGCTCGGAGAACAATTAGCACAGTTAATATTGTATTAAGGCATCAGCGTATTTTGTTTTTCATTCAATGAAGCCACATTCCAGAGATTCCCGTGAATACACATGGACTTCAAGTCACCCTAGACTTCTTACAAACTTCCCTGTCGTTCCCCAGCAGATTTATTAAATTCCATTAAACTTTCAGTTGCATTCCTAATATGATGGTCTTAAGGTTATTTAAAGATAACAAACAGATATAAAAGGCCTTAACCAACCTTTTTAACACAAACCCTAATGATCCAGCTCCACTTTTACTTCTATGTGCCTCAGTGGAGGCGTTTAGTAATATTTAATGACTTCATTCATGCCATAAGCAAAAGCACTTTTTAACTCATTTGATGAATTATTCTGCTAAACTCTTAATATTTTAATAAACAAGAAAGATTCATGTGGCCTGACACTGAAGATCTCATTAAAAGTTCTCAGTGATTTTGCTTCATACATGTGGCACTCTTTTTTTTCCAGCAAAATGTTACATCTGAAAAACAGAACAAGCCCAGTCATTTATACTTCTGAGCTCATTCTAATTTACTGTAAATGTCTATCTAGGGGAGCAATGAAAAAGGGAAGTACAAATGCATTACACCAGTACCCACACAAGCCTGATTAATTTACAATAAACAGTAGGCATCAGTTGAAGAGTTGACTAAATTAAATTACCGTTACAAAAAAGTAAAATGTTAATTTCTTGAGGAGGAAGAATATGACTGAATTTAAATTGAATCCACACCCTTTGCTCTGAATGGAAAAGTAGATTTTTAAAACAGTCCAAGTTGAAATTTATATAGTGATAGCTGCAATGCAACACTACATGTGATTTCTTAAAGAGCAATAAAATACACAGATTGCTTCAGTTTACCTATCTATGAATATCAACAATGAGGATGTTTTTTTCTTCTCTTTTTCAGTGTAGCTATGCCACACCAGTGAAACCAGCCTTATGTTTTAACAAATAACTATTGTTCTTATGAAAAACGAGATTTGTTCCCAGAAGGGAACATTTCAATGATGCTGTATCTACAGTAGGTAGCCATATGTCTAAAAGATAGGATCAGTGCATTTTATGATCAAATGAAAGAGATTTTCAAATCTAAGACAATCTGAAGTGTGCTTTGTGAGACTACCACTACATTGACATAAGACAATCACATTTTTAAAACTCAGTGTAGTCTTTTCTTTTCATCACATAAAATAATTTTAGCTAAATTTTCCCCTATGGAATCAGATCTTGTGTTAATCAAATTCATGGAACACAGGCAAAGTAAATTGTCTGGCTTCTTTAATTAGTCCTATATAATATCAAACATGACATATGAAAAGAACTTTAGAAAACTCATAACTTTTACAAATCAATGTAAGCTTTCTGCAATCATTTGTTATTAATATCATCAGCAGAAATGTGCTCTGACAACTGTTGCAATCTCCAAACAAAAAACACTCAGAACAATGGTGCATACACATTATAACACAACAGGGAGTTCTGAATAAAATTAATTTAATTTCCATGGTACAGACTTAAGGGAAGCAAATGCAAGATGGACTTTGACTGTCCATTCATAACAGCTGGGCAAAATTAACCCTTCTATGTCTTTAGTCTTAGCATTTAAATGATAATGTCACTAAAGTTATGATCTTATAATTTCAGCCCCTTTAGAATAAGAATACCGCAGCGCCCTATTTGTGTCATTTGAACACATTTAAATTTACATACAGATGCATATCTAAACAGATTAAAACAGACTGCACACAAAAGTAAAGGAAATGCTAAGGAAATCAATCTTTCTATAATGCACATGACACCAGCAATGTGATGAAAAAAGTCTTTACCTAACAATTCAAAATAACTTGATTTTATTCCCCACACTGAACAGATATTCCAACCCCCAAATGGAAAAATACGGAAATGTGTAGACTGCAACCATTCTACTTCTGAAATAATTTCAACAAGCCTTCAGATTCCTGCATAACTGATTCAACGCAACACCAATATATTGTCCTGTCATATTAAATATGCATGAGGTGCGTGCGCAGAATCCAACTGAGGATCACATTTCCATGCTGGATTCGTGAAGCAACCGCTTGGCATCCAATTTATTTTGGGTTCTTTAAAATTATGTTTCATAGCTGTTCTTTTTCTTTGTACTGCTGACAGATAGAGTCTCACCTGTAGTATCACTCTAAGCCAGTTAAGAAAACATTTCTCCTTAGAAATTACTGAAAAGTAAAAGCAAAGTGAGGTAGTTTATGTCCTCTGGCTCAGTCTCTGTCAGTGCACTTCAAAAACAAGAACATATACATCAAAATTAATAAATTGAATTTAGTCAATGTTGCGAATTATTTGGATAAAATACGAATCTTGAACAAATATCAATAATTGTTTATTCCCTTAACATTTAAACAATTTATATTCAGTAGAAATCTTCTGCCCACACTGTTTCAAACACCAGAGTAATTACAGGTTTGAATTCATTATAAAGCCAAAGAACTTCAATTTAAAATAATCCATTTGTCACATAGCGAATCTGACAATACTATCATACCACTGAAAAATAGTTTTTCTAGAATACAATATATTGAATATATTATTTCAAGATTTGAAAGATAAATATGAGAAGGCTTTTTTTATATAACCTTTCATTTAAAATAGACCGCAAATGAATTTAGTCACAGGCTCTTAGTCAACAGTAAATAATTATTGGTATAACTGGCTTACAATTGACAGTGACATTCAACCAATTATGTAGACTGCCATGTAAAACCATCCTTCTTCCAACACAAATTTGGTGGTCTGAAGCATTTGTTGAGCTGCAGTTTAAGTTTCAGAATTAGCATGTCTGTATGTACAGTACACTGCACCATACCTTATTACTCTTTCAAACTCATAAACGTAAGACAACAACCTAACACTGCATTACAGTGATATTTTTTAATTTTGTTCTTCTGCTGTGCTTGACAGCAAAACAGAACTCATAAGTGCTTTGTACAAGAAAAAAAAACTTTTGATAAGGTACTGTATATAAGCACTATTTAATTGAAAGACAATAGCAAGGTTGATTACTGGATAATTGAAGCTTAAGTGTGCAAAATCAGTGAATATTTAATAAAAAATGTGATTTGATTGTTGAATTGCTGCAGAGCAAGGTTATATTTTTGCCACTGGTGTGTTATGAATCACAGAAAGATTAATAGACAAAACCTTGACAATTACACACATAATTAACTCTATACAGAATGTTAACTTATGTAAATCTCCGAGTTCACAATCAACCCATCAATATATATGATAACCCTCCTTCAAACAGCAAACAATTCTGTAACTGAAGAGTCCAGTACAGAAATCTTAAATGTAAAATATTTGCTAAATATCAACTCATTGTTAACCCAGTAACTGACCTTGCCTTTTCGCAGACCTTTAATTAACTCACAATAGCCCTCAACTATAATTAATCTGCTGCTACGTGTACACAACATGAAGCATCGCAACAATGCAGTAATGGCACAATGACCTCCAAAATGAGAAATTAATTGCAGGGAGAAAACAACAAAACAAAAACAAGTAACACAATGACTATATAAACACATTGCCTACATGGCAAATAAATGAAAGCTTGAATTAAATTACACAGTGTTAAAAGGTTTTGCTACTGCTGCATTTGTTCAGTTAAGTGTCTTCATTTTACAGCAAATAAAATCTGACCACTGTCTTCTAACAGAAACCCCGTTTTTGACTCTTGATGCAGACAAGTTAGTTCTCACTGGACACAAATTCATATTTACTCCCAATGTTAAGTGATGTCTACAGATAAGCAATGCTGCACTTCCACTGTGCCTTCTATAATACGTGTTTTTCTGAACTTTCTTGTATACTCTGGTTGCTGTGCACAATGCAAGGTGATAGCATTTTATCCTTACATGTAATCAGATGAAACAAGTGAACATTTTATATGCATCTGCAAATGACCATGTACTAATACAGTATGTAACAGACACACTACCAACCCTTCATGAAACATCATCGTCCCATTGAAGAGAACAGTGTTCACACTCAGTGTGATACAAGTGCCAAAACGCTGGTAGCCATTCTCAGTAGCAATGTTCATTCCTGCATAAAAACGAGTATCAGTCATTTTGTGTTCCAATACATTCCAAAGGCAAAGCTATTATAAATATTTGCAGTTTGGAAAATATGTCCGATAGATATTAGGTTGTAAAACACATATGAAAATGTCCTGCTGTGTAGTTACTATAAGTGATGCCCTATACTGTACTTGTTTTATACTTGTTTTAACCTACAACGATCAACTGATGATGTGTCTGTGTGCTCGTAGAGTCAACAATACTGAACGCACTCTCGACGGTTCGAATACAATTTTCCTCATTGCACATTAAAGTTTAAACAGGAAAACAAAACTAGGTTATAACACAATTGCTATGTTATGACTAGTGAGCTTCTATGAGGCGCTGAGGCAAAGACACCCTTTTACGAAAAAACACAAAAGATAAAAATAAACGACGACACTGATACAAAGTTACCTCAGCTTCCAGGAGTTTTCAGACTGTGTCCTGGAATTGCTTCGAAATCTTTGGAGTATAAAATTTAAAACTGCTACACGACTAACGTCTGACAACAGGTGCTGTTACAATACAGTGACAGAGACAAAAATCAAACCACATACAACACAACTCCCGTTTATATCGACTGAAAACGCATACATTCGGTAAAATGTACTGCATTCGTAAAAATAAAATTTGTGCATTCGTGTGCTTGCACAGCCTACATTATGCAAACCTGCATATCTGTATTTTTACCCTTGTCACAGGACATAAGAACCTATAAAAACAATGTCTTATGTACACAGTGCAATGAATGGTATATTATATTTGGAAAATATAGCAGTGGAAAAAGATACACTGAATTTTAACCTTTTATTTATTGATTTGTGTCTTTCTCGATCGATAATTACACAATGAAAAAAGCCTTAGAAGTGAGCTGGATTATGCTACTGCCTGAATTATTTTCCTAAATGCAAATAGCTGGGTACTTCTTTCTATTGTTTATACCCTGTACTTGAAGTATGGCAACTTATATATGATATTTATATTTACAGATAACAAAATCACTTTTGAGAGCCCATATCTTTCCTAGTCTCCACATTTCCTAATAGCTGCAGAGTAATCGAGAGAATTGATATCAAGTCGAAACAAAATTAAAATGACTTTATACATTTCAAATCCCTGAAATGTGTATTTAAATCAAAATACCATAGAACCCAGCAAACCAATAAGTAAGCAGATTTTAAACCGGATTTTTAGCAGTAATCTATGTCCGAAAGAGCTTACAAAAAATATAAAAAGATTAAGTAGCACTTCATGGAACCTGCTTTTAGTATAGAACAAAACCATTTGTCAGGAAAGTCAATCGAAATGGATGTTTTACTGACTTAGCAGGTTTCTGAAATGGTAGTACTCAGCTACTCTGTAATTGCTGCGTGGTTTTATGTTTATTGTTAAGTTACTATTTATGTCTGGTGCTTTTACAGAAAGATCAAAACAAAAGCGCAAACAGCGTCCATTAAGTTATATGGAGTTACTGCTACATGCATCTAGTGCAATGGTTCCTATGCGGAGTTAGAAACTAATTTTCATTTGCTCTATCAAAATCTACATCCTTTTAATTGACTTTTAAGGACTATATATAACTAGTATTCTTAAATCGTAGAGGTTCTATTTTCATACACACACTGTATAACCACTAGGTTCGGTTACACTTCTACGATTTAGTTTTTTTTGTGTTCCACCTACTAAAAGTGCTCCTCTTTTTGGAGGAGGTAACAGCGTAGCAGGGGTTGCTGCAAACCAATTGGTTGTGCCCTTCTCGGTTGCTAGAATTCCTTCGAGGAGAGGGAAACAGAAAAGTTTGGGAATTCTAGCCCTGTCTCATTTGGAAAGAAGCAAACGAAGTGTCGCAGTCGGCTGCAAAGATGAACAGTATCTAAACGGTTCCGACTGGAACCGAGAACCCGGTCAACATGTTGGACTACAGTGCGGTACCAGGCTGCAGAAAGAAGGAAAACACCTACAATTAAAAACAAGTCAAAGTAGTAGCGCACCAGCACTGACACGAGTTGCAAAATGTGACACGTTATTGAAAGATGGTGGAAACAGGTTAAATACATTGATGCTGTACAATTAATATATAAACGCATTATTTCCTAATTACCTTGTTGCAGTGATAATAGTCCAAAGAGCTCAGGCAACTTGGATCAGTTGGTAATGAACATGAACCCACGCTAGAAGGGGGTGCTGGATAAAATCTCACGTCCATCTCAGAGTCCGCAAGACTGACGGCATGAAAGCAGGTTCAATGTCTGTGACTCTCTCTCTCTCACTCTCTATTGTTTAACCGAACAAAAAAGAAACAGACGGAGAGAAAGAGAAAAGGGGTTGAGTCTTTCAGTGCACCCTTTCCTCACATCCGTTCGCGTTCTAACTTCAGCACCAACAAGCTTGCACGACTGATGCTCAATCGACTTTTTTAATTTATAAACTGGATCCTGGATTGTATTAAAAGATGCCAAGAAATGTGTTGTAGGAAAAAAAGTAAAATATTCCAGTCCTTTATAAAAAAAAGTAACAAGACAATATTAATCAAATGTGTTAGTTGCTGTAGTCCCAAGTGCACATTAACTTTTTGCTTTCCTTTAATAAGGTTTGATTTTCTTTCGTCTTTTCCCCCAGTCTGTCGGCTCTGCGTTTCTATTTTCCCGCTACGTTCGCACTCCCTCTTAGCTTTGTCATGCAGCAGTGCTTATCCATGCGTTCAGCTCAGGAGAGAGTCTCTTTTCGACTGTTCCTCTCCATGCTAAATGCCATGCGACCTCTGCTGATAATAGAGGGAACACAGAGCCGAAGGGGGAGGGGAGCTCGCTGCCTTGGCAACTGCTCCAGTTTCTGTTATTGTGCGATTCACATTAGCCGAACACTACTGTAGTGCAGTTTGTACAGCCGCCCAGGAGAAAACGCGGGCTGCAGTGTGTATTCAGGGTAATAGTCTTTTTCATTGTAGCCATTAAGTTGAAGGGTGGGCTTCTTTACTTCATTTTGCAGGTTTAACAAGACATTTTCAGGACGAATATACAGTAATGTGTGTGCAGGAAAACATGCACATAGAAAGAATGATTAGTCACTCTCTCTAAATATAAGCACACCCATATACTATATATGATGTTACTATTATGCATTTTTCTGTCACTTCATAAAGAAGTGGTCACAATATTTGGTACTTAGATAACATTGGCTTCCCTAAAATGGGCTCTTAGTGTTGCACTTTTGTTTACTGTTTTGTCCTTCATTTCAACAGCCACTTTTCAGGCTTTGCTAAGGACACATCAGGACTGGGTTTTGATCTTGTTCAGTTTCCAGCAAGATTTTGTTGAATGTTCTTTACCCCCTTTGCATCAGAATAAAAGCTTAAGTAATTCCTGGTTTTAATGGCAATCAGCAAACCCATTAATTCAAAAGCCAATTCCATTATCAGTAACCTCCTATTCATAAACAGGTCGTAAAAACATGAAGTAGCGACTTAATATTGTGAAACATGTTTTCTTTTATGTGCTTCAATCATTATAAAAAATGACTATCTAAAGGTATTGAATTACTGTATATACAACCAACAAGAAGATGAGACTTAATACTCTCAAGAGTGTTTACACTCTCTTCAGTGAGGAACTGACATTCTGGTATAATGAGTTTCTTCTCTGGGCTATGCAGATCAGGCAATTGTAGACATGGCTGAGCCAGGGGTTCAAATCAAACATCCTAACACACATACTGTATACTGCATATATATATACTGTATGCAGTGTATATATATTTGTGGGAAGTCTGCATGGGAAGACATGAATAAAACCTTCTGGACTAATGCCCAGAGGAACCACAAGCTCTTTTACCCAATCATATATATTTCCAAACCTTTCACCATCAACAGCTTAAAGCATATAAATCTCTACACATTTTGGTGTTGTGTCCCTGTCAAATAAAGTGTCAGTTATTATCACCGTTTCTATACTGTATGTTCACATTGTGTGCAGAGAGAGTGAGAATGTGATTGGAATTTATTTGTAAGATTTTTGCAAACAGTAAGTTAAAACAAAAAAAAAATCCAAAACAAAGTTAATAGTGCCAAAATTCCCTTCTTTTACATGTCATATACTGTTTCTTCAAATAATTTTGCCCAGATATCTAATGTCTTCTTCCATCTGGACAAAAGTCACCTTAGAATGTTCATGTATGGGAGATGTTTTGTACACTTGCAGTTTCAGCAAGTGATTTTACTGAACTGTTTCAGCCAAGGACTGGTTGAACGTAGTTGTCCGGAAACCGAACAGTGGGAGTGTTCTTTTGTCCTGCATAGGGCAACTGCATAGCCGCAGGCTGTAGTCATCAGATTTGTGGTTCAAATTTACCTTTTCAAAATCTTTTCCGACATTGAAAGGGTACGTTTTGAAGTAGTTGAAAAGATCTAGACATAGTGAGTATAATTGAATTGAATGTTTGATAATTTGTTGTGTGATTGACAGATGAAATCTCACCTTGATGTATAGGAATTAATACATTTTAAAACTGCTTGAACAATGTAGTTTTGTAATTGTAGTTGAACAAAATTAGAATTATCTAAAAGAGAATTATCCCTGTAATAACTAATTGTTTCAAAACTAATTATTTCCTTTACAAACTTAAAGACTTAACTTTTGATTCATTTATTTGGGCTTTTATATGGTTATGGTTAGAACAATGTTTATTACAAGTTTTATTGGATTTGGGCTGTGTAAATATATCTGGGGATGTGCATAGTGATAAGATTATAATATAATAACATTATAATTCATATAAGTTTTCAATTGACAGCTATTGTTGTGTTGTGTAAAGGTCTCATAATGTGCATGTTATTGTTCTACCTTGATGAAGGTAGAAGATTCTGTACTGAACTATTGGGCAATAAAAAAAATGAATTCAGGAGCTGCTGGTATTGGTAGTGCATTTACGTGCTTCTGGGATCTTTTTTCAGTTTCTTTATGAGATTTACAAACGTTTGGCTGAATGGTATATGTCAAAAAGACTATCATTTTCATCTAAGGTGGTGCTCCGGCTTGCTTCCCATGTAATGTAAAGATTAACAGGGAGTCAGAACATTATAGCTCTGACACCCAAAAAAGGCTCCACGGCCGAAACGTTTCTTTTCCTCTCTTTTCAGCATGGAATAAACCTTTATTTGTTCCATTATAGCTCCTGCCTGGCTACTCACGGGACACAAATTCCAATAGACCATAGATGAACAGCATCCAACCTACCCTATATAGCATCTCAGTAAACAACTACTGTATCTCAGAATCCCCTAGAACAGACTCTAGTATATTCTAGTACAGATGCCACAACACATTAACCCCATATCCCATATAACCCCATGTTACACAGCATGGTTAAATGATATGTAGGCTTCCAGAATAGAAACATTTCTAACACTATGGAAAGTAATAATAAATTATTGGTGCTGAAAGTTAAAGGGCATTTAATAAAGAGAAAAAAAGTTTCTTAGAGCAGTGATTCCCAAATTGTGTGCAATGGAGAGGTCTCAGGTGTGCGAAATAATCAGAAGAGATCACATCAAAAAGTCTGGATCAGGAGCCTTGTGTAACCAAATATTCAAGTTTTCTCATGGAAAAAAGTCACATTTCACATTGAAATTCTAGTTAAAAAAGTGAAATCAGATGTTTCTCGTTAAAATTGTAATCTAGTTGCAATATTAGTCCTTATTATTTTAAAATAATTAAGTGTGCAGCAAAATGTTTGGGATATTAAAAATGTGGCTTTCACAGAAAATGTTTGGAAAACACTACTTTAGAGGAAAATGTATTCCTGCTACTAATCATGCTTTCTAAAGTTAAACAAATTCTTTGTGAGTGCATTGTAAAATTATTACCATTATTTTTATGTAGTATTTTTCATCTGGGACATCTTTATCCACTTTTAACAATACACACTATAATAATCATGATTATGCTCAGAGATTTATTTCAAAAATGGAAAATAATGCAGCTACTAATATATGCAACAATAAAATGGCCATATATAAATTCTGTGAAGGCCAGTTGATAAATGTGGAGGCTGCATATTTAATTGTGGATGCAGAATTGTTATTTATTTAGAATCCTCTTTCATTTTGTTTTAAAAATATTATTGCACAAAAAAGTACAGTGTAAAATACTGAAATGTTGGTGAGATACATTCTGCTGAAATCCTGTATTGCAGAATATGTTAACTTTACTCTGGATGCAAAAAAGATTCACGTAGGCAAATCTAACATTTTTCATTGTGCTTACAATTTTGTTTTTGGTAATGGCAGATTCTCCAATTGACTGCAGCATCAAACAGAAATGGGAATTTCAGCAGAGGCTAGGAATGGATCAGTTCGTTTATTTAAAGTTTTAAAGTTTTTTTCTTGAAAGTGCAGATGAGATAGAAAAAAAAGATTTAATTCAAGCATGTCCTGAGGGCTAAGTGAGTTATTTTTCGTTCTGTGTGTATGGTTATCGTATTATGAAGAAGATTTTAGATTAAATACAACAAATGCTCCTGTGCACAACTCGACAAAAGAAAATACAGGAATTATTCTAATTTTACATATAACTCTGTATTGAGGGAGTAGTGGTCAAGGACTTGGGACTTATAACCCGAAGGTTGTGGGTTTCAATCCCAAGTGGGAAAGTGTTATATCCCTGAGCAAGATTTTTCAACCAGATTGCTCTGGTAAAATACCCCAGCTGTTTAAAAGTATAAAACTGTCAACAAAATAAATCAATATAATGTGTATATACAGTATGTATGAGTCAATCAGTGAATTATCCAGAAAACCTGTCTCACTGGTAGGGAAGACTAATTTTTTAACACAATCACCTACAGCCATACACGTCTGTCATCTCTCCACAAAGCTATGGATTCCCTAGTAAAAAAAAATGTTAGTTGGTCCCTGGGCATTTCCTGCACCACCATGTGGATTCATCCTAGCTAAGGAACATTCTCTTTAGAAAATTAATGGAATACCGACGGATCTCATTTGAACCTGACCTCAGTTACCACCTGCACAGGCTAAAAACAATAATTGTATGGTCATTTTCTGATGTAAAGCCCAGCGAAGAACAAGCAGAGAATCCAGCATCAAAGTTTTGTCTCTTTCAGAAGTCTGTGGATAAAATATAAAACATATTAATCTATGCCACAACCCAGTACCTGTGAAAACAGCCAGCCTGTGTTCACATACGATCGGGGAGGCAATGACTGTGTAAATACACATCTTATACAATGTAATGAAGAATGTGTTTAGTTCATCACAAGTCATCTTTGTGAGGAAGTTATGAAACATTAATTTAATGTTAATAATGTTAATAAGTTAGGTATAAAAATATTATGTTTTCTAAAAGTTTTAGCAAATGGTTTCTTTGGAAAATCATTATATTTTTTTGTCACAGCCTTAACTATTTTCCTGTAGCCTGTTACTTTTTTGTGCGTGGGGGGGGGAAGCTTTCAACTTACTAGGAAAAAGTCTGATTTAGGTCCGACTGTAAGCCCAATTCTCATTCTCCAACACTCTGTCACAGGAATCCAAGCAGCCTGAACGTTAAGTTTCTTCTCCTGCCTCTGTCTAAGACCCTAGTAATGATATACATTTTTCAATGTTGTGCATCAACAGTGAAAACACACACTAAACACTCTGTGCAGTATCCTTCTCAGTTTGAAATACCAGACACCAGCAGCAGAAATTAATTTTGGCAAGTGGATTTTCAAATCAGGGCAGACCTTATTTTATACCAACAATCCTTAATTGCTTAATCTGAAACAGCTGCACATTTGTCATTAAAGCAGGCAGAAATTGTTTGGGTTCTATGTGGAAAAGACTGATAGCTCAGCTGTCAGAGAACTTGCATGACACACAGAAGAAAGGAAAAATGTTCCAGCATATTGTTCATGCATTGAGTGCCTTTAAATGTGTCTGTCTGTTAGACTAACACTTACATTACCAATGTATTACCTTGTTAACCTGAGAAAAACAAGTCACTTTTAAAGAATAGCTTTAACTTAGTTTACCAGTATGGTAAACTAAGTTAAAGATAGTAGTTTACCACTACTATTGTGGATCACATGCCACTAATCGTTCAGTCTTTGAATCTACATGTTCTTTTTATGGAAAAGTAACTGTTTTCCATGTGTGTAAACTGCATTCTTTGCACTCAATGAATTAGGAATGGCATTTTCCACAAAATTTGGTCAAAAGAAATTGACGATGCAATGGGTTTGAGCTCAGTTGTTCTTTAATCACTCTCTAGTGTTGAATTTGACCTAGAATTCAAAGTCAATCCAGAACACTGCCTCAGGTTCAAGGGCCATATTAAGTGGAAGCTAACTTGCATTTAGCAGTGGAAAAAAGGAGGGACTTCTTTTGGTTGCCTAAAGCAAACTGCCCAGTCTTCAAAGAAAGAGGAAGGCAAGATCCTAAGATCAATAAACTAGTGGTAAGCAAACAAAAAATGGACCAAATAGCTTCCTCTCATTTGTAATTTTTTAAAAGTACCATTATAACATAAATAACCATGACTCCCTGTTTGGGATACTGTATGTTGATTCTATTTTGACCTGCTTTGACAAAAACCACCTGAAATCGTACAACTGAGCACCTTTGTTGCATAAATGCCAAGTTGAGACTGGTTTAGTTCTGTCAAGTGTAACCAGTCAGGCAGAGTGAAAGGCAGGTAGGTAAACACACGAGCAGCTCCTGCAAATGGTTGTTTTGACAGATCCAATCAACTCCAGAATTTAAACATTCCCTTTTGGTATGGCGAGACTGTACCAGTTCATAACCTAGACAGCAAAACAAACAAATCCTAGTAAAAAACTAAAAAGGAATGTCTTAACAAAAGCGTTAAGATGGAAAAAAGATCAAGGCATGCAATCAGAGAAAGCAGTTGTCCAGGTGTGACTCTGAAGCAGCTGACTAATAATTTAATATTCTCCAAAGTACAAATGATAAGGTCATTTTTTCATCCCTCACAACTAAACTGCAGATATCTTTTATCTAATAAGGGGCCTCAGTGGATTTGGAATACATACAGTAAAACATTTAACAAGAGTTGTTTAACCCCTTCCCCTTTCATTGATGGTGTTTTACATCATGAGACAGTGTTCAATAGTAATGATGTTTGACATGTTATGAATTAGGATTCACAACTCATATTTATCTCCCTATCCTGTGAAGAAATAGGCAAGCAATAACATCACAGCTAAAAGCATAATAAGATTTTGTTCTTCAACTTACAAGATTACGAACTGATTTCAGAAATCTGGGGGTCTCCAGGACACTTACCATGTTTTATACATATCTATATATTAAAAAATGCTATGAGATGTCACACATGCAGAGTGCAAAACTAACTATCCAGTTTATCCTATTTGGCCAGAGACACCTCTCTGTAATCAGCACTTGAATCTCTTACACAGCAGCAGCCTCATCTTTGTTTTTATCACAATGACTAACTATCTATCTGCTGATGGTAAGGCCCAGGAAGTACTCAGGAATCAACCTGTGCTATCTAGACTCCTCTCTTAGCTACCAAGCAATGCCCCACTTCAAGTGCCAACACCTCTAGTCAGCCCCGGTTCAGATGGTCAACACTTTTCCTTGACAGCACACTTCAACGCCATTGAATTTGTATTTCTGTATATTTTCTCAGCATCCCTAACTTGCTGAATCCAACAGCCCTGTAAATCAGCACAATCTGTTGCTACTGCACACGCACACGCACACGCACACGCACACGCACACGCACACGCACACGCACACGCACACGCACACGCACACCAGACTGAAACCCTTTTCCTCTGAGATGTTCTTATAAGCTTCTTAATTAGTCCAGAGGTCTGTCTAATTCCACACACAACCTATCCTGACAGCCTCTTTCCCTCACAAGCAACTTAACTCCCTCAAAGTAGTAATTACTCAATCAGTCCAACTGTGTCTTATTTGACAGGTGTTTACCAATTAACAAGTGGCTTTCACTCAGAACTAACTCCAACTACTTGACACCATCTCAGTGCAGTGCTGGTTTCAGGTTCACATGGTTTACTACAATTCAGAGAACCCTCCCATGACATGATCATGCAAATTGACTGTTTAATCCAAATCTCTACAGTTGTATGTAATGGTTTTATTTTGCTCTTTGTTTACACTGAATATCCTCTTAAGAAAATAAAAAAGGTTGCAATCAAGGTTTCAATCAAGAGGAAACCATTCAGCTCATCTTGCTCATCTCATACAGAAGCTAAGGAAAGTAAAATTTCATTTAACCATTTTCAGCCTGTGCCTCAACCACATGGCTAAGAAGGCTGTTCCCAGTACCCACTCTACAACTCATTAAGTGAGAGAGTATTTCCTATCCTCCATCCTAAATGATTTCAACTTCTATTTTACTATTGTGTCCTTGTTTCACTCATAAGTTTGTAGTTGTCACTACATACTCAATAGTGTGTAAATTGTAGATACATATTGAAATCAAATTTTACACACTAACTTTCATACTGATGAACCACTTATTGTGTGTAAAATATAATCTTTCCTTTCTTCTTCCTTTCTTTCCTTTCTTCTTTCAAATTTCAAAAACATATGACATTCTATAGCAACACATTGTCTTCTTTGTGGCCATAAGGAAATTCTAAATTGGTAGATCATTTTTCTGGACACTAGATTCCATCATGTGTTACTATGAAACACAGATGATGGTCCTTACAAAGTGCAGGCAGCCCTGTGTAGACAGCTGAGCTCGGGTGGTTTATTTTCAATTATTGGTTTAGGTTTATTTTATTATTGATTTTTCAATTCAGAAAATGTGTTCTATGGCCCAGTCCAACTCATATAGAAACCTTCTTTAGATTTCACATGAACACAGAGCAAAGAATGCTCTGCCTTTTGATTTTCCTTTGACCTCCAGGGCCAACAAGGTAACTACAGAAGTCTCCACATTCAATGTCATCTCTCTTCTTTTCTGTTGCTGTACCTTACTTACCAGCTCTTTCAGTGAAAAGAAAAAAAAATCCTTTCTGTGTTGTGAAACTGTGTCCTTGAGGAAGAGAAGAGGTGAAAAAAGAAACATTTGATTTTCTGTTGCTGGTAGTGTTCTGTATATCACATTCTTTATGTGGTGGAGTGAATTTTCCTCACAGTTTGCACACTGTTGCCCCTCAGATCCAGCTTATTTCAAGGTGGTTATTACGCAGTATGGCAGGACTCACCATACAGTGTGAATTTGTTAAATAAAAGTCACAGATGGAGCTCACAAGAGGCCTGAGAAGGAGCTCAAGATCACCTGCTGGAGCTGCAAAGACACAGAGAGAAAGTGCAGGGTTAACTGGCAGCTGGATACGATGCCTTCATGGGAATGGAATGTGTAGTGCTTATGTAGTGGTCCTATCCCAACATCCCTTAGCACTGACAAAACTGCCTACTGAATGCTAATGATCAGAATTATTAAAGAACAATTGATGGACTGCAACCAAACAACAGAAACTAATTACTACTAAAGCTTTATTATCCTTTAATTACTGAACCTCTTTGGCAATTAGTAGAACAAATACACTTTCATTTTATTGCTACAATAAAAGCTGCATCTGGTAGGGGAATATTAAAGATGAAAAACAGAAAACCGTGAAGCACCGTTCTTTTTATATATCATACTGCATTTGGGAAATACAGATGGTATGGCAATCAATTTATATTCTATGGTCAATAAAAATGAAAAAATATAAATTAACAGCACTGCATAGCTGAGCTGAGGTGTTGTTGTAACTCCTCATGCACTTTTGTCTAGAGTTTCTAAGACAGCAGAATGTTTTGATGCTATATTTTTCTACAAGCAGAGTAAACTTCAGTAATGCACAATACTTTTGTAGTAGAGGTATGGTTAAGCATAATGGGGAAGGGAAACTGTTATAAAGAGAAGTATACAGTATTTAAGGAAAATTAAGCTAAAACTATTAGAAATACATTTTTTTGCCAAGTAAACTTTTGTTATAAACTAGAACAAATGTAACTAGAGCAAAAAGTAACAAAAGTGTGATAGGCACTGACTCAAGGTCTAATGTTACAAATGCTAAAACATCGAAAAGTTAGAAACCTCTAATAAACACCTCTAGAAACACAATGTGCTTTTTCCATCTGTATCAGAGTGATAGCATTGCTGAAGTTCATACACTAATAGGCTTTTTGTGAAATGGTCCTATGTTCGAAGATATAATAATCTGGAAAACTACGAAATTTACAAAGACTTGCATTTGAATTAGAACAACACAACAGCCCTTTCATCAAATTTTCTTTAATGTCAAAATATAGTACAAAATAAATATAAAACATTGGGAGTTTAGTTTTTTTTCATTAGATGATATCCGTTAATAGCTATCATGGATAAGCTGATCACATACTGTACATACCCTCACTGGGTCACATTCATGGAGCTGCATGACCACAATGCAACCTGATCTTGTCAGACCTCAAAAGCCAAGCAAGACTAGCCTTACTCTTATCTGGAATCCGAGACCTCCAAGGAAAATTGCTGTAAGTAGTGTGGGTAGACCAGTAGTACTGTAGAAGCTCTTCTTTCTGGACCAGAATTTTCCAAATCAATTCCCCAGTATGGTGACAGAGGACACTGGGCTGTAGGAGGTGCTGTTCTTTGGATGAGATGTTAATCTGAGGTCCTGACTACTTAAAAATTAAAAAACATAAAATTGTTTGAAAGAGTAGAGGTGTTCTACTTTAGGTTTGTACAATCATATCTTCCTTAAATTTTTCACCCAAAACAAGTGGTGAAGCAATTTCTCACTTCTCTATATGATGTGCTGTACACTGGAGCTGCCATGCATGGTGCATTAGGGCTGCTATACAGTACATCGTTTGATGGATGCTGCGCTTCAGTGGTTGAAGAAATGGGTGCTATGCATGATGAAAAGAACTGTATAAATGCAAGATATTGTTATTATAAATCCAATTAATTGAGTGATGTATAAATTAGATCCATGTATATGTAAAGCACTTTAAGATCCTTTGGGATGAAAGCGTTATATAAACGTTATATAAATCGTGTCAATAAGTCACTCTCAAACAGGAGCTTTGCAGACAACAACCATTCAGACTCTACTAAGCAAACAAGCTCTGACATTTATAAAGTTCCTCAAAAAATAAATAGTGAACTGACTTCTTAACAGAGTATAAATTAAAGTATAAAAGATGCTTATTTTTCAGCTCTGAGCTTGATGCAGTTTATGTAGATGCTCATGCTTCTCTACAGATCAACTGACTGAGTCATTGGATTTAAAATGCAACAAACAAACAGAAACAAACCATTAAAGCAATAATTAAGAAATTCTGCTTCCAAACTTTCATACAGGCCTACTAAATGACTGGCCAGGCTTTTTTTGTCCAGTGGAGAAATCATTTTCTAAACCATAATGTATTTTTTGTGTGATTTGTGATTCTAAGAACTGATTGAAACTGAACTCTTAATTTACAATTATCTATTGTTGTTATCAAATTTAGGGAATGTTATTCATTACTCCATGAAGACTGAATATTTGAATCCAATTAGCAGAACTCATTATTACAATCCGTCTCTTACATATAGCAATTGTCCTGGGATTATTGTTGTACACTCCCCAATCCCTTTCCCCTCCCAGACTTCATCCAATTTTAATTGAATTATGCTCCCAAACCCTCCCGTCATCTTCTAAACTGAAACCAGATGAGCAGCTCTAATCTTGAATCTTAACTATGAGTTTATTTAAAAGATTGAGAACGATGTCTGAAGAAAGCAGACTGAAATTATCTTTCTTTTCTTGTCTTGTATACAGTATACTTTAGAACTTTTGTTAGAACACATAAAAATATTTTGTTCTTTCGGCCTAAAAATCTTAACCTTAACCTGTCTTGTTTCTATCAAAAGGACTAAATGAGATACATTTTTGTTTTTGTTCTCATACTTCTTTTAGACAGGATTTTGTGGTGTAAGTGTTAAGACCACTTTAACAGAAATTTAATTCCCAAACTGTGTGTAAATACAGACACACTTCCCTGAACAAAATGTACTGTGGTATACTGTGGTGCTCTTAGGCACCACTTAATAAAGCATAGAGAGATAAAAGATGAAAAATGCAAGAAAGCAAGGCACAGATAGCTAAGTGTATGTTAAAAGATTGGTAAGGAAGCATGATGTGAACTTTAATTTCCCATACTGTATCGTATACATTGGAATTTCAATACTTTACTGTAGGCTTTATTGCTACTGTATGTTACCCTTCTCCCCTCCACACACACAGCAAACTGAACATGTACAGTGTAGTAACAGATACTGTAAAAGCAGAAGTTGTTTTTTCTCCCTGTTGTGTGGAGGCTGATGATGGAATCATCAAAACTGGAATCTTACACTGTGGCTGTGCCAATGCCCTTTACACTGTACTGTAGCTCTCTGGACACTCTACCGCATGACACCAGTCATATGGAAAGAGTGAAGCTCAGCCCACACATACACTAGATACAGTAAATGCTCTGGGGACATTTTCAGCAATCACACTAAATTGCCTACAAGACAAACTGTGGTCATATCACCTGATTTAAGAATATCAGCCAGTAGCAGTAATCCCATGTCCTGAATATCAACTTTCATTAAAAAAAAACTATTTAAAAATGTTCTTAAACAGGCTTGACAGAGTATTACTCCTCATATGAAAAACTATGATATCTCAGATATTAAACCTACACACTCACATACATATAGGTATTAAATGTACATATAGTATATGTATATGTATGTGTAAGAAAAATGGATAGTTGTACATATACTGTACATATATTGTAAGTAAAATCAGGTCACCTTCAAATAAAACATAAGCAAGAGTCTCTGTGTCTTCCAGCACAATGACGTACAGTAATTCAGAATTGTGCTGCTTGCAGTTTTATACTGTACATTGCCTGAATTACAATTAACAATAAGAACAACATTAATATTATCAGGGCTGGTCACTCGGGTAGAATAATGTGCCATTCAGTGTATAGCTTTTCTCTTCGTGGGCAGTTGGTTCCACACTACTGTGAGGACAAAAGTCTACATCTTAGTAGTACTAATTGAAGACTAAAGGCATGAGGTTCCTGTCATAAAGAGTGGTTTTATTCAGGGTTTGCACCTAAAATTTAATATGTACAGGGAAAAAATAAGGTCACAGCAATTCTAGAATTGTAAAGCACATTAACACAAATCATAGAAAAAATATATACTGTAAAGCTTTTGTGAGAAAAAACTGAACAAGACAAAGTGCAGACAGGAAACTGAAGTGGGAAACCATCACTCTTTTTTTAACACGTTTTGTAACACCATACAAAGCGTTGTTTTTATTTATATACTTCAGGTTTCTCATAAATTAAGTAGTGATTCTTATCAATGCTAAATTTAACCAGGACTGTGAGCACACACACGCGAGCTGTGGCCTTGTTAACTCACAAACAAAAAGCTTCTAAATGTTAGAGCTGTTTTCTTCAAACACAGCAACAACAAGACTTACTGTATAGCAGGCAACAAAAACAGAGCTTTGGTGTTCAGGTTAAATAGAAAGTCTCTTTAAATCATGCCTAATTAGCAGTGAGCTGATACTACTGGATTCTGCAGTGCTGAAATATTTTTTACAAGATAAACTTATGAAACATTCAGCTGGCAAAATGTGTTAACATACGCAATGTGCTTCTTTTTATCATATCACAGGTTTAATTCAACATGATAGACGACAGATAAAGAAATATATCTGTTGTATTGAAGATGTCTAAAAACTTTTAAAAACCATTTTACATTTATCTCTTATTTTATAAATAGTATATGAGCATGTAAATTCAGGGTGTTTGTCAAAACACATTTTCCTTCTAAGCATGCATAAATAAAGCACAAAAACAAAATGCTAAATAAAAATTACATGATTTACTTGAGCACATTCTCCACATTTTTAGTATCAAATAGTATGTGAATATCTCAATGAATAGTGTTAATGTTAACCTTATCATAAAAAAGAAAAATGGTGATTACTATTTGGTGAGATAGATAATTAAAATTGCATAATGCCCTGAAGTTAATAAGTGAAACTCTTTGCACTGAAGCTTGTGTATTACAGATATACAGAGGTTCTCCACCTCATGGTCTTACATTCATTCTCAAGACATTGTTTCTGATGTTTAAAACAAACAATGTAAGAGTTAGCAGAAGTCCATCTGATGCAGCTTATCCCAGATTTGGTTGGTTTTTAGCATCACCTCTACAGAGTTTAAAACATTGTACTGCACTACCTAAAAACTTTTAACTTTATTTAAATTTTATGCACTCATTCTATGTAAATTGGAATTCTGCCTTTACTCTGTTCAAAACAAACAGCATCCTAGTTTTTTAAATGCAAAGGCAAAAAAATAAGACAGAATCAAGAAGTAAATCTGATGTGAAAGAGAGCTGATAATTTTTTCTTCTGTTCTTGTTTTTGCCCCTGCTTTTTTAATCATGGTGACATATGTGTGCTGGGGAGGCTGAGGCTGTGACAGGCAAAGCAAAGAAACCAAAGTTAGTACCTCCTTAAATAGCCATAGGCTCAAGATTAAATGAACCCAGAAAATGGAGAACTCATTGTATGTCTTTTCTTCCAAATCCATTAAAGTAGTTTTTTAAACTGCTGCAGATTTACACTTTTTCTAACGAGCATTCCAGAGCACTCATCACTGCCACCACTTGTGCATTGCTGTCTAAACATGCCTGATGTCCTGATTTTTATTTATTTATTTTATAGCTGTTCACTATGCAGGAAGATAGTAATACAGTAGATAGAACGTCCATATACTGTATCTATTAAAGCCTTGAGATATGAATATTCACCGTTTGAAACCTCATTCAAGAAACTGGTTTTCCTTAAAATTCATCCTTCCCAGTACTGGCTAGGCCCATCCTTGCTAAGTTTCAGAGATCTGAAGATCAGGCTTCAGGGTGGTAATACTGCTTTAAAATCCTCCAGGATCTAAAGCACTTTCTTTTACTAGATAAGAACGCTTTCATTAAGAGCTTGCCTTGGCTCTAAACCAAATTCCATGAGAGACCACTACCACATACATAAAATGTCAATTAACTAAAGTTCACTTTAAAAAATAAAGAAATCACAATAATGTATAATAAAGCTTTATAAAGTACTGAATCCACGAACATGGGTTATAATGAACAGGTGAGCAACATAAACTATGACATTTTAATGTCCCCTGACAGCAATAAATTTTGGAGGTGCTGTGAACTAGCATTTCTTGTCAAAATAAAACTGATATCCTGCTGTGAAAATGCACATTGTAGTTCTGAGGAACAAAACATGTCATTTCATTACTTTGTCTATGTCCAATAACAGAGTACTATGGAAGCCCGTTTTCGCCAGGGTGTAAAAAAAACGCGCTATGGTAACTCAGAATTCCGACTTTATATCTCGTAATTGCGAGTTTATATCTCATATTTGCGACTTCGAAATAGCCCATATTTCATTGTCCTTTTGTTATTGTAACGGATTCGGGTTCTAGGGCTTGTGCCCTCGCCGCTCCCACCCTAGTTCGTGCGTCACTGCATTGGCTTGAACCCAGGTCTTGCCAGCTGAGCTAAAGAAGAGCTTTTATAATTGTGAATTCCTCTGGATGTGAAGTGTCTATTTCTGTATCTTATTTCATATTCTGTCTCCGTTTTTTGTATTTCTGGTGTTTAAATAAAAACTTTTTTTAAAAGCCCACCGTGCACTATTCCATCCGGGTACTATTGAAGCCTCACTGGCGGAAATGGGATTCTATAAAAATTAGTGTAATTAATTTGATTTTTATCAGGGCACCGTACAAGACAAGTCTTCAGGCCTATAGATCCTATGATCCTGTACGATTCATGAATATAGTGTAACGGAACGGCTAACATACAGGTTGTACGATCTGGTTGCAGTGTGGTGACGGCACCGCCCTCCCCTGCGCATAACAGGGATGCTGGCCGCCGGGGCTAACGAAAATGTTCTTTAGCTCAGCTGGCAAGACCCGGGTTCGAGCTAATGCAGTGAGGCACGAAGTAGGGTAGGAGCGGCGAGGGCACAAGCCCTAGAACCCGAATCCGTTACAATAACAAAAGGACAGACAATGAAATATGGGCTATTTCGAAGTCGCAAATGTGAGATATAAAGTCGCAATTACGAGACATAAAGTCGAAATTCTGAGTTATTAAGTCAGAATTCTGAGTTACTAAGCCGCAATTCTGAGTTACTAAGTCGGAATTCTGAGATACCATGGCGCGTTTTTTTTTTACTTCCTGGCGGAAACGGGCTTCCATAGGTGTACTTATAGTATATTTAAATAATACTTTTATCCAAAGTTACTTGTTATGATTATAATTACCAATGTCCCGAAATTAAATGTTTAAGCCTATTTATAGGGTCACTGGAGCATTTTCCTTTATTTCATTGGAAATATCCATGCTCTTTTGACACAATGTCCTTTATAAACGCTATAGATTTCTTTTTCAGGAAATTTCAAAAAGAATAAATGTCATTCCATGGCTTGTAACTGCCACTCAAACCAAAGCTGTGGTGGCAGAAAATGGATTCTATCTAATTGAAGTTTCTTTAATGAAATTATTTATATATATTATCCCCTTGAAAAAAATGCATCCGGTCTTCAAAACTACTGATACTTGACTTATTTTTGGTGTCCATGCATGTTAAACAAGCTTTAAAAAGGGAATAGTTATGAGTGACGTGCTTTCAAAGAGGCTTATCAGGCAGCATAAGGAAATGCTACATGATGGAATTGTTTTCATTCTTTGATCTGCCTTCACATAAGTTTATGGAAGTATGTGGACCAGAGGACATGTTGGTTTAATAGTGAATTAATCAGGCATATTATTGTGCTCACAGTATGTCAAAATGTTATGTCAACATTATGTTATGGTGCAAGTATTGGGAAAAAAAACAACACATTTCATATAATAGACATTAAACGTATATTAATGTGCTGATTTGAAAAAAACATGGTTATGATAATAACAAGTCTAAGCAGTCAAATTCTTATTTAAAAGAAGGGCATGCAACTGATTTAGAATATGGCAATATTGAATGTTTATTCTGCATTATCGGTATTGCTTTATTTTTCATTGCATTAATTTATATTACATTGATATGCAATTGTGATTTAAATAAATGAAAATTATGCTTTTTTTTAGTTCTGCTCAGGTAGTCCTGTGCAGTGCCCTGTGCTTTTGGAATAGGTTCTGTGCTACTGCAGCCCTTCCCAGGAATAAGCAATTTACTAATAAAGGACAAAAGTGCACAAAATTATAAAATAAGGCAACAAATAAAACTAACAAATGAGAAAAGAAAAATCTCAGTTATCTTATCATAATGCATCATGTGTCTCTCAAAGGAGAGAGAATATATAAAGACTTGGCTCTAAACTCACTTGATTTAAACATTTCACCTTTTACAAGTTAATAAATTGAAATAAATAGTGTTGGAGAAGACAAACAGCCTACTAAATTTGTTTACTCATACTGAAAGCAGTGTCAGTTTTAGTCAAGCCTTAATTAAAAGTAATAATGTATTATTTAATGTGACATACTGTACATATTTATACCAAGCATTAAAATACTCTAAACTTATTTTATTTACACAGTTTTAGAAAAATAAAGAATTAAGATATGTTTGTGTCATTCTGCTTAACTGGTCAATTAAGAATAAAATTATGTGCTTGTGTGGCTTTGACTGTTGCATAAACACTAAATCATCTTATTAATGAGTTGATTAGGCATATAACCTGCTGAATGAAATCCAACTGAAAATCAAAAAGAGAAATACAGAAAGAAACCAATATACTCACTCAAGACAACAATTTATTTGTGTTATTGAATTTTTGGAAACTAGACTCAGTGCACTGTTAATTGCCATCCATGTACTTTAACCCAGTAAGACATTAAAGCCAAACAGCCCATCACTGACAGGCCATGACTGGGGAGGCCACAAGTCTGCATTCCAAGATCAATGGGGAGGTCAAGTGTGGTGGTGTGGCAGATTTGCTACAGAACTCTGCTTGTGATGATTGATGGTAACCTTACTGCACACCACTACATTTATTAAGCCTTGAATTTCTTCACACTTCCTGGAGGCTCATCCTGACTTGACAACATTCTGGCTTTCTTTTGAGATGAGAATATGATAGCTTTGCCACAGTCTCATCAGTCTTGAGCCCTATTGTACATTTTGAACTCAGAAAAATTGTGGCATCTAGAATTCCGAGACCAGTATATGGTGTTGTGGGAAATTCTTCATCAGAGGAGAAGGACACAGTCTTGTGCCGATTCAGTTTTATTGAGCCTCAATAAGTACAGCAGCACATACTGGGCCTGCCCTGCAGAACAGGCAAACTGCAAGGGTTTCACAGAGACAAAAGTTACTACAGTACTTCACACTTTAACAGGTAACAGAGTTTGCTTGAAACTTTTAGTTTTTTCCCTTGTTTATGGTGTGTTTTCCTTGTTTATGGCTTTCTCTGTTTATTTTATTGCAGCAGGGCATTCATTGTTGCAGCTGTTTGGTGCAAGTCACCTTTGTTTGCTGTAACACATATTTTGAGATGACCTAAGTTAACTTCTACAATATAATTCAGTACTAATATTGTATTGCTGGATACGTGCGGTATAGATATAGGTCCTACTTCAATAGGTTCTAGTTACTGTATATATTTTCCATGACAAGTACAAAATTATTCTTTTTATTTTAAATCTAGAATAGTATGGGCAATATATAGATCAGATAGCACCAATATACTCTGTATACAGTATCTTTAAAAATACAATAGATGATTATGATAATAATTTTAAGAATAACATCCAAATCCACTTAAGATCTCAATAATCCCTGCAAACAGATTAAAATGATTTAGTATACATGTAAAGCAAAATGACTGGCTTTCATTACTGTGTCCCATGTGACATATGTGCACTGACAGAGTGATTTAAGAGAATATTGTTCTTCAATGGCAGGTGCCCAAATACAGACAATTGATTGCATAGTCAGTCTGCAGCTTGTATCTGTGTACAAAATGCTTGCTTAGAGCTATTGTTCCAAAAGTTCCAAGCACATTATAAAGGTAAAGGTAAGTGAACTGTAAATTTATATTCTGACATTGACAAAAATAATCTGAAGCCATTGGAACACATTTATGAACCCTTAGATGAAATAATTGAATTAACAAGCTACAGTACTAACAAGATGGTCCAATGGTTTCTTCTTTGTTATTTTTCCTGTGCTCTAAAGTTCATGAGGTACAATAACATCTTTTAGGGTGTTATTTTTAACTTTCTTTTAGCTAGAAAGACAGTGCACTTTAAATACAGATGGGAGGAAACATATGTGTTTCTTTTCATTCTGCCTAAGGACTGAATTACTGGAGTGATTAAGAAATTTATGTGGGGCCTCTCCTTTTGTGATAGAGTGGCTGAAGACTGCTTTCTATGTTCTGAAATGCTAACAAAATGGAACAGAATTTTGGAAATAGTTATAAAAAGGAAATATTTTTTACAAAATGTATTTAAATATACAGTAAAAACCTCAGCATACAGGAAACAATATGCATTAGAAGTGAAAAAGGGTGGCACAGTGGTTAGTGCTACCAGGGCCTTGGGTTCAAACACAGACCTGGGGTGATATCTCTGTGGAGTTTGTATGTTCTCCCTATGTTTGAGTGGGTTTTCTCCTACAGTCCAAAAATATACTGTTAGGTTTCTTGGCTCCTGGGACAACTAGCCTTAGGTGTGAGTATGTTTGTCTGCCCTGTGATGGACTAGTGTCTTGTGTATGGTGTATCCTGACTTTTAAATGTTGTTTATCAGGATAGGCTCTGGCTCCACTGCAAATTGAATTGGAAGTGGATGGATAAGTGAAACATGTTGCAGGATGGCCTGGATACGAATACGAAATAAAAACCGAGCAATAGTCTTTAGTTTCAAGATACTGTGTTTATGCTTTTTGCATGACAACCTTTGTAAATTTACCTCTATTCATTTATTTATCAAAACATAAAAGTTCAAGAGCTTGACACAAAATGTAATGTTTTTGCCATCTTTAGGTTCTCAGTCCTTGTTAATGTATTGGTCCAGTCCTGTCAGAACAATTGTTTCCTTGGTATCTAAGGATGTTCTGCACACTTGTCAATTTAGCAAGAATTACTGTCCTAAAATCTTGTGTCTTGATCACCCTGAGTATATGAAGCAGCTCTATATATCACAGTAGTCTATTAAAGGTTTCAGATCCCTCTAGAAAGCTGGATGCATTAAATTACTTAGAGTACATTAAATAGAATAATAAATGTTGATGAAATGATTAAACATTACATACATACCCCTGTAATCTCTAAATTACAGAGTGCAAGAATCATTTTAAGACATTACAAAATATTACAAAAAGAATATACTGTATAGTATACTGTATCTTTAATATAAAATCTCATATGAACCTTTCATTTTATAGTTTGCAAAATAGATTACTTAATATTAATTATAAATTAATGAACAACAGCAAAGAAACTGCAGCATCATGCTGTAGCTGGAAAATGACATTTCAGTGGTTCTCAACTTGCATTTTGATTCTATGGGTATAAAATAGCAGAAACAGGTAATTCAATATCTTGGGAGATGCTGTAAGCACATTTCTTAGTGTGGTGCAGTGCTATAGTGGTAATATGAATAATATGAACTGTTTAAAACACCATCTTAGATCATAATGCTTTTCCTCACTATAATTTATTTTGGTTTATTTCACTGTCTGTTTCGTGGAATGTTCTTGCTTTTGGTTTCTGATGGTGCAAATCACCATCATAAAACTGATCGGATTAACCTTTAATTCCAGGGCTTCTACTGAAACCTGAAGCTCAATTTTGAGGATCTCACATATCACCACTCCAAGTCCTACTCTAAATTGTGAGAATGAAAGAAGAAGCAGAGTTGAGAGGAAATTTACATTTTCCTAAATTCTCTCTATTCCAGGGAAGCTGCATTTCAGAATGTCTACAGTATGTTCAGAAACATGCCTACGCAAAGTGGGATATTTTAAATGGATGATATGAGGGTGGGTGGAGCTTATTGCTAGTCATATGATTTTAAGCAAGAATTTCAGCAGATAGGCTCTGAAAAAATGCCTCCAGGCTGACTTTCTAGGAATTGTGTGAGGTGGAACTAAATAAAAATCACACAAGCTCTTTTCTGAAGCACATTCTAGCCTCAGGTGTTTGCAAACCTGATACTCTTCCACTTCACATTTCCTCCAAATAGGCCTGGAGACACCCTTTCAGATTCAATTTTTCTTTTCTTCAACAGTTTGTTAGCAAACCACACTAGAGGAAAAAAGACAGAAGATAGGAAATGAAAAAATAAAGATACCAATTATACCAATTTATCAAAGAAGAATTTCCTCAAAACTGCAAAGATAAAAAAGAACTGCTTTGTAAAGAGAATAGCATTATTTGGGTCCCTTTGTCGAGCCATTTCATTAAGTACAGCATGTCTCTTCACTCTCAGTTTGTTTACTTTTGCCAAATTAAAAGTAATATTATCACAGTCAGCTAGGCATAACTAGATAAGGCTATACATAAAGAATTACACGAACATTTTTCCTTCAGTAATGCATGAACAATACCAAAGAAAAGGACTACAGATCCTCATTTTTCCAGCTGCCCAGAATAAGTAATACTAACAATTTTTAAAGATTTTCATCTTTGTTTTTACAGATCAGGTTTTCTAGTTCAAATCTAATATTTAGATCAATTTATCAATTTTTAAATCCTGACTCTCAGGTAATGTAGTTAAAGTTCCTTAAAATATCTGGGCACTTAAGAACATATTAATTTAGAAACTGCATTGAACATATCAAACATATGGGTTAACATATCAAATTAAGAAATTAATTTTAATAAGGAAGGATAACCAAATCACTGAATCCTAAAGATGTACTAATATGCCACTTGTGATGTCTAAGGGGGCACAGTCACCACTGGGCACACAAGTAGGCGTGGTCCAAACCAGAAACACACCCCAAGACAAACTAGCAAAGTAAAATAACTTGTAAAATAAAACTTCTTTATTTACAATGGGGGAAAAGAAAACTAAAATAAAGCCTAGCTCTTCTCCGAGCTCCTGGCTTAAGTTAAAGACTCAAAGGCTGGGGTTGTTCTTCTACACAGGCAGAGCACGATTTACAGATAAACAAAACAAAAGGGTTTTACTCACCCACAACCCAATTCCACAGCAAATATTGTTTTCTCCAAGTCTGTTCTTCCTCTGGTCTGTCGTATAAAACTTCAAGTTACTCACTTCAAGTTCTTCAAGTTCTGGTTTTCAGTCAGCATTCACCCTTCCACCAAGTCAGCATCAGTTTCTCTTCTGCCTCAACAATCGACTTACATAGGCAGCAATATGGCATGCAGATGCACCTTTTTACATTGATTGCTGGCACACACCATTTTGCAAATGGTTTCCTCTGTCAACTATCTTGGTAAAGGCAAGATTGTCTGTGAATTATATAATGCTTCAGGGAAAGTATCACCCACTGAGAGCCCCTTGAGGACTACACCCCTAGTGGCATCACACATTTTTTCGAGAAACGCAGTATAAAGAACTCCGTAACCTATTATATACAGTATCTTTCCTCACTTTCATTAAAATGGCTTTGGGGAATACTGTTTTATTTTTAGGGACTGCCTACAGTAGAGCTTTCAAATATTTGGCAAACATCTTTAGACTTTCTCAGAGGGACATGCGAATCAAATCACTGGTGCAATTTAAATAGCATTACTTCCTTATGTGCCAAATCTTCAGAGAAAGGAACTGAAAATAGGTATTTCAGATGGAATTGGTTATTCTTAATGTTGCATTTGCAATGCTGCAGTGAGAAGACAAGTGCAAGACTTGGGTGCAAGACCCAAGTGCAAGACTTCGGGATCTTCAGGAGATCCCAGAGACGAGATGGTGGTGAGCCAGCAAGTAGGGTGTAGAAAGAGAAATGACCAGGCTGGCTGAAGTTTTGGAGTGAATGCTGTAGTTTGCAGGATGAGGACTGTCTGTAGAGAAAAACGCCAGGCAGTGGGAGGGGAGCAGTCTGGAAAAGTAGGCAGTAGTGTTGCTGAAAGGAGTCTGCCAGGAGGGTACAGACAGTGGGACTAGCAGGTTCTGCAGCAAGGCCAGTGGAGGGTTGGATATTGGAAGTTCTGGCAAGAGGGTTTCCAGGGAGAGGGGATACTACTGTAGATTGGTGCTTGCTTAAATTGTGAAGGAGAAAAGTTGTCTTTTTAGAAGCATGTACAGTAGGTAGTTGTTACACATTCCACTCGCGTCTCTGTCCCGTCTTGCATTCCCACGCACATACTCTTTAACAAACGCTCACGCCGCAAGTAATACACCTATCACCGTTTACTCCCGTCACTGTTTTAGTTCTCCTCTTTCCTCACTTCCCCGCTCACATTTGTGGATACTCCTAGAGCTCCCAAGTGTGCGTTATTCTCTTCTAAGCCTAAACTTCGGATTTAAAACTTTGGATTGTTGCCCTCTCGTTGTCTCTCCAGTGTACAGACCTATTTACTTGCTTCCTGGTTTTGTTCTTCGCTTAGTGTTTTGGATTGGTATTTTCTCTCTCCTGAGTCCTGCACAGGATCCATACACCCTATCTGCCCGACCTGACAGTAGTAGCCTTACAGCAGTTGGGGATCAATATCAGAGTTCCGATCTAGCCAGACTCCAGCCTTAAATATCCTGCTTAGATGTTTGACTGGTGGATTGATAGGCAGTTGGTCTAATTGAGAAGCAACCCAATTTCATACACGTGGGGCTGGTGGAAGGCTGAGTCCCTGTGTGAATGCTCTGGTCGCCTGTGGCAACAGCAGGATGTGTGCTGCTCCTAGCCTAGGCATGACAGTTATCCTATGACAATGGTAGCGGCACTAGTCCAGGAATATCTTCAGACAGATGAACCAAAATTTGTAATTGCTTTTTTTTTTTCATTTCTACGTGTAACAACTTTGCTCCCCCTTTCAGAGGGGAAGACAATATATATGCCTCCTCTGAAACAAGACACTTATTGAGCCATCACCTTCTTTTTACATTAAAATCCCACAGCGCCCATTTGGCAGCTGATTCAGTAGAGGGTGTAACAGACACAGCAAGATTGCATGCACCCTATATGCTACAGGGGTTGCTGCTGGAAAGGAAACTGTGGATATCTTAGCACATTTGAGACCACCTATTTTAACTGTGTGTTTGGTGGGTTCCCAGTCACCTTATAATAATCCTCTAATCACAGAGTTTAGATTAACACAAGTAAAAAGTCAGGGCATGAGACTCCAGTCTACCCTTTGCATGGTTGTCTTCACTGGTTCAGTGAGCACAGCACAAGCCTCTCAGAAGCAGGATTATAAGGCAAACACTGAGCAGCTCCAGCCTCTTCCCCCTAAAGTGCTCACTGCAGTCCTATAGAGACTTGTTTTAAAACCTAATTTGCCAGATTATTATTCTAACCTGTTGCTTCCTAATGACTCAATTTAGTTCTGATATGGTGTAAATTAGTTAGATATATAATTTCACTGCTAAACCTGTTTTAATTGAACTGTAAAACACAAGCATCACCTGGAGTGATCAGAGTATTGCAAAACAGCTACAGTAGCTTACATTGCTAAGCACTTTCATGACTGTGACAGTACAGTAACATATAATGTTATTCTATTTTTTGCATGATTAAATGAATCACTGAAGAGTGGATTGGTGGCAAGTACTACAGTATATGAACTCACCAAATACTCCCTATATGAAAAAGCAGATACAAATATATACAGTACTGTAAGAGGACCCGGGGAAGGGTCATTTATAACTGGTATTTCCGGAACGAAACACTGAAAATACTCGATATAGACCTGGGCAAGATGGCCACCCAGGATAACCAGCTGACCCGCTATTGGGAAAAGCCGACGCAGCTAAACAAGGAGACACAGCTGAACTACATCAGGAAACAGGATATAAATGCCCCCAGAAGGGATGAGCCGGTGCGGAAGCCGATAAGGTAAAAGCGTTTCGGAGGAAGGAGAGATTTAGGAGTGTACTGAAAGGAATTTAAGAATAACGGACTATTGGATACGGTTTTGACTAAGATTACGGATTACGGCTTGGATACGGCACAGAGTTGTGTGGACATACGGATTTAGGAATCTGGATCGTTTAAGGATACTGGCAACGGATTGCGGATCGGATTTGGAGAGACGTACCAACGAAGACCAGTGTGGTGTGAGTTAGATCTCTTTTACACCTGTTTTCCCCCGGCGACACCACAATTGGTGGAAGATGCGGGAAGCTCCCGCTCGGGTTTGAGAATCGAAGAAAGCAAGTTTTGTGTGTGTGTGTGTGGGTTTCGCTTTGTGTGTGTGGAGAAAAACCATGGAACAATTAATACAGCAATTGTCCCAGGCCACCCTCGCCCAATTTCAGGCTTTAAAAGGACAGCAAGAAGCTATCCAAGTGCAACGGGAGGCGAATCAAATTCAAAGCGAAACTAACGAACGAATTATAGAGGAGCAAAAATTAATATGGGAAGAATTGCACCGATTAGGGGAAGAAATTTGGCAGGCCCCAG
Source organism: Atractosteus spatula (assembly GCF_055471065.1). Classification (NCBI taxonomy): domain Eukaryota; kingdom Metazoa; phylum Chordata; class Actinopteri; order Semionotiformes; family Lepisosteidae; genus Atractosteus; species Atractosteus spatula. Next base: position 15,639,173 of record NC_142724.1, read on the forward strand.
CAGCGGGGAGAAACACCGTTCAGGCTGAACAAATTGCGCTACAAAAGATGACAGAGCTTGATGATGTGGAAGTGTATTTAACCACCTTTGAAAGAACTGCATCTCGAAGTGCATGGCCCAAAGAGCAATGGGCCGGGAGAGTAGCCCCTTATTTAATTGGAGAAGCCCAAAAAGCCTATTATGATTTAAAAGAGGAAGATGCAGAGAATTATGAGACTCTGAAAAAGGAGATATTAGCAAGACTAGGGGTAACCATGGCGATACGAGTGGTCCGGTTTCACAATTGGAGATACCAGATGGACAAGCCCACGAGGTCTCAGATGTTTGACCTGGTACATCTGGCAAAGAAATGGCTCCAGCCAGAGGAATTAAACCCAGGACAGGTGGTAGAAAGGGTGGTGTTGGATCACTTTGTGAGGAGTCTGCCTGTTCACCTGAAAAGGAAAGTAAGTGAAGGGGACCCCCAGACACTAGATCAGGCAGTGGACTTGGTGGACAGACACCATGCCACAGAGGCCCTGATTAGGGAGGAAAAGGGGGACTTTCGGAAAGAGGAGAGAAGAAGCCCCAAGAGACTGGAAACCGAAATGATATTATCGGCCGATAAAGTCTAGTGATTATCGTGGACCTATACAATTTAAGAAACCCCTTCGGGAAAGGTCAGACTCAAGGCCCCGACCATGGAAAGATACCTGACGATGTTTTAATTGTCAGGAAGAAGGACATTTAGCCACCCATTGCCCCGGCCTGTCCGAACCCATGCAGGTAGACCCCAGAGACGAAGCCAAATGTAACTACCTTACAGCACGGGTCCCAACCTGAGAGGATCCCCATCTTACGATAGTCGAGATAGAGGGAGAACCCGTCGAGGCCTTGTTGGACTCCGGCAGTACTGTGAAACAGTACCTGGTGACCCCTACAATACTTCCGGGAGAACTGGAGATCCAGAGAACCGAGGGAATACCTATTACTTGCATTCACGGGGACACCAAGGTCTATCCGATGGTAGAAATGAGCATCTCTACGGAACAGGGGACCTACCGTTCAACGGTAGGAGTGGTTGAGCATTTGCCTTACCCTGTCGTACTTGGACGAGACTTTCCCCACTTCCTCCAGATTTGGAACACTGTCCAAACCGCTAGACGAAGACCAATCCCCTGCCCTGAAGACCGGGGTGACGCCCCTAACGATGACCCTGATGAGACGATCCCACAAGAAGGAGGAGCTGAACTTGGAGATGAGTTTGAAAATATGGATTTACCGGACTGGGAACCCCCAGGACGTCGTGGTAAGTTTGGGATGGCCCAATTAGAAGATGGAAACTTGAGATATGCGTGGGGACATGTCAGGAAAATTGATGTACTGTGAAGTGGTGTACTGATCCTTGTACAGTGAGTTACCCATATTTCATGACAAAGAATAATCTCCTCTATCAGGTGCAGCAGAAGGGACAGGAGGAAGTGAAACAACTCCTTATTCCCCGGGCCTACCAGATGAAGCTCCTCAACTTGGCTCATAGCCACCTCCTGGGAGGACACCTGGGGGTAAAGAAGACGTCCGAGAGACTCCTCTCTAGGTTCTTTTGGCCAGGGATCTATAAGGCCATCGAGAAGTATTGTCGGGAATGTCCCGAGTGTCAGAAAAGTGCGCCACAATATTACTACAGAAACCCTTTGATTCCCCTCCCAATTATTGAAACCCCCTTTGAATGGATTGGAATGGATTTGGTGGGGCCCCTGATCAGAACCACCAAAGGTCACCAGTATATTTTAGTAATGGTGGACTATGCTACAAGGTATCCCAAAGCCATTCCGTTGAGAGCTGCCACCGCCAAAAACATAACTAGGGAGCTAGTACAACTGTTTGCTAGGGTCAGATTTCCTAAAGAGATCTTATCTGATCAAGGGACTCCTTTCATGTCTAAAGTCATGCGAGACTTATGTAAGCTACTGGGTATACAGCAGATCCGAACCTCAGTCTATCACCCTCAAACCGACGGTCTAGTAGAACGTTTTAATAAGACCCTGAAAAGCATGCTGAGGAAGACTATGCAAAAGGATGGGAAAAATTGGGATCAGCTGCTCCTGTATCTCATGTTTGCGGTTCGAGAAGTACCGCAGGCCTTGACCGGAGTTTCCCCATTTGAATTATTATACTCTCAGAAACCACGGGGCCTATTGGACGTGGTCAAAGAATCGTGGGAACATCAACCTTCCCCTTTACAAACTATCATTGAGCATGTGGAACAGATGAGAGAAAGAATAAATGTTATTGTTCCCATAGTGAAAGAAAACCTGGAGAAAGCCCAGGCTCAACAACAACAAATTTATAATAGGGGAGTGGTTGCAAGGGAATTTCAGACTGGGGACAGAGTACTGGTCTTAGTTTCAACCCCAGAGTGTAAATTCTTGGCATCCTGGCAGGGGCCTTATGAAGTGGTGGAAAAGGTGGGGCCGGTCAATTATAAGGTCAACAACATGACAGAAGACGGCAGCATCAAATATACCACGTCAATTTGCTGAAGAAATGGCATGGTTCCGAAGTTCTGCTCACTCCGTTTTCCCCGGACCCTCTGGAAGAAGAAACGGGTGTGGTAGCCGTGGGAGACCTGGCTCCGGCTCAGAAACAGGAAATACAAGAATTCCTAACCCAAAACAAAGATGTTTTTTCCCGGACACCTGGTCGAACCCATCTTATATGACATAAGATTATCACGGAACCAGGGAAGACGGTAAGGCTACCCCCGTATCGAGTACCAGAAGCCAAAAGGAAATTGATTAAAGAAGAGGTGGGAAAAATGCTGGAGATGGGAGTAATCGAGGAATCCCATAGTGAGTGGGCTAGCCCGATAGTTCTGATCCCCAAGCCGGATGGAACTATTCGATTTTGCAACAATTTCAAAAGGTTAAATGAGATCTCGCTGTTTGATGCATACCCCATGCCCCGTATAGATGAACTAATCGAGCGATTAGGTAACGCCCGATACATCAGCACCCTTGATCTTACGAAGGGATATTGGCAAGTGCCGCTGGCCAAAGAAGATAAAGCCAAAACCACTTTTGCCACACCTGAGGGACTATATCAGTATAGGGTCCTACCCTTTGGTTTGCATGGCGCTCCCGCAACATTTCAAAGATTAATGGACCGAATTCTGAGACCATATTGTGATTTTGCAGCCGCCTACTTGGATGACGTTGTGATCCATAGCACGACATGGGAACAACATCTACAACAACTGGAAGCAGTGACTGGAGCGTTGCGAGCAGCAGGATTAACAGCCAACCCAAATAAATGTTGTCTGGGGGCTCGGGAAGCCAATTATCTGGGTTATACGATCGGGAGAGGATTGATCATGCCCCGAGATCAGAAGGTGCAGTTAATTAAGAACTGGCCCAAACCTGCTACAAAGAAGCAAATCCGAACATTTTTGGGACTGGCAAGTTACTATCGACGTTTCATTCCAGGGTTTGCCTCCATTGCCACCCCTCTGCACGACTTGACGAAGACGAGCTGTCCGGAGAAAATAAAATGGACCGACTTGGAAGAGAGGGCCTTCCGAGACTTAAAAACAACTCTCTCTTCTCAACCCGTCTTACAGGTACCGGACTTCAATAAACCTTTCATGGTGCAAACTGATGCTTCAGACACTGGAATTGGAGCCATACTCTCGCAAGAAATTGAAGGACTGGAGCATCCTATTCTATATATCAGCCATAAGTTGAATCCGGCTGAAAAACACTATTCTACCATAGAGAAAGAATGTCTAGCAATCAAATGGGCCCTAGACTATTTGAGATATTATTTATTGGGAAGACGATTTATATTATACGCAGATCATGCACCGTTAACATGGATGTTACAAAATATGGATAAAAGTGATAGAATTACACGATGGGGTCTTAGTCTGCAAAGGTTTCAATTCCAAACGGTACTGTATATAGACCCGGAAGGAAACAAGGAAATGTAGACGCCCTCTCCCGAATGCACTGTTTATTTTTTTCTAGATCGCCCGAGGACGGGGCTGATCTCAGGGGGAAAGAATGTAAAAGGACCCAGGGAAGGGTCATTTATAACCGGTATTTCCGGAACGAAACACTGAAAATACTCTATATAGACCTGGGCAAGATGGCCACCCAGGATAACCAGCTGACCCGCTATTGGGGAAAAGCCGACGCAGCGAAACAAGGAGACACAGCTGAACTACATCAGGAAACAGGATATAAATGCCCCCAGAAGCGATGAGCCGGTGCGGAAGCTGATAAGGTGAAAGCGTTTTGGAGGAAGGAGAGATTTAGGAGTGTACTGAAAGGAATTTAAGAATAACAGACTATTGGATATGGTTTTGACTAAGATTACGGATTACGGCTTGGATACGGCGCAGAGTTGTGTGGACATACTGTATGGATTTAGGAATTTGGATCGTTTAAGGATACTGACAACGGATTGCGGATCAGATTTGGAGAGACGTACCAACGAAGACCAGTGTGGTGTGAGTTAGATCTCTTTTACACCTGTTTTCCCCCGGCGACACCACAATACATATATAGTTTTATGTATATATTTATATCTGTTTTTTCATATAGCACATATACAGAGAGCTGAATTTGCCTACTATTGCTATTATAGGAGTTTAGAATCAGTGCAGAATCAGAAAGCAGTGGAAATACTGTATGTTAGAAAAGTATGAGTGTACAGTATTTTCAATAAATATTTGTATTTCTGTATGTCCTCTTCATTTTTTACACAGTGTTGCACATATGCTGTACATATGATTTGGTCTTGAAGAGGAAGCCAAAATATTTATTTATATATATTTATACAAGGAAATCTAAAGAAGACTCTGAAGAGCCAATCTGCTAAGAAAAGGCATTAATTGCTTCAAATAATATTATTGAGGGAATACCTTACAGTGATGACTTTGCTAATTCTGTGCAAACATTTACACAGCCTTCATTTCTGTTGTATTTTGTATTTCAATTAAAAATCCTTTCTCAATGATTCTGGCAGTGCTTTGATGAGGACTGGATATGAAAAGCATTACTTAAATATAAAGAAGTGTGCCCTCAAATATCTTTAGAAGAATGAAAAAAAGAACAGAAGTTAAGTTTCTCGGGGAAGCCCATTACAATGGATTCAGTGGCCTTCACAGTATAATAATCCACATACCTTAGTGAAATTAATCCCTCTTGGGATTTAAAAAAACAAGTGTAGTAGAGCCTACTGCTAAATGCAGTCTTTAAATTACTATAGCCTTGTGGGAAACATGATGTCTGGAAGACCCAGATCAGTGTTTTTTTATTAAGCAAATGCTGCTTCAAAGAACTGTGTTCTCTGCCCAGAGGGATTGTGGGTGATGATCTGATGAGGAAAATAACACCGCGTGGTTATTCCGCTCAAATAAACCCTCATTGAACAGAGGTGCTTAAACAAGAACAGAGGAGAAATGATCAGAACAATGAGGTGGGGCCCAAAGCCTCATGGCCAGTAGTGACCTATTCATGTAGTTCTCATTAATTACAGCTGCTTGCTTGTCACAGCTGGGAAAGGGGAGTGGGGGCAAGAATTAGTTTAGTCTATTGCTCATACTATGAGGTGAAGCATGGGGGAGGGGTCAGGAGAGGAGCACAATACAATGTAAAAATGAAAGACTAGTGCAGTGCTTACTGGCTTGGGTGATGTCTATTTCTCCACTCGAAACACATTTCATTTCCAGTATATGGAAAACTGTGGGCATGTATAGTGGAATACAAAAAAACACTGGAACCAGCTGCAGCTTACTAATTTAAAATTCAGAAGGTAGCAGAACTAGAAGAGTTCTTAAAACATCTGTAGAAGAGCATGCATCTTGCAATTTACATGACCCTTTTTTTCCTTAGAATAGCAGAAAGTGTGTTTTCAAAATGCTTTAAAGTTAAAACTGTACTGTGAGTCAAATCTGATATTCATTGTAATTGCTCAAGGGCCTTCAGACAAAACAAAAACAATTTGCCATGTTTTTTTGACAAATTGTAATGCCATCAAGCATGTTTAGTTTTGTAGTTTAGTTCAGATTTTGTGATTGAGATTATGTGAAAGTAAGTGAACAATTCTGAGCTCTGCCATACCCTCAAATCCATCCATTTTAGCCACTTAATGCAATTCAGGATTGCAATTGAAGAAAAACCTATCCTGGCAAGCAATGGCATAAAGGCAGGATACACCATGAATGGGACATTAGTCCATTGCAGCACACCCTCAGATTTAAAACAAAAACAAAGAAGACCCCACCCACACACAAGTGTTAACTAACTGACACAGCTTTTCTTTTCTTCAGTTTGCATTAATGTTACTGTGAGTGTGCCCATGTGCTCCTAAAATATGAGTCTCGCACCTACAGTATACTGTCCTACAACTGTTATTATTGATCACCGAATTATTGTACTTGACATGACTTCATTCAGCCTTTCCTGAACGTCTATGACAGGCAGAGAGAGTGCTGTTTCTGGTGCGATCTTTTGCAGCTGACATTTCACTGTTTTAAACGAACAAGAAATTAGATTGCTCATAAATCAGTTATTCTATATAAACACAGCGTTTGCTTGCCTCAAAGTGTGATTGCACAGGAGGCACTTTGCATGGAAATATAAATGTATAAATATATACATATGAGTATTTTTATTATACTTTCAACTGCAGTTCTTGATTGACTATTTTCAGTTAACATATTCACAGGCTTTATAAAACACAGAAAAATTTCACACTGGTATCACAAAATCATATGTAGTTTCCCAGTACTGCTTTTATTTTACCTAAATGAAAAGAGTCATTTACATGATAATCTCAGTTGTACAGGCAAAGTACAATGCACACACCAGAGAAAGTTGAGCACCAACAAATCAAAGTCAAACATTAGTATTTAGTGTCTCTTTTATATTACATTTCTATGTGCTATCTGGATGAGACTTTTATGAGTAACAATAATAAAATAAAGTACAGCTTTAGTACAGGGGCTACTAATTAATTTATAAACATATGAACAGTCATGAAGAAAGGCCATGTGGCCCATTTATCCCATTTGGTGTTAGTTAATTGATCCAAGGATCTCATCAAGCTATTTCTTAAAGGAAACCCGGTTATGGGCTTCAACAACATGGCTGGATAGTTTGTTTCCATACTCCTACAATCCTCTGGGTAAAAGAAGTGCCCCTTGTTCTTAGGTTTAAATGCACTTCTACACAGTTTCCACTTGTCTCCTCTGGTTAGTGGTTCACCGTTCATTTGGAAGGAACCCACTGGGTTAACTCTGTCAATGTCTTTGAATATTTTGAATACATGTATCAAGGTAGTCTTCTCTGTTCAAGAATAAAAAGTTCAGTTCTTTCAGCCTGTCAGTGTAGGATAGCCCCTTAAATATCTAATTGCTCTTATCTGGATGGATTCCAGAAAACCAATGTTTTCTATAATGTGGAGATCAAAATTGTATGCAATATTCTAAATGAGGTCTTACTAAAGTGCTTTTTTTACAGTTTTAACTTAATGTTCCTTGATTTGAATTATTTGCTTTTAACTATATATCCTAGTATTATGTTAGCCTGTTTTATTGTCTAGAAGATGTAAATTAAGTCTTTTTCATAAGTAGGCTCTTCTAGCTCAGCATTTCACGTTTTTTTTATTATTTATGTGTTTACTGCCAGCATATTGGATCCTGCACTTGTTTACATTTAATGTCATCTGCCATGTGTTTACTCAACTGCAAATTTTATCTACATTTTTTTAAATATAATTTACAGCTTCTACAATGATTCCTAATCCTCCAAATTTGTTATCATTTGTTATCATCTGCAAATTTGAATAACCTGCAAACATGAATAACTATTCTAGAATTGAGATAATTGACATAAATTATGAAGAGAAGCAATCCTAGTACAGATCCATGAAGTACTCCACTAATTACTTCACTCTGTATTCATCCCTTATCTGTACCCACTTTTTAATAACCCATTCTCAATCCAAACACTAAGATTTCTAAATTTTAAGTAATCATTGTACCCAAAACACTTTTCCTGCTTGTATGCCAATACTATCCAATGCAGAATCCTTCTGTCAGATTTACCCCTGCTGCGGTATACTAGCACTTGCCTTGGTAGCCAGACACACATCCACTAACCTGTCACTCAATGGCAGTTACCATGGAAACACGTTCTGACAGGAAACCTGCATCACCTGTGGACAATTTTCATTGACACCAGGTGGTGAAGAATTTTTTAAGGTTTGTATGGACAATACTCAGGGATCTGGTTAAGAGTTTAGCTCTGACATTAAGTCTGTTCTATGAGTGTTGTTCAGAGCCCCTCAAGTTACATTCTCGTGTCTCTTGTATCATGCTTGCTTGGATTCATGATATCGCTTTGTTCCCAACCATGTCCCTTGAATCACCACCTGTGCTAGTTACTGTCTATGGTATTTATCTCGTCTTGGACCCTGCCTTACTTTGATCTTGTAGTCCAGACATTCACACTGTGGTTTGCTACAGTGACTTTCTGGCTTTGACCGTCACTAGTTTCTGACCACTGACCCTTAACTGTGTTTGCCTGCATCATGCTCTGCCTATTTACCCCTGATAGCTGCAGCACTACGTCGGTGCCTGCTGAGCTTCTCTGTGTATGGTCTGTTTCCTGGTTCATTCAGCTCACCCAGAGCAGAGCACCTTACGAAAACAGACCATCTCCATCACAGCAGTGGGACATGACACCTTCTGCTGCCCGAAGCATGTTGTTCTTCCTTACTGAACACCTGAGTGAAATACTTATTTAGTACCTCAGTCGTTTCTGTTTTATTGTTAAGAGGTTTACAATTTTTTCTTGGATACAGTTATCTTCATCCTTAATGGTTCTTTTGTAGTTGTAGTACTGAAAAAAATTTACCCACTCTATGACCAACTAGTGGGCACCTCACAGACCTGCCCCGAAGGATTGTATAGTTGTGTAATAGTAAATGATTACAATGCATGGAGGAGTGGGATCTTTCTCAGTTACAAAAATATGTATTACCTTTGTCACAGCTTATAAGTCTTAAATAAGTAAATGCCTTTTCTAACCTAGTTTTTTTCTTCCTGCAGCTACTAAAAAAATAATACTTGATACTTGAACCTATGCCTAAAAAAAAGCATTTAGCATTTATTTTGGTATTGAGCAAGGTAAGGCAAGGTTAGAAATATTTTATAGAACATCTTATTTCCCCATGAATGTTTTTTAATATAGATAAGTACTGTAGTATTAGTCTGGTACAATATATTGCAACAGCCTTTGTGCAAAACAGTAGATGATTTTTTTTTTGAAGACCAGCCATTCTAAGCTCAACCTGTTATGTGTCAGAGCAACTTTTTTTTCTCCCCAGATTCAGACGTTTGCTGTCAAATGAACCAAGGGATGTTACACTTGGTAAGGAGAGTCTCAGAACGTGTGGCAGAATTAACTTGTCACACCAAGGCTGCTCTACATGCCAAGAGAGCTCATTTAATTAAAGATGCCCGAGGACAGCTTAATCTGTATTTGACAAGACCTGTTTAAATCTCTACAGCAGGAAACACTGTGCAGAGCATATCTAAGAATCACCCCTTTGGACCGCTGCAGAAGGCTGGCCAAAATATGGCAGTGGAGTGAGGGGCTACCTGCTAAAATTGCTGCTGGGCTGACCTGTTTGATCTCTCAAACTCAGAACTAGAAAAATCAGTTTTAACACATCTTTCTTATGTCCTGAACAAAAACTGTCAAATAACAAACTACCAAGTGGGAGAAAAGTTGCAAAATGCCACAGTACCCCCATTATTCCAGCTCCACATACTAACTCCTTTGTTCTTTGTTACAGAGAGAAAAAGGGGAGCAATGACCTGCATGCCATGTGCACCAAAGACCTTTACATCCCCCACTTCCTCCAGGGTTTTTTTAGAGATATACCTTTATGGAAATTTACATTTCAGCTGTTTTGAACTCACTTTCTACAGAAGTTCAGGTCTGTCACCCTCTTCTAGAGTTAATTACAGGGGCCTTTGGAATGTGGCCTCAGCAGTAGCTAAATGTGGAATAGAAAAATCAAAAGTATAATTTAGTCTTTTGGAGGTTTCCTTGCAGGTGGGATAAAAGCAGAACCATTTTCTTACTTTTACATTGCTCAACAGGTAAGGCTACACTGTCTAAAACTAATTCAAGCTGGTATGATTTTTTTTACCTTTAAATCCAGTTGAAGCTTACTAGTTTGTGCCTGGAATTATGCAACATAATAGGAATGCTGTCCTGATAATGTACATAATGTATAAATACTGTCTATATGCATGACAAATGACAATTAAACTATAAACCAATATCTCTCTCTAAAGGTTTACATATTATTGTAGTAAAAGATTACACACTCAATTTTAGATTCTTATTTCTCATTCACAATGAATACCAATCCATTGACAGCTTTGTTTTGTGGGGGACTTGACCTTTTAAAAACTTTCAGAAACAAAATAAACATGTTGGTAGCACAATAGAAATTCTGCTTTTACAATCCGAAGTGTTTCTAATTACCCAATGGCATTACAGAGGATTGCAATTGTAGGGTGAATTATGCAACATATAATCAAGTTTAATCATATAATCCAAGTTTAACCAAATGGCGATTTACAGGAGGATTCTTCAGTCTCCCAGGATTTTTTCCCCTCTAATTGTACCCTTTGTTTTTTTAGGGATTTACTACGCTACTTTTAATATCACACTGCAAATTACACACAATCCATTAAAGCTCATATTTAAGTCCTGCAATATATCCTTCTGCTGTACTTTTCTTGGAAAGAAATCCAGGATCCCTAGTATAAAAATGTTTTGTGAGAGTAACCCACACCACCAATCAAAAATAGTCAAGAGACATTTCATACAACTAAGCAATGTCCACTGCAAGGTAATGAAAATAAAGCAGGGTGAAAGCATGGAGTACAAATGAAAGAAGGCACAAATATTCCAGTAACTTTGACTCTCTCTTGTGCATCCAATACAGATACACACAGAAAATATGACATAGTGGATTTAAATTTGCAGAAGGCTTTTGACAAAATTCCTTATAAAAGCTTAATTCTCAAATAATGAGAATTTGGGAAAACCCACATATTTGGATTGGCAGTTGATTAATAGATTGGAAGAAGAGAGTACAGATAAGGAATGGAAGCTCTTATTGGGCTGATGTAATTAGTAGATATCTACAGGGATCTGTACTAAGACTATTCTTATTTTATATACAGTAAATTATCTGGATTTTGGAATACTTGTAACTGTTAACTGTTAGATACTGTTAGTTACTGCAAGATGACAGATGATACCAAAACAGAAGTATTATCAAACAAAATTATTTCAAATGATTCTGACAAAAATCAAGATCAGGTAAACACCTGATGTCTAATGTAGTCAACTACAAAGTATTAAATGAAAACATAAATTATAAATGCTAAATGGGAAATAATGAGCTGATGAGAGTACTTATGAAAAAGGTTTATGTGTTTATGTTGACACATTCACCTCCTCTAGAATATTTGGGGAAGCAATTAGAATGTTAGCATACATATTTTAAAATATAGAATTCTGTATACACTTTTAATCACCATTTTGAAAACAATAAATTGCTTCTCTAGAATTTATCCAGAAAAGAGCACCCAGAACATTACTGGGGCTTAAGGTGATGTGCCTTAGGCAGTGCAGTGGCTCTGTGGCTAAGGATCTGCGCCTGTGGCTGGAAGGTTGCTGGTTTGTATCCTGCGGCCAGCAGAGAAATCCTACTCCATTGGGCCCCCGAGTGTCAAGCCCTCTGCACCAGAGGGCACTCTACTCTGTCCTGTCCCTAGTTTCCTGTGCTTTGCTGTCCTTCCGGTGTCTCTCCCTCTGGGGGTATATATTTCCGGGTCACTCATTCACCTTCGCTCAGCATTGATGTTCACATGTCCTGAGACCTGCCTAGCACCAGGTCACCACTCTGTCTGCGGCCTGAGGGCATAGGTTTCTATACTGCAATTCCAAAACTCTTTGCACTGCTGAGCCCGGGCTAACTCCCGTTCCGCCGCTTCGCACAGGGTCATTTTTCCGCTCTCCTGCCATTCCACGGTTCGTCCCTTCCAACATCCGTGACACTGAGTAAGGCCCTTAACCCCAACTGCTCCAGGGGTGCCATATAAATGGCTGACCCTGCGCTCTCACCCCAAGCTTCTCTACCTGTCTGTGTGTCTCATGCAGAGCAAGTTGAGGTATGCAAAAAGACAAATTCCTAATCCTAGAAATTGTATATGGCCAATAAAGTGATCTTATCTTATGTCCTATACAAATTAAAAAAGGTTAACGTCTTTTATCTTGAAAAAAGAAGATAACAAGGAGACTTGATCAAAGTATTTAACAATCCTGAAATACATTGACAGGTGAACAGTGAAGTGAATACAATATTAACAGTGTAACATCAAATTGAGGCCACTAAAAGAAAATACATTTAATCTGCATGCACTTCTTTGCACAAAGTGTGATGAGGATCTGGAACAAGCCGCTCAACCATGTTGATGAAGCCATGGTTACCATGGTGTTCTTCAATATGGAATGCTCATATCAATTAGCTACTGTTACCAAACAATTGGCCAAGTTCATTGTAACAATTCTTATGTTCTTATCCTAAACACAGACACGGAAGCAAGGTGGGAATTCTGGGTAAAAAATACAAAGTTTGCTTTTGGAGAAGGAGCAGTGGCATTCATTTTACACATGACAAAGTTTTGTGTATCACATATTTGCTCATGATGAAATGTACATTCTGTTAACAGCTGTATGTTAGACATAATGAAGGCACTGTCTTCGCCATTGTCTTTACACCACAGTAAAGAAGAGAATATATTATTTGGCTTTCTTTGCTTAAAGATGTAGTACTGTTGTAGACTCTGGATGACTATACTGTATATCTATTTAAGTAACTAAAGGCCAGATGTATAGTTTATAATGAAGTGGTTATGAATAAATTAGCAGTTACTGCACAGGAGCACAAGGCACGCTACTGTTATGTCTGATCTAAAGATGACCTTGACAAGCCCGTGATCTTCAATAATGAGAATATGTTGCCCCTTGTTCTTGAGACAATTGGCAATTGAAATAACTACAAATTGTGAAGTCAACTAGAACCTTGTGGCAGAACTCTCTTAAAATTTTAATTATTGGTGCTGGAGCCTTCTAGCTCTAAAACCTTAAATAAGTCCTCCATTTAATAAAAAATCTCACTGTTTTTAGAGGAAGCTTGCTAGCTAAAGGTTTTTATTTCAACAAGATATGTAACACAGAAACTGGTTTAAATTGAATTTTTGAAATCTGGTTTCAAATTATCCTAGCTTTCACTTCCTTAAAAACAACATGGCCGCAGCTACAAAATAAGACCCTTGGGATAACGCAGCTCTAGACAATTTGGATTTCTTCATCAGGAGAATGCCTTTCAATAAGAGAAATGCTCTCAGTATTCAGTTTCTTGTAGGGTGCACTGCCATTTGCTATTAATTTAACACAGGAAATTAAGTGGTCTGTTCAAAAGATCTAAGTAGCAGTGAGTCTGAAATACAGTACTCTATATTAATTTAGGACCTTCTTTTTATCTTGTGGGAAAAAAAAGCAGTTAGAGGCTTTCTGAGCTCCTTGATACACAAAGAGCCTTTTAAAAAAATCACCCTTTACTCTGATTAACTGAATACAATGAAAGTAAGTTCTTTGCAAATCTTGTTCATATTACAGAGTTGTTAAAATCAGCCCAGAATGAAAGCAACCGTAATATTCTCCAAGTATGAAAAATTGCCTGAATTTACACCTTTTATAGATACCACCTTGAAGGATTCACAGAGAATCTATCTATGGATATTGACTTCTTTCATATTACTATATAAGTCTACATATAAAACATTTTTTAAATAGAAAGCAAGCAACAGAACAAAAAATACCCAGATTATCTTGCACAATCATTCAATTCACTTTAAAAATACAAAAGTAGAGAAGTTATTAGTATTATGTTTTAATATACATTTTCCATTGTAAATATTAAAAATGAAGATTTCCCACTTAAAGGAGGTGTGCTACTTCAGGGCAGAAATTTTAACAAGCTATAACAGCTGGCTGAAATACATACATACAAAAAGAAAAGCATGTACAGTATGAAGAATTGGTACCTCCATAATCTATGACCAAAAATGGGTTTAGCCATACAAATATCAATATTCAGTGCTTTATACTAAACATTTCAGCCATCTAAAATTCTAGTGCATTGTTTGCTGGAATGCAAAAAACAACATACTGCAATACCATACTTCTGACAGACCACACTAGAACATAACAATACTCACAAAAAGAGGTGGTCATTCAACTCATCTGTAATTTTGTTGCCAACAAGCTAAATGATACAATGATTCAATCCAGATCACATATTAAAAGCGTAACAGCTTCAGCAACATGGCTGGGTAGCTTTTTCCAAGATCCTAAAACCCTCTGTGTAAAGAAGTGCTTCTAGCCCCTAGTTTTAAATTCATGTCCTTGTGCTGTATGTGTGTCCTCTCACTCGTTTTGCTGTTGTGTTTAAATCCAGCTCCACTGGGTTGACTTTGCTGATGTTCTTGAGGATCTACAATATTTACATCAGGCCCCCTCACAGTCAACAGTGATAAAGACTAAAAATATAAGTTTTTAACCTGTTATAGTAGGGCTTTAAAGACAGAATTGTTCTCAGATCTTCATTAGACTAATTTCAGAGCAGAAATTTATTTTAGAATATAGTGACAAGACCTGTATGATCTTAGGTATTATTAGTATGTACAATTTTAACATCACACCTCTTTATATAAATTCTACAGTATTAACAATACAATGCCTTTTTAATTATTCAGACACTTCCGATGGAGTCAATTTTATACAAATACTTTGTATTTTCACATTTTTTGTGAAAATACAAAGTGTCACAAACTGAAGACTTAAGGTTGGGATAAAAATAACAATGTTTATTGCTTAAGTTTTCAGATCTGTGAACTCAATATTTGGTGGAAGCACCTTTGGCAGCAATTATAGCCATGCGTCATTTTGACTAAATCTCTACTAACTTTGCACATTACCTTGCTACAATTTGTGCCCATGCTTGGGAATTCCTTATGGACGACAGTTTTAAGGTCTTCCTAGACATTCTTAATAGGATTCAAGGCAGGACTTTGACTGGGCCACTGAAGGATATTCACTTTCTTATTCCTAAGCTACTCCAGTGTAGATCTGGCCATGTGCTCAGGATCATCATCTTGTTTAAATGCAAAATTCTAGCCCATTTTAGGGACCTTTTTCACATTACTCAAAGATTTTATACATTTCTCCTGATCTGTGCTTTTATATAACTTTATCCTTGACTTGTTTTGAAAGTCTTCATGGTTGAACCTTTTCTTGACAACCTTTGCTTGAAAAGGTTCCTGACTGAGGAACCTTCAAGAAATAGGTGTATTTATTGTGAAACCACCATAATTGCTCACAAACAAAGACTACTCAGCTGTGTGCTTCATCAAAGTTATTTTTGCAACAAAATTAATTTAGGTTCGCTACAGCAAATTTGAATACTTATGCAATTATCACATTGGCATTGTTATTACTTATAGATTTACTTCTTTTTGTGTTTTGTTTTGAAAGTATAGGGTGTCATGTCTGCAATGTTTAAAACAACAAAATATGAAAACTGTGCAAGGAATAGTTTTATAAAGCTACAGTATGTCTGTCCTAACATTGTTACGATAGTCAGGGAGTTTAATGAGGATCCTATGGAGAGAAGTGAGCCAAGACAGAGAAATGTATTCCAAAGTCCAAGCCAAAATTTCCAAAGCCCAAAAATCCACAGGAGTGTTGTAAGCAAAAATCGCTAAGCAAAAGTTGTAAACCAAAAGTCCGTATAATCCAGAAAGTCCGAAGGCCTAAAGATGCATTACCCAAGACAATACCCAAGACAACAGCTAGAAGCGAAATCCAAAAGCAAGGTCAGAGAGAAAAGCACTCAAAAACCAGAATCCAAAACCTGAAAAAAGAGCACCAAGTACCAGGAGTAAAACTACCTGAGCAGGGAATGAATGAAGAGAGCTTCCTGAAATAGTGAAGTGCCAGGGGTGTGGTGATAACAGGGGAAAGGTGAGTGGTTAAGTGTTCTGGAAAGGTCTATGCCTTCTTAAAGGGATAGTGCGTGATGTAACATTACCCCCCCCCACACACCCCCCCAAGGGGCGGCTCCTGACACCCTAGAAGGACAATTGGAAACTGACAATGAAAATCCTGAATGAGGGTGTAATTGAGGATATTCTTTTTGGGCACCCAGGATCTTTCTTCCGGACCATATCCTTCCTAATCAACCAAGTACTAAAGAGCACCGTGATGCCAGTGAGAATCTGGTAAAATCTTGTTGACTGTGTAAGCAGGTAATCCATCAATGAGCTGGGGGGGGGATTGGGGTGTGAAAGAGGAGATCGATGAAACGGTTTCAGTACAGAAACATGGAAGGTGGGGTGAAGTCTGAGGATGTGGGGTAGTGCTAAATGGTAGGAAATTGAAGTAATCTGTGATAAAATGAGAAAAGGTCCAATATAACGAGGACCCAGCTTTCAAGAAGACTGTCTTAATGGGATGTTAGAAGTAGACAGCCATACCATCTGTCGCTGTCAGACTCGAGGCACAGAACGGCGTAGTCGATTAGCAGTCTTCTTCTGCCTCTCAGTGGTGAGTGAGAGAGCTCTCCCAGAGTTTCTGGAGATTCGAAATGTAGGCATTGACGGCAGGGATCAGAGTATCAGGAAGGGTGTTAGGGAGAAGAGATGGTAATTTCTCAAGGTGAGAGTTTCTTCGAAAAGAAAGCGCAGGGGTGAATAATTCCCTTTTCACCCTGACATTGTGAGAGGACTGCCCCCACTCCATATGCAGATGCATCTAACTCCACAATTAAAGGTAGTGAGGGGTCAGGATGTCTAAGTAGCAGTGCGGACGTAAACAGTTCTGAAAAGCTGCCTCTGCTTGCAAATTCCACTTTTCCTGGTTGGGTCCACTATGGGTAAGGGCAGTAATGGGCATCACCACTGAGATTCTTTGGAGATGGCCAATCTTTAATTATTGTTATCTTAATAGGGTCCATAGTTATCCCCTCAGGTGAGAGAACATAACCCAGAAATTGAATTGTTGAGGCATGAAATACACACTTTTCCAGTTTAACAAATAGACTGTTCTTAAGGAGACGAGTGAGAATCTCTCGGACATAAATGTTATTGGAAACATTCAGAATGTCATCAAGATTGATCAAAACAAAACATTGTAAGATTTCTCGAAATACTGTATGTTATTCATGTATGATTGAAAGACCTCAGGAGCGTTGACAAGGCCAAAAGGCATGACAGGATTATTCTGAGTGGTAATGATACAGTCTTCCATTTGTCCCCCTCTCTGATACGAATCAAGTTATAAGCCCCACGTAGATCCAATTTGGAGAACACAGTGGTGCCATGAATAGAATCAAGAATCGAAGTTATCAAGGGCAGTGGAATGCAATTTTTAATGGTGATGTCATTAGGTCCCCAATAGTCAATACATAGCTTGATTCCACCATCTTTCTTTTCCACAAAGAAAAATCTGGAGCAAGCTGGTGAGGTCAAGGGGCGTATGATCCTGGCCTTGAGTGATTCCTGTATATACTTTTCTATATACTCTTAATGAAGACTGCCATTTAGTCTCGGTACTTAAGTGGTATCTTGGAGATTTCAAGTAGTGTAACGTCTGCGAGGGCTACCTTTACTGGAAGATGACTGCAATTATGTAGACAACAGGGTCCCCAAGCCAGAAGTTTTTATTGACCAAGAAATATGGGGGTCACGTTCAAGTAGCCAGGGACACCCAAAGACCAGCGGGTGGGAGGGAGATTCCAGTAGGTAGAGTTGAAGCTGCTTGCAGTGTGTGGACCTGATCTGGAGAGAAATTTAAAAGGTTTGTCAAAAAATAGGTCCAGATGCCAGATAGGGAGGAACCACAGGGGGGGAGCCAGTTGCGACCGCGGAATTTTTCCCAACACGCCATTGACGGATTCGGTTATCTAATTTCACTACCTGCTCTACTACATCATCCAGTTCATTCCCATTCACAGGGAATAATGCCAGGTGATCTTAAAGCCCCTCTGATAATCCTTGTCGGAATTGGAATGTTAGCGCCTCCTGTTCCAAAAAAGTTTGGAATTCCAGAGTGCGGAATTCAATAGAATACTCCTGAGCTGACCGTCTCCCCTGGAGGAGTGAAGGCAAACGAGTTGCTGCAAATTATCTAGGGTCAGGTCGATCAAAAGTTTTCTTTAGTTGTTTTTGAGACAAGTTAAAATCACTTGGTTCAGGAGCTCCGTATTCAACAAGAGCTGTAGCCCAGTCTAGAGCCTTGCCAGATAAGGACACCACGAAAGCTACCTTCTCCCGAGACATTGTAAAGTTTTCTAGGTGTATGTCGAGAATCAAGGAGCATTGAGTTAAAAAACCAAGGCACTTAGCTTGGTTGCCATCATACCTTTCTGGCGTAACCAGGGGTCCAGATCTGGGAGCAGGAGATGGAGTAGGAGCAGTAGCCGCAGGAGGGGAAGGTGGGGCCGAAGCAGCTAGTGTGTTATATAGGCTAGTTAGCTGTGTGGAAATCTGTTGGAGTGAAGATTGTAGTTGCATCAGACCCTTTGAATGTTGATCCATTACTTTGCACATGGCATCAAACTCTGTGGGGTCCATGAGAACGGCTCAGTATTATGTTAAGATACCAGAATGCTGTACAGGGAACGAATGAAGAGAGCTTCCTGAAATAATAAAGAGCCAAGGGTGTGGTGATGACAGGGGAAAGGTGAGTGGTTAAGTGTTCCGGAAAGGTCTACGCCTTCTTAAAGGGATAGTGCGTGATGTAACAAACATTCTGTTTGCCTTTTGATTGCGTCTGCACAGTATCTGGAAGATGTGTGAAAATGAAATGTCAACATGACACTCAAGTCTTTTTTTATAGTTTCTCCAGGTTTACTGTTTTCCATGATATAACTAATGTTTATGTTTTTGGTATCTGATTGTAACCCTCTACGTTATCAACCCTAAATAACATCTTCCAGATATTTTCACAGTGATGAACTTCATCCTAGTAATAATCTTAATGCAGATCCATTTGGATCTTCACCATCACTCTCTATTAGCCATGCTTTTCTTATTCCAATAATCCATGATCATGTGCTGGTACAGTGGCTTCTATCTAATTCTCCTGATATCTAGGTACTGTAAAGATACTTTTTACCTGGTCCTTTGAGGTTCTCTCTTTTCCTTTGGTTTTCATTTTATAATAATAATAATAATAATAATAATAATAATAATAGTTCATTTCCCTTATATAGCACTTTTCAGGACACTCCACTCAAAGTGCTTCACAGGTAATGGGGACTCCCCTCTACCACCACCAATTTGCAGCCCACACACCAACTCTCAGTGGGGAGGAGATCAAAGTCATGAAGCTAATTCATAGATGGTGATTATAAAGACATGATTGGTAAATTTCAAGGGCAAATGTGGCCAGGACACTAAGTAAATATGTCTACTCTTTTCGAGAAAGCCCTGGAATTTTTTATCAAGAAAGTCCAGAAGGTAAGGACCTCGGTTTTGCGTTTCATCCAAAGGATGGCGCCCTTTAACAGTATGTTCTTCCCATCTCTATACCAGTGCATTAGGACACATACAGATTGTAGGGTGCTGGTCCCCTGCTGGCTCCACTAATATTTCTTCCAGAAGCAACCTGAGCTTTCCCAGGAGGTCTCCCATCCAAGTATTGGCCAGGCTCATATGTGCTTAGCTTCAGTGGTCTGCATAACTTAACATTCTTTTTGATTGTCCCCTTTTCGATTGACTTTTAAACTATGCAATTTGTATGATTGACTTTAGCATTCTTGTTATAGGATGATCTGGTGAACTAACTCTACTTATTAATATATTTTTTTAAATTGTTGCTACTGTATTTCATATTGGTGTGAGTGTGTCTGTTATAAAGAAAGGAAAACATCCTTTCACTACTTTCAAAGTTCCTAACCACACTTTCTGTACACTAAGTCTGAAGCTAAACTGGAACATACTGTACACTTGTATCAGGCTTCAAAAGTGCCAAAACACAAGAAAAAGAGGCATAGGGATGCAGCGAGAAAGATCAAAGTCATGTGTTAACAAAATACCTGATCTTTTGATGTTGTAAAACACAGATTTTTTTAGAAAAAAAATATCTGCAGTTCACAAGGTGATTTGTCCTTAGTTTAGTTTCTTTTTCTCTTTTCGTCCAAATTCTTTGTTCTGCACTTCTTTAAAAACAACTCCCTTATACTCTTCTCTGGAAATTGGCCTTCACTCATTATAACCACTAAGAAGCAGAATGAAGGAGCCTTTTGTTTTAAAGAATATAGTCAATCTATTTTGTTATCACAATGTGCACAAGGTTATTTCACTTGATGGCAACATTTGTAAAATCAATAGGAATGTCGGAGACAAAAGAAAATGTTTTTGGAATTTTTGGAACTTACTAGAACACAATAAATTAAATTACTGAAAAATATAGGCAAAACAAATATAATATATTATTCTTAAACACAGTGTGAGGAGTAATTCTGCAAATATATATTGATCTACAACGAAACATTCTCATCTAAAAATTCAGAGTATGTAGTAGATTGACCATCAAGCAGCTGATTCTGCTTCATGATACTCTATCTTTAAGTTCTGGATTTTAGTCATTTTAGCCTTTTTTCATCCTTTGGAATTTTTAAGACAAAAGTTTTGATGTCAGCCTGCATTTGTTACATTTTCTTTATGTCTGATTTTTCATCTTTATAATACCCATTCATTTGGTATGAATTTTATCATAGTCTTGCTAATTACCTTTCATAACTATTAACTCAAAAATAATTAAACAATACAAAAGGAACCTGCTGAACCTACAGGAACCTTTAAATCTACAGTTAAATCCTTCATTCTAATGAAGGTATGTATAAACTTTCAATTTACGTTCACTGTCAATATTCTATGTGTCCTAAATAGATAGATACTTTATTGATCCTGTGAGGGAAAGTGGAGAAAATCATAAAAATCATTATGGTGAGACAATGTGAAATACTCAATTGTTCATAAGAAAAATCCAGGGATGCATATTTGGGATCTCAAGCAACCAGGTGATGTGTATCATTCTAGTGATTTGCACCACGTAATTCAAATGTGCCCAACCCTTGTATTTTGGCATCTAGCAGGATGTTTATGACTCTTTAAATGATCAATAACCGAAGGCTATGGGAAGAAATAAATTAAAATCATAAGTAGATCACCTTAACTCTTCTCTCAGGTGAAGATATATTTCTAACTTCAGGAGACACAAAAATAATGCTGGATTAAGGACCTGGAGCTGGCAAACAAGATAAATCAACATTTATTCTTCTTGATTAGATCAATTTGCTAGTTGCTATTAATCTTGACATTATCTGGGAAATACTGATCTCATTACATGTTTTTTACAGAGGTTTTGATGTACTGCTGAAATCCAGCTTCCACTTATGTATTCCAAATTCCAAGGAACTTTATTTTAAAAACAATTTATGTATTAATAGATTTCTTGAGTAGTGCTGACAGGGTTTGGTTTGTGCATTGACTCTACAGACCTGGGCCCAGAATCAAATAAAATATCCATTGCTTGCAAATTACAAATGCAGTGCGTAATGTTGAGGTTTCCATAGGTACAGTAGGCAAAGGAAACCCCTGACAATCAGAAAACCACCAGCAAGTTCTGGGATTGCTATTTGTATCAGAAGAGATAGCCCGAGTAGAGAAAAAGGTATCCAACTTACGAAGCGAATAACCTGAAATTCCCCATAACATATCAGAGTGTGCTCCAAACCACTAATCAGGTTCAGAGAATCAGTCTTTGTGTAGGGGAACTACTCTTTATGCACTTACCAGACCTAATGAAGTGGATAAACTCCTCAGCCTTCTTAACACAGCTGTAAAATCTTTCCTTCACTTCCACCATCACAAAACACACCAGAAAAGATTAAAATCCCCAGGTACACCACTTAGGACGTGCTTTCTTGTCTGGGTGTACAATATATTAACAAAGTATTGGAATAATAACTGTTCTATGTATTGAAAATTTCTGCACGGACAATTATGCTCCATTGACGCAAGCAATTAAGGGCAATCTTGAACCGCGGAAATCAGAGCAGTTTTCACTCTGGGAAGAAACAGACTGAGGTAATTTAGATAAACACAGGCCCTCCACAAAACAATCTGTACTGGGTAATTTCCTATTCAGCTTTCAAAGTTGTATTTAACAATCTGCAAAAAGCCCTGTGGAGTTTTGTCCAAGATAAAGAAGCTGAATTTAAAAAGCAAAAAAACTCAACAAAAGAGGGACACTTAATGGTCTGACAGAGGATGAGAAGCTTCAAGATTCAAATGTTTTATTCATACTTCCTTATTACTCTCTTTCATTGGCACTGTTTATTTACAATATGATAAAAGTGCTATAGATTTTAAAGAAACATTTTCTTAAATTCGATGGGAAATGGTTAAAAGTTCATTTAAAACATTAAATATACAAATGGAACCACACTTGTTAAATATTTCTATGGATTTACTGTGTTTATTCACCTGAACCATAAATAAAATGCTCACACCTGAAGAAGGCTCCACAGCCGAAACGTTGTTTTCTTTCTTCTTTTTTTTCAGTATGGAATAAACCTATTACTTGTTCCTTTGCAGCCTACGCATGCTGACACAGCTACCCACCTGAACTACATAAATAAAATACTATTCATTTCTTTTATAAATTATCACTTTTCAAGTTTTTCAAGGCTAAAAGCTAGGGAGTAACTTTTCATGGATTTCTGTTCAGCTGCTGTGATGGTTTCTGACTAACCTGGCAGTGGATTGGAGATGTACATAGCTCTGTATTAATTTGTGAAGATAAAGAGTTTCTTTGTTTTACTGGATACTGCTAGGGTGCTTCTTTGCCTGAAAAATGTATACAGTTTGATAGAAAAAGGGTTGGGCTCAGTAAGAAAAACAAAGGAGTAGTAGCTTTGAGTTTCTGCCACCATTGGCCCAGAGCTTAAAAGGACATAAGAAAATATAAAAATGAAAGGAGATATTTACATAAAATTGGGAATCTTCCCAAACGTAAGATCACAGTTTGAATTTCTTAAATATATAAAAAGTCTACAAAAAGGCAGAATGGTAAAGACTAGACACAGGAAGACTACTTTTAGCATTTTAGGAGTTTTAACATCCATATGAAATAAAACTTGCAACCTGCTGCTCATTCAGGCTTAACTTTCTCCATCAGACTGAATAAAATTCCATTTGGCTTAGTCTACAGAGTGCTTTATACTTCAGTTAACTTATGCCAAATAAATTCACATCAGTACCTTCTTAACCTTTCATACACTCGCAGCTACTTCTGTTTAAGTAAAATAACCTCTATAAAAGGAGAGATTTTAACAAATATTTCCATAAGAAACAGTACTTTTGTTTTTACACTGATTGTAATAGCAAGGTATAACACCCTTTTTCTAGGTTTCATATACTGTATAGCATGAGAAATGTTTCACTATCATTAAAGAGACAATATTTTAGGTACTTATGATTTTTTTGCACCCTGAATCTCTATTTTAACACGTTTGAATATGAAATAGACTTGTCTCCACAGGAGTGATTCAAAATGGTTTGCAGCATGTGGCCAGATGGTGAGATTGAAAGAGGGTGCTACAGGTAGCACTGTGAAGAAGAGATTTGTACTGAAAATAATCAATGAAGTACGGGAGTCTAAAGGGCAAGATTATATCTTGTTAAATATACAGTACTTAATCACATGACGGAGTCAGAGGTGTTTTTATCAGGATACCAGAGACAAAAAAAACTTTGCATAAGTAATAACCGATCACATGCATGAGGTGGACAGTGTGAAGTTTGAGACAGTGATTGATGATTTGAAATAATCCCAAACCAATATATGGAATGTGGCAAAACACACAAGATCCAGTATATAAAATCTAACAAGGCGCTAGTTATTAGCATAGAAAAGTATCTGTGTATGGAAGTCTGTCTGAAAAAATCTAAGGTCATTTCTTCTTCTGTTAGAGATTTCTTTCACCAGTGATCACCACAAAGTAATCTGGGCCAAGAAAAAAAACAGTTTTAACTATTTGGAATGACTCTCCCATTAAGAGAAAGTTAAAACTGAATTCCACTATAATTACTTACACATTTGCTTTCAATTTTAGGAATGTGAAAATATTAAAATATTGTAAATTCATGAGCCACTTTAAATTACACAACAAAACTAATATATCATGCACAAAAACAGCAACAACTAACTGTGACCTTTACCAAACACAGTAAATTGTGAAAAGTTATGTGAAGGAGTGACTTAAGTGGTTCTGAGATACAGTATGTACAAGAAATTTCTATCAAGCAGCAGACACTTATAAAAAGGCTCATTACAACATATTTCTGGGTTTACTGGATTGCTGCCAGTGTTATTTAATTCTGAATAGTTAAGGAAATTGTGCTTGGAAACAGTTTTGACATTAAAAACTATTCAATAGCTTGATAAGGCATATGGAGTTGATTATGAAAACAATGTAATGACATTGTATTTTGTTTGTTTTAATATGTCATTTATGTTCATATGGTTCTGATTTTTAAAAAATATCAAAGCCATGGAGAAAAAATAATATAGAAGAAGATTACTAAAAAGATACCTGTTAGTATTTCCTGGGTAGTAATTTCATATTGGAGATAGAATACCGCTAGCACACTAAAAGTATTTCTCAATTCTGCATTTCAATGTACTACAAAGCCTGGCACCAGACCATCTATGACAATAACAATAAGTATGTTGTTTTATTCTGTCCAATTGCTGTTAGACCAAGAAACAAATGTGAGTCCAATTAACCTGTTAGACAGGCTGTTTGCTGAAATTTCTGGCTGTTTCAAGCAATAGGAGGTAAAACATTGGGATAGTGGGAATGTTGATAGGCTACAATGGTATGCATTTCAAGTCAACAATACTTGTCATAATGTCTCACTGAAAGGCTAAAAATGAATAAATGAAATAAAACAATATTCTGTGTGATACCTAGGCTTAAGCCTCGTTTCTTCTTTAGTCTTCTTAGTGTAAGCATTGATTAGAAATGAGATATAATGAGATATATCTCCCTATCCCAAATGCAGAAATCAAAACTTTCATATTTCAGCTTCTATTTCATGTGATGTTGCTCTCATATAGTCTGCTCAATTAACACAGAACATATTTTGAATATCTGGCACCTACCACCCTGTTGAGAATATTGATGGTGATACTAATAGAGTGAGAGTGAAAAGCACAAGGATTGCCAGCACCATCAATCCTGAGCATTTTATCACAACATGGAGACTGCAAGGGTCTAAAAGGGACCAAAAGCCTTATCTGAAAGAGTCTAGGATGCAAAAGTCATTCTTTTTCTTAACTTCTTAATCCATCAGGACAAATGGGTTCACAGAATATATGTAAAAACCATAAAAGCAGATGTTAATTCCAGACTGAAAAGCAAAAAAAAAGGAGTCAAATGCATTATTTCAGCTGCTTTATGTTCCTTTTCTCAGTCATGTGAGAGGCAGAGCACAGGTGGAGAGAGAGGCACACAAGAGGGAAAGAGGGGGCAGGGAAAGCAGAAGAAACAAAGGTTGAGAATATCTGGGGGTTCACGTGAAGGAACACTGATGAAATCTGAGGTGAAGAGTGAAAGGTAATAATCTGTGATTTTGTATTTGTTTTTGTCCTTTGCAGCTGCACACTGATTCAGCTGCCTGCTCTAACCTCAAAATATATTTAATTTCATTTTTCAGAAAGTTGCATTTAGACAATTCTCAGTGCAGTAATATACAGATAGTTTGCTACATGTAAATAAAAAAATGTAATGTTCTCACCATGCTGGGAATGTTAAATTTGTTCATGGAGAGTTAAATGCATCTTATAGTATTTTTTAATTACTCTTGTAATTGATCTGGAGATTACATAAAGTACCGTCATTATATTGTTATTTAATTAATTAATAGCTTTAGTTAAAGCTTCTATAACATCAATGAATTAACTGTACACCTTTCAAACCCATTTGCCCCCACAAGAGCAAGGAAAATATAAATAAAATATACAAAATTTTCTTTTAGTACCAGTTTGACATACACAATATATATTTTAAATGAATAATATTAAATGTGCTCTCTTTATACACCTGCAATATAGTATTGCAATGTAATGGACATAAATTAATGCATTATGCAAATGCATGCTGGCTTGAATCTAAAGAACTAGATGAAATGATCAGATTTTAATCTTCTAAGTTAAATACTGGAACTAAATGCAAGATGAGAGATGATGCAGTTAGGAAAGCCTACCAGGAGGAAAATATGCGTGACTGCAGATGCACTGTCCTATTTCCACAAGTACACCAGTTTTTGCTTGATAATGAGTATTCAAGCATAGGATGATTTAGAGCCTATGTGAAGAACCATAAGACTGTGACACTATGGGCTTTCAAAATTTGGCTCATGAGTTTAGCAAAACACTATAATACACCCAATACACCTTTATGAAATATCAAAACTATATGTTAAATACATACATTATGAACATTTTTTTCATCAGTAGTGTACATTTGAAAGTGGAAACTGTAACACTTTCTATTTTTACATCTACATTTTTATTAGTATGGTGATGTAGAGACTGTTAGATAATTTTATTTTAAGATAGAAATATAGCATATTAGAAATAAATCACAGAAATGTACACAGACCACATTTGCAGAGTACAATATTGCATATAAATATCATGCACAGACACATGACTTTTTTCTAACATTTATTTTTCTATCATCTTTATAGTAAAAATGCTAATTCTTCTATTAGATATATTTCATTAAATCTGTCACGGCCCACGCTCTCCCTCACAAACGCCATTACATTCCCAAACCCACTGTTTCTAAATCTCATTCATAATTGAACCCATCACATTCCCACATGCACCAGGTTCCACGAATTCTCACTCCCAGACCTATTATCCAACCATGTCCCTTTCCGTTCAGTATTTAAAGTTCCCTCACACACCAACCCATGTTCACTATTGAGAAGCCTCCCAAAGTATTCTCTTGTGTGTGGTTCTAACCTTTTTGACTGATCTCCTGGTTCCTAATCTTTGCTCCTGCCTTTTTGACCACGCTCCTTGGATTTTGTTTTTCGGATTGTCTTTCTTGGATTTCCCTGGTTACTGGACTCATTGCTTCTCCAATTGACCAAGCCCCTGGATTATGTGTTTTGGATTGTCCCTGTGCTACTCCACATTCTGCAGGATTCACAGTTACGCATAAGGATCCTCCTATTCTACCGATCAGTTCCCTGACAAAATCAATCCAGTATTTTTTTTCTTGGTAAATCAGGAAGGAGCCACCTTTCAACATAAAGGGTTGTTTTTTTCATGAGTTGTGTTCTTTCCAAAGAGTTTTTGACAGTCATAGTCCTTTTGCCTAGGGGGCTATTATCAAAGTCAGTGGTTAGCAACATTTTGGGTTTTTGTTTACCTTCATCTCTCATTCTGATCATTCCTCCACTTTATTCAAACAATCCAATTTCCATTGCTGCTTCTTTTTGGGGACACAATTGGAAACAGTCATTATCTGAATGGGACCTTATCCATTCAGATAGTGTTACCATTATAATCAACAGAGGAGGGACATTCAACTTATGAAATTCCTCAGTCATCTCAAAGACTTTCTCTTAAGAATCATTTTTAATTGATGCAGCCCACATCCTGGCTTATTTTATTGCTGATTTCTCTTTCTCATTTCCCAAGTTCAAGATCTTAGCCCTGGATGCTAACAGGATCCCTGTGCAGCTCCTCCCCTTTCAGATCTTGTATTCTTCTAAATCACCATCACTACCTCCAGCTGACTTAAAATACTGTTCTATATGGAGCTGCACCTCTCACCCTCAGTTCCTACTGTACCTCCTAGAAATGTTTTCAATCCTTCCACCTCTAATATAAATTAAGATCCAGGTATGACCATTTAAGTCTACGTCCATCAGACCTTAAGAACCTCTACTCCATTATCTTCAGCCCACTTATCATCTTTTTGGTAATGCAAAGTCCTGTATTGTCTTTCTAACTGGATTCTCTATAATCTGCAAGAAGTTCTCGCAAAGTCTGGATTTGCTGCTGAGCAATCTTGGCCGTTCCTTGGCCTTCTCAGCAGCTCATCAAGGCTTGCCTATCTCATTAAGCAATTCAGCCGCTGGCTTACATAAACCTACACAGATACCCTATCCAACTGCTGCAATGACCCACAGTTCAAGATATATATCACAGAACACTTACACTTCTCTCCCCTTCTCTATGCTTTCCCTAATTCTGCATTGGTGGTTTGGGGTCCTGCTTGCTTCTTTTTTGGGGGTCCTAACCTCCTCATCGTATGGCCAGCGCATTAGCCCTCAGTCAAGAGGGTTAAGCCAAATTTTGACTAAAACACTCCATAAGCCTTTCAGTACACTTAATTCTTGAATGTTATCATTCCTAGTGAAACTTTGAAATCGTCTTATGTTAGGTAATTCAGTACTTTTCCATATAAACAAAAGAGACTACATACAGTATGATGATAATACAGTAATTCTTTGCATTAAGAATTAAGCATTGCATTGCGTGAAGATTGAATGCATATGTGTTACACTCATTTGGAGGTCAGTGAATTCAGAAATGGTTCAAATACTTACGTGCATCCAGTTTCATCATTCACTCCACAATATCCCTATTGTTTCCAAACATATCTCCACTTCAATAACCAGAAATCAGTCCATGGCATAGAAACTGACAGGGTCTTGGTGTATTACTGTTGTTTCACTCTGAGGAAATATCTGTTGGTGGTACAAGGGATGATTATCATGTCAGTATGACTGTGCCAGGTACCCAAAATAATGTAAGTAATGCCAATTATGGATAATAAATCTATAAAGGTTTTGTCAGTACCTACAGTGCATACCTTTTGTCAGTAAGAAATGCTATATAACTTTCTGTTATGAGGTATAAATTAGGCATTTATTAGTCAGAGAGTAGGCCTTCTAAATTGTTTTTTTATTACTAAAGAATGCATGCATGATAATGTACACATAAAGGAAAATGTTCACCATTTAACTAGTTGTGTTACCAGTCATTTTTGTCATTAGCTTCAAAGAGTACAAACAGTATGAAAAATTGATTGCCAGGAAGGGGGTAGGGGAAGTAAATTAATGTCACACTGTACTAAAAAGTCCATTGAAGAAGCAGTCTGTGAAGCACTGATATACAGAACATCCTCATCTGACTTCCTCTCATTCAGCTATCAGAAGTCTTTTTTATAAACTTTGTTTTCCTGCAATAGTTTGTGGCGTTGGCCAACCCAAGCAGAAATAGCAGAGAAGCCTGTAATACAGAATACACACAATATAACACGTAAGTTAGAAAGGAGGCAATAGGAGCATGGTGGTGTACAATTGTTGCTCCTGTGCAAGGTGGTACTTCTACAGGAGATATACAGTACTAGGAAATTATTGCACTACTACAGTATGTTAGTTTTCTTAAGAATTATCTACAGGGCTCTGGAAGAACAACAAGAGCACCATGATACTTGCCTGTACTGTATATGGTACAGGGAGGGTATTTGTATAGTTGGTGCAGACAGTATGTGACACAACTTTTGCTTTAAATATCTCAATATTCTGAATTAAGAAACTGTATTTCAGAATATAACCAAAGGAT
Organism: Atractosteus spatula; assembly: GCF_055471065.1. NCBI lineage: Eukaryota > Metazoa > Chordata > Actinopteri > Semionotiformes > Lepisosteidae > Atractosteus > Atractosteus spatula. The sequence goes on from NC_142724.1 coordinate 15,669,037, forward strand.
TCTGCTAAATACATAATCTTATCAATGTTAAAAAGATTGTTTCAAGCAGTCCTGACAACCCAAGGTTACCTACCCCTTTTGCAAAGTATTGCGTTCTTTGTATTAACAGTATTACATGAAAGTATTCAATGGATAATTATTTGTCCATTCTTACTGTAATTTTATATTTGCATCCTCAAAAACAAATTCCTGCACAAAGGGGGAAATGCAAGGTGCCACTGATAAACTTTTATTAAAGGAAGTGTCTATTGTGTGCATTGTGCTTATTACTGTACTGTTGCACTCATTTTCTGCAGGTTACTGGCTCTGATAATCACATTTCCTGTAAGAAACACAACAATGCTAAGTGGCACATATTTCCCAAAGGAAACCATCAACATACAAAACAGGTTCCTTCTGTATTTGTTCCCTTGTTGAAACAAATGAGAACTGTAAACCCTGTGTTAATTCCATAGTCCCTTGAGAATCCTTGTTCAAACGAGCCAATGCTGACCGGTAAATAATCAGGTAACTTTAGCTGTTAACTTTGGCAAGGAATGAAACAAGACTACTCTTAATAATTAATAAAGATAAAAAACAGAGCTCTTATGTACTGTATCTAAAATAAATAGCATTATGGCCTCTGATGAATAAAGCTACTAGCCATCCTGTCTATACCATAATGGGCCCCAGATTCAGTGGCAACTCCCCGCACACATCGTAAAGACTTATTTTAGTTCTAGTTTGGAGTTATATTATATTAGATTTCCCTATTTTTTAAGGCTTAATTTGGTTTATTCGGCTCTTCTCATTTTTTACAAACATAGTTCTATGTTGATTCTCTGCTAAAAGTTCAGCCATTTTGTTTTAAGCTAATAATTAATCCTGGTCTGTATTTTGTGGTATTAACAGTACCAACTTTATGGATGTGTGGAGAGGAACCAATGATGTTAATAATGAGGAACTCCCAAAAAAGATTAATCGGTTAAATTTGATTGCTCAAAGAGATCGATTAGCTACCACAACACTTCATATTGGTTGCTCATACTGTATATAGCAGATCTTGAGTTCTAGTGATTGAGTTTTTGAAGATTCTGATATTAAGGATACTAAGTGATTTCTTCTCAACCAAACTATTAACTGTATTAACAGCTGAAGTCTTAATAATAGTAATATTATTAATAATAGTAAGAAATACTATTAGAGAATTTGTGGATTACATATGTACATATATCGTAATGCCTAATTCTAAGACTTTTGTACATTAAAGTAGATACCTACCCCCTGGCTCCCCAGTTTTTACAGTGTTAGGAACTTTAAATAGAAATGAGAGTAGAACAGCACTCTGTATGGGAGATACTTTACGGAATTATAACATTGTAACAGAAATTTGGGATGAGGGTTAGATCCTAACTTCACACACTTCTGTTCTCCAACACGTATAAGTCTAATGCAAGGGATGTTCTTTCGTGTATCTCTCTCGCATCCCCCTGTCAATTAGCTAGGCGAGCCCCCCCAAATCTTTATATATGTATTCATCTCCTCTTGCATTCATTATGATCTAACCAAACTACTGAATTCACAACCAAACCAAACTTCTATTCACAAGGATACATAAATTGAGAATGATATCCAGTGGAGGCTATAGAGGGTGTACTAAGGAAATCCAAAGCTCCCCAAAACTTTGTTAATTTCTAGTAAAGTCTCCTTAAAAGTCTCCTTATCTGGCTGCTTTAGACTCCCATGTGGTCTTTACAAACTTGCAATACCTAGGAGCATCACTGTCATCAAATCAGATGTTACAGCAGTTTAACTTCAAATATGTAATCTTCCTTGTTTCCTGAGGCAAACTGTGACAGCTGAACTTGTAAGTTAAATAGTAATATTTTTCTCCACCCTTTTCAATTATCCAAAATTAGGACACATCAAATCAATGCTCTTGAAACAAGTGTCCTTAAGATTCTATTTCCTTACACGTCACTAAGTAGAGCATATTTAAAAGCTGAATCCCATAGGTAATGTGCCAAGGCACTGCTCCTTTGAGTACATTAGTCATAATTAGAGGAATGTATCAACTTTAAGACAACCTGCTGAAAATCACTTTTTTTATTTTTTTTGTTTTCCTTATATTGACTCAAGGGGGGTGATTACTTTTTTAATTAGTTATTTTTTATTTATATTTATAATTAGTTTAGTAGGATCTGTAGAATATTGTTTTCACTTTGACATTATAGTGTTTTGTGTCAATCAATGGCAAAAATATTGTGACAGAATAAAATGTGATCAAGTCCAAGGAGGGCAAATACTTTTAATAGATACTGTATATAATTATACACAGAGGTGCCTTCTGTAGGGAGTTTGTATGTTCCTCTTGTGTCTGCATATGTTTTAATAGGTGCTCCATTCTCCCACTCTCTTTGAAAAAATCCCAGAGGTACTCTAGCTAGGTTAACTGGAGTCTGTAAAGTGTGGTTGTGTGTGCACTCTGCAGTGGACTAGCTTCCCCTCTGGAGTTGCATCCTGCCTTGTGCCATGTGCTTCTAGGACAGGCCCTGTTGTTAGTTATTCATTTCAGTAAGTTAAAGTATAAAAGGTAAATTCAGAACAATGTGAGCCACTTAACTCAAGAAAAAACTTATGCATTTTGCTCACCATCCTTCTGACAGACTTGCACTAACTGACCGTCCTGATATGAGGCTGAGGTAAATCCTAACTTTAAAAATCAAAGTGTATGCTTTAGATACTGACACTCTACAAGTCTTCTGTCACTCCAGAGAGAGAGACATTTTCTTTATTTTACTTATCAGCCAAGGTCTTTGTATTCTGTAACTAACAGCTTGTAAACCTCCCCATGTCCCCATGGACAGAAAACACAGCACTCGTCTACAGCTGCCCTTAAGGTAGAGATCCTCAAGTCAGGATTAAATACATGTTTTAAAAGCTGCTGTAGGCACCCCTCTCCATTTACAAGACTGTGTAAAGATTTATACGTTTTTACCCACAGCAACTGGACAGCTGCCAAGAATAACTGCATCTTTCACTCTAGATAAAGATCAACTCTGCTTCATTTAATGTGTGATGGCACATTGGGAACAAATGTAGCATCCTTTTCTGCAAAGTTGACATATAATTGGGAAACACAGTGTTGGACTGGGCTTGAGATGGTACACATATCCCTGGCAGGATGACATCTTTCTCTCACCTAATAATCATACCTGGACAGCAGAAACAGAAAAATTATAGAGCTCCTCAGGATGTCAGCAGCAGCCTTAGTATCAGACAAAGGTGTTCTACCTCACATAGCAAATCACAAGCTAAATTAAATGAAAACAGAACAAATTTATAATAGTACTGTATGTGTCTATGTGTAACACATTGACAAAATCAGCAGAGGTGTTAGATATTATGCGCCTTGGGGGAACCTTGTTGTGAAAGGCACTATATAAAAATAAATTGAATTGAATTTAATTGAATATTATCAAAACATCCTTTGGCATCCCCTGGCTATTGTGTACTGGTCCTGAAATCCCTATACCTGCCATGACAAAGCAGCTGTTTGCTGTTTGCCTTGTGCAATCAATGTACTTTGTTTGAGTGGTGGCTGGTTGTTACGTCCCAGTGTGTGGTCTGTGTGTGTTTTTTTTATGTCCACACTGCTGACTTTTGATTGTTCTCCCTCTCCCATTTGCCCACCATCACACCACTGTTTCAGTATGATGTCATCATCAATTAGCTATCAGCCAATCAGAACACATCTTATTCAGGATATAACATGGAGGTTTTCTGAAGGAAAGAGCCTTTCGTTTGACTTTGGTCCCGTTTGGTTTTGGTTATCGCTTCGCTTCGCTTCGCTTCTGGTTATTGTTTCGGCTTTGTTGTTTTGTTGGTTTTCTGTTAGTTTCTTTGTACTTTCGTTTGTTTGTGTGTTTATCCTTGTTTTGTCATTACCTTGCCATAACGTGTCATATGTTGAACTTTTGTGTTCTTTTGTACCCTGTTCCTATTGCTTACTCTCGTTTTCCCTTATTTGTATTCCTGGTTCACTTGTGTTTTTGTGTGAACTTTTGTGTATAAGGTTAGTTTAGGTTGTTGGGTTCACTTTACACACTTAGTTGACTTTGTATTAGTAACACTAGTTTAGTACAGGTGAGTGCTGTTTGTCTTGTATGGTTTTGGGTAGTCAGTGGAGGTTAGCTAGGGTGTTGAAGACGCCGAAGACCACGTTTCGTGTTTTCTTTTGTAGTCAAGTTAGCTTTCCCTCACCTTCCTAGCCAGCTCCATTTTGTTTGTTATTTTCTTTTCTTTGGCACCACTCTAGTTCCTTACCCTTGTTATCACGCTTCCTAGTCCCTCACCAGAACCCACCTGCTTCCAAAAGAATTATCCTAAATGTTACACCCCTTTACCCCTAGACACTTGGGGTCGTAACATTGGTGAATCACAGATTAATATGGTGGTGCTTTAGTAAAAGAGGTATACATATACCATGGTAAGATGTACAGTAAATATGGCAAGGCCAAATAAATGTTTGGCAAAGCCATGAGAAAGCAGCACACATTCAATGCATAATTTAAACAGGTGAAGTGATAGAATGGTCCTTCTAAACAATCTTTTTAACAGTGAATGGTACTTAATGCTATGTTGGAAAACAGTATTTAGTTACTATTATTGTTGTACTAATGTTTTGGATACCACATTACAGCTCTAGTGAGTCTTAACAGCTCACAGACATTTTGTCTCAGTTCTCTGATAAACATAATAAGGGCAGGCATGTGCCAAATGTGTTCACTACAGTCTCTGGCTTTCTGTAACATAACACATAATTATAGACAATTTTTGTTTAGTCCTTAATCAATCTCCATTGGTGTATGTGATGTTAATGAAAATGTATTATTATTCATAAATATTGCTGTTCTATTTTAAATCTCACTTTATACTTGTATCAGTCTTGTGAGGAAAATTGCTTCAAACTTAAATTAAATTAAACCATTATTAAGAATTATAATATCGTGCACATTTCATCTTTGTATTAAACATCACACATCATAATGGAGCAACAGCACATTTATAGAACAAGAATGTACTGGAAGCATAATTAGTTATGGTTGCAACCACATTACAGAAATGTAAGGGTAACTGCAATACAAGCTTCATTCATTCAAACAATATTGAGTTTTTCTTGTCCATTAATCTTTGTGTAGAATTGTGAATCATATAGCAAAGTCATCAGCTCTGTGAAAGTGTGCTGATGTATTTCAATAAGAATAAGTGTTGTGTAAGTTCTACAGTAATTATGAAAAAATTAAAACACACCTTGGTTACAATTGCAAACATAATTGCAGACACACCCACACATGTACTGTGTATATATATATAAATCATAATTAGTTGACCAATAGTGGGTTTATTTATATTGTCTAGTTAATTGTGGCATTGGTCAACCTTAACACCCTTGACACATAATTTAATTATTCTGATTCACCAAAATTGTGCAAACTGTTCTATTAATATAATATATAATCTTATTAATAGCTACTGACAAATTCTTCAGGCTGAGTAGAAGAATTAATATCCATGCTACATCCAAGGAAGTTCCTGTTGCTAACTTTAATTTTATCTGACATCATTAGAGAGGAGGTGGCTCCTGGCAGTGGTGTCAAGCACTCCAAGCTGGGCTGACATTTAAGAAAGCATTACTGTCCGTTTCTCTGCTGCTGTGTTCCCAAGCATCCCTGGACTTTCAAACTACTGAAAGGCAAATTATATGGTTTTGATGTCTTATTGATATTTACGCAAATAAAAAAGACAAAGGGAGGACAGCTGCCTAAGCAGTACTGATCTGATCAATGAAATCTGAATAATGCTGTAAGCTCATTTTCAACTGTTTTTAACTTTTGAAATGGGTTAAAGGTTAAAGCCTCACTCATCAAGCAGCGAACTCCCTGAGAAATACATAAATACTTAAAAACAATAATAACAAATGACACAAAATAAACAAGCAAATCAAAGATTACAAAGGACAGTTTGGGAAAACAGCTGAACTGGTGAATTTTCTCTTTATAGCTTTGCAGCCTTACACACCACATTGATCCTGTATGGACAATGCTAAAACTCATGGCTTTGTGCAATATTCCAGTCACGTGCGAGTGATTCAACCAATTTAGGTTTAAACTTCTATGTAATATCAAGTTTTGTCACGTGGAAATGAGTCTAGATGAGAAACGTTATTTTGAGAGTTGCAATGCAAAAATAATTGGCTACATTAAAAAAATACATTAAAAATCTTCTCTGGATGTTCCATCAAAGTATTTTTACATCACAAATTTTTGGAACTGTGTCAAAATTAACCACAATTTTATATTAAATTAAAACATAGAAATACATAACAGTATACTGTACACATACTTCTTAAGGGTACACATTATGGAGATTAACTGATAAACAGTACAGGTGGTTATTCACAATAAAGACATTTCTACAGTACAGGGATATGTTTTGAGGAAGTGAAGAGTGGGGAGGGCAAAGTTGCCTAAAGAGGCTCCACAGTTGAAACTTGCCTTTTCTTTTCATTTCTATATATTGTAACCCTCATACAGCTCACTAAGTTTAAACCATACAGCTTACCATAGTTTATTAAACCTGTTCTGGCCACCTGTAACATGAGTGATTAAATTCCAAACTACACCTCAGTTCTTTTCTGTTGAGAGAGCAGGTCAAACCATTACTGAATTGTCTCTTATATGATCATGACATCCAGAAAAATTAGTACAATAAATCAAACGTAAATCATAGTTTCATGAAGTCCACATTTTTTATCTTTATATAACAGAAAGTCTCTGGATGTCAGAGTGCCAGCTATATTTCACCCTCACTAATAATTTAAAATAATATTTTTATAGGGTTTCTGTTGTGAGGAAAAACCTAGGAAAGAACTGTAGCTCCTTTAAAAGAAAAAAAAACATTTGGCAAATATAATTTTCATTATAATGGGAACTGTCTTTTCAATGTATTTTCTTCAAGCTGATACAGTAGCAGCAATTTTGAAAATATTCTTAAAGTTCCATAACAAAAATAGGTCCTGATATCTGGGCTTGTATTATAGACAAATTAGATACAGGTCTCTTGGATGAAATTCAATTAAATACAGATATTTCAGATTGGATTGAAGACAAATTGGATTTGAACTACCTAAAACAAGGCATTTAATCTTGTTCTCCCTTGAAAATATACGAAAAATATTTTTTCCTGATACAATAATGTATAGCAAAAGTCTAATCCAAGTCCATCAGTATATTAAAATGTCCAGGACATGAAAAGAACTGAAATAATTGCTCAGATCCTATCTATGTGGATTGAAAAGGACCTTATTTGGTTTTCTGTGCACACAAATTTCTGGTGTCAGAAGTATGCTATTTGACGGATCTGTAAAATTCTTTGCATACTTTAATGAATCTCAGATTCATTTTATGTAATTTCCTAAATATAGAATTATGCATAACATTGACCCATGTAGAATTTAATCAGGTACACATACTGCATGATTTATATTAGGCAAAGAAGGAGTTTGTTGCAAAATAATTCCATTAGGACAAAACATCTTCGAAGATCAGGTTCCAAAACTGAATTTTGAGAAAAGTTCCTTCTTCTTTCTCATCTCTAAGCATTCGTAAAGAGAAATTGATTGAAATATGCTTCATGCCTCCAAACTGTAACACAATATACAGTATATTCCACAAGATGAAGTGTTACAGTATTAGTAGATTGGATATTAATATCAGATAAGCAGGGGTGTGACTTGGAATATGTAGAGTGGACTGTGAATTCAGAGCATTTTTAAAACCCAAAGAGGGCTAACAGGAAGAGGAATTGTAGAGAATTTAATTTCACCAAAGGGAATCAAACACTACAATCCCTCTAGCTAGATCTATTTGTGTACACACAAATAGATAAAATGTCTGCTGTGAGTGGCAAATGATTACTTTCTGTAGGTGTCTCATGGTGTTATTAACAGAGGTTCAGGAATTGGTCAGTTTTCCAGCACTCAGCATTTCAGTCTTGTCAGAGACAGATCTCATATTCAGCATTTCCAAATCCTTATTTTTATCACATTCACCTACAAGCCAGACTAGACTAACTTTCTTGCTTCTTCAACCTCAGATTCTTTACAGAAAACAAAAAGCTTTTATCTGTTGTCCTGTCTTACCTTTTCTCTTCTCTCTTATCCTAATCCCCATACTTCATTCTCTCTCCCTCCCTTTTCACTGTGCCTGTGGTCTCTGCCTATATTTATTGTTTTGTCTCCCCTTTCTCCGCTCCTCCTTTTCACTCACCCTGCAGGAGTCCCTCCTAGTTGTTGACATGCACCACAGGTGTGATCGCATAATATCAGTCTGCACTGGGCCTGGGCCTTCTCTCTTACAGCCCTCACAGTCCTTGGTGGCTGCTACAGTACAGCAACAGGTTTTCCCTTCCACTTTATCCCATTCCTCAGTTGGTGTCCAATTGGTGTGGTGTTGGCCCTCGACGCGGGAATGTAGCTGATAACTCTTCTTTATCTGGGGATCAGCTTGGAATATGTCCTTATCTACTCTATTCTAGCAAATTTCATCAAGCTATTGGCTCTTTTCCTACTTCAGCATCAAGCTACTCTTCTGGACGATTGCTAGTATGCTAGTTCTTGCCACCTGTTCATTGACTTATGTTCCATCATTCTAATCATATATGCTTCTCATTCACTTCATTCTCCATCTGTGATCCTCCAAAACAATGCACAATGCACACTTCTCAGTCATTTCATACTATGCACAAATTGTGCTTTGTCAACTTTGCAGCCAAACTGACTTGTTCTTTGCTAAGTCTTCAAATGTATTTTCTCTGTATTATCTGTATTTTAGGAATTGGGAGAAGTTGTGAGACTGACGATCTTCATTCAATACTCAGTTATTTTAGCAGATAGCATAAACTACTGTTAAAGAATGGCATGAGTTTTTTTCTGTAATTAGTGCTGTATACAGTCTAATTCATCACTAGTGGATTACAATCAATAGTGGGGGGGTTAGCCACCCTAGCCAGGCTCGAATGGGTTGTCATTCCCTTAGCTAGGCGAGCCTAGCTAAATACCATATAATGTATATCTGTCTTTCTCACACATTCATTAAAATCTAATGAACTATGAAACTATGGAAAGCTAATCATCCATCATATCAACAAAGATCTCCAAATCATTAACATTTGGTTATATCACATAATACCTACAGAATTGATGGCACACTTTAACAAACAGAAGTAACATAACTCCTTTTCTCTCTTTACTATGAAATGGTACTCCAGATGAAGCAGGTACCTGTACAGCTGAATTCAGTAGCAAATTTCTACTGTTGCAGTGTTCTCTCACTGCAAGAAGATATTATTAATGCTTGTTTAATACAAAACCAGGTAGAATATAGCTGTAAAGATTTCATACAGAGCAGATGACTCAGAGAAATCACAGAAGAACCAGTGTGCAGAGAAACTTCATATTTAAAGGGGTATTGCCGATGTCCATGTCCTGGTAGCATTAAACACAGCTGATCAATGCAATCCTGTGAAAGAAACTGCTTTGAATCAAGCAATGTTTGACAGAGGAATACAAAATCAAAAAGTACCAATATTTGAAACTCCAATATTATTTAAACTCATCAGTGGTAAATAGTACGGGCACATTTTCTTTACTCTTGAAAACCAAACATTTAAAATGTAATTTAAAGCAACTTTTTGTTTCATTGTAAAAACTTACAGGGAATTCTGAGAGTGGATAATGAAGGTATATTTATTTTTGCTATCTCTAAAAAATACTTTCCTTGTTTTAATAATTTATATATTTTTATTGAAATCCATCTTGTATCATCCTTCCAATTAAAATAAAAAAGATCACAGCTAAAAATTATACTGCACTTATCTGAAAGATCAATTAAGACATGTTAGATAATTAAACCACTTGGAAGTTATCCATACTACCAGCTTCATCATGCTAATTTAAATAAGCAAATGAAAAAACAATTAATGATGTAGTGACTTGGTATAAAGATGCTCTTGGGGAAGAAGTAGTAGGGAGAAAGCATTCAGGTGTGCATATTTACTTGCAGGTGGCACAGCGACTTGGTGGAAAGTGCTGCTTTTGTTTGGTTTGTTTTTTTCCATCTTTCAAAGATATGCTTGCTAGCTTGACCATGTGGTATAGTCCCATCTTCACTATGTGTGTCTAGCATGTTTTCTGACTCTTGCCAGGAATTAGCAGCTTTTTGGCAATGATGTTTGTTTGATTGTTTTTGTATATACAGTATGTAGACACTACTTTGTTTTTACCTTTTCCTGCAGATGGAAATTTCCATCAGAAATTTGCAGAACTGCAACTCTCCAAAACAAAAAAAGTACCTTGAAAACATCCACTTATTCCATTTCAACACTTCCCTTATACCAATTTGCTGTAATGAGCTCACCATTTTGAGATTGTGTCGGGGATAACCAGGAGCA